>NC_142880.1:57217500-58467500 GCF_051225735.1 Oryctolagus cuniculus
CCTTCTTCCCTCCTTACCATTCTAACCTCTACAAGCTGACTTCTGAGATGAGGCAAGTTCATTTTATATGGCACAACTTTCAGTTGTGATGAAGTATTTACCATTTGTGCCAGGTCAAGTCTTTAGAAACATCAATTCCAACATGGCGTTAGATATACTTGAGAGAACTAGTGTGTCAATCATTCATGAAAGTCAGAGGGACAAAGAACAGAAGTAGGTAGAAAGAGATTTCTGTTAACAATGCAGATCTAACATCTATGAAAGGAGAAATATAAAGGAAAATCATGTAGGAATAGACTCATAGCCCAGCACCATATTGAGAAAGTCTCAGCCAGGCTAGAAAGGAGCCCCTGTGTATTAGAAGAGTCCTACACTAAGAGGAATGTTGCCATTCTAGTATCCCTGCCATGCTCAGGCATTGCTAGCAAATTAGCTGACACATGGCCTCAGCATGTAGGCTGCCCATCAACTATGCTCCCTACAGAAGGCCCACTTGAGCAGTGCAGATCTAAAGCTTTCATACCACCCAGAACTTTGGAAAAATTAGATATTTCTATCTAGGGATTATGGAGAATAAAATGGGAGTGTCTACGACTTGGGAAAGCAAATATCAACACTTTTGGAAGGCACCAGGAAGTATTAGTATAGGGAGGCCTCAGTAATTCTATTAACAGAGGCACTACAGCCAGCTCACTTCTGATTCCCAAGACATGACAAGTCACCCTTTCAAGCAATCCAATGACACCGCAATTAACTTCTACCTACTTTTTCTGGAAGGTGTCACTGCTCTCAGATGCTCAACTACCACATATATACACAGTCTAATCAGAAAGGCATTTATTGCCACCAACTACATTCCTATTTTATTGGCATGAAGACATGAAAATGGAGCTACTGAGATAAACTTTGAAGAACACAGATACTTAAAAGATCAAGGAGGAAAGATGGAAGAGTAGGAGTTTTCTATCATCACCACCACTCTCCCCCAGAAGAACTGATTTTCACAACTACTCATGAAAAAAGAAAACCTTGGCAGAAGTCAGGAATCGAGCAAAGAAGTTCCAGCAGAACAGCGCAGCAAAAATCAGAGAATAAATGCATCAATGAGGGGAGAAAGAATGGTTTCACTTCACCTCTTTCAGTCTTCCTGAAGGAACACAATTCCACTGCCCACAAAGTGTCCCAAGGGGAAAAGTTAGAGTGCAGTGAGTGAGCTCCTGGCTCCTCCAGCCACGTGACATGCTTTATTTTACTTGCAGTACACAGAAAATTAGGCCCAGCTGATAGAGCTAAAAGCAGAAAAGAGAGGGTATGGACCCTACTAATTGCTCTATGGATTCCAGAAGGATATAAACCCATGATCCACTTGAGATCCATGATCTGTGGATTCCCTCAACTGATTCCAAATGCTCTATGAGCCTCATCTCCCCATCACCTAGGCCAACTCCACCAGTACATCCATGTGGGCAGCAAGTACATCTGAGACTCTGCAGGACAGAGTATTTCAGGGCAGCACCCTACATAAAACAAACAGGCAGTCTCTGAGCACCTAGTCCGTCTTTGTGGGATCAAGAAGGCATATACTCTACGAACTCTCCCAAAAGGAAACAAGAGGTGTAGAATTGTCACATTCATACGAACAGTGTGAAACGGTCCCAGACTCCCTGACCAGACTGATTAGTCAAAGTGCTTTTCTCCCAAAACCAACCAGTAAAGATAAGAGGAGGTGATTCCTTCTTCAAATGTAAAATAGCAATGCAAGATTTCAAGAAACATGAAAAATCACAGAAATATGACACTATGAAAAGAACACAATGGAATTCCAATAACCAACACCAAATAAATGGATATCTCCGAATTGAATGTTAAAAAATTTTAAAGAATCATTTTTAAAGATTTTTTATTTACTTATCTGAGAGGTAGAGTTACATACAGTGAGAGGGAAAGACATAGAGAAAGGTCTTCCTTCCGTTGGTTCACTCCCCAAATGGCCACAACGGCCGGAGCTGCGCCAACCCGAAGGCAGGAGCCAGGTGCTTCTTCCTGATCTCCCATCCAGGTGTGGGGGCCCTAGGACCTGGGCCATCTTCTACTGCCTTCCTGGGCCACAGCAGAGAGCTGGATTGGAAGAAGAGAAGCCGGGACTAGGACCAGCGCCCATATGGTATGTCGGCGCCGCAGGTGGAGGATTAACCTATTGCACCATGGCACCATCCCCTAAAGAATCATTATTGAGGAAGATATCAAGAGAATGTATAGGGACAGCTAAAAAATCAAGGGGTAGGTGGTAGTGGTACAGCAGTTTAAGGCCTACATCCCACATCAGAGTGGCCAGCTGTAGTTCCACCCACTTTGCTTCCTATTCACCTTTTTGCTAATGCATACTCAGAGGCAACAGATGATGGTTCACGTGTTTGGGCCCCTGTCACCCACGTGGAAGACCCCAGATGCAGATCTAGACTCCTAGCTTTGGCCTGGCTAGGCAGTTGTGGGCATTGGGGTGGTAAACCAACAGATAGAATATCTCTCTCTCTTTCTCCCCTCCTTCCTATCTGTCTTTCAAATGATGAAAATAAATATTATTTAAAATTATTCTGTACTCAATATATTTTTTTAAATTTTTAAATAAACCACAAAAATAATATATGAATGTAACTAGAAGTTTAATAAAGCAATCAAAATAATTTACAAAAGAACCAAAAATAAACTCTGGAATTAAAAAATAAATGAATAAAATTTTTAAGATGTAGCAGAGAATATAAACAACAGACTTGATTAAGCTGAAGAGAAAGAATCTGTGCACTTGAAAACAGGTCACATGAGTATATTCACAAGTCAGAAAAGTATGTGAAGGAATACAGAAACCCAACAAAATTAGTGAGATATCACCAAAAGAGCCAACACTCATATTAAGAGAATGAAAGGCAAAAAGATAAACAAAAAAGAAAGCTTATTTTTAAAAATAATCATTGAAAATGAACATATTCCAAATCAGGGGAGAGATATAGACAACCAGGTACGTAACCTGCAAAGGTCTTCAAATAGGTTCAATGCAAAGAAGATTTCACCAAGACATATTGTTATAAACGGTCCAACATCAAAGACAAAGAATTTTGAAAGCAAGAGAAAAAAGGCTTATGATATACAAAGGAACATTTTCAGGCTATCAACTGCTTTCTCTAAAGAAATCATGCATACCAGGATAGGATGAAACTATTTATTCAAAGTGCTAATCAAGAACATTTGGTGAGCATAGCTGTCCTTCAGAAATAAAGGAATAATAGACTATTCCAGACAAACAAAACCTAAGGGAATTTATCATCTATGGACCTCCTTACAAGAAGTTCTGAAAGAAGCTTTTCACACAGAAATGAAAGAACACAACTTATCAACATGAAAATAAAGGAAATTGTAAAACCCAGAGGTAAGTATAGTGTCAAAATCGGATACTTTAATGGGGCAATGATGAAGTGAAAATCACTTATAACTTTAGTGTAAAGGTTAAAAGAAAAGTATTTTAAATAACAATGGCTATAATAATTTGTTAGTGGGCACACAATATAAAAGACAAAAATTATGGGAAAGAGGGATCAAAATGTAGTTTTGTTTGCAATCAAAGTTGCTATCAGCTTAAAATGGACTATTAAAATGATAAGTTTTATGTAATCCTCCTGGTAGCAACAAAGCAAAAATCTATAGTAGATACTCAAAAAAAAAAAAAAGAAAAGAAAGAAAGAAAGAAAAAAAACTCACAAAGAGGATAGCAAGAGAGAAAGAAGGGAACAAGATCTATAGAACAACTAGGAAAAAAAATTAATGATAATAGTAAAAATGTATTTATCAATAAATAATTACTTTAAATGTAAATGGTTTAAATTATTAAATCAAATGATATATAGAGTGACTGAACAGACTAAAAGGAAAACGATAAAAATAAAAAAAGTGCTACCTACAAGAGACTGACTTTAGCTTTAAGAATACCCATCACTATGGCCATTTGGCATGGCAGGTTAAGTCACCACTTGGGATGCCTATATTCCATATTGGGGTGCCTGGAATCACTTCCAGCCTCCATTTCTGATCCAGCTTCCTGTTAACTTGCATATACAGAGGCAGCAGATGATACCTTAAGTATTTTGTTTTCTGCCACCCATGCAGGAGACCCAAATGGAGTTCCACAACCCTGGCTTTGCCCTGGCCCAGCTGTGGCTGCTTATGGGCATTTGGGAAGTGACCCAGTGGATGGAAGATCACTCTTTCTCTTTGCTACTCTGCTTTTCAAATGATAAAGAAACAAACAAAAGAGTCATTGGATGAAAGTAAAGAGCTAGAAAAAAATATTCCATGCAAATGTTAAAAGGAGTGGTGGTTATACTTATATCAAACCAAACAGACTTTCAGTCAAAAGTGGTAATACTTAGTATAGAGTTGGTCTTCTGCATATAAAGTGAATTAAAAACAAAACTTAATGAAAAGTGGAATGGGAGAGAGAATAGGAGGTGGCATGGGAGTAGGGGTGGAAGAGTGGGAATGGGGGGAAGAAACACTATATTCCTAAAAGCTGCACATATGAAGTTTGTATTCATTAAATAAAAACCTTTAAAAAAGTGGTAATAAACATCAAAGAAGATCATGAATTTATGAAAGGGGTCAATCCATCAAGACAATATAACAATTATATATATATGTGCCAGGGCAGGCACTGTGGTGCAGTAAGTTAATCCTATACTTGTGGCTCTAGCATCCCATATAGGTGCCAGTTCTAGACCTGGCTGCTCTTCTTATGATCCATCTCTCTGCTGTGGCCTGGGAAGGCAGTGGAAAATGGCCCAAGTCCTTGGGCCCCTGCAGCCGCATGGGAGAACCAGAGGGAGCTCCTGGCTTTGGATTGGCTCAGCGCTGGCTATTGCATCTATTTGGAGAGTGAACCAGTGGATGGAGGACCTCTCTGTTTCTCCCTCTCACTGTCTGTAACTCTACCTCTCAAGTAAATAAATAAAATCTTTAAGAAATAAATAAATAAGTGTGTAATTAACTAAATACAGCAAATATTAACAGATCTGAAGGGATACATTGACAGCAATTTAATCATGTATTATATACATATAATACATATTATATATATATATATATACCAATATACCAATGTTTAGATAATGCATATAGGTAATCAATAAGAAACAGATGAGAACTATACATTAGACCAAAAGGATGTAACGGACATGTCCCAAACATGCTATGCAATAGCAGCATAACACACATTCTTCTGAAGTTTACCCGCAACATTCTCCAGGATAAAGCACACGTTGGGTCATGAGTCTTAACAAATTTAAGACTGAAATAACATCATTCATCTTTTCTGAAGTAGAAAATAATGATACACGTTGAAAAATTTTAAAAATATGTAGAAATTGGACAATGCACTGCTGGACAACCAATGGGTATATGTCGAAACAAAGGGCAATATTTTTAAATAATAATTGAAAAAAAACTGATAGGATATAGCAAAGGCAGTTCTAAGAAAAAAATTTATAGTTAAAAAGTACCTGTATTAAAAACAAAGGCTTTCAGCAGGCGCCGTGGCTCACTAGGCTAATCCTCCACCTTGCGGCACCGGCACACAGGGTTCTAGTCCCAGTCGGGGCACCGGATTCTGTCCTGGTTGCCCCTCTTCCAGGCCAGCTCTCTGCTGTGGCCCGGGAGTGCAGTGGAGGATGGCCCAAGTGCTTGGGCCCTGCACCCCCCATGGGAGACCAGGATAAGTACCTGGCTCCTGGCTTCAGATCAGCGCGGTGCGCCGGCCGCAGCACGCCAGCCACGGCGGCCATTGGAGGGTGAACCAACGGCAAAAGGAAGACCTTTCTCTCTGTCTCTCTCTCTCACTGTCCACTCTGCCTGTCAAAAAATAAAAAAAATAAAGGCTTTCAAATAAACAACTTAACATCAAACCTCAAGTAACTAGAAAAAAGTACAAAGCCTAGAAAGAAGGAAATAATAAAGACAGGAACAGAAACAAATGAAATAAAAGCCACAGAGATAATGTAAAAAGTGGATAAAACTTGGAGTATGCTTTTTGAAAGGATAAAAGTAATGATGAACTGTAGCTAGATTAGTCAAGGGGGGAAAGGATGGAAAGAAAGAAAGATATATAATCATAAATTAAAGAGGACATATTACAACTAATAGTACACAAATACCAAAGATCTTAAGAGAATAATTTGGTCAATTAGTTGTAATTGTTAGATAACCCAGAAGAAATGATAAATTCTTAAAAACATACTGTATCAAGATCAAATCAAGAAGAAATACAAAAACAAATTCTGAAATGATCTACAGCTACCAAAGAGGTTGAATAATCAACCCAAACCCTCCCAATTAAAAAAAAAAAAAGAACAAAACAGAAACAGGTTGCTTCATTGGACATTGCTATCAAACATTTAAAGAAAAAACCTACAGATTCAATGTAACCACTATCAAAATTTTAATGCCATTTTTCACAGAAACAGAAAAAAAATTGCAAAACTCATAGGGCATCATAAAAGGGCCTGAATAGCCAACATAAACTTGAGAAAGAAAAAGCTGGGGGCATCAAACTTTCTGATTTCAAAACTCTACTACAAAGTATAATCATCAAAACATAATGGAGCTATAATAAAAGCAGGCAAATAGACCGAGAGAACAGAAGTAAACTCACACATATATAGTCAACTAAGTCTTAATAAAAGCATAAAGATATACAATGAGGAAAAGCTATTTTAGTGGCTAGTGTTAGGAGAACTGAATATACACCTGTTACAGAATGATTATTGAACTCTTATCCTACACCATAGATACAAAGCTACTGAAATCTGATTAAATACTTAACCACAAGAATTGAAATGGTAAAACTCCTAGAGGAAAAAATAGAGGAGCTATTCCATGATAATGGTCTAGGCAATGATTTTTTTTTTTTTTTTTTGGATTTGACATCAAAAGCACAGGCAACAACAAAAATAAGCAAATGTTATTACATAAAACTAAAATGTTTCTGCATGACATATGGAAGCAGTCAACAAAATAAAAAAAACAACTTACAGAATGGAAGAAAATGTTTGCAAACTATACATCCATTAGGGATTAGTATTCAAAACAAAGGAACTCATATAACTCAATAGCAAATAAATAAACATGGCCAAGGAACTCAGAGGACATATTTCTCAAAGAAGACATACAAATGGCCAAAAACTGTGTAAAAATGAGTTTAACATCAAGGAAATGCAAATCAAAATCATAATAAAACATCACCTCATACTCATTAGAATATTATCAAAAAGATAACAAGAGATGGCAAGAATGTAGACAGAAGGGACTCTTTGTACATTATTGGGGAGATGTCAATTGGAACAGCTATTATGAAAAATGTCATGGGGCCAGGCATTTAGCCTAGTGGTTAGGATACCAACATTTCATATTAGATTACCTGGGTTTCATACCCAGCTCTGGCTCCTGACTCCAACTTCCTGCTGATGGAAATGTTGGAAAGCCATGGTGATGGCTCAAATAACTGGATTCCTGCCACACACACACAGGAGATGGGGATCGAGTTCCTGGCTCCTGACTTCAGCTGAGCCCAGCCTCCGCTATTGCCAGCATTTGTGTGGGGTGGGGGGGAGAGGGGGTGTTAAGGAGCAGATGTGAATTTTTTCACATGCTCTAATAACTTTTTTAAAAACATTATGGAGAGGCCAGAGCTATGGCGCAGTGGACTAAAGCCCTGGCATCCTATATGCACACAGTTCTAGTCCTGGCTTCTTCTCTTCTGATCCAGCTCTCTGCTATGGCCTGGGAAAGCAGTAGAAGATGGCCCAAGTCCTTGGGCCCCTGCACCCATGTGGGAGACCCTGAGGAAGCTCCTGGCTCCTGGCTTTGGATCGGCGCAGCTCCAACTATGGTGGCATCTGGGAGGTAAACCAGCGAACGGAACACCTCTCTCTGTTTCTACATCTCTCTGTAACTTGTAACTCTCTATTTCAAATAAAATAAAAATAAAAATAAAAACATTATGGAAGTTTCTCAAAAAATTAAAAATAGATCTGAAATATGATTCAGCTTCTGGGTATATATCTAAAGGAAATAAAATCACTATTTCAAAAAAATATTTTCACTCCATGTTCATTGCACCATTAGAAAAGCTGAGATACTGAAATAGTCTGTGTGTCCACAAACAGATAAATGAATGAAAAAATGCCATACAGACACACATACACACACACACACACACACAGAAAGGGAGGGAGAATGAAAGTGATAAGGAAAGAGGGAGAGGAAGGGAGGGAGGAAGAAAGAAAGATTATTCAGCCATAAAAAAAGAAAAAAATCCCAATAGCAGGCATTTGGCATAGTGTTTAAGATACCACTTGGAACGCCCATATATCATGTCAGAGTGCCTGAATTTGCTTCCTGGCTCCATTCCCAATCCAAGCTTCCTGCTAATGCATACCCTGGGAAGCAGCGGGATCTGGGTCCCTGCCACCCACAAAGAAAATCTGGATTGAATTTCCCAGGACGGGGCTTCAGCCTGGTCCAAGCCTTTTCCGTTGTAGACATTTGGGATGTAAAAATGGATGAGAGATTTCTGTCTCTCTGCCTTTCAAATAGATTAATTAAAAGATTTTAAAGAAAATTGGTGCATGGATTAATCTAGGTACATTATGCTGCATGAAATAAGTTAAGACAGATTTTGTCTCCTGCTTGCACATGGTGAAGCTTGTTGCCATCATATAATTTCAATTACTTATTTCATAAGTAACTGAGTTTCTCAAGCAAGAAAGTTTTGAATTCTGAAGTAGGGCACAACATGAAATCGTCTAAGAAGTAATTGGTAGAACAACTGACTATAAAACATAGGGTAAAAAAGAAGATATTCAAAATCTACTTTCATAGGAGAAAGGAGAGGTCAGCCCAGCCAGGATCCTGTAACCCAAAGTCATAAAGTTGCATATGATTCTACATTCAATAGGAGGCCATTGAAAAGACTTGAGTGACAGAAATACAAGATTGGATTTAGATTTTCAATGAATCACTCTGACCACTATGTGAAGAATGAATTGGAAGGAGTATAAAAGGGAAGCATGCACACCAGTAAAAGAACAAGTAAATAGGCAAGAGAGAGGCAGCTGTAAGAAAGAAGGGTGGAAATAGAATTGGGGAGGCTGGCGCCACGGCTCACTAGGCTAATCCTCCACCTGCGGTGCTGGCACCCCGGGTTCTAGTCCCGATCAGGGCGCCGGATTCTGTCCCGGTTGCTCCTCTTCCAGTCCAGCTCTCTGCTGTGGCCTGGGAGTGCAGTGGAGGATGGCCCAAGTCCTTGGGCCCTGCACCCACATGGGAGACCTGGAGAGGCACCTGGTTCCTGGCTTCAGATGGGCGCAGCGTGCTGGCCACAGCGGCCATTGGGGATTGAACCAATGGAAAAGGAAGACCTTTCTCTCTGTCTCTCTCACTGTCCACTCTGCCTGTAAAAAAAAAAAAAAAAAAAAAAAGGAAATAGAATTAGGGAAAGGGAAAGACTGATTCAAAGATACTGGTAGAATCAACTGGTTTGGTGAGGGATTCAAAGGAGTGAAAGATAATTCCCAAGTAATCCTGAATGCACTTGGCATCATACACAAAAGTTTCTTTCTCCTTCTTACATCCAAACATGGAACTCTAAAAGAAAAGAAGGTCCCAATGACATGCTATTTGTCATCTTTCCTTTCTCAACCCATTTTGTTAAAATACTTGGTTTCAAATTGCTTCAAACATGGTGTTGGTACATCTTTGCTGCTCTTTGTTCTCATGTTATGTAAGTAGAGAGCAAAAAAGTGTGGCTTTAATTACTTACATTATATCTTATTGTTCCCTCATGTGCATTGAAGCAATATGACATAAATTTGTGAAGAAGAAAGAATCACATCAAGGGTCAAATACCACAGATGTTCCAAAGACATCCCAGAACATCACATAGTTGTTTTTGGCACTTGTTATGTGCTGTTTTTGGCACTTGTTATGTGCTAAACACTGGACTAGCCTAACTGCTGAATCTTCAAAATTTTCAGGGCAGGTAAGTTTGATTCTCCCCAATTACAGAAGGAGAGAGGTGAAGAGGTTAAATTCCATACTTCCAAGCAGAAACAAGAGTCAGCCTCAAAGCTAGAGGAAGTCCTCGGAGATTCTTAATCTTAATTACAAGTTCATTATTTTTGGAAGGAAAAAAAAATTACCATTAATTGATGTCTGTGAAGTGACTGAAATTCAGGGAGGGATTTTGAGAGAGTAGAATAGAAAGACACTACAGGAGGAGACGTTTCTGGTTTTTGTTATCTGTACTCCAGACCCTGTGGTGTGCAGCCTTGTTTCTTAGTAACTCTGGAAGGTCTTGTGAGTAAAGTGAATAGAACTGCATCAGCTTGACAAAACAGACGATGCTCTGCTTATTAATCAAGATGGGGAAAAATCACTTTGCTGACAGAGCAGTATTAGCTTAATGCATGCTTTCAAAGTAGAGCTGTGAAGAAATTTGGTTACTGCAGTGAGCAAACTGATGGATAAGGGAACAGTTAAATGTGGGGAGCAACTTGGACTAGACTGTTACTGGAATTAAGACTTATTCTATGCATCTGCTCTCCCACAATATGGCACTGAGAAGGGAGTAACAGCTTCTACACAGCTGCCTCCAGTTCAACAAATAAACTGTAGGACCTGCTCCTGATTGGAGGAGAGCAGCGTACTCAGCGTGTGGGTAGCAGAGTTGGGATTGGTGGAAGAGGACTATAAAGGAGGAGAGAGACACCATGCACCAGGAACATCTATCTGAAGGAACACCTGTGCAGTCCCCGAGAGAGCCAGCTGGCGGTGTGCTGCTCCCCCGCGGAAGTGGAGAAAGTGGCAGGGGGAACCGCCCTTCCACGGAGGTGGAAGGGACGGTAGCCAACCCGGGAAGAACCAGCAGCAAACCTGGGGAGGGCCGAGCAGACCAAAGAACAGCGCAGGGTCCTGTGTCGTTCCTCCACGAAGAGGGGGAGCGACATAATGGTGCCGTGACTCGGATATGAAGCCTAGGCAGGGTTCAGTGTCGCTCCTCCACGAAGAGGGGGAGCGACAGTTAAGACTGTGTAGGAAACCTGATATCCGATTCATCCACACTGATGCACAGTGAAAAGTGTGCTTTTTTCTTTCTGCATCCTGAGAACATTGATATTCTAACTTCAGTGTGTACCAGTGGTGGTGCTTATTAAATATATTTAATCCACTGTGCTGTGGCCAGAGATTCTATTCTGGTAGATCAGGAATGGATCAGAATTCAGTTTATCAGAAACTCCCTGGGGGATTCCATTGTGGATGGAATTGCAAGGTTGAAGTCCACCATAATGCTGGGAACGAGGCCTGAGAACTAGAGCTTCCCGACTAGGAGAGTGCCCTCCTCTTGAGTAAATCCCAGTGGATGTGCTCCAGGCATCGCATGGGAGCACTTAAAACAGTTGTCCATGCTACTTGTCCTGTGAAACCGTTCCCGAGTTCCCCCAAGCTAAATGAGCTCCATCGTCCTTCCCAATACCTTTATTACAGCATTTATCAAATTATATTATAATTATCTTCTTCTGTGAGCACTCCTCCTATCAAAATAATGAGCAATGTGAATATGGCTGGTTCATTTTTATCTTGCTGGCATCTAGCACGCTTCTCGGCACAAAACGGAGTTTCTACTGGATTACAATTTGCAGGAAAGACCGAAAGTACTAGAACGCATGCAGTTAAAGTATGACAGGTTTGGTGATTATTTCAGCACATGAGCGCCCAGAAAATTAGCTTTCTGAGTTTTTTTTTTTTTTTTTTTTTTTTTTTTTTTTTAAGCTAAGTGAAAGGGCAACTTAGTTGCTCAGGATGCCTTAACAAAATAACACAGATGGGATATTTAAACAGCAGAAATTTACTTCTCACAGTTTTAAGGGCTGAGAAGTACAAAGTCAATGTGCCTTCAAGGGAGAGTTCATTCTGCGGTAGACTGCTGCAGGCTTGCTGTGATCACACGACCTCCCCTTTGTGTGCTCCTGGGGAGTGAAGGAAGCAAGCTATCTATCGGGTCTCTCTGCTTAGAACGGCACCAATCCCCTCATGAGAGGACCACTTTCATGAGCTCACCTGACCCTAATTACCTCCCAAGAGTCCCATCTCAAAATACTATCACACTGCAGCTTAAGAGTTCAACACAGGACATTTAGGAGGACACATTCAACCCGTAACAAAGGGTATAAGCCAGTTGTCTGATGCTTGCCGTCCAGTTTGAGACTCTTCCCTTAATATTAAACCACTCAGAGTTCTGGATTCTGCATTTGTAATGTGAGCAGTTACTTTCTCCATCAGAGTTAAGTTGAGGCAACTTGCTGAAAGGACTCTGAAAATGGCGAAGCATTACACATCTTTAATTTGGAGGCTGCTGCCATTTGTAAAAAGACTCCTAACTTGGTAGCAGCACCACACACACAAACTCAGCAGGGCTGGCATTCGGTGAAGCTTGCATTTTCTGTCTGCTTAGAGATTTTCACCATGGTGAAAATTTTATTAATTTATTTGAATGATTTGATAAACATAATTTAATCTGTGTAATAATTATCATTAACTTTGTGGGCAAACTCTTTAATGAGAATGCTGAGGGAAATTTTGTGCATTGCATTAGCTTGTTTATATTTTTTGGCAGTCATCACACATGGCTGGCTCCTCATAGTGAAGCTTATGCTGACCTAAAATCCTATCTATCGTCCCAGTCATATCATACTCAGGACAAATCATATTTTTTTTTCTGGAAGGAAAACAAAAGTGTCATCTGCAGGCTTATGCAGTACAGGGGATACGAGAGAGGATATCTATTCCTCAAAATGGTAGGAATGCAGAGGAGAGGAAAAGAGTGATTTGGAGGTAGATGAATTCCTGATCTCACTGAACTAACTCATTGCCCAGCTAAGTGACTGGCTGCCTTGGAAAACACTGGGAAAAGACAGGAAGAGACTTCAAGTCACTACACTGTAATGAGTTAAACTGTGGTGGTGATGGCCTTTGGATGTCATAGGAGACTGGAGGGCACTGCAAGAACAGTGCAGTTGTGTCTAACCTTTAAAGTGTAGCCAGTGTCTTCTCCCTGTGGCTCCTCTCTTGTGTTTCTGCCTCCTTGCAAACTGCTCTTCCCCTCATTTGACCCAATCTCTGTTGCTGAGTTGTACATAAAAGAAAGGGAATTAATGTCTTGGAACAATTTCCACAAAACTGTTTCCAATGTTGTCATCTCAGCACCCTGCACATCACAGTCTCTCTCACTCTGAGATTATTCATTTATGATCCATTTTGAATGGAGAGAAACACAGAGTCAGTACAGTTAGCACTCCTTCACCTGCAGAATAGACACAACGATGGCTTCTGATGCACAGGATCGGCCACCTGAAGTGCCACACACATAGATGGACACAAACATTCCCAAGGACTGCTCACTGACCACTTGCCTTGCTATTTTTATTTTTATCTAAAGTTCTTCCGTGCTCCCATAATTTTGCCTGATCTCAAACTAAACCACAATGACATGAAAGGGGAATAAATGAATTAAAAGCATTGTTAAAGCAATATCAGAGTTTAAATTTTAAGACAAAAGGCATAATTATAGGTTCTAGATATTTTACTATTTCCACATGTTTTCACATGTTCATCAAGTGCCAGAAAAGTAAGGTGTCCTAATTTGGGAAAATCAATTCCACATTTAACTTTCTTTTAATTATTATGCTGCATCTAAAGGATTTTTTTAAGAATTAAAAATTAGAAAACAGGTAGCATTATTCTTATTATTAGAACTTCTATTTTTAGCCTAAGTACCTGAGTTTCTGTCATGCACGTGGGAGACACTGGATGGAACTGCTGCCTTCAGCCTCGCTTCAGCCTGCCCAGCTGTTGTGGCCATTTGGGGAGCTGAACCATAGGATGTAAGATCTCTCCTATCCCCTTCCCTCACCTCCCCTCTTCTCCCCCTCCTTCTTTCTTCTCTCCATCTCCCTTTCAAACACACAAGATACATGTCAGCCATTTTTGGTGCTACCCAAGAACATTCAGGCTCATATGAACCAGAGGAAGTAGACCCTTATTTGTTTGTGGCTGTTGTTTTCCATCTAATCCTTAGAGGAGGATATTGAGATCTTAGGATACATTAGCTGTAATCAGACAAGATTGTTAATACCTGTACTTACATCTCCTGACATCTCACACAGCTAACAGCAAGGCCTCCTGGTATTACAGTGGATTCATTAAGACAACAATAATAATAAGAGACACTTAAAATATCTGTTAAATGAATGCAAGAATGAAGGGCAGGTCAGGGAAACAGGCATGAAGATCAGAGGAAAAATGGCATTTTAACTGGTCCAGGATAGAAGATTAAGAGTATAGTTGTGGGAATGGGGGCAAGAAACATAAACTTATAGAAAGAAATTAAGTTCAGATGGAAAATCAGATAAGTAGAAAACAAGATTGTGAAGTCCATGGACTGAAAAAAACATTGCAGTCTAAGAAGGAAAGACTCCTTTCATGCGTCATACCTGTGACCTCAGAGACAGGGATGAAAGGTAAGGGGCAAACATACCTCACTAGCAAAAAGCACATGAAGGAGAAACTCACCACATACCCTGTGCTGACTTTGTAGAACTGCCTGCCAGCAGGTGCCAGGCTAGTAAAGTATAACTCATAATTGAAACTGAAAATTAATTATAAAATTTTGAACAATTCAAAACCAATTTCACTAGTATTATAGCATGAAACATGAAGCATTATGAAGACTCCTGATAAGGGAACAAAAGAGAGGAATAAATGCTGTATAATCATTTGACACCAGAGTCAAGTTCAGCAGTCACACTCTCAGCACAGAACCCCTCAACCCCATGGTTTCCAGTCAAAATCAGTGGGACTATCCCAACTGACTTTCTAAGCATGGGGACCAATCCTGAAAAATGTAGACACACACAATCTCAAAAAGAGGACTTTTTTAAACCATGCTGATCCAAAGACAGATGAACCACATCATTTAAAAGCATTCTAGGTTTATGGACCTCTTTCAACCCACACTGGAGTTGAACACTTACACTGATTTGCACAGTGTTCATCTACATTCAGTTTATTCTTCTTTCTCTTTTGTAATAGTATTGAAGTATGGTTCATCTATTCCTAAAGGACTCCTTCAAGCACAGCTCAGGTCCCAAATGCAAGTATGTCATTGGCTCTGTGAAATGAGTTTGCTACATGCTAGCATGAACTAACGCTACCTATATCTTTCAAAATGACTGTCTCACAGTCATGGATGTGGTGGCTCCAATTAACCTGTTCCATAAATACTTTTTAGGGAAGTCAGGCCAAAGAGATTAATGTATTTCAATTTGGAAATATTATTGAAATTGACTGGTCCTGGGAGAGATTAGAAATACTGCAATTGACCACACACACACAAAGTCATGAACTTATTATTAAACTGGCAATGTAATAACTGAGAAACTATTCCTATATTCCATTCCACCATCTACCGAAAGCCAAAGCAGAAACTTAATAGGATGTATGTAAATTGAAAAAGAGGGATAGAGGGCAACAACATTTGGAAATACATCGTTGGTGAAAGATTTATGTGCATTATAATCCCATAGTGACTTCAAAGCAGATTGATTTAGAAACTGTATCTACATACTTCCTAGTTACTATGTTTTGAAAATGCAATGAATGGTTCATTGGACAATTGTTTTATAAAGGACATTGAATATGAAAATAGAAATTCAGTTTACTACTATTCTTTCCATACAACCATAGAATAGTTGCACATAATTGAAAAATATTATATGTACAAGAATCAATATTAATGGGATCTTAATGAGACCATCTTAATAAACTACATACAAGACTGTCTTAATAAGCTAAAGGGAATTATCTTGGCCAAATATTTCAGCAGACCCATCACAGAGTCTAAAATCAAATAAACTAATTTTGAATAATCCATTATTAACATGTAAAAATGATTGCTTCCAATCATTTCATGTTCATGGATTAAAAAAAAAAACTGGGAGTGGGCATTTGTTGCAGCTATTTTTTTTAAGTTTTTTTTTAAATTTATTTCAGAGGTAGAGTTATGGCAGAGAGAGGGAAAGACAGAGAGAAAGGACTTCCATCCACAGGTTCACACCCCAAATGGCCACAGTGGCTGGAGCTGGGCCAATCTGAAGTCATCTTGACCCAAGCAATTGGTCCTTCTTTTACTCCTTTCCCAGGCCAAAGCAGAGAGCTGGATCAGAAGAGAAGCATCTGGGACATGAACCAGCACCTACAGGGGATGCCAGCACTGCAGGTGTAGGCTTAGCCTTTTACGCCCCTGTACCAACCCTTGTGCAGCTCTTAAGACACTGCATAGGATGCCTGCATCCCATAAGGAGTACCTGGCTACAAGTCTCCACTCCATTTCTGATCCAATTTCCTGTCAACACATAATGGGAAGCTGCAAGTGATGCCTAAAGTCCTTTGGTCCCTGCCACTGGACTGAATTCCTAGACCCTGGCTTCGGCCTTGCCCAGCCCCAGATGTTGAAGGCATTTGGGGAGTGAATTAGTGGATGGGAAATTTCTTTCACTTCCTCTTCCTCTTTCCCTCTTCTTCTCTCTCCCTTTCCCCTCCCCCTTTCATAAAATAAACAGAAAGACCTGATACTCATTTAAAATTTCTGACCCTCATTTAAAAAAATTTCTGACTCATTTTAAAATTTCTGACCTTCATTTTAAAAAATTTCTGACTCATTTAAAAATTCTGACAATGAACCTCATCCCCATATAGCTGCTCTTCCAAGAACTCTCTGTGTGTTGAAGGGAATTCCCTCTGTAATTTTAATCTGGCAGAAAAATTCATAAATAAAATAATTACTGATTTGATTTTCGTTTCACTTCATATGCTTAATTTTTCCTTTCACACTTTTAAAATAATTGTAGTCTTGAATTCCATGTGCCTGGATATTGTTCTGGGATGTTTGGGTTTGTTAGCCAACTCTGTCACTTCACTTTGTTAACTAACTGAGAAAACTACCTACATCTAAAGTTCTGAACCCATAACCTACTGAAGATGCTAAAAGTGTAAAAGTGTTTTCCAGTGCCCTCCATGAGTTGGGAATTTCAGATTATAAAGGAAGATCCTTAAAACTCAGAAATGTCCAAAGAAACTAAATCCATGTGGAATCATGTTCCTCAAATTTTTGCCATTTCTAAGTAATGTAGCTACTAATATAAGAAACAGAAAAATACTTTAATAAAATCAAATCACCTCTACCATACAAAAATAACAGGGCAAAGTCATGATACAATTAATTGTGACATTCTGTTCATAATATCAATCACTTTCAGTTTGTAAGTGTGTTGAAAGCTGTCATTCTTAACTTTTTTTTCTTCTGAAATACTTGCTAAATTCATGGTAAATTCATTTCAAATCTATTGTACTGTTATTGTCTCTAAACCATTATTAAATAAGAAATTTATATTTTTGGGTTCAAAATCCATACAAATATTTCAAATAATAAAAGACTATAATAAATTATTTTTCATTATGCATTGAATTGTCTCTAAAAAAGGATACATTGAAGCCTTAACCTCCAGTACCTCAGAATATGATTTTGTTTGGAAATATAGTCTTTGCAGAGGTAATCAAGTTAAAATGAGATCATTATGGTGGACCAAACTCCACTATGATTCGTTGCTCTACAAAAAGGGAAAATTTGGACCCAGAGCCAGAAACACACATACAGAATACTATGTGAAGTGACATCAGGAAACACTTGTGAAAGTGGAGGATTAGTGTGATGTATCCACAAACCAAGGAAGACCAAAGATTGACAGCAACCCATCAGAAGCTAGGAAGAGCCAAGGAAAGATTCCCCTTCAGGTCTCAGCAGAAACATAGCACTGCTGACCACCACACAATAAATTTCTGTTGCTTTATCAAAGCTACCCAGTTTATGATACTTTGTTACAGCAGCCCTAGAAAAGTACATATTTTCCATTGCAAAACTAGTGTCAAAGTCCAGAAATAAATCCAAGCATTTATGGTCAGTTGATTTTTGATAAAGGTGCCAAGAACACATGATGAGCAAAGAACAATCTCTTCAATAAGTGGTGCTGGGAATATTGGATATTCAACACGCAAAAGATTGAACATATACCTTTATCTCACACCACATAGAAAAATCAACTCAAAGTGGATTAAAGACTTAAAGGTAATACCTAAACCTATAAAAATAGGGGGAAAGCTCCAGGACATTGTTCTAGGCAATGATTTTTCTGGTTATGACAGCAAAAGCACAGGCAGCAAAAGCAAAAATAGACAAATGATATTACATGAAATTGAAAAGCATCTACATAGCAAAGGAAGCAATTAACATAATAAAGAGCCAAATTGTATAATGGGAAAAATTGCAAACTATTCATCTCATTTGGAATATCAAAAATATATAAGGAACACAAATAACTCAATGGCAAGAAAACAACACAATTTATAACTGGAAAAAAGACCTAGGTAGATATTTCTCAAAACAATACAGACAAATGGTAACAGGCATATGAAAAAAACGTTCAACATCACTAATTATCAGGGAACTGCAAATTAAAACTACAATGATATAGTACCTCACACCCATTAGAATGGCTATAGTAAAGACAAAGATAACAAGTGATTGGATGTAGACAAAAGGGAACCATAGGTGGAAATATGAATGGAAAATGACATAGAAATTCCCCCCAAAATTAGTAACAGAACTGCCAGATGATATAATAATCCCACTACTGAGTATATATCCAAATGAAACAAAAGCAGTATATTGAAGAGAGGTCTTCACTCTCACAGTCATTGCAGCATTATTCACATTGGCCATGGTAAGAATCAACCTAAGAATTCACCAAAGGATGAATGGATGAAGAAAACTTGGTATGTATACACCATGGAATACTATTCAGCCTTAAAAACATACATTCTATCACTTGAGGCAACATGGATGAACCTGGAAAACATGAAGTGAAGAGAGCATAGCACAGAAAGACATACATATGATCTCACTTGGGGTAGGATGGGATGTTGGTCAAAGGGTATAAAATTTCAGTTCGATAGGAAGAGTAAGTTCAAAAAATAGAATAGTTAAATACAGCATGATTCCTGAGTGTCACTAGTTTCCTACAAAGCAGTTTTTTTTTTTTTTCAAGGAATTATACAATTTCCCTAATCAAAATGTTGAGGGATCGGGGGTGGGGGGGAGGTAGAAATGTTACAACACCTGATAACTTCATATTATTCACTTAGAAAAATAGAAATTAATCTTATGTATAAGTAGAATATTAGAATAGTTAAGATGAAACTGGCAATAAAACTATTATATATACAAGTTCAAACAGATCTAAATTATAGAATGTTATTGCCTAGATATTTAGAGGATTCCAAACCACAAAGCTATCACAAGTTGCCATTGCAGATCAAAACCCAGGTCATCCATACATAGAGGGACTTTATTTTTCTCTTTATCATAGATGTACTTTTAAAAATAGGCAAACCTAACAAATAAATACATGTATACAAAATATCCTCCAGAGGCTAACAAAACTGATTCCATGAACTTGATCACTTTAACACACCACTACCAGTAATTTCACAGAGGAGGGGAATTGCCCATTCTTTTCTTTCAAAGTAAATTTTACACGTTTGCATAATCGTCCTCCCATTTCCTTACAATTTTCATGTTTGCAATAATTATAAGGATGTTCAAGGAGTCTGCTTGCATGCCAAATGATAAAAACAAAGCTGGCACGGGAACTAGCATACAAGGGTTTAATACAAGCTATCACAAGTCAAGGTCACGCTTGATCTCGGCTCCCAGAGGTGCTAACAGGCAACTTTGAATGGATTCAAATTATGGGCCAGATCATTAAACGAGCTGACTGACTCACTCATTCTTGCTATTAATAAAGAACTCATCTTGGAGATTTTCCGCACGGCTGTATGGATAACCTGAATTTATGTGGACCTCAGCAGTTCAAAGCCTGAATTCATTTTCTTGAAACAAGCAGAATCTGAAGTTTATTAGCATGGAAAAGAGTTCTCTTTTCATTAGATTATTCTGAAGTGCTGTCCATTACATAATATGCCATGCATGTGGAACCTTTAGAGTAAAAATTGTGATTGCCACTCAATGGAGGAGTATTTCTAAGAAGTGACAGATTTTATAACTGTGAAGAAGGAAATATCTGCCTGTCTGGCTCTCTTAGCCTTTCAAACATGCTCTTTAAATTAAAATTATAGCACATAGAAAACTTCATTACCTGTTTCAGTTGTAGATAATTGTTTCTCCTCTTTGACTGTGTGCCCTTTTCAGGATAAGTTTCCTGGCCTATACAGAGCCAAACAAGTGGTAATGGGCTTCCTTTGCCTTCCTGCTAGATGTCTCAAGGCAATTACCTGCACACTGTTATAAATTAGGTATGAGAAACATTGACCTACATTCAAATTAAGTTTGAAGTAATTTTTACTTATGTTATTAATAAATACAAAGGAAGTTAAGTAATTTAAAGTTATTTCCTGCCAAATTTTACTTAAAAGATGCTAAAGTAATCAATGGCAATGAAATAGAATCAATTTCATTGAAATGAAATGGCTAAATTTAAAAAGAAATGATGAAAGATTGGTTCACGGTCCTTAAAATTATTTAAAAATTGAAAAATGACTCAAGGGTTCATGGTCTTCTTTTTCATACTCTCATTTACTCATTTTTAATCTGTTTTTGAAATAATGATTCCTCTAAGTATTGGTCATGTCTCACTCAATATGAGTGCAAAGATAGCATCTACGTTCAAATAGCTCACCATTTAATAGTGCATACAATATTTAAAAAATAGTACAGATATAAAGCAATAATTTATTGTCTTGTGTTTAATGTTGGAAAGGACATATGAAAATGTACACTGGTGGTGTCAGAGGATGGATCTCAGCATGTGACAAGAGGGCAAGAGAAAACCCTCACAGAACAGGACAATATTGGCCAGTATCTTAAATGATGAACATGGTTTCCACAACAGGGAAATGTAAGGAAGGGCAATTCATTCAAACTGAATCATCATATAATACAAAACTGATCTTAAAAGAGTTTGACTAGTGTACAATTAACAAGAAAAGGACACAAGGAAATGGGTAAAGTCATGGAAGAATTAATGCAGAAGACAGTAGATCTCATTTGGTTGTCAATCAATACAAGTAAAAGAGTTTATTGGGGTTTGTCTAATATGTTTTTTGTTATTAAAAGATAACTCTGGGGGCTGATGCCATGGCATAGTAGGTTAAACCTCCACTTGTGGCTCTGGCATCCAGGGAGCTGGATTGGAAGTGGAGCAGCCCCGATTCTATCCATTTCCCATATGTGATGCCAGTGCTGCAGACATCACCTTAACCTGCTGTGCCACAGCACTGGCCCCATCAGCACCGATTTCTTAGGCTGCACCCCTATACTCATGTCTATACTTCTTCCTTAGCCACACTGTTCATTTCATAGTCTTTCTGGTCTTATCATTTTGTTGATGACTCTCACTGTTAAATTGACTAAAATTGGCCTGTAACTCCCTGCCACAGACTGAATGCTTTGTTCTTTTGAATTCTCTTCTATTCAATAATTAGGTCATCATTTTTCTTAAGATTTATTTATTTGAAAGGCGGCGTGATAAAGATAGAGAGGAAGAGAGAGAAAGATATCTCCCATCTGCTACTTCACCCCCGATTGGCCAGAAGAGTCAGATCTTGGCCTGGTCAAAATCAGTAGTGAGGAACTCCATCCAGGTCTCTGTTGTGGGTGGCAGGGAACCAAGCACTTGGACCATCCTTGGTTGCCTTCCCTGTTGCAGTAACAGGAAGCTGGATCAGAAACAAAGTAGCGGGCCAGCACGGTGGCTCACTTGATTAATCCTCCGCCTGGGGTGCCGGCATCCCATTTGTGCTCCGGGTTCTAGTCCCGGTTGCTCCTATTCCAGTCCAGCTCTTTGCTGTGGCCAGGGAATGCAGTGGAGGATGGCCCAAGTGCTTGGGTGCCTACACCCACATGGGAGACCAGGAAGAAGCATCTGGCTCCTGGCTTCGGATTGGCGCAGCGCTGGCCATAATGGCCATTTGGGGAGTGAACCAACGGAAGGAAGACCTTTTTCTCTGTCTCTCCCTCTCACTGTCTATAACTCTACCTCTCAAATAAATAAATAAATAATAGATAACTCTGGGGTCAGATATTGGCGTAGTGTCTACATCTCATATTTCAATGCCTAGGTTCAATACCCTATTCTGGCTCCAGACTCTAGCTTCCAGTTTAATGCAAAATCTGGGAAACAGCAATGATTGTTCAAGTAATTGGGTTCTTTCCTCCCAGGTGGGAAATTTAGATTGAGTTTCCAGCTCTCCCTTTGGCCTGGCCCCACCCCAGACATTGTAGCATTTGGGGACTTCATCAGTAGAGAGGAAAGTGCTCACTCTCTCTCTTTTCTGTTTTTTCACTTCCTCTCTCTCTTACTCTGTATGTATGGTTCCATTTCTCTGTCTGTCCTTTTCTGTGTCTTTCTGCCTTATAAATAAACAAATGCAAATAAAGTCAACATGTCAGAGCAGCATAAAAACTCTAAAAGTTTTATTAGTAAATTAAATATTTCTACTTATCTTCTTCACTGGAATGCACAAATAAAGTTTTGTGAGCAAAATATGTCCATAAGACAAAATAAGAACAATAAAATCAGTAGCAGTAGTAGACCAGAACTATAAGAACAGAAATAAAAAGAAAAACAGTACATGACTGCATTTTTGAAGGTGTAGTAGGTTGCTGGAGATGCATATCAAAATACCACAGTCTGGGGGGCTTAAAAAGACAAAATTTACTTGCTCACATTTCTAGAGGTTGTAAGTACAAGACTAAATTGCCAGTACATTTGGTTTCTTTTAAGGCTTACCTTCTTGTGTTATAAATGGCTATCATTCTGCTGTGTTCTAACCAGTTTGGGCTATTACATCAAAATACCATAAACTATGTGGCTTAAAGTCAAAATTCTACTTCTCATAGTTCCAGAGGCTGGAATGCCCAGATCAGGGTGCTGGCATGATCATGTTCTGGTGAGGGCCCTCTCCCAGGTTGAAACTGCTGACTTCTTGATCCTCAACAAGGCTGGGAGTAAAGAAGGGAAACAGGATCTCTCATGCCTTCAAAAAGGCACTAATTCCACTTTTTGAGAGCTCTATTCATGACTTCATCTAATCTTTTTTTTTTTTTTTTTTTTTTTTTTTTTTTTTGACAGGCAGAGTGGACAGTGAGAGAGAGAGAGACAGAGAGAGAAAGGTCTTCCTTTGCCGTTGGTTCACCCTCCAATGGCCGCCGCTGCAGCCGGCGCACCGCGCTGATCCTGGCAGGAGCCAGGAGCCAGGTGCTTTTCCTGGTCTCCCATGGGGTGCAGGGCCCAAGCACCTGGGCCATCCTCCACTGCACTCCCTGGCCATAGCAGAGAGCTGGCCTGGAAGAGGGGCAACCGGGACAGAATCCGGCGCCCCAACCGGGACTAGAACCCGGTGTGCCGGCGCCGCAAGGTGGAGGATTAGCCTATTGAGCCACGGCGCCGGCTGACTTCATCTAATCTTAATTACCCTCCAAAGTCCCTGCCTCCTAATACCATCACATGGGGATAGGATTCCAACATATGATTCAAGAGAATACAGACATTGAATCTATAACATTGTTTTACTCTGTACATATCCCTGGTGGATCATCCCCCAAAAAGGAAGCCATACCGCTATGACATTATTTGACCTTAAATATCTCTTAAATGCCCTGTCTCCAAATACAGTCACATTCCAAGGTAGTAGAGGCTATTATTTCAACATTAAATTTGGTGGACACTATTCAGTCCTTAATAATAGAGTAAGGCAAGAGCCTCTAAGATGAGAGTTAACTGCTAAAAGGGTTAGAGTTTGATTGGAGGCAACTTATCCCTTTGCCTGCCACAATCAGTTTGTACAGTGGGCATTAAGCAGCTACAAATAAACGAATGAAGGAGTACAGGTGCTAAGATCAAAGAGATCTTCATGATAAGGCTATGCCAGATAAAATATAGGATTCCCAATTAATACATGAATTTCAGATAAACAATGGATAATGTTTTATTATTATAAGTATTGCCAAATCACATTTTGCATAGGGTATACTTATAATTTTAAAGTACCAATTGTTTCTCCAAAATTCAAATTTAACTGAATGCCATGTATGGTTATTCACTAAACCTGGTTACTTTAACTAGATTCCTCATCCACAAGATAGCACTGAAACAATACTGTCAATGCTCTAAATATAGTTTTATGTGTAGCCAAATGATCACTCAGAAAAGTTAATCCCACTAATTTTTTTAATAACTAAATGATATATGTAACATAATGGACAGGTCTAAATATTAGAAACTAAAACTAATAATTTGACATTAAAATCACAAAACCTATCAACTCAAGAAGCAGATGAGAAGGTTGAGCAGAAAATGAGGACAAAAGTGTATCTTATGTTTCTGTCTTAGTTATAGGCAGAGTATAAGAGATGGATAGAAACATGCAAATCTGCATGCAAAAAATAAGATTTAATTTTACAAAAATATTGATTAGATTCTTCCTGTTCCTTGAATAATGCTCTTCCCAGATGTCTGTATTCTTTCACCTCTTTCAATACTTTCATGACAGATCACCTCCTCACAGGATCTTCTGAACCACCTTCAGTAAAATTATAACAACCCAGATACTCCCAATCTTTCCCTTTCCCAACTTTAGGTATTTCATTATCATTGACTAGCACAGTATGCGGTATATAATCTAAGCTCCATGAGAGCTGGCACGTAGGAAGCACTGGATAAACATTGTTCAACTAAATGGTTAAACCAGAGTAACAGAATTCAACAAACCACTAAATCAGAGTATAGTAGTTAAAGGAGTGGAGATGGTAAGAGAAAAAGAGGAGCCAAAAATAAAAAACAAAATAAATAACTGGCTAGATAGCTAGACATTTTGAGAGGAACCAGGTATTGGAAAAATGACAACACATTTAGTCTCCAAGTAAAAATGTCTAATATACATTTGGCGATATGAATCTACAGTGAACAAAATTAATGCTATGCTGGCAATTTGCATTTGGTTGTCAAATATAGATGGCAGGGAAAAAAAAACATAGATGAGATCGGATTGCTCAAAGAACCTTTGTAGAATGAAAAGAGGGCTAAGGATAGAAACTCTAGAACAACAGTCTTTGACAATTCATGTGAAAACAACCAAGGACTACCAAGAGTGATCAGAGTCAGAGGCACCATCCATAACACTAATGTTATAGTAGACACCAGGATCAGGGTTGGAGAAGATTCTTCACTGTCAAGGGTTGCCACAGAATCAAGGAAACTGAAGAGTAAAATTATAAGTCATCAGTAATCTTAATATGATTGGGAGATTGCTTGCAAAAACATCCAATCCTCTGCTGGTTCCCTTTGCAACATGATCTGCAACCCCTCCCTTCAAGATACAGTGTCTTTTTTCTTCATCTCTTGAATGTGTCTTTTTGCCTTGTGAATTGTGCTGGAAACAGCAGCCTGTCACTTGCAATCTGAGATCTTTACTTCCACTCATTCTCTTAGAATCTTGCCTTCCAGACTCACAACTGACTATAGATATATCCGTAACTCCAAATCTGTCTAGAAGAATCATCCGGGCATCCAAATGCTCCATAGATTTGTTTAGAATCAAAGTCACTAAATCCTGGGGTGGTATTTTATGTAGCAATAAATGACAGGTATGAACAGTTAAAGTAGGACTACTCTTTGAAGAAGAATGCACTGGGATAACAGAACGCAGATGTGAAGAAACAGATACCAACTGTAAGATACTCCTAGAAACCTGTGTGAGAAAGAAAGAAGCAAGCTGCAGCCAAATGTTGAATTTATGAGCTTCACCATTACTTGTTCACAGGCTATGAAAGGTCTCGTTTCAAAAAGGATAAAGACATGATGATGAAGAAAGGCCTTAGAGAAGAGGTAAAGGATGAAACCCAGAACACAAAGAGAATGAGTTATCCTTGGGAAGGGACGCCTTCTCCATAGCAAGAGGAATGAGAATAACGGCTTTACATGCAAACAAGCTTATGGACGTTTGAAGGGAGTTTAGGGAGGTTATGGTGTATGACTTTGTTTTCCTTTTATTTAAAGATTTACTTTATGTATTTGATAGGAAGAGTGACAGAGAAAGAGAGAGAGAAACAAAGAGACAAAGAGATCTTCCAACCACTGGTTAACTCCTCAAAAGCCATAATAGCCAGGGCTGAGGCCAGCCTGAAGCCAGGAGGCTGGAATTCCATCCCTGTCTCTCACAAGGGTGGCAGGGACCCAAGTTGCACTTGGGCCATCTCCACTGACTTCCCAGGCATTTTAGCATGGAGGTGGATTAGAACTGGAGCAGCGTAACTCAAAAGAGAAGAGAAGCAAGGAGAGGGGGAGGAAGAAGGAGGAGGAGCGAGGGGGAAGGAGGAGGGAGGAGGAAGGAGAGGAGGAGGAGGGGAGGAGGAAGAAGGAGGAAGAAGGAGGAGGGAAGAGGAGGGAGCGGGAGGAGGGAGCAGGAAGAGGGAGGGGGAAGGAGGAGGGAGGGGAAGGAGAGGAGGAGGAGGGGAGGAGGAAGAAGGAGGAGGGAAGAGGAGGGAGCGGGAGGAGGGAGCAGGAAGAGGGGGGGAAGGAGGAGGGAGGGGAAGGAGAGGAGGAGGAGGGGAGGAGGAAGAAGGAGGAAGAAGGAGGAGGGAAGAGGAGGGAGCGGGAGGAGGGAGCAGGAAGAGGGAGGGGAAAGGAGGAGGGAGGGGAAGGAGAGGAGGAGGAGGGGAGGAGGAAGGAGGAGGAAGAAGGAGGAAGAAGGAGGAGGGAGGAGGAGGGAGGGGAAGGAGAGGAGGAGGGAGGAGGAGGAGGGAGGAGGAGAAGTAGAACAGGGGAGGGCAGCATTGTGGGCTGTTTGAGATGGGACTGCTCCATTTACAATCCAGCTCCCTGTTTAGGCACCTTGGAAAGCAACAGAAAACAGCCCAAGTGTTTGGATCCCTGTACTCCTGTGGAAGACCCAAAGGAAGCTCCTGGCTCCTGGCTTTAGCCCGGCCCAGCCCCAGCCCCAGCTATTAGGGCCATTTGGGGAGTGAGCCAGTAGGCAGAAGTTTCTCAATCTCTCTCTCTCTCTCTCCCTCTCTCTCTCTCTTTCTCTGTGTGTGTGTGCATATGTGTGTGTGTGTCTTCCTCCATGTAACTCTTTCAAATAAATAAATAAATCTTTAAAAAAGACTAGAGTAGCCAGGACTGAAACTAACACTCCAATATGGGATGCTGGCATTTCAAGGGGCAATTTAACTTGCTGTGCCACTGCTCTGGCTCTTATAGGTTTCATTTCTTCTGTGAAAAAATAGCCAAGGAGAAAGATTATCTTCAAGATAGAGCAGTGATGGATTAGGGGACTGAAAACAGGGTTCTCAAGCTTGGCACTACTGACACTTAGGGCCAAATATGTCTCTGCTGTGTGAGGTTATCCTAAACACGATACAATAGTTAGCAGCACTCCTTGGTCTCTGCATATGCCATCCTAGGAGCAGCACTCCCACCTGTGACAAGGAATATTGTCTTTGTACACTCTCAAATGCCTGTGGGGAGGCAAAAGCACCTCCAGTCAAGAACCGCTGGCTTAAGGGAACGGGAGAGTGAGAAAACTCACGCAAAGGGAAGGTGAGATAATTGAAGAATAACATGTACAGGTCTGGGGCATCGCAAACAGTTCTTAATTGATGAAACTTAAATAGTCTGAAAATAATTCCACAACTTTGTCAAAATCATGCATGAGTTGTCCCCTGAAAAACACCAAGCTTTAGTACTGTGTCTACAGTCAACATATATACTCGTCCTAAAGTTTCTTTGTGCTCAAGAGCTGAACTGTAGGATTTCTAAAGAGAGAAGCCTATAGCAAATACTTGGGATAAAATTAAATCTTCTCCAAAAATAAAATGCAATTTCCCCGGTTTAACCTTCTCCCTTCATTTTACCTGTCAGTTCCCAAACTCTTTGTTCTCTGTGTGCAATAATGAGTCAAACTTTTATATCACAAGCTTCTTATTAAGACTCCTTTTTGTCCAATCCCAAGAAAGTCCCTGCGGAGCACTACAATCTGGTGTGATTTGTAAGAGGTGTAACTGTGGCTTTTGGAGCCTTTTCCAATAGCTTGCATACAAGGTGACAGGTTTGAATATTAAGAGAAAGAGAGGTGATGCCCACACACATGGCTGTAAATTGTGCCTTCATTCATAAAACCACTATACTTTGCTATAATTACTCTGCTATCCATTCATGCAAGTGTAGCATCTAGGAAAGAAATTTGATTGGTGAATAAGTGAAAACTAAATGACAGGGACAGAGGTAGGCATATGAAAATCGAGAAGAGATATTCAATATGCAAATTCTCAAGTCTGTACACTCATCCTTTTAGAGATCCTGCTTTGGAATAAATTGTACAGCAGTAAAAGCTACTGACTTTCTCCTCTATTCTGATTTTGAAAGCCTGGGTGGCAGAAGGATGGGAGTCAGTTCCCAGCAGAATTACAGAGCTCAATAGTATAATTGTCAAAATCTCTCCTGAAGAAGGCGAGCTATCTGCATTATCTGTGTGGGGGAAAGTCTTTTCTTTGTTGATGGTGCCTATTTTCAGAATTGGCATTTAACAAATATGTTAATTGAAGCTGTAGACTGCACACTATAATGTTGGGCATGCATTTCCTGACAAGTCCTATTGTGTTTTTATGCTAATATTCTTCCTTAGCAGATAACATTGTTCCTGATTCAGTCAAATCAAAATGTTGAATCTGGCCACAGCATCTATGTGGTTTTTTCCCTCTGCTTCACTTTGATTCTGGGAGAGGAAAGAACTAAAAAAGTAAAAGTACTCATTTTATCTAAAACAAACATAATCTCTCAGGAAGTTTTTTACTGAGAGGAAAAAAGAAAATAGAGAAGAAAAAAGAAAAGGAAATAACAGAAAAGGGGGGAGTATATGTATTTGGTTCATGTTTCTGGGGAGAAAAATGGAACTCTTAGTTACATTCACAGCTTGTAAGAACACCCTAAATAGAGATTCTAGTCAACGGGCAATTTCCATTATTTTTATGTATAGGTATGCATTTCTCATCTTCCATAACACAAGCTCATATAACACAAGATTAAGATAAATTGAAGTCTTGCTCTTTCCTTCTTAATTTACTTCCTTATTCCATATACAAGGAATCTGTTTGAACACGAGAGATTTGACCTAAATTCCGTTGTATAAAGAAGGTTGCCTGAAGTTTACAATGAGAAAATAAGGGAGGAGAGAGACGTGTATTTGATTTCCCAGAGTTCAAGTCTAGGAAATATTACCATAAACACTTTGATGATCATGACAGGAAGTCTAGAGAACTAATCTCTGAAGCAATCAGAATTCAGATCTTCCAACAATTTTATAGATCGGAATGACCTATTTTAATTAATTATTCCAGATACAAAGAGACAGCTGCTTTACATGGAAGATTGTAACTGTTACCTGCTTTCAGGACTAGGTTACCGTGAGTAAATTGCTCTCAAAACCTCACTGTATGTGATTTTTGAGTGATACTTAAATTGGAGAAAAACTATGTAGCCGTGCTGACAGCACAGCACATGAACAGAGTCGCACTGCTTTCACTTGAATTCTAGCTTCACTGCTTATTAACTGATACTAGAAAAGCCATTTAACCTTCGTGCCTCAATTTATCTTCTTTAAATGGGGATAGGGGTTGGTGCTGGGGCAAAGCTGGTTAAAGCCCCAGTCTGCAGCACTGGCATCCCATATGGGTGCCAGTTCCAGGTCCAGCTGCTCCACTTATGATCCAGGTCCCTGCTAATATACCTAGCAATGCAGCAGAGGATGGCCCAAAGTCCTTGGGCCCCTGCACCCACGTGGGAGACCCGGAAGAAGTTCCTGGCTCCTAGCTTCAGATCAACTCAACTCCTGCCATTGCAGCCATTTGGGGAGTAAACCACTGGATGGAAGACCTCTCTCTCTCTCTCTGTGTCTCTTGTTCTATAACTTTTAAATAAATAAAGCTTCTAAAATAAATAAATAAAATGTGGACAGCCATGCAACATTCACAAGCAATCCATACAAACCTATAATTAACTGTATAGCTACTATGATTGTTTATAATAGAAACTGAAGATATATGTAGTTTATAAATTAAAAGGATACCATATTGTGGAAACTCAACATCATAGTTCTTAAAGAAGCAATTATAGGGGCCTGCACTGTGGCACAGCGGGTTAACATCCTGGCCTGAAAAACCGGCATCCCAAATGGGAGCCACTTTGAGACCTGGCTATTTTACTTCCAGCTCTCTGCTATAGCCTGGGAAAGCAGAAGATGGCCCAAGTGCTTGGGCCCCTGTACCCACGTGGGAGACCCAGAAGAAACTCCTGGCTCCTGGCTTTAGATCATGCAGCTCTGGCCATTGCGGCCAATTGGAGAGTGAACCAGAGGATGGAAGACCTCTCTCTTTCTCTCTCTGCCTCTCTTCTCTCTGTAACTCTTTCAAATAAAATAAATATTTAAAACAAAAAAAGCAATTATAATCCAGCTTCATTCACATTGTTTATCTGCTTCACTCTAATTGTTCAAAAAGTGAACTAACTTTAAAATAAGCAATAATTTTTAATACTTATTGTTCACTTACAATGAGACTTACCCAGTTCAAAATGTGTTTTTTTCAGATGTCACTTAAGGGTCACAATAAACCTAGGGACTGAGTACTTTTCTCATATTTTCATTTTGCAAGTAAGAAAACTGAGGCATAGATAACTTCCCAGAGTTCAGTCAGTAGGTGGCAACGGGGGACCCCAGTTCATAAAGTTCGGTATCTTCTGTCATCTCCTTAATCAGTATCCTGAACTCCAAGTTTCCCAGTTTAAGAAATATTATTGCTGTTATTTATTAGTCACATATTTTTATTCAACTGATTTGGTATGTGGTACAGATCTAAATATGCTGAGAATTGAATGAATAAATGCATGAATAATAGTGTATGGGGACTGAATCAATGAAGGAAGTTTTAACTTCTTTGAACCTGAGGAAGGCAGGATAAAGAATTACTTCCACAGGTATTCCAGGCATTAGTTTTTATTTGACTCACAAAACAAATCTTTAGCATTCTTAGTAATGTTATTTTTATCCTTTGTGTCAGCACCATTTTGCATATCAATTGACTTCCATTGTTGTGAACTTAAAACCACCATTGAGAAATTTTTTTTCTAAAATGTCCAGCACCAGAAATGGTTGAAAAGATTTAACAAACTCAATGGACTTATATCTACATGGGAATTAGCAATTAATCACATACCTGGGTTCTTTTTTGAAAAACATATTAGAAACTAAAATCATTATTAAGTCACAAGACTTGATAAAATAAAAATCTATGAATGTCTAAGGATGTAGTTTTATCCATCAGTTTCAGCCATCATTAGCCAAACTGTCTTCATGCTTTCAGAAGCTAAACCATGTCTAATGGTATCTTCACTAATAGCGGAAAGACATTTGAGTAAATTCATTTTTTAAAGGATCATTGAGTGCCTTAGCTAGCTAAACCGGAAGCCCACAGTAATCAGAGAGAAGCATTGCTTGCCTTCTCCTATGGTTTCTTCATTAGCAGTACTAATAATGACAATAGTTAGTTCATAACTAGTACATTGTTAAGAGGATCCCTGGGGTGTCTTTATACACTCTATTTAATTTTGGCTTCCGGTTCGGTCAGTTTATTTTGGGAACCAATTGCCTCCCTGCCATTCCCAGCTCTCCAGAGTTTGCCTAACTTATGGAAATCAAGCTGTTTTCTTTCTGCTTCATGCATCACTGCTAACAACAGCCAAATAGCTGAACACAGAATTTAGTCTTCAGTACTTAGGCTAAGTGAGCATCTGAAAATATACAACTTTATTTTTTTAAAATCAGAATTCAGCCTTATGGTTTAAAAATGTTAAAAGAATGGATGATCTGGGCCAGCACTGTGGCACAGCAGGTTAAAGCCCTGGCTTGTTGTGCCGGCATCCCATATGGGCACCGGTTCTAATCCTGGATGCTCTCTGCTGTGGCCTGAGAAGGCAGTGGAACATGGCCCAAGTCCTTGGGCCCTTGCACCCATGTGGGAGACCCAGAAGAAGCTCCTGGTTCTTGGCTTTGGATCAGTTCAGCTCCAGCCGTTGCAGCCATCTGGGGAGTGAACCAGCGGAGGGAAGACCTGTCTCTCTGTCTCTACCTCTCTCTGTAACTCTTTCAAATAAATAAAATAAATCTTAAAAAAAAGAATGGATGATCTTAATCACTTATAGCCCATATCTCTGTATTTACATTTTAGTAGGTGCATTTGACTTTCTCCCTTTGTTACTAAGTAAGTGATCTCATGTCATTTTGAAGCATCTGGGCAGCCCTAAATATGGCTGTTTGTCCACAATACTTCAGTCTACGTTGGATGTCCTTTGCCCCTAAAACAGGGACCCTGTGCAGTGTCTTTGACGCAGATATTAGATACTATCAACTCCCACTCTCCCATAGTGTTCTAGCTTGCCTCCTTTAGCTTAACATTTCCTTGCCCTACTTTTACTAAATTTACTCAGTGAATTGAAGAGGTAGTATAGCCAGCCCTACAGTGTTCCTGAACACATAACTCATGGGGTCATTTATCACCATTACAGATAACATGTTAATATCCAATTTTGCCTGAAAGGCTGTTTTTTCCAGGAACACCATGCCCCAAGCAAGAAGTAAAGATCACCTGACTGAGGCCCACAAAATTCCTAAAAGAACATGATGTCGTGATATCAATGGCAGTCCATCAGCACTACAGACCAACTAGGGGCTTGCACATAAGATGAACATATGCTACTCAACTCCAACTTCAACCTATAAAAGCCTTTGCCCCTCACCATTTGAGGAGCCTATGAATTGAGCAGTAGCTGCCCATCTACTTGCTCTGCACTTTGCAAAAAATACCTACATTCATCCGCCACCCTGATGTCAGTGATTGGCTTGCTGTTCCTGGAGCAAGCTGACCCAGTTTGGTGGGGGGAGGGTCCTGTAGCAATTTTGGAGTAACCAGTTTAGGGAGTGCTCTACTATACCCCTCACTGCTCCACACACAATAGGCATCTAATAAATGTTCATTAAATTAATGGCAGCCAAAAGAACCTAATGTGTAGCTCACGCTGTTTCACAAAGGTATGGGCACCAAGAAACTCACTTATAATTCTACATTTTTTTTTATTTGAAAAGAGACAGATAAAGTACCCATCTACTGGTTTATACCCCAAATGCCTGCAATGGCCAAGACTGGGCAAGTCCAATGATGGGGACCAAGAACTCAATACACATCTTCTACATGGGTGGCAGGGTCCCAAACACTTGAGCCACCACCTGCTGTCTTACAGAGTCTGTGGTGGAAAGAAGCTGGAATTGGAGCTCAAACAAGGGACTGATTCAAGGCGTTCCAGTATGGAAAGAAGTGACATTATTGACATCTTAAATGCTGAGCCAAACAGCCATCCATTTACTATTTTTAATGTCAAATTTACCACTCCCAAATAATGACAACAGATAGTGCTATTTATATAGTTCTTGGGCAGTGAAATTAATTCAGTTTTCCATTGATTTAGTTTACAGACTAGACACAACAAATTATAGTAATACAATTTCTCCAGTAATTTCTTCCCTATGTCAATTTTTTATTTCTCCTTGAATCAATGCACATTTTATATACTCAGTTACTACAAAAAGTTCATGGAAGACAGAATTAAAATGTTTGTTTTGGGGGCCTGCACTGTGGCATAGCAGGTAAAGCTGCTACCTGCAGTGCCAGCATTCCATATGACTCTGTGTCAGGTCCTGCTATCCACTTCCAATCCAGCTCTCTACTATGGCCTAGGAAAGCAGTATAAGATGGCCCATGTCCTTGGGCCCCTGCACACATGTAGGAGACCCAGAAGAAGCTCCTGGCTCCTTGCTTCAGATCAGTGCAGCTCCGGCCATTACAGCCAATTGGGGAGTGAACCAGGGGATGGAAGACCTCTCTCTCTCTCTCTCTCTCTCTCTCTCTCTCTCTCTGCCTTTCCTTCTCTCTCTATGTAACTCTTTCAAATAAATAAATAAATCTCTAAAAAAAAAAACTTAGCATATGTTCTGATACATTCTAGATGTTATGTGAAAGAAAGGGTTTCTGAAGTTCATGTTGTGGACCAGGAGTTGAAAAACTATCAGTATTCTTTCATCAAAAACAAAACTCTGTATCTCTAAAGCACAAGCTACAGCTCATCAATGAATCTTGGCTATAATTTACATGTTGTAAGTGAATCCCTTGCATCCATGAGTACTATAGATTCTTCCCCATGAGCATCTTTCTCTTCTTCCTATGCCACAGGTAGTATGATAGATGGTCTGTCTGGACCACCTGAAACCCTCCAGAAGGTCTTTGCACAGCCACCCCACCTACCATCCCATCTGCTCTCCACTCTGCAGTCAGAGAGGACAGTTACTACTCTGCTTAGAGGAGTCCACAACCTCTAAGGGTTGCCAGGGTCTGGTCACCTGTGTCTCCCCACCTCTGTCTCAGGACACTCTGCTTATATCCTGAACTCTCACCCTCCGGGCCCTCTCAGTTTCATCCTATCACAGGTGATTTTTGGATGCTGCTCCCTTTACCTGGAGCTTCCATTGCATCTTCCATCTCCCTCTGCCTCAACCAGCTCCTCTTCTTCAGCTTTAGACTGCACTGTGAATGTCTCAGGAAAAGCTCTGGCTCCAGAGGACACCGTTCCCTAGTGCATCTCTTTATACTATTTACATCACTGCAATTTTGCCACTGTGTGATTGGTATCCATCTCCCCCGCTACTGGCAGGATGGGGAACTTCATAGAGCTTGTCTTTAGATTCAAAATACTTAATACAATTTTGAGCATGTAGGATACACTGAACGTATATATGTGAATTGTCTGAAAGTGAATGAATAAACAGTAGTTATTGTGTTGTTTGACCTCTGTATCACTTAAGCATTTTTATTTTTAAAATTTTTGTTTATTTATTTTCAATTTGTTTGAGAGAGAGAGAGAGAGAGAGAGAAATCTTCCACAGACTGGATCACTCCCCAAATGCTGGAAACAACTGGGGCTGCACTAGGCCGAAGAGTCCAGAACCCAGCTGAGTTTCCCACGTGGGTGACAGGGACTCAAGTAGTACTTGAGCCATCCTTTGCTGCCTTCCAGGGTTCACAACAGCAGAGAGCTGCATGGTGAGCGGAAGTGGAACAGGAAATTAGGCACTCTGATGTGGGATGTGAGCATCTCAAGTGGTGTCTGCATTGCTGGGACAAAGGCCTGCCCCTCCCTCAAGCACTTGGGCATTTGGCAATTCAGGAAAACTAAGTAACATGTATTAAGCAGACATTGTGTCTGTTACTAATTCAATGAATCATTGGGACACTTTTTCAACATGCCAGTCATAAAATTGTATTTTTTCTTATTAGAAATTTATCTATACAAATGACACAATCTCTGATATCAGGTAACAAACAGAGTGGACAAAAATTAACACAGCATATAAGTACATGTACTTTGTTAGAAATGAGCAGAAGGGTCAGTAAAAATTTACATTAAAGGTCCCCGACTTCATTTCTGTTAAGGAAGAGTTTCCTGGGAGAAATAACTTTTTAGCTGAACTTTGAAGGATAAGTGGAAGCTATCAATTGAATATATATTAATAATGATGGCAATTTTGTTATTATATTGAATTACTTAAGTAGCATTGTTTTCCTTTTAACTCATCTTCCCCCTCCCCCGCCACCTGTTAGGCTGGACTATTTTTCAGAATGAAGAATATTTCTATGTATCTAACATATCGTTAAACATATGTTTATGCATGATTAGATAAGCATCATGATTTCTCTCACTAATGTTAGGTCACTGAAGCTTTGCAGTGTCAGAAAAGGAGACAGAAAAGGGCACTTGGACGATTTCCACAATGTGCAGTGATTTATTGAGTTTGCTTAGCTCAAGTGGTCTCCCATAACCCTAATATTTGGAAAGACTTTATGTGGCTCTTACTTGTGGGTATTCATGGATATATTGCTTATTAGGAAATGCTCAGACTGAATGAATTACAATTTTTTATATGTTCCTTTCTTTTTTTCGTCTTGCCTGAAAGCTTTACAAGTATTTCTGCTATCATTCTTATAACTCTTGAATATAGATAAATGAACTTTCTTTGGTCCTAAAATCTGGGACTTTTCATAGGATACAAATAAGGGGCCAGAATGTTTGAAATAATGATTAATTGATTTTTGTCTTCAGGAACGATGTGTATTTAGCAAACTAAATTGGTAATCAGGCTTACAACCCCGTCCTTCCTTTTCTTCTTCCTTTCTTTCATCTGCCACTCTCTCACCCTCAAAATAACAAACATTTAGAAAACTACAAGTGGATTATTTTAATTAAAGAGGGAGCAATTTTTAATTACTGAAAATTAAAGAACCACCAGGTATCTTTATTCCTAGGGCCATCCTCTGAACCAATGTATGGATGTTTAATTGATCTTGATGGAGTGCAAGATAAAATCTTCCCAAGATCATTGCTGGCTATGGAAGAAAGAACGACTTTATTAAGTGTATTCTTGTATTACTTCATTGCATTTACTCTCTGAGAATATTGCTCCACTGAAATTTATTGTTAAAGATGTTATGTTTATTATTTTTTGTTTTGCTTCTGACTGGTCGCATCTCCAGTTGTTTTCACACTTCTGTGTTTCCCTTTCAGATATATTATTTTCTATTAAGTTGTTTTTCTCCACCTACCTAAGTGAGTTTTGAGGAGCTAAACACTATCTATTCACTTAATCTCTCTTCAGAGTTCATATTACCAAGACCCTATATTATTTTTAGAACTACTTCTCTGTACTTTTCCACACTTTTTTGTTTGGATAACATCCAAGCTGTTTTAATATCCCAAATGCAGTTTTCTCATGTTTGGTAGAGTAGCAGTATAACCTCTCATTATGGAGTATTTCTGTTTAATCATGTTGGGGTAGTGCTGACCTTTATTTTTCTTCTTTTTTTCTTTAAGAACACTACTTAGCTTCAGAAGCACTTATGCCAAGTGCCCAATTAAAATGAAAAAATACATATTATAAAAGAGAAACACACACACGCAGCTGCTTACTCATTGTGGTGTCTCTTATCTGGTAGTTTTAACCATTTCAAATCTCAGCAAAAGCTGCAAAGTAGGAAAGGCTTCTGAGTTGGACTGGTTGTTCAAGCGATACATCCTAGAAAAGTCTGTGAGCAGGGAGTTAGGTGGCTACGCTCTGAACCAGACTCTCAGGATTTCATTTAGGGCCCTTCCACGTATTTATGAGTAAGTTGAGTTTTCTAACATCTCCATCCATCATACTGGAAACAGCCAAGTAGGAAAAGAGAGTGGAAACAAAGAGCATATACATATAAATAATGAACGCATTGCAAAATTTACTGCATCTTGTGATGGTTCTGATTATGAAAGATAAAAGCATTTTGTTGACATTTTTGCATATATTTTATTAATGGTATAAATGGGTTTTGGTTAAGAAGAATGTTTTTAGTGCAGACTTCAGGAGTTCTTTTTGAAAAATAGGAATATTGGAAGGCAGAAATGTGAGCCATGTAGATAGTTCTTTTTATTAAGAATACTTTATAATCAGAAAATATGATACATTACCACATCTCAAAGACTCTGAAGATTGAGTTATTAATTATACATAAAGTGCACTGAGTACTTATCAGCTCATTATCTTTCCTAATTCAGACCCAGAATTACATTTAACAAGCATTTTTAGCCAATTCTCCCCTCGGAGATTTGAGAGAGTGGTGGCAATTGAACTACTGACCTATGGGAATTATATTTATTTGTTTTAAAAAAGATACATTACAACTAATATAAACATTAACAGAGTCATTCCATTTTAGGCATAATATGATAATGAAAAATGAGAATGTTTTAGTACAATCTTTGAGTAACTTTGGTCCACATTTTGAGGAGTTTGCACTCAGGAAGTATTCTAAGACTAGCCATTGAGGTGTTACAGGTGCTACAAGGTGATACAAGGGAGTCGTGATTGCTGGAAAAGGGAGGGTCGGAAGGTCCTCCTCCCAGGTGCACTGGTGGTGGTGAATATACTCTGAGCATCACCGATCTGTTGTCTATTTCACATATTGTTGACTCTGCCAGCCAGCAGTGTGCCAGACTCTTTATGATGTAAACCCCATGTCATTTGAAATAACAAATAAACTTTCTCACTGACAAGCTTTTAAATGCTCTCACTAGTACTAAATTTCGATAAATGACACCCTGTGACAGTACACTACTGACCAGGCCTCTCAATGCCAGCTCTTCCAAAGGCACATTATTCTATGTACTGCCACCATCTCTGCTTCTCCATGGCCCCAGGAGGCCCTTTCAAGCACCACACTGGTACTTTAATAGCTGCATAAGCCTCTAAGATTTTTGATGGTTTAGTGAAGTCAGCCTTCACAGGAGCATGTGAAAAAAAGTTTGGCTAGCACAGATGTGCAGCTTAAGTGTCCATCTTTTAAAATGTAAATATTTTTATTTGCAATTATTAATTCTATTTTGAGCCCAGTGATACTAGTTGTTAATTTAGAAATTTAGAAAAGAGAAAACTAAACCAAATAGAGTAAGATATTTTGTTGCTTTTCTTTGATATTGTTTTCTTCTACAGTAAACATGGCCATAAAATGCCATATTCATTTTGCATGGAGATTCTTCTAACCTTCTGCTCCCCCTCCGTAAAAGAAAACAAACGAACATTTAGGCCAAGTATTTCTTCAGCATAATAGCAAATGCAGAAATAGAAGAAAATGTCTTCTCTCTATGAGTTTCTTTGAAATGACATTCAAGAAACAATCTAGTTTTTGCAAGAGTGTTTTTGATCATCCACAGTAGTGGATTAAGATAGATGCCCTCTGAGGTCAGGTGTGTATTTTGACTTGCCAAGTTTTGCACCACCGCAAGCAGATGAACCAGCCAGTCCATCTACAGAGCTGGCAGCACGCTTCTTGCCTGGATGCTGCCCTAGACTCAATTTGGCAGAGGGGAAGCCAAGTGTGGGATTGCTGTCAGCTCCGGGTAATGTGTGGTTGTAGCCAGTGTGTGTCGAGAAATCTGAGTGTGTTTCCTGGAGACACCCCAAAGTTAAAAAGATTTTATGTTCCCCTTATACCATTGAGTTGAGTTCAAAGAAGTTGTCAATGTCTGTTTGATAACAGCAGTGTGTTCTTGTCGGGCATGGCTGCATTTTAATCACTTCATGGATATTAAGGGCTTTAGTTCCAGTTTATTCCTGCCTGTCTCTTCCTTCCAAGATTCCCCTTAATCTGGTTCTCCATAGGAGGGACTTGCCTCTAGGGGACAAGCAGAAGCAAAAGATAACAGGGAAGCCCACTATGCCAGGGTGCATTGGAACATGAAAGGTCAGACCCTACATTGCTCTAAAAATAAATCTATCTCTTCCCACAGGGTCAGTCAAACTGCTATCATTAAAGAAGATCTTCACTTTCATTTTCTTCTTTTCTTTCTCTCTAGAAAAACATGCCAGTATGTCCTAAACTGTGGCTGATTAAATACTAATAGGGTTTGGTTCAAACCTCCCAAGCCCACTTTAAACACCTTTCGAGGGATGACTGATATGATGTCTAGCGTTGTAATAAACACAGTGCCAATTCAGGCCTTTCAAAGTGTGGTTTTATATTAATATCACCATCACTATTATTTTCCTCCCTTTCTTCATTTTGCATAAATTGAAATTCCTTCAAAACTTCAGCACCATGTTATAAAGTATCTGTATACATACACACAAAGGAAAAAAAAAAAAAGCAAATGATTTTCTCCCAGAAGAAAGTGTTGCCGAGAAGCCAGCACTTTTGTTGTGAATCTGAGAGCCATTGTTCCCTCACAGATTCATACCCTAGGCAGGACTGCTGTGGAATAGTGTGCAGAAAACACGGCAAGTGTCCACCTACTGTGCCTCGGGAAGAAGTAGGACCATCGATGTCCATCAGACAGGAACATGCACGGGTCTCAGCATCCACTGCTTTCCTACACAACTGGAGTCGCAAAGCAAACTGCGTGCACTTTAACCCTTCTGTCTGCCCACTGTCGGGGAAGAATAGAAAAAATCCCAAGTCTGCGTCTTCCTCCTGCTACACTGTGTTAGCTGACTGACAAGACCATTTCCCAGTGTCACCAGAAAATATGTCTGCTCTACTCTTCTGCATGATAAATACACACATGCACATCAGTTTATATATTAGAAACACATGTAAACATATTCGTGGGTGATCTATTATCTACCTTTAAAAAAATACCCTCTAGGGAGATGTTGACTAAAAGTGGTTCCAGAAAGAACCGCCTTCAGTGTCAAAGGCATCCAGTAGCTTTAATCTGGCAAAACTTCTGTTGAAGTTTAGTGTGTGTGTGGGATGGGGAGGAAGGGAGGTGCTCTGGAGGCTCGAGTGCATGTTTATATTCAAAACAATGTAGAAAGACTATACTTTCAGGGATCATTTCTATAGTTCGCAACTAGAGAAGTTTCTCTGAACATGTAGAGCACCGGAAACCACGAGGAGGAGGCACATCGCCGTCTCCTGAGCGTGAAGCCAGCTCTTGGTGCTGCCTCCCTGCGGCTGCCATTTGCCATTGATGATCGTTCTCACCTTCCCCGGGGGAGCGAGAGGGGGAGGACGCAGTCTGAGTGGTTCCCGCTTAAAAACAAAACAAAGCAAAACAAAACAATGTAGAAAGGATGCTTTCAATAGTGTTTGTTTGTTTGTTTGTTTGTTTGCCTTCAGAGAGATCCCACAGATTTGACTTCAGATGACAGCAAAAGTGGGGGAAATTTCTACCAGATTCAAATCTGGACATGTGCTTCCCAGGGTTTAGAGTCCATTTTTGACATATTGGAGGCACTGTTTGGGCTGGAGCCACCCCTACTTGGGTGTTTTTTGCTTTTGCTTTTGATTTTTTAGGCCTGGTAAGTTTCTTTGTAAGTCAGAAATAAAAACAGGGATACTTACCATTTATTTTGAGATTATAATAAAGCAATTTTATTAAAAATTATACTCTTTAGAAGGTAATACTCCAAGGTTGTTAGTTATTAATCTCTGTTTATGCTCTTGAAATTCGTTTTTTTAATAAATGTTACATTTTAGGAGATTAAAATGCTAGCAAAAAGCATTTGTGAGAATTCTTTGGAAAATATGTGCCTGATGTAGAATCATTCTTGTCTATCAAATTTATGTCAGTCATTATGAATAATTAATTATAAAATGAAAAACTTGAAAACTTGGAGAAATAACAAACCTTTCCTTAATATATGGTCAATCAATAAAAGAATAAGTACACATATACACATGTATGTACAGACACACACACACACACACACACACATATATATATAACTTTATATTAGATAACTTATGACTATACTGACTTCCTAAATTTCTTCGGAACTAAAATGGCAAACTCAAATGACTTGTGATTTATAACTGTTTTTTATTCATTTGAATAAATACTCATATGGAGTTTTAGATGTTTAATACTAAATAAATCTTTACCCTTGTCCTTTGAGTCATTCAGCTATATTTTAACTTTTGCTTCATGATCCTGAAGTTGACTAAATTTGAAGGGACTAAGCAGAATCAGAATCATTACTCCATGAATCATTCTGAAGTTTTAAACATCCTTGTCCCCAGAGCTAGGCTGGTTCACTGGTTACGGAGAGCTTTTGATGTTGCCTTGACTTTAATGAACTATATTTATAATAAACTATAAATAGAAGCAGTCATTACTTATTGGAGTTATTATTCCTACAGATCCTAGCTCTTCCCAAAAGCTCTTTTGCAACCCAAACCAAGTGCCCTTTAAAGGAATTGGAGGTCAAATATCTTTTAGCAATAGTTGGCTCATCACTGTCCTTCCCATACAAGAAATACACAAACATAATATTACCTTACTTACAGATTAATAATGTTGCTCAAAATTGATTCAGAGTGATTCCTGAAAGCTATGATATTTTAGTTTGGATTCCAAGGTAATTTTACACACAATAAGCAAAAAAGCAGAAAGCAATTTTTTTTTCTTAGCAAAATAAATGAATACTTTCAAAGAATTTAACTCAAACCAAGTTTGTCCCATAGAGGTGAATTGTAATTTAATTTTATTCTATTAAATTCTGTTCTAATATTTGCTTAGTCAGCTATCTATTGGGCATTTTTCCCCCAGGAATGTGCTAATCTGCTAACAACCAGAGAAAAATCAGTTCCAATCTTTGTTAGGCTAGGTCTGAGGACTTGCAAAATGCTCTCAAGAATCATAAAGTTGTTTGTTTTTCCCTCCTGCTCACCATGCTTAAAATCGGCTCCCAGTTCACTGTATAAATAGAGAACTCTTCCTGTTACTACATGCTAGTGCTGCTCTAAATTTTCCTAGTGCTAAATATTTATTTTGGTGATTTAATGTGTTATGCTAGTCTGCAGGATGAGAAATAAAAAGTAATAACCAAGGAGAGAAATTGCAGATTTCAAAGATGGAAAGAAAAATTTAGACAGTCTTCCTTCCCTAGAGACTGAATACAACAGTATTTGCTTTTCATTATTTGCTTTTCAGGAATGTGCCTGATTCTGTTAACTGACAAAGACTCCACTGTCACAAAGCCTTTCTAAAAGTTAATTATATTTTTTGAAAAAAATCATTACTATTTTGCTCAATACTCTTGAAATTATTTCCCTTATCTGACTGTGTAGTTTCAGAGATGTTTTTGATTTCTGATTTACCTTATCAGTTAAAATATTTTTTTCAAATCTGCATCTTATCTGGTTAATCTTATTTATTCTGAAAAGAATAGACTAAATCCACTTAACTGTCCACTTTATTAAATCTTTGTTATAATTTATGTTCCTCTAATAGAATCAGGACAGAAGGAAATTAAATTGCCAAAAAATATGGAGGAGCCTGCAGCTTTCATAGTCTGTTTTACAAAGTTTGAAATCATTTCATGTTTAATGGGGGAAAAGTAACATTGTAAAACTTCATGAAAATGAAAGCCAAAATGACATTTCCTTCTGTTCACTTCAAAAGCAGCATAATGGTAAATCACTGGATACTCTGGTTAGAGATTTTGATTTCTTTCTAACTTTAGAGAATAACTTCCACAGTCATGCAAAAGTTTTAAGCAGAAGGCTTTTTGATTATGATTTTGAAATCAACTGCAGTAAGGCAGGGACTAGACTACTTTATTTCCCAGTATTTGCTCCCTGGATAGAAATAAAGTTTTATTGATTATCAATATGATAACTCAATGCATACAATTAATTTGCATCATTCAAACACAAAAGCAATACTCTATTTTATTCTGTAATTAGCCAACAGATTTACCTCTTCTTTCCATTTCATTTTTCATGGTGATCCTACTTAGAACAATATACAAAGATACCTTAAAATAGTTTTGGATAATAGAAGTAAAAGACATATTTATTTTGGTGGAAAGAAATTTTGAAATCCATGCCTATGAGAGATATTGAAAAAGTTATTGGAAAAATGTGTATTATGAAAAAACTGTGCATGAGTTCCCATTTTTTTGCACCAAAATAAACATTTTTAAGATTTATGTATTTATTTATTTGAAAGGCAGAGCTACAGAGAGGCAGAGGCAGAGAGAAAGAGAGACAGGGATAGAGAAAGAGAGATCTTTCATCCATTGGTTCACTCTCCAGATGGCTATAACTGCCAGAACTGAGCCGATCTGAAGCCAGGAGCTTCTTCCAGGTATCTCACATGGGTGGAGGGGCCCAAGGACTTGGGCCATCCTCTGCTGCTTTCCCAGGCCATAGCAGAGAGCTGGATCAGATGTGGAGCATCTGGGACTCAAACCAGTGACCATATGGGTTGCCAGCACTGCAGGCGGCGGCTTTACCAGCTATGCCACAGCTCCAGCCTCCATATGCTAAGTTTTTATTTCACATATATGTACACCCACACCCAGTGATGGGCAGCCCACTTCTAATAGACTATTTTCTTTTTCTCTGATACATACAGTTTCCAGATGCCTGCAACAGCTGGGCCTGGGCTGGCTGAAGCCAGGAGCCAGGAATTCAATCCAGATCTCCCAAATGGATGGAAGAACACAAATACCTGAGCTATTACCATTGTCTCCCAGGGTCTGCATCAAGCTGCAGTCAGAGTCAGGAATCAAACTCAGGTACTCCGATATGGGTCACAGGCATCTTAACTGCTAGGTTAAATACCTATTCCTAACGAATGTTATTTATTATAAGCCAAATACATTGTATTTAGTCAGGTCAATTAACATATCAAAATAATCAAGGATCTTTGGCAGATAAACACTAGATCAGTTAAACAAAGAAAAACTGGTGGTGTTTTTTCCCCCTTATATGCTAAGGATGCCTTTTTGTGAATACCTGAAGTCAAAGTCATTGTAGGATTATAGCATCTCACAGCCACATGACAATGAAGAGAAGAAGCCCTTGGGTCACTCATGCCATTGCTGAGTCCTCCCTAAAGCCACAGAACAAGGCATTACTTGTTATATCATTTTTCTTTGTTTACAGCAGTTGTTAAATTCCACCAAAGTACACTTCTGAGGTTCAAGTGCAAGGAAAACATGATTCACAATATTCAGATAAAAAGAAAAAAACTCATCAGAAACAGTTCGGGATGTGTGATACATCCAAAATTCTGCATGAGAAATTTTGTGTGTGCATAATTAAATATTTTATTTGATTAGCATATTTTATGGAAATCTAGGATTGAGAGAGAACCCCACATGTAATAAACCCTTTTGAAAGTTTCTAGATATTTTTGCCAATAATTTAAAGGAAAGGCCCTAAGGAAATAGGCGTTTCATGAAACTTCTCTTGACTGCCTTGAAATACTTACTTTGTTTAGACTCCCATGCTGTGTGTATATCTATTGTTCATCTGTTCTTTCACTAAAAACAATGCAAAATCTTTGAAAGATTGTGCATTTTGTTTTGTTTTGTTTTCACTAGTGGTATCAGAAATCCTATCAGATCCATTGAATTTTTTAAGAAAGGAATTATTACTACATCAGAATGCAGGGGATCTGGATTCTGTATCTGACTGGCCATTAAACAGATCTTTGCCTTAAGGACACCATTTAGTTTCTCTGAAGTAAAGTTTCTTTATTTGAAATGTAAAGGACTGGTTAACAGCAGAATTATACATCCTCAAAATTCCCAACAAAGGCAATGAAGTAACAATTCCACTCCTCTTATAAAGAATGTGGAGCACAAAGCTGTGTTTAACTTCATTCTCACACCTAGCACCCATCCCCTTCCAATCCATACTCCATGTGTCACTCCTAATCCCTACCTGTGGGGCAAAAAGTGAAAATCACTGGATGTGATCACCTTTAATGCACCTTCCAGTTTTTAACAATAAGTGAAGATAGGATCAAGGAGGATGGATATTCTCAACTGGACTCATTGCAAGATTCCTCCAAAAGTAGGATAACTAATAACTTGATTGTGGTATGTGGAGACCTTGTGATTGTTAGACCATTACCTTTTCCTGCCTCTGCATTCTAGGAGAGCAAACATATCATTTACTTTATAGACTCCAAGATAAACAATCACAACCTATCTGAATTTAGAAATGTTCTAATTCGTGTACAAAGTTAGGATAATAGATTTTCTGAGCCCCAAGAAAAATGGACTGAAACATTAAAATTCCATTCCAAATTAGATACTCAAGTAGACTTACTCTGCAAAGCCAAACAGCATACCTTTGAGGTAGAATACGAAAGGTAGAAAGTAATTTAATTTTGTTTAATACTTTGCAGAGAGGTACAATCATTATTTTTCTTTCCAAGGCTAAACTTTAGTCTGAATGTTATTGAAAATTATGATTCTGCTCAAATAGAGTGACAAAACTTGAATGTCAGAGGCCCTGGTGATTTCCACATAGAACATTGCCCCTGAAGCGCAAAATACTGCGCAATTGTAATTACTCTAGTTAATCCTCACTTCAGCAAACTTAGTAGTCACTGTTCCATTTACTGGGAAGCAATCACCACAGGAACCTTCCAGAGAGGGCCAAACGCCTCCTACACATACAGTATTCAGCGTTCTGGCTATACCATACATAAAAGAAGATAAACACATGAGATGAATGGCATGAATAACTTCAAAAAATTCATTCTATATATAAGGCATGTGCAACACTGTGCTACCAAAGATGGATACTTATTCCAGAAAGTTTGTTTTTTTTTTTTTTTTTTTTTTTTTTTTTTTTGGTCTGTTGAAGTGTTATCAGCAGGCAGAGAAACAGAACAACTCTGAAACTATTATCTGGTTACCTGGATTTTGCATCCTTCCTTGAGCAACTTACATGACCTTTACTGTGGTTTTAAGGCTCAGTTACCCGTTCATTAGGTTGACAAACTTGTCACAAGCCTCCAGGACTATGTCAGCTATGTCAGAAACACTTAGAGGAGAGACAGTACATGCCAGGGCTCAACTGAGTCCTGTCAACCATTGCCAAAATGACAAGAAACCCTTCTGGGGACAAAGAGCTGCAGAGAAATCCAAGACCTCCCACTCAGATTCTGTTGACTCACCTGCCTGGTTACCCTTGTGCAGTTCAGAGCAATTCTTTCTCTGCTACTAGAGGGCCTGGCAGTTCTGAATGTATTTTATGATGCATCTGAAGAATCCAAAATTCTTCCAAACATTTTGGCAGTCAAGATAAAAGCTGATCAACCATAGTTTTTGATGTAGAAGCCAAACACTTAAGCTCATATGTTGATACTGGCAGTTAAAAATGGATGCATGCATATTTATGAAAATCGGGAAACAGAAAACAATCCAAGTAAATAAAGCTGAAAAATATCCAGTCATACGAATTAAGTTATTTGTGCCTCTACTAGGAACAATAGAATTCTAGTATCTAAAATGATAGCCATATTAAGTATGTTCTCTCATCAAAAAATTTACAATCATATAACCTGAAGATTTCTAGCTAGACACTTTTAAGTGACTCCTGTAAATGTTTCTGACATAATTGACATAGTCCTGGAGTTAGAAATAGTTTTTTTAAGATTTATTTATTTATTTGAAAGTCAGAGTTACCCAGAGAGAGGAGATGCAGAGAGCAGAGAGAGAGAGAGAGAGAGAGAGAGAGGTCTTCTATCCTTTGGTTCATTCCCCAATTGGCCGCAACGACCGAAGCTGCACCAATCTGAAGCCAGGAGCCAGGAGTTTCCTGAGGTCTCCCATGAGGGTACAGGGGCCCAAGGACTTGTGCCATCTTCTACTGCTTTCCCAGGCCATAGGAGAGAGCTGGATCAGAAGTTGAGGAGCCGGGTCTGGAACCAGTGCCCACATGGGATGCGGGCGCCTCAGGCCAGGGCCTTAACCCGCTGCACCACAGCACCGTCCCCAGAAATATTTTCATATAATTCTAAATATTTTTAAATTAGAATACTTACATCCCATGAAGGAAAGGGAGGAACAAAGTAACTCAGAACAAAAAGTTGGAGGCTAGAAGCACATGCCTTGAAGTCTATTTCTTATATTCTTCCTGGAACTGCCAGGGTAGAAGTCTGGAAATGGCACTTCCCAGACTCCCTTGTCTGCTGTGTTCCCATAAGATTTGCCTGTGGAGGTGCTCATGTGAGAGCAGAAGAAGGCAAGAAGACAACAGAAGCATTATTGATTGTGTGGGCTCCTTGGATCCTACTCAAAACAACCATAGCAGTGAGGGCAGGTTCATTAGGCTCCAGTTAATACCACTTCATCCCTTTTCCTTCTCTACTCTGTCCTCCACAGAGTAGGGTGGGCATTTGGCACATCAGCTAACACTCTGCTAGGATCACTCCCATTCCATATTGGAGTGCCTGGGTCCAAGTCCCAGCTCTGCTTCTGATCTCAGTGTCCTGCTGAAACACATCACTGGAGACAGTGTTGATGGGCCAGGTCATTGAGCTCCAGCCACCCACACTGGATACCAGACTGAGTTCCAGTGACCTGACTTCAGTTTGGCCCAGCCATGTCTGTTCTGAAGATCTGAGAAATAAACCAGCAGATGGAGGCGACCTCTACCTCTCTCTGAGTCAGTCAGCCTCTCTTTCAAATACAAATATTTACAATAAAAATCATAAATAAGAACCAATAGAGTGATTCTGTATCCTTGATTCAAAATGGTTGATAAGATCGTCCTGCTTGGCTGGCGCTGCGGCTCACTTGGGTAATCCTCCACCTGCAGCGCCGGCACCCCAGGTTCTAGTCCCAGTTGGGGCACCAGATTCTGTCCCAGTTGCTCCTCTTCCAGTCCAGCTCTCTGCTGTGGCCCAGGAGAGTAGTGGAGGATGGCCCAGGTGCTTGGGCTCTGTACCCATATGGCAGACCAGGAGGAAGCACCTGGCTCCTGCCTTCGGATGGATGCAATGCGTCGACCGTGGCAGCTAGTTGTGGGGTGAACCAACAGAAGGAAGACCTTTCTCTCTCTGTCTCTCTCTCTCTCTCTCTCTCTCACTAACTCTGCCTGTCAAAAAAAAAAAATCCTCCTGCATAACTCATTTGCTACCAAATTAATAAGGGGAGAAAAAAATTACTACCATTCTACCAGTCCCAAAGTAATTTCTCATAAAATTGTCTCATGCTCATTTTATCAAATGCTTAGAGTAAAATTCCCCAAGCACCCTTAGGAGGGTGACTGTATATAGTTTGTTTACAATGATGAAATGACTTTTATTTTTTACACATGGCATATATATGTGATTGTTATTAGTATCATCTCACATAGCAAACTCAAATATATAAAAAAATTGCCTTTGGTGATCAAAAAAGATGTCAGTGAACATAGAATATCATACATGAATTTTAAGGATAAGCTAAAAATCAATTTGTAGAATTACAATATATTTGGAAAATAATGCAACCTCAGCAACTTGTTGGAATGCTTCTTTCAAAGATGAGTGGATCAAATCATCCCTAAAGCTGAAAGACAGAGCTGAAAATAAATGGGTCCAAAGAGCAAATATAATCAGAAACAAGACATAAAAACATCAAGAATTTGAGTTTCTGTGGTTTTATGTCACGTCTGAAAAAAGTTTCACCACAAAGTTCTTCTAGTTTAATTACTTTCTTCAGCCACTACTTTTCCTAAGTCAACCATGTAGCAGTTAGCATTAGAGAAAATTATAAAAATATTTTAAAAAGTGGCAAGAAACTTGGATGTGTATAATTCTTAGACACGTAAAATATCTCAACATAGGGCTAAAAGAACCAGAGAAGAGCTAATAGCCATGACATAATTTGGTTAAAGTTATGCCTCCACTTCAGCCTTAGTGCTGTTTGTCAGCACTACTGTTGCCAATCATAAATAAGTTCAGTACTATGTTCTCTTCATTTGGTGCTCATGAGAGCATGTAAAGATATGCATAACTCTCAGTGCAATTGTTCTCAGTCCCCTCGCCTTGCACTGGGTGTCTAACACTGCATGAATCAAGGAAAACAACCTGATAACCATCAGAGGGCCGTGCAACATGGGACAGACAAGAGGATAACAGGAATCCTCACTAGAGAAGTTCCCACCCAGCAAGGAGCACAAAAATCAAAATTACTTCTAGAATCAGGGTTTCAATTCGGCGGGGTTGACCACATCTCATTCCCAAATCTTGGGCATCAGATCACTGTCCAGCTAAACTGCACTCACTAGCTTTGACTTTTATTTTAAAGACAGAGAGACAGAGACAGAAAGACAGACAAACAGAGCTCCCATATGTAGTTCACTCCTCAAATGTTTGCAATGGCTGGGACTGAGCCGAGCCAAAGCAAGGATACAGGATCTCAATCTATGCTACCATATGGGTGGCAGCTACCCAGTTACTTAAGTCATGACTGTAAGCCTCTGAGGTCTGCATTGTTAAGAAGCTGAAGTCCAGATCCAGAGCAAGGAATCGAACCCAGGCACTCCAATACTGGGCACAGGCACCTAAACTACTATGTTAAACACCTGCACCTGCACTCATTGCTTTAACACATAAAAAGCCTCACAAGAAATATGGCTCCAACACACATTACAGTAAAACAGAACACAGTGTTCCCAAAGCTTTTCATGGTTTCATTATGCTCTCCTCATGAGGGAAAAAAAGTGTTCATCATAGCATTATTTAAAATTGTGAAAAAACTAGAAAAATGTATGTAAATAAGAATGAAATACATTATATTATAGAAAACTTTATGCAGCTCTTAAATACTGTGCTTCTAAAAGTTTCCAAGGGAGAATCAACGGATGATAGCCAAAGTGTTTAGCCTCCTGCCACCCACATGGGAGACCCTGAAGAAGTCCTTGGCTCTTGGCTTCAGTCTGTCCCAGTGCTGGTGGTTGTGGTCATCTGGGGAGTGAACCAGTGGGTAGAAGATTCTCATATTCATATATTCTCCCTCTCTTCCTCCCCTAAAACTCTCTTAAATAAATAAATAAAAAATCTTTTAAAAGAATAAAAATTTTTCCAGGGGCAGGCATTAAGCCTAGCAGTTAAGACACTGGTTAGGACACCTACATCCCATATTGGAGTATCTAAGTTCAATACCTGGCTCCAGCTCCTGACTCCACTTTCCTCCTAATGGGGATTATAAGAGGCAGCAGTGAAGGCTCAACTAATTGAGTTCGTATTGTTGACACGGGAGACCTAAATTGAGTTCCCCATTCCTGGCTTCACCTGGTCCCAGCAATTATGAATATTCAGAGAATGAATTAGAGAATGAGAGCTCTGTCTCTGTCTCTGCTCTGGCTCTTAAAAAACAAACAGGAAAAAAGAAGAAAAGAAAAAACCAATCCCAGCAAACTTTAGATTAGAAATAGCTCTCAGAGGAGGGAAGGTCTTGTAGGTAGTGAAACAGGAATTAAGGTCAAAGTAATGACGTTTGTAGCAGATGTAGCTGAGATACAAAGGTCACATCCGAAAGCATAGGGGGAAATTACACCTTGGCAGAGTCCAGCGAAGACCAAAGAGCTCCTGCACCTCACACACCACCTCCAACACCCAGAGCTGCGGAAAATCTCCCAAGTCCAACTGCTGCCAAAGAAGAGGAATGAATAAAATTGTTGAAGAGGGAGTAAACACTGACCTGGGAGACTACTTACCCTAAGTGACTAAGTTTAAAATTGAATGGGACTTGAAAAACCGAAATGATAATATAGAAATCATGGGTCACCCTAAAATAAAACTTCTGCAACCCAGAATAAATGAAAGCTCATGAATTGAATAGGACTTTAAAGAAATAAATGCATTGCATTTTTGTACAACTTAGAGTTTTACTCTGTAAAATTAATAACTATTATTATGTGTATATATAACTATTACATGTGTGTATATATCTATTTGCATATGTAAAATTAAACACAAGACAATGGATTTAGAGATCTAAATTTATATTAATTATATTATTTTAATTATGAAAATACTTGAATGGATTGGATTGTTGCTATCCTCAACTAAGCATTGTCCAGTCATGACATTTTTAAATTTTATGGTAATTAGCTGATTAATATTCTTTACTTCCCTGAATAAAGGCTGGGATTCTGCATGTTACTGCATGAATAAATTAATCTATGCAATATGCATAATTTTCTCCAAATATTTATTTTCCATATTTTGAATATCCTTCATATGCATGAATTTCAAAAACTGTTGCACAAAAATAAGCATATCTTTTCATTTTACTTTCTCAATAACTTTTTGAAGTATCCTTATATATATGCACTTATATAGTGCAGTAACAACTAAATGGCAAGTTGGTGTTACCCGGGATGTGGTCTGACTCAGTTTTTCACTGTGTTTACTGTTGGGTTTGCTTTCGCACAAACAGCTCTTCAGTGAATTCTCTCTTACTTTTGCCCCTAATTTTTGACTACCTCTGGTACATATCCTTTTCCTTCTGCCAGTCTTCATTCTTAGGAGCTCCCTCAGTACAGTGACTGGTAATGTGCATGTGTCAACCATGTGATAATGTGTAAATTATATTCTTCTTCTAGAATAAAAAAAATTCACATTTAATACTGATTTCATGTTTAACTATTCACTGATTATTAATGACAAAATAATGGAATGTGTTTACTCAACATATCACATGCTTGTACAACTCCATTCCTATTTATTGGACTTCTTATTTTTCTGTCTGTGTTTTATATAAATGAAGCTTGTAACATTGATGAAACACAAAAGTCTTAAAAATGGATAATATACTTAAACAAGCCAACTCTTAATAACTTAAGGCATTAAAGGGATATGACATGAGCCATCACTGTGGCGTAGCAGGTAAGGCTGATGCCTGCAGTGCCAGCATCCCATATGGGCGCCAGTTCGAGTCTCGGCTGTTCTACTTCCCATCCAGCTCTCTGCTATACCCTGGGAAAGCAGTAGAAGATGGCCCAAGTGCCTGGGCCCCTGTACCTGCATGGGACACCTGGAAGAAGCTCCTGGCTCCTGGCTTCGGATAGGCATGGCTCCAGCCCCTGCTGAGGCCAACTTAGGAGTGAACTGGATAGAAGTCCTCTCTTCGCCTCTCCTTCTCTCTGTAACTCTGACTTTCAAATAAATAAATAAATCTTTTAAAAAATCAATCCACATACATAAAGTGTCCAGACCAGACATTGGAGAAAGGGTAATTTCTTCAAGAAATGGTGCTGGCAAAACTAGATGTATATTTGTAGAAGAATGAAATTAGATCTCTACTTCTTATCATGTACGAAACTAAACTCAACATGAATCAAAGACCTAAATTTAAGACCTGAGACTATGAAGTTGCTGGAATAAAATGTAGGAGAAGCATTTCACATCATGGGTATAGGTGATGATTTCTTGGATAAGACCCCCAAAGCACAGGCAACAAAAGCAAAACTAAACAAAAGGGACTGTATCAAACTTAGAAGCTCCTGCCTATCAAAGGAAACAATAGAATGAAGAGACATTTGTAAGCTACTTATCCAACAAAGAATATCCAGAATACATCAAAACCTCAAAAAACTCACCACCACCAACAACAAAAAATCCAGTTAAGAAATGTGCAAAGGACCTCAACAGACAGTTCTCCAAAGAAGAAATACAAATGGCCAACAAATATATAAAAAACACTCAACATCACTAGCCATCCAGGAAATCCAAACCAAAACCACATGAGATATCACTGCACCCTTGTCAGAATTGCTATTATCCAAAAGAATGCTGGGAAGGACGTGGAGAAAGGGTAACCTTTAATCACTGTTGATGAGAAGGTAAATTGGCATAGCCATTGCAGAAAACAGTATAGAGATTTCTTAAAAAAAAAAAAAAAAAAAAAAAACTAGAAATAGACTTGCCATGTGATCCAGCAATCCCCCTACTGAAAATATACCCAACAAAGACATACCTCCACCATCACATTTATAGAAGCACTGTCCACAATATTCAATATATGGAATCTACCAAGGTATTCATCATCAGATGGATGGATGAATATTATACTCACACAATGGAATATTATTCATCTATAAAAATGAAATTATCATTTGCATTAAATTGGTTGCAACTAGATGACATTATGTTGAGTGGAATAAGCTGTATACAGAATGCCAAATATCACAGATTCTCCCATATATGTGGGAAGTAAAAAAACGAAAAAAGAAATGCCTCTGTACATCAGTTTTACTACAAATATAGTATTTTGTCAAACTTCATTTTAAATCTTTGTCAAGCAAATTGTTAAGAACTAAATATTACTATAGCTTTTTTTAAGATTTATTTATTTGGAAGGCATGGTTGAGAGAGAGAGCGAGAGAGAGAGCTAGCAAGAGAGAGAGAGAGAAAGAGAGAATCTTCCATCTGTTGGGCCCAACAGCAGGAGCTGGGCCTATCAGAAGCCAAGAGCCAGGAGTTCTTCTGGATGTCCTATGTGGGTGCAGGGACCCAAGGACTTGGGCCATCTTCTGCTGCTTTCCCAGGGACATTAGCAGTAAACGGGATCAGAAATGAACAGATGGGTCTCTTACTGGTGCCCGTATTGGATGCCAGCCTTGCAGGCAGTGGCTTTACCTGCTACACCACAATGTAAGCCCCCTACTATAGTTTAAATGACACATGACTATTTTAAAATTTACTTTATATGAGTTAACTTGAACATCTCTTCATTTTATTATAGCTTACAGCCCTTGCCTTTATTCCTACTGAATTATGGTCTTTTTACTTTTCATTTCTTGAACTCTTTAATAAGGCAGCACTAAGTTTTTGACTATAATGTAAATAAAAAAACTGCTATATCAGGTCCAGCACTGTGGCATAGCGGGTAAAGCCACCGCCTGCAGTGTTGGTATCCCATATGGACACCGGTTCGAGTCCCCGCTGCTCCATTTCTGATCCAGCTCTCTGCTATGCCCTGGGAAAACAGTCGAAGATGGTCCAAGTTCTTGGGCCCTTGCACCCATGTGGGATACCTGGAAGAAGCTTCTGGCTTCAGATTGGCTCAGCTTCCTCCCTTTTTGGCTATTGTGGGGGTGAACCAGTGGATAAAAGATCTTTCTGTGTCTCTCCCTCTGTCTATAATTCTGCCTCACAAATAAATAAATAAATCTTAAAAAATGCTTTATCAAGAATAAGAAACACATATATAAAGAAAATGTAGTATATTCACATGCTATATTATTCAGCCACAAAACAGAATGAAGTCCTGTCATTTATGGCAATATGGATGACCCTGATGAACATCACACTAAGTGACGAAAGTCAGGCACAGAAGGACAAATATCACATGTTCTCATTTATATATGAAAGCTAAAAAAGTTGATTTCATGGACAGAGAAAACATAATAGTGGTACCAGTGACTGGGAAAAGTATGGGAAGCCGGAAAATGGAGAGTTGTTAACAGGTACTGGTGTGCAGTTGGATTAGAGGAATGATTTCTAATGTTCTATAGCAATTCAGGGTAACTATGGCTGGCAACAATTAATTGTGCATTTTAAAAGAGCTAGAGGAAAGATTTTTAATGTTCCCAACACAAAAAATGATAAATGCTTGAAGTAATGTAGATACCAATTACCTTGATCTGATAATTACATACTATATACATCCATTGAGAAATAATAGTATACCCAATAAATATGTATAATTATTGTGTGTTAATATTAAAGAAAGAAGTGAGAAAATTGAGTCACAGAGTGGCTAAGAGTCTTGTCCAAAAACTCAGAGCTAACTAGAGGCTTCACACTTTGGCAAACTGAATCCAGCCTGCACCCTTGAACACCCATAAATGTGACCCTATAGTCATGGAAATGTGGTCACACTAATTCTCCCTGCTAGTGTAGTCTATTTTCTTCAATAAGATCCCGGACTTTTATAACGCCTTCTTCATTTCTACAATTTTTCTAAGGGACATAGTTAAATAAATTAGTGAAAGTAGTAATAAAGCTTATACTTCCTTATGTTTCCAGATATCGTAAATCTGTTTTCCTGCAATTTTAACAGTTGGGGAAAAAAAAGTACAGAGAAAGATGAATCCTATCCCCAATATGCTACGTACTCAACTCTGTATATGGCAGTCCAATATCCCCAAGAAAATGTCTTCTTCACTAGACCAGAACTTTGTAAGTCAAGTCTGCGTACATGTCCAACGTGTCTGAGTACAGTACTTCAGGATGAAATGAGATTTTGTAGATTGTGCAGCAGAACACATTTCCTATCATGACTGTAGAAAGACTGTATACTTCTGTCCAAGAGAGTGTGGCTTACATTCCTCACACTGACTTTTTTGACAACAATATCCTGAGAAAAATACTGTAGGTGAGAAAGTCATAGAATTTTCTATGCGTTAATAGATTTTGAAGTTTTCTATTCAAACCATTTCTGCTGTGGGGAATTATTTAGTTTAGCTCTGTCCTGCTCTCTGTGTCACATGCCAGCTAAGATAAACTACAGCCTGTAGAGAAGGCAGCTTTTGCTCTTGGTGGAAGGAGAGCTGTATCTGGAGTCAGAGGCTCAGGAACTGAATCTTAATTCTGCCACGTACTGGCTGTGAGCTGTCACTGGTCTGAAGAATCCTCATCTATTCAAGAAGAAATACAAACATCTCCCTCACAGGGCAGGCAGGTAATAAGGAAACTCAGGTATTGGGTAGGGCAAATTATTATTTATAGCCAATATTGGTTTTAGTAATAAGTAGAAGAAAAGTGGCTAATAGCCAAAAGTTTAAGTACCTAAAACGTAGTAGCTAACTGTTTAAACTAGAAAGCAATAATTATTTATATGCACATAAACTGTATGTTTATGAAATGCAACCAGTTACAAGTGGCTTTCCACTATCTCCATTTTCTCTAAAAGAATTTAAATAATGATCTTTGGCTATTTCCAAATATCTGGACAACTGGTTCACTGATTGCCATTTTTAAAAAGGCTTTCCTTGCATTATTTTGAGACTGTTATATCCAAGAAATATTGTAGTGGAAATTTCATTATAATGAATCCAAATTTTTAGCTAAGAGATTTAAGAGACAAATAAATACTTTCTGAAAATCTTCACTATATTTGGTATATTTGAGCATGACATTCTTAAAACCAAATCATGCATTTCTATAGTGTAAGTCAAGAATTCGGCTTTTATGAACTTACCATAAATCTGACGGAAGAGAAATAAATTGTCATATTTTTAGGCAATCTAGACATGTTACTTATGTGAGCAGGCCAAGAAATTCTGTTTGAATGAACTTGGCTGAAAACAGACTCTTACAGAAATGAAAACCCTTTGATGTGCCTTTTGGAAAGTCTGTTTATAGCACTTCCACATGAAAAAGCACAATGTCAAAAGTGTTTCTCAAGACAAGGGTGGTTTGGTCACAAATGAAATGAAGGAGCAAGCGAAATTCCTTCTGACAATCCTCTAGCTGCACTTTCAGAAGATTCTGCCCACACTGTGGGAAACCCTTCTTAAACCCCACCAGCCACACTACTCTCTAGTAACCTGTGCCTGTCAGGGAGAATTTATTTCCTATAGATTGGTTTCTAAAAGGAAACAGTGACTAATATGTTAACCCCTCAAGGTTATGTACATGTGAGTAATGGAGGCAGTTCCTATGCTAGAGGAAGGGAGTTCAACCAGTGAAACCTCTCAGCTTGGGAGATCTTGTTGGGCAAACTAGATCCTCCTCCCTGTTCCTCTTGTGACCTCATTTGGATCTGAAGAGCTGAACATCTTTTGGAAGAAGATGTAAACCCAACGTCCAGGATGTCTCAGTAGAAAACAGGACTTAAGACACTAAGTCTTTTACTAGCATTACCACTGGTTCAAAAGCAGATAAAATCAGACTCATGTGTAAATATATCCTTTTCCTAAATTATTTCCAAAGGGAAATATTCAGTTCTTTATCAAAATATATATTGATGAGATCCAGCTAACAAAAGAAATCACCACTTTAAATTCATCTATAGATAGTTTGGCTGGGTACTGGAGCCAGAAAATGATTAAATGATAATGTATAACTAAATTTTAGGTGATATACATGTAGGCAACCACCCTCCACCAGAATTTTATACACTTATAAAAATACATTACTTTTAGCATTGAATGATACTTTTTAAAAACACTGATATATTTTTAAGGAAAAATATGTTGATTTTTTTCTCATCATTTTTATCACAATTATACATAGGAGAATTGAATTTCTTCCCAAATGTCATTAAGACATCCTATTAAGAGGTCTTATTGTTAAAAGAAATGGAAAAAATAAAGGCCCCTACAGGGGAAAAAGATTGAAATGAATGCATTACCTCACACAAGAATCTAAAATCTTTGCTTTCTATTGAATTTTACCCACCAGCTATTCTCATCTCCATTTCTTTAGTCTTCATTTGCTGTTAGAAATTTTTAATTTGATTTGATCATTTATAGATAAGTGGATAAATTTAGCTAAGAAATATATAATTGTGGATGTTTTATGCTCACAAATATACAATTTTTTAAAATAAAGAAATGTCTACTGGAATCTGCAAATCCTTTTCAAGCAGGGTGAATTTCTGAGGAAGAAGTATGGTAATGTATAGACGGTTATCACCCAAAAACAAACATCCATTGCAAATGCCAGGTTAAACAAATGAAACACAGTAAATTAAATGGAACTACTTTCTGTAACATTTTATGCCTCCCTGTGTTAATTTTGAAGAAGGCACCATAGTGAGGCTCATTTCAGCACAAAGTCACATTATGCAGATGTACTACATTTATTTATTTTTCTTTATGAAAAAAATATATAAAACTTCACAGCCTGCCCCAGTTCCACATGGGGACAGGCATAAGAAGCTTTCCTGGGCTTCATTCCCCCAGCCCTCCAAATCTCTTTACCAATTTTGCCCTCAAACCACCCCCAGGTTTCAAGCTGTGAAGCGGGCAAACAGGAGTCAAGAGAGTGGCTGTCCTCTCTCTTGCCAACAGGAGTCAAGAGAGTGGCTGTCCTCTCTCTTGCCATTTCTGCTACTTACAGCCCATCTTCCCAAACAGCCTCTAGGATGTGATTCTCTCAAGAATGCCCTCTCTTCTGTATCTGCATCCTCTTGTGTAGGCTCTTATCCTTAGCTTTCAGATATAATCTAAATGATATATTCAACTTAAAAAAAAAAAAAAAAGGAGGCACTTCCCCCTCACCTCTTTCCCCTCTGATTGCTGACCTCTGCAACTCCTTCCCTCCACCAATATCCTTAAAGAGCAGCCTCCCTCAGGGCTACTCACCACTTCCACTCCCTCTTCTGCCATTTAACTCCCACCTCATCCTTTGCCCACAGTTTGCTATCACTGCCACCCTAGTAACCGAGCACAGAAGGAGCTTTTAAAGGGCAAATTCAAAGCTCCTTTCATCCTTAAATAACTTGACCTCTCACAGTCTGAGGCATTGCCTACCAAGCCATGCCTTTCTTTTCAGAACTCCCTTTTCGATTTTCTCCCAGTTCTACATTTTTGACCACGTATTATATGTCTCCTGCCAGACTTCCTTCCATGGTCACTCCCACAAAGGTAGTTCCTTGGGGCTCTGTCCTTGGTCTCTTTTTCTCTTTAGGAATTCTCTTCCTAATTCTGAGTATTCCACTTCTATCCCATTCATCCAACCCTCCTTCCTGTATGCACCTTCACAAATCTGTTGCTTTTCTGGTTTCTTTCCCTGGATCTCTTTGCTTTTCTATCTGAAACATCATCAATAATAGCAAACATATATAAAGTTTTTAGATGATTAACTGAGACAACGCATGAATGGATATCAATAATTAATCACTACTGGTTTGACAATCTCTATAGGTAATCCCATCTAAAATGAACCAATAATCCAGTAACTCCCTAATGAATTCTACAATTCCTCTATTCACTGCAGGGCTTGGATCTGTGCTCTCTTCTATTCAAAACCTTTATTAGAAATATTCTGTGTGTGAAGCACTCTTAAGATGTACTATACAGAAGTTGGACAAGAGAAAGAGAGGAAGGAGGAAGGAGGAAGGAGGGAAGGAGAAAAATAGAAGAAAAGAAGCAAGGAAGGAGTCTTTGAGATCAAATTGTTCAAAGTCTATTGGGGAAGCCAGAGAAGTAAACATGGTTATTAAATAATATGGCAAATGTGAGGATAAACAGGTGTAAGATCAAGGCATGGCCATTCTTTACCTAAAGCTAAACCCTGGAAATCATCTTCTGCTGTTCCCTATCAGGGGATATAAAATAGGGACCACTTAATGGGATAGAAAAGAAGCCGAGTCCTGAGAAATTCCATTCTTAAATAACTCTTGTAAACAAACCATTTTTACTGCCACTTTTACTACTTCATATCAGTAACCCCTCTTATACACTATTTACTCTTTGGGTTGTCTTTCTAACTTGCAAGCTGAATCCATTCTGTCCCTTATTAAAGGCACCACCTACACAAAATATTAATTCTGTAGAAGACAGAGAATGATGAATTTATCTTATACTTTCAAATGATCAACATGTGTGCTATACCCAAGAACTGCAGACCTAGAAACACCATTGGCTCATCTCTTTTGAATGCCTTTTCATATGCCTGTTCCTCTGCTTCCTGAATCTCTCTCCCCCCACCGGATGGTCAAGAATAGTCTAGCCTTAAGGCCAGCCAAATAATTACTGAAAGGGGGTAAGTATTTAAGAAATCAAAGCCGGGTTAAGCTGTAACAGAGTCCAAATAGGCAACACCAAGTCCAAGACCAAAGTCAGGGTGAAGGGTGGTGAAGATATTGCATCCTGGCAATGCCCAGGTTAAAAAAGAGAGATGTATTCTAGAGTAGGCAGCAAGAATTTATTTATAGGTCATCCTTTAAAGTTAGCTAGTATCTAGCATATGAATGGATTTGGTGGTTTGGTAAAAAAAAGCAGCAAACCATTCACATATAACTCATAACATTAGCAGCAAACCACTCACACATAACATATATATGCATATAACTTCTAGGAAAATATTACTAGTATTTTACACATCTTACCACCACTTTTTGTGAATGCTTCTCCAAATTTTATTCTCTTAAGTAGAGTTAAGCACTTCAATCTTGTAGACTCTTTGTTTCTTATTTCTTATCAAATGTATGATTCTTCACTAGTTTTATATTTATCTTCTCATTTGACTGTGAGTTTCAAATGTAAGAAACTATTTTGTCCATAATAGGGATTCCATAAATATTTGTTGAAGAAATAAATAAATTAACAAATGTCACGCTTTTTCCATGGGCAAAGGGTTAATGTTGCAGACTGTTAACACAGATTTTTTCCATGAAAAAAATGAGTTAAAAGTACATGCCTGGTTTTGAGATTGAATGTCTGACAAAAACCCACCTCTGCGATTTGTGATATCAATTCTATCAAGAGTTGCCAGTGGGAAGGCATGTAGCCTGCCATTTAGAAAAGATACCGTTAAGATGACCACATCCTACAGCACAGTATCTGTGCTCAAATCCCAACTCTGACTTCTAATCATAGCTTCCCAGTAAAACACACCCTAAAATGCAGTGGTGATGGTCAAGTAGCTGGATTCCTGCCACCCACATGGGTGATGTGGATCAAGTTCTTGGCTTCAAGCTTCAGCCCAGGCCCAGTCCTGGCATTTGAGGATTGAAACAGCATTAGGAAGACCATTCTTTCTCTCTAGCACTCTCATGCTCACGCTCTCTCTCTCTCTCTCTCTATCTCTCTACATCTCAAAATAAAATATAATAAAATGTTACCAGCATGACTTCCTTCTCAGGATGCCTGGAAAGGTAACAGGACTTCTGAGGGAAGCCATGCCCTTAGTTTAAAATGATAAAGCTGTTCATGTCATTATTACAAATAAAAATACAAAGAAAATACAGGTTCAAGTTGAAGGTAAAAATGTCCAAAGTTAAGTAACTCATGCAAGTTTTGTTGTGGTTGTTGTATATGGCTTCTTCCCCTTCTCACACATTTGTGAGCCTCTAAAGGATAGTTAGTTCTTGGTAGCAAAACTGCAATCATTTCCCAGACTTTCACATGTGCTTTGGGTATTCACTTACTGATCTTGATGATGTCGTGTGAAACAACTGTGCTAAATTAGACTCAACTCTTCTACAGAACTTCAGTAGGGAATTGTAATGTATCTGCATAATATGATGTTGGGATTGAATTGGGTCATCCTGTAATACTCTTTATAAAAAATTATAACCAACAGGAACAAACAGAGAAATGTCCCCTGAATTCCCTCAACTAAGCATTTAACAGAGTTCCACTACCTGGCATCATGTTCATTAACATTCATGCCATTGTGTGTAACCTCATTTGTTTTAGTGTTTGCTTTGGATTTTCTTTGTTGAAGTATTTTTTTTTCCTTCTTTTTCTTACTGCTCCTTCTGCAGCTTTAACTGTTCCTTTTGGTTTTAGCACAATAATCTAGCAAGAATTTATTTATAAACATAAAATTTAGATTTTTTTTTCTAAAGAAAATTTTGTGAAAGATACATCTACTGAATACAATGGCTTTTCCTCATTTCTCAGATTTACTTCAAAAGTGGAAAGACAACTTTGTCAATACCTGCATTTCCTGGTGTGAATTGCTTGCTTCCAGATGAAGTCTACTCTTTCTGTGTCTAACTAAAATCTGAATGATTAGTCAGTAGGAGGTGTGCTTTAGGGTTTTTTCTTTTTTTCTATTAAAGTTGATAGGCTTGACCACAAATATCTGCAGTCTCTTATTTGGTTCTCCATGTGATTAAATTGTACAAATCTCTGAGAGCTCATGCATATTGGACTCAGGGATAAAAGCAAGAGAGTAGCTGTCTTTGTTTGAACAAACTTATCTGACTCATACATGTATGTAACTTATGTCCTCAGATTCTTCATTGTGTTTTAGATGAAGAGATGAAGAGATGTCATGTATCATCATAGACCTAAATTATTTCTATTCCACTTTGAAGTTTTGTCTTTTTCATCTTGGTATCCATGCAGACTGACTGTAACAGTAGATGCAGTTATTTTTGTTGAATGGACAACGACAGAATAGAAGGAGATGAATGGAGAGAGGAAACAACAATTTCTGGATTTTCCTTCTAACTTATTTCCTTAATTGTGGAGGTACTGCCCATAGCCACATCCATTACTGTTTTATACCCCATTAGCTCTGGTCAGCCACTCAAAGAGCCCACAGCCTGTGTGCAGACAAGTCATTCCTGATTAAAATTGTTCCTCATTCCTATTCCCATCTGAGCAAACACTCCCGTTTTGAGTGCTGGTTAGTCAATGACGGGTAAGATCCCCTGGGGGACAACCTAAGACAGGCACAACAGCATACGGAGACCACATGGAAATGGGGTCAACAATGGTATGGCCAAGAATTATGCCTCCCATTGCTCAAAAATAAACGAAAAGGGGGAAATGTGGTGGAATGAGAAGGCCATGCCAAGATGGCTGCTGGCAACAGAGTCTGCCTGGCAACAGGCTGTAATTGGATGGTTTTGGAAACCACATGAAAGCAGAGTCTGCCTGGCAACAGGCTGTGATTGGATGGCTTCGGAAACTGCCTGGCAACAGGGTGTGATTGGTTAGGGCATAGACCGCCCTTTAACTGGATTGGCTGCCTTGGCTATATAAGCTGCTGTAGCAACTGAAATAAATGAGTCTGCAGGTTGCTTGCCTCAGGCATGCTTTCACCCAACTCCCTGGGTCTGTGTGGTGACTCCATGCCTCTTGCCCACACCAGGCTCCTCCTACCAGAAACAAATCCACTGCAACATTTAATATTTCTGGAAATCACCAGAAAATGATCCAAAACTCTCTCTGAATAAAGAATGCCCTTAAAAAAATGATCTACATGAAGGGTCTCTGTTAGTGAAACCCCAGTAGAAAGAAGGGGCCATCAAAGAAGGATGTACTTTTATTTGAAAGGAGGAGAGAACCTCAACTTTGCTTATGGCCATGTCTAAACACTCTCAGAGTTTGTGGACTCAAAAGGCTTCCATAGCCTTGGCAGCTCATGTCAAGAACCTCAGGTGATCACTGACATCATAAATAAGAGTTTCAATTGCTAAATCAAAAACAGGAGTCACTGTGCACTTACTCCCCATGTAGGACCTCTGTCCTTAATGAGTTGTACAATGAAAATTAATTGCAAAACTTGTTTTCAAACATTACTTTATACTTTGTGTGTCTGTGTGGGTGCAAATTGTTGAAATCTTTACTTAGTATAGAGTTGATGCTCTGTATATAAAGTTAACTGAAAATTAATCTTAGTGAAGAATGGGATGGGAGAGGGAGTAGGAGATGGGACGGGAGTTGGGGTGGGAGGGCAGGTACGGGGGAGAACCCCTATATTCCTAAAGCTGTACCTATAAAATTTGTATTCATTAAATAAAAGTTTACTTACAAAAAAAGAATGGCCTAGATATTTCCCAGATTATGCCACTTAAACATGAACATGCATCAGTCAGTTTTACCATCACCATTGCTGTAGGTACAATATGGCTCATGGACATTCCTGTTAACAAGTAAGAATTTACAATGTTAATGAGTAAGAATTTACAAAACAAGATAAAGAAGAAGGACCTATGATTCTTAACAATGGCACTACAGACATTTTAGACCTGCTCTTTTCTTGCTGGGAGAGATGGGAGGAGCCTCTATCTACCAGATATGAGATCAATCCCTTCATCCCATAAATAAAGAGTACTCCCAGATGTTTCCAAATATCATGTTGGGGCCAGGGCAAATTGCCTCCAATTGCAAGCCACTGGCTTCTTTTCACACTTAACTTTGTCCAGTGGTCATAACCCCTCACAGATTTCCCAGTGGGGTGGCTGACCTTTATTAGTGTTCTCCCCAAGAGTGAATGCAGAGTTCTGTGGACTTCCCAGGGAATCTTTATCAAAGCAGACTTTGCTGTGCAGCCCAATTCCACCCTCCCTAGGTCACCCATCCTCACATGTGCAGAACCCTGAGTTGCTCATCTTTTTTTATGGTTGTCTTCTCCAACAGAGGGGCCTCCAGGCACACATAACTGGAACTTAATTTTTTTTTCGAAGAGTCTATACTTTTATGTGTAGGATTATAAGTCATTTTTTTGTAATTTATTGATCTATTTTTTTTATCTTTTATTTAATGAATATAAATTTCCAAAGTACGACTCATGGATTACAATGGCTTCCCCCCCCCATACCGTCCCTCCCACCAACAACCCTCCCCTTTCCCACTCCCTCTCCCCTTCCATTCACATCAAGATTCATTTTCGATTATCTTAATATACAGAAGATCAGCTTAGTATACCTTAAGTAAGGATTTCAACAGTTTGCTCCCATACAGAGACATAAAGTGAAAAATAATAGATGATTTTTTTTAAAATGATGATGAAATCAGATCAGACCTATTGTCATGTTTAATCCCAGTGAGAGTCAAGTTGGGAATTGATAATTTCTTTCTTTTTTTTTTTTTTTTTTTTACAGAAGATCAGTTTAGTGTACATTAAGTAAAGATTTCAACCGTCTGCACCACCATAGAAACACAAAGTGAAATATACTGTTTGAGTACTCGTTATAGCATTAAGCCTCAATGTACAGCACGTTAAGGACAGAGATCCTACATGAGGAGTAAGTGCACAGTGACTCCTGTTGTTGACTTTACAAATTGACACTCCTGTTTATGGCATCAGTAATCTCCCTATGCACCAGTCATGAGTTTCCAAGGCTATGGAAGCCCCTTGAGTTCTCTGACTCTTATTTTGTTTAGACACGGTCATAGTCAAAGTGGAGGTTCTCTCCTCCCTTCAGAGAAAGGCACCTCCCTCTTTGAAGACCTGTTCTTTCCACTGGGATCTCACTCACAGAGATCTTTTTGCCAGAGTGTCTTGGCTTTCCATGCCTGAAATACTCTCATGGGCTTTTCAGCCAGATCAGAATGCCTTTAGGGCTGATTCTGAGGCCAGAGTGCTATTTAGGACATCTGCCATTCTATGAGTCTGCTGAGTATCTCACTTCCCATGTTGGATCACTCTCCCCTTTATTTATTCTATCGGTTAGTGTTAGCAGGTACTAGACTTGTTTATGTGCTCCCTTTGACTCTTAGTCCTTTCATTATGATCAATTGTGAACTGAAATTGATCACTTGGAATAGTGAGATGGCATTGGCACATGCCACCTTGATGGGATTGAACTGGAATCCCCTGGTATGTTTCCAACTCTACCAATTGGGGCAAGTCAGCCCAAGCATGCCCCAAGTTATACATCTCTTCCCTCTCTTATTCCCACTCTTATGTTTAACAGGGATCACATTTCAGTTAATTTTCAACACTTAAGAATAACTGTGTGATAATTGCAGAATTAAACCAGTCATATTAAGTAGAACAGACAAAAAAAAATACTAGGAGGGATAATGTATTAAGTTGTCCATTAACAGTCAGGGCTATGCTGATCAAGTCACCGTTTCCCATAGTGTCCATTTCATTTCAACAGGTTTCCTTTTTGGTGTTCAGTCAGTTGTCACCGATCAGGGAGAACATATGGTATTTGTCCCTTTGGGACTGGCTTATTTCACTCAGCATGATGTGTTCCAGATTCCTCCATTTTGTTGCAAATGACTGGATTTCGTTGTTTCTTACTGCGGTATAGTATTCTAAAGAATACATATCCCATAATTTCTTTATCCAGTCTACCGTTGATGGGCATTTAGGTTGGTTCCAGGTCTTGGCTATTGTGAATTATGCTGCAATAAACATTAGGGTGCAGACTGCTTTTTTGTTTGTCAATTTAAACTCCTTTGGGTAAATTCCAAGGAGTGGGATGGCTGGGTCGAACGGTAGGGTTATATTCAGGTTTCTGAGGAATCTCCATACTGACTTCCATAGTGGCTTGACCAGTTTGCATTCCCACCAACAGTGGGTTAGTGTCCCTTTTTCCCCACATCCTCGCCAGCATCTGTTGTTGGTAGATTTCTGTATGTGAGCCATTCTAACTGGGGTGAGGTGAAACCTCATTGTGGTTTTGATTTGCATTTCCCTGATTGCTAGCAACCTTGAACATTTTTTCATGTGCCTGTTGGCCATTTGGATTTCCTCTTTTGAAAAATGTCTATTGAGGTCCTTGGCCCATCTCTTAAGTGGGTTGTTTGTTTTGTTTTTGTGGAGTTTCTTGATCTCTTTGTAGATTCTGGTTATTAATCCTTTATCTGTTGCATAGTTTGCAAATATTTTTTCCCATTCTGTCGGTTGTCTCTTCACTCTCCTGACTGTTTCTTTTGCAGTACAGAAACTTCTCAATTTGATGCAATCCCAATAGTTGATTTTGGCTTTGACTGCCTGTGCCTCCCGGGTCTTTTCCAGAAATTCTTTGCCTGTGCCAATATCTTGAAGGGTTTCTCCAATGTTCTTTAATAACTTAATGGTGTCAGGACATAGATTTAGGTCTTTAATCCACATTGAGTGGATTTTTGTGTAAGGTGTAAGGTAGGGGTCTTGCTTCATGCTTCTGCACGTGGAAATCCAGTTTTCCCAGCACCATTTATTGAATAGACTGTCCTTGCTCCAGGAATTAGTTTTAGATCCTTGATCAAATATGAGTTGGCTGTAGATGTTTGGATTGATTTCTGGTGTTTCAATTCTGTTCCATTGGTCTATCCATCTGTTTCTGTACCAGTACCATGCTGTTTTGATTACAACTGCCCTGTAGTATGTCCTGAAATCTGGTATTGTGATGCCTCCGGCTTTGTTTTTGTTGTACAAGATTGCTTTAGCTATTCGAGGTCTCCTGTGCCTCCATATGAATTTCAGCATCATTTTTTCTAGATCTGAGAAGAATGTCTTTGGTATCTTGATTGGGATTGCATTGAATCTATAAATTGCTTTTGGGAGAATGGACATTTTGATGATGTTGATTCTTCCAATCCATGAGCATGGAAGATTTTTCCATTTTTTGGTATCCTCTTCTATTTCTTTCTTTAAGGTTTTGTAATTCTCATCGTAGAGATCTTTAACGTCCTTGGTTAAGTTTATTCCAAGGTATTTGATTGTTTTTGTAGCTATTGTGAATGGGATTGATCTTAGCAGTTCTTTCTCAGTCATGGCATTGCTTGTGTATACAAAGGCTGTTGATTTTTGTGCATTGATTTTATATCCTGCCGCTTTGCCAAACTCCTCTATGAGTTCCAATAGTCTCTTAGTAGAGTTCTTTGGATCCTCTAAGTACAGAATCATATCGTCTGCAAAGAGGGATAGTTTGACTTCTTCCTTCTTGATTTGTATTCCTTTGATTTCTTTTTCTTGTCTGATGGCTCTGGCTAAAACTTCCAGAACTATGTTAAATAGCAGTGGTGAGAGTGGGCATCCCCGCCTGGTGCCAGATTTCAGTGGAAATGCTTCCAACTTTTCCCCATTCAATAGGATGCTGGCCGTGGGTTTTTTATAAATTGCTTTGATTATATTGAGGAATGTTCCTTCTATACCCAATTTGCTTAGAGTTTTCATCATGAAAGGGTGTTGAATTTTATCAAATGCTTTCTCTGCATCAATTGAGATAATCATATGGTTTTTCTTTTGCAGTCTGTTAATGTGGTGAATCACATTGATTAATTTGTGAATGTTGAACCATCCCTGCATACCAGGGATGAATCCCACTTGGTCTGGGTGGATGATTTTCCTGATGTGTTGTTGTACTCTATTGGCCAGAATTTTATTGAGGATTTTTGCATCTATGTTCATCAGGGATATTGGTCTGTAATTTTCTTTCAGTGCTGCATCTTTCTCTGGCTTAGGGATTAAGGTGATGCTGGCTTCATAGAAAGAATTTGGAAGGATTCCATCTTTTTTGATTGTTCTGAATAGTTTGAGAAGAAATGGGATTAGTTCTTCTTTAAATGTCTGGTAGAATTCAGCAGTGAATCCATCTGGTCCTGGGCTTTTCTTTGTTGGGAGGGCCTTTATTACTGTTTCAATTTCTGTTTCAGTTATGGGTCTATTTAGGTTTTCGATGTCTTCATGGTTCAATTTTGGTAGATTGCATGTGTCCAGGAATCTATCCATTTCTGATAGGTTTTCCTGTTTGCTGGCATACAGCTCCTTGTAGTAATTTCTGATGATTCTTTTTATTTCTGTGGTGTCTGTTGTTACGTTTCCTTTTTCATCTCTGATTTTATTGATTTGGGTCTTTTCTCTTCTTTTTTTAGTTAGAGTGTCCAATGGGGTGTCAATTGTTTATATTTTCAAAAAACCAGCTTCTCGCTTGGCTGATTTTTTGTAGTGTTTTTTTTGAATTCAATCCTGTTAATTTCTTCTCTGGTTTTAATTATTTCTCTTCTCCTACTAGATTTGGGTTTGGTTTGCTGCAGTTTTTCTAGGTCCTTGAGGTGCGCTGAAAGCTCATTTATTTGGTACCTTTCCAATTTCTTGATATAGGCACCTATTGCTATAAATTTGCCTCTCAATACTGCTTTTGCTGTATCCCATAAGTTTTGATATGTTGTGTTGTTGTCTTCATTTACTTCCAGAAAGTTTTTGATTTCTCTTTTGATTTCTTGAATGACCCAGTGTTCATTCAGGAGCATGTTGTTCAGTCTCCATGTGTTTGCATACTTTCTGGGGTTTCCTGAGTTGCTAATTTCCAGCTTCATGCCGCTGTGGTCTGAGAAGCTGCATGGTATGATTCTAATTCTTTTAAATTTGCTGAGACTTGCTTTTCGGCCTAGTATGTGATCAATCCTAGAGAAGGTTCCATGCGCTGCTGAGAAGAATGTGAAGTCTGTAGATGTAGGGTTGAAAGTTCTGTAGATATCTGTTAGATCCATTTGGGCAATAGTGTCAATTAAATCTGCTGTTTCCTTGTTGATCTTCTGTCCGGATGATCTGTCTATTTCTGAGAGTGGAGTATTGAAGTCCCCCAGTACTATTGTATTGGAATCTAAATCTCCCTTTAAGTCCCTTAACATATCTTTTAAATAGACCGGTGCCCTGTAATTAGGTGCATATACATTTATAATAGTTACATCTTCCTGTTGAATTGAACCCTTAATCATTATATAGTGTCCCTCTTTGTCTCTCTTAACAGTTTTTGTATTAAAGTTTATTTTGTCTGATATTAATATGGCTACACCTGCTTTTTTTTGGTTTCTGTATGCATGGAATATGTTTTTCCAACCTTTCACTTTCAGTCTGCATGCCTCTTTGTTAGAGAGACGTGTTTCTTGTAGGCAACAAATAGTTGGGTTGTGTTCTTTGAGCCAGTCAGCCAAACTGTGTCTTTTAACTGGAGAATTCAGACCATTAATGTTCAATGTGACTATTGATACGTAGTGACTTTTCCCTGCCATTTTCCCGGAAATATTTTCTAGTATATGCTTTGAGCTTCCCATGCTCTTTTACTGGTAGGTGTTCTTCCTTTCCCTTCTTTCATATTGATGGCCGTGTTTCTGTGATTCTGAGTGTAGCACATCTTTAAGTATCTTTTGCAGGGCCGGACGAGTGGCCACAAAGTCTTTCAATTTCTGTTTGCTATGAAAGGTCTTTATTTCACCTTCATTCACAAATGAGAGCTTGGCAGGATATAATATTCTGGGCTGGCAATTTTTCTCTCTTAGCACCTGTGTTATGTCTCGCCATTCCCTCCTAGCCTGTAGTGTTTCTGATGAGAAGTCAGCTGTGAGTCTGATTGGAGATCCTCTGAGAGTAATCTGACATTTCTCTCTTGCACATTTTAGGATCTTTTCTTTATGTTTCACTGTGGTAAGTTTAATTACCACGTGTCGTGGTGAGGATCTCTTTTGGTCATGTTTATTGGGGGTTCTGTGAGCTTCCTGTACCAGGATATCTCTGTCCTTCTCCAAACCTGGAAAGTTCTCTGCTAGTATCTCACTAAAAAGGCCTTCTAATCCTTTCTCTCTCTCCATGCCTTCAGGAACTCCTAGAACTCGAATGTTGGTTTTTTTTAATAGTATCCTGTAGATTCCCAACAATATTTTTTAGATTTCTAATTTCCTCTTCTTTTCTTTGGTTTGACTGTATGTTTTCCTGTGCTCTATCTTCTAAGTCCGACATTCTCTCTTCTGCTTCACCCATTCTGTTTTTAAGGCTTTCTAATGTGTTTGTCATTTGATCTATTGAGCTCTTCATTTCATTTTGATTTCTCTTCACTATAACACTTTCCTGTTCTACTAGTTTCTGAGTTTCATTTTGACTCTTCCTTAAAATTTCATTTTCACGAGAGAGATTTTCAATCTTGTCCATTAAGGATTTCTGTAGTTCAAGGATTTGCTTTTGAAAACTTCTAAATGTTCTTATCATAAATTTTTTGAAATCCGTATCTTGCATTTCTTCTATCTCATCATCTTCATAATCTTGGCTTGGGGTGTTTTGCTTATTTGGAGGCATCATAGTGTCATCGTTGATCTTGTTCCCTCGATTTCTGTGTTTGTTACTCGGCATAGTTAATTCTTCTTGTGTTACTGTGCATTTTTTTTTTATTTTATGCTATGTCCGTGTTAAGTGGACTGCCTGCTGTTGGAGGAGCCTTGGAGGCTTGAGATGGGTGCGGCCTGAGAGCTCTGCCTGGTTCTTCCTGGTTAAGGGTGTGCAAAGGTGACACCCTCAGGTTATGCATGGTAAATCTCTCTTTTTATTTATTTATGTATTTTATTTATTCAGGGGGTAAGTAACACCGCCAGGCACGGCTGTGCAGAATTGATGGTATTTTGCTTTCAGTCTTTGGCTTCTACCCGCAGAGTCCTAGAGTCCCTTTAGGCTCCTCTGGACTCCCACTGGGTTGCCTAGGCTACTGAATTGTAGTGACTCAGTTCCTTAGCTCTCCCCCATTGATATGTAAATCCAGAGAGGGGGCCTGCTCTTTGTCTCTTGGGAATTCTTCAAGCCTTGCAGCCTTGTAACCTTTGCAAGGTTAGTGGGAAGAGAAACCCCGAAGTTTTTTTTCCTTCTTTCCGGTAGTGAGTTTGCTGCACTTTCCGGCCCCCCTCTAGATTCTGACCCCCGTTTCCCCACCAATGTCTCGGGTTATTGAGCTCACCTCCCCTTCCAGTGCCGATGTGTGGACTCGGAGCCCTGAGCGTCCCAAGTCTCCCCGCTGTTGTCTGTGTGGCATGCACTCCCCTTGGAGCACTGGCGTGCAGACCCTGGGGCTTCCGCGGCTCGGTCCCGCGGCTTGGCTTCCGCGCGGTGGGCGACCTTGTTCTCCCAGTAGGTCCTCCGATTCACGGCCACTGGATCCAGAAGAGTTTCCCCTGCAGTATTTTCCTGGTTCTTTTTTCTGCGGCTACCGTAACTCCCCTTTTATTAAACTAAATTTTCCCGGACTATCGGTGCGCGCCCTCACTATTCCGCCATCTTGGCTCCCTGGAACTTAATTTTGAAAGTATCAATAGGGCCCGGTGCCGTGGCTCACTTGGCTAATCCTCTGCCTGCAGCGCCGGCATCCCATACGGGCACCGGGTTCTAGTCCCAGTTGCACCTCTTCCAGTCCAGCTCTCTGCTGTGACTCGGGAGGTCAGTGGAGGATGGCCCAAGTGCTTGGGCCCTGTACCTGCATGGGAGACCAGGAGGAAGCACCTGGCTCCTGGCTTCGGATCAGTGCAGCGCCAGCCATGGCGGCCATTTGGGGGGTGAACCAATGGAAGGAAGACCTTTCTCTCTCTCTCTCTCTCTCTCTCTCTCTCTCTCTCTCTCTGTAACTCTACCTGTCAAATAAATAAAATATCTTTAAAAAAAGAAAGTATCAATAAACAGATAAGAGTATGTTACTTCCCTGTAATACAGTCTAGGCCCTACCGTTGATGACACTGCCAGGCTCAATTCACAACACTATTGGGTTAAAGAGGATCATGATGGAACTCCCATGAGGCAGAATAGCTGCATGTCTTGAAGTTAGGAGTTTAGATTCTGTATTTCGACATCATGGGTTAGAATCCTAGCTCTGTAACTTATCAGATATCTGTAATTCTGTACAAATAACCACTGCTTGCTTTAATCATAGCCATTTGTAAAATGAGAATAAAAATATTCCTCTCTCATGGAAACACTGTGAAATTTAAGTAAGATACTTCTTGGGAAGCCATTTAAAAGAATGTTTGAGATGTATTAGCTATTTTTTCTTGTTTTTGTAATAATAGTATATCTTATAATGGTATCCCTTATACACAAATACACTTATAAGACAACACGCAAACATATATATACATTGAAAATATATTATTGCAGTCATTAAATTTGTAATTAAATAAAAAGTCTTTTTACATATTGCTTGATCTGGCTTATAATACTAGCATTTTTTATTTATTTTATTTACATGTCAATCAGCAAATGCTTAAGCAGCATGCTATTCTAGCATTTCAATATGTGTTTTAGGGGGCTGGTACTATGGTACAGCCAGTTAAGCTGCCATCTGCAGCGTTGCCATCCCATATGGGTGCTGGTTCAAGTCCCAGATGCTCTGCTTCCCATTCAGCTCCCTGCTGGGAGCTGGGAAAAGCAGAAGAAGATAGCTCAATTCCTTGGACTCCTGCCACCCATGTGGGAGACTCAGAAGAAGCTCCTGGCTCCTGGCTTTGGCCTGGTCCAGCTCTGGCTAGCCATTGCAGCCATTTGGGTGAATAAACCAGCAGATGGAAGATCTATCTGTCTCTCCTTCTCTCTCTCTAACTCTGCCCTTCAAATAAATAAATAAATATTTTTAAAGTGGGTTTTGTTGTTATTGCCATGATTGGCATTGAGTCATGCTATAGTATCAGTGTCCTAATTTTCCTGCTCCATATTATCTTATTCACCAAGACATTATTCCTCAAACAGAAAATCTTTTTTTAATTTTTATTTGTGTATTTTTATTTGAAGGCGTATTGACAGAGAGAGATAGACACAGAGAAACAGATCTGATGATTCATTCCCCAAATGCCTGTATCAGCTAATTGGCCAGTCCAAAACCAGATACCTAGAACCCCATCTGGATCTCCCATGTGAGTAGCAGGGATCTACAGGTGTGAGCCATTATTTTCTGCTTTCCCAGGGTATGCATTAGCAGAAAGCTGGAATGGAGAACAGACTGGGGACTCAAAGTGCTGTCTTAACTGCTATACCAAATGCCCACCACCAGTTGGATCGCACTTTTTGAAAAGAAATACATATATCCAATGTGGATATAGAAATAATTTGAGAGAGGAAATCAATGGTACTTGACGGTTTCTACATTAAGGTGGGGAACATGGAGCAGTTGAAAGAACAAGGTGATGGGAAGGATTTCATGGTAACTAGGAATTATCCTATACTGTGGTTGAAACAGGGAGTTCAGAAGAAGGAACATTTTTGAAAGGAAAATGATTGAGTCCAATTTGAAATTATACAGATGGAAACAATTTAAACTTCTATTGATTGATGCTGCTATCTTGATCTTGGCTCCCAGTAAAGAATGACAGCATTCTCCATAAATTGAAGGAGTAAACTTAAAAAGGAGCCCCAACTTAACTAAATTTTTGGAAGCCCAGATAAAATATTTGGATAATTCTATTATAGTACAAATTATTTCCTATTAACAGTCTGAAATTCCTAAGAAAAGGTACATTTTACTTTAATTAACATAATTTAAATTGAAAAAACCAAAGGCATTATCACCCATGGAAAATGAGAATAGATTACTATCACTCTTTTAACTATTTTAATTCTTAAATATAATTAACCTATAAAAATCAATGCAATGAATGACATTTATGGTTTTCCAAGGTAGAAGAGATATTTGCAGTTTCATTTAATAGATATGGAAGCCAAATATGAGCTAATTTAAATGATCTGAGGACTGGATCCTACAATTAGAAAAGCAAGGACTAAACTCAGGTTCTTGAATTTTATTCCAAACTTCATTCAGATTATTTCCATAGACTCATTATGGATAGACAATAAATATTTGTGTAAAAAAAATAAGAAATTGGCCACCTTGCCTGTCACATCTAAGCAGTGACAATCTCAAGGGCAACTCTCTGGTGTCTGAAAAGTGTTGAAGTATTGCTTTAATCAAAGATTTTGTAATAGGATGTTTGACAAACTGCATGGGGTACTTTGTCTATTAAAATCACAAAATGCCAGACCGGTGCTGCGGCTCAATAGGCTAATCCTCCGGCTGCGGCGCTGGCACACCGGGTTCTAGTCCCAGTCAGGGCACCGGATTCTGTCCCGGTTGCCCCTCTTTCAGGCCAGCCCTCTGCTGTGGCCCAGGAGTGCAGTGGAGGATGGCCCAAGTTCTTGGGCCCTGCAGTCGCATGGGAGACCAGGAGAAGCACCTGGCTCCTGCCTTCGGTTCAGCGCGGTGCACTGGCCACAGTGTGCCAGTAGCGGCGGCCATTGGAGGGTGAACCAACAGTAAAGGAAGACCTTTCTCTCTGTCTCTCTCTCTCATTGTCCACTCTGCCGTTCAAAAAAAATATATAACAAAATGCCATTTAGGCAAGAATAGTGAATAATATTCCAAGGGTCTCACATAAACTTAAAAAGTAGAAAATAAAAGGGGCACACAGCTGGGCTATGCTTCCTCCTGGGCAACAGCTGGTCTAGGTTTGAAGACAGACTATTCCTAGGAGATAGGTTAGGAGTAAGTGTAATTATTCTTGTTTATCCAAACCAAAATAAAAATCAGAAAAAGATAATGATACTTATGTAAAATCACACAGACAGTCCACAGGGAACAAATGGAACTCAATTGCTACTGGCCGCTCTTTCCAGTAGGCTTTGCTATCACCTATTATAAATGTGTGAACAACTAAATAGGAAATGGCTCAAATGCAAATGAAATCTCCTTTACTTACTGCTTTCCCTATGAAAAGGAACCTAAGTCAGAGCTTAATTATAAAGTGACTCACTATGGTGCGGGATTTAGTTAATACTAAGCTCATGCTTAGAATTAAATTCAGGAGCTTTTTCTCTAAAATTCTTGAAGCTGTTCATACTAAAAACTTGACCCACCATGAAAATTAAGCCTAAGAAAATGGCCACAGACAGAAATGGCAGCTCTTTAATGGAAAAAAAAAAAAAAGATTTGATTGGTTGATGGATTGATTTGAACGGCCAAATGACAAAGATCTTCCAACACCTGGTTCACCCATAACAGCTAGGGCTGTGCCAGGCCAAAATCAGGAGCCAGGAATTCCATCCTGGTCTCCCACATAGGTTGCAGGGGCCCAAGTACTTGGGCCATCTTCTGCTGCCTTCCCAGGTTCATTAACAGGAAGTCTGATGTGAAGCACAGCACCCAGAATTTACATCAGCACTTTGACAATGGGATTCTGGTGTCACATGCAGCAGCTTAACCTACTGTGTCACAAAGCCAGCTCCACAACTGATTTTAAAAAGTTAAAAATAACACGTTTATTCCCCCTATTATTTTTCTAAACCTCTGTATAGAACATTTTGTCACTGTCCATCTGTGTTATTACTTGATCACATCTGGAAAATGAGATAATAATAGTATTGTCTCATAAGTTTGTTGTAGGAATTAAATGAATTAATATTTTAAAGCATTTACAACAATAGATATTTGTTGTTAAAAGATAAGTAGTTCATTTTTCCATGCTATGCTGACAGTGCATCTAATACAAAAATTGCATTTTTTTTTAGGCTGAGGCTATTGTCTAAAGACAGAAAAGTAAAGGGAAATATTGAGATAGAGAAGTATTTTTAACAGAGGTCATGAAAGGGTCTAATCATATAAAAGTTTTCTTGTACAGAAAGGATTTTTTTTTGACACAGGGTGAGAAGAAATGACTTCCTCTATAAATTCCAGAAAAATAAAAGGACATAATGAGTAATTAACTAGGGTACATAATTAAGTGCAAACAGATCAGTAGATGCTTCTTGTTTTAGTTTATCTTCCAGGAACATTCCCAAGAAGTGACATCTTCTTACACAGGGTCTAAAATGCAAATTAATTGTTAACTCTGGTGGTCTTGAATCTGAGCAGAAAGTGACACAAAAGTGTGAAGCTTTCTTGAAAGTCCCCGAGGGTTTAAAGGTGTAGACAGGATTGAATGTGTATAAATAGTATAAGGAGGCTGCTGCATCGCATTTTCCCAAATTAGAAATTGACAGGACAAACCCAAGAAGTAGCCGTTGGCGCTAGTTGATATTCAAGGTATGTGGTGAGCTAAGGGGGTATGATTCAGAACTGAAATAGTACTAGACCTACTCCATGCTTTCAGATCAGGAAAAAAGGGTTAGAGGCAGGCCACCCTGCTTGAGCATTTTTGAGGTCTCAGTCTAAAGTAAAGTATTTATTTAAGCCATGGTACTGAGCTTCATTTATTTGAGTGTTAAATGGCTCCACCATGCTATATAAAGATCTTCCCAAATATAAAAGGTTGTTATCCTCACAATTACATTATTTTGTGGTCATATAGAGGATTATAGGAAAAGGACCATAACAACTAAGTTCTCTAGACTAAAAAGCAAGTAGAATTGTTTCTGTTTGCAGCTTTGCTCAATTTCTTTCTGACCCACAATTATATTAACCAAACTAACGATCTAAAACAGAATGTGGAAGTTACAAATGAAGCAAATTACACATTTCCTTACTTCAGTTTGCATGGAGGTGACACTGTGCCTATGAACATCCAGCTTTCAGTACTAAAATATCCCAACTGAGAGACACTTCTGTAGATACAGATACATAAAACCCACTGAACAGTTTAAAATATGATCACCACAGAAAATGCAAAGATACTGCATGCCAGTTATTACAACATTGTGGAAAATAATTGAGATTCCAAATTCACACTAACTTAGATTTAAACACAGATACTCCTTTAACTGACTTGTAACTCTGTGGACATCTTTGAACATGTTTAGCCACAAATTCTGCATCTATAACACAGTTGTTATAATATCAACCACTTACCTTTGGGAAGAATAAATTAGGTAATATATGTGAAACATTTATAAGGTAACCGTTCAACAAACAGAAGCTATTTATATTGACCTAAAATGGGAAAAATCCAGTTTCCATTGACCACATTAGGCTTTTTCACAATGTATGTGAAATGATTCACAGGTTCTGTTGAAATTAAATAAATGTGCCTCTCTTCTTTAATTAAAGGGAGATAATATAAATCCCTAGATTAGGGACTCCTACCTCCAGGTATCTGTATTTAATATCCGTGAATACTTCCAATAGTAATTTTCTCTGTTATCATCTCTACTGAATATGTTACTATACAGGTATGATTTCACTGAGGTTTAAACCACTTTTTGAGGTGCTTTGTCTCTCTTTCTCTTTCTCCTCTCATCACATGAGCTATGCACTTATAGCCAGGTGATCCAGCTTTCTAAAAAGCTCAGCAGCATGGGACAATAGAGGTGAACCTGGATCTTACCTTCGGCCAAAGTAATATCCTCAATTTAAGGGTGAAAATATCCCCAGAGGTAAATTAACACATAAACTCAAGGACAAGCATCTCAAAGTTCATCATGGATGAAGCAGCCCTTGTTTTGTTTTGTCATTTTGTTCTGTTTGGGAGATGAGTAGCTATACAGAGTTTTCTATTGGAAATTGAATTAGGGACCTAATTTCTACATATTATATTGGCTTAATTAGAACACTATCTGTAACAGTCTGACATATATAGAATTCTCAGAAATAGCTTTTAAAGCACAATTACACAATGTCCTCAAAGCAAACCATTGAAGCTGGAATAAACATTGAAGTACAGAAAATTAGCAGGAATATTTTATCTGATGTAACTTTTTTTTAGTCTTCATGTCATATTTTTCAGGAATTTGACTTACCATATTTCCATATATGCTACCTTATGTAACCAATAACAGAAAGCTGAATTATAGAAACACATTAAAAACACTGGCTTCTGTAACTCTGTATATCTTTCTAATTAAGAAAGATGATGACTGAAATTAGAATGACACAGAACCCTTCGCATCAATCTCCTGGCTATTGTATTTGGTTTATGGATTGATTTCTGCCAGGGTTGGGAGTGACAAAATCCTCACCTAAAAAAGCAACCTTCAGTTTATGAAATAGGAGTGCCAGCAGACAAGCAACTATTATCAAGTCCAATGCCGACTTCCTCTAAACATTTACAGAGAAGTGCCTTACCTGGTCAGATCTTGCCTCAGTGGTCCTTCCAGGACTTAGCACTGGTCCAATCTAGACTTTTCAGTGGCTTCACATGGCCTGCAGAACAAAATAGTCAATGTCAGGGCTCTTTTGCATCTTGTCTTGAATGACTGTCCATTCATGTGTCTTATTACTTACCTTGTTTCCAGTGTACATTCCAGCCAGGCTTTTTCCCCTATCCACATGCCCTGTGTCTTCCTACCAAATAAGTATGCTTATTTGCCCTTGACTTCTGATGGGATTACATCCTACTAAACCTATCCTGAATTGAAAATGCATTTCATATACCTATCCTAATGAACATCTTGGCTTGCAACACAACATACACTAGAGTGCTGGTAGTTTCCCCTTGTTGTCATGTGACTTATTGGGAATTGTGGCTGCTGTTGCCCAACATTAAAGAGTATTGCACTGCATGTCTTAGCCTGCAAAAGGATCAAAAGTCAAAATACAATTTCAACTGCATGTGTATTGCATTCACACCATAGTAAATTTGAAAAATCTTAAGTCAAACCATCATAAATCTAGAACTGTCTATATTCACATTGCTACAATTACTGTCCACAGTTTGTGCCTTCTCGCCTTCTCTGGAATAACAAATGCTTGATAGATCCAACCACACATGAAACATGCAAGACCTATTCCAAGTAGCACAGCTTCCAATAAATTCTTCATTGTTCCTTTTGGTTGAAAATAATATCACCACCTTTGAATTCCCCTACTTTCATATGTCTATCTACCAGTAAATTCTGCCGGCTCTACCTTGAAGATGTCAAGCTAATTGAAGACAAAGACTACATTTCATCTCAGCTTTGTAGCTCTTACGAAGCCTAACAGCATATGCACCTATTGAGTATTCATAAAATAAATTTTGCACTCAAAAATATATTTGTAAATTAGCTAGTCGAAATACACATTTGAGATCTTTATTTAAGATACTTTTGGAAACAATCTGTATAATACTGCCTGCATTAATTTATAAAGAGGTTAAATAAGAATAATGGAAGGCAAATAAGTAAATAGGAGTAATCAAACATCCAAAAATTGAAACTGTGAAATAGAGTAAACATTTTACATAATTACACCTTATAATACAAAGCACTGGGTGTACTTTATAAGTACATAAATGTGATATACTAAAACTAAGATGGGCATGTCAGATTTTATTTACTTTTGTTTTGATTTAATATTATCAAAATCACTAGGAAATTTTCCTAAGTGTAACTTAAAGCAGTGACTATCACTTTACTCCAAGGAGGCAGAGCATTTGGAATTAAAGCAATCAAAATATATAAAGTTAGCCTCAAAGATTCCATAACTCAGACATTTTCAAATAAACCAATATAGAAAATAGAATACGTTGACACCGAGAGAGTATACAAACAACGTTAAGAGGGTTACACTTTGAAGCAGAAAATGCTTTCTCTGAGGATTCTATGAAATTTAAAACAGGTTTTGGGACACAGAGAGAATGGAGATGGATAAAAATTGGGACAGGGAAGGCTAGTAGTATGGTGCAGTAGATTAAGCCACCACTTGCAACACCAGCATCCCATACCAGAGCTCTGGTTCAAGTCCCTGCTCTCAGCTTCTGATCCAGAACCCTCCTAAATTACCTGGGAAAGCAGTGGAGGATGTTTCAAGTGCTTGGACCCTGCCACCCAGAGGAGACCCGAATGGAGATCCACATTCCTGGCTTCAATCTGGACCAGCCCTGGCTGGTACAATGATTTGGTTATTGAACCAATTGAACCAATAAATGGAAGATCCTCTCCCCCCGCCACTCTCACTCTTACACTGTCTCTCTAGATCTATCTATCTATCTATCTCCATCTATCGGATGTAAGATAGATAGATAGATAGATAGATAGATAGATAGATAGATATATCACTCACTCACTCACTCTGCCTCTATCAAATAAACAAACAGATTTCTTGAAAGAATTTGGGGTAGAGAATTCCACACAAAAGGAAGAACATAAGCATAGATACTAACAAAAGAAATTTCCCAGAATTGTTTGATTTCCAGAAATAAAAAGTACAAGTAGTTAATAATAACAATAACACCAAATATCTTTTGAGATCTCTAAGCTCTTTGCAAGTCTTAGTTTCACTTAACTTTTACAAGCGCCTGTGAGATGAGAACTGTATTCCCTGTGGGGAGCAACCCGGACTGGACTGAGTTACTGGAATTAAGACTTATTCTATGCATCTGCTCTCCCACAATATGGCGCTGGGAGAGGAGGCAACAGCTTCTACCCAGCTGCCTCTCACCAACTTGACAAGCTGCAGGACCTGCTCCTGATTGGAGGAGAGCAGCGTACTCGGCGTGTGGGCAGCCGAGTTAGGATTGGCAGAGGAGGACTATAAAGGAGGAGAGAGACGGCATGCACCAGGAACATCTAAGAGGAACATCTATCTGAAGGAACACCTGTGCAGCCCCCGAGAGAGCCGGCCGGCGGTGTGCCACTCCCCCGCGGAAGTGGGGAATGTGGCAGGGGGAATCGCCCTTCCACGGAGGTGGAAGGGTCGGTAGCCAACCCGGGAAGAACCAGCAGCAAACCCGGGGAGGGCCGAGCAGACGAAAGAACAGCGCAGGGTCCTGTGTCGTTCCCCACGAAGACGGGGAGCGACATAATGGTGCCGTGACTCGGATATGAAGCCTTGGCAGGGTTTAGTGTCGTTCCTCCATGAAGAGGGGGAGCGACATTCCCATTTAATCAATGACAAAAATGAGTAGATAGACACTGAGAAGGATAATCTCAAAGATTATTGAAATTGTACTGCAAATGGAGAAGGTCCATTTACAGTACAATTGGAGAATTTCATGCATGGAGAAGGTCATGCATGATCTTAGATAGCTGGAATGAATTAGCTGGAGGAAGATGAAGATGGCAGAGAATACAACTGAGGAAAATAAGACACCATTGAGAAAGGCAGGGAGATCAGAAGTTGCAAAAAATGTGTACATGCACCCAGAGCAGGAACAAGAGAATTCTGAGCAGCTAGTTATATTGAAGAGTGCCATGAATATAGGTTGGAGAATTTGACAAATAGATCATAAAGAGCTTGTGTGCCATGCTGAGTGTTTCTTTTCTAGAGAACCTTCAATGGGTTGGAATAGTAGAATGACAGATTTTCATCTTAGATATGTGATACTTACAGATATAGGGAATATAGATTTGAAGAAAATTAGAGCACAGGAAGGGATGCCATATCAGGGCATTGGTCTCGATGTCTCAACACAAAGTGATGAAACATGGATCTAAAAGGTAATTAACATGGATCTAAGAGGTAATTACAGATAAGGAAGGAAGATGTGCACAATGCATCATCCAAAAGTGAGTGGCACAATTTCTAGCCCCCCCCCCCAACTCCCAGTGTGACTTTGGGATTTCTAACTTCAATGCTCAATATTTCTCCCTATACAATGGTAACAGAAGTAACACTAACGGGCATCTGACATACAGTGTGCTGCAACTTACACCTGTTTTTTTTTAGGATACTAGGACTGGGAACCCAGCTGCCATATTGTGAGGAAATTCAAAGTACCCTTACATGGAGAAACACTGTAAAGGACATAGATAAAGGCCAGACAGCAGCCCACTTGAGATCCCATCTGAGACACCCCATCAACTGCTGCACACATGTGAGCGAAGATGCCTTCTAGTGAGTCCAAACCGCAGCCCTAACACCTTCCTAGTTGGCACCCAGACACCAGGAGATGGATGCTGATGTTTTAAGCACCAAGTTTTAAGCACCAAGTTTTTCGCAACAGTTTGTTACTGGAAGAAGAGGGAATTGATAATTATTAGAAGATAAAAATCAAAAGGATGTGAAGGTTTCTGAGAGCTTTAGTTTGATTGACCACAAGCTCTGGTAGAGGACTTGGCCCAAGAAAATGAGGAATTTGAATCAGTTGTCTCCAAGTTATGGTCAAGTCAGATTCTTAAAAAAATGACTCAAAGGGAGAAGTGAGTAACTTGCTCTCCTTTTAAAATATAAGAAATCATACTCAAAACTAATCACTTTTTTTAACTTTTATTTAATAAGTATAAATTTCCAAAGTACAGCTATGGATTACAATGGCTTCCCCCACCCCCATAACTTCCCTCCCACCAGCAACCCTCCTGTTTCCCACTCCCTCTCCTATTCCATTCGCATCAAGATTCATTTTCAAAAACTAATCACGTATTAACTTAAGTTAATAAATAAGTTCCATTCTACTCTAAGCAAGTATCTTACTTGGATCTTCAAAGAAGCATGCTGAAAATTATCACTTTAGGTGGACAACATAATTTCTTTCCTAAAAAACTACAAATATTTCAAAATACTTAGATTTTAATTTGAGGTAGTTTGAAGGAAGCTTTATTCCTTTTTTTGATTCTCATATATTACAGAGAATTTTAGGTCAAGTTTCCAAATGATCTGTCCAAACCTACTGTAACAAGATTTTTATGATGTATGACTCAGAAACAATATGACTGGATATCCATTTCTTAGGACGGAACACTTAAATAAGTGAGCAAAATAAGGATAAAACTATCAAAGAAATATTTTTGAAAATAAGTGCTTGCATAATTCTTGAATTGTTCTCAGTAAGTCTTGTTTTCTTTTAGGGTGGGGGGATGGTGGTTCACTTTCATGGGATGATTGTCCTTATTTCATCAAGCACTAATATCTACTGACAGCTTTTCCTTAAGGAGATAAGTACACTGAAGGCCTATGTTCTTCTTGGCACCAAAATACCTCCACATGATAGTGGGCACATGACAAGCATCTTACTGAAAAAAGTACTCAGAATTTCCTTTGTACAATTAAACTAATGCAAACCAAAGGAAAAAGAAATGTCAGGAGTGGGACAGGAGATGGTTGTCCAGTTCCATGCAAAGCATTTGTATTAAATTTTCTGTTTGAGTCTTCCATGTCTTCTCTGGTTCCTTTAAATCCCCAAGTACATCAATGGTTAATGCCAAAGCTTCTTTTAGTAATAATTAATTAGCAATATTTATTGGGTAACAAAGATGCATACTTAGGTAGAGGAGGAAAGATTTCTTTCATTACCTATCCTTTCATGGCCAAGGAATCTATAATAAAAGAAAGATGATAAAGACAAAAGCATACGAGTTTTAAATGACATGGAAGTCTTTGGAAATGAAAAACCAAAGAATCAGAAAGACCAATGTATTTACTCTTATTTTTATTTTCATTTTATGTGAAAAGGAGAGAAAGAGACGGAGAGAGAGAGACAGACAGACAGATAGACAGAGAGGTATCTCATTCTGGTTCATTCCCCAAATGCCTATAACAACCAAGGCTGGGTCAGGCTAAAGTCAGGATCCAGGAACTCAATCCAGATCTCTTGATGTCAGCGTTATGATGCAATGGGTTAAATCGCTGTCTGTGACTCCATGTCACATACCAGAGCACTGGTTTGAGTCCCAGCTCCTCTGCTTCAAGTCCAGTTCCCTACTAAAGCCTGGGAAAGCAGCAAACGTGGCACAAGTACCTGAGCCCCTCCATCCATGTGGGTGTTAGATGATGTTCCTGGCTCCTGGCTTTGGCTTGACCCAGCCATGGCTTTAAAAAATCCAGATACTCCGTGTGAATAGCAGAGACCCAAGTACTTCAGCCACCAATCTGCTTCCTTCCCCCAGGTATGCATTAACAGAAAACTGAAACTGGAAGAAGAGCAAGGGCTCAAACCCAGGCACTCCAATATGGGATATAGACATCTCAAGCTACAATCAAATGCTTGTCCCCTATATATTTTTATGCTGTTTGATGAAGAATAAACTGGACAAAGATGTATGACCTAATGGTAATAAACTAGGGGAGAACTAACAAAGGCCTGTTCATTTAAATTCCCCTCTGTGTCCCAGTATCTTCAGAGATAAGGACAGTCCTTTCCTCTGGTTCTAGGAAAAGGGCCTCTCAAATGACCATTTTATGACCTGCTTCAGAGAAGAAGGGTAGAAGAAGACCAGAGAATGATCTACCTGCTTCTGCCATTTTCTCAAATTCAAAGCTGCCATATTTTGGGATAGCATGTCCTGAATTCTATCACTTGGCAAACAGAGAAAAATCACACTTGCTTACTTCAATAAATATCCTGAGAACCTGTAATACTGAACAAGACAAAGAATTTATAGGAAGCAAAATTTCTGTCTCTGATATCTTAGAGTATCATTATCATAATCTCTCCGTCTGATGTCCCAGGCTAATTCCTTGCTTAAAACTATCTCCAAACAAATTCACTAATATGATTTGGGAATTAAGTTAATGATTTATGGTCAAAAAGATACAACAATCAAAATGATTAAATCAGTAGACCCATGTAAGAAGCAGCATAAAAAATGTTTTAATCATATACAGTTTTATGTAGGAAGCCTAACATATACATTCTGTGTGTGTGTGTGTGTGTGTGTGTGTGAGAGAGAGAGAGAGAGAGAGAGAGAGAGAGACTGTGTTCCAGGAGCTTTCTAATTTTTAAATATATGATAAAGGTATGCGACAATGCACTTTCTATCCACATGCTTATGCAAAACCTTCAGTAGCACATTTTTTTAAGTAATTGATTGCCAATACTGTATAATGTCAAAGGAAATACTTATTTGTTGGTAAGCTAAGTGGGCAATTTAGGTCATACATATTCATAAGGATTTGGAATTGTTCCAATAAATGCTACACCGTGTAGAAAGAAAAATGGCTCTGCATTAAGCATATTTTGGTAATTGGTAATGTAACCTTCCAGCTCCCCTGGGAAAGCTAAGGGATCATCTTCTAAGCCATGGTGATTACTCAGGCCCTAATGCACTGACTTTATATAATTAAATTTTAAAGTAAATTCAATAAAATGCTCAAAAATTTCAGACAATAGGTATTACTACTGCAAACAGGATAGCAAAAAAGGATTTTCACATGTTTCTGGTATGTTTCTTCTATAGTCAAACTTAATATGTACTTAAAATGAGCATATGTGTTTGCATGTGCATATATTTAGTCTCACAGAAAGTAATCTCTTTTAAATAAGAAAATGCAATAAATTGAACAAGAAAGGAAAAGAAGAAAAAATGGAAGGAAAGAAGGGAACAGAAAAGGAGGGAGGGAGGGAGAAGAGAGAAGGATGGAAAGGAGGAAAAGAAGGGAAAAAGTGAAAAATAAAATAGGCTTTCTAAAACACAATTCAAACTACAGGTTACTTGGGCAGATTTTACACATAAATAGCTCATCTATTATCCTTTTTTCCTTCCAGAAAATAATTGGAACTGTAGTTTAAACTGTTAAAAGCAACTAAGACTTTAAATGGCTTAACCAAACTGGTCTGCCAATCCAATCAAATTAATGCTAAATAAAATGTTTTGGGGATAATTTTATATGAAAAATCTGAGTAAAGAACTGAATTTTTATTGCATTCATTCACTGAACACTGTGCTAAGAAAAATGTTGCAAATATAACTATGCATTATAATAGAATAGCGTTATTTGAGGGGTTGGAGATGAGTAGATTTTTATTCTTGCCTTTGAAGAGAATTCTTTGACAAGCTTTGTATTAGTCAGCTTTTTATTACTTAACTAAAATACCTGAGACCTGCTTTTTGAGAATGAAAATGAGTATTTTGGCTACAGCTGGGGGTTCACAGTACAAGGTGGGGCAGCTCCATTTTTCTGGAATCTCGTGGAGGCTAGCAAGGGCAGAGCATGTCCAGAGGAACAAATACATAAGTCAGGTAGCAGAGAGACACAAAGCAGCACTCTTGGCTTATACAACCAATCCTCTCATGAGAACTGCCTTCTGAGGGCATACCCCCAATGATTAAAGATCCCCCATCCACACTCAGAAAATATAATCAGATCAGTCTCCATCTGATTAACACAGGACTTGTGGATTTAAAGGTCTACATTAGCTTGGGGAATCAAGCCCTGTCAATCCATGAAAAGCTTCAACGCAGTCCATTTGTCCATGACAGTGCTCCAGTGTCTTTACATCAGGGCCATGTGTTGTTGGCCAACAATTAACTGAAAGGAGGAGATGACAGCAAGTTCTGTCCAAAATTTCTAAAATGCATACACAGACGCAAACTCAATACCCATAAGTATGACTTGGACTCAGTGACTTGCTAACAAAGGATAAAGGATGAAAAATGAAGAACAGGGTATTAGTTTCTTAGAGCTGTCATAAAAATATCACAGATTAATTGGCTTCAAATAACAGAAACTTGTTGTCACAAAGCTATGCCATCTAGAAGTTTAAAGTCAAAGTGTCAGTAAGACCATTTTTTTCTCTAAAATATGTAGGGGGAAATTTTCCTTGCCCCTTCCTAGCTTCCAAGAAGGCTGTCAAACCTGGTTCTGTAAGGGCACCACTCCAAACTGCCTGTGTCATCAAAATTTGTCTTCCCTGTCTCCCTCAAAGTCTTCACAGATGTTTCACATGTCCCTTTCCTCTTTTGTTAAAAAATTTAAAATTTACTTTGAAAGTCAGGGTTACAGAGAGAGGAGAAGAAATGGGGGAATCAATTTTCCATCTGCTAGGCTCACTCCCCAAATGGCAACAATAGCCAGTGTTGTGCCAGGCTGAAGCCAGGAGCTTCATTTGGGCCTCGCATCTGACCGGCAGGGACCCAAACTCTTGCAACATCTTCCACTGCTTTTCCCAGGCCATTATCAGGAGCTAGGTCCAAAGTGGAGCATTCAGGACAAAAACCAGCACCCATATGGATGTCGGCATGACAAGCCGCGGTTTTACCCACTATGCCACAATGCCTATCTCCCTTTCCTCTTTTTCTAAGGACCAGGGATGTTGTATTAGAGCCCACCCCTAGTGATCTCAACCTTTAACTTCACTAAATCTGCAAAGATTCTACTTCCAGATGAAGTAACATCTATAGTTACTGGGGGTTAGAACATTCAACACAAAATTTTAATCAAAAAACAGAGCAACTGTATCAGGCACAGAAATTTGATAGAAGTAGAGAGTAAAATATTCTATACTGAAGCCTGAAAGGGTTATGGGGAAAGGGATGGAAAAGGATTGTTAATGGATACAGGATGGGGGTGGGGATAATTTTTAATGCTCTACAGAACAGTAAGAAGATAGTTGACAATAATTAATTGTATATTTCAAATAGCTAGCACAGAGGATTTTGAATGTTCCCAACACAAAGAAATGATAAATGTCTGAGGAGATGGATATGTTAATTACATTGATATAATAATTGCCTATTATATACATGTATTGAAGTATCTTACTAGGGCACATAAGTATGTTCAATTATGAGTCAGTTAAAATATATACTTTAGGATTGTTTATTTGTATTTATTGGAAAGGTATTGTGGCAAAGAGAGAGATCTTACATCCACTTGTTTACATCCCAAATGTCTGTAACAGCTGAGGCTAGGCCAGGATAAAGCCAGGAGCAAGGTATTCCACTTGGGTCTCCCATATGGGAAGCAGAGATCCAGTACTTAAGCCATCATCTGCTATCCCCAGGGTGTCCATTAGCAGGAAACTCAACTTGGAAATGGAGGCAAGACTCAAACCCAAGCACTCAGATATGGGGTGTTTCATTCCAAGGGTGGCTTAACCTGCTGCATCATAACACCGACCCCCAAAAAAGTACATTAAAAAATAAAAACAATGAAACCTGGCAAACAAAATTTAACCAAGTGATTCATGTTGATATCATACAACCTCAGATAATATTGAGAAGAAGGCACTGCTTCCCCTAAAACTCATTATTCCAGGCTAATCATAGGACATATCTCTCGAAGATTCCAAGAAGGCAGAATAGGGAAAAGATGTTCTGCTTTGACCAGAAGAAAGTAACAGAGGAAAAGCAGAGGAAGTGCATTCCAAGGGGAAGAGTTGGAGAGAAGTTTGCAGTGAAAATTCTACAGAAGGAATAGGGATGCTGTGGAGCAGTGTGGAAACTGCGAATGCACAGCAGTGAGTGGGGACACCACACACAGCAACAGGGGACGAGGAGACTCCAGTGTCTGAGATCGAGGTGAGAGCAGACAGTGGCAGCTTGTGCCCCTGTGATAATGCCTGAGAGACAGCTTTGCAGACCACACTGACTTTGAGTCTGGCCTGGAGCCCTAGAAGGGGCAGGGTACACCCCTAATCCAGCAAAAGAAAAGCATGTTTCTTTCTCCCCTTGCACCTACAACAGCGTCCAGCAACCAACGGGGAGAAGGTGCCATCTTGACACTAGCAGAGGCTGTGGAGGTTCTCCTGCATGCCTGTGTCAAGGGGGTTTTACCAGACGGGAAAATCAGCATTCCCAAATGACTTTGAATCTGGCTAGGGAGACTGACAGGAGGCTAGGCACCCTTGTACAGCTGTGAGGTGCCACCATCCTCTCAGCATATCACAGACTCCAGGGCTCAAATTGCCAAGGCAGAGCACTCACAGGCAGCTTGATATAGGAAGATCTCTGCTCTCTCTGTGGATGGGGCATGCTCATGGGGCTAAGTGTATCCTCTGTACCCTGTAACTTGTGGGAGATAAGCATGTTGTGACTGTAGGAATTCTGTGACAGGAAGATAGGGCACAGTGCATAGCAGGGTCTTTGGGAAATCATTGTGTCTGGTGTCAGAGGCTCAGAGCCCCCCAGATGGTCTGGCATGGGTCATTGATGACAGTTCCTTGCTCACACTGAGGACCACATAGATCTTTTGTGTGGCTCATGCACCAGGGTTGATAGGGTTTGTACCCATTGTGGGCTAACCCCAGTCACTGATCACCTTGGAAGAGAGAAGGTGAGGTTGTGATTACACCAACATGTGTGATCACATCCTCTTCTCTGCTGACAGTAAAGATCTATCATGTACAACTTGGGTGACGCCCTGGATTTTCACCCAACCCTTGAGCATGGATCAGAGTTGTCTGATCTCACCCAGCACAAGCATCTGGGTATTCATTGAAGGAGCAGACATTCCACTAAACCACAGAGGCACAGTTAAAAGATAAAATCCATCAAAGGAAAGAACCAACAAGTATTTCCACAAATGCCTAAAATTAAATGCAGAAATACAAGAAACAAGATCAAGGAAGACAACACGACTCCCTCAAAGGAACAAAACAACACTTCAGTATTAGAATGTGGAGATGAAGTGACCAATGAAATGCCTGAAAAAGAATTCAAAAGAATAATCATAGGATTACTCAGAAGCTATCAGAAGCAAATTCTTGAGTTACAAAAATCCATACATGACATGGAGGAAAAATTTTCCCATGAGATAAAGATTTTGAAGAGAAATAAAATTGAAATATTAGAAAAAGAAATCAATATGTCAAATAAAAAATACAGAAGAAAGTCTTAAGAATAGACCAGGTAAGGCAGAAGAAGAATATCTGAGTATCGGAGCTAGAAGACAAATGCTTGAGAATATCTCATATTAAAAAAAGAAGAAGAATTAGAAAAACTAAAGACAGTATTCAAGATTTGTGGGGTACTATCAAACAACACAACATACGGGTCATAGGAGTTCCTGAAGGTGTGGAAAGACAGAGGGGATTGAAATATTAACAGAAAACTTGCCAATTTGAAAAAAAAAAAAAAAAAGGATGTCCAAGTACAGGAAGCACATAGAACTCCTAATAAAAATGACCAGAAAAGTTCTTCACGACACATTGTCGTCAAACTTTCAACAATAAAACATGAAGATTCTAAAATGTGCATGAGAGAAAGTCAGATTACCTTCAGGGTATCTCCAATTACCCTCACAGCTGCTTTCTCATCAGAAACCCCAAGGCTAAGCAGAATGGAGAGACATAGAAGAAAAACTCAATCAAGCATTCTGTACCAAGCAAGGCTCTCATTTATGAATGAAGGTAAAATAAAGACCTTCCTTAACAAATGGAAATAAAAAGAATCTGTCACCACTCACCCAACCTTGCAAATGATGCTTAAGGATGTGCTCCAAACAGAAACACAGAAATATAGTCATTACTGAGAAAGAATTTGAAGGCAGAAAATCTAGTAAAAGTGCAAAGAAAATCCAAAGCAAACAACAGGAATATTTACAATAAAATGGCAAGGCCAATTTGTAACTTGTCAAAAGTCACCTTGAATATAAATGGCAAAAATTATCCAATTAAAGAGACAGACTGGCTGAATGGATTTTTTAAAAAAGAGAAGCTAATATATTTGTGGACCTAAAAAAAAACACATCTCACCAAAGATACACATAGACTGAAAATGAAAGGATAAAAAAAGATATTCCATGTTAATGGAAATAAAAAATGAGCAGGTGTATCTAATCAAAAATAAGCAAAAGTAGACTTCAACACAAAAATTGTCAAAAGAGACAAAGAAGAACATATTAAGGAATCAATTAAACAAGAAGATGTGACTAATGTATATGCACCTACTTCCAGGATGCCTGGCTATTTAAAACAAATGTTATAGTTCTACAGGGAGATATAGACTCCAATATAATAGTAATGGGGGAATTTAACACCCCACTTTCATCAATGAACAGATCAACTAGATGGAAAATGAAAAAAATGTGATAAACCCCATTAACAAATTGAATAAAAACTGTATGATTATCTTATCTCAATAGATGCAGATAAAGCATTGGATAAAATACAACATCCTTTCATGATAAAAACATAAGTAAATTGGATATACAAGAAACATTTCTCAATACAATCAAGGTAATAAACAACAAACCCACAGGCAGAATCATATTGAATGGAGAAAATTTGGAAGCATTTCTAGTAAGATTTGGAACCAGACAAGCATACCCATTTTCACCATGATATTAAAAAATAGTCCTAGAAGTTTTAGCCAGAGCTATTGGGCCAGAAAAAGAAATCAAAGAGATACAGATTGGAAAGGAGGAAGTCAAATTATCCATGTTTGCAGATGACATGATTCTATATACAGGGGAACAAAAAAACTCCACTAAGAGACTGTTGGAGCTAATAAGAGAGTTTGTTGGAGTTGCAGGATATAAAATTAATACACAAAAAATCATACCCTTTTTATGCACAGACAATGCCACGGCTGAGAAAGAACCTCTAAGAACAATCCCATTCACAATAGGTACAAAAAATTAAATACCTTGGAATAAATATAATCAAGGGGGTGAAAGGTCTCTATGATGAGAATTACAAAACATTAGAGAAATAGAAAAAATTATTAAAAAATGGAAATATCTTCCATGTTTGTAGATTGGAAGAATTAATATCATCAAAATGTCCATACTACCAAAAGCAATTTACAGATTAAATGTGATTCCAATCAAAATAACAATGATATTATTTTCAGATCTAGAATAAAACATGCACAATTCATATGGAAACACAGAGACTCCAAATAGCTAAAGCAATCTTGAACAACAAAAGCAAAGCCAGAGTCATAGCAATACCACATTTCAGGACATACTACCCAGTAGTTACAATCAAAACAGCTTAAGACCACAAAAAATAGGCATGCAGACCAATGTAACAGAATAGAAACTGAAGAAATCAGTCCTCACTTACAACCAACTAATCACAGACAAAGGAGCTAAAATCAATCTCCAGAGAAAAAGACAGTCTCTTCAACAAATGGTGCTGGTAAAATTGGATCTCTGAGTGCAGAAGTATGAAACAAGACCCCTACCTTATACCCTATACAAAATCAACTCAAAATGGATCAATGATCTAAATCTACAACCTGATACCATCAAATTACTAGAAAACACTGGAGAAACTCTGTGAGACATTGGCATAGGCAAAGACTTCATGGAAAAGACCCCAGATGCACAGGTAATCAAGGCATAAAAAGACAAATGGGATTACATCAAGCTAAGAACATTCTGAATAGCAAAGGAAACACTCAACAGAGTGAAGAGGAAACCAACAGAATGTGAGAAAATATTTGTAAACTATGTACTGATAAAGGATTAATATCCAGGATCTATAAATAGCTCAAGAAACTCAACAATAACAAAATAAACAATCCAGTTAAGAAATGGGCAAAGGACTCGAACAGACATTTTTCAAGAGAGAAAATTCAAATGGGCAACATACACACGAAAAAATGCTCAAGATCATTAGCTATCAGGAAAATACAAATCAAAACCACAATGAGGCTTCACCTCACCCCAGTTAGAATGGCTCTCATACCTCTCATACAGAAATCAACACCCAGTAAGTGCTGGTGAAGATGTGGAGGAAAAGGTATCCTGATCCACTATTGGTGAGAATGTAAACTAGTACAGCCATTCTGGGAGACAGTATGGAATTACCTCAGAAATCTGAATATAGATCTACTATATGACCCCGCAATCCCACTCCCAGGAATTTACCCAAACAAAAGGAAAGAGCATATGGAAGGAAGAGTGATCTGTGCCCCTATGTTTATTGCAGCTCAATTCACAATAGCTAAGATATGGAATCAATCCAATGCCCATCAACCGATGAATGGATAAAGAAAATGTGGTATATATGCACTATGAAATACTACTCAGTCACATAAAAAGAATGAAATACTGTCTTTCACAACAAAATGGATGTAACTGGAAATGATTAAACTTAGTGAAATAAGCCAGTCCCAGAAAGACAAACACCAGATGTTTTCTGTGATCTGTGGTAATTAATAGAGTACAAAAAATGTAATGTATATAAGCAAAATTGACATTTTGAGATTAGATGAATGTTTACAGCCCTTGTCTCTACCTTTGAAGAACAGTTTCTTTTTTCTTCTTACTGAATTCTTTACTTGTAGGGTTAATCTTACAAGTATAAAATAACTGAATAGGATATTCTTTAATTTTTAAAATAAGAAATGGAGGAGGAGAAAGGGTGGAAGTATCGGTGGGAGGGAGGGTAGGGTGCAGTGGGAAGTACCACTATGTTCACAAATCCATATATATGAAATACATGAAATTTGTTCACCTTAAAAAAAAGAAGCACCTCTCACAAATAAAATTCAGGAATATGCTACACAACAGCTGACCAGTACTTGTCCAAGATGCCAAGGTCGTGGAAAACAATGAAAAGCTGAGAAACCATCATACATCAGAGAACACTAAAGAAACATGAAGAGTAAATGCAAGCCGGTGCCTTGCGGCACCGGCACGCCGGGTTCTAGTCCCAGTCGGGGCGCTGGATTCTGTCCCAGTTGCCCCTCTTCCAGGCCAGCTCTATGCTGTGGCCCGGGAGTGCAGTGGAGGATGGCCCAAGTGCTTGGGCCCTGCACCCCATGGGAGACCAGGAGGAAGCACCTGGCTCCTGCCTTCAGATCAGCACAGTGCGCTGGCTGCAGCGCGCTGGGGCAGCAATTGGAGGGTGAACCAATGGCAAAGGAAGACCTTTCTCTCTGTCTCTCTCTCTCACTGTCCACTCTGCCTGTCAAAAAAAAAAAAAAAAGTAAATGCAATGTGGTATTTTGAATTAGATCCTGAAACAAAAAATAATGACATTAGCATCAAAACTAGTGAAATCAAAAATATAGTCTGTAATTTAATCAGTGATGATGCTGTTAATTTTAGCTTCTCAGTATTGATAAAGGTACCATGGAAAATAGAGGAAACTAGGTGAACTGTATCCGAACTCTCTTTACTAACTTTGTGGGTTTAATATAAATCTAAAATTGTTCCAAAAATTTCCTAAGTTGATTTTTAATTAAGTAAATAATAATGAGATTTAGGCTCTTTTCTATCATATGAGAAGCAATCATGTATGTCTTCAACTTATAAAGGTGATCTAATTAGATCGGGGGAGGGGGATATTGCCTCTCTCTAGTCAACAGAAATGTTCCCTTCCATAAGGGAGGCAAGCTTGAGATAGCAGAAAGTTTATAATGCACAAATGCTATCAATACTTATATGTTCAAAGGAGACATTGCACTGCTAGCATATGTAGTAGGCAAAATCTAGATCTTTGAGCAAGAAGAGTTGTCTCAGATTTTCACTCCGAGTTATAGCTTTTTCAAGAGCTATTTTACATAGTTCAGTTCATTGATCTCTAAGAATAGAGTTTGTCACTATGGAAGGGTCACAGTGAAGATTAAAGAAAATTATATTAATGCCAACTACATCATAGATTCTAAGTATTTGGGGCCATTCCCCTGGAAAGAAAAAAAAAATGTGTTAACACTGTAACATAGACAACAAGTTAACATTTTTAAAAAAGATTTGTTTATCTATCTGAATGGCAGAGAGGAGGAAAGAAGGAGGCGGGGGGCGGGGGAGGGAGTCTTCCATCCACTAGTTCACTCCCCAGATTGCTGCAATGGCCAGAGATGCACCTATCCAAAGCCAGGAGCTTCTTAAAGGTCTCCCACGTGAGTGCAGGGGCCCAAGGACTTGAGCCATCTTCTTTCCCAGGCCATAGCAGAGAGCTAGATAAGAAGCGGAGCTGCTGGGACTCGAACTGGCGCCCATATGGGATGCCAGCACTGTAGCTTTACCCACTATGCCACAGGGACAGCCCCAAGTCAATTTTTCAATCAATGTTGATGGTGCACATCTAATGACACATTCTAGAGGCAAGTAACTAGCAATTGAGCCACCTATGGCCTTTGCAAATAATTATTTCTCCATCCAGCATCCTCTCAAACACCAACTTATTTTGGTGCCAAAAATGTTCAAACCCTTGCACAGTGTTTCTATAATACATATTTTCCATAATCTTTTTGAAGGCTTCTCATACATCCTCCACTGTCCAAAAGGAAAATTTAGGTTTTTCATTTTGCAAAAACAACAGTAGCTCTGAACAATGTCAAATGTTTTACAGATATTCCTATCCCTAAGGGAGGCAAGCTTGAGAAAATGATAAGTCTCAAATATGCAAATGTTACTGATGACTTACATATTCAAAGGGAGCATTGCACAACTAATGTAAACAAGGGCAAAATTTAGGTCTTGAACAGCATTCAAAACATGAGACAGACAAAGCTAAATCAATTAGAAAATTAGTGTATGTGGGAAACTTTAATGAATTTGAAGAAAGGGTGATGGAGGGGCCAGAACACTGGAATGGGAATCAGATAACCATTTCTCCAAGTTTCGTCTCCAGGACTGCAGGATCAGGGATGAGTTTCCCACACAAACAGCTTTCACTCTGCTTTTTTCGACTGAGAGCTCTTTGTAGGTTTTATTCACCTCTAAAACCCAGAGCCTCACATTAACACAGAGCAGGCAATGCATTCATCTCGGCCAATTTAAAATGAAATTTTATAAGTCTCTGGTAAAATCAAAGCATTAGTTCCTGATTACTGGGAAACTTTATCTTACCAACATTTCTTGTACTGTTTTTCTCTTTGTTTTCTATTCCTTTTATATTTCCAAGTGTTACAGATAACCTTGGCTCATTGTAAAAACCTGTAAGACATTCTCCCATCACTAGTTATCTATAAGTATTTAAATATGATTTTATGTGTTTATTGCACAACCACTATGACAAAGTAAACAACCAAAGTAAGTCTTTCTGTCTCCTAAGATTATTCCACCCATTTATGGTTAACTTCACTGATTTCAATTTTGTCTTCAAAGGGATATTCAATGAAATACTTGTAGTCAAATGCACAGGCATGTTTAGCGGGGGAAGTGCCTTGGTATTCCACATGAGCTCAGGCTCTCTTCACAGAGGCACTTCCAGCCTCTCAAAGGAAATGAAAGGGGGGAGGGGAAAAAACAGAGCCAGGGCAGACTTTTAAAGAATCTAGTGGGTCATGGATGTGCTGACCTTCCCGGAATGACATATTCTTAGTTTGAAAAGGGATATGAGCTGTGGATAATTTGCAAATGAATGCATCTGCAAATGAATGAATGCATCAAATACAATGACAACATTGTGTCCAAGATTATACCATATTGCTCATTGCAGCAACTTCCAGGAATTTGTTTCTCTACCATCTGCATCAGTTCTATTCCTCTACAGGACACAAGGCCCTGAAAATCGCAAGCCACTAAGAATATCTTGTGAAAGAGGCTGTGTGAACAGTTATTATGAGTCTGTTACTTCTTTAATACCTCTTTTAATGAAAAAAGAGAAACCTACATCAGAAACGGCACTTAAAATTCAGTTTGGAGAGGTTTCTGGACTCTACTGAGTAGCTTTTCCTCCCAATCTTTTCTTCTTTGTTGTAATGTGTTTTGGCTAAGAGAAAGCTAAATTCTCACACCGATGTCCAAGGGCAGTGGGTGGGTGGGGAAAGATTAAGAGAGTGAATGGATAACTTATTTGCCTCGATTTTATAATGCATGTTTTATAAGCATGATGTAGTAGCACCATTTAATGTTGACATTATCCAAAATGTATGTTTGTACTCCATCAAACTACTCCTGTCATCAAAACTTCTTGTTTACAATTTAGTTTTAGTTGTATGTAATTAATTATATTTCATATATATACATATATATATATATAAAATTTGACAATCATGTCAAAACTAGCACTAATGTGGCCGACTAAAATATCTCGGACTGAATTTCAATGTAACTAATTGTCACAGTTGGACAAGATGAAACAGCCAAGGCAAAATGACAAGGATGCACCATTAGTTGTCATCATGAACAGTTCCTATTAGTTCGCTACAGAATAGTATTTTTTACTTCAGCAGACTCCCAAGCTTCAAATCCTGAATTTATATCCTGGGCCCCACAGGTAAACTTTCGAGGACATCTGTGTGTTTCTATAATGAGATCAATAGCATCTGCAGCACGTATTTTCCCCTTTGAAATCTGTGTTCAAAAGAATAAATAATGCATTGAAAATTAAAGAAAGTACAGAAGCAGGAGCTGGCATTGCTTTGATAAAATTCCTCCAGGAGTCTGCAAAATGGGTTCGACCAACTGATCACACTGTCCAAATAAGCCCAAATAAGGCTTGATTTGTGACAAATCTGGAAACATTTAAGGGGGTGGATGGTTTCTAATCAGCGTCCCAGGTATTTGTGTTGCATCTTTACTGATTCACCTTTCACTGCTATTAGGAATACCATCACGCAGTGTTGAACACAGAACTGTTCATAGTTCCCCTATTCAAAAGTGAGGACAGAAAGCACTTACTGAAGTAGAGTTTAACAAAGTGTCATCCCCACCGATTTATCAAGAGTGGTTATTTTTCTGTGTTACAGAATAAGGCTAGCAGAAAAAACTCTTACCAAAACTCCATGTAACCAAGTTTGGTCCCTCTTTCCTGTTGATGTGTATAGTTTAGATGATTTACTAAATCATTTGTAATCTGTAGTCCCCAGTTTGGGTACAGATAATTTCTCAAAAATTTTCCCAGTTTTCTGGAAGTTAAATGGCTAACACAAGCAACAAACACAGAAAACACAGGTAAACAAAAATATTTTTCTGCATTAATTTCAGTTAAGATTCTGTTTTCTTTCAAGTTTAGTTCAAAACAGATCTCATTTGTTAATTTCATCAAATCCATAAAAATGTAAAATTCTAACTATATGAAGGCAAAACAGTCTAACAAAATTATGATTTATCTCTGCTAAATTACCAATGTGACATGGCACTACTTTGTCTAAATTAAGCAAATATGACATAATGGTGAAGAATGTTACAGTGAAAAAGTCATCCATTCTGGCTATTTTACAAATACAGGAACACTTTTAAATGAGCCCAATATGTGATGTTCTAGATCAGTCAAGAAAAACTACTATCAAAATTATACATTAATTTTAAAAGAATGCTGTATAACTTGCAATCATTAGGAGTTTATATATGTAAACACATGATTAAACAGCTAGTTTAGCTCAGTTGAAAAAATCATACTTTTCATATTTTTTCTAATAAGTAATTTACAAAAACTTATCTATAAGATAGGTGTTCTGCTTACTGGTTGAGATGCTCATGTTCCATATAGAGTGCCTGGCTGTACTCCTGATTCTATCTTCCTGCTAATGCATACCCTAGGAGGCAGAGGTAATGGCTCAAGTGACTGAGTTCTCGCCAGCTACATGGAAGATCTAGATTGAGCTTCCCAGTTCCTAAGCTTCTGGCTTCAGCCAGTCCTGGCCTTAGCACCTTAGCAGGCTACTAGGGATCAAACTAGTGAATGACAGTCTCGATAGATAGATAGATAGATAGATAGATAGATAGATAGATTGATCGATCGATCTGATTTAAAAAAAAACAAAAATTTCAAAATACAGATTAAAAATTGTGTATTTTAGACTGCATTCATGAAGTTTCCCTTAAAATAATGAAATTTTCATTTTGTATTAAAGGATTCATATAAATTTTACTTGTGATATACAGCTCATTTTTTTTTTTTTCAAAAAAAAAAGCATGATTAGATTGAGACAGAGTATATTGAGGAAAAAGGGAGAAATTTCCCTAACATATTTATCAGATTAATGGACACCATATGTAAAACTACTATCATATTTATATTGACAAAAGTTAAATTTCCATGAACACTTAAAATTTTTTAAATAAGTAAAGGATGGTGTTTAATGTAAAATGTATCTCTCTTCCTTTAAGGCTGAAACACTCTTACTGTTATAAAATGAAGTTAAATGTTTAGAAGCAAACCCTCTCATTGTGTAAGGATCAAAAATTAAGTTGAAAGACTGAAATATATTATGCTTATATTTCTCATAGATGCTCTGTTGACTGACATGGGGAAGTGACCACCACATTGCCATTGGATCAACTTTATACATGGATGTTGCTAATCCAGTGGAGCTGATGCAGGATGGTACCCTGGAGACAGAGAGGTCCACTATCCAATGAGAAGAATGCAGTTGTCTTTTCTCTGCATGAAATGTTAAAGCAATGTGAGTACTGGGGCTGTCACACACCCAAGGGACCCATCTCTATCCACGGCTGTCAGCCAGAGAACAAACCTGACACTGGGAAAATAAATGTATCCATTTGGTTTTTAGTTCCAAAAGCTCCATTGATATTTGGACTTCATTCATAATAGCTCATATTGCTTTAGGATTTGTTCCTTTGATTGGTTCAATTCTGAAGGGGGGTTGGGAAATGTAACAGTCCCCTCTTTTCTGAAGTTTCATCTTCCAAAGTTTCTTACCTGAGGTCAACTGAAGTCTAAAAATCTTCATTGGAAAATTTCAGAAATAAATAATTCACACTTAAATAATTTTATTATAGTAATATACTATAATTTAGAACTGTCCTATTTTTAGTTATTGTTGTTAATTTCTTATCATACCTGATCTGTAAATTAAACTTTTATTCACAGTGATGCATGTATGCAGGTGTGTGTATGGTATAAGAAACAAGCGCAACATGTGCAGGGTTCAATTCTATGCACTTTTGGGGCTTCCACTCGGAAACTCCGAATGCATCCAAGACAGATAGCAGAGACTACCATATGCCACTTTGACATAAGGGTAACTTTGAGCTCAGGTTCTTTTTTGAAAAACCCAGCAGGTGCAGGAAGAGAGGCAGGACCCTCCCCCTTTTTTCCTAAAGGCAGGAGATAAAATGCCCATATGGAAAATGTGTAGGAGGAGGAAAATAACACTCTCATCATCAAGACTGGGAAACTGACAACCAGAGACTTCCATACAAACACACCTTACAAAAATTACTCTTTTTCTGCCCTTCGCCTCCCCTCCCATAGTTTGCATTCCACCTGGTCTAATAGCATTTAACTTTTGCCACATCTTTGGAACATTTCTTTATGAAAGTACCTGTGTTACATAGCTTTTACATTCAATACATTTGTACACTTTTCTCCTGTGACTCTGTCCTAGGTCAGTTTAATTTTCAGACCCAGTTAACAAACCCTGAGAAAGCAGGGATAAAACTTCGCTGCCACTACACACCCAGGAAGTTACCATATTCTCATTTTCCACAACCTGCTTTGAATTTTTCTTAACTCTTTCCGTGCACTTTTTAAGATTTTATTATTTGTTCTTATTTATTATAAATTTTTCTATTTTATGATAAACATTTCACAATGTCTGACCTTTGTTCCAAATTTTAACTTTCTCCTTAATTTTATTTAATGTACCCTGAGTCAAGTGGAAAACTGAGGGACCTGGACTCTGACTGAAAGCAGCGAGTTTACAATTGCTCCTCTGTCTATGGTTGGTGAAGGACCAGATATTCCCATCAACCCAAACAGATTAAGCAATGCTTCTATAAAATGCAAGACAACTAAATTGCTGATGAATGAAAGGAAACCAGGGCAAGCAACACTCAAACCTAAACTGTGTTATATTTAATCTATATAATATTACTCTTCAAACTGTTATACATTTCTGAATGTTTGCTCTAAATTTCTGTATCTTTTCACTGTCTTGTGCTTACATTTTACAAACCAGCCCCAGTCCCTAAGTCTGATCTATGATTACTGGACATGAGCTCGCCTTTCTTTCCAGCAAGCCCTTCTGTCCTGCAAAGTCTGATTTCCCTGTTAAATGTTCCCCTGGTCCTCTGTACTTACTTCTCCATGCTACAAAATAACTCAATAATGAGTATGTGGCTAGTCCTTTACTTTGTGTCTCTCTTGCCCAAGGGACACAAGCTGGCTGATGTTTATGTAGAAGTATACAGAGGTGGATTGACTTTGAAGCTAATGAAATATCAGATTCAGGTCTCATTTGCCTGCAGAGACGGAGGTGAGTGGTGGAAGTGCCAGCGTTCCAGGCGATGAGTGCTGCAAGTTGCAATCAGGAAACCCAACTGTATAAACAGTTTGAGTAAATTTCCTAAAACCTTTCATTATAATAACTACTCTGGCTCTTTATTTTTATAGTTGAAGTGTTCATCTCTTTTTCTAAAAGTGAGTCTTGATGAAGAATGGGACGGGAGAGGGAGTGGGAGATGGGATGGTTGCAGGTGGGAGGGACGTTATGGGGGGAAAAGCTTCTATAATTCAAAAGTTGTACTTTTGAAACTTATATTAAATAAAAGTTGAAAAAATAAAGAAATCCTTTAAAAAAAAAAAAAGAAAAAAACTAAAAAAAAAAATGAGTTTCAAGCCCCACAAAATCTAGATCTGCCCTGCACTGAAGGCTTTATCCTGGACAAGCAGCACAGTGCCTTGCCTGCAGAAGGCAATCTGCAAATGCACACTGAGCACCGGGACATGAGTGATTGTCCACTAGCTGGGGGAGAGCTCTTCTGCAAGATTCCTGGGAGAGTGCACCACAAGGGCCCTACTCGGTCACCTCCAAACTATTTTACAGCAGCCTTTTAGTAAAAGTATTCCTAATCTACCCAAGCTTTGGGAGGATTTTTAAAGGAGAGTTTTTGAAGCTATGGATTGTAACCTCTTAGTAGTTTATAAAATCAGTTTATTGGTGGTTGCATCAGAATGGGTTAGGTTTATTTTTTTCCCCACCAGTGGAATGGAAGGAATTGAATGGGATGATTAAAAACATATAACAACAGCATGACACAGGAAGGAAGGGTGAGCGACATTTTAGAAAATCTTTGTGTCAATGATATGTGTATATGGATGCATGCACTAATGGCAATATAAAATGTGTTCTTTGGGTTGGCACTGTGACATCATGAGTTAAGCCACCTCTTGCAACATCGACATCCCATATCACATCTCCAGTGCTACTCCTGGCTCCTCTGCTTCTGATCCAGCTTCCTGTTAATATGCTTGGAAAAACAACAGATGGTGACCCAAGTACGTGGGCCCCTGCCACCCATGTGGGAGATCCAGAGTCCCAGGTTCTTGACCTACAGCCATTTGAGGAATGAACCATCAGATGAAAGATCTCTTTTTCTCTTTTTCTCCCTCTCTGTATCATTCTTTCAAATAAGTAAAATCTTTTTAAAAGTGTGCTTTTTATATCTTAAAAAAAATGTACAGTATAGAACTTGCCTGTGGCTTCTTCTGATCAAAAGGGATGAATCCAAAATATCTTTGTTGAATCACCCATATAAACATTTGTACAAATCAGAAATTCTGATTTTCCAGATCCCTCAGAAAACACACTATATTTGTTCCGGGACCTTAAACACTGGATTTCTGTAAGATGCTTCCTGAAGTGTTTTGAGGATCTCTTGTACCCCATTTCTTCATCTCCCAAAATAATAAACCACTTTGACATTGTGGCAAGCTAGAACTCATTCTCTGTTTATTCTTTGCTTCATATCTATTTCCTGTGATGTCATCCACAAGAAGCATCTTCGGCCGGCGCCGGCATAGCTCAATAGGCTAATCCTCTGCCTGCAGCACCGGCACTCCAGGTTCTAGTCCCCGTCAGGGCTCCAGATTCTGTTCCCAGTTGCTCCTCTTCCAGTCCAGCTCTCTGCTATGGCCCGGGAATGCAGTGGAGGATGGCCCAAGTGCTTGGGCCCTGCACCCCATGGGAGACCAGGAGAAGCACCTGGCTCCTGCCTTCGGATCAGCACGGTGCGCTGTCCGCAGCGGCCATTGTGGGGTGAACCAACGGCAAAAGGAAGACCTTTCTCTCTGTCTCTCTCTCACTGTCCACTCTGCCTGTCAAAAAATTAAAAAAGTAAATAAAAAAAGAAGCATCTTCACAAAATCCATACAGTGATGGCTTCTGCCTTGGCCAGTCTCTTGAGTTCAAGACACTTATAATAACCACTTGTCAGGCAAATACACCTGGCCACCCACCTCTCCAGAAGCAGAGGTGACTATTGTCCAAGTTCTATTTCCCATCTTCTCTCTACATAGATCAATGGCACCCAACGATCAAAGCTGACTATATGGGAGCTATTCTAACACTCTCCATCATCTCCAGTCAATAGCAAAGATTGCCTGTTATAACCCTTTAACATTTCCCAAATCCCTCCATTTCTTTCTAACCCCATGACTGTTTCTGTCTTGATTCTTCTAAATGATCTCCCACCCTGGGTCTCATCCCTGCACAGTCTCTGCTTCCATGACTCCACATTGATTTTTCCAAAATACAAAATTGATCATGTTATACTCCTAGCTGAAATGCTTCAATCAATTGAGGGGATTGCTCCAGAAGGAACAAACTCCAGGAGTAAGTAAGTGTGTGAGACTCTGTAAGGAACCTATCTGGCCCAAGGTACTTGGTAAACCAAAAATAAAATGGAAAAAAGCTCAACAAATACTTTATCCATTACAGTACAATGTGATGGAAACATACAAAATACAGATTCAGTATAATCTGTCACCCAGAACAAATTCTCCCATGGCCTAAGCTGCCCTTAAATAAACCTACTTAATACAGGCAGGAACCATGGGAGTGAAAATAGCGGGAACATCAGAATTTCTAAATGGATATTTCAAGTGTCAGCAGTTTAACGTTTTCTCTGAGTTTTATTATGGTCTTTATCAAGTCTGACAGGAATAAAGAAATACTAGCAGAGGAATAGTAAAATCCATTGAATACCAACGGTATTATTCTTTCTGAAAAGTAAACTTACAAATGATTAAATAAAAACTTCATCAGCTTTTTCTTTTAATTTTGTTCTTCTGTGAACCAAGAAGGAATAAAATGCTCTATTCATTCAAGATTTGTTGGATGTCAACATGGCACAAGAACTAGAAATTTTAAAAATGAATGTCATAACCACTGCCTTCCAGAAGCTCAAATTGTAGTGGTGAAAGTAAGTAAAAACATAATGAGTGGGCTGGCACCGTAGCTCACTTGGTTAATCCTCCACCTGCGGCACCAGCATCCCATATGGGCACCGGATTCTAGTCCTGGTTGCCCCTCTTCCAGTCCAGCTCTCTGCTGTGGCCCAGGAAGGCAGTGTAGGATGGTCCAGGTGATTGGGCCCTGCACCCACATGGGAGACCAGGAAGAGGCACCTGGCTCCTGGTTTCAGATTGGCACAGCGCCAGCCGTAGCGGCCATTTGGGGAGTGAACCAATGGAAGGAAGACCTTTCTCTCTGTCTCTCCCTCTCACTGTCTATATCTCTACCTGTCAAATAAAAAAAAAAACATAATGAGTAAACAAAATACTTCCATAGCACTTACTATGTGCTAGGCACTGTCCTAAAAGCTTAATATACATTAGCTTATTTATTCTTCACAACAAGCTTACAAATTATATCCTATATTATCTCTACTTTATTGATGAGGAAAACAAGACACAGATTTTCAAGTAGTAGAACCAAAACACAAACACATTCACTCTCATGCCACAACACTTCACTACTTATAAGTAAATAGAAAAACAGAAATATGCTCCTGTTGTAATAACACAATGCAGATATATCTAACTCAGATTTATTAGAGAAGGGTAGGCCAAGTTCTTTTAATAGTAAAAACAGCTAATATTTATCATTTATTTGTATTAATTATACCTTATCACACATTGTATTACTATCTTTAAGTACTTCACTTGTATTGACCCATTTAACCTCACAATATCATTAGGTCAGCTCCATTATTATTTCTATTTTTCAAATAAACAAAGAGCAGGGTTTTGTAGCTTCCCAAAATGATACAGCTACTAAGTGGCTGAAGATTCTGTAGTAAGCGGACTACAGCTTGGTATTAAAAGTTAAGTGGAGGCCGGCACCGCGGCTCACTAGGCTAATCCTCCGCCTTGCGGCACCGGCATACAGGGTTCTAGTCCCAGTCAGGGCGCTGGATTCTGTCCCGGTTGCCCCTCTTCCAGGCCAGCTCTCTGCTGTGGCCAGGGAGTGCAGTGGAGGATGGCCCAGGTCCCTGGGCCCTGCACCCACATGGGAGACCAGGGGGAAGCACCTGGATCCTGGCTTTGGATCAGTGCAGTATGCTGGCCGCAACATGCAGACCATAGCAGCCACTTGGGGGGTGAACCAACGGAAAAAGGAAGACTTTATCTCTGTCTCTTTCTCTCTCTCACTGTCTAACTCTGCCTGTCCAAAAAAAAAAGTTAAGTGGAGCCAGCTAAGCCACCAGACAACTACCCAGGGATCTGGCCAAAGAAGACCATCTGTGCAAGGATGTGTGTGGGCCACAGAGAGAAAGGTGATTATTCTCAGCAAAGGAGGTGCTGAAGCACAAGGCATGGAGAAAGAAATAGATCTGACAATGGAGGGAGCAGTCTGCCAGGGCTGGATTTTACCTCTAGACAATAGGAGTCCTTTGAGGGACTTCTAGACAACAGATTGACAGACAAGTTTTTAAGTATATATTACAATTAAATCTGGCCTGTTTGTCTTCAAGCATCAGTACATAGACAATTGTGGATGAATTTGAAAGGGAACAAAGATGGAGATCTAAAGTAGAATAATGGTGGGCATTTGCTCTAGTGAATAAGACACTGCTTGGAACACTTGCATCCCATACTGGAGTGAGTAGATTCAAGTTCCAGCTCTGCTCTCAAGGGCAGCTTCCTGCTAATGTATATCCTTTGGAGAAGGAGGTAGTGAGTTAAGTAGTTAGGTCCCTGTCACCCACATGGAAGACATGGATTGGGTTATTGACTCCTGGCTTTGGCTTGGCCCAGCTCTGGTTGGTGCAACCATTTGAGGAATAAACCACCAGTTGGGAAGGCTCTCTGTCTTTCTCTCTCTCTGCCTTTCAATCACCATCATCATCATCATCATCATGTGGGGCAGCAGCCATTGATTACAGAATCAGCAAGATGGGAAACCAGTAAGATTGGCACATTCACACAATGATCCCTTCCCTTCATAAAGGTTTACTTTACAATTCCCATCTCCAAACCTCTGCAGTCATGGCTCTCCTTCTATTCTGTATCATTAGAGTAATCTTCTTACAGCTTACCACTCTCTTTACACGTTTCTCTTCAGCTACTGGCTCTCAGAAACCTGGCATTTCATTACTCCGCCTCACTGCTCTCACAGGAAATTTTTTTAACTGACAAAGCATAAAATGATCAGAAATTCCAACAGTACAAAAATGACTGGCCTTTCCAAAAGCCTAATTATGTCTCTTGGTGGAAAATAAGAAATTACAGGAAGAGTTCTTGATTAGTCCATACATATGTCAGATGGTTGGGTATTTGGGTGAAGAACTTAACTCTTTATTATGTCAGCTGATTAACCTAATAGTTAAAACGTAACATATTATGTCCCTGATAACATACATCACGATAACTAATAGCTAAAACACAATTTACAAACAATATAAACAAGGAAAAAATAAATACAGAAGTACCAAACGTTAAGCAAATTTTTAAAACATGACATCATGGTCAAGATCGGCTTTATTGAGACAGCAGTTTGGTTTAGCAGTTAAGATGCTGCTTGGGATGTGTGCATCCCATATCAGAGTGACTTGGTTCAAGTCCCAGTTCCACTTCCAATTCCAGTTTCCTATTAATGTGTACCCAGAGAAGCAGAAGCTTATGGCTCAAATAATTGGCTCCCTGCCACCCATGTGGAGACTCAGATTGAAATCTGGGCACTTGGTTTTAGCTTTCCAGCCCCAGCTGTTGCAGGCATTTAGTAAGTAAAGTAGATGGAAAACCTTTCTAATCTGCCTCTGTTTTTCAAATTAAAAAAAAAAAATTCTCAGAAAATATCTATTTCAAAAAAACTTGCATGACTTGCTTTGGGCTACAAGTAAACAAACAACACAGAAACTTAACCAAAGCAGGATTTATTTCTAAGACATAACAAGAAATCCAGTGGAAGGCAAATCAAGAAAGAAATGAAAAACCTAGATGTTATGGATTGAAGAGAACTTGGCTCCCCAAATTCATGCAGATGTTGAAACTCTGATTTTTATATTAAGAGATAATGGACTAAAGTGATCAGTTTAAGTACATAACTGATCATAAAGGTAGGAATAAATGTCAAGGGGATCATATAAATAAGACCAAGTGTCTGCTAATAATAATTGATAGAATTAAAAAGGAGAGAATGATTCAATATGGAAGCAGGCCACACAGCAGACTCATAGAATGACAAATTCCCTAAATAGCACTCTGGCCTCAGAATCAGCCCTTAGGGCATTCAGATCTGGCTAAAAAGCCTAAGAGAGCATTTCAGGCATGAAAAGCCAAGACACTGGCAAAAAAAAAAAAAAATGACCTACATGGAAGATCTCTGTGAGTGAGATCCTGGTGGAAAGAAGGGGCCATCAAAGAAGGAGGAACCATTCTTTGAAGGGAGGAGAGAACTTCCACTTTAATTATGGCCTTGTCTAAATTAGGTCGGAGTTTGTGAACACAAGAGGCTTCTATAGCCTTGGCAGCTCATGACAAGAGCTTCATGTGATCACTGATGTCATAAATAAGAGTATCAATTGTTAAGTCAACAACAGGAGTCACTGTGCACTTGCTCCCTCTGTCCTTAATGAGTTGTACTATGAGAATTAATGGTAAAACTAGTCTTCAAATAGTACTTTACGTGTCCATATGGGTGTAAACTGTTGAAATCTTTATTTAGTATAGAGTTGATATTCTGTATATAAGGATAATTAAAAATGAATCTTAATGGATAATGGGATGGGAGAGGGAGTAGGAGATGAGATGGTTTGTGGGTAGGAGGGTGGTTATGGGGGGGAAACCGCTATAATCCAAAAGTTGTACTTTTGATATTTATATTTATTAAATAAAAGTTTTCTTAAAAAAAGAGTTGACAGACTAAAGGTTGAGTTTTGATCTAATTATGACATCTAAGAGGTGGGTATGGTAGGAGATCTTTAGGGTATTGGAGGTTTGCTACCAGAAGGTAGCTATCACAAGAGGGTTGGTTATTTAAGTTGGGTTTGTCCTAGCTTTTGTCCCTGCTTCCTGGATTACCACGTAATAGCTCCTCTGCACTCTGTCTGCTATGGACAGATGTCAGGCTAATGGGGCTGCCAGATCTTGAACCATGAGCCTCCAATTGTTGCCAAAATGCACCTTTTCTTTGCCAAGAAGCTCCTGAATAGTATTTTAGTTAAAATAATGGAAAGCCAATACAGAAAACTGGTACCAGAAAAGTGGAGTCATTACTATTAACTACACCTGAAGACAAGGAAAAAGCTTTAGAATTGGTTTACAGAGAGACAGGCTAGAGAAAAGCTAGGATGATCTAAACACAGTGCCGTGAGCCATTCTAATGAAGGCTCCAAAGACCAGAATGCCAATAGAGATGTGGACAGTACAGGTCATTCTGGGGAGGCTTCAGACACAAATGTGAGTCCTGCTGGGAATTGGACTAAAGGCCACCCTTGCTACACTGTGGTAAGAATCCTGGTCACTTTGTGTCCTTATCCTGAGACTTTGTGGGAAGCTTGTTTGGAGGAGGAGATTTCAAGACAGCAAATTATTCAAGCAGCAAAATGGGTGTCGTTCGTTAGTGAAATGGTACTGTCTTAGCTGAGGCACCATTTCAAGCCCTGGACACCATCTTGGGCTCTGGCCCAGCAGCCACTCTGTACTCTAAGTTCAGCCTCTCCAAGACCCAGCCTGGCTTACTAGAAGTCAAGTGAACAAATGGCCAACCATAAGCAGCAACTCCACCCCACCCTAATAGGATTCATTGCTCCCACTGCCCTACCCCCTGCAAGGCTGTAACAGGACCTGTCTCCCCACACAGGCTCTCTGGACCCCTGGACCCCTTTCCCCTTTTTTGCCCTCTCTCGCCCTCTCCCTCCAGCCTGTCCAGTCCCTCCCCCCGCCCCCTGCACTTTCCTCCTCCCCCACCCCACTCCCAACCTACAATAAACCTTTCCTTTAACTCCAGTGTTTGGTGTGTTTTGTGGTGGCCTCTCATCATTGGCAGCTGTTAATAAGTTCTACAGTGAGGATCAAGAGCCCAAGGGAGCACAGCAGAAAGATTTGGAAAATTCACAGCCTGGCCAGGGAGAAAAGAGAAAATTTGTTGGGGACAGAAAAGTGGGGTAGAGAACCATTTGTTAAAGAGATTAGTGCAAAAGTAAAAGGGAGCCATGTGCTAATAGGCAAGACAATGGGAGAAAGACCCTGAAGGCATTTCAAAGTTCTTTGAGTCAGACCCTCCCATCACTGTCCCTTAGGAAGCTTAGAAGTTCAATTTGTTTCAAAGATCTTCTAGAGAGGAATCCTTTCAGCAAAGAGCCTAAGGTACCCTGGACCAGCCACATAGTTTGGCTTAAGAGACCTGGCTTGGCTCTTGCTGATAGCAGACTTTGCATTAGCCATTATGATGTTGGCTTTGCAGGCATGCAGAATTCAAGAGTTATGGGGCCATGGATGCTTCAACTTGGATTTCAAGAAAAAGTCATAGGCAGAGCTGTGCTGTGGGATTGGAGCCCTTGCTTAAGCAGTGGGTAATGAAGCTGTGAGAGCAGACTTGCAGAGGAGACCCCAGAAAAGCACTGGTGCCACCAACATGAGACACCTGCTGAGGAACGCTTATGCAGTGTGACAGGCCAGCCTGGGAATGCCACAAGCACCATCAAGCAGCCTCAGAGAGCTATGGAGGCATTTAGGCCTCCACCTACATTTCAAAGGGTATTTTCAACAAACTAAGGGCCCAGACAGAGATCTGTTGCAGGGCCAGAGTCACGGCAAGGAGATCCACTAGGGCAATGCCAAGCAGAAATGCCCAGCAGGACAATGTGTACTGGAGTTTCAGAAACAAGATTTATGCCTATGAGGACTGAAGCATGGACTGCAACCAATACATTGTGCCCAATATGGAACACAGACACGGAACTCTAGGAATTAATGTTTGTCCTGCTGGTTTTCAGTCTTACGTTGGCCCAATCACTCCTGTCTGTTTCCTTGTCTTCACCCCTTTTGAATGGAAATGTATACCCTGCACCTACTTTACCATTCTGTCTTGGAAGTATATAACTGCTTTTTGGTTATACAGCTAAAAGAGACTACTTTGATTCTCAGATGATTATATGAACTATATGTGAATTAATGTTGGACTGAATTAAGACTTTAGAACTTCTTTCTTTAAAAAAAAAAAAGCTTTTATTTAGTGAATGCATTTTTTCATAGGTACAACTTTAGGAATATAGTGGTTCTTTCCCCCATACCCACCCTCCCACCCTGACTACCATCCTACCTCCTACTCCCTCTCCCATCCCATTCTTCATTATGGTTCATTTTTAGTTTGATTTTATATACAGAGGACCAGGTATCCCACGTGTGAGCTTGGCATTCTAGGCAGGAAGAAGGGAAAGAGAAAAAGGCATGGGTCCCCTTTCATCTAGAAAACAATGGGTATCCCAAGAAATCCACCCTCCAGACTTTTGATTCCGTCTCACTGCACAGAACTTGTCTCAAAAGCATGAAGTGACTACATGATGTAGAATACGTGTTGACTCCACTAAAGCTTGAGCTCCATTGGTAAGAGTGGATAATGAGTAAGTAATGAGAAGGCTCTGCCACCATGGGAAGCAGTGGCACTTAAGGGAAGGACGGGGAGCCAACAATACAAGACGCTGTGTCATGAGAAGCTTGTGAACAAGCAGGAGAGGACAGTGTGACAATCATCAAAAGCAGCCTCAAGTTCCAACAAGAGGTTGACAGAAACACCTCTGCTGCATTTGAAAATCAGCTCATCACTGGTGATGTCTGAATATAAATGGTGCCACACTGTTGCAGGAAGAATTACAACAGTTTGGTACATTGAAAACAATTCACTTGGACACTAAAATAAACAACATCTGTACACCAGGTATGAAGATGTACAAAGAAGTTAAAGGGATCATTTTTCCTAAAGCGGATGGAGAAACAGCCACATGGTCCCACCAAAGGGAGCCAGAAGTGATGTTTCCTGGGTTCTTTACCTAAATTTACAGAACTGGTCCCCACATGAAGGATATGATACAAGAGAAAAAAGGAGACTTTCTTTCCTTTACAGTTCCCATTCCGTAAATGATACTACCATCTACCCCAATGATAGAGAATCAGAAAAGGGTCACTCTCCTTCAGTTAAACAGTCTGTCACCATTATCTCTTTCTTTTTGCCTGTGGATTAAAGAACTTATATGTACAGCCATAATTGCAAGGTAAGTGATCATGTTTCAAATCAGACGATTTTACAAAGTGCATACTCTACTTTTACTAGCTGTCATCATTTTTATCCTAAATAATTATTTCTGTATTTTTATCACATTCTACAGGAAAAGGCATTGAGATATCATCCTTCTTAATTCCTGAGAGCATATTGAGGCCAAAAGAATTTGCTTTGATTATTTTAATGTCTCTTTTGGGAGAAAATGAGCATCTTTGAATAAGCAGGAAATTTGAAGAGATATCATATTGATTTTCTAAAAGTTATGCTGCATAAAGTGTCCTAACTTTGAACATTTAAATACCTGCTGTATTAACTCATTATTCAAAGTTCAATTTGTCACCACAAGTTTATTTTTAACCTAGAAATCTTTTAATAAATCTCATGTTAGAGATAAAAATAAACAGATTTTTTTAAAAGATCTTTTCTTAGTAACAATTCTGAGTCTGTTAAATGTATCAAGTGTGGAGCACGGACTTCTTTAACTTTAATATGGTAAATAAAATGGGATCTGTGAACTAATTGTTTTCAGAGATGCCTACAATAGGTACAGTCTGTTGGGATTAGGTTCTTAAAGTACTCTGATACCCAGAATGTATTTTCCCTTTATCATTTTTAGAAATATTTTGAAATCTAGTATCTTTACTAGTAGCCCCTCAGGGTAAAATTAAATTCAGTTATGAGAAACAAGTTATTTTTAAAATATCTATTAGAAGAGGGCTGGCGCTGTGGCACAGCAGGCTAAAGCCCTGGCCTAAAGCGCCTGCATCCCATATAGGCACCTATTCCAGTCCCAGCTGCTCTACTTCAGATCCAACTCTCTGCTATGGCCTGGGATAGCAGTAGAAGATGGCCCAAGTCCTTGGGCCCCTGCACCCATGTGGGAGAGAAGAAGCTCCTGGCTCCTGGCTTCGGATCGGCACAGCTCCAGCCATTGCGGCCATCTGGGGAGTGAACCAGCAGATGGAAGACCTCTCTCTCTGTCTCTACCTCTCTCTGTAACTCTGTCTTTCAAATAAATAAAATAAATCTTTTAAAAAATGTATTAGATTAAAAGTCTAAAGTATGTATGCTATATTCCAACCTTGTACCTGCTTATGCACACAGATTCCTCTGAGAGGGTCTGAATATACTCTATTATAAGAGAAATAATCAGACAAGATGAACACATCTGTTGATATTCAGACCCTGGGAAGCAGTAGGGTCTTTATAAATGCTTAAATAGACAAAGTCATGAAAACCAAAAAGAAAGAATACATTTCAGCACATGATAGGAAGAACTTATTATCATCAGGAATGCCCAACTTTAACATTAATTAGATAGCAAATTCCTTTTTAGTTCATAGTTTAATATCCTTAAAAATCAACTTATCAGGGCTAGTGCTGTGGCATAGTGGGTTAAGCTGCCATCTGCTGTGCCAGCATCCCATATGGGTGCCAGTTCAAGTCCCAGCTGCTCCGCTTCAGATCCAGCTCCCTATTAATACACCTAGAAAGGCAGCAAAGGATGACCCCAGTGTTTGTGCCTCTGCCACCTACATGAGAGACTCAGAAGAAACTCCTGTCTTCAGCCTAGCCCAGCCTTTTCTGTTGCAGCCATATGGGGGAGGTATCTATCTCTCTCTCTCTTTCTGTCTCCCTCTCTCCCTCCAACTCTCTCTCTGAAACTATTTCCAATAAATAAATCTTTTAAAAAATCAACTTAACAATATTTCTATAATTTACCAAAGACTGATGATAGGAAGCTATTCCTTGCAAAATCCCAAAATTCACATATACATTATATGGATATATATTATTTAAATAGATGGCACTCCACTTACTCAGCACTATAAAATAGTTAAGGAGATTACACCTTCATTGGATAGGAAAATGAGCTTTTCTTGATGAAGTAATGTGAATTACAGGAATGTAAATTATGAAGCAACAGTGAAAGTCAATGTTAAGGAGAGAGTTATGCCACTCAATGATTGACCAGACCTACAGTATAAAGCAAAAGAAATTAAATAAATTCCAAGACTTCAAAATCGTGTGACCACAGGATGGGTGGAACTCTAGCTGAGAGGAACATGGAGTCAGCTTTTGGAAAAAGTCAAGAAAAAATAGTTTCTACATTATGGCATGAAGCTATTAAGCATAAGTTTTATCACCCCAAGAAGACTACAATCTTACTGAAAGTCCTGACTCTTTCATATTTTAATTGTAACCCACATTAGTGCTGAGTTTTCACATAGCAGAATTCAAAACATACTTACTGAATCAAATTAATCATGTTTTACACCATGCATTGATTCCTCTCAACACACATCTAGCCAGATTCTCAGTGAGTAAATTGTACCATTGGCAAGAGAAAGGCACTGGAAACATGCATTCAATTTTGCTAGCCACTAGGATACTATTTAGAAAATTACAGCTTCCGTGGTTGAAATGAGTTAATATCTTGCCAAATAGAAAGAAATGTGTTCTCTCCATGTTGCCAACAGATTAACTTAAATGCTTGTGGCAAAGACTACTGAACCCATTCAATCAGGATTATATTTGACCAGCACTGCAATTTCATCAAAGGGTATTATAAACAAGAGCAAAAGAAAGATTCCTGTTAGACATCATTAGAGATATACATAAAAACTAAACCAACAAGAGAGAAAAATATTACAGAATGTAAAGTTTGAGCTGAGAATATAAGAATATCTTTCAAATTTTAACCATGAGAATGTCTTCACTACAAATGTTTGGCAGATAAAATACTCAGATATTCAAAATATATAAAATATTATATTGCCTGTTCAAATTTGAGTTTTAATATGGACTTCAGTGTTCAAGAAGTGTTTAGTGAATGGACACCATGCATTATCTAGTCAATGAATTAAAATTCCAAATCATGGAAGTTGTAGTTTTAATAGGGAGAAAATAATCCCATAAATATATAAATGTGCGCATTTACAAATTCTGGAAGTGTTAGCAGGAAAGGCTAATGTGGCTACTCACTTGAGATGCAAGGTTTCTGTCCTAGGCTGAAAGGGTCCAGAGCAACACCTTACCTTTTCACCTCATCGTTGTAATTTATTACAAAACTTTGGAATGAAACTTGAAGAATAAGTAGGAATTAAACAGGTAAATTGGAATGCTGAGAATGAATCTGGTTGAAGAGACATCCAGACCAATGGAACACATGAAACAGTCCAAGGTGAGAAGGAGAATGATGCATCTGAGGAACTCCAAGAACACCAGAGGAGCTGGGAGGAAGAGCAAGTGGAAACACAGGAAGAAATGAAGAGGACCTTACATGACTGTACAGCTTCCACGCTATACGTATAGTCAAGGTTTCAGCCCTGGAGAACAATCAGAAATGCTTCCGTGTTTGAGGAGATAACACTATCAGATTCGCTTCTGTGGAAACACCCCTCTATTTGCACAGCAGAAAATATGTAGATGGATGGGTAACTAAACAGATGTAGTTAGGAAACTATTCGCAGACAAGAGATGATGGTAGCTTTAAGGGGGGGGGGGGCATGGGAATAGAGGAAAACGAATGAATTTGAAAACTAGAAACTAGTAAGTAAAATTAATGCTAGGATGTAATAACAAAACAACTTCCTTTAAAGGACTTTGATATTCGTTTGGGGAAAATACAACACATATATCAATAACAATATCATAATAGGCAATAAAAATAAGTGAAAAATATTCACATTCAAAGTGCACTATATGTGTGCATGTGTATACATACCATAAAAGATCCTCTTTCTAAGATCTGGCTTTTTAAAATTTCATTATCACACTTAATATTGTACATTTATTTTTGGTTTTAAGATTTAAAGCTACATTTGATTTTTTTATTTCAATAATTAAAAATTATAGGAATGAAACACAAAGAAAAAAAGCCTGTAGATCTATTTCAGCCACCAGTTTTCACCAAAGAAATCTGAACCAAAACAGAGCAATTCATGGGTATATTTCCTATATTTTCATAATAGTTTTATGGTAAGTATTGTCGCGGGCAATGGGGGCCCTAACTGGGCTTATTCCAGGCTCTTGCCTCCACATGTGAAGTAAATTAAGGTGGAGGTATAAAAGTATACAGGAAAGCAGGATTCATTAAAACTCAAAGGTATATCGAATAGTGCACACTTAAAAAGTAAGTGTGGACAAGTTTAAGAGGATAGAGAATGAACAAACAGAAAGACAAAAAACATACACACAAAAACCCTCAAAAAGTTTTGGGCCGCACTTTCATACTGTCAGGAGGCATAGAAGGTGATATCTGGGATAGGGTTGAATTGAATATTCAAAGAGTATGTAGAGGTTCAATATCACCCCTTTCTGTGTCATGGAATCAAGTGCACTGTGGGAGTGGGAGGGACCCCCAATGGTAATTTTATTATAATGACATAAAGGTCATCACAGAGAAACATTCTGCAGCCATGCTGGATAATTTCATCTGGTACTGGTTCCATATTTGTAACATTGTGGAACCTGTGATTTCTACTCTGGGAAAGGTGGAGTGGCTTGGTGTTGCATGGATGGTGAGTTTGGGTAGTGCACAGAAACTGGGGTTGGATGGTGCAGATTGAACTGAGATGTGGGCTAGGCCAGGCTGTCAAGCAGGGACTAGCTCTGGCCGCTGCACCTGTTAGCCAGAGCTGCCCCTCAGTGGGTAGGTCAGTGGGTCAGCTGGGGTCTGTCAAACCAAGAGTTGGCTGGGGCTGCCAAACCTCAACTCCTTTCTCTAGCTATCTAGCTTCTCACAAATCTCATCCAAGTGGCTCTCCACAATAAATGTTTTAGTCTGAAAAGAGATAATGTCCAAATACCTAAAGTATGATATGCAAATACCTAAATCATCATTTTAAGAAAATAATGTACTATGCATATATATACATGTTATTCCTATAGAATATTTAAATGACTTAGTATTATCATTAATTATTTTCTGTCTTGCAAAAATATACAAGATTGAAAATACATATGCTGCAATTTATTTTTAATCCTGACTGGCAAGATAAGGAGTTTGCGTTTCATACTGTATCATAGCAAAAAAAAATCATCAGAAATATTTGGCAAGCAAACAGAAGGCACGTGATAAGTGTAAGTTGGTTAGACCATTAAAGATTAATTCAATGTTCAATCATTCAAGAAATATTTATTGAGTGTTCCTACATATCAGACAAGATTTTAAAAGGTGAGTCATGAGCCAAATGCCTGAAATACCACTACTGCAAATCTTGAAAGTCAAGCCAATACTTTGCATTCTGGTTTCTCCACCCAGAAAGAAATGTTATAGGCATTTCTTGAGAACATTCTATATGACTATAGGAGACAATAAAGATGAAACCAGCATGGTGAACTTCTAAAGGAAGAAATTAGTAGCCGGCACCGCGGCTCACTAGGCTAATCCTCCACCTAGCGGTGCCGGCACACCGGGTTCTAGTCCCGGTTGGGGCGCCGGATTCTGTCCCGGTTGCCCCTCTTCCAGGCCAGCTCTCTGCTGTGGCCAGGGAGTGCAGTGGAGGATGGCCCAGGTGCTTGGGCCCTGCACCCCATGGGAGACCAGGAAAAGCACCTGGCTCCTGGCTCCTGCCATCGGATCAGCGCGGTGCGCTGGCAGCAGCACGCCGGCCGCGGCGGCCATTGGAGAGTGAACCAACAACAAAAGGAAGACCTTTCTCTCTGTCTCTCTCTCTCTCACTGTCCACTCTGCCTGTCAAAAAAAAAAAAAATTAGTAAAACACTGGAGAATCAGGAAACAAATACAACACTCTAGGACATTAAATATTTTTGGCAAGGAAAACTGAGATACTTAGTGATTATGTGCATTTACACACACACACACAGAAAGAGAAAAAGAGAAAGAGAGAGAGAGAGAGAGAGAGGTCACTTTTCTTGTGATAGTTTGAGCTGGCTAATGTAGAATTTTTCTCATGCATTTCCCTTTGACTAGCTAATGCCAAATGCTAGAGGTATAGCTGGATGACTGATCAAAGACATTAATAGCGATTGCTAGGAGCTATGGCTTGTGGAGCTCACATTCTAGCAGCAAACAGGTAAAGAACTGTTGTTGAAAAGACCAATGAAGTAGCACTGTAAATTCTTAGAAAGGGATAAATCTTAAATTCACCAGAGCAAAAGGTTATAAAACAACTCTGCCTACTGTAACCACTATGTGTGTGATGTCTGTCCACCATCAGAAGCAATCCCATATAGTTTCACCTAAAGGGCCTGAAAGTATAGGGGGAATTCACCTCTTTAAGGTTGAAGAATTTCCCTGAAATGTAACTGAGGTAAATTAAACTAGAAAGAGGCTTAAAACTGAGGTTTTAAACTAGAAAGAGACTTAGAGATGGAATCTACATAGTTTTTAAGCTGTGTGAAAATATACAGTTAGGAAGAAATTTATCTGGGACCCTGAAAAGCTCAAATATAAAATATTCTTTAGTTGGTGGGGCATATCCTTCCAAGTCTGAACCTAGACAAACACACAAAGCCTGATAGACTATCACCATTATATGTCACAGTGAAATTTTAATGGCTTCAAAGTATTTTATGAATATTTCTGAAGGATTGAACTGCTTGTCACAGTGTTGACATGAAGTCATTCAAATGTTCGTCTATAGTAATGAATACTGGCAAAAGTTAAGCACAAAACAATGAACTGACAGAGCAGATATTTTTCTGCACAATTTCTGCTCATCACAATTCACCCGTTATACTTGTAAGTCACCCATCCCACTCCACCTTCAAAAATTTCCAGCAAGTCTACAGACACTGATGATGAATGATAAGCCCTGGTATGTTTAAGGCCAGAGAACAAATGATTAACCACTTCATCAGTGCCCTGCTGATTTCAAGAAACACATCAGTGTGAAGAACTCTTTCTGAAAATAAGCAAACTTATGCATTGTCAATTGGTTTCAGGCAAGATGTGGATCTTCCAAACTTGTGGTCTTGATTATTGACTTTTTAAAAGGTATTAGGTCTAACAAGTGACCTCAGAGGAGTTCAGTTACAGTGAGCTCCAGTTGATTCCCAAAGTGATATGAATCAGGGAATGTCTAAACTCTGGGTAATTCCCAATGACAGCAGTCACTTCAAAAGAACCTATGCAATGTGCCTGATTCCTGACTAGGATTCCTGTCTATGATCTATATAGACATGACAGCTTCTGATGTCACTGTACAAGCTGAGAAAAGTTAGAATACTTAAAATGTACCCAGGCCAAGGGAGTGGGGGGGGTTATTGGAGGGAGGAAGCAGAACATTTTTACATTTATGGAATTCTAATAGCTCAATTGCATTTTATGAAAAGTATGTAATTCTTCCAAATCAAATATACATCTCTTTGAAATAATCCCATATATGAAGATATTTCAAAAAGTACATGAGAATAGAATTCAAAGATAAATTTATTTGGGTGCAAGAAATTCTGAAATTCATGTATACATTTTTCACAATCTTTTTGAAGACCACTCATGTGCATGGATTTCTATTATCTTCTGCATCAAAACAAACTTAGCTTTTAAAAATAAGTTTTAAATTATATATTTGAGAGGCAGAGTTAAAGGGAGAGAGACACAGAGAGTTCCTATCTACTTGTTCACTCATCAAATGCCCACAATGGCTAGAACTGGGCCAAGACAAAGCCAGGAGTCAGGAATTCAGTCCAGTTCTCCCACATGAGTGGGCAGAGACCAAACTACTTAACTCATCATCACCTGCCTCATATGATTTGCACTGTGAGGAAGCTGGAATCTAGTGACAGCACTGGGAATGGAACCCAGGTATTCTGACATCGAATGCTGGCATCTGAAACACTAGGCCAATACCCATCCCTAAACTTATCTTTTAGGGCCAGCATTGTGGCTAACCTAGTTAAGTTGATGTCTGCAATGACAGCATCCCATATGGGCATATGGATTCGAGCCCGGCTGCTCCATTTCCAATCCAACTCCCTGCTAATGCACCCGGGAAAGCAGCAGAATGTGGCCCAAGTGCTTGGGCCCCTGCACCCACATCAGAGACCCTGATGGATTTCCAGGATCCTGGCTTAGGCTTGGCCCAGCCCTGGCTGTTGCAGCCATTTGGGGAGTGAATCAGAGGATGGAAAATTGTTCTCTGTCTCTACCCCTCTCTCCTTCTAACTCTGACCTTTAAATAATTAAAAAAAAAAAAAAAAAACAACTCCAGGCCAGTGCCGTGGCTCACTTGGTTAATCCTCCGCCTTCGGCACTGGCATCCCATATGGGCGCCGGTTCTAGTCCTGGTTGCTCCTCTTCTACTCTAGCTCTCTGCTGTGGCCCAGGAAGGCAGTGGAGGATGGCCCAAGTGCTTGGGCCCCTGCACCCGCATGGGAGACCAGGAAGAGGCCTGGCTCCTGGCTTCAGATTGGTGCAGCACCGGCCATGGAGGCCATTTGTGGAGTGAACCAATAGAAGGAAGACCTTTCAATCTGTCTCTTTCTCTCACTGTCTATAACTCTACCTATCAAAAAAAAAAAAAAACTCCTCTTTTAACTCCTTTTCCACAAACTTTTTGTTAAAGAGGCACTGTATTCAAGATAACCTTCATACACATGATACTCTGTGCTATGTCTTGTGCATCTTTTATTCAGTTGATTTCCAAATTCTTAAGTTTGGTCATTCTGGATTCAAAAAAATAAATAAAATAAAAATGCTAAAGGTGACAACTCGATCCTTTTTCACCACGATTACTCAACTTTTGCTAAAAACTTAGTTAATCTTTCCTTTTTTAAAGTTTTATTTAAAGTATACAAATTTCATGTATTTCCCATATTCAGATTCATGAACATAGTGATACTTCCCACCCTCCTTTCCTCCCACACATGCTCCAACTCTTCTCCCTCTCCTATTCCCATTCTTAATTTTTACAAAGATTTTTTCAGTTTACTTTATACTTATAAAATTAACCCTACACTAAGTTAAAAAATCAACAAATAGTATGAAGAAAAAAAAAAAAAACACTGCTTGGGGCTGGCACTGTGGCATAGTGTGCTAAACTTCTGCCTGTGGTACTGGCATCCCATATCGGTGCCGGTTCACATCCCAGCTGTTCCTCTTCCAATCCAGCTCTCTGTGGTGACCTGGGAAAGCAGTAGAAGATGGGCCAAGTGCTTGGGGCCCTGCATCTGTGTGGGAGATCCAGAAGAAGCTTCTGGTTCCTGGCTTCAGGTCAGCTCAGCCCAAGCATTGCAGACATTTGGGGAGTGAAGCAGTGTTTGGAAGACCTTTCTATGTCTCTCCCTCTCTCTAGATTTCAAATAAATAAAATCTTTAAAAAGAAATAAAAGGAAAAAAAAAACACAATACTCTTCCTCAACAGTAGAGACAAAAGCTATAAACAATCATTGAGTCTCAAAAGGTTAACTTTACTTCTGTAGATTACCTTCTGGGTACTCTATTAGTTACCATAGATCACTACACACACACACACACACACACACACGGTATCTGTCTTTTGGGGACAGGCTTATCTCACTAAGTATGATAGTTTCCAGTTGTGACCATCTTGTTGCAAAAGACAGAATTTCATTCTTTTTTTTAACCACTGTGTAGTTTTTCATAGTGTATATATATCATAATTTCTTTATGCAGTCTTCAGTTGATGACATCTGGGTTGATTCTATATGTTAGCTATTATGAACTGAGCTGCAATGAACATAGGGGTATAGATAACTCTTTCATATGATGATTGCATTTCATCTGGGTAAATCCCCAGGAGTGGAATGGCTGAATCATATGGTAGATCTATATTCAGATTTCTGAGGTATCTCCATACTGTTTTCCACTGTGGCTGCACCAGATTACATTCAAACCAATAGTGGATTAAGGTACCTTTTCCCCTACATCCTCACCAGCATTTGTTGTTTATTGACTTCTGTATGAGATCAATTTTAAGTGGGGTGAGGTAAAACCTCACTGTGGTTTTGATTTGCATTTCCCTTATGGCTAATGACCATGTGTGTTGTCCATTTGAATTTCCTCTTTTGAAAAATGTCTGTTCAAGTCCTTTGCCCATTTCTTAACTGGATTGTTTGTTTTGTTGTTGTTGAATTTCTTGAGCTCTTTCTAGATTCTGGATATTAATTTTTTTCAGTTGCATAGTTTGCAAATATTTTCTCCCAGTCTGTCAGTTGCCTCTTTGCTTTGCTGAATGTTTCTTTTGCAGTGCAGAAGCTTCTGGGCTTGATGTAATCCCGTTTGTCAACTTTGGCTTTGGTTGCCCATGCTTCTGGGTATCTTTTCCAAGAAGTGTTTGTCTATGCCAATGCATTGCAGTTTCCCTCAATGTTCTCTAGTAACCTGATGGTATCTGGTTGTAGATTTAGGTCCTTGATTCATCATGAATCAATCTTTGTGTAAAGTAAGGGGCTTGTTTCATAGTTTTACATGAGGAAATAATCATTCTCTTTTATAAAAATATTTTTAAAGTTTATTTGAAAGGCAGAGTCAGAGACAGAGGATGGGGGTAGGAGGGAAGGTGGTGACAGAAATCTTTCAACTGCTCGTTCATTTCTCAGATGGCCCCAGTGGTCAATGCACCAGGCCAAAGCCAGAGACCAGAACCTCCATCCAGGTCTCCCACATGTGTATCAGGGTACTTGCGGCATTCTCTGCTGCCTTCCTAGGCACGTTAGCAAGGGGCTGGATCAGAAGCAGGGTGGCCTGGACTAAAAAACATCCAACACTCTGCTATGGTATGCCAGCGGTGGCTTAACCCACTCTGCCACAACATCAGCCCTTAGCTAATCATTAGCAGGAAGCTGCAATCAGAGGAGCAGGCCTCAAACCCAGGCACTCCTATCTGGAATGTGGACATCCAAGTAAGGGATTAACCACTGAGCCGAATGCCTATCCCTATAGCTTGGTTGTTTTAAAGTTTTTTATCTTATAAATATTTCATCCTAAGAGGCTGCAATCCTTAAAGACCTGAGGATTATAGAGAACGTTACTCAAAATACTTCTGCAGTTTGTGGGATGAACAATGATTGCTACAGACAATGGACAGAGTTCAGAGGTATAAGCAATCATCTTATTTATGTTTTTATTTCTGTATATACTGCCACCTGGGAGCTCTGGCAGAAGAGAGGTGTAATAGAAATATAATTTATTAATAATAATTTGTTTCAGAACTATTTACAGTGAAAAAATAAGAAGAAAGGATCTGTGAAAAGCCATAAAAATTCCTGACAAGGTGGCTTGCTGATGGTGTTAAGTATTTACAACAAGGATAAAAGGATAGCTCTTAAAATTGCTTTTGTGACCAAAAAACCACATTCTCACAGCCAAGCCTGACAGCTTCTTTCAAGCAGATTAAATAATTTTGCACAGTACAAGTTTACTAGACAAAGTTTCTGTCTCGCCCTACACACAATAGCAGATTACGCAGACCCTTATCTCCAAAATGCCTCACTGCACACTTACTCATAAAATTCCTTTTGAAATAAAAGGAAATCTGATACAAGGATGATTTAGAAATAGTAATTTGAACTTGAGCAACTCAATTATTTGAATAAGCCATACAAAGGCCAGGAAATATTTATTTTGACTGCATCAGAAGTGACACGGATCTTAGGAGGTGAGCACACTCTCACCAGTCCCTTGCTGAGTGGCAAAAATGTGGGAAAGTATTTCCTGTGAGAAAACAGAAGGGAATTTTGTTTGTTTAGCCAAGAGTAGAAGAACATTAAGAATTTGCTGAGTGTAAGTACAAAAATTGTTTCCCTGTCTTCTCTTACTGTTGTAGTACTCAGAGGCATGGTCTTAAGACAACCCCGGCTGCTCAGCGGATTACCTGTGCAGCTGTGGAAAGCTGCAGTGCCTAAAGCCCTTTCCCAAATTCTCAAAATAAGTCTGGGTTGTTGGTGGGTACCCAGGTACCTTTGATTTTTAAAGTTCTCCAGATGTTTCCAGTACATAATCAGGGTAAAGAACCAATCAACTAGGGGATATTAACAAAGTTGACAGAAGCTGAGATTTTCACAGAATTAAAAAAAAATATTTTAGGCTAGCTTTTCAAAAACAAGGATATTGACTGGAGTCAACATCATCTGGACAGATGCTTTGAAATGCACAGCACAGGCCCACTTTCTTCACAGATCTCATCCAATCCCAAACTCCCCATGACATTCATACAGACTCTCCTTGACCAAACTTTAGTCAGGCTCCTCTTACTACTAGGCACTCACACTTTTAGCAAGAAACCCACTAAACCAACTGAAAAGTGTCCACCTCCTTCATTATGGAAACTTCTTATAATCTGATCAAATTCTTATCTCACCCCTAGTATCTGATCATTCAGCCTGCCTTCAGCAACAATCCTATTTGGTCAACTTAGAAAGAATTCCCCCTACTTTTTTACAAATTATTTTTTAAATTTTATTTATTTACTTACTTATTTGAAAGGCAGAGATACAGAGACACATAGAGAGACAAACGGAGAGACAAAGAGAGATTTCCCATACATTGGTTCACTTCACAAATACAGCCAAGGCTGGATCAGCTTGGAGCCAGGATCCAGGAACTCAATGTTGTGGGGCACAGAGACCCAACTATTTGAGTCATTACCTGCTGCCTCCAAGGGCGTGCACTATCAGGAAGCTGGAAATGGGATCAAAGTCAGAACATGAACAAAGATGCTCTGATGTGGAGTGTGGACATCCAAAGTGATGTCTTAACAGCTGAACTCAACACCCACACTCCTACCCTTGATGCTTCCTCTTACAAATTCCCCATCCTCTGAACATCCTCTCAACCTGCTCCTTAGCTATCAATTCCTACCGACCTTGTTGTCTTTGGGATTGAGTCAGATCTCTCTTTCCTCTAGGATGGTCTTTATGGGTGCCACTGAGATAGTCCTGAATAAAGTCTTCTTATCATCTTAACAAGTGTCAAAATAATCCTTTCTTTGGCACATGACCTTCTGAAATACTGATATTGACAGTCTTCCTCCTCTTAAGCCCACATTGGAATTCAAGTCTATATGTCACATGGGTGATAACAGTTTACAACATATTACCACTCAAGGAATATGAACTTAAATGCAATTAGGGTCCAAAAGAAGAATGTAGTAGAAAACTGTAAAAGAAAGGACATGTGATTCTTTCCCAAGAAGGATGAAAAACTGTGGCCCAATTATAGACAGTGAAGGAGTAAAGTTGCTTTAGGATAACAGAAACACAGAACTGTATAAACATATAAACAGTTTGATTGATGGTCTTGTTAGTAACAAGGAATGTGTTAAAGAGACAGAAAAGGAAGGCAGCAACATAAGAAAAAGAAATACAAACAACCACTTTCAAGGGGCTATGATTTTGGAAGGGAAAAGAATGTTAAAGTTTAGTTCCTGAATTGGAATTGGATCAGGGAAGAAAAGGTTAGGTGACAGATTCGTGAATCAGAACCTGTAGGTATTAACAGCTTTAATGAAAGTGAATCACCTTAATTAAAACATGTTAACAACTGCCCTTGGAATTTAAGATACAAGGATGTTGGCTGGCACTGTGGTATAGTAGGCTAAGCTTCTGCCTGCAGTGCTGGCATCCCAAATTGGTGCTGGTTTGTGTTCCAGCTGCTCCATTTCTGATCTAGTTACCTGACAATGGCATGGGAAAGCAGTAGAAAATGGCCCCAAGTGCTTGGGTCTCTGCACCCACGTGGGAGATGAAGAAAAAACTCCTGGCTCCTGTCCACAGCTCAGCCCAATTTCAGCCATTGTGGTCATTTGGGGAGTGAATCATCAAATGGAAGATCTTTTCTCTCTGTCTCTCCCTCTCTCTGTCTTTAACTCTACCTCTCAAATGACTACATAAAATCTTCAAAAAAAAAAAAATGCAGGGATGCTGCAGCTAGTAAAAGCATTCACCATTGCAGCAGATATTAACAAGTAATTCATCCTCCCACATGATACAATATAATTATATATTTTAAATATACAATACAGGGAAGTCACTTTGTAATGTTTTTCACATAAAGGTCTATCAAAATAACATTCAAATACAAATACTCACAATTGTTCAAGAATAAAACAAGAAGTTCCTTTTCTTTTTTATTTATATATTTTATTTAAGTTATACAAGTTTCATATATTTCCTTTATTTTTAGGAACATAGTGGCACTACTTCCCCCCACCCTACCTCCCACCCATGCTCCAATCCTCCCTTCCCCTCTCTCTCAGATTCCCACTCTTAACTTTTACAGTGATCTTTGTTTAGTAAACTTAATGATTGTATAGTTAATCCTATCCTAAGTAAACAAATAGTATAAAGAGAAAACAATGCAAAACAAAACAAAAAAATTGTTCCTCAACAAGAGACAAGGGCTATAAACAATCATTGCTTCTCAAGATGTCTGTTTTCACTCCAATATGTTATATTTCAGGTACTCTATTAGTTACCTTGGATCAGGGAGAACATATATCTGTCATTTGGGGTCTGGCCTATTTTACTAGGCATAATGGTTTCCAGCTGCAACCATCTTATTGCAAAAGACAGTTTTTCTTGTTTTTCCAGCTGAGTAGTACTCCATAGTGTAGATATACCATAATTTCTTTATCCCGTCATCAGTTGATAGACATATGGGCTGATTCTATATCTTAGCTATTGTGAGTTGAATGGCAATGAACATGGTGGTACAGATCACTCTTTCATTTACTATTTTCTTTTGGTTTGTGTAAATTCCCAGGAATGGAATGGCTGGATCATATATTCAGATGTCTGAGGTACCTCCATACTATCTTCCATAGTGACTGTACCAGTTTACACTCCCACCAACAGTGGACCAGGGTACTTTTTCCCCCACATCTTCACCAGCATTTGTCAACTGTTGATTTCTGTATGTGGGCCATTCTAACTGAAATGAGCTAAAACCTCATTGTGGTTTTGATTTGCATTTCCCTAATTGCTAGTGATCCTGAGCATTTTCTCAAGTGTCTATTGGCCATTTGAATTTCCTCTCTTGAAAAATGCCTTTTCCAGTCCTTTGCCCATTTCTTAAATGCATTGTTTTGTTTTGTTGTTGTTGAATTTCTTGAACTCTTTATAGGTACTAGATGTTAATCCTTTATCAGTTGCATAGTTTGAAAAGATTTTCTTCCATTCTGTTGGTTGCTTCATCAGTTTGCTGAGTGTTTCCTTTGCAGTTCGGAAGCTTCTGATTTGTCAATTTTGGCTTTGATTGCCTATGCCTCTAGGGTATTTGCAAAAAAGTCTTTGCCTATGCCAATCTTGCCAAATTCCCCCAATGTTCTCTAATGATGTGAAGGTATCGGGTCATAGACTTAGGTCTTTGATCCATTTTAAAGCGGATTTTTGTGTAAGGTATAAGGTAAAGATCTAGTTTCATAGTTCTGCAGGTGGACATTCAGATTTAGGTCTTCTTTTTTTTAATTAGTTGTGCCAATCTTGTTTATTTTTTCAAAAAACCAGCTGTTCATTTCACCAATTTTTTGTATTTTCTTCTTTTGGTTTCGATTTTCTTTATTTCTTCTCTAATTTTAGTTATTTCTTCCCTCCTACTAAATTTGATTTTGATTTGTTGTTGTTCTTCTAGGTCCTTGAGATGCATTGATAGCTCATTTATTTGGTGCCTTTCCAATTTCTTCATGTAGGCACCACTTTTTATAAACTTCCCTCTTACTACCGTTTTGCTGTATCCCATAAGTTTTGATATGATGTATTGTCATCTTCACTTGTTTTCAGAAATTTTTGCTTTTTCTTTTGACTTCTTCAATGACTCACTGTTCATTCAGGAGCAAGTTGTTCAGTCTCCACATGTTTTCATCTGTTCTAGAGATTCCAGAGTTGTTGATTTCCACATTCATTCCTTTGTGATCAGAGAAGATGCATGGCATAATTTGATTTTTTTGAATTTGCTGAGACTTGCTTTATGGCCTAGCATGTGGTGAATCCTAGAGGAAGTTCCATGCACTGGTGAGAAGAATGTGCATTCTGTGGCTATAGGATGGAAAGTTCATGGTGTCGATTAACTCTGTTGTTTCCTTGCTGATTTTCTGTCTGGTTGATCTGTCCATCACGGAAAGTGGAGTACTGAAGTCACCCATTACTACTATATCGGGGTCTATGTCTCCTTATAGATCCATTAACATTTCTTTTAAATAGCTGGGTGCCTTGTAATTAGGTACATATACATATTATCACAGTCACATCTTCCTGTTGAAATCATCCCTTAATCATTACATAGTGTGCTTCTTTGTTTATTTTAACAGTTTTTATGGTAAAGTGTATTTTGTCTTATATTAGGATATTAACACCAGCTTTTTTTTTAGTTTCTGTTATCATAAACTATCTTTCTCCATCCTTTCACTTTCAGTCTGCATGTATCTTTGTGTGAGATGTGCTTCTTGTAGGCAGCAAATAGATGGGTTTTGTTTTTTAATCCATTCAGCTAGTTTGTATCTTTTAACTGAAAAGTTGAGGACATTTACATTCATGGTGATGATTGATAATTAACTATTTTGCCCTGCCATTTTTCAATAAATATTCCTATTGTTTACTCTGTATTTTTTTTGTATTTCTACTGGGGGACTGTCTGCCTTCTCATTCTTTCATAATGATGGCTGTCTTTCTGTGTTTCTGTATGTAGCACATCCTTGTTCATATTTTGTAAGGCTGGATTAGTAGCAACAAATTCTTTCAATTTCTGCTTATTATGGAAGGTATTTTTTTTTTGACAGGCGGATTGGACAGTGAGAGAGAGAGACAGAAAGGTCTTCCTTTGCCGTTGGTTCACCCTCCAATGGCCGCCACGGCCAGCGTGCTGTGGCCGGCACAATGCACTGATCCGATGGCAGGAGCCAGGTACTTACGCTGGTCTCCCATGGGGTGCAGGGCCCAAGCACTTGGGCCATCCTCCACTGCACTTCCTGGCCACAGCAGAGAGCTGGCCTGAAAGAGGGGCAACCGGGACAGAATCTGGTGCCCCGACCGGGACTAGAACCTGGTGTGCTGGCGCCACAAGGAGGATTAGCCTAGTGAGCTGCGGCGCTGGCCATAGAAGGTCTTTATTTCACTTTCATTTATAAATGAGTGTTTCGCAAAGTAGTTTTCTGGGTTGACAGTTTTATTTTCTTTTAAGACTTGGACTATATCTTACCATTCCCTTCTATCCTGTAGGGTTTCTGATGAGAAGTCTGCTGTGAGTCTGATTGGAGATCCTCTGAAAGTATTCTGGCATTTCTCTCATGCACATTTTAGAATCTTCATGTTTTATTGTGGAGATTTTGACTACAATGCACCATGGTGAAGATCTTTTCTGGTCATGTCTAATAGGAGTTCTATATGTTCTACTTAGATGTCCCTTTCTTTCTTCAAACTGGGGAAGTTTTCTGAAATTATTTCAATAAATAGTCCTTCTAGTCCATTCTCTCTTTCCATGCCTTCAGGAATTCCTAAGACCTGCACATTGGGTCATTTGATGGTACCCTATGAATATCCAACACTGATTTTGAGTTTTTTATTTTCTTCTTGTGTTTTTTGGTCTGACTATGGGATTTCCAAATATTTATCTTCTGATTCAGTTATTCTTTCTTCTGCCCTGCCAAGTCTGCTGTTAAAAAGGTACTTTCTACCACCTTTTTTATTTCATCTATTGAGTTCTTCATTTCTAATATTTCATTTTGATTTTTCTTTAAAATCTCAATTTCATGGAAAAAAATTTCAATCATGTCATATATGGTTTTCTTTGGTTACCGGATTTGCTTCTGGTTGCTTTTGAGTAATCCTTTGATTAACTTTTTGGATTCCATTTCTGGCATTTCCTCAGTCTCTTCATCTTCACATTCGAATATTGAAATGCTGTGTTTCTTTCAGGGAGGAGTCATAGTCTCTTCCTTATTCTTGCTTCCTGAATTTATGCTTTTATTTTTAGGAATTTGTGGAGTTAATTGTTCATTTCTTTTTTCCCTCTGATAGCTTTTATCTTTGAGCTGTGCCTCTGTGGCTTAGTGGAATGTCTGTGTTTTAAGTGAATACCAAGAAGTGTGTGGCCAGTGTGTGGTCAGTGTTCCAGGGTGGAGCGAGTATCCAGGCTAACACCCAAGTTGGGGGTGGTAGCTCTCCTCTTATTAACAGAAGGGGGGGATGGTCACATCTGTTGGTGTGATCATTCCATCACCTCTTCAAGCTGAGCAGTGCCCAGGTGTTAGTCCCTAGTGTGTTCAACACTCGTCCACAAAAATGATCTGCACAGTCCTCCCAGTGCACACGGTTCTAACTGCAATGAGTTGTGCTGACAACCAAAGAGTTCTGAGAGTGTGGCTCTGTACCCAGAGCTTGTCCAAAACCCTAGCTACACCCTGTCCCCTCTCCCACAGTCACAGTGTTTTCACAGTCTCAGCACCTGGAGCAAGAGAGTCCACTCTGCTGCCCTAGCCTGTCCTGTCCACAGAGAGACTGAGGGGTTCCCAGAGCCGCTGCCCAGGTGCATTTCACCTGGTCAGATCGAGATCGATCCCCCCAGCTAAGCCAGAGTTACTGGGAATGCAGATTTCTTCTCCAGGTAAAATCCCTGTATCACAGCATGCTCTACTCCTTTCACAACTGTACTGGGTGGGTACAAGAGTCCCTGCGGGCAGCACTTCCCATCAGTGGAGCAGGCGCCTCCTCCTCCCTACCCATTGCCGGGTGGGCATAGTGCAGTGGAGCTGGTGCTGTTGCCCCAGTGAATAGGTGGGGACAGACCCCACCAGTTGTCTTGAACTGCTGTGGTTGCCCATGCCAACACTTCCCTGTGGCTGCTGTGTGCACACAGATCAAGATCTGGAGAAGCTGCTACCTGTTTAAGTCTGAAATGGCACCCACCTTCTCAAAGCTACTAGAAGGGCACTGTTGTGGAGGGGGAAGAAGTGGAGAGAGAGATGTGTCGCATTTTTCTTCCCTCTGGATGGGCAGTTGCCCAACTCCCCCTGAGGGTTCCAGGCCGGAATTAGACATGGTTTAAGTTTCTATTCTTATGGTATTAATGTGCCTGAAAGTAAGTTAACCAAATAACCTTGCAAGCTCTCTTTCATTTCTAAATTTGTCTTTTTAAAGTTCATCAGTGAGCTTATGGAGAACCTATTTTTGGACTTACTTTATAGATGGAAAAATAGAGGAAGTAATAGTAAATGGACTTCCCAAGGTGTTAGAGAGGATGTCTATCTGAGTTAAAATTATAATTTATGGTCCCTTAATTACCCAACTAATTACTGAGCCTGCTGTTAAAAGCACTAAGTTATACTTTATGAATATGAAGTTTGGTGCGCATTTCCTCTGATATCAAGAGAATTACATCAAATAGAAAGCCTGCTCTACTTTTTATGGGTATTTAGAATTGAATGTTGCATCGATTACATGTGGTTTTCAGAGATGTGCTGCCCACAATATACAAGATAACTTACTTGTACAGGATTAATGCACATAGTTGTGAATTCTTTGATCTTTGACCTTTCTGTGCCTTTCAGATTATTTTCAGGATGCGTTAAGGATACTGAATAAAACTACCTCACTATAAACCAGTTTGAAAATCAAGCAAGGTAATTACTTACATGACACAGAAAAAATGGACAGAGTTACATTTTATGGAATACATTTTGCTCTTGAAGTCTCAAAATGAATGTTTCTCTTCTTCTAGCCGCTGTTAAAGGCTCTGGATGGCAATGTACAGGAAAGCAGTGTGAGCTGAGAAGTGACCCAATCTGACCTGTGTTTAGCAGGGAGCACTCTGGTTGCTGCTTGGGGGATGGTGTGGGTGTCCCCCAAGAATTCCTATATTGAAATCTTAACTTCTAGTAGTTCACAATGTACTTCAGAGGTAGGATCTTTAAAGTCAATAAGACTTTAAAGTCAATAAGACCACTAGGGTGAGCCCTAATATAATACGAGTGGTGTCCTTATAAGAAGAGGAGGTTAAGACACAGACACACACAAAAGAAAGAGCATGTGAAGTCACATGAAGAAAACAGCAATGTACATTCCAAAGAGAAAGGTCTCAGAGGACACCAACTCCACCCACACCTTGATCTTGGACTTTGTACCTCTAATTCTGCGAAATATCCCATTTGCTTGGATCATCCAGTCTGTGCTAGTCTATATGTCAGCCCTAGCAAACCAATACAGGAACAACCTTATGGAACTACAGGAAAAGTGAAACTATCCAGGCACATTTTAATTGTTCTAAACCTGCAAGAGGAGGGGTGAATTCAGAAAATGGTTTTCTTTCCATCTTCTTCTTTGGTTAAAATTCTCTAAATGAAACATGATGATCACACCAGCAATGCAGCATATTGCCTAAACATTCAAAAGAATAGCTGAGGACTTTATAATGATTTTCTTCCCTTTGAGGCACAGTTATATGTAGGATTAAAGTTTTCTATAAAATAAATATGTGAATGTTTTGAATCAGCTTTTAAAACCAGAAGAAAAAAATGAAAGGAAACAAGTCCTAAGAGCATGAGCTATGAGGAATTTCATAGACAAAGTCCAGAAACATAGGTGATTTTTTTGAAACAGCCTTCAAAAGCAGCACTTCAAAACACTGTTTGTACAGTCATAGCTGGAAGAGTTGGTTATCATTATTCTCATTTTGCTACTTCTGAATCTACCCTACATTATGGCCATGGAACTTTTTATTCAAGAGATCAATAGAAGAAGACAAAGAAGAATAACTGTCCCAGCAGTTGACATAGCTCACAATTTTCTCTCTGTCATCTTTATTTTGGCTTCACTTTTACCCATGATCTTCTGAGTTAGGAGTTTAAAAAACTGGAGTTATGAGGGACAGGATTGGAAAAGTAGGTCCCAGAATGACTCGTGTCTTTGAAGTTCCAAAAAACTAAAATCAGTGTCTCCCTTCTTGTTATTCCCATAGCTCTCAAATCAACCAACTAACAAGGAAAAGGGAGCGTGGGGGAAGACATCTCCCACACACCTGGTTATACATTGATAAATAAATCCAAATTTTTTACATGCCGGAATGTGACCACTGGGGATCATCCCGGTAAAACATTAACCAACTCTGTCTTTATTGAAACAAGACAATGAATAACAAGGGAAGACTTTGGCTCTAATCTGAAGCCATAAAACAAACTGTATGTGGCATGATAATTCAACAGGAAGGAGCTTACTGACCCTTCATAGACTGGCAGCTCTTTAAATTAAGATGACTCCTAAGAGAAAAGGTAAGTTCTTAGAGGTTCAACAGCAGGCTGTCTCGTTAATATTAAAGTTGAGTATTAGTCCACTGAGTTTAAAGAAAATGAAGTAAACACAGCTAGGGAAGAACTGAACTCTCAGAATAGTGTAATAGAGTACCACAAAATCAAACAGACATGTCTGAAGCCCAGTGCTATCACTGTTAAACTGCTGGACTATAGAAAAATCAACATTGTTATGCCTCAGTTCTCTGTATATAAATGGAATAATAATATACATATCCCAAAGAGATTTGTGAAGATAACATGTAATGCATTTAGTGCAATGCCCATTACATAGAAGATAAATACTATATTCTTATGTCTTCCTTTCTGCCTTTAACATGAGTTTATTTATAGCATTGCCTGTACCCTCAACTGATATTTATAAAAAATATGAGAGCCAGACACTCTTTTAAGTTTGCTAAAGTGCTCTCCAAACTCTGTCTTAGGAGGTCACTGTGACCTGAACAAGATTCTAATACACACTTCACCTTCATTGCCATTTCTGTCTTTCCTATGGGATACTGTAGTTTTCTAGAGTAGGAGACTAGATCATTGAAATGACTGTCAGAAAACACACAAGAAAAAGGAAGTATTAACGGCAGTACTTGAAACATTGATATTAATATGCTTTATCATCAATAAACATCAAAATGAAAAATAAATAGGACAAAAATTATTTGTAGTTTGTCTTAGTCAGCTCAGGCTGACAAGAAAATGCCATAGATGGGTGGCTTAAGCAGCAGAAATTTCTCACAATTCTACAGTCTGGGAAGTCTAAGATCAAGGTGATTCAATTCTGTTTTTGGTGAGGATTCTCTTCCTGACTTGTAGACTGTCACCTTCTCCCTGCACCCCAACTTGACTTTCCCTTGGTATGTGCATGCATTGGGGTGGGGAACCCCATATTACTTTCTCTTCCCCTTGTAATAGTTTAATTCCACCATGAGACATCCACCATCCTCATTATCAAAACTAATCTCATTCCCTATGGATGGCCCTATCTCCTACACTATCACATTAAGAGGTAGGGCTTTGACATTATGCACTGTGGGAGGAGCAATGGCAAAATTCAATGCATAGCATATTTTACAAGCAAATATATTTTCCTTGTTATATGTTAAACAAATAGAAGTCATTTTCCTAAAAAGAAAAATTCGAAGTTTCATGGTAAAGTTGCCAACTTCCAGTACTGGGCTGTAAGAGATAGTTTCACTTCAAGTGAAACCTAAATGAAAATCAACAGGAATAAGGTTCATGAAAAGCACTGAAGAACTTCCAAATTTCAGGGAATCTGTATTTTCATTTAGACACAGAATTCAACATAAGCTCAAAGAAAAAATAATGACACTTGAAAAATGTCATTTCCAAAACAGAAAACGGCTTGGGAAAGAGTAAATATGAGTAAGAATATCAAATGCCACCTAATTTTAGATCTTGTAGGAGATATAATTAAATCTTACCCCTGGATTGGGAATGAGGAAGAAAAGAATGCAAGTGTGAAGAACAAAATGATGTAATTGGGAGAAAGGAGAAGTATAAACAATGGGAGCCAACAGCCAAAAGACAAAAAATGCATAGAAATAAAAATGTCAAAAGAGATGAGTTAGAAAAAAAAATCTATGGGGTGATTTGGAACTGAGACTGGTGATAAAGGTTAGTAGGAGACTTTGGAGCTTAAAGAAGTATTGTCACTACTCTGAGAGAAGAAATATGAAGAAACTTAAAAGTGGCTACTGTTGCACCAAAGGAACCAGCATGAAGATCAACAAGCATTCCAGATGCTCCATCATCTCCTAGCAATTGGCAGACAGAACGATGACCCCAACAAAAGCAGCAGGGTAGTGCCCAAAGATATCTTGGCCATTGTTTTCCATAAAGTTGCCTCCTGGGAATGGCTAGGTAACTTACAGGTCCTAGTGCAAAATGAAAATGTGCAGTTTTGCTGGAAGTGAGAAAGTCCATCTTTGCTTCTCACAGGCCTGTGGTCCCACCCCACAGCAGAAAGGTGCAGCCCAACAGATTGTTAACATCCACACTGGGCTGCACTTGATACTTGGATAGGGAGGACAGAATGTGACATGGCACTGCCCTCCTGGAAAGGATAGCATCACTGCCTAATTCCACACTGAGATTTGCCTGCTACCTTCTCTAAGTCAGTACCCATGTGCCCTCCAGGAGCAGAGGTCATGGGCAGAATGAAGACATTTCCCACCAACAGGGCCTGGAATGTAGCAACCATTGCGATTCATCAAGAATCAAAGCTTTCAGGGCAGACTCTCTGGTTCCATTGGACTTAGAAAACACAACCTCAAAGATTGACTTATTAAGAAATTTAAGCTGCAACCACAAAGCAAATAAATCCAAAACACAGGACTCTTCTGAACATGGGACTCTAAATAATTGCACTGACCACCAACCCTGAAGCTGGCTTGCCTGTTGCATTTTCCATTTGCAAGAGCCAGATGCCTGATCACAACCAACTTTGTTACTCAGTGTGGGGAGCAACTGAGACTAGACTAAGTTACTGGAATTATGACTTATTCTATGCATCTGCTCTCCCACAATATGGCGCTGGGAGAGGAGTAAACAGCTTCTGCGCAGCTGCCTCGCCAACTTGACTGATGGACTGTGGGAGCTGATCCTGCTCCTGATTGGAGGAGAGCAGCGTGCTCGGCGTGTGGGCAGCAGAGTTGGGATTGGTAGAAGAGGACTATAAAGGAGGAGAGAGACAACATGCACCAGGAACACCTGAGGAACATCTGAGCAGCCCCCAAGAGAGCCGGCAGGAGGTGTGCTGCTGCTCCGCGGAAGTGGGGAAAGCGGCGGGGGGTGCCGCCCCTCCACGGAGGCGGGAGGGCCGGCAGGTAACCCAGGACAGCATCGTTCCTCTGTGACTGGGGGAACGGCAGCTAACCCGGGAAGGGCCGGGCGGAAAAGAACAGCGCAGGGTCCGGTGTCATTCCTCCACGAATGGGGGAGCGACAACTCAGTCCTCCGATCCTATGGTTACCATCTCAACCTCCAGCTCCTTTTTGCCATCATCCATCCCCAATCCTTGATAAAGCCTCCTCTTACTATTTACCTTGATCACATTCAATTGATTAGGAAAAATCTGAAGCACCTATAAAACTGTACAAAGAACAGAGCTGTTAAAATTGCTTTATGATCTGTTTCAGTCCCTATGTCAATGATGTGAGTTGTTTTTCCTTTTAAAATTACTTATTTTATCATTATTGTCCTTACAAAATGACACACAAACAGAGCACAACAAATATCTGGCAACACTGAGAATAGAGGAGCAAAAAATCTCTCAAATTTTCCTACCTAGAATTACTTCTGAGTGTTACCACCACTAAGATTAGTTCTTCTTAGTTCTACTGATGGTAACTGACGCAGAGATAAATAAAATACTTATACCCTGACTTCATGCTTTGCCAGCAGTAACACTGAAAACCAGCATGTTCAAAATCCTCTATCCCCTTCCTAATCCCTCCTTTATAGTTTCTCTAGATCATAGTCGCCCACTGTTCTGACATGCATGTGGGTTCATCCTCTTTTTTTATTTCTACTCTTGAGGTAAGTTTTTTCATATAAGCATTCTGTGTAATGGTCTGGCTTAAATGTGTTCAAAATTTAAGTTTTTGGAAAATATTTGATAGACATTTTGAAATAGAGGCGAGAGGGGCCGGGGCCGGGGCCTAGCCAGTAAGCTGCCCACCATCTCATATGAGTGCCGGTTCAAGTCCCAGCTGCTCCACTTCCCATCCAACTCTCTGCTATGGCCTGGGAAAGCAGTAGAACATGGCCCAAGTCCTTGGACTCCCACACCCATGTGGGAGGCCCAGAAAGAGCTCTTGGTTTCAGATTGGCTCTGCTCCAGCCATTGTGGCCATCTGGGGAGTGAAACAGTGGATGGAAGATTCTCTCTCTCTCTCTCTCTGCCTCTCTGTAACTCTGTCTTTCAAATAAATATTTTTTAAAAACAGAGAATTACAAATTGACTGTCATTTTTGCTGTAATTTTAAGTCATGCCCTCCTTGCCTTCTAGCATCCAGAGCTGCTAAGATCATTACTCTTTCCCATCATAAACAAACTATCTACATGTCTCCAGAAGCTTCAAGAATCATTTTTTTTCTTTTAGAATTTTGAAATTAAGACAGGATGTTCCTAAACTTTTCTTTTTTCATGAATTCTTAGTATGCAGTTTACCTTCAAACATTCCCAGGACTTGGAGTTACTATTATTGGGGGAGAAATTTTCCTATTAACTTTAAAAATTATTTTTTTTTCTTATAGAACTTACAGTTAAGATTTGTAAAATTTTCTTTTATACTTTTCATCTGTAAATTTTATTTGATATTCTGGGAGATTTTGTCAACTTTATCTTCCACATAACCAATTTTGTGTTCAGCCATTCTCATTCCATTATTTCAGCCTGTCCTCTAAATTTTGTACAATCAAATGGTTTCATTCCTGAGTATCTTGCACCGTATATTTGTCCATTTTTTTTGAAATGGTGTCTTCTGAAATTTCAACTTCTGTGTTCAGCATTGTCTCTGTTTCCTCTGTGATCCTTTATCACATATCGTTATCTTTATGCTTCCCTTCATGCTCTTTGTTTTCCTTAAAAGCCCTGATGCTCCTGATGTCTGTGCATTGATGAATGAAGTTATTGCTGATTAAATTAAGTGACTGGCCCGGGGGTTCTTCTGTATTCATGTAAGTCCTGCCCCTGTAAAAGACAACCTCTCTAAAGCAGAGAAAAGAGGACAAGCAAACTAGCAGGTGCACTATTTCCACAACTCCGTGGGCACCAGCTTAATATTGGGCACTAGCTCAATTTCAGTATCCTGGCCTTGTGTGCTTGGGGTGGAGGAGGGAGACTGTAGGTTTGCATTCATGTGAGCCAGTTATGGAAGCTCCAAAGTTCCCTGAAGCTCTGCCAAGCTTCCTCTCAGGCCCCAGCTCTAGGAGTTCAGGCAGGTTGGGAGCCGCCACATCTTTAGGGAAAACAGCCTGCAGGGCTGTAGCAAAGCCATGCGTGGGAAGCCTCTTTGAACAAGCAGGAAGACAGGTGTTCCTAAAGCAGTTGCAAATCAATGTCCCCGATAATTGTCTCTGACCAGGATTATTTGTTGATGCTACCCTTCTTACCAGAGAGTTTTTCTTAGGGTTTCTCCTGATTCTTCTGGGGAAAATAACGCTTGCCCTTGGTCCCTTTCACTGCAATTCTCTCATTCCTGATTTTTCCATCACTCTAACTCCAATCTGCTTCCTATTTTCATGAATCCCTCAAAATGAGGTTTTGTTTTCCAACACAATCTTAATTACATTCTTTTAAAAACATAATTTCTATCATTGCAATGACATCTTCTGCAGGAAAGAAGATAGATAGACATTCTCTGGTTCTGGATTTGAACTTCCAACTGCTTCATTAATTTTAATGTTAATTGGCATAATACCTGACCTTATATTAATACCCATTAACATTTGAGTAGAGTAATTTCTACAAAATCCCTCTCAGAAACTTCTCCACTTCAGTCAGGGGAGGAAATCCAGTCATGGCTGTGATTTAAACATTTGCTTTCATCTACTATGTTGAAAAAGTTTGAAAATGAGAAAGACAGAGCCAAAGCACAATTGAGATGTTTCCTGTTTGGAAACAGGAGACTAAATGTGCCAAACAAAAGACAGTGACCTAAATTAAGCTGACTTGGGGGAGCAAATAAGCTATGTCTTCCCTAAGGGTAAAAGCATTAGAATGAAGTAGTTATTGCAAGAGGTGGAAGATAGGATTGCCTCTAAGTATAGAGCAAGCTAGACAGAGTAGATTAAGAGTAAGTTATAAAGAGATACTGGTTAAACCTCTGTATTTTTAGGAGATATTAATATCTGATTGTTCTTCAAAATGCCGACACTGGCTCAAAGAAGCTACAGTTAGACATATCCTTATTAAATTAACAGCTTACATTTTCAAGGTGCCTCATTACTATAATTACTCACAACAGATCAGGAAAAAAATTCTCACACGTTACTGTGAATCAGCATTAAAAACAGAGATTTGAATCTTCAGTCCTACAGGATTTAGTACCTTGATCTCACATTACATGAATATATTTCCCCACAAAGAAAATCAACATATTTTTCTTCTGGATGCAGGATTCTACTAATTTTGAACATGGTCCACATAATTCAATTTAGCATTATAGTTTCCAATGAATACACTAATACAGTATACCATGTGAAATAGCATAAATTAATTAACAGGTTAAAATCAGCACAATTTTTAAGAAGTCTATCAAACATTGAACCATTCATGGAGATATTTTAAATCAATAAAATGATAAATATCAAGTTATTAACTTCAGAAAGTCAATACTTTCCATTACATTATCATAGAAATTAGGTCACTTAAGTGTCAAGTGTGTGTGGATTCAATTTGTATTGTCTTTTAAGTTGAGAGAGAGAGAAAGAGAAAGAGAGAGAGAGAGAGAGGAGAAATTTCTTTCTGTCTGCTAGTTCTCTCCCCAAATGCCCACAATAGCCAGGGCTGAACCATGCTGAAGTCATGAGCCCAGAACACACTCCAGACCTCCACATGTGTGGCAGACCCAAATACATGAGACATCATGTGCAGCTCCCAGGTGCGTGACAGCAGCAAGCTGGTTGGGAGGCAGAGGAGCCTAGACTTCAGTCAGACACTCGCATAGGAGAGGCAGGCATCCAAAGTGGTGACTTAACTGCTACAGGAAACACCTGACCACTTTGGATGCCTGTGTCTCTTATGGGAGATGATGCCTTATGTATTTGGGTCTGCCGCACATGTGGGAGGCCTGGACTGAGTTCTGGGCTCATGACTTCAGCATGGTTCCGCTTTGACTATTTGTGGGCATTTGGGGAGTGAACTAGCAATAAAAGGCGTTCTCTCTCTCTCTCTTCCCTTCTCATAAATAAAATAAAAATTTTAAAAAGTAAACAAAAATTTTTAAAGCATAGAACCTAAGGGTTTTTTTTTTAAAGATTTATTTATTTATTTGAAAGTGGGAGTTACACAGAGAGAGGAGAAGCAGAAAGAAAGAGGTCTTCCATCCATTGGTTCACTCCCCAATTGGCTGCAATGGTTGGAGCTGCGCCAATCTGAAGCCAGGAGCTTCTTCCAGGTCGCCCATGTGGATGCAAGAGCCCAAGGACTTGGGCCATCTTCTATTGCTTTCCCAGGCCATAGCAATGAGCTGGATCGGAAGTGGAACAGCTGGGACTGGAACCAGTGCCCATATGGGATGCCAGCACTGCAGGCAGTGGCTTTACCTGCTACGCCACAGCACCAGCCCCAGAATGTAAGTTTTAAAAGCATTATTTTAGCAGTGAATATTCCTTAATATGAGTATGCAGCATTTTTAGCTTGTGATATTTCTACAGAGAGTTTGGTATTATTTTGTTTGAATTGCTAAAGTCATACTTTCATCTTTCTTTGGTCGTGTTCCCAGGAACTTCTGATATATTTAAAACAAATAAATAATTTGTATCTATTATTTCAGAGGAATGAGGCAATGAAATTAGTCTTTTCTCTGGGTCAACATGTGCTCTATGAAAATAGGATGAATTGCAGATGACCCAAACAAAATTGGAGACTGGCCAATGGAAAAGCAAGTAAGTCTACTCTTTGATATATCTTACTACTCAGTAAAGAGGAAGAAAAAAAAAGTAAAAAGTAACTCAATTTTCTTTGTCAATATCTTCTTTTATGAGGAAAAATGATGAAAATCAGAATCCTTCCCACATCTGAAAATAGAAATTTGATTCAAGACAGTCAGAAAACTAATTGTAATCTAGTACAGAAATGTTCCTTTCTTTACCCATAAGCATAAATTTTAATTATGCTGACATCTCATAAAAAATTAGATAAAAATTTCCATTTTTATACAATCACTGTAGAATAAGTTAAAACTTGCACTGGTCTAAACTTCATCATAATACTAAAATTTACATTTTCTGGGGCTGGCGCTGTGGCATAGAGGGTAAAGCACACACTTGCAGTGCTGGAATCCCATATGGGCACCGGTTCAAGTCCTGGCTGCTCCACTTCCAATCCAGATCTCTGCGATAGCCTGGGAAAGCAGTGGAAGATGGCCCAAGTCCTCTGGCCCCTTCACCCATGTGGGAGTCCCAGAAGAAGTTCCTAGTTCCTGACTTCGGATCAGTGTAGCTCTAGAAGTTGCAGCCATCTAGGGAGTGAACCAGCAGATGGAAGTCCTCTCTCTCTGTGTCCGCCTCTCTCTCACTTGCTCGCTCTCGCTCTCACCCTGCCTCTACTTCTCTAACTCTGTCTTTCAAATAAATAATTTTTAAAAATTTCAAATGTTCTTTGTGTTATTTCAGTTTGTTCAGTGCCATGTATATTACTAAAGCGTTTATTTTCCTGACACTTGCTCATTTCCTTTAACATGGTAAAATAGAAATTATGCTTTGAAAGATGCAGGTCAAATTATTTTAAAGAGTTATAGTTCAATCAGAAGAATTTTTTTATTCTAACAACTGCTGCAACCACTTTCATGTGCTGGGGAAGAGGGGAATACTTCAACTATCTGCTATCATTGAATTATCTACCTAGACCCACCATTAAGAATCAATCTTTATAATGCTCCATATTTTAATCACTTCATTTTACACAGGAGGACAACTCAAGACCTGAGAAATTAGGAAAGGCAGCTTCCTGTCCAACAGCCAGCTGTTTTATCTAGATGCAGAGCTGAGACTAAAACTCAGGCCTCTGATTTTTTTAGTTTGATTAGCCTTTCCACAATATTATACTCTATCTCCTTAATTTACAAAGATTAAAGAAAAATATTAAGTGAGATGGGAAAAAATTTCAAAGTAACTGAGAGCTTCTAAGGAAGCAGTAGTTGTAGATTAGCCTTAAAAAGGAAGAATTTTTTCCCCCATTGCATTTCTTATGAAGTCACAATTTAGATTTTAGGTTGGATAATTATGTGTTTACCTGAAAAATATCATCATCACATTGCTATGTTGATGACATATAGACCAATTAAATCTCAAAACTCAAATTCCTTTGTTTTTGTTCGTTCAATGGCTGTTCGCATTCTATTTTTTACTATGTAACCTACTTTCCAAACCAATGTTACTGCCATAAATAGATCAATGAACCCATCGTAATAAATCAATACTAGGTTTTCAAAAACTAAATCCCACAAGGCTATGGATAGAGTATAATTCTTAAAGAACTAGACATACAAAAGAAGCCAGTAAAAGATAAGTCCTTCTTTGGAAATGTTTTCATGACATTACAAGCAACACAACTACTAGTTGATAGGCAACAGCACATCTCTAAGATAATCTTATCTTGATTTTTGATGGAACATAGAAAGTTAAACAGAGTTCAAATAAATCATTTGGTTGCCATTAGAGAGTTTACTAGGATTCTGGGCAAAGGAAGTATCTTGGATAAAGAGTTGTGGACACAGAGTACCCAGTGAAAGGGGAAGAGAACATGGCACGGCTCACCTGGTAGACTTGCTCACCTCTCTGCAACCCACTTTAAATTTCACATTTGAGCAATCTTGTTTCAGTTATTTACTCTCTGCTATGAGGTTTTAGGCATCTAATAGGTAAATAAATAATGCATTGACTGCTGTGGAGACAAAGATCAGCGTGGAAAAAGAGGAAGCCACGGATTCAGTGGAGGAGACTCTAAGAGGGTCTCTGACCCTTTCCAATTCAGTAAGTCTATTAGCTCAACTTCTGAAGCCAAGGGGAGACTTAATGAAATCCAACAGAATTGAAACCATGAAGAGAAGAATAGTGGCAACAACGGGATTTTATCTAGTTTGCCCTTATTGAAAAATCCACAAGTAAAGGTACTATAGAAATACAATGAAGGATTTAATTCAGTAAGTTTGTGTAAAAAAAGAAAAAGGCAAATAACAAGATAATATCATAGAGGATTCAATCTTCAAATAAGAATTTTTTTCTCAAGTCCCTGTGATCTGGAAAGAAGTGTAATTTTCAGCCATTCACCCTTTTTATGTTTTATTTTTAGCCATTGATTTATGATAAAAATAAGCACTGAAGAGGAACTTCAAGTGGTATCTTTTGTTCTTTGGGCTTTATTTAAACAGAGAACTGTGACTTTAATCCCACCAAATGTCGTTAGTTTTATTGACTTACATAGTAAAACCTAAATTGCTTTTAATAACTGAAGCAGTAGTCCTACACACAATACTTAGCCAAAATGTAAATTAAGTGAACTTAATATCACCATTTTTTTAAATATCTCTTCTATGAGTCATAGTAACAAGATAGAGAAGCACATGGAAAATAAAAGTCTTAAAAATACACAGGAGCCGGCGCCGCGGCTCACTAGGCTAATCCTCCGCCTAGCGGCGCCGGCACACCGGGTTCTAGTCCCGGTCGGGGCGCCGGATTCTGTCCCGGTTGCCCCTCTTCCAGGCCAGCTCTCTGCTGTGGCCAGGGAGTGCAGTGGAGGATGGCCCAGGTGCTTGGGCCCTGCACCCCATGGGAGACCAGGAAAAGCACCTGGCTCCTGGCTCCTGCCATCGGATCAGCGCGGTGCGCCGGCCGCAGCGCGCCAGCCGCGGCGGCCATTGGAGGGTGAACCAACGGCAAAAGGAAGACCTTTCTCTCTGTCTCTCTCTCTCACTGTCCACTCTGCCTGTCAAAAAAAAAAAAAAAAAAAAAAAAATACACAGGAAAGGGGTAAGCATTTAGCCTCATGTTTCACACACCACTCAAGACTTGTGTATCCCACATTAGAGTGCCAGGTTTTGCTTGCTTACTTGTTCTAAGATTTATTTATTTATTTATTGGAAAGTCAGAGTTACAGAGAGAGAGAGAGAGAGAGAGAGAGAGAGAGAGAGACGGATAGAATCTTCCATCTGCTTGTTCACTCCTCAGAGGTTCACAACAGCCAGGTGTGGGCCAGGCCGAAGCCAGGAACTGGTAGCTTATTCCAGGCCTCCCATATCAGTAGCAAGGGCCCAGGCATTTGAGCAATCTTTTACAGCTTTTCCCAGGCCCTTAGCAAGGAGCTGGATTGGAAGCAGAGAAACTAGAAAACCAGCACCTATATGGGATGCTGCACCCATATGGCACGCCGGTACTGCGGGTAGTGGCTTCACTTGCTATACCGCAATGCCAGGTCCCAGAGTGCCAGGGTTCGATACCCAGCTCCAGCTCTCAACACCAGCTTCCCAGTAAGGCAGATCCTGGGAGGCAGCAGGGATGACTCGAGTAGTTGGCTCTCTTTCACTCACCTAGGAGACCTAGACCGAGTTCCCAGCTCCCAGTTTGAGCCCAAACTAGTCTTGGTCACTGTGGCCATTTGGAAAGTTAACCAGCAGATGAAATCTCTGTGTGTGTGTGTGTGTGTGTGTGTGTGTGTTTGTCTATCTCTGTCTCGCAAATGTTTATAAAAATACACATGCAGTGCCAGCATCCCACATGGGTGCTGGTTAGTGTCCTGGCTGCTCCTCTTCAGATCTAGCTCTCTGCTTATAGCCTAGGAAAGCAGCAGAAGATGGACCAAGTACTTGGGCCCCTGCACCCACATAGGAGGCTCCTGGCTCCTGGCTCCAGATTGGCCCAGCTCCGGCCATTGCAGCCATCTGGGGAGTGAGCCCATGGATGGAAAATCCCTCCATCTCTCCCTCACTCTATATAACTGTTACTTTCAAATAAGTAGATATATAAAAATAAATAAAAAAAATTTTAAACATAACAAAAAACCAATAATTTCAAGACAAAATTCTTGGGGCCTGTGCTGTGGCTTAGTGGGTAAAGCTGCTGCCTCCAGTGCTGGCATCCCATATGGGTGCTGGTTCGGATTCTGGCTACTCCACTTCTCATCCAGCTCTCTGCTGTGGCCTGGGAAAGCAGTGGAAGATGATCCAAAGATCTTGGGCCCCTGCACCCACATGAGAGACCCAGAAGAAGCTCCTGGCTCCTGACTTTGGATCAGCTCAGCTCCAACCGCTGCAGCCATCTGAGGAGTAAACCAGTGGGTAGAAGACCTTTCTCTCTGTTACTCTACCTTTCAAATAAATAAATAAAATCTTTAAAAATACAAGAAAATAAAGTAAGTTAAAGGAAGATCACTTTTCCTGAAATAAATTTGTTTCATAATATTAGAAAAACAAGGCATGCCCCCCCAAAATTCACTTTAAATAAAAATATACTTTAGAATTCAGTAATATAAAATAAACACAAGAAATTACTCAAACACAGTAAGAATAGAAATAAAACTCAAAAAAATTAAATCAGTAATATAGGAGAAACAGAGCAAGAATTCAGGAGAAAACTAAATAGAGTAAAGAATAGCAGGGAAGATCCTGGGCACAGAGAGGAAGAACCATAGGGATGTTCAATGAAGACAACAGGCTTCTTGGGAGAAGTTTAAAGGATAACTGCTCAGGGATAGGCATCGTGGTACAGGAGGTTAGACCACTGCTTGGGACACCCTCATCCCTTATCAGTGATGGCTCCAGACCCAGCTCCTATGCTTCTTATCCAGCTTCCTGCTAATGTACCTGGGAGGCAGGACACAACGGCCCAAATACGTGGGCTCCTGTCACCAGCTTGGAAAACCAGGTGGAGTTTCTGGCTCCTGACTTCGAAATAGCCCAGACTTGGCTATTGCAGGAATTGGAGTGAACCAGCAGGTGGAAGATTTATTTCTCTTTCACTTTCTTTCTGTCTCTCTGTCTCTCTGTCTCTGTCTCTGTCTCTGTTTCTCTCTCTTTTTCTCTTTCTCTCTCTCTGTCTCTGTCTCTCTGTCTCTCTGTCTCTCTCTCTCTCTCTCTTTCTCCAATAAATCAACAAATAAACCTTAAAAGAAAATAAGAATAAACACTTCAGAAGTGATGGAGATATTCCAAATCACAAAAAAATTTAAAAACCTGAAGTTTTGCCTAAGTAAACTTTAAAACAAAAGTCAACAAGAAATAGCTCAATACAAATTTGAATTTAAGGATAAATGAATCATCCAGGAAACATCTTGTAAGGAAAATAATTAAAATAGTATCAGCCTCAGCCCTCTCTCCAGAAAAAATCAACTCTGGAAAGTAATTATAAGTATGCAAGCTTCAATGTCCAAAACCAGTATTTCCTGGGTTAATTTTATGCTAGCTAAACTACCTTTAGTATCAAAAAGGCAATTGGTGAGCTGGCATGCTGTGGCATAGTAGGCTAAAGCCTCCGCCTATGGTGCTGGAGTCCCATATGTGCGCTGGTTCGAGTCTCAGCTGCTTCTCTTCAGATCGAGATTCTGCTATGGCCTGGGAAAGCATAGAAGATGGCCCAAGTGGTTGGGCCCCTGCACCTGTGTGGGGAGACCCGGAAGAAGCTACAGATCTGCCCGGCTTCAACCGCTGCAACCATCTGGGGTGTGCATCAGTGGATGGAAGACCTTCTGTCTGTCTCTCCCTCCTTCTCTAACTCTGCCTCTCAAATAGATACATAAAATCTTAAAAAAACAAAAAGGCTATCAAGGTGGCATGTACCAATGCCATCTCACTAATCCCAGTGATCAACTTCTGTTCACAATTGATGATAATGATAGGACTAAGAGCCAAAGGGATCACATAAACAAGACTAGTGTCTGAAAATACTAGCTGATAGAATAAAAAAGGGAGAGAACGATCCAACATGGGAAGCGAGATACACAGCAGACTCATAGAATGGCAGATGTCCTAAACAGCACTCTGGCCTCAGAAGCAGCCCTTAAGGTGTGTGGATCTGGCTGAAGAGCCCATGAGAGTATTTCAGGCGTGGAAAGCCAAGACACTCTGGCAAAAAAAAAAAAAAAAAAAAAAAAAAAAAACCACCACCTAAATGAAAGATCTTCGCAAGTGAGATCCCAGTGGAAAGAACAGGTCATCAAAGAATCAAAGAAGGAGGTACCTTTCTCTGAAGGGAGGAGAGAACTTCCACTTTGACTACAACCTTGTCTAAATATGATCAGAGTCGGTGAACTCAAAAGGCTTCCATAGCCTTGGCAACTCATGACAAGAGCCTAGGGTGATTACTGATGCCATAAACAAGAGTGTCAATTTGTTAAGTCAACAACAGGAGTCACTGTGCACTTACTCCTCATGTAGGATCTCTGTCCTTAATGTGCTGTACATTGTGATTTAATGCTATAACTAGTACTCAAACAGTATATTTCACTTTATGTTTCTGTGTGGGAGCAAACTGTTGAAATCTTTACTTAATGTATGCTAAACTGATCTTCTGTATATAAAGAGAATCGAAAATGAATCTTGATGTGAATGGAAGGGGAGAGGGAAAGGGAAAGGGGAGGGTTGTGGGTTGGAGGGAAGTTATTGGGGGGGGAAGCCATTATAATCCATAAATCGTATTTTGGAAATTTATATTCATTAAATAAAAGTTAAAAAAAAAAGGTAACTGAAAGAGATTCTAAAATCTGATTTGATATTTGTCATCTTATTTCTTCTGTAGAAATAATAATTTGGGGACACAATTATTCAATTATTAAATTAAATTCATGTTTAACTGAAATTTAAATACAAGGCATCTACTCAAATTTAATCTGGTTAACCCAGGCACAAGCATATTGAATTAGGGGAAGAAAAGAGCCAGATTAATATGCTGAAGGTTTTTTTTTTCCTTTTTTTTTTCCCTGTGGTCTATTTCACCCCTCTTTTTTTTTTAACTTTTATTTAATGAATATAAATTTCCAAAGTACGGCTTATGGATTACAATGGCTTCCCCCCGATATCGTCTCTCCCACCCGCATCCCTCCCCTTTCCCACTCCCTCTCCCCTTCCACTCACATGAGGATTCATTTTCGATTCTCTTTATATACAGAAGATCAGTTTAGCATACATTAAGTAAAGATTTCAACAGTTAGCTCCCACACAAACATAAAGTGAAAAATAATAGATGATTTTTTAAATGATGATGAAATCAGATCAGACCTATTGTCATGTTTAATCCCAGCGAGAGTCAAGTTGGGAATTAATAATTTCTTCTTTTTTTTTTTTCACAGAAGATCAGTTTAGTATACATTAAGTAAAGATTTCAACAGTTTGCACCCCCATAGAAACACAAAGCGAAATATACTGTTTGAGTACTCATTATAGCATTAAGTCTCAATGTACAGCACATTAAGGACAGAGATCCTACATGAGGAGTAAGTGCACAGTGACTCCTGTTGTTGACTTTACAAATTGACACTCCTGAATTCAGGCTACCATGCAGAATGACTAAAGAATTTTTAAAATAGCTAGGAATTTAGGCTACCACATAGAAACTACTATAGAAGCTACAACACTGACATCAATTAACAATCTCTCAAGTAACTTCAAGTCCAGATCCCTGCCTAAGGTTCTACTGTCCAGAATTCCCGAGAACTTAAGATTTTTCCAGCACATCCAGGGACTGATTAAAACAGAGAGCTTTACTCTATACCACAGTCAGCAATTCGGAACCACATTTCTAAATTGTTCTTATGACCAAGGGGACTCTTAGGCTGTGTCACTGCCTCATCACAGACAAATCCTGAATCTATCCCTCACCCAGTACACATGTCATCTCTGTTCTGGAATTCAAAGTAGAACCTATGCCCTCCTCTCCTCAAATTGAATATTCGGCCAGGGCCGCGGCTCATTTGGCTAATCATCCACCTGTGGTGCTGGCACCCCTGGGGGTTCTAGTCCTGGTCAGGGTGCCGGGTTCTGTTCCGGTTGCTCCTCTTCCAGTCCAGCTCTCTGCTGTGGCCCGGGAGTGCAGTGGAGGATGGCCCAAGTGCTTGGGCCCTGCACCTGCATGGGAGACCAGGAGGAAGCACCTGGCTCCTGGCTGCGGATCGGCGCAGTGCACTGGCCGCAATGCACCAGCCGTAGCGGCCATTTGGGGAGTGAACCAACAGAAAAGGAAGACCTTTCTCTCTCTCTCTCTCTCTCTCTCTCACTCACTAACTCTGCCTGTCAAAAAAAAAAAAAAAAAGTTGAATATTCCCAAAATGGCAATGTCAGGGTCTGCATCTCCTGGTTGGAACTTCTTTTCTGCCTTCTAAACCCCAGCCCAGGGGACTGAGGGATTCAGCATCTTTTCTTTGTTTTTTAATAGCTCTGCTTACCAAGGGTGAACTTCTGTTTCCAGCGTGCACTGCTACACCTCTAACCAATGGTAGCAAAGCTCCTATCACAGCAAAAACCATGAAGTACAACAGCAGCTATAAGTGTGCATGAAATTAACTAAATTCCAGGAATGTCCTTTAATTACTATAAAAATAGCTGTAGGATTCATGTTTTATTATATAATAGGAGAAATAAAAGCTCTGATATTACTTAAGATTTGTACCTTTTTTTCTAAGGCTGCATTAAAATTATGACTTGCTGATTAATAATTTATAACTCAAATATGAAAAGATTCAAAAATCTCAAAAAATTCAAATGCTTTGTATAATTCTATATATAGCTAATTGATTACATAATGATAACTAGAACCTATAAAATTTTTAAGGGCTTTTTGAGTTTTAATTCATTCAGTATATACTCCTCATCTTCTTTGTACATGGGACTATGCTAAGATCTTCAGAGATACCAAATATGTGACTGCAATATAAATATTTCTTCAAATTATAGTCAAATTAACAAAATAAGTATACATGAAGATATGCATAAAAATATCAAAATGTAAAATATCCATGACAGGGCAATGTTTTTTAAATATTTCAACTAACTCCAGCTTTTAACATCTCCTACACATGTGCTTACACAAAAAGGTATTACAGATAAAAATAACCTAGAATGAAGAATCTAGCAGTGCAGGTGCACTTGGTCAAGTCTTCTGAGAGGTACTCCTGGTGACCCTGAACGTGCATGTCCTCTTTCCCCTTTTGCACAGCCAGGCTTCCTGAAGTCACAGTAACTCCAGTGTTTGCTACAGAGCTGTTAGAACGTTTTGCGCCATTTCTCACATCTCACACCTTTTTATGGCTGATGAGTTTGTCTTCAAATATCTACATTCTCAATTCTGTTCTGTCAGGTTCAATTAACTACTGCTGGTAACAATATTGGATCCCATGACCTACTTGTTCCCCCATCTCCTTAGTGACTGCCAAATGGAACAAATGCACACAATCAGAAAATAAAGACTGAAGAGACTACCTGAGCAGAGGACCAATCCAGGAACGCCTACTCCCAAACAGAGGAAGCAAAGGATCAGCGTGCTGAGAATGCCAGAGTCCCATATCAGACCTCCCTGAACTGCTTCTGTGTCTGATGCCCTCCGTGTACCCACAAGGACCTCCAAAATTTTCATGCGTAGGAAGCTGCGTCAAGCCTTTGTTAAACTAGGTTATTCTTTTGCTTCTATCAAATTGTCTTCCACTCTCCATTATCCACTCAAAATCTGTAGGAAAGTTCTAGAATGAATAACCATCTAAAGAAAAAGAGTCATTAGCAATTGAGTCAATTCTTTGAGTTCCAGAAGTTTTAATTTTAAGGACAACTGGAAAAGTTCATGTCATCGTCTATAATGTGATAAAGGACATTTGTCTATGACCTTCAAAAATAGATCCATCAATTTCAGGCATGGAAAGCCAAGACACTGTGGCAAACAACATTCTATATGAAGAATCTCTGTGAATGAGACCCCAGCAAAAAGAAGTGGTCATCAAAGAAGGATGTACTTTTCTGTAAAGGAAGGAGAGAACTTCCACTTTGCTTATGGCCTTGTCTAAATACAACGGAGTTTGTGACCCAAAGGCTTCCATAGCCTTGACAGCTCATGTCAAGAGCCTAGGGTAGTCACTGACGTCATATATATAAGAGTGTTACTTGTTAAACTAACAACAGGAGTCACTGTACACTAACTACATGCATGACCTCTGGCCTCAATGAGTTGTATTATAAGAGTTAACTGTAAAACTAGTTCTCAAACAGTTTCGTGTGTGTGCGTGTGTGTGTACAAACTGTTGAACTCTTTACATAGTACAGGATTGGTCTTCTGTGTACAAAGTTAATTGAAAATGAATCTTAATAGAGAATTGGACTGGGAAAGGGAGAAGGACAAAGAGGAGAGGTAGTAGTGTGGGTGGTGGGGTGGGTATGGTGGGAAGAATCACTATATTCCTTAAGTTGTACGTATGAAATTTGTATTCTTAAAAAGTTAATCAATTAAAAAATAGAGGCATAAAAGGCCAAATTTAATGTTTTTTATCTAAATAAGCCATTTTTATTATTCTGTCTCTGTGCTATGATCACACACTGGTGGTCCCTATGTAAATATGCAGTTAGAAATCCACTGGATCAGGTTAATATCCCAAGTCAGTTAAACTGTGAGTAAATCCCAGGCTAATCCTTAGTGTTAAGCAGAAAAATATAACTTTATACAACAAAACTTCAGATTAGCTATAAAATTTCAGAATTTTACAGTGCTTGTTGTTTAACTAATGTAAATAACCAAATAAAAATCATGTTATTGAATAAAGTGAATTACATCTAAATTATAGTTCAACTATATAAGCTCCTCACAGCAAGATGCTACCACAGTGGACAGAAAACCAGTTTTTATATGAAAATTTCAAAACTCCATTGACCATATTTCAAAGCAAAATAAACAGAAAAGTCAGTCACCTTTGAAAACAGCAGTTTGATTTTTATTCCATTCAAAAAGTAAAAAGACATTTGATTTACAGATATATTTACAATATACCACAATAAAGAGATGCACAGGTTTGATTAAAAATAACCTAAAACATGGAGTTTCTATATTTGAAAAATTATTTTTATGAGAGCACTTGGGTTTATAGATAGTGTCTAACTTATATAAGACAATATTTGGTGAGGTTTTCTTTACAAAGCATCAGTATATGCAAAATTTCCACAAGGCTCCTATGTTCAATATAGCAAAACTCAAGGGTTTTAAAAGAAGCAAATGCAGGGTTCTCAATCAATTAGCTACTTCTGTTTTGTAAATGTGAATCTCAGCCTTTTAAAGGATGGAACAGTGAAAAGTTCCTAAAAAGAAGTAAATAGATTTTGAGGACCTGGACCTCTTTGAAGGTCACCCCAGGAGCAAGGCATGTAGGCGCCTGCCAATTGCAGTCACAGACACCATCCTACTGTGATGTTAATAAAATGAAGGATACCAGTACAAAAAGCCACAGTAATTACTGGAAGAGGCAAATACCACTTCTATTCATGGATTGTCTCTCCAGGTAGCCTCCACTTAAAGGCAGGAGTTTTTGTTGTAATAAATTCACATGTAATTAAACAATTCTTTAGAATTGTACCCTTCACTAGTAGGTCAGAGAAGAACCATGATAGGAACAAATCACTATCAATTGGGTAAGTTATTAGAAGATGCTGACCACTAAGTCTCCTTACGCTTTTGTTCTGCCCTTCAACAAAGTTGTTTTGCCACCAACTTTTCACAAATATCGATGCAACTGATTTCCAGAAACAGTAGATAGATTAAAGGCATAATAGACTAATGGGATTGTCAGGGTACCAGGAAGTGAAATATAGAATATAACCATGGAACTGCTATAATATTCATTCTGTTCTTTGTTGATTCTCTTCTGCAGGAAAACCATGTCACAAAAGACAACACTGGCAATTAGCCAAGTATAAAATTCTGCATTTCATCATCCTAAATGTTCAAAAAAAAATTGTATGATTATTGAGTTTACTATGGTTTTCTGATTATGTAACTGAAAAGCAAGAGATTGTATCTTGATTTGCTGAATCCAAGAATCCATGAAATTCTCAAAGAAGTGCTTGTGCAGAAGCCTGGCATGAGCATATTTCCCCAAATGAATCTAGTGAGAAGCATGGGAGTGTCAGGAAGTAGGGATTTTTTTTTTTTTTTACAAAAGACACAAGCATATATTTAGATCTCGCAATGGTTTAACTAATTGATGTAGAATGAAGTAATGCAGAACAGATCAAAGTCTGAAAATATGGGAGCATGTAAGTTACGATCAAATGCTACATAATAGTGGCAAAGCCCTAGCTGCAGGTTCTGGAAAGAAGTTAGGTGAAATAAGCAAGTGTCCCTGACCTTACAGCGACTCATTTCTAGGACACTATTTCAGCTTCTGCATATGATTTGCTTAACATTTTCCTGCTTTCCAGAGCTTAAGAAATAGAATTTTTTTCTTCAATGATAGAGAAAGGTTGAGCCAATGAGATATAATCTGCTATAGATAATAAGCAAAAAGAAGTGCTAAATATGACATAGACTCTCTCCCACAATTCTTCATGAATGGTCTCTGTGATTTATAATTGCTTCAAAGAGCCAGGCACCAAAGTAGAAGTTGGGGGAGGGATGAAGTTAGGGAAAAGATGTCAAGGGAACCTCATTCTTAAGGCAGGTTTCTTACTGCAAACTAAGGCAAGGAAAGCACATCCAGACCATATAGACACACAGAACATTCTGAGAATAGAAAAATACTGAGAACGAAACCACCTAAACCAATCCCTCCTCATAAGCAGAAAAGGATCCTCAAACATCCAGGGTTCTACAGCACTCAATGCTTCAGTGGTGAAGAGCCCTCTGCTCTTGACGAGCCCAGATCATTTTTGGACAGCTGTGACTGTGAGTAAAGACTTCCTTTTATCCAGTCAGTAAATGCCCCCTTGGAGCCAGTGTTGTGACATAATGGGTTAAGCTGCAACCTGTGATGCCAGCATCCCATATGGGCAAGTCCCTGATGCTCCACTTCCAATCCAGCTCCCTGCTAATGTGTCTGCAAGAGCAGCACAGGATGACCCAAGTACCTAGGCCCCTGCAACCCACATGGACTCTGATGAACTTCCTGGCTCCTGGCTCAGCCATTTGGGGAGTGAATCAGAAGATGCAAGATTTTCTCTCTCTCTCTCTCTGTCTCTGTGTGTGTGTGTGTGTGTGTGTGTGTGTGTAACTCTGCCTTTCAAATAAATAAACCTTTTACTAAAAAAAGTGCCTCCATATGTCTCCTCTCCAGTGGTTTATTTGCTAAAACTTCATCCAAATTGCTGATGTGACAGGGTAGGGTATAAGAGACCTCCTTCAGGTATTCAATAATCACCTGTTTGACATACATTGCTTAATCAACTAAGGTTCACCCAGTTGTACTGTTCTCTGTGTGAAAGTGGCTCCCTGAAGTCTGTGGGTAGGATATGAGTACTACAGGGTTACAACAAACCTCTAAAGCTCAGAAAGAGGATTTGGCAATGCTGTTTGATGCGATTTCACTTTGGCTGTGAATTATTAGCACTTTCTCTTTTAAGTACCAGCAGACCATCTTTTCTGCAATTTGGCTGGGGATAACGGAAGGCTGCCAAAACTGATTTCATACACTTCTCAATATAGTCCACAGCTAACCCAAGGCCTACTGAAAAAAAAATAATAAAAAATAAGAAGATCAAATCTCAGCATTCTTATAAAGTTGTAATTATGCCACAGCTCCAACATTTGAGAGGACAAAATGATGTGCCACTCAGCGTGTCCACAGGGGATGAGGTCTCTTATGAGAATGCTTATACTTTTAGCAATGCTAGGACATCTTAAAATAACAATAAAATCCCTCAGTGTGCAGGAGGATCAGTATTTGAAGATACAAGTTTTATATATATTCACATAGAGTATGCCTACCAACCACTGTTTTTTCTTCGATCTCCACCAGCTTTAGCAACTCTACTCTCAATTGTTTCTAAACTGTCACTATTTCTTCTTATTAGTCTCTTTAATTATATTCTCTTCCTCCAAATGTCTTTATTTTCTATAAACCCTTTCCTTCAATAACATGACCCAAGGTAGATGCTGTGATGCAACAGGTTAAGCTACCACTTTGGGTGCCCACATCCCATACTGCAGTGCTGGCTCACGTCCCAGCTCTTCTGCTTTTGATTCACCTTGTTGCTAATACATCCTGGGATGCAGCAGATAAGGGCCCGCCTTTCCTACAGGCATGATTTAACTTATTCTTCATGGTATAACATGAATGACTATTCACATTTTTAATTGGCAATAGGAAAAATGTCTATGGAAAATGAAATTAAAAGAGAACATTTTGGGGATGTTAAAAAGATTTTGCAATCCATCATACAAGAGATCTTCAAAAACATAAAAAATGCATGTTATGGAAAACTTTGTATGGACTTAAGAAATTTTTGCACCAAAATAAATTCATCTCAATTATACTTTCCCATGAACTTTGTAAAATAACCTCATACATATCTCATGTAATTATAGTTGCTATATAGATGCTTATACCAAACCCTAAGCTCGTTGAAGACAAGGACTGAAGCATATTGTTATTTGTATTTGTTATATCATAATGTTAGCCATCGCAAAGCACACCGGACACTGGAGTAAGGGAAAGGGTTTATTGGGGAACACCCTACAGACCGGAGTGAAGGGGCGGCGAAGGAAAAAGAGAGAAAGAGAATATAGGAGAGAAACAGAGAGGAGAGGAGCTAGTAAGGAGAGAAGAGAGAGCAGAGAAGAGGAGAGAGGAGAGCAGAGCCAAGAAACCAGAGGAGGAGGCTATAGAGAGGAACCGAGAAAGAGCAGGAGAGAAGGGCCAAGAGAGCTTGTGTGAAGGAACAGGCCCTTTTAAAACTTTGCCTGAGGGCGGGCAGGGAAGCAGGAGCAGCGAATCCCATTAGGATGGGGGTGGAGCCTGGCTCAGGTAGCTGGGCCATGCGGCCACCTGGCTACAACTGCGCCAGTTTCCTAACAGTATTTATATGGGATAAATAAAATGTTAGTTAAATAAGATGCAATAGAAAATGAAAAACTCCATTTCTGATGAAACAGTCCAAGTGCTGGTGCTTACAACTCAATCACTGAATATATAAAGCAAGTGCTTTTTCAAATGGGTATTTGGTGTGCATGCTTACAAAGCATGCATGGTTTATCCCATCAATGGCCTGTGCTTAATGCTTCCTAGGTACCCTAAGGGTTGATACTCTTTTAAAGCACTGCACCAAAGTTAAAAAGCATAACAAGTGTGCACAGATAATGGCATTTAAAGCAAGACTTCACCTTTCTCTTAGAATAACCCTACTACCAAATTCTCACAGCAAAACATTTGTCAAAGTTCATGTGATTTCTCAGTAAAATATTTTGCAAGCTATGAAATATAGCCAACTCTGAATAAATTGTTGCTTAGCATCCCAAGGAAAAATGGAGATCCAGTATCTTTTCATTGTAAATTAACATAGAAATTGTATACCCTGCAGTATTTCTTGTTTTTCCTATGTTTCAATGATTAAATGCTCCAAATGTTTGTTTAGAATGGTCTGAATGTGGGTCACAGTGTTACAGTGATAGTTTATAAGGAACCACATAGTGCCTGCGATAGTTTGCTGGGACATGATTTAACACTGCATTCCAAAATGACAGATGAAGCAGAGTTTTCTGTGAAAAAAAAAAAAGAAAGAAAAAAGATTTGTGGTGAGAAGAAGGAGCATGAAAACAAATGAACCAATAGGATAACATCAAAGAGAATATTCCTCCAGGGGTGTATCTTAGATAATAATGGGGAAAACATCATTGGAATAGGGTAGACAGCATCGGTCATTTGCTGGGCCTAGTTTAGGTGCTGTGTGCCTGGTCCATGCTGTGTATTAGAAGGAAGTTGGTCTAACAGCTATTTAAGTCTCCATTTTTTAATAGAAAACTTTTATTTAATAAATTCCAAAAGTACAACTTCTGGATTATAGTAGTTCTTCCCCCCATAACCACCCTACCACCCACAAACCATCCCATTTCCCACTCCCTTTCCCATCCTATTCTTCATTTAAGATTCATTTTTAATTATCTTGATATACAAAAGATCAACTCTATACTAAGTAAAGATTTCAACAGTTTGCACCCACACAAAGTATAAAGTACTGTTTGAAGACTAGTTTTACTGTTAATTCTCATAATAAAGCTCATTAAAGACAGAGGTCCTACATGGGGAGCAAGTGCACAGTGACTCCTGTTGTTGATTTAACAATTGATACTCTTATTTATAACATCAGTGATCACCTGAGGCTCTTGTCATGAGCTGCCAAGGCTATGGAAGCCTCTTGAGTTCACAAACTCTGACCAATTTAGACAAGGCCATAAACAAAGTGGAAGTTCTCTCCTCCCTTCATAGAAAGGTACCTCCTTCTTTGATGGCCCCTTCTTTCCACCAGGATCTCACTCACACAGATCTTCCATGTAGGTCATTTTTTTTTTTGCCAGTGTCTTGGCTTTCCATGCCTGAAATGCTCTCATGGGCTTTTTAGCCAGTTCCAAATGCCTTAAGGGCTGATTCTGAGGCCAGAGTGTTGTTTAGGGCATGTGTCAATCTATGAGTCTCCTGTGTGGCCTGCTTCCATGTTGGATCATTCTCTCCTTTTCAATTTTATCAATTATTATTAGAAGAAACTTGGTCTTATTTATTTGATCCCTTTGATTAGTCTCCATTTTTAAAGTGCAAGCATTTATTTTAAGACTAGCAGTTTTCTCACTAATAAATCTTTTGAATCCTTCTGTACAGATAGCTTCCTGTTAGGAATGAACAAAGTCAATTACTGCTTTTCTGTACTCTCCCCCATTTTCAACTCAAAGATTCTTGAAAATGATACCTGAATCACATCATTACTTTTCTTTGAATAATGCATATTTTGATAATGTGGGAAATAAATGTGCATAACACAGCAGATGATGTACAAGGTAATATGAGTATAAAACACACTCATTAGGGGAAAAAAAGCTTATCAGGTAGACTCACCAATATGGATGGGACAGAAGAATGAATATGTACCTATATGTAATGGAGTATTTCTTTCATCTTTATGCATCCCTTCTGGCACTTAAGTATTATCCTTTGAAGCCAATGAGCACTGTGTACTGGATTTGAAGACATGATATTGAGAACAGAAAGGAGTTTCATTTTCTGAAGTTATAGATGAATGTCTTAATAGCGTATAACACAATAGGTAAGACTGAATGCTGAAATAAATATGGAGTTACACATGCTGGTTTTTTTTTTTTTTTTGACAGAGTGGACAGTGAGGGAGAGAGACAGAGAGGAAGGTCTTCCTTTTGCCGTTAGTTCACCCTCCAATGGCTGCCGCGGCCGGCGCACTGCAGCCAGCACACGGCGCTGATCCAAAGGCAGGAGCCAGGTACTTCTCCTGGTCTCCCATGGGGTGCAGGGCCCAAGCACTTGGGCCATCCTCCACTGCACTCCCAGGCCACAGCAGAGAGCTGGCCTGGAAGAGGGGCAACCAGGACAGAATCCAGCGCCCTGTACACATGCTGTTTTATGGCCTTGGGTTTTTAATAATTATGCCTTTTCCCCTAAGCTCCTTAGGGCTCATGTGTAATTGAAATAACTTTGGAAAACATACAAAAGATCAGTGAAATGAAGAGCTTGTTTTTAAGAAAAATAAACAAAATTGATGAGACACTGGCTGGCCCAAATAACCAAAGAAGGTGGTGGGGAGAAGACCCAAATTAATAAAATCAGAGATGAAAAAGTAGATGTTATAACTGATGCCACTGATTAAAAAAAAAAAACTAAACATTATTAAAAACAGCTCTATGTCAACAAACTGGAAAATCTACAAGAAATGGACAGAATTCTGGACATATACAAGTTACCAAAATTGAGACATGAAGACAAAATCCACATAGAATAAGCAAGACAGAGGTTGAATCAGTAAGAAAGACCCCCCCAACAAAGAAAATCTCAGAATCAGATGGCTTCACTGTTGAAGTCTCCCAAATTCTTAAAGAAGAACTAATGAAGAACTAATCCTAATTCTTCTTAAGCCATTCAAAAAATTAAAAGGGAGGGAATCCTCCCAAACTCCTTTCATGAGGCCAGGACCACCTTATCCAAAACAAGAAAAAGATGCAACAAAGAAAGAGAACTATAGACTAGTAACCCTGATAAACACTGATACAGGAATCATCAACAACACACTTGGTAACTGGGATTCAAAGTTGGCTGAACAGGAAAAAGACATGATAAATATAACCAGGGGAAGACAGCAGAGAAAAAAAAAAAGTAGGAAGCGTATTCCCAGGGGAGAGTTGGAGAGCATTTCAAAGAAAGAGGAAAGCCACAGAGCAGCATGCAAAGTGCAGATATGCATCAGTGAGCCTGGACACCATCTCTGACTCCCACACCTAGAAACTGGAGAAGCCAAGTTCTCAGAGCAAGGTGAGAGCAGACTGCAGCAACCAGCACAACTGGTAATACTGTAAGAGAGAAAGCCTGTGGACCACTCTGTCTGAAACTGGCCTGGAGCCACAGCAGGAGGCAGGGTACCCTCTAATCCAGCAAAGGAAAAGCATATTTCTTTCTCCTCATCCCCTCACAAGAGTGCCCAGCAATTAGAGGGGAGATGGCACCATCTTGACACAATTAGAAGCTGCAGCAGCTCTCACAAGCACAACCAGGGCATTTTAGCAGAGGGAGAAATCTGCATTTCCCATTGCCTTTGAGGCTGGCTGGGATGGTTGACAGAGGGCTGGGTGCTCACTAAGGATTGTGAGGTGCTACCATGCTGTTAACATATCAAAGGCTCTGGGCCTCAGACTGCCAAGGCAGAGGGAGCCGGCCTTGGAGATGAGTCTACCCTCTCATGGATGGGGCAGGCTTGAGGGACAGAGAGGGAATCCTCTGCACCCTATAACTATGGGATCTTGTGCACTGTGACTACATGATAGGGCAAGGGTTGTAGCTGATCTCTGGGCAATTACTGTATCTCATGTCAGAGGCTCAGAGCTCACTGGCTACTTGGCGTGAGTCACTGCTCGAGATTCCGTGCTTACACCGAGAACTACACAGATCCTTTGTGGGGTTCATGGTCAGCATGCATGAGGCTGTGCCCACTGTGGGCAAACCCCAGGCACCGATCACCTTGGAAAAGAGAAAGTGAGATTATGATTACGCCAGCAGATATGCTCATACCCTTTCCCTTGCTGACAATAGAGGAGATCTACCAGCCCGACTTGGGTGTCACCTGGATTTTTGCCAAATACTTGAGTACTCACCAGAGTTCCCAGCACACGCCTCTAGATATTCCCTGAAGGAGCAGACACTCAACTTAGGCACAGAAACACAGATCAAAGAAAAGATCCATCAGTGGAGAAAACCTATAAGTATTTCAGCAAATGCTTAAAATAAATGCAGAAACACAAGAAACAAGAACAAGGAAGTAACACAACTCCCCCAAAAGAACACAGTAACACTTCAACATTAGAATGTGAGGATGAAGAAATTAATGAAATGCCTGAAAATGAATTCAAAAGAATGATCGTAGGATTACTTAGAAGCAATGTGAAGCAAATTCCTGAGTTAAAGAAATCCATACATGAGATGGAAGAAAAATTTTCCTGTGAGATTAACATTTTGAAGATAAATCAAACTGAAGTACTAGAAATGAAGAACTCAATATGTCAAATAAAAAATACAGGAGAAGGCCTAAAAAACAAACTTGGTGAAGCAGAAGAAAGAATATATAAGCCAGAAGATAAGTCTTTGGAAATATCTCAGTCACACCAAAAAAAGAAATTAGAAAAATTAAATACAGCGTTCAAGATTTATAGGATACTATCAAATAACCCAATATGCAGGTCTTGGGAGTTCCAGAAGGTGTGGAAAGAGAATGGATTAGAAGGCCTGTACAGTGAAATGGTAACAGAAAACTTCACCAATTTGGAGAAAGAATGGGAGGTCCAGGAAAGAGGAAGCACATAGAATTCCTAACAGACATGACCAGAAAAGATCTTCACCACAGCACATTGTAGTCAATGTTCAACAGTAAAACATAAAGAAAAAATTCTAAAAAGTGCAAAAGAGAAATGTCAGATTACTTTCAGTGGATCTCCAATTAGACTCCTAGCAGACTTCTCATCAGAAACCCTACAGGCTAGGAGAGAATGGAGAGACATAGTACAAGACTTAAAAGAAAAAAACTGCAAACCCAGAATACTGTACCCTGCAAGGCTCTCATTTATATGACTAAAAGTGAAATAACCTTCCATAATAGACAGAAATTGAAAGAATTTTTCACCATTTGCCCAGCCTTACAAATGATGCTTAAGGATGTGCTACACACAGAAACACAGAAAGATAGTCATCATTATGAAAGAATGTGAAGCCAGTAAATCTCCTAGGAAAAGTACAAAGGAAGTCTGAAGAAATCAGTAGGAATACTTTCGGAAAAATGGCAGAGCCAAGTCATTACTTATCAATAGACACTTTGAATGTAAATAGCCTTTTAGTTCTCCAATTAAAAGATACAGTCTGGCTGAATGGATTAAAAAACAAGACTTATGTATTTGCTGCTTGCAAGAAACACACCTTACCATCAAAGAAACATGAAGACTGAAAGTCAAAGGATGGAAAGAGATATTCCATGTTAATGAAAAACAAAAACAAGCAGGAGAAGCCAATCTAACATCAGACAAAATAAACTTTAAACAAAAAAAAAAAGTTAAGAGACAAAGAAGGGCATTATGTAAATATTAAGGGATCCACTGTTCAACTCAACAGGAAGATGCGACTATAATAAATGTAGATACACCCAGTGCCAGAGTGCCTGGCTATTTTAAACAAATGTTAATGGATCTAAAGGGAGACCCAGACTCCAATACAATAGTAATGGGGGACTTCAATGCCCCACTTTCATCAACTAGAAAGAAAATCAACAAAGAAACAATAGGGCTAATCAACACTATGGACCATATGGACCTAACTGATATTTACAGAACTTTTCATCCCACAAAGTTGCAGAATACATATTCTATTTGTCAGTGCATGCAGTGTTGTCTAGTCTGGACCTCATGCTAGGCTATAAAGCTCTTGGTAAATTAAAAAAAAAATTGAAATCATACCATTTATCTTTTCTGACCACAATGGAAAGAAACTGGATTAACAACTAAGAATCTATAGATCATATGCAAACACATGGAGACTGAACACACTCCTCAATGAACAGTAGATCACAGAAATAATAAAAAAGGAAATCAAAAATTCCTGGAAAAGAATGACAATTTAAAATATCAAAATTATAGACACAGTAAAAACAATGTGAAGAGGGAAGTTTATAGCAATTAGTGCTACATCAAAAAACTAGACAGGCATCAAATAAATGAACTATCAATGCATCTCAGGGATATAGAAAAACAAATCAAACCCAAAATTAATAGGAGAAAAGAAATAATTAGAGAAGAAATAAATAACATTGAAACCAGAAAAAAAAAAAAGATCAGTGAAATGAAGGGCTGGGTTTTTGAAAAAATAAATAAAAGTGATACACCATTGGACCAACTGACCAAAAAGAAAGAGGGAGAAGACTCAAATCAATAAAATCAAAAATGAAAAAGGAGATGTTACAGTACCACGGAAATAAAAAGAATCATCAGGAATTACCACAAAGAGCTGTATGCCAGAAAATTGGAAAATTCAGAAGAAATGGATATGTTCCTGGACACATACAATCTAACAAAATTGAGGCACAAAGATATTGAAAACCTACATAGACCAATAACCAAGCAGAAATTGAATCAGTAATAAATATCCTTCCAGCAAAGAAAAACCCAGGACCAAGTGGATTCTCTGCTAAATTCTACCAGACTCTTAAAGAACTAATTCCAATTCTTCTCAAACTATTCAAAACAATTAAAGGGAGGGAATCCTCCCAAACTCCTTCTTTGAGGCCAGCATTACCTTAATTCCAAAGCCAGAAAAAGATATAACAAAGAAAGGGAACTATAGACCAATATCATTGATGAACACAGATGCAAAAATTCTCAATAAAATATTAGGTAATTGAATCCAACAACACATCAAAATGATCATTCACATGGACAAAGCAGGATTTATCCCTGTTATGCAGGAATGTATTGACATAGGCAAATCAAGTGATACATCACATTAATAAATTGAAAAATAAAAACCGTATGATTATTTCAATAGACACTGAGAAAGTATTTGATAAAATACAACATCCTTTAACAATAAAAAACACAAGCAAAGTGGGTATAGCAGGAACATTTCTCAATACAATCAAGGCAATGTATGACAAAATCACAGCCAGCCTATAATGAATGGGGAGAAACTGTAAACATTTACACTTACATTCAGAACCAGACAAGGATCCGTACTTTTCCAATTGCTATTCAATATAGTTCTGGAAGTTTTAGCCAGAGCCATGAGGCAAGAAAAAGAAATCAAAGGAATACAAATTGGGATGGAGGAAGTCAAATTATACCTGTTCGCAGATGACAGGATTCCATATATAAGGGAAACCAAAAGGCTCCACTAAGAGACTATTGGAACTCATAAGAGAGTTTGGTAAAGTTGCAGGATATAAAATTAACATGCAAGGGTCCCGTGTTGTGGCATAGTGAATAAAGCCACCACCTGCAGTGCTTGCATCCCATAGGGACGTCAGTTCGAGTCCCAGCTGCTCCACTACTGATCCAGCTCTCTGTTAAGATTTTGGAAAGCAGTAAAACATGGCCCAAGTCCTTGGGCCTGGAACCCACGTGAGAGACCTGGAAGAAGCTACTGGCTCCTGGCTTCAGATTGATTCAGCTCCAGCCTTTGTGGACATATGGGGAGTAAACCAACAAATGGAAGACTCTCACTCTCTCTCTCTCTCTCTCTCTCTCTCTCTGCTTTCAAATATATAAATCTTTAGAAAATTAACACACACAAAAGTCAATAGCCTGGGGCCAGTGCTGTGGCATAGCGGATAAAGCCACTGCTTGCAGTGCCAGCATCCCATGTGGGCACAGGTTCGAGTTCCAACTGCTGCTGCTTCTGATTCAGATCTCTAATTTGGTCTGGAAAGCAGTGGAAGATGACCCAAGCCCTTGGGCTCCTGCACCCATGTGAGAGACCCAGAAGAAGCTCCTGGCCCTCTGGATTTGGATTGGCACAGCTCCGGCCATTCCAGACCTTCAGGGAGTAAACCAGCAGATTTAAGATCTCTCTCTCTCTCTCTGCCTCTATCTCTCAGTAATTCTGCCTTTTGAACAATAAAATTTTTTTTAAAAAATCTTTAGAAAATCAATAGACTTTGTGTACATGGACAAGGCCACGGCTGAGAAAGAACTAGTAAGGTCATTTCCATTCACAATTGGGTACAAAAATTAATTATCTTGAAATGAATATAAGGAAGGAGGTGAAAGGTCTGTATGATGAAAATTAGGAAACAGATTCCTCCATCTTGTTGCAAATGACCAGGTTTCGTTGTTTTTAACTGCTGTATAGTATTCTATAGAGTACATGCTCCATAATTTCTTTATCCAATCTACTGTTGATGGGCATTTGGGTTGATTCCAGGTCTTAGCTATTGTGAATTGAGCTGCAATAAACATTAAGGTGCAGACAGCTTTTTTGTTTGCCAATTTAATTTCCTTTGGGAAAATTCCAAGAAGTGGAATGGCTGGGTTGTATGGCAGGGTTATATTCAGGTTTCTGAAGAATCTCCAGACTGACTTCCATAGTGGCTTAACCAGTTTGCATTCCCACCAACAGTGGGTTAGTGTCCCTTTTTCCCCACATCCTCACCAGCATCTGTTGTTGGTAGATTTCTGCATGTGAGCCATTCTGACCGGGGTGAGGTGGAACTTCATTGTGGTTTTGATTTGCATTTCCTTGACTGCTAGCGACCTTGAACATTTTTTCATGTGCCTGTTGGCCATTTGGATTTCCTCTTTTGAAAAATGTCTATTGAGGTCCTTGATCATGCTGAGTGAACTAAGCCAGGCCCAAAGGGACAAATATCATATGTTCTCCCTGATAGGCGATAACTAACTGAGCACCAAAGGGGAAACCTGTTGACGTGAAATGGACACTATGAGAAACAGTGACTTCATCAGCTCTTGTCCTGACTGTTGATGTACAATGTAATACTTTATCAATTTTAGTTTTTTTTTATTCTAGTACTATTGGTTGAACTCTATAATTAACACACAATTATTCTTAGGTGTTTAAATTTTAACTGAAAAGTGTGACCCCTGTTAGGAATTTGGAAAACATTATGCTGAGTGAAATAAGCCAGTCCCAAATGGACAAATATCATATGTTCTCCCTGATCGGTGACAACTAACCGTGCACCAAAAAGGAAACCTGTTACAGTGAAATGAACACTATGAGAAACGGTGACTTGATCAGCCCTCGCCCTGACTGTTGATGAACAACTTAAAACGTTATCCCTCTTAGTATTTTTTTTGTTTGTTCTACTTAATACTTTTGGTTGAATACTGTAATCAATACACAGTTATTCTTAAGTGTTGAAACTTAACTGAAAAGTGATTGCTGTTAAATATAAGAGTGGAAATAAGAGAGGGAAGAGATGTGCAATTCAGGACATGCTCAAGCTGACTTGCCCCAAACGGTAGAGTTAGAAACATACCAGGGATCCCTCATAGTATTTTTTTTTTGTCTGTTCTACTTAATATGACTGGTTTAATTCTGTAATTATCACACAGTTATTCTTAAGTGTTGAAAATTAACTGAAATGTGATCCCTGTTAAACATAAGAGTGGGAATAAGAGAGGGAAGAGATGTATAATTTGGGGCATGCTCGGGCTGACTTGCCCCAATTGGTAGAGTTGGAAACATACCAGGGGATTCCAATTCAATCCCATCAAGGTGGCATGTGCCAATGCCATCTCACTATTCCAAGTGATCAATTTCAGTTCACAATTGATCATAATGAAAGGACTAAGAGTCAAAGGGAGCACATAAACAAGTCTAGTATCTGCTAACACCAACCGATAGAATAAATAAAGGGGAGAGTGATCCAACATGGGAAGTGAGATACTCAGCAGACTCATAGAATGGCGGATGTCCTAAATAGCACTCTGGCCTCAGAATCAGCCCTAAAGGCACTCGGATCTGGCTGAAAAGCCCATGAGAGTATTTCAGGCATGGAAAGCCAAGACACTCTGGCAAAAAGATCTCTGTGAGTGAGATCCCAGTGGAAAGAACAGGTCTTCAAAGAGGGAGGTGCCTTTCTCTGAAGGGAGGAGAGAACCTCCACTTTGACTATGACCGTGTCTAAACAAGATAAGAGTCGGAGAACTCAGAGGGCTTCCATAGCCTTGGAAACTCATAACTGGTGCATAGGGAGATTACTGATGCCATAAACAGGAGTGTCAATTTGTAAAGTCAACAACAGGAGTCACTGTGCACTTACTCCTCATGTAGGATCTCTGTCCTTAACGTGCTGTACACTGAGGCTTAATGCTATAACGAGTACTCAAACAGTATATTTCACTTTGTGTTTCTATGGGGGTGCAAACGACTGAAATCTTTACTTAATGTACACTAAACTGATCTTCTGTAAAAAAAAAAAAAAAAAAAAAGAAAGAAAGAAATTATCAATTCCCAACTTGACTCTCACTGGGATTAAACATGACAATAGGTCTGATCTGATTTCATCATCATTTAAAAAAAATCATCTATTATTTTTCACTTTATGTTTCTGTGTGGGAGCAAACTGTTGAAATACTTACTTAAGGTATACTAAGCTGATCTTCTGTATATTAAGATAATCAAAAATGAATCTTGATGTGAATGGAAGGGGAGAGGGAGTGGGAAAGGGGAGGGTTGTGGGTGGGAGGGATGGTATGGGGGGGGGAAGCCATTGTAACACATGAGTCGTACTTTGGAAATTTATATTCATTAAATAAAAGATTAAAAAAAAGTATATTATCGCAAAAATTAAAGGAAAAATAAGAAAGCAGGCAGGAGGAAGGGTGGGATTGAAGGAAGGAGGGAGGATGCTGTGGGCAGTATCATTATGTACTTAAAACTGTATGTATGAGATGTATGAAATTTGTTCCATTTATATAAATTAAAAAATTTAAATTTTTCAAAAAAAAAAAAAAAGAAACATACCAGGGATTCCAATTCAATCCTATCAAGGTGGCATGTACCAATGCCATCTCACTAGTCCCAGTGATCAATTTCTGTTCACAATTGATCATAATGATAGGACTAAGAGCCAAAGGGATCACATAAACAAGAATAGTGTCTGCAAATACTAGCTGATAGAATAAAAAAGGGAGAGAACGATCCAACACGGGAAGCGAGATACACAGCAGACTCATAGAATGGCAGATGTCTTAAACAGCATTCTGGCCTCAGAATCAGCCCTTAAGGCATGTGGATCCGGCTGAAGAGCCCATGAGAGTATTTTAGGCATGGAAAGCCAAGACACTCTGGCAAAAAAAAAAAAAAAAAAAAAAAAAAAAAAACAACAAACACCTAAATGAAAGATCTCCGTGAGTGAGATCCCAGTGGAAAGAACAGGTCATCAAAGAAGGAGGTACCTTTCTCTGAAGGGAGGAGAGAACTTTCACTCTGACTACGACCTTGTCCAAATATGATCAGAGTCAGTGAACTCAAAAGGCTTCCATAGCCTTGGCGACTCATGACAAGAGCCTAGGGTGATTACTGATGCCATAAACAAGAGTGTCAATTTGTTAAGTCAACAACAGGAGTCACTGTGCACTTATTCCTCATGTAGGATCTCTGTCCTTAATGTGCTGTACATTGTGATTTAATGCTATAACTAGTACTCAAACAGTATTTTTCACTTTGTGTTTCTATGTGGGTGCAAACTGTTGAAATCTTTATTTAATATATGCTAAACTGATCTTCTGTATATAAAGAGATTGAAAATGAATCTTGATGTGAATGGAAGGGGAGAGGGAGTGGGAAAGGGGAGGGTTGCAGGTGGGCACGAAGTTATGGGGGGTGGAAGCCACTGTAATCCATAAGCTATACTTTGGAAATTTATATTCATTAAATAAAAGTTAAAGAAAAAAAAGCACTATATTCTAGAAAAGAATTCTGTATATAAAGAGAATTGAAAATGAATCTTGATGTGAATCGAAGGGGGGGAGGGAGAGGGAAAGGGGAGGGTTGTGGTTGGGAGGGAAGTTATGGGGGGAAGAAGCCATTGTAATCCATAAGCTGCGCTTTGGAAATTTGTATTCATTAAATAAAAGTTAAAAAAAAGAAAATTAGGAAACATCAAATAACAAAATAGAGGACACAAAAAAAGAAAAAATCTTGACCGTTCATGGATTGGAAGAATTAATATGAAAATGTCCACACTACCAAAAGTAATGTACAGATTCAATGCAATCCAAGTAAAAATGTAAGAAATTCTTATATGTAGAAATAAATGATTTTAAAATTCATATGGAAACACAAGAAACCCCTAATACCTAAAACAACCTTTTTAAAAGCAGTCTTAAACAACAAGAACACATCCAGAGTCATCACCACACTGGATTTCAAGACATGTTATGTGGCAGTTATAATCAAAACAGCCTGGTACTAGCATGAAAATAAACATGTAGACCAATGGAACAGAACAGAAACTCCAGAAATCAATACACACATCTACAACCAACTGATCTTTGACAAAGGAGATAATATCAATCTCTGAAGAAAGGACAGTCTCTTCAACAAATGGTGCTGGGAAAATTGGATCTGCATGCAGAAGTATAAAACAAGACTCCAAACTTACACTTTACACAAAAATCAAATGAAAATGGAACAAGGAACTAAATTTATGACCCAATATCATAAAATTACTAGAAGAAAACATTGGGGAAATTCTTCAAGACAATGGCATAAGCAAATTCTTCTTGGGAAAAACCTGAGAAGCAGAAGCAATCAAAGCTAAAATATACAAATAGGATTATATCAAAGTAAGAAGCTTCTGCACTGCAAACACTTAAAGTCAAGAGACAATTGACAGAATGGGAGAACATATTTGCAAACTATGAAACTGATAACGGATTAATATCCAGAATCTATAAAGAGCTCAAGAAACTCAACAATAACAAAACAAACATTTCAGTTAAGATATGGGCAAAGGACTTGAACAGGCATTTTTCAAAAATAAATTCAAATGGCAAAGAGACACATGAAAAAAATGTTCAAGATCACTAGCCATCTGGGAAATGCACATCATATTTAATTGAGAAAAGCTGGAAGCCTTTCTAATAACATCCAGAACCAGACAAGGATTCCTACTTTTACCATTACTATTCAATATAGTTCTGGACATTTTCGCCAGAGCCATATAGGCAAGAAAAATAATTAAAAGTGATACAAATGGGAAAAGAGGAAGTCAAATTATCCCTTTTGGCAGCTAGTATGATCCTATTTATAGGAGAACCAAAAAAGTCCACTAAGAGACCTTTGGAATCATAAGAGAAATTGGCAAAGCTGTAGGTTACAATATGAACATACAAAAAATCAATAGCATTTGTATACAATTCCATGGCTGAGAAAGAACTTTTAAGATCAGTATCAATCACAATAGTTACAAAAAAATTAAAATCTTGGAATAAATTTAACCAAGGATGTGTAAGATCTATACAATGAAAATTGCAAAATATTAAGAAATAGAAGACAGAAAAAATGGAAAAATCTTCCATGTTCCTGGATTGGAAGCATTAATGTCCTCACAATGTCCATACTACTGAAAGCAATTAAGATTCAACACAATCCCAATCAAAATACCAAGGACATTCTCAGATCTAGAAAAAAAAACAATCCTAAAATTCATATGGAAACCAAAGAGAATCCGAATACCTAAAGTAATCTTAAACAACAAAAACAAATTCAGAGTCCTAACAATACCAGATTTCAAGACATGCTATGTGGCAGTTATAATCAAAACAGGCTGATATTGGCATAAAAACAGACATGTAGACCAATGGAAGAGAATAGAAACCCCAGAAATTAATCCATGCATCTACAACACACTAACCTTCAACAAATGAACTAAAAGCACTCCCTAGACAGAAAAGTCTCTTCAACAAATGGTGTTGGGAAAATTGAATCTGCAGGCACAGAAGTATGAAACAATACCCCTACCTATACCTTATATAAAAATCAACTCACAGTGGATCAATAATCTAAATCTATAACCTGATACCATCAAATTGCTAGAGGAAAACACTGGAGAAACTTGGGAAGACATGGGTTTAGGCAAGGACTTCTTGCATAAGACCTCAGAAGCAAGGCAATAAAAGCAAAACTAGGCAAATGGGATTCCATCAAGCCACAAAGCTTCTATATAGTAAAAGAAAACTACTCAACAAAATGAAGAAGCAACCAATAGAAGAAAATATCTGAAAAGTATGTGTCAGATAAAGGAATAATATCCAGAATATATAAGGAACTCGAGAAGCTCAACAAAAACAGTCAGTCAGTGTAGTTAACAAATGGGTAAATGATATAAATAGGCATTTTTCAAATGATGAAATACAAATGGTCAACAGGCACATGAACCAAATGCTGGACCACTGGCCATCAGGAAATTGCAACTAAAAGCCACAATGAGGTAATATTTTACCTCAGTTAGAATGGGCTACCATCCAAAAAATCAAAATGTAATAAATCCTGGCAAGAATGTGGAGAAAAAGGTAACCTAATACAGTATTGTTGGAGATGTAAACTAGTACAACCATTATGAAAGACTGCATGGAGATTCCTCAGAAACTTGAAAACAGATCTACCATGTAACCCAGCCATCCCATTCCTGGGAACTTACCAAAAGGAAATGAAATCAGTATATGAAAGTGTTACCTGTACTCTCCTGTTTACAGCAGACCAACCCACAACAGCTATAATACCAAGTCAACCCAGATGTCCATCAGCTGATGACTAGATAAAGAAAATGTGGTACAGGGCCGGCGCCGCGGCTCACTAGGCTAATCCTCCGCCTAGCGGCGCCGGCACACCAGGTTCTAGTCCCGGTTGGGGCGCCGGATTCTGTCCCGGTTGCCCCTCTTCCAGGCCAGCTCTCTGCTGTGGCCCAGGAGTGCAGTGGAGGATGGCCCAGGTGCTTGGGCCCTGCACCCCATGGGAGACCAGGAAAAAAGCACCTGGCTCCTGGCTCCTGCCATCGGATCAGCGCGGTGCGCCGGCCGGCCGCGGCGGCCATTGGAGGGTGAACCAACGGCAAAAGGAAGACCTTTCTCTCTGTCTCTCTCTCTCACTGTCCACTCTGCCTGTCAAAAAATAAAAAAAATTAAAAAAAAAAAATGTGGTACAGATACACAATGGAATACTATTCAGCCATTAAAGAAATCCATTTTACAATAAAATGGATGCAACTGGAAACCATTATTCTTAGTGAAATAAGCCAGTTCCAAAAAGACAAATGTTTTCTCTGATATGTGGTAATTAATATAGAACATAAAATAAAAATACACTAGAACTGATATCTTTGATCTGATTATTATTTATAGCCCTGTCTTTTTTGCTGTGAAACAGTGTTTCTATTTTTCACTTCTTGAACATTATTGTTAGTGGTACATTAAGCCTGTGACTATGAAGTAAATTAAAAGTATGTTATTGCAAAAAATAAAGGAATGAAGTAAAGAGGGAGGAATAAAAAGGGAGGGAGGAAGGGAAATAGAGCTATTTTCTTAGAATTATATTTATGTAATACATAAAATCTGTTCTACCTATATTTATAAAAAGAGTAATATATTAACAAAGAAAAAAAGAAACAGTACTTACTGACAACAGTCACATTTTCCATCATAGACAAATGAAATAACTAGTGGAAAAGGAGGACAAGCACAATATTTAAAAGTTTCAGATCATGTTGCATGGAAGGATAGTTTGTTAAAAAATGTATCTCAGGGGATACAATAGTAAATACAACATATACAATATGCAACTATATAAACATAGACCTTCTTATTTAAGAACCCCCTTAGATGATGAGAATGAGTGCTCCTGCCATATGCCATTAGCAACACTCTGAAATGTGATAGTGCTGAATATTTAAACTTTATCTTACTAGTCTTTAGTTATAAGAATGGAGGTCAGTTCAGCCCCGAGGAGGCAGCAGTGATGGCTTAAGTAGTTGGGTTCCTGCCACCCACTTGGGAGACCTGCATTGAGTTCCTGGCTCCCAACTTTAGCCTGGCCAAACCCCAAACACTTCTGGTACCTGTGAATTAAACCGATGATTGGAGATCTCTGTCTCTCTGCCTCTTAAATAAAAAGAAATTTAAAAAAATGTTTTTAAAGGAAGAATGGAAGGAAATCTATATTGGGCCACTGCTACTGAGATCACAGCCCCCTGGACAACTCATTCAGCCCCCAGACACATGGTGATTAATCTGATGCTATTCCATTATGTTTTCCCCTCCCCATTTACGTTTTCTACTTCTGAAGTGGGGAGTTATGAATGCTTAAGACGAACGAGAGCATCATCATGTTTCTAATCAAGATGTTCCAGTGTTTTCTGAAACACAGACTGATTCGGATTCTTTCTCCAACGAGACAGCTTTCCTAATCTGTTTTTGACTGTTGCAGGCACCCCTGTTCTCTACTCCACACATCTTTCCAGCTGAGTTTTAGGCATAGGTTGATTCCATGTCATGAACAGCATGGAACCAAATTCCTTATGGATTTGCAATAAACATTAAAGAATAATATTATCAAGATCACATATACGAGGAGGAAGCACAGATGTTAAATCTCCAGCCCACTGCCATTTCCCTTCATAACCACTTGGCAGTTGTGCAAATTAGTGTAACTCATGAATGCCTTGCAAGGAACAGAAAGAAGTTTAGTGGGAGTTGTGGCTCATTGACTTTACGGAGAGCGTATGACTCAAATCCTCTGAGTTTTATAAGGTGATGAGTTAGGTTAGGGTAAAGCAAACCTTGGAGCGTAATTTGATTGGTTTTTCCTTCATCAGTGATGGATACTTGATAATCACTTTCTGCCTAATATATCAATATATCAACTGCAATTCAATTTTAATCTGTAAATAAAGTTAAATCAGGGCTATGAGGAGATTACACGCGTGCATTAGCTACTTAGAGGTGTCATTACTATCTGTGGTTATTGAGCTGAACACAGTCATTTGAGTTTTTAAGTTCCAGTTTTAAAGAAGATGAAATAGATTTGCTGAATGTTCTTACAAGAAACACCACACTCAGAAATTTCTACCTGCCTGAAATTACAAACATAAATTGTATGATATCAGAACAAATAAGGATTTCTAGCCTCAAGCACCAAGTGATATTATCTTCAGATTGTCAGTAGGCATGTAGGGAATACAATATGGAATAAGCTAAATGCTCCTCACACAGAAGGGAAAAAAATGGGCCAATATTCCCTTCTCAGCCTGAGAAATTAAAGCAGGGAAAAAGCCCACTCTGTCAACCTGCCATGCTTTACTGTGCTCACAGCTGGACCCTATCACAGGGGCAGTGTTACAGCACCTAGCATGTTATGGGCACTCAGTAAATATTATCTAACACCATTAACCAGTCCATGCACGTGGCCAAGCACTGTAGGCACTAAATCCCTGACATAATGGGACATGTCTATATGAATGTGAAGCACAGCAGGCCACATCAAAGCAACTGTCAGCCCCGGAGACAGAAAGAGGGGCTGGCCAAACCTGCACAAGAACAATCAGCTATGGAACAGACCAGAAACGATGGAGACTGGCATTTAGCTCTACGTGCACAGATCGATTCCTCAGCCTTCTGTGACTGAAATCAACTAAGAAAATACTGGAGAATCATTTTATACCAGTCATGTTTGACTCAACACACTGTTGTGTCAAGCTACTGAAAGGTAAACATTCCAGAATGGTGAATATTTTCCATTTCAGCTGGGTTATAGAAAGTCAGGCATGCACATTCTGAAGAGGAATATGTGTGTGTGTGTGTGTGTGTGTGTTTATGGGCATGTGTGTATGTATGTATTTTTTGTCACATGAATAAAAGAAGTCACCTGTAACACCTGCTAAATTTCTGAACTTAGCACATTTCTACTTCAAATTAAACTTGAACAAGACTCTATACAGATTTCAGAATATTAACCAGACTTTAAAAAAAAAATCTGGGTACTGTATTTTTAAGATAAATGTAATTTCCTTACATCTTGGTTAACTTTTGTGTTGTCAAAAACACTTTTGGATTTGAATTAATCATTTAAAATAAATTATCAAATCTTAGACATTATTTTTTTAAGTTTCCTTGGTTATATTACGGGGAAAAGCCGAACAAAATGGAGCTCACCACCAGGATACTAGGCACCAGTGTCAGCACCCTGAAAATCTAATCTCGCTGCTAAAGCAGCAAAGAAAACAAGCACTGATTCACAAAGTCTATAGCCCAGGAAAATGGGAGCGAACAGAAACAGGAGGGGACTCAAGAGAGCCACAAATTGTCCTCAGCTGTTTTCTGAATTGCGTGTTAATACGGATTCATGAGTAAATCCTGAGTGCATTTGTTGGAGACAAGTGCTTTCTACTTCAGGGAATAAAAAAGTGAAAGGAAAGGAGATATATACACGTATATAATGCACATTAGATAACCACATGTACATACATATGTATGTACTATATATACAAGTACATAGAGTGCAAACAAACGCCTCAGAGTTAACGGTTCAGCAAATCACAAGGTTTGAGAGGGTCACTCCACATCCTTCAGGATAGGGTATGAGAAGTATCTTACATCCAGTTTACCCACAGAAACCAGGACTTGATGCCACTAAGTTCATGGTCAGACTCAGTTGTAAGCAGAACCTCCTATCAAAATTTAACCAAAATACAACAGCAGCATTTTCAAGATTAAATTAAAAACCATCTCACCAGATGGGCCCTGAGCTGGGTCTCCTGAATTGTCAAGGGTCTCAGGAAGTTACAACTTGGCACTGTTTCACTATCAGGCATATTCAGTTTCCCACCTGGAAAACACTGTTGGAACCCAAAATTTTACTAAGCCAATAGCAAGGCATAGCTCACCCCTTAGTTTTCTGTTCATCAGGGGGATGAAGTCCACAGCCAGAACTACTCCTCTGTTTCCTCTCTCCTGCAACCACATTCAACAAGCACACTTCACGTGATCACTACGTGTATCAGGCCCACTTCCTGTCACCCTCAGCACCGCCCTCCACCCAGCTGCAGTCATCATCAGCCACTAAACCCATCACTTATTATCTCTGCCTCTCCACCATGATTCCCAGTCTTAGGAAAATGTACCATTTTTCAAAATAAGGTAGGTTTTCATTTCACATATGGTAGTTTTCAGTTGACTAGCCTATTAATCTTGCCAGAAAAATCTACAGCTTTAACTAATTTTGGAAAGCTAGTATTTAGCAAATTCATTCTGATTTTGCTTATCTGGCATTCCTTACCTTTGTGAGCAACTACAGCTTATATTCAAAAGTCTTCCATTCTCCTTCCTGGGAAAAGTGCCATATGAAGAGAATCAATATACAATCTCCTTTCAGGGAGAAGAATATGATAATGCCCCCTGTTTCATGACACTAGCCACCCATCTTTGTCAAGTGCTGAACATTAACAAAAGTGGAAATGTCATAGTCCATCTGTAGGATGGAACTAACTGAGAAAGGGTTCTAATTTCTTTTTACCATTAGATAAGTGGACTCAACCCTGATGTAAGAAAGTTAATCAGTAAATGACATTGAAATCTTTCCCCTGGAGACCTCTATGTTACCCACATGTTTTCCCACCACTAGAAATAATGATTGCTTGCTGATAGTTAATGCTGCTACATATTTATTTTTCCTTAAAACAAACAATGGAAGTAAGTCATTGGCTGAATAATACACAACAGCTTGATTAGTTTCAGACTCTGGAATTTAAGAACTGCAAGGGTCTGAAGAGAGTATTTTATTTAAAATAACATCCTTATCAATTGTGGTTATGCTTGTCTGTATAGAAAAGTACTTCCCAGAAAGCCTAATAATGTTACTACTGGATGGCTTAAAGCATTAGAAGTTCTCATTTTTTTTTATCAAAAGGTGAGTAGTCACCCATAGGGAGGTAGGATGGGTACTTTAAATTAATTGCATTAATTGCATTTTTCATAATGACAAAATATTCATTTGCAACTCAAAATGAGTAAATAACAACAGGTTCAGAATCTGACTTCATTTTTCCTACTTTTTAAATCCTTGTTTTGCCTAATAGGGACATCAAGGACTACAGGTAAGATTCCTTCCATTTTATTGCTTTAAGACTGAGATCAAGTTATCCCCAGTCTTGATGTGTTCTGTTGGAAAATGATTCTTCATGGGTATCACATTTTTGTGTATCTTTCAGGCAGGAGCACTAACTGCTTTTGTTCCATATAGTTTCCTCCAACCATGTCTGTATAACGAAGAGTCTCAGAAGATGAAAACAATGTCTCTCCGAGGACAAAAGGCAAGCTATCCATTATAAAAATTTGGGCTTCCTAAGCTTAGTTAAGAGTTTGTCTCGCACAGAACAACTCACTGATGTGTCACTGGGGCTTGGAGTACAGATGCTGGATGATCTGTAATCCTGGGTATGTCAACTGCTGTCCCTTGTCTCTGACCCAGGAGACTCCTGCCTTCTGCCAGTAGCCATGAAACTGCTTCAGGCCATTTATTTAGCTTGCTAGGAGGGTAAAATCTCAGATCTTTCTCTGTTCTATGGGTACTTTACCCAATGAGTTCAAAAGTATTTTTTGTTATCCAGGAGACTATAAACTATAGCATATCACATTTGTAAATTTTAAAAAAATATATATATATGATTGGAGAATCTTGAAACTGCATTTGAGCACTTTAAAAAATACATAGAGGTGAAGAAGCTGAGTTACGGTGGTCAGAAAGTCTATTTAGCAAAGAGTAAAACAGAATCATCAGCAAATTAAGGAAAGATGGAACATCCTATAATCCTGAAAATATATTTATTTCAGTTTTCTATGACGAGGGATTTAGAGACGGAATTGATATTTTATCCCCATAACCTGTAACTCAAAGGCTCCTAAACATTTTGTCTTTCATGTTTATCCATGGGATAATGATCAATCAGATCAAAACTGTTTTTCTCACCTCCTGAGTTCCCCAGCTTTTCCAAGGCTTGCTTATCCTGCTCTCTCCTGAAGCCATCCCTTAGGTTCAGAATGGGGAGGTGCAAATATGGCAACAGCTGTTTCCAATAACTTAGAAGACTCAAATTTCAATCACACTTTACCAATGCTGAGTCATTTGCCTTCTTCAGCCAGCCTTTGGGGAACTCAAATTTCTCAAACTAATTGAGCACTTAATACACAGCTATAAATTAATCACATTGAAATGGTGCTAATTATTTCATTAGCTCCAATCCAAATCATCACTTATGGAAACTAAACTGCTAAACTCCTTCTTTATTTAAACTATTGATTTAAGATATGCTATAAATTACATATGCTGAAAAATAATGATTGCATTTCTAATTTCTGGAAAATTGAGTATATTATGGAGGGAGTGTGTGCTGCTGATCGATACTTTATTTCCTGGGGCATATATAGCAGTAACTGTAATTCGTAGCCACAAGAATAAAGTGAGGTCAGAACAAATTTTCATCCCACTGGTCCCATGGCAGACTGATGAGCAGAAAAGCTCTATGCTTTCCACTTTTTTTTCCCCTTTTTCCTGAACATCTTGACAGGCAGGCTGGTAGATAATCCTGTTCAGAGTTAATGTGCAGTAACAGGATGGAGGGCAACTGACTTAAGAGGCTTGCATCTGGGTCGGGACATATCGATGCCATATTTAAAGATGTTCTCTCGGTTCACCTCTGTGAAGATAAATGTCTGAACAATGAGCTTAAAAGAAAAAAAAAAGGGGGGAGAGAGACACTCAGGGATGGTGATGGATTGTCAAACTGCGGAAAAGAGCTTTCACCAAAGAGACATGTTTGCTCTGTAAGGAGGCACAGAATAAAGGAGAAATGCAGAAAATAATTAAAATATTTTTCCTTGTCTGGGCTGTGCTAGCTGGAAACCAGATTCTTAAGAGAAAGTTCAGCTATTTTAACTCATGAAGAGCAGCACTTTTGATCAACTGGGATGATAGAATTCATCCCCCCTGTACCCAATAAATGGACCTAAGGCCAAACTCTGTAATTCATTTGGCAATTCATCATCTATAATCCTGTAAAAAAAAGCATCTATAATCATAAAATGCTGCTTCAATGTTTTACCTGCATTTAACCTGAAATTTACTCTTGTCTCAACTAGAATATAAGAATTTTTAGAGTAAGTGGCCATTTTCTGCATCTTTGGGGGTTTGGGTTTCATTTTTTTTTTGGTTTCGTTTTTTTCTCCTTACAAGGCCTGGCTCAATGTCTTTTCATCAGGACAGTCTTAACCAGTGTATGTTCAAGTGATTTGGAGCAGCATTTGAGAATTTGGGTTAGTAGCCTGATGGCACAATTTAAGCTTTTAAGCATGAGAATATATAGGTAGGGTACAGCCTTCCCTTAGCAGCCACCAATTATCCATTATGATATCTGAAGCTCAATTTTAGAGCCAGAGGAGACAGACAACAAGAGGGTGATGTGGAGACTGTGGAAGCAAAAATGCCTGAACACCGGTATCAACAGCCCCTGGTTTCGGTGAATGCTGGGCTCTTCGTTGTTCTGCCAGTATATGGTTCTGCTCTATTGAAATGCTATGCAGTCTGGTGTTTGTCAGTAAATACATATATTAGCAGTGATCTTAAGATGTTCCTTCATGCAATAAGCTGCCATACTGCATTGTCAGAGTATATAAAACATCTGGAGTTCTCTCTGAATAAATCTGCATGACTGACTTTATATTTCTCTGGGAATCAGTATTTCCTCCTTTTTAAAAAATATTTTTTTCTTAACTTTGGTGACTTCGTACCACTCATTGCACTCTGTGTTTCAGGAGGTGCTTTTCACAGACCTAATATGCATTGAAGTGCAACATGCTAATGTGCTGATGATGAGATTAGATAATTCATAACATAACCATCTTTTTCCACAGGTTATAAGTTAATTGTACTGGAAGACTCATGAAAGCAAGCACTGAATGTCTTTTCTTTAGAACCAAACACCTAGAAGTTTGCTAACTCATTTATGCATTATAAAATATCTGTGAATAAGTGAATGTGTTAAACCAATTCTATTGTATTTTTAATTTTAAAAGACCTCAATTAGTCTATTTTACTGGAAAGAATTTTGCTACACCTAAATCATCTTGGGAGTGTTTCTTTATAAGTCATTTATTTCCTGGAATTCCTCCAAACCATGAGCTCTCTGACTCTGACAACTTCAAATATCTTTAATGATTTCTTTAAAGAGCAATAAAACGGCAGGCTACTAAAAAGGAGATAACTATACCAAGCCTTCTCATGAATGGACTTAGCAAGCATTTAAGGAGCCTTAATATCAGTCTTCCACAGCTAGATTTATAACACATCCATTTTCTGAATCTCTTTGACTTGGCTCCTAAAGCCCCTAGGCACAATTTTGCAGGGAGTTCCTATGACGCACATACATTAAACTGAGAAGCAGGAAATATGATTCTCCTAGAGGCTGATATTCACCGACTTTGATTATTCTTCATAGCAAGTCAGGTTAGGTTGGCAGGTCATTATCTGATGGATGCTGCCAACTACGGGGTGAAAAAACAAGGTAAAGGGCTCTTACACTGAATAATGGGGACACAAAAGCCACAGGAAGAGGCTTTTAGACAATCACTAAAAACTCAAGTTAGTGTCTTCAGCATTCATTCCTGCCTACACACTGAATATTCATTTGTGCCTTTTTAGGACATTTGATGAATCTATACTTTATGAATAAAATAACATAGTAAAATGAGGTAGTCAACTTTTAATTTTGCCTTTTGAGATTGGCAGAGTGATCCTTTGAGGTCCTCAGGTGTCCCTGAATAGGTAACAATTTTTAAATGATACAAGGCCAAACGTGGCCTTGAATGAGTTATCTGTCATAGTTCAACCCATAACAGTACACAACTCAAATATCTTACCCACATCTGTACAATTTTTAAAACAGTTTTGCTATCACACTTTGATATGCATATTGACAAGCCCAGCAGCACTCCCTCCAAAAAATGATTTACAATTAAATATGGTTATAAATGAAACCCAAGGGTCACAGAGGTTTATAGTTGGAACACACCATGTAATCATCTCGCCAATCCTCTCTTCCACCGTATCTCTCATTATATAGTATCCCTGACAAACTCTGGTTTAATTTCCCAATACATCGGGAGCTCAGTAGCTGGAAAGATAGCCTTTATTACTAAGCTGTCGCTCCCCCACTCGCGGAGGAAGGACACCAGACCCTGCGCTGTTCTCTTTCCCTGGCCCTTCCCTGGTTTGCTGCTGCTCCCCTGCCGCCGCGGAGGAGAGGCACCGGCGAGCTCTCCAACCGACTCTCTCAGGGGGCACGGCTGCGCATGCTGTCTCTCTCCCCCTTTTAAGGGGTTGGGTCAGGAATCAGCTAATTAACGAAGCAGCTGTGTAAGATTTGTTTGCTCTCTCTCAGCGCCATATGATGGGAGATCAGGTGCATAGAGTTAGTCTTAATAGTGTCAGTGGTCTAGTCTAGTCTCGGTAGTCTCAGTACTTATTTCGCCATGTTGCGGGAGACAGGCCCTGCTCCCCACACTAAGCAGTAGTATAAAATAATCATTTCTTGTGCAAAACAACTTCTACTCAAGTTTACATAGTTTGCAATGCAGTTTCATATATATCATCCCATTCTACCCTCACAACACTCAGGCCAACCAGGAATTATTAATCCCAATTTCCAGAAAAGAAAGCTCAAAAACATTAAAAGTAAGCTTTCAAATATCAAGCTATGTAACAAAACAGGATACAGATCTGAAAATATATGCCATTGGTATCTGCCTTCATTTCCTCCAAAATTCATGCCTGGATTGAGGTAAACATTGCTTATTTAGATTGATGAGGTTCAGAAATGAGCACCTCTTTTTGCCTGGAAAGGTCAGGGGAATAATTGCTACCCCCAGGACACATACGACACAGGAGCTGCTGTTCCTACACCAACCAATAAGGATTTGACATGTGCAGTTCATATCCAAAAAAGAGGCTGGCATTATGGTGCAGAGAGTTAAAGCCATTTCCTGTGATGCTGGCATCCCATATGAATGCTGGTTCAGTTCCGGCTGCTCCACCTCCAATCCAGCTCCTTGCCAATGTGCCAGGGAAAGCAGCAGGAGATGGCCCTAGTGTTTGGACTTCTGCTACCCTATGGGAGACCTAGATGGAGTTCCAGGCTCTTGACCTCCACCTGGCCCAGCCCTGACTGTTGTGGCCATCTGGAGAACGAACTAGCAGATGGAATCTCTCCTCTCTCCCTGGAACTCTGCCTTTCAAATAAAATAAATCTTTATAAAAATTCCATAAAGAATATATTACTGACATCTTCACAACTAAGGACAATAAATGCAAACCAGTAAGCTGAGTAATGGAAAAATGACCTTTATGTGAGGATCTTCTAATAATTCATAAGCCAACAGGCAATAAATGATATCTCAAGTGCAATCATCAGCTTAAAGCAAACTTGAAAGAATAGATTCCATATTTTATAGTATTTTCCATCATCATAGATATTCTTGAATGTGTAAGTACAGTTCCACTATTCAGCTGGAAGCTCCACATACAGTGCCCAGTCACAAGCTTACTGATTTTCCATCTCAAGATACAAAAGAAGTCACTTCGTCAATTAGAGTACAATGACACTAATGAATGCATTCTAGTTGTTCCCTTTCTTGCAAGACTTTCTTATCTGGCAGCTCCAGTGATGTGATGAGAAGGCGATTTGCAAGTCTGATTTGGAAGTTTTTGATCACAAGAGACTAGGGAGTATAAAGTTTCTGCTTACAGTCTCAGGGACATTACAGAAAATTAGCTGTGGTAATGCATTGAAATTATTCAAATAGAAATAGACTCTCAACTTTGTGATCATTCCTTTTTAACTTGCAAAAAGACCGGGATGTAAATGAAAACTCTTATGGCTATTCTCTAGAGACCAATAGTTAGTAACTGAATCTCTTCAAACTTCTGTATTATTCAGGTCTTTGGTCAATGGGCAGCAATAAAAATAGAGATATTTTCAGATTTTCAAATCTTCTATTCATCTTTGTGATGAATTTGAATCAACAATTCTAAACAAGTCCTAATAATCAATTGGCAAGGTTTTCTATACAAAAATATAAGCTAACTGCTTTGCTTCATCATTCTATGCATCCATTTAGCACAATCCATGAGATTATTCTCCCTTATTACCTTGATTTTTTAAGACATTGATCATCTTGTAAAATAAGCACATCATTAATAGAAGCGTTATTTCTGCTCTCTGTATATGACAAGACACAAAATCCTACACAAATGCTCTACTAAGCTAGCTACAGATAGCATTGAAAGCATTATTCACAAAAGGAGACATAATGATAAAAGCAATCCACTGATAATATTATGGATTAGTAAGTGTGGAAACAGTCAGAAAAATATTTATTTGCTTTATGATGCACAAAAACGTATATTTGCAACCTATTGGGTCCTGAAAGACAGATGCATACAATGTAGGCTGTTCCACTATGGAGCACATTCCGTTAGACCAGTGCTGACGCTGAACATCATCAGTTCTTGGAGGAGCCACCTAAACTCACTTTCCATCTGGTTGATTGAGAGCACTGCCAGGTGGGGACTGACCAGGTGCACTGAAGGCGAATAAGATGTCAGAAAGGTAAAAGGTAATTTGTTTTCTCCTCTGGGGTAACCTCGATATGTTCTTTTTCTCCAAACAGTTAAGTTTAGAGGAAATATGCCTACACCAAGTTTTAAATTATTAACAAGCTTAACATTCATGTGCCATTGAATGTGGATGCATTTAAAGGTGGGTGAAGATCAATTTTCTGTACCTAATTTTTAATTGAGTCTAATGACCAGAAATGACCTAGAAGGGCTTCAGCCTTGAGAGAAAAGTTATTAAGCAAATCCGGGGAATGAGATACTGCTGCTTGCATGGATATTTTTTATTTCAGACTCTGTCCCTGGATCTGCCAACATGACAATGCTCTTCAATAATAAAAAAGACATGTTCCGAGCTTTTGCAAAGATGACACCTGCTTGAGTGACAGCCTATTCCTGCATGCCAGTTCCTCAGCTCTAGTTACACAGCAATCTGTCAGCCACTTAGATGACAAGCACTCTTAAAGACTTAACCATTAAAGAGTTAACTTACACATATTTTTTTAATCTGGTACAATGAATGTCTCTCCATCATTCAAGGGGTAGTAAAGTTACTGTACAAAACAAACAACACTATTTAAAGGTTAATTACTAGATTAATGCGTACCTTCCCACAACACTTGCTCTTTATTTACAGATATAAGAATCTGCAATTATATCTTGCATTAAATATCCTTGTTCACTTCCTTTCTTTGGCCCAAGAAATAATTTCTGATGGGTCCTAAATACAGAAATCAAAACATTACCCTAATTTTTTGTTATTTCTGTGCTTACTGAAAAAAAAATCTCCTTTCACTATTGACACACAGAGAATGTGATGACTGAAAGTGGATGAGCCATTTCTCACTCCCCTCCAGGTGAGACCTGAAAATTATTTCTCATCATTAAGTAAAAAACATTTTATTTTGAGTTGGCATGACAACAACATAAGAATTTCTGATTTTCTCAGACATCTGGAAAACCGAAATATTTTAGCACAAGACACCTAGTCAATCTTTTATGCTCTCATTAATGTTAAAAGTGACTATGTGGGGCTGGCGCCATGACTCACTTGGTTAATCCTCCACCTGCAGCACCGGCATCCCATATGGGTGCCAGATCTAGTCCCGGCTGCTCCTCTCCCAGTCCAGCTCTCTGCTGTGACCCGGGAGGGCAGTGGAAGATGGCCCACGTGCTTGGGCCCTACACCCCCTGGGAGACCAGGAGGAAGCACCTGGCTCCTGGCTTCAGATTGGCGCGGCGCATGCCATAATGGCCATTTGGGGAGTGAACCAACTGAAACGGAAGAAAGACCTTTCTCTCTGTCTCTCCCCCTCACTGTCTATCACTCTACCTGTCAAATAAATAAAAAAAAAAAGTGCCTATGTGGACAATTCCACAGATATACAAATGTGCTCCACTGAGTCAAATTAATAGTTCACCTTGTGTTGCTTTTCTAAAGCAACAAGAAAATCATGAAATAGTGTCACAAACACAGGTGTATGTTTGGAAATCATTGTGGGCAGTATGGGCAATAGTGTCATGTATCTATTCCTTCTGAAGATTTTCAACACATCAATGGTAACATTACAGACTCAAGACTGCCTGTTGTACTACTGTGGATAGGATCCTTAAATAAATGTGGTCTTTTGCCTTCTCAGAAGTTTCCAAAACTTCTTGAAGAGAGGGTCACCTCAAAGGTTTGAGCAAGCAGGGAGAACTTTCATGTTGTAGATGGTATTTCCATAAGAAAAGACCTCTTATGTCAGTAGGTACAAAATGGTGACAGAACGGAAAATTTTGAACTGGAGAGAAAGGGTAAAAGAGAATGAGAAAAAATGTTAAAGGGAGAGAGCAGAATTAACAGGAAAGTATTGGATATGTTTCCAAAGCAAACAACAAAGTATAGTCACTCTGCTTTCTATATAATATGACAAATTTCTTTATCTAATAAATACAGTGAAAATTTTTTATTTTTATTTTCCTACAAATTAACTTGATTTCCCCTTTTATTCTCAAAAATAATAAAGAAAATGGATATGTCTAAATTAATGGTAATGAAATGAGGGGAAAGTCTACCAGAAAATTAAGAAATGCTCAGAGACATATTTTATAGATAATTATAAAATAAATTTGGAAATACAATAATAAGTGTTTTGGAAGAAACTTTTATATTCAACAAGCAATATAAATTGTAATCATTCATCCTGAGGCACTTTATAGAAAGAAATAAACCCAAGAGTAGGCTTACTGATTCTGTTGTGTTTGTTTTCCATTGCTGTGTAACAAATTACCACCAACTCAGTGGCTTACAACAACACACATTTATTACCCCACAGTCCCTATAGTTCTGCAATCCAGACACATTTCCAGTGTTACTCCTGCTCCTTGCAACTACAGGACTGAGTCTCTCAGCTTTTAGAGACCTGCAATGTGATGCTCTCCACAGAAAGTTCATATCACAGCAAATGGTTTCTCTAAAGCTATAGGAAAGGTCTCACTAGTGCCTGCTAAAAAGAGAACCAGATAGATGATAATCATGATGATGACAATGATGATGATGATGATGAGAGAGAGAGAGAGAGAGAGAGAGAGAGAGACGAGATATATTTACCAAATTATGGCAGTAGCATTCCACTATCTGCCATATTCTATTGGTTTTGCATGTCATAAGCCTCACCTACACTCAAGAGAAGGGAATTTCATGGACATGACCATAGGGACAAGATAACATTTATCTGCCACACCTGGGTAAAGAATTCCCTGTAAGTTCAAAACACAGACTCCTCACACATCCAAAGGGCCTTTTCCTGGCAAGCAGCTACCTACTTGAATATTAAATCAGTCCCACAAAAATACTTATTTTGGTGCTGACCATTACTAAAAAACAAAATAAAAAATATTCCAGTGTTCAACGCAATGTACTTGTTCACCAATGCAAAACATTACCAAACAATGGCATGAACCTAATTGATGATGATGTTCCCAAATTACTGCCGGCTTGATGATATTCTGAGATCTCTTCAAATGCCTCCCTAATGTTTCCTTTCTCTGATAGGAATGGGTCATTACCTGAAGAGAGCTGTAAACATGCAATGAAGTGACCTTACCAGAAAGAAAGTCTCTATTCAGACTCAGGATGGAAAAGGCTGAAACCCAGCGGGGTGCTTGAATAGGCTGTTAAAAAGACAAGAATGTCCACATCTAGGTAAGTGCTGGCATAAACTTATTTAACATGTTGTTTGAAGAATTGTCAGAAATGACCTTTTATTCAGCTCACTGAAATTAGTAGTTGATGAGTTTGCATGAGGATTTTTTTATTTTTAAAATTTTTATTTACTTGAAAGACAGAGAGACAGATGGGGAAATATCGTCCATTCACTGGCTTACACCTCCAGTGCCTACAACAGCTGGGAGTACCAAGCCAAAGCTACCCAGGAGTCTGGAACTCAATCCAGGTTTCCCACACAGGTGGCAGGGACCCAACTTCTTAGTGCATCATCACCTGCTGCATTAGCAGGAAGTCGGACTGGAAGCAGAGCCAAGACGTGAGCTCAGACACTCTGATATGAGATGCAGGCATGACAAGCAGCATCTTAACTGTTGCACCAAACCCTCACCCTATTTTTCAAATGGTGCATATTTTTCATAACTATTTTAATTGGTCTAAAACAAAGAAATGCACATCTATTTGCTTTGGTTTCAATAAGCCCAAAGAAATTTTGAATCTATATAAACTACTACTAATTGGATTTCCTTGTTGTCGTTCATTAATGAATTAATCCATAGTGTATCATCCGTGATTTCTAATGTAGCTTAAGTTAAAGAGGAGAAAGAACAAAAATACTAGTAAAGTACAAATTTCTAAAGAAATCTTCTAGATTTTGCTATATATTTTGCACATATTTTGTTCATACCTATTTGGACAATTTTTAGCCATTCATATCTACTGAATCTTTCAAAAGCATTTAGCATAGTTGTCAAAAAGATCAACTTTCTCCCATTCCATATTCACATTTTATCAGTAAAAATGTAACTGATTTGTTGGCATGGCATAATAGGTTAAGTCACTGCTTGCAACAGTGGCATCCCATACTGGAACGCAAGCAAATCCCAGATGCTTTACTTCCCATCCAGTTCCTTGCTAATAATCCCAGAAGACAGTAGAAAATGGCCCAAGTGCTTGTGCCCCTGCCATCCATGTGGGAGCCATGGATAAAGTTCCAGGCTCCTGGCTTTGGCCCAGTCCAGTTCAGCCATTGTGGCCATTTGGGGAGTGATCCAATGGATGGAAGATCTCTTTCTTTCCCTCTATCATTCCGCCTTTCCAATAATAATATATATCTTTATACATGTATATATTCAATAATAAATAAATCATTAAAAATACATAGTAGGACAGTGATTCCTGCTTTAAGAAAAAAAGGCAATTCATTTGTAAAAACATCATAATCAGTTCAAATATTTTTTTTTTTGACAGGCAGAGTGGACAGTGAGAGAGAGAGACAGAGAGAAAGGTCTTCCTTTGCCGTTGGTTCACCCTCCAATGGCCGCCGCAGCCGGCGCGCTGCGGCCAGCGCACCGGGCTGATCCAATGGCAGGAGCCAGGTGCTTCTCCTGGTCTCCCATGGGGTGCAGGGCCCAAGCATTTGAGCCATCCTCCACTGTACTCCCGGGCCATAGCAGAGAGCTGGCCTGGAAGAGGGGCAACCGGGACAGAATCCGGCGCCCCGACCAGGACTAGAACCTAGTGTGCCGGCGCCTCAAGGCGGAGGATTAGCCTAGTGAGCCACGGTGCCGGCCAGTTCAAATATTAACAGGTTTAAGATGAAGTGCAACTTTTGGTAAAGGTCCTATGTGAGAAGAGAATAGTCTGCTAGCCACAGCACTCAATGAAGGGAAATAAGTTGGCATGCTCTAAGAAGGAATAAAGAATGTCAATTAATCTGGGGGATTGGTTAAGAGAAAGTCATTTAAAAGTGTTTCTGCTCATCAAAGATACAGTCAATATGTACACATTCAACAACTATTTGTGGAACATCTATTATGTGCTAAATAATAAGAATGAGTGCTTGCTACTCCACACAGGGAAAAACATGATCACTGCCCTTGAAGATTCCAATACAATTACTTTGTAAGATACTACAGTATTTATGTAATGTTTATCACATACGAGGGGTTGCTATTGTCTTTAACCCTAAAAAGCTTTTGGTGTTAGCCTGGACTCTGACAGGTGCTAACGAATGGTGAGAAATGCACTGAGGTCCTAAGGTTATTGCTTGATGATTTATGACGCATCAGTCCTTAGTTGAAAGTGTCCTGTCAGATTCATTTTTTAACACCAACAAATATGAGGTTGAATTGTAAAATAGGTTCCATTTAATCCAATTTATTTTATGTAGCTGTGCTCAAGGATGCATGAAGGGGCTTCTGCTATGGAAAGTCTTTCAAACAGTAGCACAGATGGAAATTTACCCTAGAAAAACTGCAGAGGTATATTCCACTCTCTTCTCTCTTGCACCATGTACATAATCTGTCACCAAGTCATGGCACTCAAAACTGTCCATTCCCCAAACATACAAATATACCTTGCCATTACTTTAGTACATTCCCCTTAATGTGCTGAACAATTATTTCCTTCTTACTGCCTCCAATATTCTACCTCCAGCCCATATCTGTAGTGCTTCCAGACTTCACAGAGTAGCTCTGACCCTTATTATTTACAGATAGTTCCCTGTGGATCTCTGCATTCCAAAGAATAGTGCCTGTGCATTACCAAATGGGGTAGAGAGCTACCATATTCACTGGCATCCTCTATGATTTTTCCCACTCATGTAATTGAGTTCCAGCTTTTTAACCCATCTCCATTCCAAGTATGCCAACTTTTTTTAATAGATAATTTTCTATTCTTGCAATTCTGTTGTATTTTTGAAACATCTTTTGAGTTCCTTAAATTCTTCACAAACTTCTATTCATCAACTATTCATCTATTCATCAACCTTACCTGAATATCTTATGCACGATTTTCCACAAACGTTTGGGCAGCACTAATTTTATTGCAAAAGTATTTACTGAATCCCAAATGTTATGCCGAATTCTAGGGATTCCATGGTAAACCAGAATGCAATAATATACTATTTTTGTTTATTTATTGTTCTTTTTATGTTCTGAGCTCTTTCAGAGAAGGCATCCTATCTGAACTTATTTTTATATTGCTTCCAACTACCTAATGCAGGGCTAACACATCACAGACTACGTAGGTTTTTTGAATAAGTGACTGGAAAACAATGCCATTTAACACAATGATAAAGTAGTTTCTTAATCTTATTAAAATATTTTCCATGTACTATCTTCAGCATTTTAGGAAATAATTTGAGGCAAAACTCTTAAGTTCTATAGCCTTCTCACCACTTTGGATTTTTTATTGTAAAACAATTTTTCTATACTTATAGAATTAAAATAAAAATCAAAAGAGATAAAATATGTCTTCATTCTATCCTCAGTATGTGTTGAAGCATAGAAATTATAGGAATTAATTCCACCACTGGGTATTTGTTTCAGAAAAATCTGGTGTATAACAACCAGGGACAAAAGGCAGAAAAAAGTAAAAAGGAAAAGTCTATGAAAAGAAAGAGGATAAATGCAAGATTACATAGAATGCTATTTACTGTGGGACCTAGAGACAGAAACGTGGTCTCAGGTTACCATGAGGCATCTACAGGTCTCCACAGCCCCAGTCAGTAGTAAGGGATTTATATATTAAGCTACACAGAGGTGGTCCATGATAATTAAAGTCCTCCTGGACTTTCTCAAGAAACATTAGCATTCCAGGGGCCAGTGCCATGGCTCACTTGGTTAATCCCCTACCTGAGGTGCCAGCATCCCATATGGGTTCTAGTCCTAATTGCTCCTCTTCCAGTCCAGCTCTCTGCTGTGGCCCAGGAAGACAGTGGAGGATGGCCCAAGTGCTTGGGACCCTACACCCGCATGGTAGACCAGGAGGAGGCACTTGGCTCCTGGCTTTGGACTGGCACAGCACCAGCATGGCAACCATTTGGGGGTTCAACAAACGGAAGGAAGACCTTTCTGTCTCTCTATCTAACTCTATCTGTCAAATAAATAAAATAAAATAAAATAGAAACGTTAGCATTCCATTCAAGGCCTTAGATAAGGCATATTCTAGGGTCTGACCCAGCAAGACAAAGACAGTAAGACAAAGAGCACCCGTTCTCTGGTTTACTCCCCAAATGCCCACGTTAACTACAACTGGGCCAGGCTGTTGCTGGGAGCTGTGAACTCAATCCAGGTCTCCAAGTGAGCAGCAGGAACTCAATTACTTGACCCATCTGTACCACCCACTGCCTCCAAGACTCACTGGTGGGAAGCTGAAGTCAGGAGCCAGAGCGGGGAATCAAACCCAAGCAGTCCAGTATGGGACACAGGCCTCTTAACTACTAGGAAAAAATGCCTGCTCCTGGCAGATTATCTTAATGATTTCATTTATCCCATTAGATTTGGAATGACTCTTAAAATTATCTAAATGGCAAGATGACAGGACCAAAACGGCTGTGGTCAAACTGAACCCTATGGGATTATAAACATATGGTAAATAATTAGATCAAAACCAATTTTCAATGACTTGGTTGTTTCTTAGGCAACATTTTTAAAATCACATTTCCCCTTCCTAAGTCTTGTATTCATGCTGGGATAGAAACTAAATTAATCCCACCTCTTAATGCAAATGTAAAGTTTTTATATTAATTTCAATTCCGCAGCTTTATTTCTTTACTTCTTACAAACCACGTACCATTCACTGTTATGATATGTGCTCTAGTGATGGTATAATTAATGGTAGTATACAATGATGGTTAGAACTTGTCTGTTCATTTTCTCTCTTAGTCAATTGAGATTTACATCAAAGCTTTTAAAGATAATTGAGGATCATAACGTTCTGTTTACTCAATTTCTTAAAAATCACATCTACCTTTGATTGCTATCTGGCAAACCTTTAATTATAGGTGTTAACTTAATTGTATGTATTAATACCTGGCCATGGGTGTAGCTAGACATTTTGAAATAATTTTTTTAAGAAAAGGCAGACATGAGAAGGAGTAAAAAGTCAATATCACTAAATTAATTGATTATCAAAAAGATTTTTATGTCATTTCTGGACATTTTGCCAGAAAACTCCAGTGAAACACTATTTGTAAACACTAAGATATTTTTACTAACTTGGAAACATACAATTATCCCAACTAACCTTGCCAAATGTGTATAACTCTTCTGAATGCATTGCTTAAATAACAATTTGTTATGTATTTTGTTTACTTGCTAAAATCCCTGAAGATGTTGGGACATTTTCATCACTAGCACTTACTATGGCTATTAATTTTCTAAGGTTATTTTCAAACATTTGCATCAGTGTTCCATGGACACTTGAAAAGCAGAATTATATAATCTGGGATTTTGTTGAGGGCAATCTAAAGTAATTCAGAACCCAAAAAGTGTATCATAATAGCTACTTGGCAAGAGAGTTGGGGTGACCTTTCTAAAAAGAGCAGTTCTTGATAAGAATATTTTGAGGACATGTATTACATATGTTATGTAGAAATTAAAATGTGTAATATTATGCATGTTGAAAACTGATGAGTCCAGAACTGATGAGTAGATGGCACACATTGGAAGGAATGAGAACCATGGAAATGTAAAGCTGCGATTTTCCCTGTCTCGTCTGAAACACAATGGAGCAGCGTGGAGGGAGTGCACATTGAAGGAAGGATCCAGAGGTGTCAATGGTCCCAGTCAGTCTTCTGGGGTAGCTGCCTCCAAGACCTTTCCTGAGCTGCCCCTTGGCAGACAGGCAAAAGCCTTTATGTAATCCAGGATTCTAAATGACTAAATGAAGGACAGCAGGCACGTGTGCACATGCATACAGAGAGAGAGAAAGAGAGAGAGAGAGAGCAAGCTGCTTGCTGACCATCCCTGAGCACAATATTGACATATCAAAAGGAAAAAACCTGCTTTCAAATATTGACTGTCTTCACACTGCCCTAGCTTACAATTCTCACAGCTCGGATCACAACGTGTTTCCTAGGCAGATGTGCTGGTGATCATCTCAGCTGGACCACAGCTCAGAGTTCTCTTCAAACTCTATTTAATCAGTCAGCCACCCATGATTCTTCAGCCTCCACCACTCCTGCTGCAGACAGAGGAGGTAAAGGAGAAGCATTGGAAAGCACTGAGGGTGAGCTCCAGATACCAGAGAAGGGAACAGAAATAAATAAAATCTCACTGATTTTGACCACCTTGGGTTCTAAGGTTTGAATAATAAAAATAAAATTTTCAAATGTGTTCCTGTCTATTATTTAGTAACTGTAGCCTGTAGGTTTCCTGGATGAAGTTGAGAGGTAAGGCACAAATGCTTTCTTTCTAACAGCACTACCCTCAGCATCAGTGATAACCACATAGGTATCAACTGCATTATTTATATGTAAATCTGTGTTTCTAAATAACTAAAAATGTATTTACTTCAGTTATTTGGTATCCCAGGCATTAGTCACTTTTTTTTTTTCATTGAGACCAACTGAAACTCACTGTGGATTAACTGAAAAAGAATTTATGGAAAGATGCCAAGATAGATTTTTGAATCAAAGGAGGAGATTGCTAATAGGAGAGCACCTCTTACGTACAGAAACTCCAAACGACAGCAGCATACCCACCACCACAGTCCTTTCCCCAAGGAGGGGCCGTAAAAACTGCTGTGGGGGTGGGCAGCTGGCTTAGCAGTTAAGATGCCACTTGGAACAGATACCCACACCTCATTTCGGAGGGTCTAGCTTCGAGTCCTGGTTCTGTACCTGGTTCCAGCTTCATGCTAAAATGCACCCAGGGAGGCAGCAGATGATGGTTCCATTACCTTGGTCCCAGCCACCCATGAGGAAGACCCCAGTAGAGTCGCACCTCCTGAATTCGGCCTGACACAGCTGGTGCTGTTGTAGGCATATGGAAAGAAAACTCATAGAATCTCTCATTCCCTCACGCTCACTCTCTCTCTCCCTTTCAAAATTTTAAATACATACATAAACTACTATGCAGGGGCAGCCCCCCATAATGTGTGGGCAACCTTCCCCTGACATCTTAGCATCACAGTCTGCTGACAAGCATAGGGATGTTTAAGAGACAAAAAAATCACCTGTCCTCCTTTCTGCCCTCCCCCACCACACACGTGCAAAGATAGAATTAGAAGAAATTCTGCTTACATTCACACAAATTCTGGGTCATAAAATCAATTCAACAGGACAATTGACTATGCTACTTACAATCCATGTACACCTTTTCCTTTCCTAATTTCAGTCCCACATATTATTTTCTCTTCTATGTGTTTTGATTAACTTCTTTCTTCCAATAGTACATAGGTATACCTACTATATACATTCCTACATAGCATATCTCCATTATTCTCTAATAAAGGTAAAAGAACTCCTAAGAAGCTGCTCTGCAGACATGAATTATACTCAGATGCTCAAAGAAAATGAAGCCTCTTTCTTTCTCATAATATATTTGAGTATCTCCATGAGTTGCTCGATTGAGGGGTCTGCTAGCAAACTTTAAATGTGCTAATTCAAAGGAATCACATACCAAACACATTAGGATAACTGCTTGGGTTGTTAGTTTTTTAGACCTCCTGCTCTCTCTTTTCCCTGTTCCAGTTCAAGACGGCCCAGGGTACAGGTCAAACGGAGAGTGGTAACTGGATCTGCACTGGTCCCTGCTGGAGAACAACTCACCAAATCTATTTCCAGGACTGGTGGGCAGCAAAGCAGCTAGCTCCACATGATCACCAAGCATCATGTGTACACCCACAGCCATTGTCAGTCCATGGTTTTGGCTACTTGCCACTGGGAAGGTTGTCCACATTCTACAGAATCTGAAACCCAATCACAGGTTTTATTGACTCCCTAGTCCTTCGCCATCACTGATTCACCAATTCCCCCACTTCCTCTGGGACACCCTACAACTGCCTTGCTGAAACACTGCAAAGACAGGGGAAGCTGCCTGGGGGGAGCATGCCACTGGCTTCTTTTTTTAAAACTTTTATTTAATGAATATAAATTTCCGAAGTACTGCTTATGAATTACAATGGCTTCCCTTCCCAGACTTCCATCCCACCCGCAACCCTCCCCTTGCCCTCTCCCTCCCCCCTTCCATTCACATCAGGATTCATTTTCAATTCTCTTTATATACAGAAGATCAGTTTAGCATATATTAAGTAAAGATTTCAACAGTTTGCACCCACATAGAAACACAAAGTGAAAAATACTGTTTGAGTACTAGTTATAGCATTAAATCACAATGTACAGCACATTAAGGACAGAGATCCTACATGAGGAGTAAGTGCACAGTGACTCCTGTTGTTGACTTAACAAATTGACACTCTTGTTTATGGCATCAGTAATCACCCTAGGCTCTTGTCATGAGTTGCCAAGGCTATGGAAGCCTTTTGAGTTCACCGACTCTGATCATATTTAGACAAGGTCGTAGTCAAAGTGGAAGTTCTCTCCTCCCTTCAGAGAAAGGTACCTCCTTCTTTGATGACCTGTTCTTTCCACTGGGATCTCACTCGCGAAGATCTTTCATTTAGGTTTTTTTTTTTCCAGAGTGTCTTGGCTTTCCACGCCTGAAATACTCTCATGGGCTCTTCAGCCAGATCCGCATGCCTTAAGGGCTGATTCTGAGGCCAGAGTGCTGTTTAGGACATCCGCCATTGTATAAGTCTGCTATGTATCTCACTTCCCATGTTGGATCATTCTCTCCCTTTTTTATTCTATCAGCTAGTATTTTCAGACACTAGTCTTGTTTATGTGATCCCTTTGGCTCTTAGTCCTATCATTATGATCAATTGTGAACAGAAATTGATCACTGGGAATAGTGAGATGGCATTGGTACATGCCACCTTGATGAGATTGAGTTAGAATACCTTGGTATGTTTCTAACTCTACCATTTAGGGCAAGTCAGCTTGAACATGCCCCAAATTGTACACCTCTTCCCTCTCTTACTCCCACTCTTCTATTTAACAGAGATCACTTTTCAGTTAAGTTTCAACACATAAGAATAACTGTATATTAATTACAGAATTCAACCAATAGTATTAAGTAGAACAAACAAAAAAAATACTAAGAGGGATAACGTATTAAGTTGTTCATCAACAGTTAGGGCAAGGGCTAATCAAGTCACCGTTTCCCATAGTGTTCATTTCACTTTTTGGTGCTCGATTAGTTGTCACCAATCAGGGAGAACATATGGTATTTGTCCCTTTGGGACTGGATTATTTCACTCAGTATAATGTTTTCCAGATTCCTCCATTTTGTTGCAAATGACCAGATTTCATTGTTTTTACTGCAGTATAGATTCTATAGAGTACATATCCCATAATTTCTTTATCCAATCTACTGTTGATGGGCATTTAGGTTGATTCCAGGTCTTAGCTATTGTGAATTGAGCTGCAATAAACATTGAGGTGCAGACCGTTTTTTTGTTTCCCAATTTAATTTCCTTTGGGTAAATTCCAAGGAGTGGGATGGGTGGGTTGAATGGTAGGGTTATATTCAGGTTTCTGAGGAATCTCCAGACTGACTTCCATAGTGGCTTAACCAGTTTGCATTCCCACCAACAGTGGGTTAGTGTCCCTTTTTCCCCACATCCTCGCCAGCATCTGTTGTTGGTAGATTTCTGAATGTAAGCCATTCTCACCGAGGTGAGGTGGAACCTCATTGTGGTTTTATTTATTTATTTATTTATTTTTTTTTTTTACATCTCATTCTTTTTTTTTTTTTTTTTTATCTTTTATTTAATGAATATAAATTTCCAAAGTACGTCTCATGGGTTACAATGGCTTTCCCCCCCATACCGTCCCTCCCACCCACCACCCTCCCCTTTCCCACTCCCTCTCCCCTTCCATTCACATCAAGATTCATTTTCGATTATCTTAGTATACAGAAGATCAGCTTAGTATACCTTAAGTAAGGATTTCAACAGTTTGTTCCCACACAGAAACATAAAGTGAAAAATAATAGATGATTTTTTTTTTAAATGATGATGAAATCAGATCAGACCTATTGTCATGTTTAATCCCAGTGAGAGTCAAGTTGGGAATTGATAGTTTCTTTTCTTTTCTTTTTTTTTTTTTTAACAGGAGATCAGTTTAGTGTACATTAAGTAAAGATTTCAACAGTTTGCACCCCCATAGAAACACAAAGTGAAATATACTGTTTGAGTACTCGTTATAGCATTAAGCCTCAGTGTACAGCACATTAAGGACAGAGATCCTACATGAGGAGTAAGTGCACAGTGACTCCTGTTGTTGACTTTACAAATTGACACTCCTGTTTATGGCATCAGTAATCTCCCTATGCACCAGTCATGAGTTTCCAAGGCTATGGAAGCCCCTTGAGTTCTCCGACTCTTATCTTGTTTAGACAAGGTCATAGTCAAAGTGGAGGTTCTCTCCTCCCTTCAGAGAAAGGCACCTCCCTCTTTGAAGACCTGTTCTTTCCACTGGGATCTCACTCACAGAGATCTTTTTGCCAGAGTGTCTTGGCTTTCCATGCCTGAAATACTCTCATGGGCTTTTCAGCCAGATCCGAGTGCCTTTAGGGCTGATTCTGAGGCCAGAGTGCTATTTAGGACATCTGCCATTCTATGAGTCTGCTGAGTATCTCACTTCCCATGTTGGATCACTCTCCCCTTTATTTATTCTATCGGTTAGTGTTAGCAGATACTAGACTTGTTTATGTGCTCCCTTTGACTCTTAGTCCTTTCATTATGATCAATTGTGAACTGAAATTGATCACTTGGAATATCATTGTGGTTTTATTTGCATTTCCCTGATTGCTAGTGATCTTGAACATTTTTTCATGTGTCTGTTGGCCCTTTGGATTTCCTCTTTTGAAAAATGTCTATTGAGGTCCTTGGCCCATCTCTTAAGTGGGTTGTTTGTTTTGTTGTTGTGGAGTTTCTTGATCTCTTTGTAAATTCTGGTTATTAATTCTTTATCTGTAGCATAGTTTGAAAATATTTTTCCCATTCTGTTGATTGCCGCTTCACTCTCCTGACTGTTTCTTTTGCAGTACAGAAACTTCTCAATTTGATGCAATCCCAATTGTTAATTTTGGCTTTGACTGCCTGCGCCTCCAGGGTCTTTTCTAGGAAGTCTTTGCTGGTACCTATATCTTGCAGGGTTTCTACAATGTTCTCTAATAATTTGATGGTGTCAGGTCATAGATTTAGGTATTTAATCCATGTTGAGTGGATTTTTGTGTAAGGTGTAAGGTAGGGGTCTTGCTTCATGCTTCTGCACATGGAAATCCAGTTTTCCCAGCACCATTTATTGAATAGACTGTCCTTGCTCCAGGAATTGGTTTTGTATCCTTGATCAAATATGAGTTGGCTGTAGATGTTTGGATTGATTTCTGGTGTTTCAATTCTGTTCTATTGGTCTATCCAACTGTATCTGTACCAGTACCATGCTGTTTTGATTACAACTGCCCTGTAGTATGTCCTGAAATCTGGTATTGTGATGCCTCCAGCTTTGTTTTTGTTGTACAAGATTGCTTTAGCTATTCGAGGTCTCCTGCTTCTCCATATGAATTTCAGCATCATTTTTTCTAGATCTGAGAAGAATGTCTTTGGTATCTTGATTCTTATCGCATTAAATCTATAAATCGCTTTTGGGAGAATGGACATTTTGATGATGTTGATTCTTCCAATCCATGAGCATGGAAGATTTTTCCATTTTTTGGTATGTTCTTCTATTTCTTTCTTTAAGATTTTGTAATTCTCATCATACAGATCTTTAACGTCCTTAGTTAAGTTTATTCCAAGGTATTTGATTGTTTTTGTGGCTATTGTGAATGGGATTGATCTTAGCAGTTCTTTCTCAGCCGTGGCATTGCCTGTGTATACAAAGGCTGTTGATTTTTGTGCATTGATTTTATATCCAGCTACTTTGCCAAACTCTTCTATCAGTTCCAATAGTCTCTTAGTAGACTTCTTTGGATCCTCTAAATAAAGAATCATATTGTCTGCAAAGAGGGATAGTTTGACTTCTTCCTTCCCAATTTGTATCCCTTTAATTTCTTTTTCTTGCCTGATGACTCTGGCTAAAACTTCCAGAACTATATTGAATAGCAGTGGTGAGAGTGGGCATCCCTGTCTGGTACCATATCTCAGTGGAAATGCTTCCAACTTTTCCCCATTCAATAAGATGCTGGCTGTGAATTTTTCATAAATTGCTTTGATTATATTGAGGAATGTTCCTTCTATACCCAATTTGCTTAGAGTTTTCATCATGAAAGGGTGTTGTATTTTATCGAATGCTTTCTCTGCATCTATTGAGATAATCATGTGGTTTTTCTTCTGCAGTCTGTTAATGTGGTGTATCACATTGATTGATTTGTGAACATTGAACCATCCCTGCATTCCAGGGATAAATCCCACTTGGTCTGGGTGGATGAATTTTCTGATGTGTTGTTGTATTCTATTGGCAAGAATTTTATTGAAGATTTTTGCATCTATGTTCATCAGGGATATTGGTCTGTAATTCTCTTTCAATGCTCCATCTTTTTCTGGCTTAGGAATTAAGGTGATGCTGGCTTCATAGAAAGAATTTGGAAGGATTCCATCTTTTTCGATTGTTCTGAATAGTTTGAGAAGAACTGGAATTAGTTCTTCTTTAAATGTCTGGTAGAATTCAGCAGTGAATCCATCTGGTCCTGGACTTTGCTTTGTTGGGAGGGCCTTTATTACTGTTTCAATTTCTTTCTCAGTTATGGGTCTATTTAGGTTTTCTGTGTCTTCATGGTTCAGTTTAGGTAGGTTGCATGTGTCCAGGAATCTATCCATTTCTGATAGATTTCCCTGTTTGCTGGCATACAAGTCCTTGTAGTAATTTCTGATGATTCTTATTTCTGTGGTGTCTGTTGTTACGTTTCCTTTTTCATCTCTGATTTTATGGATTTGGGTCTTTTCTCTTCTTTTTTTAGTTAGTTGGGCCAATGGGGTGTCAATTTTGTTTATTTTTTCAAAAAACCAGCTCTTCGGCCGGCGCCGCGGCTCACTAGGCTAATCCTCCACCTAGCGGCGCCGGCACACCGGGTTCTAGTCCCGGTCGGGGCGCTGGATTCTGTCCCGGTTGCCCCTCTTCCAGGCCAGCTCTCTGCTGTGGCCCGGGAGTGCAGTGGAGGATGGCCCAAGTCCTTGGGCCCTGCACCCCATGGGAGACCAGGATAAGTACCTGGCTCCTGCCATCGGATCAGCGCGGTGCGCCGGTCGCAGCGCGCCGACCGCGGCGGCCATTGGAGGGTGAACCAACGGCAAAGGAAGACCTTTCTCTCTGTCTCTCTCTCTCACTGTCCACTCTGCCTGTCAAAAAAAAAAAAAAAAAAAAAAACCAGCTCTTCGCTTGGCTGATTTTTTGCAATTTTTTTTTATTCAATCCTGTTGATTTCTTCTCTGATTTTAATTATTTCTCTTCTCCTACTAGATTTGGGTCTGGTTTGCTGCAGTTTTTCTAGATCCTTGAGATGCGCTGAAAGCTCATTTATTTGGTGCCTTTCCAATTTCTTCATGTAGGCACCTATTGATATAAACTTTCCTCTCAACACTGCTTTTGCTGCGTCCCATAAGTTTTGATATGTTGTGTTGTTATCCTCATTTACTTCCAGAAAGTTTTTGATTTCTCTTTTGATTTCTTCTATGACACATTGTTCATTCAGGAGCATGTTGTTCAGTCTCCATGGGTTTGCATACTCTCTAGGGATTCCTGAGTTGCTAATTTCCACCTTCATTCCACTCTGGTCTGAGAAACTGCATGGTATGATTCTAATTCTTTTTAATTTGCTGAGACTTGCTTTATGGCCTAGTATGTGGTCAATCCTAGAGAAGGTTCCATGTACTGCTGAGAAGAATGTAAATGTTTTCTGTGTAGGATGAAAAGTTCTGTAGATATCTGTTAGATCCATTTGGGCTATAGTGTCATTTAAATCTACTGTCTCCTTGTTGATCTTCTGTGCTGTTGATCTGTCTATTTCTGAGAGTGGCGTATTAAAGTCCCCCAGTACTATTGTATTGGAGTCTAAGTCTCCCTTTAAGTCCCTTAACATACCTTTTAAATAAACTGGTGCCCTCTAATTAGGTGCATATACATTTATAATAGTTACATCTTCCTGTTGAATTGAACCCTTAATCATTATATAGTATCCCTCTTTGTCTCTCTTAACAGTTTTCATGTTAAAGTTTATTTTGTCTGATATTAATATGGCTACACCTGCTTTTTTTTTTTTTTTCATTTCTGTTGGCATGCATTTTTTTGGAAAGAAGTGTTTCTTGTATGCAGCAAATAGATGGGTTTTGTTCCTTAACCCAATCAGCCAATCTGTGCCTTTTAACTGGAGACTTAAGTCCATTAACGTTCAATGTGACTATTGATAAGTAGTGACTTTGCCCTGCCATTTTCCTAAAGATATTTTCTAGTATATGCTTTGAGCTTCCTGTGATCTTTTACTGGGAGGTTTTCTTCCTTTTCCTTCTTTCATATTGATGGCTGTGTTTCTGTGTTTCTGTATGTAGCACATCTTTAAGCATTTTTTGCAGGGCTAGACAAGTGGTGACAAATTCTTTCAATTTCTGTTTGCTATGAAAGGTCTTTATTTCATCATCATTCACAAATGAGAGCTTTGCAGGATATAATATTCTGGGCTGGCAGTTTTTCTCTCTTAGCACCTGGGCTATATCTCGCCATTCCCTCCTAGCTTCTAGGGTTTCTGATGAGAAGTCAGCTGTGAGTCTAATTGGAGATCCTCTGAAAGTAATCTGACGTTTCTCTCTTGCACATTTTAGGATCTTTTCTGTATGTTTCACTGTGGTGAGTTTGATTACAACGTGTCGTGGTGAGGATCTCTTTTGGTCATGTATTAGGGGTTCTATGAGCTTCCTGTACTAGAATGTCTCTGTCCTTCTCCAAACCTGGGAAATTTTCTGCTAATATCTCACTAATAAGGCCTTCTAATCCTTTCTCCCTCTCCATGCCTTCAGGAATTCCTAGAACCCAAATGTTGGGTTTTTTAATAGTATCCTGTAGATTCCCCACAATATTTTTTAGATTTCTAATTTCCTCTTCTTTTCTTTGGTTTGACTGTATCCTTTCCTGTTCTCTGTCTTCTAAGTCTGATATTCTCTCTTCTGCTTCACCCATTCTGTTTTTAAGGCTCTCTAATGTGTTTGTCATTTGACCTATTGAATTCTTCATTTCATTATGATTTCTCATCACTATCACAGTTTCATGTTCTACTAGTTGTTTCATTTCATTTTGATTCCTCCTTAATATTTCATTTTCCCGAGAGAGATTTTCTATCCTGTCCATTAAGGATTTCTGTAGTTCAAGAATTTGTTTTTGAGTACTTCTTAATGTTCTTATCAATTTTTTGAGATCTACTTCTTGCATTTCTTCTATGTCATCATCTTCATAATATTGAATTGGGGCGTCTTTTTCATTTGGGGGCATCATAGTGTCTTCCTTGTTCTTGTTACCTCAGTTTCTGCGTTTGTTGCTTGGCATTGTAGAGATATTCTTTGGTTTCTTCACTGTGGTGCTTTTTCTCATTATACTATGACTCTAGATTAAGTGGAATGTCTGCTTTTGATGGATCCTTAGAGGCTGTGATGGGTGTGGCCCATCACAGGGTTAAGGGTGTGCCAAAGGTGACTCACCCAGATTGTTCTCTCACTCGCTCACTCTCTCTCGCTCTTTTTTTTTTTTTTTTTTTGACTCAGTTGGGAAGTAATTCCGTACAGCTAAGTGGAATTGAGGGTAGTTGATGTATGAAATCTGGCCCCTGTGGGTATTCGTCTGCTCTACCCCTGGGACCACACAAAGATTTTATGCAGCCCTCAGTGTGGTCTCAAATTTCTCCGCAGTCTCTCACCGGGTTGCCAATGTTACCGAGTTTGTGTACTCAGTGAGTTCTCTCGCCCCCCCTCAGATTTTCACAGTCTCAGTTCGTTACCTCCACACTTTCACTAGGTCCTAACCTCCTGTTATGTCTCCCCACCAGAGTCAGGTTTTTCTGCTTGGCTGATGGCGGGCGCTGCTTTACGTATGTCCAAAATGGCACCTGCTCTTTGTTTTGCTCGGCTTTGTAAGGTGAGTGGAGAGAGAGGCTAGTGTTTGTGCTGGTTCCCCTTATTTATTCATTTTTTTTCTCTCCTCCAGTCAGGCTGGTGAACTTTCCCCAGTGGGGCTTCAAGCCTTGTTCCCTCCAGGCTCTTTCTGCCTTTCCCTGCCAATGTGTCTGGTTACTGAGGTTTTTGTCTAACCTCCCCTTCCAGCACTGGCGCACAGATTCTGCGGCTGGGCTTCCACGCAGTGGGCAACCTTGCTCTCCCCCTAGGTCCTCCGTGTCACATCCACTAGATCCGGAAGAGTTTCCTCTGCAAAATTTTCCTGAGCCTTTTCCTGAGACTACAGTAACTCCACTTTTATTAAACTATCTTTTCCCGGACTATCAGTGCGCACCCTCACTGTTCCGCCATCTTGGCTCCACCCCACCACTGGTTTCTACAAACTCCCTGAAGTCTCAGCTTTTCTCAAACTTTTAGAAATATGAGGATGCTTCAGAAAACTCAAGGAAAAATGGAATTAAATGAGAATGTGCATTTTCCACAATTTTTGAAGCACCCTGTTTAAGCATCCCTCAAGTGATTGATGACAGGGCCTCGGTGAGCCTGACAACCCCATTCACCTGGGATGCTTCTCCTCTCACAGTTCTCAATGTTGGATAGGGCAAGCTTCTGTTTCCTCCTTGGTATTGTCAGTTCTTTCTACACTGCAGAAGAAATGCTGTGATCTGGACATACTACTTAAGGGGAACATATTTTGGATTAATAGATTCTTCTGAAGTTATCCCCATTTAAGTGATATAAAATGACCATCTCCCAATCTCCAGTGTGCACCCTAAGCACCAACTACTTTAGACCTTGTCTTTCTAATGATGCATCCCCACTGGGAATGTTCTTCCTCCCTTCCTCCACCTGAGCAACTCTCCTTTGCCCTCAGATACCCCTGAAGGGCACCTCCCCAGATCACCTTCCCTGGTTTATCCAGACCAGAATACATCACTCAGCAGCATGTTTCAAAGAATCCTATATATTATGTTTCTGTCTCTGTCTTCTCCCTCTCTGCTCTCAAATGAATAAGAATTTTTTTTGATTAAAAAAAAAAAGCAGAGGATGGGCAGGGGTGGAGGGAATGTAGGCATCTGGCTGAGAATTTAACACATCCAAGTCTCACATTGGAGTACCTGGGCTCAATACCTGATGACTCTACTGACACTATCTTCCTACTAATGCAGAATCTGGGAGGTAACAAGGATGGTTCCTACCACCCACATGGGAGACTTTCTATAGAGAGTTCTTGACTTCTGGCTTCAGCCCAGTGCCACTGTGGGAATTCATGGAGTGAACCAGCAAATGCAAGCACACTCTCTATCACCTCTCTCTTGTGGGGAGCAACTCGGACTAGACTAAGTTACTGGAATTAAGACTTATTCTATGCATCTGCTCTCCCACAATATGGCGCTGGGAGAGGAGGAAACAGCTTCTACACAGCTGCCTCCAGTTCAACCAATAAACAGCAGGACCTGCTCCTGATTGGAGGAGAGCAGCATACTCGGCGTGTGGGTAGCAGAGTTGGGATTGGTGGAAGAGGACTATAAAGGAGGAGAGAGACAACATGCACCGGGAACATCTATCTGAAGGAACACCTGTGCAGCCCCCGAGAGAGCCGGCTGGTGGTATGCCGCTCCCCTGCGGAAGTGGGGAAAGTGGCAGAGGGAACCGCCCTTCCACGGAGGTGGAAGGGTCGGTAGCCAACCCGGGAAGAACCAGCAGCAAACCCGGGGAGGGCCGAGCAGACAAAAGAACAACGCAGGGTCCTGTGTCGTTCCTCCACGAAGAGGGGGAGCGACATAATGGTGCCGTGACTCGGATATGAAGCCTAGGCAGGGTTTAGTGTTGTTCCTCCGCGAAGACGGGGAGCGACATCTCTCTCTCTCTCTCTCTCTCTGTTTCTGACTCTCAAATAAAAAAATAAGTAACAATACAGGGGCTGGCACTGTGGTATAGTAGGTTAAGCTTCTTCCTGCAGTACCAGCCCCCGCATATGGGTGCCTGTTCATGTTCTGGCTGCTCCTCTTCCAATCCAGCTCTCTGCTCATGGCCTGAGAAAGCAGTAGAAGATGCTTGGGCCCCTGAACCCATGTGGGAGACCTGGAAGAAGCTCCTGGCTCCTGGTTTTGGATCTGTCCTGCTCTGGCCATTGCAGCCATTGGATGAGTGAACCAGTGGATGGAAGAGCCTTCTCACTGTCTCTCACTTTCTCTGTCTATAACTCTACTTTTCAAAAAAATAAACAAAATATTTTATACCCTGGTCCACTGTTGGTGGGAATGTAAACTGGTGCAGCCACTGTGGAAGAGAGTCTAGAGATAACTCAGAAATCTGAATATAGGCCAACCAAATAATCCAGTCATTGCATTCCTGGGAATTAACCCAAACCAAAAGAATCAGTATATTAAAGAGTTATCTGTACCCCCAGGTTCACTGCAGCACAATTCACAATAGCTAAGATATGGAATCAACCCAGATGTCTATCAATTGATGACTGAATAAAGAAATTATGGTATATATACACCATGGAGTCCTACTCAGCTATAAAAAAAATGAAATCTTGTCTTGCAACAAGATGATTGCAACTAGAAACCATTATACTTAGTGAAATAAGCCAGTCCCAAAAAGACAGATATCATATGCTTTCCCTGATCTAAGGTAATGAACAGAGTACCTGAAATGCGATGTACTGGAGTGAAATAGACATTTTAAGAATCAATGATTGTGGCTCACTAGGCTAATCCTCCACCTGTGGTGCCGGCACCCTGGGTTCTAGTCTTGGTTGGGGCGCCGGATTCTGTCCCTGTTGCTCCTCTTCCACTCTAGCTCTCTGCTGTGGCCCAGGAGGACAGTGGAGGATGGCCCAGGTCCTTGGGCCCTGCACCCACATGGGAGACTAGGAGGAAGCACCTTGCTCCTGGCTTCGGATCAGCGCAGTGCGCCAGCCATGGCGGCCATTTAGGGGGTGAACCAAGAGAAAAGGAAGACCTTTCTCTCTGTCTCTTTCTCTCTCACTGTCTAACTCTGCCTGTCAAAAAGAAAAAAAAAAAGAATCAATGATTGTTTATAGCCCTTGTCTCTTTCATTGAGAAACAGTGTTTTGATTTGTTCTGTATTGTTTTTATACTATTTGCTAAACTCTTTTACTTAGAATAGGGTTAACTATATGTTCATTAAGTGGACTGAAAATAAATTATTGTAAAAATTAAGAGTGGGAATCCAAAAGGGAGGGGGAAGAAGTGTTGAACAAGCATGGGCAGGAGGAAGGTTGGAAGAAGTGCCACTAAGTTCCTAAATCTGCATATATGAAATATATGAAAAGTGTATAATTTAAATTAAAAAATTGTTAATACAAACTTTTAAAAAATAAAAAATAAATAATATGGTTTATAAAACACACAGCAAATTGTTCTCACAGAGCTAGAAATACTGTCAATATCATGCTAAACAACAGAAATATAACCTAAGTCACAAATCCAAGTTTAATTTGCATTTAACATTTTCTAATGGCCATATTTTTAAAACTTAAGAATAAATGGGTGAAATTAATTTTTATATATTTATTTATTCGAAAGGAAGAGTGAGAGAAAGACAGAAAGATCTTCAATCTGCTGGTTCATTGCCCAGAGGGTTTCTCAATGACTGGGGTTAGGCCAGGCTGAAGCCAGGATTCTATCCAAGTCTCCCACCTGGATAGCAGGGGCCCAAGTACTTGAGTCATCTTCCACGGATTTCCCAAGCATGTAGGAAGGAACTGGATTCAAAGAGTAGTAGCCAGGACCCAAACTTAGCATTTTGATATGGATGCCAGCATTGCAGGTAATGGCCTGACATGCTGTGCCACACCAGATGAAATAATCTTAATAATATAATTCTATTTTATTTCACCATGTCATTAATATAAAAAATTATCAGGTTTTTTTTTTGTTCTGAATCTCTGAAAACCACTGTGTGTTTACATTTTCAGCACATCTCAATCAGACTAGCCACTCTCCAGTGCTTAGTAGACACCTGTGGCTAGTGTCTACAACATTGGCCCCATTAGATTCTGTTCTGCTGAGTCTGTGTGAGCCTGCCTGGCACTGGTAGATACTTAGGAAATGTTTATAGAACAGACTGCTAGGAACAATTCTCTCTAACAAACAGTTATAATTCTAGGGGAATATTAAACACTTTTGAGATTCTAGTTTCAGGAAAGAAAACTGATTCAGTATTAATTAGGTCATTCATTATATTTTTAAAAAAAGCAAAACAAACCCAAATGCAAAAGAACGAAGGAAAAATAAAGCTAGTACAGTATTACTGCCACTTACTGACAAACACTCAGAACACTGCAGAGGGCTGTTTTGATAGAATAGGAGGCAGTATTGTTCGTCTTTGTCTTTCTGTTCTAGCTTGAAAGAGAGAACATTTTGGTGACGTGGCGGCAAAAGTTAGAGTAAATGAGACATCTTGCTGGCACTAGCAGAAGATGGTGATCCAAAAAGTGTTAACTCACGTGTGAGGTAAGCTCGTAATTACAGACCTGCTTCGAGAGGGAAGACGCCCAAAACTTCTGAACACATGGGATTTTCCCAGAGAGGCATTGAGTCTAAAATGTAAAGTTGTTTGAGGCTATCTCCTGGCCACATTGCATGAGTTCTCTTTGAACCTCCACAGTTAGGACTCAAAGGGTTTCAAACCCTAGAATAGTTGTATTTAGTTAAAAAAAAACAGCTAACTATGAATAAAACAGAAACCAAATACACTATTAGAGGACTCTTCGTGTCTTGGTTTTTATTTTACTCTCATTTTAAATTGTTGACTTCCATTAACATTTTCCTAGACAATACTTTAAAAATGCTTGTGCTATCAACAAAGTCAGACTTTTATATATAAAAAGCAAAAATGAGCAGCATGAAATGGCTTTATCTGGAAAGTTTTGAGTCTTTTATTGGAAATTCCTGACATAAATAAGCGACGAGCCATCCACAGGTGAGTATTCTATCACCTGCAGCTGCTGACTTGGCCCTGATTCTGCACAGGAGTTTCAGAGAAGTCTTAACAAGTTCAGCCCATTTCATTTCTAGATAACATCACAGAATTTGTCTAGTAAATGCCCTTATAATTTTAGTAATGGTGTTTGATATGCTTTGTTCACAAACACCAACATTTATTCAATTCAATGGAGGAGAAAATCCTGTCATTGTTTGGGTATTATATATTCACAAACACTTTGATTAAAGTACCTTTATTTTAAAAGAGCAGCAAGGTTCCTATCTCATTACTTCTTAAGCCTGGAACTTTTAGTCATTGAGAAAAAAAAAAAAAAGAGAGACCTGGAATAGCATCAACATCTACAATCTAAAATTTCACTCTAGCAAGACGTTAGCTTTCACTAACAGCGAGAAGCAAAACAGATTGGCTGAAATTCCACCGTGAATTTCTTAAGGTCTCGGTTACCCTTGTTATCATCAGCCCCGTTACCAAGGATAATTGAGAAGTGTTCATACCTGGCAGTTAAATGAAGAAATCTCAGCCTTTACCTCCCACCCAGCACAAATTGCTGCTCATTCTCAGTTAAACAGCTATTTACAAACATGATTTACCTGCTTATGCACCAAGCTCCATGCTGTATATTACAGTGACATTCTTTTGAAAATGTCTTTCCAAACTAGTGATATGGAAACTGGCCTCAGTAATAAGTGCCCTCCTGACGGAGGTTAATTACTGGAGGGAGAAGCTCTCTCGGAAACATGTCATTGGTTTTTGCTCCATGAAGCATGGTTGCCATCTAGGATGTAAGGTACTAAGGAATTCAGAGCAAAGGAACATTTGTGTTTAAACAAAGTCAAAGACAGAAAAGGGAAAGAGAAGGAAGCAGTTAACTAGGAAGGTCTTACATAGCCATTTTATTCTATTGTTTATGATTTTTGCCCTAAAATCTGGCCATCTTAAGTGGTCTTATTACTTTGCACTCAACAGGAACTAAAAATGGAATGGTGTGGGCAGTCAGAGGAAAATCCAGAGGTGCCATGGGAGTTGTACCACCTCATGGGTGGCTTTCTGGGAGGCTCGGTGAAGACTGTCTGCAAATCAGTAACAGATGGGGAAATGATTGCTTAAGTTTAGGCCTTTGGAATAATTAATAGGTCCAGTATATTAACACAAAATACATGACTGATGTAGAGAAAGTAACTGAAGGAAAGTTTCCAAGAGACTTGTAGAATAAAGGTCTATGTAGAAATAGCATGATTAAATCTTTTTCAGGTTTAAATAACAGGGTTTGACTATTGCAGAAATTGCTCAAGTCTCTTCCAACGTTTTATTTCGCCACATTCTCCTCCTATAATCATTCTCTTTGAGTTGTCCAATGGTCACACCTGCTTTACTTGAGACAATGGGGTTGGCAAGGTAAAATAAGACCAGGTTTTGGAGGATTTCCAGCCCAGCTTGGCTACTTACCTATCCCGACAAGACCTGGGGCCTTAGTACCAGCCTGTGTGCACGGGGATATGCGCTACTAGTGCATAGGACTTCTGAAGAGATTTAAATGAGATAATGCTTATGAATCCTCTGACCACCAGTAAAGGATCTGAGGACATTTTCTCACCTTCCTACCTACTTGACCTCTTTGGTGTGCGCAGCCTTATTCTGAGTCATAGTTCTCTGTCATCTCAACACCCTTCCAAGATTTACTCTATCATTTTTAACACTGTCAGCTAAGTATCACTTATTCCATTTCATAGGCTTTGCTCAATTAAGTTTGTTAGATGTTAGAACCACAAACACTCTTCCCCACAAAACCAGCAAGACTGTGGGAACTAAAATTCCAGATTCGAATGATCAGGGATAGTGGTTCTTTCCCTCTGACTCTTTTGAGCCCTAATTTTTCTTAATATTTATTTTATTTATTTGAAAGAGTTACAGAGAGAGGTAGAGACAGAGAGAGGCCTTCCACCTGCTGGTTTACTCCCTAGATGGCCACAACAGCTGGAGCTGCACGGATCCAAAGCCAAGAGCCAGGAGCCAGGAGCTTCTTCCTGGTCTCCCACATGGGTGCAGGACTTGGCCATCTTCTACTGCTTTCCCAGGCCATAGCAGAGAGCTGGATCGGAAGAGGAGCAGCCAGGACTAGAACCAGCACCCATGTGGGATGCCAGCACTTCAGGCCAGGGCTTTAACCTGCTGTGCCACAGCGCCGGCCCCCTGAACCCTATTAAGCCTTTCAAACAGGAAAATCCAGAGAGAAGGGGCTGAAGGCAGCAGATAGAGACTGCATAAAATCCAAGATATTTTATTTTTCCTCCCTCCATCTGCTCCCAGTTGTTGCCAGGAGACACCTTAGTAGTGGGGAGGGGAAGACTGCAGGAAAACAGCTTCTCTCTTAATAGAGTTTAATGTTTTTTCAGGAGGTTAGAAAATTTAGCATTTTAACCCTATTAGAAAAATCCCTCTGCTGTAACAGTTCTTGTCCAGAATGAAAGATTTCTTAATGGAATTTACTATGAATTAATTCATTGAGTTTTTAGAAAAGGCTTGTGTAGATTTTAAGTTACAATTTTCCCATTCAAATGTTGTGCTAGTTTTAACCTGTCAGGTTATAAATATCCAAGTGAGCTCTTCTCTATTTTTAAATGAAATTTTTTTCAATCAGTTGCCCTAAAAATACAGACAGGATACAAAGCCAGCCAAACCTAGTAAATTCTCCCAATGGCAGGTTTTCCAGATAAATCATCTCTCTATAGCTTATGTATTCATTAGGAACCTGAAATAATAGTAAATCCATATAATTGCTGTAACCATTGTAGGATAATTAATTAGATTCATTTACTTATTCATTCAGTACCACATGAAACACCTTTGTAATAAATACTAATTACCTTTGCAATGTATGCTAAGGACAAACGGTGCAGGTATAGGTAAACGTCACCAACACATAGAACCTACTCCTTTGCTCTAAGGCTGTGCCTCTTGGAATGCAGTCCTGGACCTGCAGCATCAACACTGCCTGGGAACTTGTTAGAAATGCAAATTCCCAGCTCCTGGCCCAGATCCATCGATCAGAAAACCTGCAGGGCTGATGCCCAGCAATCTGTTTTAAATATTTTATTTATTTATTTATTTAAATAAATATTTTATTTATTTATCCAGGCCATAGCAGAGAGCTGGATTGGAAGAGGAGCTGCTGGGACTCAAACTGGCGCCCATATGGGATGCCGGTGTCGTAGGCGGATGCTTAATACACTATGCCACAGCACCAGCACCAGCGATCTGTTTTAACAAGGCCTCATATTTGAGAACTGCTTCTCTAGGATTCATTTATTGACTTAAAATACTTTTCTTATTTTTAAAGATTTATTTGAGTGACAAAGCAAGAGGGAAAGAGGGAGAGAGAGTGAAAGAGAGAGAGAGAAATTCCATTTGTTGGTTCACTCTCCCAGAAGGCTGCAACAGCTGCATCTGTGCCAGATTGAAGCTGGGAGCCCAGAACTACATCTAGGTCTCCCACATGGGTGGCAGAGGCCCAAGAACTTGAGCCATCTTCCGCTGCCTTCTCAGGTGCATTAGCATGGAGCTGGATTAGAACCAGAGCAGCTGGTATTAAAATCAGTGCTCCGATATGGAGTATCATAATCAGCGACTTAACCCTCTGTGGCACACACCAGCGCCATGCTTATTTTTCTTAATAACATCATATCTAAATATCTATGCTTTGCACACTTAACAAAACTGAACAGGTGAAAGAGCCACTAGACTGAACTAACACAATTCTTCCTCTGAAGCCTTGTCTCCTAGGTAACTCCAGCCGACCTTTCGGACACTGTTTATTGTGGTCAAACCTCATGACTCTGCTGCTTCCTCTCCACATACCTACAATTCCCCTCATCTTGGAGATGATCGCACTTTCTGGTGACATTTCTGTGAGGGTACAACTTACATAGTAATCTCCAGTGGATCTTCAGTATCTACTGTGGTGTTAAATATACATGATCAATATAATTAATGAATAAATAAATAAGCAATGCCGTATATGAGCAGGTAGATTCAGTTATGAGATTTACAATTTAGGTGTAACATTAGTTATATAAACTGTTTCAGAAACTCTGGAAGAGAAAATAAAGACTATTTGAGGAATAATTTTAAGGTATTTTTCCTCTAACAATTAGCTATCTTGTTGCAGGTTCTTTACACGAACAGAACTCAGAGATACATCTATTTTGAGTGTAATTTTTTCCTTTTTTACTTAATGTTATTTAATGTATGCAAATTTGATATATACAGATTCAGGAACACAGTGATACTTCCCACCCTACCATCCCTCCCACTCATGCTCCCATTCTTCTTCCTCCTCCCTCTTCTATTCCCATTTTGAATTTTTACAAAGATCTATTTTCAGTTAACTTTATAATCATAAGATTAACCCTACACTAAGTAAAGAGTGCAACAAACTGTATGAAGAAAACAACACTGTTCCTCTAGACGAGGGCTGTTAAAAATCATCGAATCTCCAAGATTGAATGTAATATTCAATCCTGAAGAAGTTTTTCTTCTGAATCTTCAATAATAATCTCAACTAGGACACGGTTTGATTTTACCAACATCAAAAAGATAAATGAAAGCGGTAAGTATAAGATATAGAAACAACAACAACAACAACACTGGACTTGCATCCCAATATAGATTTCAGTCCTATTTCTATTACAAATAATCTTTCTTCATACTTTGGAGAGTCAATTCACCTCAATTATTTCACCTGCAAGGTGGAATTTAATAATATCTTCCCATCCACAATGTTAGTGAAAAAATCAAAATAAATGGTGAATATGAAATTTCTTTGTAAATTTGAAAGCACAATAGAAGCATGAAACATTATTATTTGTTATCGCTTTGAAAATTTCCTAGTTGGGTAGTCAAAGATTAATTTGCTTTTTCAGTGGAAGTGGAAAGTCCAGACTCCACAAGGAGACAGGGACATTTTCTCTGTGGTGCAAGATCACAGCTAGTAAAGTCTACTTTTACAGAAGATAAAAATACAGAAGACTTGGTACTTTCCCTGGTAGTCTAACTGGTCTTCACAAAATACTTCCTCCCCCCCAAACCTGTAGGCATTAATGCTGCCAAACTGCTCTAACAGATTAGATTAGTAATTATACTAGCACACTGAGTTTTTAATGAGAATTCTAAACTAAACCAAATAAATGGGTTCTCATTATGCTCCAAATTATTTTGAAAAATCAAATAGAATAAGAAAAATTATGAACCTGAAAGTTACATAGAAACTAGAAAATAACCTGGAAACAATCTAGAGTTTATTCATATCCTAGGTCTAGCAATAACTTGACTCTCATTCTACCATTCACTGAAGTTATCACCATGTCAAGCTTAAGCCCCATTTCTGCCTTAGAGCCTCCCCCAGTTCTGCCATCCCATGACACCATTTTGCTTCCACCAAGTTCTTCACTGTTTTGTGGCAGAAATTGGCAAAGCTCACCAAACATCATCATATAACCTATGTATCCACACCTTCCTCAAATGGATCATCATCTGGCCCGTGAACTTGAGAGCAGGTGATATGTGGAGAGCTACTGGGCCTCCTCCAATTCTCTCCTGACTTGCTGAGCTACTGTGGAAGCCACGGTTTCCTAAAGATGTAGAAGCAAGAGCAAGTATTTGGCAGAGTGGTTAAAATGGCACTTGGGATGCCTGCATCTCATATTACAGTTCTTGAGTTCAAGTCTGGATTCTGCTCCCAATTCTAGTTTCCTGATAATGCACACTATGGGAGGCACAGACAATGGCTAAAGTGGTTGGGTCCCTGTAGCCACCTGGGAGACCCAGACTGAGTTCCTAGCACCTGGGTATTTGAGGAGTGAGCCAGTGAATGGGAGTGCTCGCTCACTCTCTCTCTCTCTCTCTCCCCCTGTGTGTGTGTGTATGTGTGTGTGTGTAATAAATTAATAATCTTTTTAAATGTAGATGCAATCTCAATCCTAGAAATCTGCATGGAGCAGAGATAACCCAAAAACTAGCCCTGACTTATGCATGAATGAAAAGTATACTTTTATCATGTAGCCACTAAATTTAAAATGTATTTATACATCACAGCATATCCTTGCCTATCCTTACTAACAGAAATATGTAATAGACACTGCACAAATCTGCAGTTTACTATATCTTACTCTGCAGTGTACTCAATTTCAAAAATTTAACAGAAATGAGCATATCATATTTTGTCCTCAAGAATCTATAGCCTAATAAAGAACACAGATACAAATAAATGGGTTGAAGATGGAGAGCTACATGTTCCCACAGATGTATGCATATGATAAGGAACAATGTACAATAAAAGAGCATTTAACTCTTTCGATATAGGGATAAATCCAGAGAAGTTTACTGAAAGAAGTAACAAAAGTATTCATTCCAATGATAAAATGTGGTGCACACTTGCTTTGTACCAAGCACCAAGCTGGTTGTTCCATTTTAAAAAGTGGAATTTACAAGGAAAATAGGAAGGTATTCTGAACACAGGAAGCAGCATGCATAAAATCAGGGAGATCTGAAACAAGCAGTTTATTCAGAATCTACATATGAGTAACAGGTATAAAATGAGCCCAGAAAGCCGACCAGTTCCACAAGGGTTTTTTAAGTACCATGATAAGGCACTCTGATTTTAAGCCGCTGGCAATGGAAAAAAAGCAGGAGACATATCTAATCCATATGATAGAAAGATCACAGTCTTGTCATTTTTGTTTAGGAGATGATCATAAATTTGAGAGATCTCAACCAAGAGGCTATTCTGAAAGAAGAGGTGAGGGATTATGGCGCAGTCATGCACTGGTAAATATTCAACAGCGTGCTCTGCAGAGGAAGAAAACCCTGATTTACGGCCATTTTTAAGCGCCAACATGATGTCACTGTACACAAAGCAGGGATGAGATGGTCACAGCTGTACAAGCCAGCTCCAGCACACAACTACCACTGAATGCGTTATTGGAAGCCTCTTAAAATCAGAAACCTGCAGTAGAAGCTCAGTAATGATGTAAAAGGTTAAACTAAGGGATTTGTAGAGGGTTTTGAGAAAACAGAAAATACTCTGAAAGTAGGATAAATAGGACTTGGTGGTCCATTAGCAGGGAGAGTAAGAGGAGAAAGTAACAAAAAGCCTCCATGCTTCTTGTTTAAGAGATCAAAGATGTGATACCACTCAGCAAGAATGATGGAAGGGAAGAAGAGGTTTGCTGAGAATATTCAGCAATTTGTCCTTTGAACTTGCAAAACTTCCTGTTCCCATAGATACTACAGTGGCAACTCCAGGAACTCTATAGAGTTGTGAGAAAAATTATCTCCAGGCCGGCAGTGTGGCTTACTGGGGAAAGCCGCAGCCTGTGATGCCAGCATCCCACATAGATGCTGGTTTGTGTCCCAGCTGCTCCACTGCTGATCCAGCTCCCTGCTGATGGCCTGGGAAAAGCAGCTGAAGATGGTCCAAGTCCTTGGGCTCCTGCCACCCGCCTGGGAGACCTGGATGTAGCTCCTGGCTTCAGCCTGGCCCAGCCTTGGCTGTTGTGGCCATCTGGGGAGTGAACCAGCAGGTGGAAAATCCTTCTCTCTCTCTCTCTCTCTCTCTCTCTCTCTCTCTCTCTTTCTCTCTAACTCTGACTTTCAAATAAATAAATATCTCTAAATAATAATCATAATAATTTTCTCCTTCAAACCCTCATATTTAGGTTAGATTTTTAGAACTATTCCAGAAAAATCAGTAAATTGATTATCAAAGATTACTAGGAAACATAAAACACTTCAATCATCCTCAAATCCCAAGATGACAAAAAGAAGGGGAAAAAAAACACCAGAAATAAGTACATACTTCCTATCACTAAAGAAAAGGATGTTGTCTAAATGTTTAGATCAGGTTCCAAAGATGAAACTGAGTGAAAAGTCCTAAAATGTCTCTTCATTCTTGTAGTCTTCACTTTCTAATCCTACCTCTGGGGAAGACTGAGGGAATCTTGCCATATTTGTCTTCTTCACATAAGACCAGAATCAGTTTTAGAGATAATAGTTTCCTGGGTAGCTGTTCAAAACCAGAAAGTGGGACAGTAGAGACCCAAGAGAGATTTTTTTAAAGTATGCTTATTATAGCCCACCAGGGATATTATCTGGAAAGGCAACAAAAAGTCTTTAGAGAGCAGAGAAATGTTCATTGCTTATTTTATATATCTCCCAAAAGTTCCTGAAGGCTAATTCTATTCTCAACCAGAGTTCAAAGTCTGACCACCAGACAATGTGGTTTGAAGCAGAAAAGTAGGATGGAACAATTCCTATTCTTTGAAGACCAGAGAAAGAAGGATCATTTCAGGAACTTGCAGTACACACACCAAACTCTCTTTCTTTCCCAACACGACTGCAATCAAAGAGTAACGCTGAATGGAACTTAGAAAACCTTAGAGGAAAATTAATTTGCTTCCTTTCAAATTAAATTTTTCCCCATGTAGAAGGCTCATTTTCATTGCTCTAAAGCACACTGAAGTCATAAAAATGAGTAAGTACAAAACAGAGTGATTCCATGTATCTGGAGTGGCTAAATCTCTTGTTCTTGTTTTGTTTCCAATGGAAAAACAAACACGTCTGCTTTAAACCACAGGGCCTAAAATGATACAAGTTATAGGTGATGTCACCAAAGACCACAATAGTAGCACCACTGTGCAATTGTCCTTCTCTCAGCACAAGACGCATTCAATGAGCGCTCACCCACCATGCTGTCCAAGGTTATTAAACAAATCTTCCCATTTCTCCTCCTGCATTCTCCAGCCCATCTTTTTAAAGGCGGCCAGGATTCTTTACATTGAAAATCTTTATACTTATAATTAATGGTTATGAACTGACTCTCAAATAATTAACTGCTTTCTAGAAACTGTGCAACCATGGTAGAGCTTCCAAAGAATAAAATTTATTTGATTAACAGGCTTAGTGGTTTCAATCTAAGTTGTTTGATGACAGGAATTTGACTGTAGTTTCTTGGGTCCATGATATCATGAAGCCAAATGTCTTGCATATAATTGACACTCATTTTTTTAAAGATTTATTTATTTGAAAGTTAGAGTTACACAGAGAGAAAAGGAGAGGAAGAGAGAGAGAGAGAGAGGTCTTCCATGTGCTGGTTCACTCCTCAATTGCCTGCAATGGCCAGAGCTGTGCTGATCCAAAGCCAGGAGCCAGGAGCTTCTTCTGGGTCTTCCATGTGGGTATAGGGGTCCAAGGACTTGGGCCATCTTCTACTGCTTTCCCTGGCCATAGCAGAGAGCTGGATCAGCCGGTGCTCATATGGGATGCCAGTGCTTCAGGCCAGAGCGTTAACCTGCTGTGCCACAGCACCAGCCCCCATTCATTCTTCTTTTTGAAAGAGACTTGGCCAGCGCTGCGGCTCAATAGGCTAATCCTCCACCTGCAGCGCTGGCACACCGGGTTCTAGTCCTGGTCAAGGGGCTGGTTTCTGTCCCGGTCGCTCCTCTTCCTGTCCAGCTCTCTGCTGTGGCCCGGGAGTGCAGTGGAGGATGGCCCAGGTCCTTGGGCCCTGTACCCGCATGGGAGACCGGGAGAAGCACCTGACTCCTGGCTTTGGATCAGTGCCGTGCACCAGCCGCAGCGGCCACTGGGGGGGGGGGGGGGGTGAACCAACGGCAAAGGAAGACCTTTCTCTCTCTCTCTCACTGTCCACTCTGCCTGTAAAAAAAAAAGAGAAAGAGAGAGAGAGACTTGTTATCACCACTCAGAACTGGGTGCTCCTAAATGGTCATTCTGCACTTCACATGGTCACTGCCTATTGTTTCATGTGAAAACAAAGGAAAGTGAAGAAACCTCCTTTTGGCCTTATAAAGCATTTATGGCTCCCAGAACCAGAAACTAAACACAGGCATTAGCTGAGTTGATGGCTGGGTTATGAGAAAGATGAAGCCTAGAGAGCTGTGAGATCAAGTGGACATTAGCACTGAACTTTAAAAGGAGAATGCAACTTTTAAGCAGCATGGGAGTGAGTTGTGAGCCTCCTGTGATACACGTCTCCAGAAACCCCATTGATCTCAGCACGATGGACATTTATGAGGATGACCTTAAGGTGGGTGGGAGGCTGGTGGTTTTCGTTGCTAGTTTGCTGCTTCCACGACTTAAAAGAAAGTAGTTTGAGGTGCCAGTTGCTGTACTGTTAATCTTCTCTGGGCCAGCGTGAGCTGAGCACTAAGCTGGGATTCCTACCTGGCTCTGACAGATTACTAGAAGAGTCAGCTGCCCTCTGAATGCTGGCGCTTTTGGATGTAACTTACTCATTTGCTGCGACCTCCACTTTCCTCCCCAGATCGGCCGCTTTTCTCATCAGGGCGACTGCCAGAATGCTAGCATCAGATCTGCTTAATGTCACTCTCCTGTAAATGGACCACAGTAAACATATTGGGCAGTCTACAAGAAGCGCCAGAGATGAACAATTTAGCCTTAATATCTGTCAGTGAGAGCCGGGACCATCTGGACAAGGCGGCTAATGATCAGCATTAGAGCGGCATGCATTGCTAGGCTTAACTGTAATCTCAGGGCCTCAGTTTAACAAATGTAAAGGGAACTGAGAGGGGATTTGGGCGATATAGCCAAAGATCCTCTGGGGCCCTGAAAGAATGAGATGAGATTGGGTCTCATCTGGCCATAACTAAAATGTCTACACACTGTCACTCTCACAAACCGCCACAGTCTATTGAAGGCAAACATGGTATAGGATTAGGGTCACTTCACTGCTCTGGGAATTTAAATACTCAACCTGCCTCTCTCCACTGCACCTTTCCCTCAAAAAAGAGAGAGCTTTTTCTCCGAGGTTCTTAGATACCAGAAATCGGCTCTTGATCAAAGAGGATCAATAAATTCTTACAGGGCTCCCATGGAGAAGACCGGCAAAAGGAGCCTCTATTTATTTATTAGCCTGGGCCTTTGAATCAGTTCTAGGAAGAAGAATGTAGGAAGGGTAGAAGCTTTTATCCAGATAGAGGTGAAAGATTGCGATCTATTGCAAATAGTTCCGCAGGTCAAAGGGAAGTGGCCCCAAATCATGAAAATCCATTTCCAAAAAGTACATGTAATGCTTCTAGAAACTAATGCTACAATAGTGTGTAGTGATAGGTCATTTTATTTATTATGGTGCAACCGAGTTTCCAAAGCATTATCCATTTGACTTCCAGGCCAGTGAACTAACAGACAAAGTGAGGCTGGCTGTATCTTGAAAAATAGTGCTCCTTTTGTTATAGGTGATGCCAACCCAAAGTGGAATTAGTATTTTAGTGGTTTCATTTGCTTTTTTCTTTGAGATTTCCATCATAGAAACAATAGTCTAAATAATCACAACAGAAATTCAACTTCATATATAGAGTCAATACCATCAGATTTCAAAATTAGGCAAGTACTTTTGGGCTTGCAATTGGACATCAAGTGTTTATCGGTGCATTTCACAGAGTGCAGCCCCTGGATCATTCCAGCAACATTTACATGGAAGAACCGCATGTCATCTGCATATATCAATGATAGGGAACACATTGCTTGCCTGCTGCCACCACCCCTATGGCATTTGCATGGCACACTTTATTAATTGACTGTAACCATCCTGCCCAATGATTGCAGACAAAGCTTCACAATCCTCTAGAATACATTGCCACTCATTGTGTGACCATCTGATATTATATACAGTATTTTTTTCAGAGATACTCTAAATCCTAGGGGAAAATATTTGGTGTGGGATAAAGGGTAGAGGGAACGAAGTAGTAAATTGATTATTTAGATTATTTAGTCTTTGTTATGTGTACTTCATACACATCTCTTTATGAGTACTTAGCTCTCATAGAAACCTTTATATTCACGATTTACCAACAGGTCAAGGGACAAGAGTCAACAAACCTCAAAGTCCTCCCAACCCCCTTCCATATACATGTACGCATCTGAGTCACTCCATCATGTAGTCATAAGATTATAATATAAATTAGTCTTACTGTTATATAAAGAGCAGAACAGATGCCTTGGAAAAAATCATTATTTTTAAAGCTATATCATGTCCCCCAGCAGTTAAATCAGATATCAAAAAACTGGTGAGGGCCAGCGCCGTGGCTCACTTGGCTAATCCTCCGCCTGCAGCGCCAGCACCCCGGGTTCTAGTCCTGGTCAGGGCGCTGGATTCTGTCCTGGTTGCTCCTCTTCCAGTCCAGCTCTCTGCTGTGGGCCAGGAGTGCAGTGGAGGATGGCCCAAGTATTTGGGCCCTACACCACATGGAAGACCAGGAGGACGCACCTGGCTCCTGCCTTCAGATCAGCTCAGCGCACCAGCCATGGCAGCCATTTGTGGGATGAACCAATGGAAAAGGAAGACCTTTCTCTCTGTCTCTTTCTCTCTCACTGTCTAATTCTGCCTATCAAAAAAAAAAAAAAAAAAAAAAAACTGGTGAGATACCAGAAGGCTTCAATGCAGCCTTCATTCAACAAAGACAGAAAAAGCAATGCCCATTCATGTGTCTGTGAGTAGATGGCCATCTTCACACTGTGTCCCAAGAATTCAAGGCTAAAATGAGGAAGAAAGTAAATTGCCAATCAACATGTCTACCTAATGAGTCTCCCAATCCTCCCTAAAAACTCCTAGACTCTACTTAAGGACTTCAGGTTTTTGAGAACATCCACTCCTTATCAATACTACATCCTCCAATCCCAGCTTCTGTGATGGATACAGAGCTGCCTGAAATTCCTCCAGTGTAAGAAAGCCCACGTTTACAAGTAGCCTAACAGCTGACACCTTTCCCTTGGGATACCAAGGAGAATGAGATCCTCTTCTGTTTCTCAAAGGAATCAACATCGTTTTCTTTTAAATTTCCTACACTTTCCCCATTCTGAAAGGAATGATAGGGTCAGGTGTTTAGTGTAGCAGTTAAAATGTCATTTGGGATGTCCAAATCCCATATCAGAATGTCTGGGTTGGAGTCCTAACTCTACTTTTCAGTTCTAGCTTCCTGCTAATGCATACACTGGGAGCAGCTTCAATGACTCAAATAACTGGGGAGAGACCCAAATTGAAATCTGGGCTCCTGGTTTCAGGCTGGCCCAAGCCTGGTTATTGTAGGCATTTTGTTAGTGATCCAGCAGGTGGAAGGTCTCTTTGTATTCTTCCTCTTCCTCTTCATCCTCTTACTCATCTACCTTCCTTTTCTTCCCCTCCTCCCCTTCCGCCCTCTCCCCCCCCCTTCCTCCTCCCTCTCCTTCTCCTCCTCCTTCTTGTCTCTCTCTCTCTCAATCCCCTTACCCCATCCCATCTGTCTCTCTGCCTTTCAAATAAAATGGAAAGAAAAGTTTAACTCTTTAAAAAAGTAAAAAAAAAAAAAAAGAAAAGAAAAGTTACTTCCCAACATTCATGCTTTTCACAGCAGACCCATGCAGGTCTTCACCAGTGAATTATTTTTAAAGAGAGAGAATCAAGGCTCCTCAACACAAGATAACTTATTCTATGACACAGGGTTAGTAGAGATCAGCTCAGCAGTTAAGCCAAGATTTCACCATATCCTCCAAACCATGGGGTTTTACTTACATGATGGTAGCAATTAGTTCTTTGAACACAGAGATAGCTATGGTCAATCTAAAAAAAAATTTGGACTGCTCTCTCCCAATTGTGTTTATTTCTCATTAGTCCATTCCTAGCCAGGTCAATCAAAATAGTTTTAGCATAGTCTTAGCACCATAACCATCTTCTTATTTCTCAAATACTAATAAACCACATTTGTGGCCCTTCATATCTTAATAAGGATATCTATATATTTTATCCCTTAAAAGTAATGAATAGCATTCACTTCTTAATGGCCAGGAAGGAATTAAATAATTAAATTAAATATCCTGCTCAATATCACAGATAAGGAAAAACTTAAGACTTGAACCTGAACTTGTGATGACAGTTCTGAACTTCCTTCTATTAAATTATTCCATAAGTCAGAGCTTGAAATGTGCCAGAAGACAGACACTGAAGATAAGGGCGACAGAATTTGAAAGAGAAGAATCAGGAATGAGTTACTGATGTGGTGTCATCAGAAATGTTTTGAAGGACAGACAGTATTTTAACGTGTAGATACAGGTGGAAAGAATTTCAAGTGAAAATAAGAAAACATAAAAGGGCTTAACAGAAAACAATATATGTAAGAAAGGACTAATGTGTTCTGTGCATCTGGAGCAAACAGTCTGCAATGATGTTGGGTGGGAAATTAATAAAATAAAAATAGGTTAGTGTCCGATTGTGAAGGAGCACGTAACTCGTGCCAAGACCTTTGGACATTTTTCTTTAGGTAAAGGATTTTGAAAGGAACTATGCTGACCAGGTTATGTTTTCAGAAGATGCTTTACTGGAGCCAGTAAAAACAGCACATTGAAGATAGTAAAAATTAAAAATAAAAATAAGATGTCCATGGTTTCAATTCAGTAAGAAATTAGGTGAGCCTGAAATCAAACAGAAGGCCCTCTGGGGATGGAGACACTACAGAAGAAAGATGGGAGCTAAGAGAAGGGCTCATGAATGTGCATAAGGTCCTGAGTTTGAGTATCAGGGAGAACAGCGAGGTAATTAGCTGAAATTGGACATGTCAGTGACTTAAGAACAAAATAAATAAGCTTGGCTTCAGACTTAAAGAATATAGGTGCCTACATCCAAAAAGGTGGTTGCAAATATGGAATTAGAGCCCATGGAATCAAATTAGAGTACAGAAATTCTGGAGAGATCATTTAGGTGCTAAGAACAGACAGCAAGGAGTAGTGTACTTGGCTTTGAAAATGGTACACAAAAGGAGGGAGTTTGGAAAAATCTTGCTGAAAACCTGATGTAAATGTGAAAGCATTTGTTGACTTAAAAAGCTTGGGTTTTGTGCAAGTGAGCCATGGAATATAGTATCTGGTTGTGAACATTTGCGGTCAAGCTAATACTAAGAACTGGAAGAAGGTGGATTGTGGGCCTGTTCTGAGAGTATGCATATTAAAAACCAGTACAGGCAGTGCCATGGCTGCTGGCCTCCTAAGCAGCCTGCAAATTCTCCTTCTCAGTTACAGTGACAGCACTCAGCCACGTGGCACATTTTCATCCTTGGAAAGAAGTCTATTTCCAAAATTAGGTTTTTCTCCTAAAAGGTTTCTGAATCCTGCAAGATAATTAGGAAGTCGTGCCTCAAAACAGAATCTGACGTAACCCACTCTGCTTTTGCTTTCAAAGAGCAGTTTTTCAGAGTTTGCTGTACTCTCAGGCTACAAAGCAAGACAAAAATTTATTGTTCTTTTTTAATTTCAAGGTAAGAACTGTGACTGTGCCTGGGTTCAATTCCTGGCTCTTGGTCCTGACTCCAGCTTCCTGCTAATGCAGACCCTAGGAAGCAGTAGGGATGACTTAAGTAACTGTCACCCTCAGGGAAAGACCTGGATTGAATTTCCAGTTCCCAGCTTAGGCCCTGTTCCAGCCCCAGCTGTTGTATGTATTTGGGGAATGAACCAGCTCTCTGTCTGCCTGTCTCTGCCTCTCAAATAAACAAAAAAAATTTTATAAGGGAAAGAAAACACATTTTATTTAAAACAAAACAAAGTCTTGAAATTTTTGAAATTCAACCTCAGCGGGAACCTGGAACACCAGGTTTTACAGAGGAACTACAGATAAGGATGAGCTTAACACAGATTTTGTTGATACTGCAAAGCTTCGAATTGCCAGGATTTTTTTTTTCATCTATCTGAAGCAAATGCTAAGTGAGAAGCGACAGGAGGCTACGCCTTCACAATCGGTCTGTGCCCGTTGGACAGGCGTCTGCTATCAGGACTCCAGCATGCTTCAACAGCAGAGGCCAGTGCAGCAGAGGGAAAGCTGTGCCTGACCTGGGAATGTTTAGAATCTCAGAGGAAATAGGAAATTGTGGCAGTGGCCCTTCAGTTACATTATAAAAGCATCTACTTTGTAGCACAAGCCAGCAACCCTCTCTATCCTGGAAATGTAACTGCTGTTGCTGTCTCCTCATCGCCGCCTCGGCTCTCTTCACATCCCTAAATCCTCCCCATCATTCTGAAGCCAACACAGCCCCATCTCATCTGAGAAGGTCTGTTTCCCCATCCAGCCCACGCTCTTCTCATTCTCCTCTAACTTTCCATCATCCCCTAAATTCAAGCTCACGTGGCACTTGTGCTTTATGAGCTAGCCTTTCCAAGTATTGATATTTTGCCTCCCATGTAAGCTCTGAAGTTGCTGGAGGGAAATAACAGCATCCTGTCTTGCTTTGTGTGATACCAACAGATTGAGGCAGAGTTGTGGTGTAGCAGGTTAAGCCATTGCGTGCAATGCCAGCATCCCATATCACAGTCCCAGCTACTCCACTTCTGATCCAGCTTCCTGATAGCATGCTTGGAAAGGCAGTAGATGATGGCCCAAGTACTTGGATCCCTGCCACCTATCTGGGAGACCCAGATGGAGTTCTCCCAGATGGCTGTCGTGGCCATTTGGGGAGTGAATCAACAGATGGGAAATCTTCCTCTGCCTTCTCTGTCACAGTCCCCTCAGATCTGGAACAAGACAAGGATGTCCACTTACACCAGTCTTATTCAGTATAGTATTGGAAGTAATAGTAAGAGCAATTAGGGAGGAGAAAGAAATACAGGCATCAAAACTGGAAAGGAGAAAGGCAAAATATCCACACTCACAGATGACATGATGCTGGACATGGAAAACCCTAACACTCCACCAAAAAGTTGTTAGAACTGATAAACCAATTCAGTAAAGCTGCAGGATAAAAAATCAACTGTCGCTCCCCCTCTTCGTGGAGGAACAACACTAAACCCTGCCTAGGCTTCATATCCGAGTCACGGCACCATTATGTCGCTCCCCCTCTTCATGGAGGAATGACACAGGACCCTGCGCTGTTCTTTCGTCTGCTCGGCCCTCCCCGGGTTTGCTGCTGGTTCTTCCCAGGTTGGCTACCGACCCTTCCACCTCCGTGGAAGGGCGGTTCCCCCTAGCCACTTTCCCCACTTCCGCGGGGGAGCGGCATACCGCCAGCCGGCTCTCTTGGGGGCTGCACAGGTGTTCCTTCAGATAGATGTTCCCAGTGCATGTTGTCTCTCTCCTCCTTTATAGTCCTCTTCCACCAATCCCAACTCTGCTACCCACACGCCGAGTATGCTGCTCTCCTCCAATCAGGAGCAGGTCCTGCTGTTTATTGGTTGAACTGGAGGCAGCTGTGTAGAAGCTGTTTTCTCCTCTCCCAGCGCCATATTGTGGGAGAGCAGATGCATAGAATAAGTCTTAATTCCAGTAACTTAGTCTAGTCCAAGTTGCTCCCCACAATCAACATACAAAAGATAATAGCATTTTTACACAGTAACAATGATCTCTCTGAAAGAGAAATCAGAAAAGAAACTCCATTCATAATAGCTACAAAAAATCAAATATATAGGAATAAATTTGCCTTTCAAATAAAGAAATCATTTTGAAAAATATCAATAATCCAGTGAGCACCATGTGCTTGACTTCTTAATATCTCTTCTGAGAATACATCAATTTATATATGATCATATGTTAATTTTTCAAATTCAATTGAATCTAAATGTAAAGATAAATTATTTTCCCTTGAGTAATAAATCAAATAACCACTTTCAAAAGCAAATATTTTCTAAAATCAGGTAGGAAATGGAAACAAATCAATCCCAATAGGCAGAAGGCGAAGACTGTACAAAAAGAGTATTTACTGAAATCTATATTTTTTAAAGTTTATTTCTTAATTATTTGAAAATGAAGAGAGACAGATCTTCCATTAACTTGTTTACTCCCCAAATGCCCATAACAGCTGGTCTGGGTTGGGAAGAAGCCAGGAGCCAGGAACGACCTAGATATTCCACGTGACTGGCAGGAACCCAAGTACTTAAGCCATCGCCTACAGCCCCTCATGGTGTGCATTAGCAGGTAGCTGGAGCTGAAGAAGAGGTGTGACTCAATTCTAGCCACTCCAGTGTGGGATACGAGCATCCCAAGCAGCAGCTGAACCCACAGCACCACAACACTCACCCCTGAAATCCACATTTTAAACTTTGCAGCTGTCCATGCTTTAGGGAAGGGATTCCTTCTTGGCTAATTGGAAACTTAAGTGAGCTAAGAGTAACTGGTAGAATAAATCAACAGGAAGTGGAAGGTGATTTTTCTTTTTTTTTTTAACTTTTATTTACTGAATATAAATTTCCAAAGTACAGCTTATGGATTACAATGGCTTCCCCCCCAATAACTTCCCTCCACCCCCCACTCTCTCTCCCCTTCCATTCACATCAAGATTCATTTTCAATTCTCTTTCTATACAGAAGATCAGTTTAGCATATATTCAGTACAGATTTCAACAGTTTGCACCCACATAGAAACATAGAAACCCACATAGAAACACAAAGTGTAAAATACTGTTTGAGTACTAGTTATAGCATTAAATCACAATGTACAGCACATTAAGGACAGAGATCCTACATGAGGAGTAAGTGCACAGTGACTCCTGTTGTTGACTTAACAATATGACACTCTTGTTTATGGCATCAGTAATCACCCTAGGCTCTTGTCATGAGTTGCCAAGGCTATGGAAGCCTTTTGAGTTCACCGACTCTGATCATATTTAGACAAGGTCGTAGTCAAAGTGGAAGTTCTCTCCACCCTTCAGAGAAAGGTACCTCCTTCTTTGATGACCTGTTCTTTCCACTGGGATCTCACTCGCGGAGATCTTTCATTCAGGTGGTTTTTTTTTGTTTTTTTTTTGTTTTGTTTTTTTGTTTTTTTGTTTTTTTCTGCCAGAGTGTCTTGGCTTTCCATGCCTGAAATACTCTCATGGGCTCTTCAGGCAGATCCGCATGCCTTAAGGGCTGATTCTGAGGCCAGAGTGCTGTTTAGGACATCTGCCATTCTGTGAGTCTGCTGTGCATCTCACTTCCCATGTTGGATCGTTCTCTCCCTTTTTTATTCTATCAGCTAGTATTTGCAGACACTATTCTTGTTTATGTGATCCCTTTGGCTCTTAGTCCTATCATTATGATCAATTGTGAACAGAAATTGATCGCTTGGACTAGTGAGATGGCATTGGTACATGCCACCTTGATGGGATTGAATTGGAATCCCCTGGTATGTTTCTAACTCTACCGTTTGGGGCAAGTCAGCTTGAGCATGTCCCAAATTGCACATCTGGAAGGTGATTTTTCAAATAGTGCACTGACTATGCACGGCAATGACATGTAGGGACTGTGCCTCTGCCAAGTGACTGAACAGTTTTCAAGGTTTATTATTAAAAGCCTTAGATAATTCTGTCTATTCTATCAGCAAATACCCTTTTTACCTTAGCACTGGGCAAGTCTAAAAACTGCTTGATTACAGAATGGAATTTTATTTTCCCTTTAACAGCCAGATTACACAGGTCACTTGAGTACAAAGAAAAGGTAACATTACTTTGTTGTTGTTTTTTTTCCTATTCTTTTTTCCAATTAAATGGTAAGAGAAGATTTTTGTTGCCCTTGTTGGATTTGGGCTCCTGTCCCCACTCAGAGCATGCAGGTAATGGCCTGAGGGAAAAAATGGGGCTACTTTCTGTATCTAATTGGAAGGCAGCCCATGGGCCCATCCCTTTCCCATGCTCTGGAAGCACTAGTTAGTGTAGGCTAGCTTCCCACTTCCCCACAGCGCTCCTTAGATTTCATAGAAAGCAAGAAGAAAATACAGGATGATCAGAACAAATGGCAGAGCAATCATAACAAATGGAGTGCTAGTCTAAAATAAGAAGCATTTCTAAGAGCTCACAATTACCCCTCAAAGTGGGAAAAAGATAAAATGACAAAGAATCCAAAACAAGTTTATGTTTTTACCAAAACATGTGTCTGATAGTTGACAATCAAAAGCTGGTTATTTTTCTAATAGGTTTTCATTGTGAATTCAAACTAGCTTGTGTTCCTTAAAAATCCAGGGAGGGAAATGTAATGGTTTTCTATTGCCATTATAAAAAATTGCCACAAATGTTTGCAGATGAAAGTAACACAGAGTTATTGTTGGACAATTCTGGATGTCAGACAAGACTACAATCAGGACACCTGCAGTACTGCCCTGTGTGGCTTCCTTCTGGAGACCAGGCAAGAATCACTTCCCCTTTTCTAGTTTCTAGAGGTTGCCTGCATTTCTTGCCTCATGATCTCTTCCTTCGTCTGCCTAGTTCATCACTAAAACCCCTGGTCCCATCTCCTTCTTCTCCCTGACTCTAACCCCACTGCCTTGCTCTTCAAAAAATCCTTGAGATTACACTGTACCCTCCTAATGAGTCCCACATATTCTCCCCATCTCAAGATCTTGCACATCTGCACAATCCTTTTGTCATAAATTTAACACACTAATAAGATTCGGGATCAAGACAAGCTTGTCTTTCACAGGTGATTTCTCAAAGCACCATAGTAGCCAATTCAATCCATGACCAAGTGTATAATACAGCGAAGTATATAATATACAAGTAATCAAGATTTAGGTACAATCAACAATCTAGGTCTCTTAATTAAGGCTACTCTCACAAAGTACCACAAGCTGGGTGGTTTATAAACAATAGAAATTTGTTTCTCACAGTGCTGGAGGCCAAGAACCCAGGATTGTGATGCCAGTATGGTCAGGCTCTGGTGAAGGCTCTGTTCCAGGCTGCAGAGCCCTGATTTCTCTTTATATCTTCACATGTTGAAAAGAGATGAGAGCCGGCTGGTCTCTCTTTTATAAAGTACGAATCTCACTCATGAGGTCGTCACTCTAATGAACTAATCATCTCCACCCAAAAGCACAGCCCCTGATATCATCACCTTGTGGGTTAAGGTTCCAATATGTGAATTTAGAAGGGGACACACACACTCAGTCCATAATACCAGGTCTTCAAGAAAAGTGATCAAACGATATTCTGTGTTGCAAGATGACATGTAGCTGAACTGCAGATTTCCAGAATATTCGCTTCTTTCCAGCCCCAAGTGCCTTTCTTCTTCTTCTTCTATGTTATGAGGGTACAGAGAAATAGAGTATGAAATATAAGGGAAAATGGCCGTGCAAGTTGATTTGTATGTGGAAAAGTTCTCTTCAATACAACCTAAGCCAAAAAAGAAAAATAAATCAAAGGGGGAAAAAGAAAGAAAACTTTAAAAAAAGAGAGAGCGAGAGGACTATGATGAAATGTTTCAAACAGCCAAAGTAAAGCCTATTCTGTTTTACAGAATTGAATTCTCCTATCTTTCTGTCCTGGATACCTCTTTCTCCAAACACACTGCTGTGGTGGAGATATAAGCTCAGGAAACACTAAGCAAATTCCAGCAGATTAGCAAAGGTGATTTAGATATATTATGTTGATTTAGATATCAACGTGCCATGAGAGATTACTTTCAGTGATCACAGCAGCCTGGGTATTAATCAGCTAATGTTTGCAGCTCTTGGGGGGACAGAGGTGGTAGATATAAAGTAAGAATTATAAAGGGAACAAAAGGAGCATTAGTCAGATAGGTAGGAATAAGTAAACATCATAAATTAGGTTAATAGCAGGACTCTACATCTTCCTTTCCCTCCTACCTTGAAAAAACCTTAAATCTGAAACTTAATACACTCTGTGCATATTCACATATATATTCATTTAGCACATGCTCTATTCAATATTAACTAAAATCAATTTCCACAGTCTTTAAATAAAGTCCAGGATAAAGTCCAAATAATGTCTTTAAATTTTAAATCTGTTTAAAATTCTGAGCCTAATTATTATTCTATTCATTTGGAAGACCAAGGTAGTAGACTCTATGACTTCAAACAAACCTCTTGTCTCACTTCCTTCTTAAGATAAAACAAAATATTTAAAATAGCTAAAAATCATGATTCAGCAAATCAAAAATTACATATGCACCTTTTTTACTGTATAGTAAATACAATTTCCCCATTGGTGATGATTATCCTATCCACACCAGAAATCCACTTGGAACATTTTAAATAAATGTAATTATTTTTAAGAAGATATGCTGGTTCGGGTCACATAAGAAAAAACAATGCCAATATTATCAGGTATAATAGCATTGTCTCATAAATACAATAGCTAGTAAGAGCTGGTTGGCAAACCACAATAAAGGGTCCAAATCAGGCCAACCACCTGTTTATATACATAGTTTTATTGGAACAATGCTATACTCATTTGTTTATATACTGTCTGTGGCTAGTGACAGGGTTGAGTAGTTGGAACAGAGACTGTAGGCCCACAAACCCTAAAGTATTTACTATCTATCATGTATACAGAAGCAGTTCCCCAACGCTTATCTCATAAAATAAAATAATGCAAGACTACAAATTAAAATCAAGTAAAACTGTATAAAGCACAGTTAAGCTGATTAGTTATTTCATGATATATATTTCTTCACATGACATAAACAATGTTGTACCTCAAGGAGGGTGTTACACTCCTCACTTGGGACACCCACATCCCATATCAGAGTGCCTGGTTTAAGTATCAGTTTACTTTTACTTCTAATTCAGCTCCCTGATTACTGCTCCTAGGAAGCAACCAATGATGGTTCAAGTACTTGGGACCCTCCCACCCATGAAGTAGACCCAGATGGAGTCCTGGATCCTAGCTGCAGCCTAGCCCAGGCCTGGCTGTTCCAGCCAACTGAGGAGTGAACCAGTGGCTGGAAATCTCTCTCTCCCTCTCCCCCTCTCTCTCTCCTTTCACATAAGTAAATATTTTCAAAACTAATACCTGTTTAGCAAATAGTCTGATATATGCAGAGCCCTCAAAAAGTTTGTGGATGGGAAATGCATATTTAGCCTAGTGATTACAGATGTCAGTTAAAGAACAATATCCCTCCATCAGAGTACCTGGGTCAACTCCTGACTCTGACTCCTGATTCTACATTTCTGCCAATGCCAACTCTGGGAGGCAGTGATGATGGCTCAAGTAGTTGGGTTCCTGCCACCAATGTCAGAAGCCTGGATTGCATTCCCAGCTCTGAGCTTCAGCTGGTCTAGTCTCAGTCACATAGGTATTTTGGGAGTGAGCCAGTGTATGGGAGCTCTCCCTCAAATAAATAAATAAATGGAATTAAATGATAAGAGTGTTTTTTGCTACAAAAAATGTAGAAATATGTGCATAGTTTTTTCATAATATGCATTTTCCACACACTTTTTGAAAACTTCTCTATTTCCTTCATTGGGTTTTCTCATCTGGATAGCAGCTAATCAAACTGCTCTTAGTTTTGTTATTGTTACATCAAGTAAGATTAGACAGCATTACGAAGCAGTAATAAACAATCTCCCAGATCTCAATGACATGTAAGAACAAGGTCTTATTTCTCATAGTCCCTGGGTCAACTGGTCTCTGGAACCATGCTGGTAGAGACTACTGCTTGGAGAGTGACTACGCTCCTTGGAGTCACCCCTTCACTGTGGCAGAAGGAAATAGAATACTGCAAAGGGCAAGCTCTTGAACCTGCTGAAGTTTTCACTCAGAAATACATTATCTTCACTCTGTTCCTTACTTAAAGGAAGTCACATGGTCATGTCTAATTTCTAAGGGCATGGGAAGAGTCTACCAAATACTGAGAAGAAAGAGAGCCAGAATACCTGACACAGGCTTTTGTGCCATTCTTGTAACCTGCCAAGATCAAACTGAAAGATGCAGTATAAATGCTTCCCGCCTTGGAGACTGTACCAAATATGGTACCACCACAGAAAGCAAGACACTGTGCATCCACAATGATTTACCAAAGCATGTGTTCTCTGGCTCCAAGTTCATACAGTATTGGTAAAAGTACTAATCCACTTTTGCAAATCCTTTGATAGTGCTCTCTTTAATAGTATGAAGAAGTATTTCTTCAACTAAAATATTAGCTCTCATTTTCTGAAGTATTTGGTGTTTCCAAATTCCATTTATTTGCTTTCCAAACAACTCTTTGGTTCTTTCCAATATTTAAAAACAGTAGTTGAAGTTGATCTGTAAGTCTTCTTTATGTCTATAAAAATTTACTTACCACAATGAGTAAAATGCACTTTCCTAAAAATCATTTGTCCACTTTTAAAATGAGCACTGAAATAGTGGTCTATTTTAGTTTCTGGTATTACCTTCCTGCATTTTTGAGAGAAAGCAAACAATTCAAATAGAACTCACAAATGATGTGCCACATTCTTTTCATTTAAAAACCTATTAAAAGAGACTGAACGTGGCTTTACTTAACAAATTGCATTTACATATTAGTTACTTAACATAATTTCACTTTATTGGAACAGTCAGACATGATCAAGAAATTTGTACCAAGACTCCTTTTTAAAAGTTACATCTTTAAATCATATTAACTAATAAAACTTCCAGTGCTTCATCTCAGAAAAAGAACATCAAGATGACAAACAACTTTCAAATTTCAAAAATATATAAAAGGAAGCTTTCTGTTTAAGGTTAGCAAGAGAATCCACAGAAATCCCCTTAAGCTTAGTGAACATTCTTAAACTCTTCTTTACCATGGATGGTTAGCATGTAAGTATGGAACTACTCTATACTATCAATGTTTGGCATTTTTTTTTGCAATAATGGCTCAAAGGTAATAACATACCAGTACAATATAGATTGTTTTATTGGTTAGATATAAATTGGTTTTGTTCATGCAAGATTATTTTCCGTCTGAAAGTCTTCACTATTGATAAAATAGACTGTGGATGGGCTCCTTTAGCTGGAGGAAGCATATGCATAAGAAACTGCTAGCAGTGAAGATGACATATGTCATACCATGTGCCAAATACCATCCTAGATCTGGAAGTGACAATTTTCTCATGTGTTCTGGCACTTGGAACTCTGTAGCTCGGGATTTATTCTTTTCCATAAGAGCTCCAATGGTGTCATGTGTGTTTCTGAAAACCTTGCTAGGAGGTTTTCTGGCAATTATATTTCTTATTTGATATCCTTTCATCAATATGTTTGTGAACTATTTTCATTGTACCTCTCAAATGTCAAGCATGGAGCTAAATTTTCTACTCTATAATCTTCAGATTTCTAATGAACATGTAACCACACACCCTTGTACACATAAAGCAGAGAGGAACTTTTGCTTCTTTATTTATGAAACTTAGCTTCTCTGGAAAATAGGATTAACTCTACTATCTCTATGTACCTTACCATTCTGGTCAATTCACAAAAAGTCCATATGCTAAATGGTCAATGTCCAGGTATTCTAATGATATTCTAATGAATCTATTCTAAAAAGCAACTACTTATAAAGCTTAAAGCAATTTATAATGGAAAGGATGGCTTCTGACATTTTGAGGATTTCTGCAAAGTCTTAGTTGGCTGATTTTTATTTCAGGTTTTCATATGGAAATTTTTCAGTTTATGCTAATCTCTCTCCAATTCTCTTCTATGTCATTTCTGCTTTTCAAAAATTTTGATTCATTTTACCAGCTTTCCAAGTAGCCTATCAACATCAGTATAGGATATATAGCAAGTAGCCAAAATTTAACATGTAATGTGGTTGTCCTTGACTGTGCCTCATTCAAACTTCTCCTATCTTTTTAGCATGGTTAACCCTCCAAGATTTTGAAGATTTAATTCATGTTTTTTATTCATTTATTGATCTTTTTACTTATGTTCTCTGTCCTTCCTCTGTTATTGTAAGTTGTGGTGATTCCTCCTGCATCCTCACCCTTTGATAGCCTTACAGGTTTTCTATTGCATCTCTTTGCAAGCAATTATAGGTCAATCTATCCCACTCGTTATAAACCCAAATTTTTTGTGACTTGATTATTTTGGGGCTCTTCTGATTTCTTTCACATGTTTAAAAGTCATTTACTTTCTATTTATTAGGTATGTTTAATATCCCTGGGCCAATTCTCTCAACTAACACATAGGCCTTAATTTGTGTTTCTTCCAATAAAGGTTTAAGTTTCAATATGATATGGTTACTTTGTCCACTTATGAGTATACAACATTTTTTGGTAGACAGATAAAATTGTCACTCTGAATATTTGAAGACTTGGCCATTCAGTTAACTGATCACTTATTGAATTTGTTTTGGTTAAACTTTCCTGCTTCTCTAGACCATGGATATTTGTGATGATGAAGAAAATGGAAGATGTGTTTTGTGTATACAAACACACACTCACACAATGTCACCATATTTATTACCTATGCAATTTAAACATCCACTCTAAGTTTCAAGGATGATCTTTCTCTAGTATATACAGGGAAGGTAAAGTTTCAGTTTCATTTTCTTATTAGTTGTCTACTTGGAACTTGTTCCCATAAACAAATATGCTTCCTCACCATTTCCTGTCTTCACCCTGGACCATGGCTATCCTCAGCACTGGTCAGCGATGGAAACGCCTGGACCTAGCCATTCCAAGGGAGGCTTTTCTCCTCTGGGTGTAGCAGAAATGTGTGGGGTGGATGATACTTCCTTCTACAAGCCCTGCCCTTCAGCACTTACAAAGAATTGCCATGTAGGAATTAGAAATGTGAATCTGACCAATGAAGGTGAATATCCTAAATCCTGAAGGTAAAAGACAATAAACCTTCCAGAGGGAGTATGATCAACCTGGCCCCTCGTCTTCTAAACTCAGTCAAATCAAGTAACCCTACCATGCTCCTCAGGTATTTCTCTTCCTCACCCTCCACCTCCAGTATCTTCATCCTCTGTTCTGAATTTCAGTCCTGAAAAGTGGTACCCAAGCCCAGTTGTGCATTCAGATCACCCAGAAAGCCCTTTTTTTTAAATGTTATTGCCCAGCCTTCGCCAGAACTTACCATGCAATTGTTTTGTGGGGCCTAGAAGTGGATTTTTAAATGGAAAGCTCCCCAGGTTCTCCTAATGTGCAGCTAGGCCTAAGAACATATATCCAGAGAAACCTCCCCAAACAAGTCCACTCATCTTACATATGATCATGGCAACATTCCTGAGGCACGCAGGGGTAAACAGGAGAGACTGCTGGAGATTGGAGGCAGTGTAGTGGTTCTAGGGGACAAAAGCAGTTGGAAGCCCTTAGCTGGCCAGACCCCATCCCAGCCATCCAACCAGCAAACCTTCGTACATATAAACCATTTGTGGCATTCTCATTTATTTGTCAGAATGGGGTTTGGTTGCTATGAGCTACAGAAAATCAGGAGAATGTCCTTAGTTTGATCAGGATGACTGTGGACACCCCAAGTCCTGTAGCATTTCTATTCCAGTGCCTGGCAGGCTCAGATCCTTTTGGGATGTTTCATATGCACACACTTTCTAATTTGTCATGGACTTGCTCTTAACATGAACATATGTGTATGAACCATGTAAGAGTTCCTCTTACCACTCAGCCTGACAGGCTCAAAGGACATTTCCAATAAACACTAGCGAACAGGCTAATCTATACATACTGATGCACTACCATCAGTAAAAGCCCATCGTCAAACTCATCAAGTAGTGAAATCTGAGGAATGGGGGAAGAGACTAGAGCCTCTCAGACAATAAATGATTAATCTGGCGAGCTGCTTTCATACTTGGGCAGCCAGGCAAAAGTCATTCATTTTTCCCTGACTCATATCAGAATGAGGCTGCAGAGCAGAACAACCAACTTTGGGGCCCAGGTGCCACCATGCCATCCCATAAGAAGCTGAACCCACCACTCAGTTTAGGAGGAATGAGCAGCAGATTTCCCTGGATTGAAATGAACTGGCTTCATTGTGCATATGTATAGCACAGGCTCTCACAATGAGATGCCAAGTTTAAGGCAAGAAATAAGATGGTGATGCTGAACAGACCTGCCAGACGCCTTTCCCCTGACCAAAGTAGGAGACCCCCTTGTTGCATTCGTATACCAAATTAGATCCTTGCATATGGTCTGGACAACAACACAATGACACAAGCCAGTTGGGTAAGCCAACTCAAAACTTTTGAGGGCTAACTCTCATGACTTTATCTGTGCCTCCTTTCTCTCTCCAGATTCATCTTTTCTACCTATTACAGTTAGAATATGCAGAAGATTTCATATTTCTATGGAAAATTATGTTACTTTTTTTCCTAATCATTCATCTGCAAGAAACAGAAGACTATGGATGCCTGGAGTAACCCTTCCCGCAAAAAAAAATAAATAAATAAAATAAAATTGACTATGGGAAGCTTATTAATCTTTCCCCCTATGTTAACTTCAGACTTTGGTATCCAGGTGGCATTACCCATGCATGTCACCTTACTCCTAAATTGTGGCATAATGAGAGCTGGGCTTAGCTGATAAAGAATCAGATGAAGAATAGTATTCACTTGGAGTAAGCAACATCACCTTTCATTTTCCAGGTTTCAAATGTTACATAGTTTATCGAAAGTTGAGGGACCATGAGTCTTATTCAGTCAGAGTATTGACTCAAGGAATTGATCCTTTCTGTTTGTTAATGTTGGCCCTTGCCCTGGTTTCTCTAATGGAACAGATGTGGCTCAGGTTAAAATTACTGGTGGGCTATATGATAGAAGTAGAAAAAGTTCTACAAAAATATGAGATTTCATGTAGTACAGAAGTTGTCAGCTCTGTAGGATATCACAAGGATCAAACTTGAAACTGTCTGTAACCAAACAAAATATGAGGTAAGGTGAGCGTTAGTCTGTGCAGCCTGGCTTAGTTCACTCCTCTGGAGCTCATCAGAGAACAAGGAGAAGCGGATGTTGCCTTAGTATCCTTTTCCAACCTGAAGCAGCTGTGACTGCAGAAAAGAGAAAATTGAACTTGTATCTGCCTAGGAATAAGGGGCCAGCTTGGGGAGAAAAATAGGAGCAATCCCACAAAGCAGGAGTTGCCATGATTGACCCAAACTCTCACCAATCTCAATGCAAAATGCAATATTAAAGAACCCAGAAGTTAATGTGTCCTCAATTGTTAAAATTATCTAATGACGTTCTGCAAAAAAGATTCCCTTGTTATTGTATAGACAAACAAGCCCAGGACAGAGGTAGGATTAATAGGCAGCGTAATTCTGAGAGCAATTATTAGAAACCTGTAGTTGTGGTTCCAGTTTTCATACAGGAAAAGCACCCTCTCTAACAGAAAGATGGAGTCATGATCTTAAACATCAAATCTCTGATCAGTTTAGGAGACTTTAAAAAGAGTTTGTGGAGAAATGAAATAAAAAATTATAAGTATTTTATTGCAAACAATTGAAATCCTTGCCTTGAACTTTTTTGAAGAACCCTTGTATGTATCTGAAAGATCCCATGGAAACAGGCCTCTCAACCTAGAGGAATGTATGTGACGTTTGCTTCTAAATTCCCAACAGATGCTGAATTGGAATGTGATGCATGTGACATAACAGAAATTATCTATTACAAGAGCAGTGCAAATTTACATGGAAGGCAGCCAATGGATCACAGAGTTCACACTACAGGTTATTTTTATTCTAACCAGGTAGCCCAAAACCTTTTAATTGTCCTGGTCAGAAACTTACTAGTGACACTTTTAGAGTGTACTGAAATGAAATGGAAACAAAGAAATTTGCCTTTTGGCCCCCTGACAGTAAGCAGCAAGAAAGTTTAATTTGGGAAGACCTGTTACAACAACTAGAAATGCACGGGGGACATGGGGGAAGCCAAGTCCATTTGCTCAAGACGACAGGTACATAAATGTTCAAACACTGTAGGAACTCAACACTGGAAACAGACTTAATGCCCATCAATTGGTTAAATGGACAAAGTGAACATTCAATAGAACATAATATAGGAATTACAACAAATAAACATAAGCCATGTGTTTCAGAATCATAATACTGAGCAGCACAAAAAATGTAGTTTTGGAATAGTACTTTATACATAAAATTGGAGTACTTATTTGTATTTATATGTGACTGTTTAGGATATATGTGTTTGATAATGACAAAATACATGCATGGAGATGATAAAAAACAAATTTATCTTGAAGGAGGCTGGTAAATAATTGGGAAGAGAGAAGCAGGGGAATCTAGGTGACTAATTGTTTCTGCCATGCTTTTGGCTTTCAAAACAACTGAAACAGGTTTGGAGAAAATGTCAACATTTTATTGAACTTGCTGATGAACAGGTATTCACTGTCATTTTCTATGCTGTTCTACATGTATGAAATATGCCACAAAAAATATGCCAGAAAACAGCATGTGTGTTAAGAGAAGGGAGGATTGTAGGACAAGCTAGTAATATACAAGAAAAATAGGACAAAAAGCAGAACAAAGTTATTTCTGACAATCAGAAGATACTGGCTCTTGGATTAGAAATTAGGCATGGTAAAAGAGGATGTCCCTTGAGGATACTCCTCTAGACTAAAAGAGTTGCCTTATAATAAGAGATAATACTACAGTTTTCAGTATTGTGTCATAAAATGCATCATAAAATTAAACAAGGATAAACCCCCAAAATATGTCATCAATGGGAATCCTTTTTATAGAGCAATAAAATTAGCATGACCCAAAAGTTGGGAGATGTTGCGTGGGCAGACCAGTCAGGGAGGAGAGTTGGATTAGAGAAAGCAAATTGTCAGAATTATTAGAAAAAGAAAGTATGAAGTTAGTGTATAGGTCACACCAAAATATTTTAGAAAAGCAAAAACATGAAGAGAAATCAGACAGAAATATAGAAGTTCTGCATTTTTGCAACCAAAAAACAAAAAAGAGAAGACAGGAAAGTAGGACAGGGTTCGTTTCCCAGAAAGGCTGTTCTATGTCAGCTCCCTTCTGCTTGCGATGGCTGGGCTTCTCCCTTTTTCTGGCATTTTTCTAAGGAAGCATCTGAAAGGTGGTAAGTAGTTTTCCAAGGCATAGGAGCATTTATATAAGGTGGCTCCTTCACAGAATATAGGAGAAATCATTAGCGGGGAAGTGTCAGGAAACAAAAGGTCTGCGAGGAGACAGAATAGGAAATCTGACCCTGCATTGTGGTGCAGCCGGTTAAGCAACTGGCTTGGGGTGCCCACATCCCTTATCTGAGTGTCTAGTTCAAGTCCTGACTACTCCAGGCTTCCTGTAATGCACCTGGGAGGCCACAGGTGATAGCTCAAGCATTTAGATGCCTGCCACCCGTAAGGAAGAATGGATGCAGTTCCTGGCTCCTGGCTTCAACTATTACAGGCATTTGTGTCTGTCACTCTGCCTTTCAAACAAATAAACAAATAAATTAAACTTAAAAAAAAAAAGAGGACTCAGGCCCTGCTTGTGGATCCAGGTCATCAGCTCTCCCTCAGCATTGCTTGTCCTGGCGCCCTGTGTAAACCAGCCAGTGACCCAAAGCACACAAGCAACACAGAAAAGGAAGTCAACATGGACCTTTCCGCAAGGACACACAAGCACACTGAGACACACACAGAGTCAGGAGGGGCAGTCTGGAGAGAAACTTAGAAACAACACTCATCTTCTAGGGAAAGACTCAGTGTGAAGTTGTCTCTGCCTCCCTCACTACTCACTCAGTTCCCACGGTTCTTCTCCTAAATGGAAGAGCACAGATTATGAGACAAGAGCCACAGTTGTTCCAGCTCCACCACTAACCCTGTGACTGTAAGGCTGAGAAAAGCCTTTGGACTCCATCAAAATGCCACAAGTAGTTAATTCTAAATCTCTTGTTAACATTTCTGTTTATAGGTCACCACCTGGAAAAATAACATTGATTGTTTTCCTGGTATAAATTCTTGAATAACTGATGGTCTCCTCCATTTTAGTCAGCTCAACTAACTAAATAACACAGGTTTAAGGAGATTTGTTTACTTCCTTGCTTGCTTGCTTATTGGACTGGCAAAGACTCTTTGAGTGTATTTCACATTTTTTTTTCCTCTGATAAATAAATTCCATGACAAGGGGGAAAAAATCAAAGAAACTTTCCTAAAACATAAACTTCCCATTGAGTATATTTTGAACATTTAAAAAAAATCTTCCCAAAAATTCCAAAATGGTTTAATTGCAATCAACATAGCCCATAATATGGCAAAGGCCAGAGTGATTGGAATTGAATGAAAACAGGGTGCTCACTCAATTCTTTTATTGAAAGACACACACATTAAGAATATTTGAGAGCAGAGAATGTTTGAGTTAGGTGCTCTGGTAACAAAAGGCCATTCTGGCTTAGCATTTATTTCTACAGGTCCTTAATGCTGACTCAATATGAAAAGTACCTAGACAGCTTTTACAATATTCTGATGCCAGGGCACCACCTCAACCAATTAAAGTGGTCTCTCTGGAGTTAGGGACTAGGCATCTGCAACTTATAAAAACTCCCTAGGTGACTCTAATATGCAGTGAGGGTTCAGAACCACTGATTTAGACATCGCTGTCCCAATTAATATTTAAACAGTCACAGCCCGTTGGCTCCACTAATCCAGTTGCATTACCACTGGCACATAAAAGATTATTTTTTAAATACCATATGAAAAGGAAGATCAATGGGCTCATGAAGTACAAGTTACTCTGTAATCCTTCTGATGAACTGTCCATTCTGGGAGCCCTCTTGTGTTTTAATTCAGCGCCTGGGCTTTTGTAGAACTGAAAGTGTTAATCCTTTTTCACAGACTCCAGAGCAAACCTGGATATTGAATAATCCACTGAGTTGTGTGTTTAAAACCTTTGCTTCATTAAGTCACCAGATATTCCTGGCAGCAGAAGAGTGGCAAGATGTCAACCTGAGCTTTGCTGAGCCAAAAAGAATTAGCTTTTACCGTATTTCTAAAGATGAATGTGCTCTTAGAGCATGTCCATTAGCCCTGGTAGTCTAATGAATGTATGGCTTGACAGACACAATAATTGGCATAGTTCAGAGTGTAAGAGAATCAATTTGATGAATCAGAATAAGGTCAAGTGAAAGAAGAAACAAGGATTTACTTTGCACGTATTTCCAACCCTAGCAACAAGAAAGATTAAATAGTAAAAAACAAGATTAGGGAGACTTTGATAATCCATCAATGTGGAGCCCTCTCATCTCATTAACACTAATCAATGGAAAGGTGGCTGTGCTATAAAACAGTGGCACTCAGGTTCCTTTGGAGTCCCTGGGTTTCCTAGCAGACTTTTTTTTCCCTTTAGAAGTCTAGGAATCCTGTCTAGTGTAGCTAATCTCTGGAATTTCTGGTCTTATCTCCTCATTACTACCCAATGAGATAGTTCACTTAGAGTAGTATTGAATTTTATTTCCCCATGGGTTGACCATCAAAATTTTTCTCTTAAAACATCAGCCCTGACCTTAAATGTACCAAGGCTTTCTCTGTTGGCTCCAGAAACATTTATAGCACTCAGAAATAATTCTTCTGATTGAAATATATTTTGCTTCCACTCTTCAGTGAAACAATAAAGGTGGATTGCAGAGCAAGCCCTTTTATTTCTCCTAAAAGGACCTGCTGTGAGCTACAAAAGAGAAATACAAAAGTAAATCGCCTAAAACTAACATGAGACCCATTCACCCTTGCTGGGTCCTACTCAAAGAGACTTCCTTCTTTCCTGGCAATAACATAGGGGAGTCTAATTTTTAACCAAGCTTGACATGTGTCTGAGACAAGACTTTAGTTATGCTTGGCTTCTTCTCAGGAGTCTCTTGTTTAATTTAATTCAATGACTTTGGATTGTGAAGGAGGAGCTGCTTCTAAACCTGAGTTAGATGAAAGGAATCTAAACAGAAACCTAAAGCCATTTCTACCTCCTCTGGGTTCTGACCTTACCATAATGAAGAAAAACAAATCAAGCTAGGGGAACAGGATATCTTTCCCTGATAAAATCACAGATTTGAGGGTTAAAAAAACGGAGTTCATTGTGAAAAGCTATTTGGAATTTTTGAAATGTGTTTCTGATAGTTGATAACTATCTCATGGCCCATGTTTAATACATTTAAGATAGGCTTGGAATGAAAATACATGCAGATATAAACTTGATGTGTGTGCTACTGACAGGGAGGGTTGATGGGCAAAACTACAGTTTATACTGCATGGGCAGATAAACTGATGTAGGATCCATTGAATCTTGAGATACCTCTTTGTTTTTTCAATTTTTCAGCTTAAAAAAAATTCTGTGAGTTCTCTATCCACAGTATTACAAGACACACAGATGAATTATATTACCCCTTCTACCTACAGACCACAACTTCTGGTTAGGGAACCCAAACTACCATTGAAACAAGCTACCAATCATCAATGGGCAAAGAATGTGGAGCTATGGTTAAAGGAATTATGAATGATGGAGTCCAACACTTTCTCTGCAGTGTTTCACCAATTTTGTTTTTGTAATCTTTATTTTAGTTTTTAATTTTGCTTGAAATTAACAAGTAATAATTGTGTTTATTTATGGAATACAATGTGATGTTTTGATATTTGCTTACAATGTGGAATGATTAAATCAGGCTAATTAACAAATTCATCACCTCACATAGTTACTCTCTGGAGGTAGAAGCATTTAAAAAACTATTCCTTTAGCTAGTTTGAAACATACAATGCTTTATGATTTGTTCTAGCCATCATTCTGTACAATAGGTCTCCAAAGCTTACCCTGCCTAACCAACTGAAATTTTGTGCCTTTTGACCAACTTCTCCCCTTTCCCCAAGTCTTTTTCCTTTAAGTTCAGGGTCAATTTAACTTGCCCCTTTTTAGGAACTGGTACTCATACTATTGGGAAAATTCCCTCTGTTAATTATTCCTCATTTTATGTCAGATGAACCTAATCTAATTTGATCCAAAATTCTCTGATGGCCTTCAGGATATTTTTACCCTTCTCACAATGAGAAATACATTTTATATGATCAATCCATATACACTACAGTCTATAACTGATAGAAAATATCAATGAAACTGTTAGAAACTTTACAATGCATGATGCCCTCTGATAGTCTAATTTGATTCAATTCTATTATATTTCCTTTTAAAAAATCCTGCTGATCATGACCTACTGAATTGACTTTATACCTCACTAATAGATCATCCTGCTAGAGTTGGAAAATATTATACCAGAGTCTGTGTCCTAGTGAAATGATCATGGATTTAAGGATCACACATCACACTTAAATAAATTACAACTGGTTTTCTGATAGGAGCTCTAAAATTTTGAGTTGGTTTTAAAAGCAATTCTATGCATGAGTCATAGAAAAGTGTCTGAATAAGTCCCTACATTCCCCATACTTTTTGCTTGAGTAAATCAGAAATTTGTTTTTCCAAACTTGAAGCATTCTGGGCATTGTCTCCAACTTCTAATATTAAAACAGAAGCTTTACTAGACAAAGCACTATCCTACTGTTGCTACTTAAGGTCAATCAAAAACAAAAAAAGTGCCCCTGGTCATAACTCGTCTGCTGGCTTCCTTGTCTGGCATCACAAATCCAGGCGCAGACCTTTGCAATATACTTCTCTTACAGATGAAGATCTTTAAGACATTTTGCCTTCAGATCTCAAAATTATGGTTGTCCCGATTGAAACTAAAGTTAGAAAGAAGAGAAAGATAAAATAATCTGTTTTGATGCTGAAAATTAAATACAGTACTCAAATTAAGGGCATAAATCAATGAAATATATTAAATTACTGTCAGTTTAAGGGCAATAGAAATTCACTGTTAAAAACAATATGGGCCAAACGTATAATCTTGCTGGTAAGATCCTGGTAAAAACACCCATACCCTGTACCTGGGTTTTATACACATCTCTAACTCCTGACTTTAGCTTTCTGCTAATGCAGACCTTGGGAGGCAACAATGATGACTCAAGCAACTAGATTCCTGCATTCATGTGGAAGATCTAGACTGAGCTTCAGGCTCTTGGCTTTGGCTTGACTTACTGCTGCCCACTGAGGGTGTTTGGGGAGTGAACTAGTAGATGAGAGCACTCTCTCACTCTCTCTCTCTCCCTCCATCCCTCCCTCCAAAAACTTTTTTTTTCAATATAAGCACATTAGAGATACTCTGTTTAATTATAGGAAAGATACAGTTTGTCTCACTATTTGCTTAGGGAATGCAATTAACTGATTTCATTAATTCTAATTAATTGAATTAGTGGTAGACCTAGATTTTTTTTATCAAGTGTTTATAATATGATATCTCAGGTGGAAAATGTAAAGGAGGTTATTTTTCATTCAATACATATTTATTTGGTACCCACTATGAACCAAATAGTATTCCAGGCTCTGGGGAAGCAAACAAGCTAGACATGGCCATCAGTTATAAAAGTTTGCATTTCACTGAGTGAGGACATCGATGAAACAACAATAAAGTATGAGCATCAGACAGTGATAAGTGTACGCAGAGACTTGAAAGAGGTATAGTCCACTTTCTGTTGCTATCACTGGGTAATTAAAAGAGAAAAGGGGTTTATTTAGCTGATGGCTCTGGAGGGTGGGAAGCCCAGTGTATGGCACATCATCTGCTCGGCCTCCGGTGAGGGCCTTCTTGGTCATGAGACACACGTGGTGCAACACAACAAGAATGCATCAGCGCACGGCTTTTTCCTGCACTAGTGAAGCCACCAGCCTCACTGTGGAGGCCCTGCCCTAACGGCCTTATCTAGCATTAAACATCTCCAAAGGTCCCACCTCTGAATACCATCAGTATACGAATTTGGAGGTTCAGCATCCAATACACTAACCTGGGGGAACACGTGGGCAGGTGGTGGGATGATCCTGTGTGGCTGCCGCAGGTGTACTGGCTGGGGAGACCCTCTGCAAATACAATAGTGTGATCCACAGCTGTGTGACAGTATGGGGTGGTCATGGAACAATGGGAGAAACAGCATGCAAAAAGGAACAGCCCTACAAGAGGAGCCAGAAGGAAGCTGGTGGGCCTGGGTTTGATGTGCAAGAGAGGGAACTGTGTGAACCAAGGTCATGGAGGAAAGAGGGATCAAATTATGTTTAGATGTTGTTTTTAAAAATAAAAAGCCTTCAGAGTGTTTCAGGAAATGTTAACTTCTACATTTAAAAGACCACCCTGATTGTTGTTGTACTGCAGAGAGATGAGAATGAAAGCTGGGAGATCAATTAGAAAGCTACTTTGGTAGCCAGGAGAGAGCTGACATTAACTTAGACTAGGTTGGTTGGCAATGATGATAGCATTATTATTACCCCGTGATAATGGATGAGGTAGCTGGCCTGAGGGTGAAGGGTGAAGGCAAAATGATGCTACATTAAAAAAATGATAATGTGCAGGATGTCCTTGTGTGGAAACCTCAAGCATAAAGCAGAAAACACAGAGCTAGAGGATGTTTCACCTCTCATTCCTGTGTGTTGTCAAAAAGCCAACAACTGAAATTCAGGCATTGTTTTTACACTGAAAGTCTCAGAAACAGCCATTGTTCTTGGGATCTTTGTGAAAACATGCTATCATACATGACACAGTTCATAAATGACAGTAAAGTTAAATCTTTCATGAAAGAGACTTGGTTCCATCAAGAACTCCTTCACCTCAATAGAATGAGGGAGTAAAATGCTACAAAGGAACTGAGAAAATTAAGAAGGAAAAACGATTACAAGTAACTAAGAAGTTTCTGGAAAATCAAGAATGAAGGGGAGAAAGAGTGAGAAATCAAAAAATGTATCCCAGTGCTCTGGTCCAAACTCTCCATAACCAAACAGGCAGCAACAGCACACTGGGACTTCTGCACCTGAGGATGATACTGAAGAGGAGTCCCTAGAGATCCTGGAGACTTCCCAAGTGATGGTGAATTGAATTGAACTGAGTTTTAAAAAGAAGGGATCCTTCCCTTCATCCTCACTAAGAGCTTTATTGGGGATTTCAATTCCACACTAACCACAAAATCGGAAACATTAGAATAATAAATTTAATTTCCAAAGTGCTTAGGAATAAGGATTTGCCATTCATTTCTCTCTATGGACTTATCCTCTGGAAGTTTCTCTATGAACTTCTTTTGTTGGTCAATAAATAGGGATATACTTTCTTGTGATAGATTAAAATTCATTCAGAGTTGAATTTTCACAGTTGGAGGGGTTTGCACCTTAGGTTACTGTAGAAACCATTACTTAGATTACCTTTAAGTTTCATTACCTTAGTTAAATAAATCATCCCAATTCCCTCCTTTTCTAGACTCACATTTTTATAGTCTGAAACCACTCTTCCTTAAAGCATATTCTTCACCCTCCCCCTACTTTGGCTTGCTGCATTCTACCTTCATAGTAACAGGAATTAATTTTAATCAGAATGTCTCCTCTATAGGTTTCCATAACATCAACATTGTAGTAATGGAGCTTTTTATTCCAAAAAAGAATGTAGTTAAGTTTCCTTAGGCCATGATGTACATAATTTCCTTAAAATAAGCTTTTATAAAAGCCAAAATACTCTTTGTCTCCCCCTGCCCCAGTACTCAGTTGATCAAATTTGATAAATACTTTCAGGTCTAAAGCATTTATATAACCACATTATTTCTTGTCAACTTCTGCCTGACTCATTGTTCTTGGCTTGTTCTTAGGACTAATATCTAAAAAGGCTCTGACTATAGAGACTAGAAAACTATTAAGGAGCAGCTTCTTGTTAGGACAAGAGTGAACTGTGTTACTCAGCTGTGCAGTGCTCATCTCAATCAGTATGTCAGGAATTAAACCTACTAGTTTCAGCTTTCTGTCGCAGTTGCTGTTCTTAGAAAAACTTCTCCCACCTGTACTTTGTGATTGGTTTTTCAAAGGGTAAGATTAAATAGGACAAGGACAATTTTAGCTCTCTGAAAGCTGAATTATACAAATAGTTGCTTAATTGTTCAATTCTATATGCAGAAGTGATGAAAGAAGAGGGAGATCCCAATAAATAAAATCCATTTTTAAAAAAGAGACTGGCAAATATTAACTCAAATTGTTTAATTGCCTCTACATTTTGCTGAGAGTATAATAACCCTGAAAAAAAGTTTGGAGAAAGGATATCCCAGCTATCCCTTGACCATTAGCTCCCATTTCATGGTCAATGGGCTCTTACCATATTTGCATAGATGTCAGTGGCAGGCAACATAAATTAATAAATAAGACAACCAAAAACTAATTAATAAAATAAAATGATAATAATTATTAAAAACTACGAGCTTTTTGTATATTATAGTTTCCACAGTTAAAATTCATAATGGAGATTACCTTTCCCCTTGTCTTTAACTAACAAAGACATGGTATCTGCCCTCCAGGGAAGGCTAATTAACTTATATTAGAGGAGAGGAAATCTAGCTGACTCTCACTGCCCCCTTACACACAGATGATGGAAAAGGGGAGACTGATAAGAGCCAAAGGAGACTGACCACTATCAGACACTGAGCATCAGGGAGTTTCTGAAGATGCAGAGTTGGGCTTAGAAAAACCCAGAATGCCACCGTTATTCACACAAGAAGATCTGTGGGGGGTGCAGGTATTTCCAGAGCCCAGGAGAAAACAGAAAGACTGGCTGCAATGCAAATGAGGCTATAAGAGAGAGTTACTTAAGGATTTTAGAAGATATCTGATTTTGTCCAATAATTATAAATAATCTTACAGTGTTTCTTACATTTTTTTCAAACTGTCCATAGGGTGAGAGAATGAAGGAAAAGGAACCATGTTACACTGTAGAAACCAAGTCATACTACAGGGCAGCACACCTAGAGCACTCAAGTGACTGATGAAACTGGAGGCTGCGGCTGAAGCTAGAAACGACCAAGGCCACCTGGTAAGAATGCCAGAGTTGGATGATATATGTATTGGGGTGCATCAAAGCAATGCCACCTGAATCTACAGAGGAAAGAACAGGAGGCAGAGGAGGAGGAGGCAGAGCAGAAAGTAAGGAGGGAGGAAGGCACAGTTGGTACCTTGCTGAAATTTCAATATTTGTCTCTAGGATTTTTACATGAAGTGAGTCCCCTTTATAAAATACAAACTTTCTTGCAAGACCATCTGACAAGCATAGCATCAGCCCAGGGAGTGAGTAGTCTGGACTTTTTAAATTGGCTCTCCTTTAATAAAGACTTATTTAAGCAGATATTATAATTATGATTGATAAATTATGATCCATGTGCCATTAATACCCATTTGTTTTTCTCCACTGATTCATTGACTTCATAAACAATAATTCTGTTCCTCCCACTTGGTTTTTCTAAATTTCTAGTCAACACTCTATTGACATTAAAATTATGTTAAATACAAAATCAGTCTCTTCATTCATCCTGTTGCAATAGTGCAGCTGATATGTCAAAGCTAAAATTCAGAAATCCTATTGCAAGATTACTTTAACTTTCCAAGGCTAGATAGGAAACACAAACAAACACACAAACACACACAAACACAAACACATAAACACACACACACCAGGGTTGATCTATTTGCTTTATATTGGCTTTTAGGGTTGGGGAACAATGACTTAATTTACTCTGCAAGTAGCTCTGTGTTTTCCTATAGCAAAGGAGTTGGCATAGTGCAGCTTCTTAACCAAAATAATAATAATAATGATAATAATAATAATTTGTTGAACTCATTTGCTCTACATAGCAGATACTGTACAGCTCAAAGAGGCTGAAATGTTTGCTTTATGGTCCTTCACAGGAAAAGTTTGCAGACACTTGCTATAGCACGTTATTAAAAGCATTACTGCCATGGCCTTCATAGGTGCTTATATTCAGGTTTCTTAAGGTTAAAACTGCCTGGAAGTTTGCCCTCTGCCCCTTCTGATCCTTTCTGTACTCTTCAGTGGGCTCTTGAACAATAGAGCCCCAGAGTCCTGACCTCAATGGATACAACAACAAAGCTTCCTTTCCCCCTGTGGCTTCCCATTGGATCTGGGCATCATCAACAGGCAATCAAAGGGTGGAAGGTGGGTGTGCTTTAAAGCATTTCCTCCCGCAGGTGCCTTCCTGCCTGGCAGCTGTGGGCTGAACTGCATCCCTCCATGCTTCTGTCTGGTGGTCCTCTCCAAGGCTTTCTGGGTTATGATAACTACCCCTCCCCTGACCCCTTCAGACCTGCCATAACATCTTGCAGGTCTTTTTTGGGGAAAAGGGACATCCCTGTCCTCATATGTACATGTGTGCTTTGTCAAATTCTCATGTGTCACCCCGCTGGAGTGGGTCTTTTCCTTCAGGGATCCTCACTGTAACCTACAGTAAACTTCCAGTGCCCTGGTAGGTGAGGACGCAGAGGCTGTACAGTTCCATGACAACTGAGAGACTTGCAGAAACTGTTACTTCCCTGGGCCTTCTCTGGAAGAGGGGGATGTTATTTTAATATCCTACTAACATTTTTTTTCCTCCAAGAATCTTGGTTTAAACGGCAGAATTCAATCAGTAGTTCTTAACAGGCAACAATCTCTTTCCCACCCATCACACACTGGCAATGTGTAAAACTTTAAGTTTTTAAAGTTATTTTAATAATTTGAAGAAAGAAAGATACAGAGACTGAAAGATCTCATCTGCTGGTTCATTCACCAAATGACTACAATGAGCAGGATGGGCCAAAGCCAAAGCCAGGGGTTGGGAATACAATCCAGGTGTTCCACATGGGTGGGAAACCAACTACTTGAGCAATCACCTGCTGCCTCCCAGGGTCTGCACTAACAGGAAGCTGGAATTGACAGCAGAGCCAGGATTCAAACTAGGCCAAACACACACCTGGAGACATTTTTTTGTTTGTTTGTTAAAACAACAGGTGAAGAGTTGGGAGATCAGCAGCTACTGGTATCTACACAGGGAAGCTGCTGAGCATTGCACACTGCACATGACAGTCCCCCAAAACAAAGAATTCTCTGTTTCAAAGTGTTCAGAAATGCGGCTTCCATCGTGGCGTGGCAGGTAAAGCCACTGCCTGCAACAATGGCATTCCATGTGGGTGCCGGTTTGTGTCCCAGCTCCTCCGCTTCCCATCCAGGTCTCTGCTGATGGCCAGGAAAACGCAGCAGAAGATGGCCCAAGTGTTGGGGGCCCTGCCATCCACGTGGGAGACCTGTAAGATGCTCCAGGCTCCTACCTTCAGCCTGGCCCAACACTGGTCTGTACGGCCATCTGGAGAGTGAACCAGTAGATGGAAGACTTCTCTGTCTTTCCTTTTCTTTCTGTAACTCTTTCAAAATAAATAAGCCTTAAAAAAAAAAAAAAAACCAAAGTGCTCAACTCTCCTGCTTTAGAGGTCATCATAGGGCAGGGCAGGGCAGGGCAGGGTAGGGGCTAAAGACAAAGTAGAGTCCAGCTGTCCACTTCCCAACGTGGACATTCATGCTACATCAGCAGGAGGAAAGAGCGTTTTCCTAACATTCTAATACCAACAGGAAGGATTTATCATAAACAAGCAAATTCATAAAAATAACTATTATCTTTAAAATGTAAGCAAATAAAAGTCTTTTAAGAGTTTCACCGCCCATTAAATATGAAAGTCATCAAGTGGTGCCAACACTCATTTTTAATAATTTAAACATGGAGAAAAGCAATTCAGCTGCTTGCTTATCACCACAAAAACTAATCATAATACAGGTGGCCTCAATTATTCTTTTTATCTTCTTCCCCATCCTCACAGCACTCAGTGAAGTCAGTGAGGCCTCTTCCCTCAGTTCCTGTAACAGCCATGCATCCCTTCCCACACTGCCTCATAGGCCCTTCAGCAGCCAGAGAAGCAACACTGGTCGTTGTTGTTTGGTTTTATGGAGGTTTTTTGTTCTGGGTTTTGTCTTTATAGTTTTGATTTTTCTTTTCCCTTGCAAAGCAGACAGGTATCCTCTTCCCACTGCTAATGTTGCGTCTAGCAGGGTCAGTACCAAAGCGGTACTAGAGAGGACCCCTAGCCATTAAGCTCTTTCAGTTTTCATTTTGCTGTCCTTCCTCCCAGGTCCACCCATGCTCCTGACAGAGACACTTCACAGAACTCACAACTTACAGGAAGCAGTCCATGGGGGAGCTAGACAGGAAAGCCAACCAGCTGCAAACAAGACTCCAGCTGAACTCAAAATCCCTGCTTCCTTCTGAAGATTAAGTCTTTGTTACTGAGTCAAGCTGGGCTGCTTCCCACTTCCCTCCCCCAGGAAGAGACATCCTGTCCCCTGTTCCTCAGAGAGCATCCTCTCCTCCATCCTTCATCTACCATGCAACGGGTGGGCATTGCCCTGCAGGGCTCCAGACGTGACTGGGCATATCTGCATCCAAGGTGTCCAGCCCAAGCAAGACACTGGCCGTGACAGTATTTATTGTACTCTGCCCTCTCATCTAATCAAAACCATTAGCTTTAACTCTTCCTGACTGAGAAAAAATGGCTCATAGACCAGCTCTTTGCTTACTGAACTCTTTATTAGCTCCAATTTTTATCCAATAGACATTACCCAAATATTTACTCCAATAAAAAATACTACTAGCATGGAAGTCTCTCAAGTAAACACTCAGAAAAACAAGTATTGAGATGATTTTCCAGATAAGTGCTTTTTTGGAAACTGATACTTACCATGCAACTTTAAGGAAAAAATACAATAAAACCCTATTATGAGTCGCCTGCCTTTACCACCAATCCAATTATACTGTGACACAAAATTGTATTTCTGCATTAAAATGAAATATACTTTACTTCTCTTTCTATGATATAAAAAGTATATCCAGTTATTTTCCTTGGGAAAAGTGACTTAATGGTGATAAATCACACTTGACTACCTTAAAATTAATTCCTGATATATTGCATTATATTTAAATATGTGAAATAAAAAATGTGGAAAAAAACCTATTTTTCGTATTGAAAAACTCCTATTTTCTATTACTGTGTTAATGCGCAGAGCTAGAGCAGTTCACATATTATAATTACATCTTTTTCTCTCTCCAGATTCTGCAGAGGATATGCTAAATGTCTGAAGCTCAGAGAGACCTTTGAATAGGTTTATAAAGGTACAGCTGAAATGCAGGAGTGAATATACAAAGAGGTAATCCACAGGGTCAATGTTAGACTTTGTCTCCTGAGAGTCACTTCTAATGGCACCAGAAAGGTTTACATAAAACAGCACAAACACACAACAGCAGGGTGACTGTCTGTGATCGGAGAATCTTAGAGATAGTGTGCTGCTGAAGTTCAAAGCACACAGAAAACAGAACATACAATGGTTTATGTTCTAAGGAAGAATGTTCTGCTATATATAAATGTTGACTGAAAAGTGGTATTTTAGCAATTTCATGAAAATCGAAAATATTTAGTAAACTGAACCTGTATTCTTCCCAGGTTAGCCCCCGTGGCTCCAAAAACCACCCCACCCAGTTCCACATGTATGAAGAAGTTATGTTTTGTATAAATGTACTTTGCAGTATGATCAGCGTTCTTTCAAGGAGATAGTTTGTTGAATAGGTTTTTCAACTTCACATGTGCACATTCTTGAAAGACTAATGGATCCTTCATTAAAGAGATCACAGCTTTTCAGGTGTCATGCTTGAAGACACACAATGAATTGGTCATTAAGGGAATTCAGCCACGCAGAAAGGACAGGAGAACAACTGGTCGACACTTCTAATGACTCAGGCAATGTTGGCAGAACAGCTTTCACTCAAGACTGGTTTATGGTCACAGAATAAGCATTAATTTTTCAGAAATAACAAATAGGTGAAAGAATCAACCACCTCAACAGGAAGTGTGTCCATCTCCTGGAAAAAGTTTGGATACTGGTATTTTTCATCAAAACATACCTCTTCTCATGTGGCTGCTACCCCACCCTGTTTCTTTTGGCTGTAAAATGTTTTGCATCTTAGACATAAGCATAAGCAATCTCATGTAGGTAACCAATTACATTCTCATTCAATCATATGCATTCATGAGAACACACCTTCAAGATTATGATGATATTTTGAAACATAAATTCATGGCGCGTTATCTTAATTGCTTCATGTGGATTTGTTTATGTTATGCTGAGTCAGTTTTGATTTCCTTACTAGTAATGAAAGACACTTTGCTAGCCCATTGTGTTAGGTTAATCAGGCCTTACCATGAAGCTCTCAGGAATGAGTAGATCTGAATTCCTTCATCTGAGATTATCTAAATATTTCAACTCAAGACTTTTCTGTCTGGCTGAATGGTGGACAGGAATCAGGGAGGAAACCAGTCTCCGCCAGCAATTTCACAACCTGCCTCTTTGCCCCTTTGCCATCATCATAGGGAAGAAGATTCTGGAAGAGGCTGTTCATTCAAGGATAAATGACAATTTGCTAAGCCTATGGAAAAACACTCTGGTTAACTTCTTGATTGATTTTGAGAATTTTTTTCACCTTGTGGGGCTTCAAGGCCAAATAAGCCTTAAAGGAGGTCACAGGAACGTAAGAACATAAGAAATGCCATAATAGGTCAAATTAATGAGCCAGTTAGTCTGATGTGCTTTGTCTGAGAGTGGCAGCCAGGTACATTTTGTGCATGTTGTCAACTTTAAAACATTTGAGGTTACAAGCAGGAGTGTTTCTTAGATCAGATTTCTATTTCAATTATCCATGATTTCCTTTATTAATCTGTAGTACATCTTACCCCATAAATTCATTTAAACTCATCAGATGATATTTTAAATCATGTACTACTTTTGTATAATGAGCCTTATAAATCTGTGAACTCTAATTTCACCTGGACTACCTGTTACACATTTTCAAGGGTTTCCTGGCTAAAGTATGTCTGAAGCCAACAGACAAGCAACTGTGATTGCATGCACTAAGTGAGGGCTCTGTTAGGGTTGATTAAATGCTAAAGTCTCCCAAACACGGAGTTACAGACTGTCCACATAAAACTCCTACTACTTTCTGCAAGCTTTTTATTGTTGCCTCTGGGCCAATAAGTTCTATCCCATAGTCCACTCAGATACTTTCCATTGGTTACTGTCTTTGTTTGGGCTGCTGTAACAAAGCACAACAGGTTAAGTGGCCTTAGCAACAGACATTTATTTCTCACAGTTCTAGAGGCTGGAAAGAATAAGGTGCCAACCCTTTCGGTTCCTCGTAAGAATGTATTTCCTGGATAACAGTAGTCTGCCATTAGTTGTCTTCAAATAGGAGAGAGAGAGAGAGAGAGAGAGGGACAAAGTAAAGAGAGAGAGAAAGAAAGTATGCAAGGGAGCTCTGGTCTTTTCTTCTTTCTGTCAGGGTACTAAATCCTATCATGGGGCCCCACTCTCATCTAAACCTAATTACCACCCAAAAGCCCCATCTCCAAGTCCCATGACATTAGGGATTAGAGTCTCAACAGAGGAATTTTGGAGGGATACACACAATCAGTCCATAACAGTTTGCCTATTTCCTTCTTTTTACAAGAATAAATGATCACAATTCCTCTCACGAAAAAAAGCAGCATTGTGTTTCAGGGCTTAACAACAGAAGCTTGACTGCCAAGGATTCAGGGTGTGCAGCGGACATGGGTATGCAAGCAGCTGGGCTGTGGAGATGTGTTTTAATTGACAACAAAGAATTAGCAATTCAAAGACCCATTGAAAAGGCAAAAATAAGGAACAAAAATTTGTATTGAGTTATTTTATACACAATAACAACAACAAAAAACTCTTGGGTATAAGATCTGTGTGGCATGTTTCCCCTATGTAAAATCTCAATGACACAAAATGGCATTTTACCAGCTCGAAAGGAAACAAGTGGCTGATTTAAAAAGGGAGGGAGGGGTCATCTACATACAAAGCTGCAGAATGGTGCTTATGACAATCTCACAGTCCCTGCTACACTGCCTTGCTTTTTGCCACACACTGTTGTAGCAATCTTTGGCTAATCTAGAAGAGAATGGTACAAACTTGGAGCTAGGAGTGTGAAACTTTTTTTTCCTTGTTGTATAAACAAAGAATCTGGAACTCAGCGATTTAAATTTTTTTCCCTGAAGCCACCTAACTGTTTCGTGGCAAAAATAGGTCAGGGATGTGAGTGTGTCAGCTGCCAGACAACCATGGGGAGCAGGGAGGCCCTACTGCATGGGAATGGATAGGATCTGTTCTTTAGGACTACTTAAGGTCACAGACAGGACTGCATCTTCTTTTCAACAAGACGTTGTTTTCTTCTAAACTCGCACAGTACATGCACTTATTTAGTGTGTAATTAAAAAGAAAAAGGCAAAACAAATACACCTAAATCCTACCTTCATTTCTCAATCTACCAAGTAATCCAACAAATTATTTACTTTGGGATTACTTGGGTCAAACAGCATTCCCTGCATACTGTATGAGATGTCTTTGATTTCAAGCTTGCTTTAAATAAATAGTTCCATCAAAATAGAATGGCCTCAACTTTCAGCCCTGGGAATAAACAAATAGTTTCAATCAATGATGCTGAGACAACCATTTAACATTTTTCAAGAGGCTAAGAAAAGAAATATTTTCATGCCTACAACATTAAGTCAGAAATAGCCTTTGGCACATATTTAGTTTGGTCTTTTCAAAGGTTGTGGGAAAATATGGGAGGAAAATATAAGCAAAACTAGCAAGGCTACCATGACAACAGCAAGTCGTCAGAGTCAAAGCTAAAACCTTGGAAATCTCAGAGGGAAGGAGAGGAGGGTCCCGAGGACAGTCCATCAAGGAAGAGGCATCAAGCATAAAGAGAATTATGGCTACATGGACAGATCCTGGAACAGATATTTATTGTAATGGATTTCCTGTGGTGTGAAATTTTTATCAAAAGGGCGCTGTTACTGGGGAGAGACCATTTGCTTGATATTATAAGTGTTTTGTGCTGTATTGAACCCAGTGTGGAAATATATGTCTTACATTTTTATTTCTATGGGCTGTCATTTGTTTTTGTGTAATACCCACAAGAAGCTGTATGTTTGAGAGTAAGGAAAAAATATGTAGTTTTCTTAATTGAGTTTGCCAAAGTAGCTGAGTCAGGACTCTGGAGTGGACATCAGGCTTCTCAGAGTCCTTTCTCTCTCAGCATGATTGTTTTTCTATTTAAATTATAGGCCCTAAATACTTATGTTCATTTGTTCGATCAACAGATATTTACAGATAATTACTCTGTGCTGGTCATTCATAGCTGTTAGAATTGTGGAGTTGAACAGGAAAGAGAGCAAACATTACATCCTGGTTGACAGGAGCAGGAAATCAGACAGCAAACATGTGAACCAATACACAAACAAGGAAATGTCTAGACAGGATGGCCAACTAAAGCTGAGGCCTTGAGTGAGGAGCGAGGATAGCCTGAGTCAAGAACAATAGGAGGCAAGTCTGCCAGGAACAGAGTCTGCCAATGGGAGTGTGGGCCGTGAGGACGTTTGAGATGTGGATGGGGATGAGATGTGGGTGGGGATCAGACCACTGGGAAAGTACAGAGGAAAGTTTTAATTATTGTCCACATCTATTTTTCAAACCTCCGCCAGAATGATCTACAAACTTAAGTAATCTCTTATCTGAATTGTTGCAGTAGGAATTAGATTCTCCATTCACAACGAATATTGAAGATGAAACTAGAAAGATATCATGATGGCTAGGATGTGGGATATAAGGCACAGGGGAAGGCATAAAGATTCGTAGAGTTTTGGCCTGAGGCAGTGACTTACTGGTGGTGCCTTCCGCTGAGATGGGCAAGACAGGGAGAACAGAAGTAAGGGAACTCTGTCTGATATTAGATTGGGAGTGTCCATTAGACATTCAAACAATGTGGTCAGGTGACCAGTTCACACAGGGATGGTGATATAAACCTGGATATCATCATCTGTCACAAAGCAATGGGCCTATGTGAGACCACCTGATATGCAGAGAAGAGACAGAACCCATAGCTAAGTAATCAGCTCTTTTGATGGAGAAGAGATTAGGGTGTGAAGGAGTCACAAGGAGACTGAGAATATATCACAATAAGAAAACAAATAAGGGCCGCGGCTCACTAGGCTAATCCTCCGCCTTGCGGCACCAGCACACCAGGTTCTAGTCCCGGTCGGGACTAGAACAAGTGCTTGGGCCCTGCACCCCATGGGAGACCAGGAGAAGTACCTGGCTCCTGCCATCGGATCAGCGCGGTGCGCCAGCTGCAGCAGCCATTGGAGGGTGAACCAACGGCAAAAGGAAGACCTTTCTCTCTGTCTCTCTCTCTCTCTCACTGTCCACTCTGCCTCTCAAAAAAAAAAAAAGAAAAAAAGAAAATACATGTATTCACAGTAAAATAGAAACCGTAAACTTCTTATCCTCAGTTCAAGCCACCACAATTTATGCAAACACTTGAAGTTTTTCAGAGCTTACTGAATTTCACATAAGAAATTATTAGTTTGTCCCATTTTACTTTTTTTGTCCCAGTTTTACTTTTCTGTAGTAACTTTGTAGATACCATGAAACTTTCCAGTGTTTATCAATAAAGAGAAGCACAATAAAATCACTTAAAAAGATTAAATGTTCATAATATCTTTATAGATATAAAGATAGTAGAGTATTACTGTGTAAGTATAGCTTGTACAGGCATAGCGTTTGAATTTGCTTCACAGTTTAAAGATTGAGATTAGATTTCAAAAAATTTTCGTTGAGAACTGGTACTGGTATATTGGAGAGACCATAATCACAACCATCCTCTGGTTGTCTTGATTCTATCCCTTCTTTCCTATTACAGGAAGTTTCCTTGTGTAGACAATTCTTTCCTGAGTAGTCAATTCTTCCCTTTTAATTATTCACACAATCCTATGGGTTTGCAGTAGATTATCCTGCGTTAAAAGATAATCTGGAACAGGATTTGCATTTACAGTCACAGCTGAGCACTATCATAAAATGCACGTGCTCCTTGACTTGTGTTGGTGTTACTTTCCCTGAGAAGCCCATCCTAAGTTGAAAATGTTCTAAGTCCAAAATGCATTTAATACAGCTGACCTGCCAAACATCATAGCTGAGCAACACAAAACTCTGTGAGCACAGGTTGTTTCCCCCTGGTGATTGCTTGGCTGATTGGGAGCTGTGGCTGCTGTTGCCCAGCACCATGAGAGGGGACTGGGCCACACATTGCTAGCTTGGGAAATGATTAAAAATTCAAAATCTGAAGTACAGCTTTTACTGAGTATCTGTTGCTTTCTCACCATCGTGTAGTTTAAAGATTGTAAGTCAAAGCATCCTAAGTCAGAGACCATCTGTAGATGCTGTATTCCAGAGTAGGTGCTAAACCATTTGCAGAATTTCCAAAAGAGTTTTGGAGCAGTTGTTACACAACCCTTGAATGCAACACACACTTTGTGGGTATAAAGGGGTCAGATTATAAAACAGTATTTGCAAAAGATTTCTTTGAATACAGCCTGTTATGATGAATCTTCCTCCCCTCTACACGGCTTCTCTGTGGTGTGTGAGAAGACCTTCAACAACACCCTTGAAAACATACTGATGTTGTAATGAGCTCAAGTGCGCAGCCCCATATAGAAACACTTAGAAGATGATGATGGAAGGGTACATAAGGCAGAGTGAAGAAACATGGGTACTGCCTAAGGTCTACCTCTATTCCCAGGATCTAGTTGAGCAAGAATGCATTCAGGTTTCTTGTGGATTTGTTGAGGGCCACAAATAAGAGAAAAGTGCTCAGGGTCATTGTTGATCTGACCTACATCTTCCGAGGACTGGAATGGCCTCAGCAGAGTAGATGCTGGAGATGGCCGGGAGAAATAGAGGAACTGCCAGAGTAGAGTGCATCTACTGGGCCAGGGAAATACAAGTGAGAGGCACAAGTGATAGGGAGTCTCTGAGGAACTTATGCAAAATTCCACAAAAGATTTGACCTTAACACTGGTGAAGCCAAAGGCTGCAGAGCCAGCTTGCAACTGTCAGTCCTGTAAACACTTTGCTCATTCATCGTCGGCTTTTTCATTCCAACCTACTCTCTCCTCCGCCTTCTAATCCTAGGCAGGCAGCTGTGGGAGGGAGAGGGCAATGAGAAAGAGAATGAACTCACTTTATTTTCCGAAATTCCTTGGGTCATCCAGAGAATTTACAGGGTGTTACTTCTATAGGCATTACTGGGTTCAAGAGTAAACCTCTACATACAGACTTTTTGTATGGAGCCTCTATCTATCTGTCTATCTATCTATCTATCTATCTATTTGTTTATTTTAAAGATTTATATCATCTGCTGGTTCACTCTCCAAATGGCCACAACGGCCGGAGCTGGGCCTATCTGAAGCCAGGAGCCAGGAACTTCTTCTAGGTCTCCCACATGGGTGTAGGGGCCCAAGGAGTTGGGCCATCTTCCACTGCTTTCCCAGGCCATAGCAGAAAGCTGGATTAGAAGTGGAGCACCTGGGACTTGAACTGATGCCCACATGGGATGCCAGTATTGCAGGCTGTGGTTTGCCTGCTATGCCACAGCACCAGCCCCATGGAGCCATAATTTGTAAGTAAGACTTCCCATTGAATGAAATTGGAGACTTTTTGACTCTTAAATAGTACCAGACATTGCAATTACTAAAGTTAAATCGTGTTTTATGACTTAAGGTTGCTTTAAGAGTTGAGAATTACTGAGGTTCTTAGAAAAGTCATTGGAATTCCCAAGTTTTTATGCAGGGAAAAGGAGAGAAAGCAAACTCCAAAGAGAGTTAAAAAGAAGACTGAGAGGTACAAATAGATTTGATAGGACTATACATTCTGAATCTTTTTCAGTCAACATAATGATCTTAAATGTTATTCTTGCCTCTATTTGCCTCCAGTAGGTTCTTGTAGAATAAAACTCTGTTTCTTTGTTTGAGACGGTTTCCCTAGACTCCACTTCTTTTCTTTCTGCCTCTGTCTTAATCCAATTCCCTCAAAACTGTAGTCACCTCTGGTTCAGCAGGGAAGCCTAAGCATTACTAATGACCTCCCAGTTGCCAAATCCAATTTCTACTACTGAACCTCTAAGTCATAAGTGGCTCAGTTGATTATTCTGTATTATTATTTTTTCTTTGAAATATCTTTTTTCTTTTGAGTTATCTTTAAATTGTTTTAGTTTCACTTGAAAGGTGGACACAAACACACACACACAGACATAGAGGGAGAAAGAGAAGGAGAGAGAGAGAGAGGGAGAGAGGGAGAGAGGAGAGAGGCCTTTTATCTACTGGTTTATTCCCCTGAAAGCTCACAATAGCCAGGACTGGGCCAGGCCAAAGCCAGGATCCCAGAATTCAATCCAGGTCTTCCACGTGGTATCAGGGACCACACTGCTGTTGCCTCCCAGAGTGCTCATTAGCGGGAAGCTGAATTGGAAGCAGAGCAGCCATGATTTGAACCAGGCACTCTGATGTGAGATGTGGGCCTCCCAAGTGGTGACTTAACTGCTGAACCAAATGCCTGCCCCCTATTTTTTTTTTTTTTTTTTTGACAGGCAAAGTGGACAGTGAGAGAGAGAGACAGAGAGAAAGCTCTTCCTTTGCCGTTGGCTCACCCTCCAATGGCCGCCACTGCTGGCGCGCTGCGGCTGGCGCACCATGCTGATCCGAAGGCAGGAACCAGGTGCTTCTCCTGGTCTCCCATGGGGTGCAGGGCCCAAGCACTTGGGCCATCCTCCACTGCACTCCCGGGCCACAGCAGAGAGCTGGCCTGGAAGAGGGGCAACCGGGACAGAATCCGGTACCCCCACTGGGACTAGAACCTGGTGTGCCGGTGCTGCAAGGCGGAGGATTAGCCTAGTGAGCCATGGCGCCAGCCAATACATGTATTTTCTTCTGGGAAAATTTCAAACTGTTTGACTATGAATTTTTTTCCCAGACCTTGCTGATATTATCTTTCTGAAATTTGGGGAAAGGAGAATCCAAATTCTTAAGCATTTCTGGCCCCAAGAGTTTTGGATGGGAAATTGCAAACCTTTCAGACAGACTAAAATGTAATAATTTTGAGATTTTTACGAAAACGTATGCACTTAAAGAAGACCAAATTTACAGAATCCAGTATAAAGCAGACTATTGCATTGGAGCAATAGTAGGAAGACCTCTTTTGTAACCTTGTCTTACCTCTATCACCTGTAACACTCAAAGACTCCAAGGAGCAAATTAAAACAAGATATAGTGCACTGTCTCCAGAGAAAGCTCGGCTTTTCTGCTAGCTTCCTTATTTCATCTGGCTTACAACATTAAGCATGTTAATAACCAGAACACTCTTAGAAATCATTTGACCAAGCCAGCTTTCAGATCTCTGGAGTTCAAGCAGAACTTCACAGTAAATCTATTGTAGTAACTCAGAGTATCTATTACAAATACAAAGAGAATCTAAATTTAATCGGTCTTGGAAAAAAAAAAAACATTTTAAAATCATTGGAAAGGAGGATAAAGTTTACAGAGCATAATCCTATCCTCATGGAATTTTGGCTGACCATCAAAATACCTTTTGATACCACAGATCTGTTCTAATCTTTAAGAAGCTCTGCACTAGACCAAGAAGATTTTCACAAGTGATGGTGCTGAAACTCGGTGTGCAGTCAACCATTGTACTTGGAGTCCTGCATCAGTCCCTAGGTTATCATCAAAGGAAAGGAATTATGACCACACAGATGTCTGAGTCTGATGTGTTAAATCTGACTCACAATAAAATTACAGAGTAAACACGGGCATGTGTGAATACTGGGTTAATATTTCTCAACCTGAGTCACAGGGTACAAACATCTATTAAGACCTTTTAATGACAAATAACCTATCAAAAAGAGCAGAAAGCTGTGCACATTGCAACTAGTTGCTGTTTTATTTATTCCTCTGGCAGCCCGGCTGTGGTAGAAACAGGATATTAAAAAAAATGTTCAATAATAAAAATGTAATTTTGGTTAGAAATGGATAAAATTTCTAAATATTATTAGAACTCATGACTAAACATCAAGGCTATGGTGATCAGAATAACTTCTAAAATGTCATAAGCTCAGAGAATATATTCTAAGTTTATACTTAGGTGCTAAGTACAGTTCCTCAAAAAACAGAAGCATAGGAAGAGAGTGCCATGTGAATATTCCTTCAGTGCTTGTATGTCTACAGCATCAAAAAAATACATATTTTCTTTTAAGGTGACTGATATTTGTTTAGGTTTTATGAAGAAATAAAAGACGCAGGAAAACTCTCCCGCTTCTATACACTAATCAAGTGATGTGCATACTAGTGACTGCCTTAGCCTGACATGCTAGGTTTTCATTTTTTTGCTGTCCTTAACTAATGTTTTATACTTTATGTGTAATTGTTTCATCTAAGTTTTGATTTTTTAATAGATTGAACACCTTCCTAGGAGTAAGCATTTCATCCTGTTTTTTTTTTCTGAATTTCCAGTGTTCAGAATTCATAAAAGTAAGTATAAAAGAGACTTAGCAAATAACATTAAACATCTTTAATAAATATGATTAAAAGTAAACAAAGTTAGTTATTCATCAAATAGATGATGTGCAGTTGACATCAGGTTTTAGATTTTAAAACTTTAATTCATTAGGGACCAGCACTGCGGCATACTAGCTAAAGCCAGCATCCCATATGGGAGCCGATTGAGTCCCAGCTGCTCCACTGCTGATCCAGCTCCCTGCTAATGTGCCTGGGAAACCAGTAGAAAATGGCTCAAGTCCTTGGGCCCCTGAACCCATGTAGGAGAGCTCTAGGCTCCTGGCTTTGGATAGGCCCAGCTGCAGCCATTGTGGCTATTTGGGGAGTGAACTAGTGGATGGAAGACCTCTCTCTCTCTCTCTTTCTCTCTCTCTCTCTCTGTAACTCTGCCTTTCAATTAAATAAATAAAATCTTTTAAAAAAAATAAAAAACTTTAATTCATTAAAAGAAAAAACAAATGTGAATATAGAATCATCAAGTGTACCAGAGTAACACAAGACCATCAGAAGCAGTCTTTCAGAGGATTGATATGTTTCATCCCCCAGTTTAGAAAAAAAATATACTTCACTAGCTTCCCTTCTGATATCTTGACAAAACAATGTGAATTAAGAACATAACACTGGCAACCCAGTTGCAGCGGTTTGTTTTCCCACACCTGATGCTCAACCAAGATGCCCGGGTCTGCGCCACATACTCTATGATAGCATCTCTGAGGTCAGAGCTATTGTTACAGTTCAACTTGCCAGACTGAAGTGGGAAACGAGTGTTTCAGTCAAGCTCACTAATTTTGATTTCCAGTCTACTGTACTTCTTTCATAACAACAAATATTTGTACATAAATTTTTTAAAGGCAGAACCAGTGGAAACAATGGTCACATTTACTCAGCTGCCATTCCCCGTTCCTCTTGGTATGACTGAAAAGAAACCTGCAGCTTTAAGAGAATACTCCAACTCCATAAATTTTTTTCAATTCCCAGGTGGAAACGGTAAGCAACCTTCTGACACCCTTTGTCCTTTTCCTCAGACTATAATGCTTTCTGATTCTATTTAGGTGTGTGTCTAATTCATTTTTCCAGTTTAGCACAACTTGCCCTGAATCATTTCCCATCCCGTCTCTTGCTGTGAACATGGACACAGCTCTGCAGAAGCCCCTGCCTGCAGTCCAGTGATTGTCTCCTTGGACTGAGCATAGCTCATGTCCAGCCCTGCACAGCCAGGATGTCTGCCCTACCAGGAAGTGGCCTTAACAGAGTGGCAATAAACAAACCAAGGAAGGCAACGTAGTAGCAAGAAAAGCAACTCCCCAGCTAAGGAAACCTAGCTTCAAAATTCCCAGGAAAAATAAATACATTCTTTATGAGACAGTCCTATTTGGAACTTTTTTTTAAAGACTTTCTAAATGACATTTTATAAAATACAAGTTCAGCCTTGCACCCTGTCTCTATTGTTTAAAAATCTTTACTGTTGAAATTAAAAGAAATTAGGGAATAAAAGTCTGTTCTTTATTAAGAAAATAATTTAGAGTACATCCATTTCTTGACCTCACTACTCATTATATTTCCATTAGGAGCATTACTTTCCACTTGGCATAGTGGTCACTTGAATGCTAAACTTTTGCTCAAAACGCATACACCCACGTTTTATATTTTAATACATACTAAATGAAAATTATTTTATTTTGGCTTACATTTCCTTAAACCGATTTTGAAAAGGGCTTTTCTGCTGTGTCCTTGGGCCAATAAACCTTCCTGCCACCCAGGGCTGTTCTGATCCCTTCCCCAAAACTCACTCCCTTAATGGCAGCCATGACATTGCTGTGATTTCCACGTCTCTCTCTCACTCTTGCTCTCTCCATCTCTCTCTCTCTCTCTGTAATCTGTTGGTGGATAGGCTGACACCAATGAAAAAATACGAATACATCAAATGATTGTTAAACACATTTAAAATGACATAATTTGGGTTTCCTTGTTACTTTTTTTTAATGTGCACTCAGCGCAGAAGATGAAAAGGATACACATTTTAAAAAGCTGTCAAGAGAATGTGGAAGCAAGCTGTATCTCACTGATTAGAACCGGGTTAAGGATTTTTACTTTATCACTACTTTCTGAACAATAAAAGTAATATATATAGATAACTTAAAAAAAACACCATTTAATCACCTTAAATTTCACACATACCAGTAAATTTCTCACTTAAAATGCACAGAAATCTCCTTGTCTTCATGCAATAACTCACTTATTCCTCTGCCACCAGAGTTCAGCATTATGTGTACTTCCTGAAGACAGAACAGGTAGGAGGGAGAGACGGCTTATAATGGTTAAAGTTTATCTCTTAATACCCCTATCAATGTCCCCAACTGAAAATCAGTCCACAGCATCACAAAATAATAGTAAAAATGGTTTATATGTTTTGCAAATACAGCTTCAGGAAGTATCCTGTAACTCACTTTTCCAATTCTTTCTGTTGACACACAAAACCATGGCAGGCTTTAGGGCCAGTCACAAAGATCCCAGTCCCCTTAAGCCTTGTGGGAGGTGGGTACTTCCTAGCATGTCATGTGACTTGCTGGGGCCAATGAAATGGGAAAACAGCATTCGCTTTTCACTGGGAGGTTCACATAAAGGCAGAGTTTCTGTGGGATTCTGGAAACCCTTGAGTGGTCATAATGATCAGTGCCTCCCCAGCCAATCAACAGCAAACACGTAATTTTTGCAAGAAATACACTTTGGGGCTGTTAATCCAGTGCTATTTTTGATTTATGCAACCCAATTTAACCTACTCTAACACACCCTCTTATATAGAAACACAAGGGCTCCCACAGGAGACGGCAAAAACATTATAAAACGTCATAATAAAGTCAGCAAACAGCATAATATCTTTATTCAAAATAGCATAAATCAAATATCCCCAAAAACTATAAAAGGCCAGTTGTTCTTTAATTGCTATGAATTTATTTTTATTTTACTTGAAAGACAAAGGGAGACAGAATGAGAGTGAGAGAGAGAGACAAGGAGACAGAAAGAGAGATCTTCCATTTACTGGTTCATTTCTCAAATGCCAGAAACAGGCCAGACCAAAGGCAGGAGACTGGAATTCAATTCCCACGAGGGTGGCAGGGATCCAAGTACTTTAGCAATCATCTCAGGTACTACTGCCTCTCAGGGTCCACATTAGCAGGAAGCTGGATCAGAAGCAGAGGCATCAGAACACAAACCAGGTGTACACGGGAAGTGGACATCCCAAACAGCAACGTATCAACTTCCTACTGCAAGACCAGTTGGCCTTAACTTTACAAATAAGGATTCATTGCTTTCCCCTTTTTTAAAAATAAAATAAATAGAGTTTTAATTACAATATAGCAATGGTTTCAGCAAAGGGGCTAAAATATTATTCAACAGTAATAACATTTCCACAGCACCCTAGAACAATTAAATCTGTCTTTTGGAAGAATTTCATTATGATTGAGGGAAATCTGATTAGGAGGTTCCTGCTTTTGTTAAGTGTGTCGTACAGCGAGTAATATGACAATTCTGATGTCACACTGATTAAGATATACTTTGTAAAATAAAAGCAGAGTAAGTGAAAATATTACCCAAGTATTTAAAAGGAAATTAAGTATTAGTTTTATCAAAGAAAGAAAGAAAATTATTTCATTCTAGATGCTCAAAGGCATTATCTGTTAGGGAAAAAAAAAACAATAGCTCTGTGTTAAGACTACTTGTCAAAAAATCCTAGAAATATCTCAAAGCAATCATTTGTAAGTTAAAGAGCATTAGCCCAAGGTCTCACTGTATAGTCACAGTAGTTGGCAGGGTTGTGAATCCACTCTGAATGGTGTGGCTTCCCCAAGGCTCCCAGGAAAGTAAAATCACAAAGAAAGTCACCAAGTGCTATCACCTACAAACTATGAGATATGACAATGTCATAAATGGACTGATCATTCTACAAAGCCTGACAAACAACACTTCCCATTTTCAGGCATTGTAATTAACAGAGAAATGTGTGAACTCGACAAAATCCTAGGACCCAGGGTCATCCAATAACATTTGCAAACTCAACGGAAGGAAAAACATGTATTCTTTTGGCAAATATTAATCCTATATAAAAGTGTGTCTGTGTTTATGTGTATGTGTGTGTGTGTCCTACACAACAGGCCATTACTTGATGAGTATATATTGAGGACATATGTAGAATTTTCTGCCCTTGCCATCATGGCTGGAATAAAGATGTCTGAAAGATCTCCTGTGGTCTCCGAAACTGCACAGCCTACACCATGCCGAGCAATCTCAGCCTTTGAGGCATGATGCAGATTCTCAAAAGCATTCTGCAACAAGCTCAGGCTTTGACTCTATTAAAGATTTCATAAATGCTTATTTGAATGACTAAACAATGGTTCAGCATTTACCTCCTCAATGTATGTCTTATGAATAAAACTCAATTCCTGGAAATTTGCCATTCTTCCTTTGGGATATGCAAAAAGCTCCAGCAATATAGATTCCTTCCTCTACAGCATGATGAGTTTGTTACAGGAACATTGTGAATATTTTATAATAGTCATGATACTGCAATTAAAGTATATAATCAATGTATAACACAAGGATGCTTCAAAAAGTTTATGGAAATGGATATTATGACAAAACTACGCATGATTGCATTTTTTTGCACCAAAAAAATTTAGATTTCAATTCCACTTTTTAAAACCGGTTTGAAGTACTCTTATATATCAAAAAAGCGAATAGCTGAGCTACAAATAGACAAGAGTTGAAAACGAGTTCAGGTAATAATTACTCTAAGCACAAACAAAATATTTCATAAACTTTGGAGTAAGCTCATGGTCATTTTCTTATTAATTAGAAATAATGATTACATATATTTAGTAGTGTGGTCTTTAACTTGTATAATCTTTCTATATCAAATACATTAGTGGAAAATAACATTTATCAAGTTCAACCATACAGCACATTGTATGTATGTGTATATATATTTTTTATCTTTCATCTTTTCTACCCTTATGAAAAATAAAGCATATTGGGGCCGGTGCTGTAGCACAGAAGGTAAAGCAGTGCCGGCAACCGATGTGGGCACTGGTTCAGTCCCAGCTGTTCCACTTCCGATCCAGCTCTCTGCTATGCCCTAGGAAGTCAGTGGAGGATGGCCCAGGTCCTTGGGCTCCTGCACCCATGTGGGGGACCCAGAGGAGGCTCCTGGCTTCGGATCTGCTCAGCTCCAACTGTTGCAGCCATCTGGGGAGTGGACCAGAAGATGGAAGATATCTCTCTCTCTCTTTCTCTCTCTCTCTTCCTCTCTCTCCCTCTGTCTATCCAATAAAGTAAAATTAAATTAAATAAATAAAGCATGTGATCTGGATGTTTAGGTTATAAATAATTAATAAGCAAAATCTGCTCAAATTGGAATAAAAGTTAATTATCTCACATATCAAGGAGGTTTGACAGGTTAATTTAGTTGATCACCAATGTCCTCAAAAACTTTAGGTCAATTCAAATTTTCTCTGAGTCACCCTTGCCCTCTTAGCTTTGTTAACCATGATTTCAGAGGTCATCCCTGTTATTTGCTCTTCCAAGTAGGCACACAATATTTCCACAAAAGAGGAAGAAGGTATCTTTTCTGGTATGTGTTTTCACCAGCAAGAAAATCTCCTCCAGAAACCTTCAGCGTGCTCCTCATCTCCACATCTCATTAGCTACACTAGAGCATATGCCCATTCCTAAACTCTTCATTGGAAAAGGGAAGGATGTGTCCCATGCATGTTTTAGCTGATTATGAATTTTCAAGAATCTGGAACCTCTTCTCTGAGCTCATGGCTACACAGAAAACAGCAGACTCAACACCTTCAAAATTAGAAATTGTTCAAAGAAGCAGAAAGTAGATAAGGAGTATAAGAAAACAAGAGTGCCTAATTTAGATATTTTCTTTTTCACATGGAGTCAATTCTATTATTCATAGATTACAGATTTGCAAATCCATCTATTAGCTACAATTCATTCCAAAATCAATGCCTTTTGTACCTTTTCAGATATCCACTTACATAGGTGGGGCAACAAAAATTTTGAGACACCCAAGATGCAGGTTTGTTCCCATCTGAGATCAAACAAGAAAACCCTGCTTTCCTTATTGTTTTAGCTTCCATGATGTAAACAGGTATCCTTTCTGAAGTCTAGCCATATTGTTTAAATTCTTGTACGTTTTGTTGGTGACTTCACCATCTCAGATGGCCCCCATTCATGGTGCTGAAATGCTCTGTAGCATTTCTAAGTTCAAGAAAGCTATGCTGTATGTTAAGCAGGAAACCTGTGTTTTAGGTAAGCTTTGTGTAGGCAGGAGTTGTAGAGATGGTGATTGTATGTTCTATGTTAATGAGTCAATGGTATATAAACAGAAGCATACATAAAACAAGGCTATGTATTGACCTGCTGACCAAAACATTATGACCACAGGCTCTTGGGAACACCAAGAAGCAATGGTTCAGTATTTTCCAATTCAGTGTTCCCAATAATTTTACAGATAATAACTACCATGGGGGCCAGCCTATGGCTCAGCAGGCTAAAAGCCTCAGCCTGCAATGCCGGCATCCCATATGGGCGCTAGTTCAAGTCCTAGTTACTCCACTTCAAGTCCAACTCCCTGCCAATGCACCTGGGAAAGCAGCGGAAGACGGCCCAAGTCCTTGAGCCCCTGCACACATGTGGGAGACCCAGAAGAAGTTCCTGGTTCCTGGCTCCTGGCTCCTGGCTACAGATCAGCTAATCTCTAGCCATTAGAGCCTTTGAGGAGTAAACCAGCAGATGGAAGTCTTTTCTGTGTGTGTGTGTGTGTGTGTGTGTGTGTATGTCTACCTCTGTGTAATTGTTTCAAATAAAAAAAAACTACCACAAGTAATGGGAATCAACAATATAATAAAACTGTGATGTAACTAGGTCAAGCCACACAGCCATAAATAGCAGACCAGACTTCAAATCCAAATTCTATCAACCTTGTTAAGGACTTTAGTCTTCAACTTGAGAGCAGTAGAAAGACTCTGAAAGATAATTAAGTAGGGAGAAATATGAACAGATCTGCATTTCTGGCACATCATTCTGGATGTAACCTGGGGAACAAATAGAAAAAGAAGGAAGATTGGATTTAGGAAGATCAGGTAAAATGGTTATTGCATTAGTCCAGCAAGAAGGGATGATGGAGAAGTGATAATGGAATCGGAAGCCAGGGACTTAGATATCTAATTGTTTTCCTCTAAGACAACATAAAACAGAATCCCACAAAGATGCAAACATCAGTCACTAAAAGAGGATATAAGATAAGCATAATATAAAAAAGGAAAAGTCAAGTGTGAGAGGGAAAGAGGTACAGAATAGAGACTTTAAAAGAAGAGGACATATGATTTCAAAACATTACTGGATATCAGCTAGGGCTGGCCCATTTTCAGATTCTCATCTGAAAATCTTAGCAAGAACCTAGTTCATGGCCTCTATTAATATCAGGACATGAAATTTTAATAAGTGGAAAACTGGAATTCATAAGGCCTCTCAGTTGCATCCAATGGGGAGTTGACCAGTCATCTATGATTTTACACATCTCTTAGTTGAGACAGAGTTACAAATACAGATTTGATCATTGGGATATAGCATATAAACGTGTGACTCTCCCTGGAGGTCTGTTCCTAAAGTAATAACTGAATTACAATTGAGTTATAAATATGATATTCCCACCTGTGACAAATATTAAAATGTTACTGCTATTGTATTTAAAGTAAAAGTATATCCCCCACCCCCTAAAGCTTTCAGAACTATTGCACATTTGAATGTAGGTAAGTAAAAATGAGAATTAGGATTCTTAATTTTTACTAACGTTTCTGTTAGGATATTTTGGAATCTTGAAGTTTCGTCAATTTCTCCATGGAACCGTGTGAAAGCAGTAAAGTGTAGGTAGAAAAGAAACCTGTCCATGCTAAAGGATGGTGAGCTCTGGATGCTAGGCCATGTAAAATCTCTTTTCCATCAACTGTCAACACCCTGTGTGTGGTCACTTCTTAGTTCTTATGATAATAATTTTCATTACCTCGTGATACAAATATTATAATATATTGCACTGTACAATATTCAAAACATTAATGTTAATATGTGGCCACAGGCACATCTTTGCATGCCATATGTTTTAGCCATGTGCTGGATGTATTCCATGATAAACACACTCTTAAATAACCCACAGCACAATAAATAAACTGTCCTTTCAGGAGCTGATAAATGCCTTCCAAGAAATATTGCCTGTTGGAAAAATTGTCAGTGAGAGCAGAAATAAAGAAATTATTCTAGAATATTGAAATTGAAAACAGGCACATGTATTCAGTTTGATTCTTCCTACTGTTGAATATTCTGTATGGGATTCTGCTGAGTGTTCTTAAATGTTCTGTATGTTTAGGAAGGTAAAAATGCTAGCTGCCGTAACAGATAAGTCCCAACTTCTCTGTGTGTGAACACAGCAAAAGCTTACTTCTCGTCTGAGAGTCAGTGAGTGGTCTTTCACATGGTCACCTGGGGCCTACACTTCCTCCATCCTAGAGCTCTGCCTTCTGTTGGCCATGAGAGCCCCCTTCACTCAGCTGGAGAATGGTGAAAGAGACCATGGCCACCTGCTTCTTAATCACACTGACCTGGAAGTCACTTCTCTCTGCTTTTCACAGTGAGAATGAGTCACATGGCCCTACGAGGAAGGTGGTGAGGGCCTGGAAATCCAGTCCTTGCCCAATACCGTCTTTTCATTGGATAGGACTACAGACTGCTCAGTGTGGTGTCCCTGCCACAGGTGTCATTTGCATTTCTTGCCAATATCCTTGGCCTTTAAAGATCTAAAACTGGTTACAGAGGAAGTGGAGTCATTATACACATGCTATAGGAAATGACTATTTTTTGTTATAGAACAGAAATATCTGTTATGACTCTTCTAAAGCACTAAAGTAGACTTCAATGGCATATGGATCCCTATATAAAATAGTGCTGTTACTACTGCTAACCAAAATAATAATTGAAAATTTGGGTGAGAAAAGGATTAAAAATTTCAGCATATGCAAGGAATATTCTTCTTCCTTTCCCATCCCATTATTCACTCCTCTTGAAAGTTTTAAGTTTATGAAAAAACACATACCCCATTTTCAAGAGAGATGGTACAGAAATATTTAGGACTGCTGGAAGAATACTTAATCCATCAATTTAGCTTCACTTATCATCTTGTCAGTCCAGTTCCAGCACAGTCCTTCTTTATTTACACTTTTGCAGATTTTGCCAAATTGCTGAGATTCACACCAACACACATGTACTCCACTGATCAAACTACCATCAGTTCTACAAATAGTTATATGACTTCCAGCAGTTGTAGAATCTAAGATTTGCTTCTTTTCCTCTGTGCTAGAGAAATTAATAATGAAGCTAGGAAAATTAGTGTAAACAACTTGATTTTCCTATAAATGGGGCAGTAAATTTCCAAAATATTCCTATGAATTAGAAATAGAAAACTATCCAGAAATGCTCCTGCAGACAATGCAAGGAATGCAAAAAAGGAGGGCTCACCCATGAAAAGAGGCAGATTACCTTGTAGGGAAAAGGCAGAAAGAAAGTAACATGTCTTCGGACACAAAAGAAACGATGTTGCCAGTCAGCCCTAGGATCACAAGAGAAGAAATAAGGCCAAGATGTTGATAACTACAATGCCATCATTAGTGAAGAATGTTCTGGCTCTTGAAAGACCAATTAATTGACACAACAATACTTCTTTTTAAAAGCCTGGTTATGACGCAATGGAATAAAGGATGATTCTCATGAGTACTTCTAATAGGCATATGGGGAATGAATTCAGGTAAAGACTTTAGGGCGACTCCAGTGTTTATGAAGCGACCATATGGAACAGAAGGAAAATGAGACAAAATGCTTTTCGCCTCAGTATGGAAGTTTGTCTATGCTTCAAATGTGACTCATATTCACCAAAAAGTGGGATCGATCTGTATCTCTGCCTCCTTCACATTGTCCAGAAACTGTTTCAAGCCTTCATTAGAAACACGATAGAAAAAGACATTTTTGTAGAATAATGAGATTCTGTTTCCCTGATCTTCTCAATGCAGCCACCCCAAGTCCAAGTCTCATATAATTCCCAGCGAGTGTGCAACATGCATTGAATTGAATAGTTTCAGATTAAAAATGTCATTTATTGGTTTTCAAGATAACCCTTTCTTTAACAGCTCGATTTGGCATGCATTTCTTTTTAATTTAAACTGAAGGATAATTAATTTTGTCTTAAGATTTTCATGCTACTTTCTGGGAATGATTGGAGCCACCCTGGAGGGTGATGAAACTGAAATTGGGGATCACAGCTTTTGTCGTTAGAGAGGAAGAGGCAATTTTCACAAAATGAAAATCATTTCATTAGTGGGTAGAGATGGTCTGATTTTCAAATCTAAAGAGCTGCCCATAGGCTCCCTCTTCTTCTGAAAGAAACCATGGAAAATTGCCGCCATCGGACAAAGAAAGAGTGGGAGATGTCTAGCAACAAAAAATTGCACTTATGAATGTAAGGGTACCTCATTGTACACATCACTTAATGTAAATGTATGGTGTCTGTATTCAGTGTAAGATTTTTTCTTTGCCAAAAGTTATAGAATAATGTATCCTATCATGGAGTTACTAAGAGGTCAGCCAGAAGCTAAGTACAATGCAAGAGGGAATGACAGAGAAAGAAAAATGCATAGCAAAATAGACACTATTAATCTGTTGGGAAGAGTTGCTCCACCATGAAGCAGAATCACCTCTGATTTCCACTTAGTGAATTGTTAATTGGACATCAGGTTGTAGTGGTGACAATAGTCACCTGTGACCAGATTCAATCCCTGGGTTCAAATTAACAGCCACTCTTATAAATTTCTCTAGATAAGCTATAAAATGCTGTCCAAAACACAGACTACTGTTAAATTGTCTGTTAAAAGTAACATACAGAAGCTACAGTTTAAAAAAATTAAAAACTGTAATTGAGAAACAAAAATGTTATTTCTAAAAACACACATTGTTTTCCAAAACAAAATATGCTCTCTATTTAACATTTTTTGTATTGAGCCATTTTAAAAAGCATGCTTGCACGGAACTTGTAGAATTCAAAGTAAATTTCACACCTGGCCTAGAACCTCAGATCAGGCATCCCTGGGAGTTCAGGAAGGTAAAATTACATTCTCTTTACTATTTTATAAAGAAGGAGGCAGTGAGGAGATAGATTATGTGGCTTATTTCAAGTCACAGGCAGCAAAGTGCAGACCCAGGAATCAAACTTCTAACAACCAGTTCTGTCCTGGGAAGGGGCTGTCATTCATACACGAGGTCTAATGTGCCCTTTTACCTTCCAAGATGTCAGAAGCACGCACGGCCTGGGCAAACAGAGCCCTAATTCATTCTTAAATTTGCAAGGTAACAAGCCTAAAATGAATTAAAAGGCATATCATGCCATGGCCTTGGGAAAAAACATCCTCTCTCATTGCCATTACAGAGAGAGACAAAATCATATCAAAGTAAGCTAGACAGTTAAAAGGGAATAGGAAATAAAAAGGAAGTGGCCAAGCGGTGCTGGTGGCAGCTGTCTGAAAGGGAACATCAGCAGGATCAAATAACAGAACTTTCTTAGTTGATTCTTGAAAGCCTAAACTAAAAAAAAAAAAAAAAAAAAAAAAAAAAGAGAGAGAGAGAAAAAGGGAAAAAAAATCATACACACTGTTACGCTGAATCTAAACACACATTCGCATGCACTCAGTCTCGTTTGCGAAGGTATAATGGCCACTCTCTCACAGCACACCAGATTAAGCACCAAAGCCAGCTGCTGCCTTTGAAGTCAGCGTAGACAGTCACTTACATGGCCTAGTTTGAGATGAGTTGAGAGCTCACATCTCGTCATGCCTGGCATGGGGCCTGAAATCTCCTCCAGGAAAGCCATTTCTGAGGATTCAGGCTCCAATGCAAATATGAGACAGGGATAATTCTAATCTAGATTTACTTATTATTATAAGCCAGGATATCTGGGAAAGAATCAAGCACTTTAAGCAGAAAAGAGAAAACGGTAAAGAGAGGTCCAGAGGAATTTACTGCACCTGTCATTAGGAAGCTCAGCAAATTGCTCTCTTTGGTACAAAGACTGTCAGCTCATGAGTCCTGGAGAGCAGCCTGCTAGGTGGTGTAATAATGAATTCTACAGATCTCAATGGGCTCCAAAGCAGCATGTTAAGTCATGGGTCTAACCATACGCAATTGATTATCTGCCTAAAATCTTTCAGAGTCCCCTACCCCTCTAACAGCAGGACCCCCTTCCCTGCCCCGTATCCCTTCAAGGCCACTTTTACACTCTGCCCTGTCTCCTTTCCAGACCTCATGTCTTATCTCTCTCCTCTGCACAATGCCCACTCCCTACACTGATATGCTCTGGATTCCAGTCACGTTAAATTTTGTGAATAGACCATATTTTCTTATCTCTGGAAATTTTTACCCATAGTTTCTTACACCTGTAACCCATGTGTCAAAATAAATAAATGAATAAATAAAACCTGCATTTGGCAGCTCATATACAAAATCCATAAAAGAACTTACTTAGCCCACTTCCCTAAAACCAGAAGGAACGAGAATGGAAGGGGGATTATTTTGACCTTTTGAATTTAAAAATATTAGCTTGAAGCTGGGCTCCTAACTTGAAAATAAATAAACCAATAGAGTCAAAAGCAAATAGAAATTCACCATAAAAATAACCAACCAGAATATCTGTCCTATCAAAGTGAACCTTTCCTTTAGGAACAAATCCTAGAAAAAATAAAATATTGCAAATTGACTAATTAAGATTTTTTTCTAAAAAGTGTGTGTTTTCACATCAGTTTATTAGGTTTCCATGAGGTAGCCCATTTTCTGTACTTTATAGAGTACCTTTTGTACCTAGGAAAAAGTTGTTATTTGGAAAAGAATGAATAGACAATGATAGCTCATTCATTACAATTGATTCTAATTATAAAGAGTGATGTACAGAAGGAAAGTAGAGATACAATGACCTGACTTTTATTTATGACTCTGAATTTGACCATGGGCAGTGTTTTAATTTAAAAGAATTCTAATTAGGCTGTTGGTTGCAAATTTAAAATTTGTGTAAGAGCTGTCTATTACTGGGTCTATTTTTAAAGTACCAATAGATTCATCGATGAATAATATGTTTTTATTTCCCTTTGACTGATAGTAAATTAAACTGCCAATATCTAGAAAGTGAGCAGCCTATTCTGAAAATTCAAAATCCAACATGTCCCAAATTCCAAAACTTCTAGAGTGCTGACATGATGGCACAAATAGAAAATTCTACACCTGACCTCATGTGATAAGTGGCAGTCACAACACAAGCACAGTGAAAATACTGTGTAAAATTACATTCAGGCTACGTTTATAAGGTATCTATCAAACAAATGAATTTCATGTTTATATTTGGGACCCATCCCCAAGATACCTCGTTATGTATATTCACATATTCCAAAATGTTTTAAGAAATTCAAAATCCTAAACACTTCTGCTCTGAAAATACTTCAGATAAAAGACATTCAAACATATGAGAAGTAAAAGCTCTCCAAAATTTTGTTATGAAGCCACTGGGGAGAGTTGGCTATCGGATTTCCTTCACCCATTAGAGATTCTGAATATCTCTGCTTTTCAGACAGTTTTCTGTAGCTACAGACACCATCCAATTCAGGATGAATAGCCGGAACATAGGTGTGATTTCATCAAAACACCCTTGGTGCCTCATCCAGCATTTCAATTTGAAAACTGAAATCCAGTTTCTACATTTAAAAAAAATCAAATCCATCCTCTAAGGAAATTTTTTTCACAAAACATCTTGGCACCTGCAATGCTGAAAATAGAACCAGTTCTATTTAAGAGAAAGTAACAGCAAATCGGGGATTTGTGCAATGGCAATAAAGTGCAGTTAAGTGTGGTAGTGCCAGGTTTTAGTCCAGAGACAGGAGGTTTTATAGCACATTATAAACTCCTGAAACAGGAGGTTATTAGGGGATCAGTTCCCTAACTGTGTGGTTCTAGCAGGCTCTGCTCCATTGCACTCTTTATTCTCCTGCTGGGAGCTCCATCTTCCAAGGTGCAGAGCACATCCGTCAGGCTGTTTCAGCTATGAAGGCACTTCATTTATTCTAGTGTTCTCTTCATCTTATTCCCTTGCCCCTGCTCCTCCGCACCTCGGAGATCTACAGTTCTCTTTGGCCTCTTAACCGGCATAATGGATCACCAGCTGAACTAGCATCACATAGCCATTCTTACTCGGAAATCACTTCTCTCCTGCCTCAAATGTTCGTCCCTTGCATTTGGTTTCTTTCCCTTCGCTGCTCTTCTCCCTGTGTAGTTGACTATATGCAAAGATGTAACACTTGGTCAAAAACACTGGCTTGCTTTTTGAGGTTGTCTCTTGAGCACTGATCCTAGATCTTTTCCAACTGACAATAGACAAGTAGGCAAATGACATACACATATCCATGGTGAAAACTCTGGTTCAAGAATAGTAAGTACTGGGGTTGGTGTTTCGTGCAGAGGCTGAGATGTCACTTGGATTGCCTTCATCTCAATCACAGGGCCTGGGTTTCAAGGCACTATGCTTCCTACTCCAGCAGCTTCCTATTAACGCACACCCTGGGAGGCCACACTAGATGGTTCAAATAGTTGGATCCCTGGCACCCACATGTGGTACTTGGGTTTAGTTCTGGGCTCCTGGCATAGCCCAGCTGCTGTGGGCCTTTGGGGAGTGAATCTACACATGGGAGAATTTCTCTTTTCTCTCTCTCTCTCTCTCTCTGCTTTTCTCTCTCCCTCCCCATTTCCCCCTTTCAAACAAATAAAAATTTAAGAAGTGTTACTATTATTGAATCTCTCTTATGTGTGTCCCTCATAGATTATTACTCAGCTATTTGGAAAATGAGCTTTATTGTTAATATTAGAGGCCTCCCATGGTGACTGAAAGACAATTTCCTAAACACAACATACTGCCTTAGAGGAAACAAAAGCAACTAAATCTTGAGAGCAACCAGGGAAAATAGCAGATACCAAAATTCCCAAGACAAGGCAAACTTGAGATTAGTAACCTTGCTATACTAATGTCTGGATCTATTCCACACTATTTTCATTAATTAATGATGATAGTGTTGGTCTAACACATCCAGGAAGAATCAAAACATGTACTAGCGGAAGCATTACTGGGTCCTAACTAGAAAATGTAGATATCAGTCTCAGATCTACACTGATGGATCAAATGGCTTTGGGTAAGTCACCAAAATTCCTAGGGCCTCCACTGTATTAATAACAGGGTACAGTAGACACTAGGATATCCACTATAAGTCTAGTCCTTTGGGAGGAAATTTATACCAGCTCCTCCATTGCTTATCACCTAATTCTGTTATGTTGTTTTCCCTCCTTATGCTGCTTTCTGTTCCCCCTCTGTATATGTGATTTCCATTCCCTTTTGTTGTTTAACTTCTTCCTCCTGAGCCATTATCTGTCTCTCTATGCACCGCCCCTCCATGATAAAGCCTCCCTCTTTCTCAGTTCCGTTCCTCTGTTTCCCTACTGTATCCCAAAGTGAAGGTCCATCTGGAAAATAATTAACCCAACCATCAGAACGGCCTCTGAGGATGAAGAAAGAGCTCAAGGATGAATTAAGACCCCACGAATACCTTGATTCACCTCCAGTCTTCTCCCAATTGAGAGTTATGGAATGGATAAAATTAAAACTCAGAATTCATAAATTTATATCACCAACATGGAAGCAATGTAACTAATCCCAAGAAAAATGTCTTTCTTTTAAGAAAACATCTTGAGAATTTCTTTGGATATGAAAGTGGAGCTTCCCCTACTCCCTGAACTGAAAAATCGAGAACTAAATTGCCTTTGGAAAGATATTTTAAGTTTCTGTCCCTGAAATATAACAGAAGAGTGTTCCAGAAATTAAGAGAGGATATGTTAAGGCATCTTAAGGAAAAGGATTTCTAAACATAAATTTTAAGGATTATTTAGACCCTATGTTGAATAAGTTTTAATAATTTGCCCCATTCACCACCCCTGTCACCAGCTACTGCAGTTCAAGTCTGCTGTCCATAGCAGCTTTGTGCTACTGATACTTCTGGCAAAGCCAGAGAGGTGGCATACCTTGGGTGTAATAGGAGAGAAGAACCTCTGGAGATTTGGCCATTGCAACACTTGGGGAGTGAACCAGCAGAAGAGAGTCTGTATCTCTCTCTGCCGCCCTCCCTCTCTCTACCTCTCCCTCTCGCTTCTCCCTTCCCCTCTCCACTTCTCAAGTAAATAAATACATTCAAAAAACTTCATCAACTATAGTATTTGATGTTGCAGGTGTATTTTTGGAACTTTTAATATATTGTACTCAGCTCTATATTTTTATAGACTGAACATCCCTAGTATAAAAATTCAAAATCCAAATGCTTCAAATTTCCAAATTAAGAATGAATACAAGGCCACAAGTGGAAAATTCCACCTCATGAAATTGCCTTGTGTACAAAATTATTAAAAAATATAGCACAAAATTATGGCATTACATTAAACACAAATATATTTATGTATTTATATTAACCATAAATGAATTTTATGTTCAGATTTGGAACACATCCCCAAGATATCTCATTATGTATATTCAAATATTTCAAAATGAAAGAATATCCAAAAAACTTCTGATCCCAAGCATTTTTGATAAGGGATCACCTGCACCTCTACCACATTATGTCAGATACAATACAATATTATATTATAGTACTGAGAAAGCCTTCTTCTCACTATTCTTTTCTTCTTTCCTCTTTATTCATACATTTCTTCATCCAAATCAATTTTGAAATCATTTGCACTTTCAAAAAAAAAAAAATCCAGTGCAGTCTTAGAAGAAAAAAAGTCACTGAAGTGGAAATCAGATTGAATTATCTGAAAATGTAGACAAGTTTTGACAGAGTAGAAACAGCCAAAACCTATGCTTGAAATTTGACTTTCAACCCAAGCTATAAATTTGGCAAGCTTTTTAGCAACTCTGAACATCATCCTCATCTGAAAATGGAGCTAAAGAAAACTACCATAGTAGGCATCAGGTATGTCCTTGGGCTAACCACCACTGGACTCCATTCCTGAATTTGAAGAATTCCTCACTTAAAGTTCTTGTGAGAGGAGTTATCCTCTTGATAGAAATTTCATAATGACAGGTCCTCACTCTACCACTCTCTCTCGCTGCAATGCAAGGCAAGAGAGTCAAGAATGAAATATGAGTTAATTTAATATTCATCTCTAATATTTTTGAAAAGAGGCAACTGGAGTCTTCTACCTCCTAAGACTCAGAACAGAAAATCCATAAGCATGTTCCTGAGATAGAAGATGCCCAGTTTTGCATCCTCAGTAGACCCTCCTGACAGTAAGTAGGTGGATCCTTGGCTCATCACCACGAAGGGACCTGGTAGGTGTCAAAATGCACACATAGAATGTCACCACCAACACCTTCACCCACAACCAGTTCTTGTCTGCTCCAACTCAACTCTCAAATTAATGGATTATCTCCCCTATTCCCATCCCCTTTCCACTTATAATGCACCAGTATAGTATTGGACGGATCACAGCACTCTATCAAACTGTGTGCAAAGTTTTACAGACACTTTGGAGCAGCAAAATTTTCCCTCAACCTTCCTCTTTGTGTTCACTTAACAAATGATCATAGATGCTACTCTGCTGCCCAGTGGGATTTTTTTTTTGTATCAATATATGAGTGTGAAGTGCAATTAGCCATTGAAATAAAATTGGTAATGAATGCTAATTACTTCATTCCATGGGTTTTTGGGTAATGTATTCCAAGGCATTCCTCATTACTTTGAGAAATTGAGAGGTGGCTCTATAGTGATCTACAGAAATTCTGAAAAGTACTTAAAAGCATCAGACATTAGCTGGAGCTCTGTATAATTGGATCTGTTCTGCGCCCCTTGAATATAAGTTTTCTTGATGCAGCGCCCTGAATGCATAAAGAAAAAGAGAACATGGAGAGAAGAGCAGCTTCAATCTGCTTTGCTGCCGTTGGGATCTTTTGGGTTCTGAATTCTTTTGGCAGCTCTGATACAACAGAAGAGCTTTTCCTTCAGCGACTATAAAATCCCTGTTTAGAATGTTTCTCTCGCTCATTTATGTGAATATTGCCAATGACTACTTTTCTCAAAATTAATTCTCACTCTCAATAATGATGTACAGAAGTTTACTGATGTGCTGATAGTAAATATGAGTAACTGCAAACAGCTCTCTGTGCCACACAAGTGCTTTCTCTACAGACCCAAATATTCAGGAACCAAACACAAGCAGTTTCACTATATACAGTAATAAATATTGAAAAATTAAAAATGCCACCCATATAATTTATCATATTCTGTTTTTATAAATAATTCCTGTCTATCATCACAAAAGGCAAAATGAAAACACTTTGTGAGTAACAGGGACAGAACATACCCAACAGAAAAAGGATGCTGACTGTTGGGAATACAGAAAAGAAAAACAGAAATATTTTTTCCTCTCGGTCATAATCAATATCTGAAGCAAAGCTGAACTCCAGTTTCAGCTCTGCTACCAAGTAACCTCAAAATAGCTGTTTGCTGTCTCTCAGTATCCCCCATCTAGAAAATGAAGAAGCTAGTCAAATTTTTAAGAGCCCTTCCCCCCACACCCACACACTTCCAATTTTTGTTTTATAATTCCTGACCAACATCTAATAAATTTCAACAATGGAAATCAAACTAAATCAGATTTAACCCCCTCTTACTCTTTAGCAGTAGGGATTCTAAAAAGCTCACTTTATTTGAAGTTTTACCCCAACTTTTAAGATCATAATAATAATAGATTCCATTTGAAAATCCTAGTCAGAAATCAAAGTTTGCATCAGGTAATATATGCTTTGCTTTTGTGCCAAAAGTATGTGAGGTGGCACTGGTGGGGAGTCACTTCTGGTAGACAGCAGCTCCCCTATTGATCTCCCTACCATCTCCAGCAGGGATGGCTCAAAAAAATGGACACACTTTCCTAAATCCCATTCTGACCATATGATGTTAAAGACAGGTTCTCGTCACCTCCTTTTGGAGCTGTGGATATTCCATGATCCAACAGCCACGATGTCCAATGTCCGTGTCCTCACTAGGGCCTCGCTTCTCATTAGTCTACTCTGGAGCGCCCCAGGCTGTGGATGAGAGGCTACAGAGAGTGTAACATGTGCCCATCTGCAGCCTGGAACACCAGTACAATTAGCTCTCACTCGGGTCTCCAGGAGCACCGGACGATGAATGGCACTATGTGGAGTCATATTCTGTTCTATTCTAGTCCGTTTATTTCTGATGAGCTCAGGAGCAAGTAGATTGAATACATGAAGGTCAGCCAGCATCATGGCAAGGGGAGAGCGATGAGAGAACAAACTGAACTTCCAGCTCTCAGCACTAGTTAATGGGAAAAACAGAACCAGAACAGATTGGGGGCAGTTCACAATGAATGGCTGCCCACTACAAACTAATACATACCTGTTCCCGTTTCTTTCATTTTCACCTACTACTACTGATAGAATACTTCGAATGAACCTACCAGTCCATTAATCTGTTTTTTTTTTTTTTTTAAGAACCAAAACATGCATAGGAGAAGGGTAATTTGTCTTTTCTCTCTCTCTCCATTCTCTCCCTAAAAACAGAAAACATCACCCACAAGAGAAGCAGCAGAAAGACAAGGGAAATCCGGTAGGGAATAAATTGGCTGTGCTGAAACATTTGTAATTAAGCATGATAACCAATTACAGAAATACCTGAGGTACTTCAGCGGTTCACTCTCCCTCATCAGAGGTCTCCTAATCAATTTGAAATAACCAGACGCTGCTATAGAAAATAAGCAAGATCACAGCGTCTGCTAATGAGTCTCAGAAATGGATTTCTCTGCATGAAAATGTTCATTGTCAGGAAAAAGACTGTTTTCACAATCTTGCAGGTCATTTGCATTTGCATTTGATTGGAGCAAAGTCTTTGTTCTTTTCTCCCTTCTCTCATTCTTTGCAACACTACTGGATTTTTTGTTGTTGCTGTTCTGGTGATTTAGTATATTTGTATCAGCGTGTTGCATCAAGCCTTAAAAATACACCAAAATAAACCTTTTGTGAAGAAGCTAGTATTCACTGCAATTATTACTTGATTTCCCTATCCTGAATGGGTTTCCTGAAATTTAAATTTGCAGTGTATGACATGGGGAGAAACTGTTTGACAGAAGTTGCAGTGGTGGAACTGAAAGCAATATGAACACCACATAGTATATCATCTGCAGTAGCATTTAAACTTTTCTCAAAAATAAATCTGGGCAACCCTATCTACAGAGAGTTGAGCTATAGTGGGCAAGCATTTTGAGGGCTACCAATCAAGAAAAGAAAAAGAAAGAAAGGATAGACCTTTCAAAAGATCTGATAGGTCATACATCACAAGTCTGATGAGTTTCTGCCATTTTTAGAGAAAAGATACATGGGGAGAAGAGGTATATGCTTGTAAGAGGTGAGAACATGAGACTTTTGATTTCCTCAAGGTAACATTACTTAGATACTGGTCCTCAACAGACCATGTGAAAAAAAAGCAAATCTCTTAGTTGCATTCATAAGTCTCTTAATAAACTCATAACTATTCACAATTCTTAGCACTGTGCGATTTAAATATCCACTTCCGAATTGTATTATGAGGGAGGAATGCTCTGTCTCCTTTCTCCCCTCTTTCTCTCCTATGCCATCCTTTTATACTATGGAACACCCCGTCACCCATCTTTTCCATCTCCCATCCCCCTGCTCTCTTGCTTTGCTCAACTGTTCACGGTTCCAGCTCTCTGCATATATTTGCAGCGCTTGTGTGACTGGACATGTTTCTGCTCTTTACATCTCCCTTGCCACCAAGACATCGGCCGTTCCAGTGCAGGTTCTGCTTGGCCATTTCTAAAATAAGCCTCCCATACCCTTTTCCTAACACCTGCTTCCAAAAAGGAAAAACTGCCACACCCACAAATTTGAGTTGTACTTGGAGAGTTCCATGGCTTGTGCTAATTTACACCCTCCCCAATTTACTACAATCCCAGAATAAATAAATATCTGTCTCAAATTATTACAACTCTTGCTTATCTTTTTTTAATGGAGAAAGTAATTAAACTTTTCCAGGTTAGTTAGGCAACTATAAGTATTCTTTACACCCTTCTAAGGAAAATTACCTAGAATTATTCTTGGTAATAAATATAAGAAACCAGGCAGACGGGCCGGTGCTGCGGCTCACTTGGCTAATCCTCCACCTGCGGCGCCGGCACTCTGGGTTCTAGTCCCGGTTGGGGCACCAGATTCTGTCGCAGTTGTTCCTCTTCCAGTCCAGCTCTCTGCTGTGGCCAGGGAGTGCAGTGGAGGATGGCCCAAGTGCTTGGGCCCTGCACCCGCATGGGAGACCAGGTGGAAGCACCTGGCTCCTGGCTTCAGATCTGCTGGCCGTAGCGGCCATTTGGGTGGTGAACCAACAGAAGGAAGACCTTTCTCTCTGTCTCTCTCTCTAACTCTGCCTGTCGGAAAAAAAAAAAAAAAAGAAACCAGGCAGGCACTTGGCCTGAGAAGATGCCACTTGGGACCCTTGTGTCCCGTATCTAAATGCCTGGGGTTGAGTGATGGCTTTGCTCTTGATTCCAGCTTCCTGCCAGTGCACACCACGGGAAGCAGCGGGTGCTGACTGAAGTAGGTGGGTCACTGTAACTCACATGGGAGACCTGCACAGGGCTCTTGGTCCTTGACTTCCACCCAGCCCAACCCCTGCTGCTGCAGGCATTTGGAGAGTGAGCCAGCAGATAGACGATGTCTCTCTGCCTCTGTGTGTGTGTATGCATGTGTGTGTGTGTGTGTCAAGTCAATAAACATTTTAAAAATAAAGTTTTTTTTAAAAGTACAAATTCCCATTTCTTTCAACCTATTGTAAAATTGTTGGGTTCAGTTTTTAAAATAGTTTTGTTTTCTCTGGGTAACATTCTTCCTTTGCTGTCTAAGAGTTCCCTTTCTCCCACCCTCTCACTCCATAATACAATGCACATGCACATGCAAACCCTAAGGGAGCTAGCAGAATACTAACAATTAGAAATTAAAATGCATAGCTTTGCTTGCCATGCTATTTCTTCAGCTCTTCTGAGGGCTGCTATCTGCATCTCTGCTGAAAATCAAGCGTCTTCCCAAAGAGATCCTGCCTAACCACATTGTGTACAGTTGACCTCCTCTGTCCAGGCTGCCACTGTCCTGTTGCAGATATCTGTGGAATGAATCAGTGGATGGAATATCTCTCTGTGTATCTGTCTCTCTGTGTTTCTCTGTAACTTTGCCTTTCAAACAAATAAATCTTTAAAAAAAAAAAAGTTATTCCCTTAGAGTTAGCCACAGGTGCTTGCCCTATAACTTCTAGATACTTATGCTAATCAAACCTTTGGGATCATGCAGTCTCAGATAAATCTCTTTTCCTCATGATGGTGCATCCACTATTTTAAAAAAATCACATTAATTCTTATAATAGGAAAATATTCATTTAATTACATGGATGTAAGATCCTTTTGCATTCTCTAACTACATTCCAATTTGTCTACATTCCTTTGAGAACACAGAACTCAGAATTATACACAGCTTTCAGATGGAGTCTGACCAATACCAATGGGGAGATCTTCGGCTCCTTCCTCTTAGCCTCCAAATAAGGCTAAGATTTCATTGCCCTGTGTGGCCATCCTGGCACAGAAGGCTCTTCTTGAGAATCTTGTACATTCAGTTGCTAACCAGGAAGACTTTTGCTTTTAGGGTAGGACTTTACATTTATCCCTATTAAATTTAATCCTATTAAAAGAAGCTTGTCAAAATGTTTTCAGACTCTGATTCTGTCATCTAATACGTCTGCTATCCATTCCAGCCTCAGGTCATTTGCAAATCTAATAAGCATACATTCTGTGTATTCATAGACATCATTGATACATGAATTTAGCAGGAAGTGGCTAAACGCAGAGCTCAGCAACCCACTGTTAGAATCACCTTCAGGCTGACATCTTCCAGTTAATCAGCATCCATCGAGGAATTCTGTACAAGGTGCCATGCTAGGCATTGCAAGGGAAGTAAGGCAGTTAAGTTTACCCCTTCCTAACAGGGAAGTTTTAAAGGATTCTGAGCACAAAGAAGACAGGATGGGAGAAATGTTTCTGGAAGCTAAGTCTCGCTGTAGTGCCCACTAGGAATTGATAACTTAGAACACTAATATAATATTACAAATGAGAAATAGAAAAGCCTAAACTACAATATTTATTTAAGATGATAAATTATTATTCATAGATGAGATCATTGTTATCAATTTATCTTCTGTGTTTCTATTAAAAATAAACAACCCTACTAAGTTTAGAGATGAGGCTAGGATTCACCTTTATTTAAGTCAATAAGAGATGGTTGGTGTATTCTCTGTGCCATGTACTGGACTGGAGGATGGGTAAAACAAGATACTCAGACAACTGACTTACCCCTTAATGTCACCCAAAGGCCAGACTTATACACAACATAAACAAAATCAACCATATATTTGATACATTATTTGAATAATGTACCTGTGGTTAGAGAATATTTCCCAGAAAAAAAGAAATTAGTACTGAATCAGGAACTTGAAGGGTAAAATTTCGTTTACTGAAATTCAGAGTTCTTCAAGATGGAATAATGGAATCAAGCATAATTTAACAAATCTATGTCATCTCTGAGTTGCCCCACATTCCAGAGTAAAAAACTCAAGTAGATTGACTATTTCCCTATTAAGTATAAGGATTTCTAGCTCCTAAATTTGGCCAGTGCTTAAAAACTTTAGGCAAGAGAAAGAAGCAATTATATACCAAAAAAATGAAACGATGAATTTCTAGCATTCTTAGGAAGAACTCACCATGAAAATGATAAATGTTTGGCTGAAAATAGAAACTCAATGGAAATAAGTGAGTACTCCCTTTTCTTGTATTTTGTGTCCTTGCAATCTCCTTTTTATGCCTTGCCCTAGGCTAATTTGTCTGGAGCAAAGTTCATTCAGGATTTGCACAAAAGAACAAAAGATGTGATCACCAAGCAGGAAGCTTCTGAATACATGCCCTATGTCCATAAAGTCCAAAGGCTCTGGAATGTCTGTCAAGGCGAGCTGTAACTTTCACTTCCTGGGGTGTACATTCAGAGGAAAGAAGAGGAGAAACAAGGGTAGGTGAGCCTTGCAGCCCCGCAGTAAAGCAGTAACTCTGACTTGAAAGCTGGCAAGTAAAGCATGCCATTGAGTCACCAAGGATTCCAACAAGCTTGTTGTGACCCAGGCCATTCACAGACTACTCACTGCTTGTGCACAGCTTCTTTCTTCCCGTGCAGCATTTATAAAGCCGGGTGGCAGAATGTCTCTAAATATAAGATTAAACCACAGTACCAGAGCGCTGTTCCCACTGTTACCTTAACTCACCCCAAGACATTTGAACAAAGTTTGAGAAAACCTGTTCTAAGTTTTTTTTTTTTTTTTAAGTATTTGACTCATTGTTCTTAAGTTTTGCAAAGTTGTCATTCATCTCTGGCAGGCACTCTGAAATTTAGTCTCATGTTTTTTACTTTAATGAACCAATTTGATAAGCATCATTAAGACCAAAAAAGTTTAATATAATCCAATCAAATAATTCTATAGATAGCTATTAAATGTCAAAACATTACTAAATAGTTTAATGCAATGGGGGAAAAGCCACAAGAAACATACATTAATCTCCTAGACTTTTATCGAATTTTTTATGAAATGATATGCAATTATTGAATTTTGGAAGAAATATGTAATATTTACTCCAAAACCTATTGTTTCCTCTACACATAACTAATCAATAACCATTTCCTTTTAACCAGATTCTATGTTTTCTACACAAGTCACAGTTAATTTGAATAGTATTATCCTAGTCTCTATTTCACATTGAGTTCTAGCCAAGAAATATTTTTTGAGATCGTTCTAATATGCCAAGTATCCTCTTAGGTCCTAGAAATTCAGATAAATATCAAAATTCCTTGCCTCAAAGAAGATACTTTGTCAGAAAAGTGAACATGCAGGGAAATAGTAACTAGTCAATATGACTTATGAAAACACAGAAGTAATATTGGTATAATACAAGGCAGAGAAAACTCTATATAATGACCAGGGCAAAAGGATGCTAGTATTTAGATACATCCATCTTGAAAATCTGGAACTCCAATCCGACCATTCCTGGTCACGAGGCATCATCCTTTTCCTTGGCTGTAATTCTACACCAATCTGATTCATACACTGTCTGGAGAGAAGAAGCCCAGCTGAAAAAGAGGTTAGGGGATTCAAACTTGGTTCTGGTAGAGTTGGATTCTCCTGTTAGACTGGCAATGCCTCCAGTCTTCAAGATAACGACTACTACAGTGTAATGACCCTAGACCATAAGGATAATGACACCTCCAAAGACTCAATGATCCAATGCTGTGACATTCTAGGTCTCCACACCTTTACAACATGCACACTCCCTCATATATATCACATATCTGGAAGATCTGAGAGTAAATAGGGCATGACCAGATAAAGGGAAGAAGGCAGTACAATTTTGTGAGAGTGGAGGGAAAACAAGAATCTAGGCACACAGAAAGGCAGCATCTTAGACCTTGGACGATCTGGAAGGAGCTTTGCACTTGAAACCTTCCTCATTCCCTAGGGCAGCTTTCCCACATGCTGCCAGCACCTTAAATTGAACTGACTGGTCTGGAGATTCCTCAGAAACCTGAATATAACCCTACCGTTTGACCCAGCCATCTCAGTCCTTGGAATTTACCCAAAGGAGTTTAAATTGGCAAACAAAAAAGCGGTCTGCACCCTAATGTTTATCGCAGCACAATTCACAATAGCCAAGACCTGGAACCAACCTAAATGCCCATCAACGGTAGACTGGATAAAGAAATTATGGGATATGTATTCTTTAGAATACTATACCGCAGTAAGAAACAACGAAATCCAGTCATTTGCAACAAAATGGAGGAATCTGGAACACATCATGCTGAGTGAAGTAAGCCAGTCCCAAAGGGACAAATACCATATGTTCTCCCTGATCGGTGACAACTGACTGAACACCAAAAAGGAAACCTCCTGAAGTGAAATGGACACTATGAGAAACGGTGACTTGATCAGCATAGCCCTGACTGTTAATGAACAACTTAATACATTATCCCTCTTAGTAGTTTTTTTTTGTCTGTTCTACTTAATATGACTGGTTTAATTCTGTAATTATCACACAGTTATTCTTAAGTGTTGAAAATTAACTGAAATGTGATCCCTGTTAAACATAAGAGTGGGAATAAGAGAGGGAAGAGATGTATAATTTGGGACATGCTCAAGCTGACTTGCCCCAAATGGTAGAGTTAGAAACATACCAGGGGATTCCAATTCAATCCCATCAAGGTGGCATGTACCAATGCCATCTCACTATTCCAAGTGATCAATTTCAGTTCACAATTGATCATAATGAAAGGACTAAGAGTCAAAGGGAGCACATAAACAAGTCTAGTACCTGCTAACACTAACCGATAGAATAAAGGGGAGAGTGATCCAACATGGGAAGCAAGATACTCAGCAGACTCATAGAATGGCAGATGTCCTAAATAGCACTCTGGCCTCAGAATCAGCCCTAAAGCCATTCGGATCTGGCTGAAAAGCCCATGAGAGTATTTCAGGCAAGGAAAGCCAAGACACTCTGGCAAAAAGATCTCTGTGAGTGAGATCCCAGTGGAAAGAACAGGTCTTCAAAGAAGGAGGTACCTTTCTCTGAAGGGAGGAGAGAACCTCCACTTTGACTATGACCTTGTCTAAACAAGATAAGAGTCGGAGAACTCAGAGGGCTTCCATAGCCTTGGAAACTCATGACTGGAGCATAGGGAGATTACTGATGCCATAGACAGGAGTGTCAATTTGTAAAGTCAACAACAGGAGTCACTGTGCACTTACTCCTCATGTAGGATCTCTGTCCTTAATGTGCTGTACATTGAGATTTAATGCTATAACTAGTACTCAAACAGTATATTTCACTTTGTGTTTCTATGTGGGTGCAAACTGTTGAAATCTTTACTTAATGCATACTAAACTGATCTTCTGTAAAAAAAAAAAAAAAAAGAAAAAAGAAATTATCAATTCCCAACTTGACTCTCACTGGGATTAAACATGACAATAGGTCTGATCTGATTTCATCATCATTAAAAAAAATAATCTATTATTTTTCACTTTATGTTTCTGTGTGGGAGCAAACTGTTGAAATCCTTACTTAATGTATACTAAGCTGATCTTCTGTATATTAAGATAATCGAAAATGAATCTTGATGTGAATGGAAGGGGAGAGGGAGTGGGAAAGGGGAGGGTTGCGGGTGGGAGGGACAGTATAGGGGGGAAGCCATTGTAATCCATAAGTCGTACTTTGGAAATTTATATTCATTAAATAAAAGTTAAAAAAAAATTGAACTGACTGATGGGGTCTGATCTCCCCACTATATGATTATGACCACAAGTTGCTCACCATTCCTCTTACCAAGAAGTCCAGCAGAAAGATTAAGTACGGAACCTGATCAGCAAAAAACTATATGCTAATACCCCTCCAATATCTCCTACCATGACTATGCTATGGGGCAGACCACTGCCATCTGGTTAGTGATGTAGACAAACAGTAAAGACTGAACTGACTGTCCTTCAGTAATTCCCTACAGAAGCAAGAACTCAACTCAATTATTTGAACTGGAAGATCTATGGCTCACCAGAGGTCCAGATGGCCACCCTGGAGGCCCTGTCAACCTACGTCTCTGACTTTCCAAAGGTATCCCATGTCCCACTGGGACTGTAATACTTGTGGAAAGTCAGACATTTACTTGTCTCCCTTCCCCATAACACCATGATTGCACCTTATAGATGGGCCTAAGATTCCTGTAAATGTGAGAAAAACACCACCAGTGGGTTGTAGCTGAAAGATGATTGTGAGATATTTCCAAAGTGGAGACACACTTTGTGACTCAGGAGAACTTGCTGGAGGAATAACTGATTTGCCACTTACATTGCGGGTAATCATCCCTGTGATGGGAGTCACCCAATTGGAAAAGTTTATTCAAAATTTACCCCTGACTTAAGTGAGCAATAATGCCACCTCAGCCCCGTAATGCATTCAGGTCAGCCTCAATTCACTGGTCAGGACTGTTATAATGACGGAATTACCCTAGCCACCCTCCTTATAAAAAAGTCAGCACAAGCACTAATTCATCATGATGTGCCCGGATTATTGCCTTGGGCCAGATGGAAAGTCACTATAGCATCTTTTCTTTAAAAAAAAAAAAAAAAAAGATTTCTTTATTTATTTGAAAGGCAGAGTTACAGAGAGGCAGAGGTAGAGAGTGAGAGAGAGACAAAGTTCTTTCATCTGCTGCTTCACTCCCTAAATGGCTGCAACAGTCAGAGCTGAGCCGATCTGAAGCCAGGAGCTTCTTCTAGGTCTCCAACATAGGTGCAGGGGCCCAAGGACTTGGGTCATCTTCCACTGCTTTCCCAGGTCATAGCAGAGAGCTGGATTGGAAGAGAAGCAGCCAAGACTTGAACTGGCACCCAAATAGGATGCCAGCACCACAGGCAGTAGCTTTACCTGCCATGCCACTACAGTGCCAGGCCCCCACTATAGAATCTTATGGAGAAAGTTACCTGGATTTCTGAGAAAGGCTCTGATGGTTTGAGGGACATGCTCAAGGACTGTCAAAGACATAATAAAAGTAAATACTGTAGAGTGGCTTTTCAGTAGCATAATTAAATGGTAAATTCAATGAATTTGGTCCTGTACATTCCTTTTTTTTTTTTTTTTTTTTTTTTTTGACAGGCAGAGTGGACAGTGAGAGAGAGAAACAGAGAGAAAGGTCTTCCTTTGCCGTTGGTTCACCCTCCAATGGCCGCCGAGGCCAGCGCGCTGCGGCCGGCGCACCACGCTGATCCGATGGCAGGAGCCAGGTACTTATCCTGGTCTCCCGTGGGGTGCAGGGCCCAACTACTTGGGCCATCCTCCACTGCACTTCCCTGGCCACAGCAGAGAGCTGGCCTGGAAGAGGGGCAACCGGGACTAGAACCCGGTGTGCCAGTGCCGCAAGGCGGAGGATTACCCTGGTGAGCTGCGGCGCCAGCCCCTGTAAATTCTTTTAATAAGAAGTGGTTTATGACTGACAAATGTATTTGTCAGGGTTCTCCAGAGAGATGCAATCAATAGGATATAAGAAAATACATTGCAGACACTGAGAAACAATGGTGAGACAACTATCTGGGCATCTCAGTCAAGCTAACAGATACAATTAACCATCACAGTATATCAATGGAGATCATGTGAGAAGCTAAAACAGTATAGAAGCAAGGCATTGGCGAGACAGAGTTGTCTTGGCATGTATTACTGCTAGCCTCAAATGGACCTGGTGTGCACCCACAAAAATGCACAAAGCCTGGTGACTGTGACACCATATGTGACCCACCTGAGGGGGCCTAAGCTGCCGAGAGGTAGCCTCTATCACCTATCCTACAACCTTGTACAGAGAACAGAGTCATGGGATTGGTTTAGGACTCAATGCCAGGCTGATAAAACCCAGCATGGAGCAGATCCTAATGGTCCCTGTCCTCAGGCCAGTGCCTGCAGACAGAGCCTTTGGACCTGCTTCAGCGCCCAACAGAGCGCCATGGTCCTGGCTGAGAACCCTCTACCCCAGCCAACATCATCAGTGGCTGCCAGATGCAGCATCAGGGGGTGAACCTGTCTCAGCAGCAGACAGACCATGGCAGGATGAACTGTGGTCCTCCCTCCAGGTTATACTGGCCTTGATGGGCTGAGGGCTCCAGATGTGATCTAGAAGTACAGATTTATGGACACAGCACAAGGAGTCTGAGCCTATTACAGGCCTAGCAGGAGGCTTGTAGAGATGCACAAACTTTTTAGGTGCTTCCCTAGTTCATACTGAGTAACACAGCAAATTAGAATTTAGAAGATATTATAAGACAGAATCAGTAAAACCATACCAATGAGCTGGAGGTGACACCAACCTCTTGGAGCCAGGTGAGAGAAACATGCAGCAGCCATGCCATGGGTGACACTGCCCGAGGAAGAACCTCATGGGCCCCACTGACTTTGAGCTCAGCAGGAAGCGCTAATGGGGGACAGAGTGGCCACCTAACCCCATGAAGGGAGATGCACTGCTTTCCTCTCCTTCCCCAACAAAGCCACCCAGAGACTAATAGGGAGGAAGGGCCATCTGAATAACACAAGTAGAGGCTGCTGTGGCCAGCGTGTGACTGGGCAATGTTATCAGAGGGATAAAACCAGAGTGCCCACTGATTTTTCATCTGACCTGCAGGCTGGGTGGGGGGCAGGGCACCCATTTAGGCCTGTAAAGCATTCACTATTTCTCACTCTATCGAGGCACTTGGATTCAAATTGCCAAGACAGGCAACTTCCATCAGCCAGGAAGCTGGCTCTGGGAACACCATGGCTCTCTCCATGGACAGGGGAGGCTCACAGGGCTGAGTGGATCCCCTGCTCCCTGTGACTGTGGGCATTTTGTGGTTGTGCAATAGGGTGTGGGCTTTGGCTGGGTCTTTTGGCAATCACTGTGTCTGGCTTCAGAGGCTCAGTTATCTGAGTGCCTGGAGAGGGTCATCACAGAGGATTCCATGCTCACACCCAGGACAACACAGATCCTTTGCTTGGTTCATGTGCCTGCATGGGTGGGGGTTGATTCACCTCAGCAAAAAGGGCCTGAGGCTGTGATCATGACAGCTGACACAACCACACCCTCTCTGCTACTGAGGATAAAGGAGATCTACCACAGCCAACCTGGGTGTCACTCTGGACTCTTGCCCCACCCTCTCACACTTTGCAGAGCCCCCTGCCCCTCCCCCGCACACACCTCTGTGCATCTGCTGAAGCAGCAGACACTTCAATAAGCCAAAGAGGCATATTTCAAAGACAAAAGCCCTCAGAGGAGAAAACCAACAAGTGTTTCCACAAATGCCTACAAATAAACAGAAATACAAGAAACATGAGCAAGGAAGACAATAGGACTACCTAACAGGAACACAACAACGCTTCAATATTAGAATGTGAAGACAAATTGATTGTCGCTCCCCGTCTTCGTGGGGGAACGACACAGGACCCTGCGCTGTTCTTTCGTCTGCTCGGCCCTCCCCGGGTTTGCTGCTGGTTCTTCCCGGGTTGGCTACTATCCCTTCCACCTTCGTGGAAGGGCAGTTCCCCCTGGCCACATTCCCCACTTCCGCAGGGGAGCGGCACACCGCTGGCCGGCTCTCTCGGGGGCTGCACAGGGGTTCCTTCAGCTAGATGTTCCCCATAGATGTTCCTGGTGCATGCCGTCTCTCTCCTCCTTTATAGTCCTCCTCCGCCAATCCCAACTCGGCTGCCCACACGCCGAGTACGCTGCTCTCCTCCAATCAGGAGCGAGTCCTACAGTTTATTGGCTGAACTGGAGGCACCTGTGTAGAAGCTGTTTTCTTCTCTCCCAGTGCCATATTGTGGGAGAGCAGATGCATAGAATAAGTCTTAATTCCAGTAACTCAGTCTAGTCCGGGTTGCTCCCCACAATTGATGAAATGCCTGAAAAGGAATTTAAAAGAATGATGGTAAGATTATTCAAAAACATAGATAAGCAAACACATGATAAAGAAATCCATATACGACAAGGAAGAAAAAATCTGCCGGAGATAGATATATTGAAGAGAAATCAGCTGAAGTATTAGAAATGAAGAATTCAATATGTCAAATAAAAAATACAATGGAAAGCCTTAACAACATACTCAGTGATGCAGAAGAAAGAAAATCTGAGATAGAAGACAAATCTTTGGAAACATCTTAGACAAAAAAGGAAAGAGAAAAAATTAGTACAACTGGATATAGTGTTTGAAATATATGCCATACTATCAGATGACCAAAAATATGTCTGTTAGGAGTTTCTGAAGGTCTGGAAAGAGAGAATGGGTTAGAAGACCTATTCAGTGAAATAACAGCAGAAAAATTCCCTAATTCGGAGAAAGGAACATTCAAGTACAAGAAGCACATAAAACTCTTAAAAGATGTGATCATGAAAGATCTTCAGCACCATATATTATAGCCAAACTCCCAAAAGCATAAAGAAAAGATCCTAAAATATGCATGAGAGAAATGCCAGATTACTTTCAAAGGAATTCCAATTAAATTGACAGCTGATTTCTCATCAGAAACCCTACAGGCTACAGACATAGTCCAACTCCTAAAAGAAAAATAATTGTCAACGCAGAATACCATACCCAGCAAAACTCTCATTTATAAATGAAGGTAAAATAAACACCTTTCAAGGCAAACAGAAATTCAAAGAATTTGTCTCCATTCATCCAGTCATAAAAATGATACTTAAGGATGTGCTACAGAGAAAGATATTTAGCATCATCAAAGAATGCAAAAGCAGAAAATCCCATAGTAAAAGTACAAAGAAAATCCAAAACAGATAATGGGAATATTTATGGAAAAGTGGCAGGACCAAATCATTACTTATCAATAATAACCTTGAATGTAAATGACCTCATTCTCCAATTAAAAGATAGATTGGTTGAATGTATTAAAACAAACAAAAAAAAAACAAGACTCATCAATTTACTGCCTACAAGAAACACAATTCATCAAGAAATATACACACAAACTGAAAGTGAAAGAATGGAAAAAGATAGTCCATGCTAATATGAAAGAAAAAATGAGCAGGAGTAGTCAACCTAATATCAGAAAATTAGACTTTAACACAAAAACTTTTGGACAAAGAAGGGCACTAGGTAAAGCTCAAGGGATCAATTCAACATAAGATCTGACTATAGTACATGTATTTGCACCCAATTCTAGAGCACCTGGCTATTTAAAATAAGTATTAATGTACCTAGAGAGAGACAGAGGCTCAAATACAATAATAATTGGGACTTCAACACCCCACTTTCATCAATGGACAGATCAACTAGACAAAAAATCAACAAAGAAACAACAGAGCTTATCTATACTATGAACCAAATAGACCTAATTGCTATCTACAGAACATTTCATCCCTAATTGGTATCTACAGAACATGTTCCTACAGAACATGAAAAGAATGTATATGAAAGTGCATGAAACTTTCTCTAGACAGACCATATGCTAGGCCATAAAAGAAACTTAACAAATTCAGAAAAACTGAAATCATACAAAGTAGCTTAATGAATATAATGGAATGAAGCTGGAAAGTAACACTTAAGAAACTCTAGAAAATATTCAGACACACAGAAACTGAACAGCACACTCCTGAATGAATAGTGGATAATATAAAATAGATATATATATAATATATAATGGATAATAAGTGGATAATAGAATAAAAATGGAAATAAAAATTCCTAGAAATGGATTAAGATGATAATGAAGATGATATAAAAATTTATGGGATGTGGCAAAAGCAAGATTAAGAGGAAAGTTTATAGAAGTTAGTGCCTATATCAAGAAAGTGGAAAGGCATCAAATAAAAGAGCTAATAATGCATCTCAAAGATCTAGAAAAGATAAGAACAAACCAAATCCAAAATGAGTAGGAAAAAAGCAATAATGAATGTTACAGAAGGGATAAGCAAAATTGAAACCAAAAAAAAAAAAGACTCAAAAGATAAATGAAATGAAATTAAGAGCTGTTTTTTTTAAAAAAAAAAAAAAAAGGCAAACAAAATTGATATACCATTGACCCAACTAAGAAAAGGAGAACTCCCAAATTAATAAAATCAGAGATGAAAAAATCAAATATTACAATAGATATCACAGAAATAAAAAGAAACATCAGGAATTGCTAGAAACACTTATGCAGAAGAAATGGATAGATTTCTGGAAACATACAATCTACAAAAATTGAGTCATGAAGACATGAAAACATAAATAGAACAATAAACAATACAGACACTGAATCACTAATAAAGACTCTCCCAAAAAGAGAAGCCCAGGACTGGATGGATTCACTGCTGAATTCCATCAAAATTTTAAAGAACTATTTCAAATTCTTCTCACTACTCAAAAAAATTGAAAGAGAGGCAATTATACCAAACTCCTTCTATGAGGCCAGCATCATCTTAATTCCAAAACCAGAAAAAGACGCAACAAAGAAAGAGAACTATAAACCAATATCCCTTATGAACATAGATGTAAAAATCCTCAACAAAATTCTAGCTAATCAAATCCAACAACACATTACAAAGATCACTTACCCAGAACAAGTGGGATTTATCCCTGGTATGCAGGGATGATTCAACATATACAATTCAATAAATGTGATACATCACATTAACAAATTGAAGAATAAAACCATACAATTATCTCAATAGATGCAGGGAAAGCATTTGATAAAACACAACATTCTCTCATGATAAAAGAAAAATCTACACAAATTGGGTATAAAAGAAGTGTACCTCAACACAAGCAAGACAATATATGACAAACCAAGGAAAGCATTATACTCAATGGGAAAAAGGATCCAGAAGGATCCAGAACCAGACAAGGATGCCTACTCTCACCATTACCATTTAATATAGTTCTGGAAGCTTTAGCCAGAGCTATTAGACAAGAAAAAAAAAATATCAAAGGGATAGAAATGGGAAAAGAGAACATCAGATTACCCTGTTTGCAGGTGACAAATCCTATACACAGAGAAACCAAAAGATTCTAATAATAGATTTTTGGAACTCTTAAGAGAGTTTGGCAAAGTTCCAGGATATAAAAATCAACACACAAAAAACAAATATTTTGTATACATAAACAATGCCATGGCTGAGAAAGAACTTGTAAGATCAGTCACATTCACAGTAGCTACAAAAAAAAATATCTTGGGATAAAGTTAACCTAGGATGTGAAAGTTCTCTACAGTGAAAATTAGAAAATATTAAGGAAATAAGAAAACCCCAAAAAATTGAAAAGTCTTCCATGTTCATGGTTTGGAAGCATTAATATCATCAAAATGTCCATACAATGTCCAATCCAATTTAAATATTCATTGGGATCCCAATCAAAATACCAAAGATGTTCTTCTCAAACTCAGAAAAATTCACCCTAAAATTCATATGGAATCACATGAGGCCCCAAATAGATAAAGCAGTCCTAAAAAAATACATCTAGAAGCATCACAATCTCAGATTTCAATATATATTACAGGTCAGTTATAATCAAGGAGGTACCTTTCTCTGAAGGGAGGAGAGAACTTCCACTTTGACTACGACCTTGTCTAAATATGATCAGAGTCAGCAAACTCAAAAGGCTTCCATAGCCTTGGCAACTCATGACAAGAGCCTCCGGAGATTACTGATGCCATAAACAAGAGTGTCAGTTTGTTAAGCCAACAACAGGAGTCACTGTGTACTTACTCCTCATGTAGGATCTCTGTCCTTAATGTGTTGTACAATGTGAATTAATGCTATAACTAGTACTCAAACAGTATTTTTCACTTTGTGTTTCTGTGTGGGTACAAACTGTTGAAATCTTTACTTAATATATACTAAATTGATCTTCTGTATATAAAGATAATTGAAAATGAATCTTGGTGTGAATGGAATGGGAGGGGGGCAGGAGAGGGGAGGGTTGCAGGTGGGATGGAAGTTATGGGGGGGGGAAAGCTATTGTAATCCATCAGCTGTACTTTGGAAATTTATATTTATTAAATAAAAGTTAAAAAAAATAAATTGACATTTTGATAGTTCATTACTGTTTATAGCCTTTGTCTATATTCTTGAGGAACAGTGGTTTTCTACTTAGTACTTTTTAAATCCTAATTTAATGGAGGGTTAAGCTTATGATTATAAAGTAAACTAAAAGTATGTCATTGCAAAAATTAGAAGAAAAATAAGAAAAGAAGGAGAAGGGTAGGAGGGAGGGAGGGAGGTTAGGGTGGGAAGTATCATTATGCTCTTTAAATGCATGTATTAAATACATGAAATCTATTCCCTTTACATAAATTTTAAATGTTTAAAAATATAACAACAGCAGAGAAATCCTTCAACTGAAAACTACACTAAGTGAATTTAAAGAGATATAAGGCATAAATAAAAGAATAGATCAAACAGAATAATAAGTGAGCTTGAAAACAACTTATTTGTAAATATGCAGTTGGAGGAGGAAAAGGTAAGAAATCTGAAGGGAAGAATGGAATAGCATGGAAAGAGTAAGTATTCAAGTTATTAGAGCTCAAGCAGGACCTGAGAATGCCAAAAGGATAGAAAGTACTTTCAAAGACACGACATAACTTCCCACACCTAGAAAAAGATTTATAACCATCCAAGTACCAGAAGGTCAAAGTCACCAGATTCAACCCAACCAAGTCTACTCCATGAAAATAATAATCAAGTTATCCAAATTTTTTTTAAAAGAGGTTGGCGGGGCTGGCACTGTGGCATAGTGGGTTAAGCTGCCACCTGCAGTGCCGGCATCCCATATGGGCGCTAGTTCAAATCCCAGCTGCTCCACTTTCAATCCAGCTCTCTGGTATGACCTGGGAAAGCAGTAGAAGATATCCCAAGTCTTTGGACCCCTGCAGCAACATGGGAGACCCAGAGGAAGATCCTGGCTCCTGCCTTTGGATCAGCACAGCTCCAGCCGTTGAGGCCAATTAGGGAGTGAACCAGCAGATGGAAGACATCTCTCTCTATCTCTCTCTGCCGCCTCTTCTCTCTCTGTGTAACTCTGACTTTCAAATAAATAAATAAATAAATAAAAAAGAGGTTGGCAAAGTTGCAAGAGAAAAGAAACAAATATTTAAAGGACTCCTAATCTGCCTGGCTACAGACTTCTCAGCAGAAACTTTGCAGGCCAGAAATGAATGAGAAGAGACTTTTACAGCAGGAAAGGAAAAACACTGCTAGGCAAGGGTACAGTATCTAGCAATGCTATTCTTCAGCTAGGAGGGAAAGATAAAGATATTTCCAGATAAGCAAAAGCTGAGAGAATTTATCACTTACAGCAGACCTGTACAATGTCACAGGGAGTTCTTCAAACTGAAAGAAAGAGACGCTAACAAGTAAGAAGAAAGCATCAGAAGGCAGAAAACACATAAGTAAGATTAAGTATGCAAACAAGTTTAGAATGTTCTAATATTGTGAACATGCTATGTAAACTATTTATATCCTTACCGTGAAGACTAAAAAATTACCACTACATTAAAACATGCAGAGGCAGGTAATATTTAAAGAGGTCAAAGGTAACATCAACAATTCAAAATGTGGGGAGGAATGAAATATACATGTAGAGTTCTTTATTAGAATCTCTTTTTGTTTGTCTGTATTCCTATCTTAATAAACAATATTAAGTTGTTATTGTTTCAAGATCGCTCATTATACTCAAAGTAATATTTTTCTAAGCCTCATGGTAACCACAAAGCCAGAGCTGACAACAGAACTACCAAAAATAATAAGCAAGGAATCAGAGTACACCACAAGAGATAGTTACTTAACCAAAGATGAAAATTGTAAGAGAGGGATTTTTTAAAAAGGAACTATAATAAAAACACAAACTAGAAACAAAATTCCAGTAGTTAACTTTACCTATCAATAATTATTTTAAATGCCAGTGGACTAAATTCTCCCTTTAAAAGACATGTGACCAAATGGATTAAGAAACACAGCTGGAGCCAGTGCTGTGGTACAGTACGTTAATCCTCCTCCTGAGATGTTGGCATCCCATATGGGTGCCATTTCTAGTCCCAGCTGATCCTCTTCTGATCCTGTTCTCTGCTAGCCCTGGGAAATCAATGGAAGATGGCCTGAACACTTAAGTCCCTGCACCCATGTGGGAGACCCAAAGGAAGCTCCTGGCTCCTGGCTCCTGGCTTCGGATCAGCACAGTGGCCCCATTGTGGCCATTTGGGGAGTGAACCAATAGATGGAAGACCTTTCTCTTTCTCTCTGTCTCTCCTTCTCACTGTCTATAGCTCTCATATAAATAAATAAAATCTTAAAAAAATAACAAGAAACACAGTCCAGCTCTATGTTGTATATAAGAAACTTAAACTCTGAGGATAAACACAGACTGAAAGTGAAGGATGGAACAGGATATTCTACGCAAACTGAGCCAAAAAGAAATCAGGATTTGTTATATTGCTATCAGATAAGATAAATTTTAAGTTAAGAATAGTATAAAGAAGCCAGGAAATTCTTTATATAATGATAAATGGCTTAATCTAGCAAAAGGAAATAATATTTATAAAATACATATACGTTCCTTACTTAAGCGCCCAAATACATGAAGACATAAAGCAAATATTGATAGACATAAAGGGACAGATAGATTCTCACACAATTCTAGTAGGGGACTTTGGCACCCCACTTTAGGAAGTGCACAGATCATCTATACAAAAAAACACAGAAACAGTGGAGACAAATTGTACTCCAGAACAACTAGCTCTAACAGACATCTACAAAACTGTCCATTCAACAGCTGCAGAATAGACATTCTTCTCAACAGCACATGGAACATTTCTAGGGCTGAACATAATGGTAGATTAGAAAACAAGTGCAAAGAAATTTAAGAGTAGAAATCATACCAAGTATCTTTCCTGACCACAATGCAATGAAACTAGACATTAGTAACAAGAAACTGGAAATTATAAAAATATATGGAAACTAGACAACTTATTCCTGAATAATCAATGGACCAAAGAGGAAATTTTTGAAATGAAGGACAGTGGAAACACAATATACTAAAACCTACTAGATACAGCAAAAGCAGTACTACAAGAGAAGCTTAAAGTAATCAATGTCTACATAAAAAAAAAGAAGAAAGAAATCAAGTAAACAACTTACCATTGCACCTCAAAAAACTTGAAAAAGAAGAACAAGTCAAATCCACAATTGGTAGAAGGAAAAAAAAAAATAAGCTGTGAGTACATATAAATGACATAGGGACTATAGAAACTATATAGGGTCCAGCATTATGGCATAACAGGTAAAGCCGCTGCCTGTAATGCCAGTATCCTATATGGGCACCAGTTTGAGACCCGGCTGCTCCACTTCCAATCCAGCTCTCTGCTATGGCCTGGGAAAGCAGAAGATGGCCCAAGTCCTTGGGCCCCTGCACACACATGAGAAGACCCCAAGGAAGCTCCTGGCTCCTGGCTTCGGATCAGTGCAGCTCTGGCCATTGCGACCAATTTGGGAGTGAACCAGAGAACGGAAGTCCTCTCTCTCTGCCTCTCCTTCTTTCTCTGTATAACGCTGACTTTCAAATAAATAAATAAATAAATAATTTTTAAAAAAAGAAACTATAGAAACAATATCAAAAAAATCAATGAAATGAAGAGCTAGTTCTTTGAAAAGGAAACAAAATTGGTAAACTTTTAGCCAGAATAACCAAGAAAAAAAAAAAGAATAGAATCAGAGATGAAAATGGAAACATGTGACATCATAGAAATACAAAGTATTGTTAGAGATTACTGTGAACAATTATATGGCAACAAATTCAATAATCCAGAAGAAATGGACAAATTATTGAACACATATATCTTAACAAGATTAAATCATGAGGAAATAGAATACCTAAACAGACCAATAATGAGTAGTAGGATTGAATCAGTAACAAAAAAAAACTTCCATCAAAGAAAAGCCCAGGACCAGATGGCTTCACTGATGAATTCTATCAAACACTGAAAGAAAAATTAATAACAGTCTTTCTTAAATTATTTTAAAAAAAAGGAAACAGAATTCTTTCAAATCCATCCTATGAAGCCAGCATTATCTTAATATCAAAGCCAGACATACAATACAGACATACAATAAAAAAAAAAAAAGGAAAAGGAAGATACAGGCAAATATTTTGAGAACACAGTTGCAGAAATCCTTAACAAAATATCTAAAAATGAATTCAACAGCACATTAAAAAATCATGGACCATGATCAACTGGATTCTCTCCAGGGCACAAGAAAGGTTCAGCACAGGAAAATATAAAATACATATAATAACCTCATCAACAGAAGAAGGACAAAAATCATATGTTCATCCCATAGATGCAGAAAAGACATTTGATAAAATTAAATATCCCGTGGAGCCAAGATGGCGGAATAGTGAGGGCGCGCACCGATAGTCCGGGAAAATTTAGTTTAATAAAAGGGGAGTTATGGTAGCCTCAGAAAAAAGAACCAGGAAAATATTGCAGACAAAACTCTTCTGGATCCAGTGGGCGTGAATCGGAGGACCTACTGGGAGAACAAGGTCGCCCACTGCGCGCGAAAGCCGAACCGCAGGACCGAGCCGCGGGACTGAGCCGCGGAAGCCGAGCAGCGGGACTGAGCTGCGCAAGCTGCAGGGTCTGCCCGCAAGTGCTCGAAGGGGAGTGCAACAGCGGGGAGACTTGGGAAGTCCAGGGCTCCGAGTCCACACATCGGCGCTGGAAGGGGAGCAGACCTGCGTGGAGAGCGTGGGAGCCCACAGTTCGGGACATCAGCGGCAGACTCAACACACCAGCGCTGGAACGCGAGGTGAGCCGAACCTCAATAACCCGAGACACCGGCAGGCAAGCGGAGAGAGGAGACTAGAGGGAACGACCCCCGGGGCGGGGGGGACTTCACCAAGCTAACTGGAAGAGAGAGAGGGGGAAAAAAAAAAGGTGACTGGTATGGACACGGGTTTCTCTCTCTCCGCTCACCTCTCAAGGGCGAGCAAGACAAAGAGCAGGCGCCATCTTGGACATACGTCATAAGCAGAGCGACCTCAGGTCTGCACCGGCCCTGAGCCTAGCAGTAAAACCTGACTCTGGGTGGGGCGAATTAACAGGAGATTAGGACTTAGTAAATTTATGGTGCTACTGAACTGAGACTGTGAAAAAAGAGACGGTGGGGGAGAGAACTCACGGAATTCACGTGAGCACTCTCCAGAGACGCTACAATTCCGTAACTTTGGCAACCCAGTGGGAGACTGAAGGAGAATTTGAGCCCACTCTAAGGGCCGAACAGATTCCCTGTGTGGTCCTTGGGAAAGAGCTTCTGATCTCTGGCTCCTGTGGGTATATCATTCGCCTGCTAACTACCTCCAACTTTGTTCAGCTGTGCAGAATAACTTCCCTGTTGAATCAAAAAAAAAGAGAGAGAGAGAGAGAGAGAGAGAGAGAGAGAGAGAGAGAGAGAGGTTTACCACGCCTAACCTGGGAGTGTCACCTTAGGCACACCAAACAGAGCTCTCAGGCCACACCCATCTCAAGCCCTAAGGCTCCCTCAAAAACAGATAGTCCACTTAATCTAGAGTCGTAGTATAACAAGAAAAAGCACCACAGTGAAGAAACCAAATATCTCCAATATGACAAATAACAAACGCAAAAACCAAGGTAATAAAAACAAGGAAGTCACCATGAAGCCCTCAAATGAAAAAGACACCCCAATTCAAGATTATGAGGATGATGACATAGAAGAAATGCAAGAAGCAGATCTCAAAAAATTGATAAGAACATTAAGAAGTTCTCAAAAACAAATTCTTGAACTACAGAAATCCTTAATGGACAAGATAGAAAATCTCTCTCGTGAAAATGAAATATTAAGGAGGAATCAAAATGAAACGAAACAACTAGTACAACAGGAAACTGGGATAGTGACTGAAGTGAAGAATTCAATAGATCAAATGAAAAACACAATAGAGAGCCTTACAAACAGAATGGGTGAAGCAGAAGAGAGAATATCGGACTTAGAAGACAGAGAACAGGAAAGGATACAGTCAGACCAAAGAAAAGAAGAGGAAATTAGGAATCTAAAACATATTGTCGGGAATCTTCAGGATACTATTAAAAAACCCAACATTCGGGTTCTAGGAGTTCCTGAAGGCATGGAGAGGGAGAAAGGATTAGAAGGCCTTTTTAGTGAGATATTAGCAGAAAATTTCCCAGGTTTGGAGAAGGACAGAGAAATCCTAGTACAGGAAGCTCACAGAACCCCTAATAAACACGACCAAAAGAGACCCTCACCACGGCACGTTGTAATTAAACTCTCCACAGTGAAACATAAAGAAAAGATCCTAAAATGTGCAAGAGAGAAACGTCAGATTACTCTCAGAGGATCTCCAATCAGACTCACAGCTGACTTCTCATCAGAAACTCTACAAGCTAGGAGGGAATGGCAAGATATAGCCCAGGTACTAAGAGAGAACAACTGCCAGCCCAGAATATTATATCCTGCAAAGCTATCATTTGTGAATGAAGGTGAAATAAAGACTTTTCATAACAAACAGAAATTGAAAGAATTTGTTGCCACTCGTCCAGCCCTGCAAAAGATGCTTAAAGATGTGTTACACACAGAAACAAAGAAACACGGTCATCAATATGAAAGAAGGTAAAGGAAGGAAACCAAGGAAGGAAAGCTCACAGCAAAAGACCACAGGGAATTCAAAGCATATATTAGAACTTATCTTTGGCAAATGGCAGGGCAAAGTTACCACTTATCATTAGTCACATTGAACGTGAATGGCCTGAACTGTCCAGTTAAAAGACACCGTTTGGCTGATTGGGTTAAAAAACAAAACCCATCTATTTGCTGCTTACAAGAAACACATCTTTCCAACAAAGATCCATACAGACTGAAAGTGAAAGGCTGGAAAAAGATATACCATGCCAACAGAAATGAAAAAAGAGCAGGCGTAGCCATCTTAATATCAGACACCATAAACTTTACCACAAAAACCATTAAGAGAGACAAAGAGGGACACTACATAATGATTAAGGGATCAATTCAACAGGAAGATATAACAATTATCAATGTATATGCACCTAACTACAGGGCACCGGTTTATCTAAAAGATTTGTTAACGGACTTAAAGGGAGACTTAGACCCCAATACAATAGTACTGGGGGACTTCAATACTCCACTCTCAGAAATAGACAGATCAATAGGACAGAAGATCAACAAGGATACAGTAGATTTAAACGACACTATAGCCCAAATGGATCTAACAGATATATACAGAACTTTCAATCCTACAGCTAAAGATTATACATTCTTCTCAGCAGTACATGGAACCTTCTCTAGGATTGACCACATACTAGGCCATAAAGCAAGTCTCAGCAAATTCAAAAGAATTAGAATCATATCATGCAGCTTCTCAGACCATAAAGGAATGAAGTTGGAAATGAACAACTCAGGAATCCCTAGAGCATACGCAAACACATGGAGATTGAACAACATGCTCCTGAATGAACAATAGGTCATAGAAGAAATCAAAAGAGAAATCAAAAACTTTCTGGAAGTAAATGAGGATAACAGCACAACATACCAAAACTTATGGGACGCAGCAAAAGCAGTGTTAAGAGGAAAGTTTATATCAATAGGTGCCTACATCAAGAAATTGGAAAGGCACCAAATAGATGAGCTTTCTATTCACCTCAAGGATCTAGAAAACCTACAGCAAACCAGACCCAAATCTAGTAGGAGAAGAGAAATAATTAAAATCAGAGAAGAAATCAACAGGATTGAATCAAGAAAAACATTACAAAAAATCAGCCAAACGAGGAGCTGGTTTTTTGAAAAAATAAACAAAATTGACACCCCATTGGCCCAACTAACTAAAAAAAGAAGAGAAAAGACCCAAATCAATAAAATCAGAGATGAAAAAGGAAATGTAACAACAGACACCACAGAAATAAAAAGAATCATCAGAAATTACTACAAGGACTTGTATGCCAGCAAACAGGGAAACCTATCAGAAATGGATAGATTCCTGGACACATGCAACCTACCTAAATTGAACCAGGAAGACATCGAAAACCTAAACAGACCCATAACTGAGACAGAAATTGAAACAGTAATAAAGGCCCTCCCAACAAAGAAAAGCCCAGGACCAGATGGATTCACTGCTGAATTCTACCAGACATTTAAAGAAGAACTAACTCCAATTCTTCTCAAACTATTCAGAACAATTGAAGAAGAGGGAATCCTCCCAAATTCTTTCTATGAAGCCAGCATCACCTTAATTCCTAAGCCGGGAAAAGATGCAGCACTGAAAGAGAATTACAGACCAATATCCCTGATGAACATAGATGCAAAAATCCTCAATAAAATTCTCGCCAATAGAATGCAACAACACATCAGAAAGATCATCCACCCAGACCAAGTGGGATTTATCCCTGGTATGCAGGGATGGTTTAATGTGCGCAAGACAATCAATGTGATACACCACATTAACAGACTGCAGAAGAAAAACCATATGATTCTCTCAATAGATGCCGAGAAAGCATTTGATAAAATACAACACCTGTTCATGATGAAAACTCTAAGCAAACTGGGTTTGGAAGGAACATTCCTCAATACAATCAAAGCAATCTATGAAAAACCCACAGCCAACATCCTATTGAATGGGGAAAAGTTGGAAGCATTTCCACTGAGATCTGGGACCAGACAGGGATGTCCACTCTCACCACTGCTATTCAATATAGTTCTGGAGGTTCTAGCCAGAGCTATTAGGCAAGAAAAAGAAATTAAAGGGATACAAATTGGGAAGGAAGAACTCAAACTATCCCTCTTTGCAGATGACATGATTCTTTATTTAGGGGACCCAAAGAACTCTACCAAGAGACTATTGGAACTCATAGAAGAGTTTGGCAAAGTAGCAGGGTATAAAATCAATGCACAAAAATCAACAGCCTTTGTATACACAGACAATGCCATGGCTGAGGAAGAAATTCTAAGATCAATCCCATTCACAATAGCTACAAAAACAATCAAATACCTTGGAATAAACTTAACCAAGGACGTTAAAGATCTCTACGATGAAAATTACAAAACCTTAAAGAAAGAAATAGAAGAGGATACCAAGAAATGGAAAAATCTTCCATGCTCATGGATTGGAAGAATCAACATCATCAAAATGTCCATTCTCCCAAAAGCAATTTATAGATTCAATGCAATACCAATCAAGATACCGAAGACCTTCTTCTCAGATCTGGAAAAATTGGTGCTGAAATTTATATGGAGGCACAAGAGACCTCGAATAGCTAAAGCAATCTTGTACAACAAAAACAAAGCCGGAGGCATCACAATACCAGATTTCAGGACATACTACAGGGCAGTTGTAATCAAAACAGCATGGTACTGGTACAGAAACAGAAGGATAGACCAATGGAACAGAATTGAAATACCAGAAATCAACCCAAACATCTACAGCCAACTTATATTTGATCAAGGATCTAAAACTAATTCCTTGAGCAAGGACAGTCTATTCAATAAATGGTGCTGGGAAAATTGGATTTCCACGTGCAGAATCATGAAGCAAGACCCCTACCTTACACCTTACACAAAAATCCACTCAACATGGATTAAAGACCTAAATCTACGACCTGACACCATCAAGTTACTAGAGAACATTGGAGAAACCCTTCAAGATATTGGCACAGGCAAAGAGTTTCTGGAAAAGACCCGGGAGGCACAGGCAGTCAAAGCCAAAATTAACTATTGGGATTGCATCAAATTGAGAAGTTTCTGTACTGCAAAAGAAACAGTCAGGAGAGTGAAGAGACAACCGACAGAATGGGAAAAAATATTTGCAAACTATGCAACAGATAAAGGGTTAATAACCAGAATCTACAAAGAGATCAAGAAACTCCACAAAAACAAAACCAACAACCCAATTAAGAGATGGGCCAAGGACCTCAATAGACATTTTTCAAAAGAGGAAATCCAAATGGCCAACAGGCACATGAAAAAATGTTCAAGGTCATTAGCAATCAGAGAAATGCAAATCAAAACCACAATGAGGTTCCACCTCACCCCGGTTAGAATGGCTCACATTCAGAAATCTACCAACAACAGATGCTGGCGAGGATGTGGGGAAAAAGGGACACTAACCCACTGTTGGTGGGAATGCAAACTGGTCAAGCCACTATGGAAATCAGTCTGGAGATTCCTCAGAAACCTGAAGATAACCCTACCGTTCGACCCAGCCATCCCACTCCTTGGAATTTACCCAAAGGAATTTAAATTGGCAAACAAAAAAGCGGTCTGCAGCCTAATGTTTATTGCAGCTCAATTCACAATAGCTAAGACCTGGAACCAACCTAAATGCCCATCAACGGTAGACTGGATAAAGAAATTATGGGATATGTACTCTTTAGAATACTATACTGCAGTAAGAAACAACGAAATCCAGTCATTTGCAACAAAATGGAGGAATCTGGAACACATCATGCTGAGTGAAATAAGCCAGTCCCAAAGGGACAAATACCATATGTTCTCCCTGATCGGTGACAACTGACTGAACACCAAAAAGGAAACTTGTTGAAGTGAAAGGGACACTATGGGAAACGGTGACTTGATCAGCATAGCCCTGACTGTTAATGAACAACTTAATACATTATCCCTCTTAGTAGTTTTTTTGTCTGTTCTACTTAATATGACTGATTTAATTCTGTAATTAATACACAGTTATTCTTAAGTGTTGAAATTTAACTGAAATGTGATCCCTGTTAAACATAAGAGTAGGAATAAGAGAGGGAAGAGATATATAATTTGGGACATGCTCAAGCTGACTTGCCCCAAATGGTAGAGTTAGAAACATACCAGGGGACTCCAATTTAATCCCACCAAGGTGGCATGTACCAATGCCATCTCACTAGTCCAAGTGATCAATTTCAGTTCGCAATTGATCATAATGAAAGGACTAAGAGTCAAAGGGAGCACATAAGCAAGTCTAGTACCTGCTAACACTAACCGATAGAATAAATAAAGGGGAGAGTGATCCAACATGGGAAGTGAGATACTCAGCAGACTCATAGAATGGCAGATGCCCTAAATAGCACTCTGGCCTCAGAATCAGCCCTAAAGGCATTCAGATCTGGCTGAAAAGCCCATGAGAGTATTTCAGGCATGGAAAGCCAAGACACTCTGGCAAAAGATCTCTGTGAGTGAGATCTCAGTGAAAAGAACAGGTCTTCAAAGAAGGAGGTACCTTTCTCTGAAGGGAGGAGAGAACCTCCACTTTGACTATGACCTTGTCTAAACAAGATAAGAGTCGGAGAACTCAAGGGGCTTCCATAGCCTTGGAAACTCATGACTGGAGCATAGGGAGATTACTGATGCCATAGACAGGAGTGTCAATTGGTAAAGTCAACAACAGGAGTCACTGTGCACTTACTCCTCATGTAGGATCTCTGTCATTAATGTGCTGTGCATTGAGATTTAATGCTATAACGAGTACTCAAATAATATATTTCACTTTGTGTTTCTATGGGGGTGCAAACTGTTGAAATCTTTACTTAATGCATACTAAACTGATCCTCTGTAAAAAAAAAAAAAAAAAAAAGAAATTATCAATTCCCAACTTGACTCTCACTGGGATTAAACATGACAATAGGTCTGATCTGATTTCATCATCATTTAAAAAAAATCATCTATTATTTTTCACTTTATGTTTCTGTGTGGGAGCAAACTGTTGAAATCCTTACTTAATGTATACTAAGCTGATCTTCTGTATATTAAGATAATCGAAAATGAATCTTGACGTGAATGGAAGGGGAGAGGGAGTGGGAAAGGGGAGGGTTGTGGGTGGGAGGGACGGTATGGGGGGGAAGCCATAGTAATCCATTATTCGTACTTTGGAAACGTATATTCATTAAATAAAAGTTAAAAAAAAAAATTAAATATCCCTTCAAGGTAAAATGAAAAAAAAAAAAAGAAAAAAAAAAAACCTCTGACCAAATTAGGTATAGAAGGGACATCCTCAACATAGTAAAGACCAAGCACAACAAGCCAAATAGCTAATATCATATAGAGTGAGCAAAAGCAGAAACTTTCTCTATAACATCTGGAACAAGACAAGTATGTTGACTTTCACTACTTTTATTCAACATAGCACATTAAGTCCTAGCTAGCGAAATTAGGCAACATAAAGAAATAAAGCATATCCAAATTATAAAATAAGTCAAATTGATACTATTTGCAGATGACATGATCTTACATATATAGAAAACCCCAAAGACTCAACCAAAAAGCTGTTAAAACTAATAAAACTCAGCAAAGTTGCAAGATACAAATCAATTTACAAATACCGGTAGCATTAACATAGACCAGTAGTGACTATTTGAAAGAGAAATCAAGAAAGCAGTATAGTTTCCAATAGCTACAAAAAAAAAAGAAAAAAAAAAGAAAAAAACTGGGAATCAATTTAACCAGAGCTGAACAATTTCAACAACAAAAACTATGAATTGTTGATGAAGGAAATTGTTGAGGATACAAAGGAATCAAAAGATATCCCATGTTCATGGAATGGAAAAACCAATAAAACCCAAAAATGCATATTTAAGCTAAAGCAATTTAGAGATTCAGTGCAATTTCTATAAAAATCCCAATGATATTTTTCATAAAACTGGAAGAAAACACTAAAATCTATGATGAAAACATACACACAACCCACAACCTGAATAGGATAGTCAAAGAGATCTTGAGCAGAAAGAACAAAGCCTGCCTGACTTGTAAAATATATTACAAAGCTACAATAATTAAAACAGCACAGTATTTGGTATAAAAACAAATTAATAGAACAGAACAGAACAGAGAAGGAAGGTTCTTCAAAAAACTAATAATACAACTGTAGCATTACCATATGATCCTGCCATCCCACTCCTGGGGTTATATCCAATTAAAATGAAATCCATCTGACAAAAAGACATCTGCACTGCCATGCGTACTGCAACACTATTCACAGCATCCAGGAAATGGACACACAACATAAGTACCTATTCATCAATGAATGGATAAAGAAAATGTGTCACATCTATGCAGTCAAATATTCCTCAGCACAAAAAGAGTGAAATCTTGACAATTTTAAGAACAGATGGAACTGGAGGTTATGCTAAAAGAAATGATATAATCACAGAAAGACAAATTTTGTATGATCTCACCCCTTGTAGAGTCTGAAACACAGGTGATCTCATAGAAGTTAAAAAATGTAATGATGCTTACCACAGGCGGGGTAAGGAGATGTAGCAACAAGTTCATTGATGAGTACTAAGTTATACCGAGATAGCAGAAGGAAGTTCTGGGAATCTATTGCAGATTAGGGTGACTATAGATAATGTAAATGTGTTGTTGTTCATTTCTATGGTTAAAAAATCTGGAAGGTCAGATTTTGGATGTTTCACTAAAGATAAATGTTAAATGCTTGAAAGGATAAATATGTTTTCCTGACTGGATATTACACAATGTAAACATGTAATAAAACATCACACAGTACCTCAGAAACATGTACAATTACATTTCTGTTAAATTTTTTAATTCAAAAAAATAAAAAAGTGGAGAAAAAAGAGAAATAGAAAAACAAAGTTTTATAAAATTATTTTTAGGCCATACCAATTATTTTAGGCCATGTCAAAATGTCTGTATCAAATTGTTAGGTCAAAACAGTGTTTTTTAACTTTTTGAAACTATTAATCATTACTGTTTACTATGTACCAAGAAAATTACTGTCTTAGATAAAAAAAAAAGGTAGACTGAATAACAAAATGTTTAAATAATTATTCCCAAATCACATTAACTATTTTTTTTTTTTTGACAGGCAGAGTGGACAGTGAGAGAGAGAGACAGAGAGAAAGGTCTTCCTTTGCCGTTGGTTCACCCTCCAATGGCCGCCGCGGCCAACGCGCTGCGGCCGGCGCACCGCGCTGATCCGATGGCAGGAGCCAGGAGCCAGGTGCTTTTCCTGGTCTCCCATGGGGTGCAGGGCCCAAGCACCTGGGCCATCCTCCACTGCACTCCCGGGCCACAGCAGAGAGCTGGCCTGGAAGAGGGGCAACCGGGACAGAATCCTGCGCCCCGACCAGGACTAGAACCCGGTGTGCCGGCGCCGCTAGGCGGAGGATTAGCCTAGTGAGCCGCGGCGCCGGCCCCAAATCACATTAACTATTAAGTGACAGAGACAATATGTGGCTTGGCATTCTGTTTCCAGATGTCATGTGCTTAACTACATTGCCACACAACCTCACCATTAGTTCATTCATTCATTCATCCATTCAACAAACTTCTGTTAAACACCTCCTAACAGGCACTGGTGAAGGTGATGAATCTACAGAGATAAACAAAATATACATTTGTATTCTCATATAATTTATATTCTGGTGGAAGAGACAATAGATAAGTAATCAAATAATTATATAATTATAGATTAGGTAAAATTTCTATGAAGTAAATGAATAGAATGCAGTGAGAGAGAAAAATAGGATAGGGTCCAGCTGGAGGAAACTCACTCTGTTAGTATAAAATTAGGGTCACATATTCATTAAGAAACTATAATGGAAATGACTTTTTTTTTACTTTTATTTAATGAATATAAATTTCCAAAGTACAGCTTATGGATTACAATGGCTTCCCCTCCCATAACTTCCCTCCCACCCGCAACCTGCTCCTTTCCTACTCCCTCTCCCCTTCCATTCACATCAAGATTCATTTTCAATTCTCTATATACAGAAGATCAGTTTAGCATATATTCAGTACAGATTTCAACAGTTTGCACCCACATAGAAACACAAAGTGTAAAATACTGTTTGAGTACTAGTTATAGCATTAATTCACAATGTACAGCACATTAAGGACAGAGATCCTACATGAGGAGTAAGTGCACAGTGACTCCTGTTGTTGACTTAACAAATTGACACTCTTGTTTATGGCATCAGTAAGCACCCTAGGCTCTTGTCATGAGTTGCCAAGGCTATGGAAGCCTTTTGAGTTTGCTGACTCTGATCATATTTAGACAAGGTCGTAGTCAAAGTGGAAGTTCTCTCCTCCCTTCAGAGAAAGGTACCTCCTTCTTTGATGCCCTGTTCTTTCCACTGGGATCTCACTCCCGGAGATCCTTCATTTAGGTGGTTTTTTTTTTTTTTTTGCCAGAGTGTCTTGGCTTTCCATGCCTGAAATACTCTCATGGGCTTTATACCAGATTTCAGGACATACTACAGGGCAGTTGTTATCAAAACAGCATGGTACTGGTACAGAAACAGATGGATAGACCAATGGAACAGAATAGAAACACCAGAAATCAATCCAAACATCTACAGCCAACTTATATTTGATCAAGGATCCAAAACCAATCCCTGGAGTAAGGACAGTCTATTCAATAAATGGTGCTGGGAAAATTGGATTTCCACGTGCAGAAGCATGAAGCAAGACTCCTACCTTTCACCTTACACAAAAATTCATTCAACGTGAATTAGACTTAAATCTACGACCCGACACCATCAAATTATTAGAGAGCATTGGAGAAACTCTGCAAGATATAGGTACTGGCAATGACTTCTTGGAAAATACCCCAGAAGCACAGGCAGTCAAAGCCAAAATTAACATTTGGGATTGCATCAAATTGAGAAGTTTCTATACTGCAAAAGAAACAGTCAGGAGAGTGAAGAGGCAACCGACAGAATGGGAAAATATATTTGCAAACTATGCAACTGATAAAGGGTTGATAACCAGAATCTACAAAGAAATCAAGAAACTCCACATGATCAAAACAAACAACCCACTTAAGAGATGGGCCAAGGACCTCAATAGACATTTTTCAAAAGAGGAAATCCAAATGGCCAACAGGCACATGAAAAAATGTTCAAGATCACTAGTAATCAGGGAAATGCAAATCAAAACCACAATGAGGTTTCAGCTCACCCCGGTTAGAATGGCTCACATTCAGAAATCTACCAACAACAGATGCTGGAGAGGATGTGGGGAAAAGGGACACTAACCCACTGTTGGTGGGAATGCAAACTGGAAATGACATTTAAAAGCTGCTTTTTCTCTGCTATTGAGGAACAGTGTTTTTTTTTTTTTTCCTTCGTACTATTTGTTGAACTCTTTTACTTAGTGTAGGGTTAACTTTACAATCATTAAGTATACTGAAAGTAGATCTCTGTAAGAATTAAGAGTGGGAATGAGAGAGGGAGGAGGAAGAATGGTTGCAGGTTGTGCAGGAGGAAGGGCAGAGTAGAAAGAATCACTATGTTCCTAAATATATATATTATATATATATATATGAAACACATGAAACTTGTACAACTTAAACAAAATTTAAAAAAAAAAAACAAGCATTTTTGTCTCCTTCACAGTCATAAAAACTTTAATTTGTCTCCTTTGTATTCCTTGATGTGAGCAGTTTATTCTACTTATTTACTGAGGAGTTAAAAAGGAAAAAACAAATATGGCTGATTGCTTTTATTCATGATGAGATGCTACATTCTCTAATGATTCTTCAGGGAAAAAAAGGACACAGATATGCATGCGTGCACACCTATGCCTGAGTATGTGAATATGTGCGTATATATAAATATGCATACACCCATACACATGGATTTCAAAATTTCTTGCACCAAAATAAACATATCTTTAAATTCCATTTTCAGTGAGCTCTCTGAAGTATGTGTGTGTCTGAGTGTGTGTGTTTCCTTATCTTATCCATCTTTCTATAGTTATGTAAGTCTCAGAATGAGATCATAGAAAGAAGGATAATGTAAATGGAAAGTTTTACTTGTTTCTTACTTAAGTCACCTGTTTAAAAAAAGATTTCTCACTACATAAATAGACTTGAACAAATACTGTTTCCTTCAGAGGTTTTGCACTGTTCTGGTACAGAAGACTGGGAAAGTCCACATGAGTTTGGGAAACAAAGTGGTGCACTTTGAAGCTTGCCTTGAAACAATTACATTTCTATATAAAATATATACATAACACAAAATTTTGTTAAATATATATTTATATATTCATAGATAGGTATGATTTATGCAGACATTTACACATATTTTACACACAGGGTCCCCAACTTAAGGTGGTTCAACTTCTTTTTTGACTTTATGTTGTTGTGAGAATGTTATATATTCAGTAGAAACTATACTTTGAATTTTGATCCCTTTGATCCTGGGATCTTATAATGCTGGGCAGTGGACACAGCCACAGTTTCCAGTCAGCCCAGCTATCAAGAGGAAAAACAACCAAGATGCTACAATGAATGCTGTGTTGCTAAGGTAGGACATTCAGTAGAGTGGGTTTTTAAATATATTTTGAGGAGCAGGCGCTGTGGTGCAGCAGGTTAACACCCTGGCCTGAAGTGCCATATGGGCGCTGGTTTGAGAACCAGCTGCTCCTCTTCCAATCCAGCTCTCTGCTATGGCCTGAGAAAGCAGTAGAGGATTGTCCGAGTCCGTGGGAGACCAGGAATAAGCTCCTGGCTTCGGATAGGCAACTCCAGCCTTTGTGGCCAATTGGGGAGTGAACCATCGGATGGAAAATCTCTCTCTTCTCTTCTTTCTCTCTCTCTCTCTCCCTCTCTCTCTCTCTCTCTGCCTCTCCTCTCACTGTGTAACTCTTTCAAATAAATAAATCTTTTTAAAAATTAAATATATTTTGAACTTATGATGAGTTTATTGCTAACCTCATCATTCATCAAGGTACCCATCTATAAGTACATACATATAAAAATATACATATGAAATTTTAAAAATTGGTCTTATTCATTTATTCTTCTTTATTTAAAGGGGAGAGAGAAAGAGGTGGGGGGATGGGATTTCCATCTTCTGGTTTACTTCTCAAATGCCCACAACAGCCAGAGCTGGGTCAGACTGAAGCCAGAAGACTAAGACTCAGTTAGGGTTTCCTCTGTCATGGGCAGGGACCCAAGCATTTGCACCATCACCTGTAGCTTCCTAGGATGCTCATCAGCTGGTAGCTGGAATCAGGAATGGAGCTGGGACTGAACCCAGGCACTCAGAAATAAGATGCAGGTGTCCCAAGTAGCATCTTAGCCACTGTGCCCAATACCTGCCACATGGGATGTGAAATTGAAAGCAGCAGAGCCTATCCCCTTTTCCACTGAGTGCCATATGATCATCACCCAGACTGCCTTTCATCCTGTGAGGTGAAAGCTTCTATTTGAAACTCTAATTTTGTAGAGTTTTTTTTAATTAATAGGCAATTTTTAGAACAGTTGATAGGATTCAGGATGTGCTATCTCAAAATATGACACCTCTGCACTTAAGAAAATAGCAGAAGCAGGAATATATACCTGACCTTGTGCCCTTATCTCTTGAAGCAAGAAATAAAAGAATCTCTGACCTTGCTCCAACAATGGCCACAAGACTCTCTTCAAGGGGTGTTGATTCTACAGCTAGAGGAAAGGAGTGTCACACAGGGAAACACAGAAGAATCTGAACAAAACAGCCTTCTAAGTCCCCCAGTTTATTCCCCACTTTTGCCCTCCAATCACACTTTTGCATGACTGCCCATAAAAGTACACTGCTTTCTCTATTTTGCAAAAGTTTTCTTTTCTGAAGGCTTGCATGTCATGCCAAACTTAGATGAATTTGAAAGCTTTCTGTTAGTTGTTACAGAGGTTTCATCCACAAACTAGCAATAGATGAGAGGAGAGAGACCTTTTCTCCCCTACCCAGTTTTTGCTTTACAGAAAAACAGGCGTTTCTAGATTCCTGCCTCTCCACTCACTCCCACAGTCTTCCCTAACACTAACATCTGGCATTAATGTGGTATGCTTGTTACAACTGATAAGCCAATATTGATATACTATTATCGAATAAGCCCACAGTTTGCATTAAAATGTACTCTGTTACACATTCTATGTGTTTTTCCAACTGCCCAATACCATGTGTCTCTCGTTACCTGTCGCTCCCCCTCTTCGTGGAGGAACGACACAGGACCCTGCGCTGTTCTTTCGTCTGCTCGGCCCTCCCCGGGTTTGCTGCTGGTTCTTCCCGGGTTGGCTACTATCCCTTCCACCTCCGTGGAAGGGCAGTTCCCCCTGGCCGCATTCCCCACTTCCGCAGGGGAGCGGCACACCACCGGCCGGTTCTCTCGGGGGCTGCACAGGTGTTCCTTCAGCTAGATGTTCCCCTTAGATGTTCCTGGTGCATGCCGTCTCTCTCCTCCTTTATAGTCCTCCTCCGCCAATCCCAACTCGGCTGCCCACACGCCGAGTACGCTGCTCTCCTCCAATCAGGAGCAAGTCCTACAGTTTATTGGTTGAACTGGAGGCAGCTGGGCAGAAGCTGTTTTCTCCTCTCCCAGCGCCATATTGTAGGAGAGCAGATGCATAGAATAAGTCTTAATTCCAGTAACCCAGTCTAGTCCGAGCTGCTCCCCACAGAGGAGAGCAGATGCATAGAATAAGTCTTAATTCCAGTAACTTAGTCTAGTCCGAGCTGCTCCCCACAGTTACCCAATGATAGGAACTAGGTTTCATTGTCCTAAAAATATGCTATGCTCCATCTGTTCACCTCTTTCCCAGTCCTCTCAATCGCTGAAAACCACTGATCTTTTTCTTTATCAGTAGATATGTCTTTCTCAGATTGTCAAACGGTTGGAATGACACAGGGGATAGTCTTTTCAGACTGACTTCTTTCACGGAGCAGTATGCATTTAAGGTCATTTTATGGATTTCCATGGCTTGATAGCTCATTCACTTCCGTCATTGAATAATATTTAATTGTACGTATATGTAACATTTATTTATCAACTCACCTACTGAGGAACATCTCGGCTGCTTACAAATGCTGGATATTATTAATAAAGTTACAGAATAGAGGATTTTTTAAAAAACTCTTTCCAAACTTCTAAGCCACCTAACGAAAATCCCTCTGGAGTTGTGCTATTGCTCTTGTATTTTTAGAACATGGCAAGGAATAAACAGAAACTTTTAACAGTGACCTTTGTTTCACAGAACACAAAATTTAATTTTGAATTGACACTAAGGAACTTGAGTATAAACTCAATTATTTCTATCTAAATGCTATTAGATTGCCTGAGAAATTTATATTTCCTCTCATTTCAGGACATTTATAATGATACCTCATAAACTAAAAAATTTGTATATAAGCAAGTACTCACATGTTGTGTATATAAATACAGTGATTCTACGTGCACAGGAGAAAGATACTTTTCTCTAAATTCTACCTATTTGTGAAAAACATCATAAGAACACTTGAATCATCACACTGAAATTGCCACTTCTGTACACATTAATTACATCAATGTCCAAGCCTAGAATTCAAGGTAACAATTCTACAAAATTAGAATTTCATTTATAACCAATTGACAGCCTCAATTCCTTGTTGTTTTTTTTTTCCTAGGGAGTTCAAACTCAGGCCTCATTATCTATTATTGATAGCTGTCAATAACATACCATTATTTTATCTTGTAAGTCTTATATTGATTCTTTCACCCAATGTCAGCTGTACTAAAAATACTAGTTCTAAATTAAAGTGACAGATGACTTCCTTCTCAATAAACACGAAAACAAGACAAAGGAAGCTGAATTACTGAGTTCCCAGAGGCACACCGTGGCGTGTGACTTTGCTCCTTGTCTAACCACACCAGATACAGAGCGGTTTCTTCCCAATCCCTGAATCATTTGAGTTAAGCTTCAGCGCTGTGCGAACCCCAGCAAGCAGGCACGGGGCTGCCCTCTGCATTAGTGTGCCACCTTCAGCCCCTCCATTATGAGTGATTTAGCTCAGCCCCATTTGTCACCAGGCTGCTTTGCACGTACATCCCCTTAGCCTGGATCTAAATGCAAACTTTATTATTTCACATTGCTTTTCACGTAAAATAATGTCTGCATAATTCTGTTCCTAAATCACATATAAATCCTTTTTAAACCAAGCCTACTCAGTGGCAGCACTTTCATGTTATTCTCACAATTTTGGGCCTTCCCTACCCCACATCCCACCTCTTGATTTCTAGCCAAAAAAAAAAAACCTGCCCTACTTCCACAGCTGACATTAAGGACCTTCCTGCCTAGAATCTGAATTACCACTACTAAATCTCATGAACTTATCCCCAGACTGTTGGTTTTTAAATAGCTAATTTTTACTCCCACATATAAAATTTTGACACAAATATCCACTTGTGTGTCTACCTCTTTAGAAATATGCCTTGGTTTGCAATTTTAGCTTTTTACGTCTATCTCTCTCTCTCTCTTTTAAAGGAAAGATACAAACACCTGACTGATGTGAGGATTATTTTTCCTTGAAACTTCTTAAACAACAGGTGAGCTCTTTCAAGACCTGTCCAGCCGCCAGGTGATCATTTTCCTTAGCATTCTCCAACCCTTTTGGGTGAGAAGGGGTGGTACCAGACTGTAGAGCAGGTCCAGGGTAAATGAGTCATTTCATTTTGCAAAGGTCAGGAGATGCCAAAGAACTAAAATATTAAAGAGTTCTGAATATTAAATTGGCCAATTAAAAGTAACATTTTGTAAAAATTAATCTCCCTAATTCTTTCTCTCTATGTTTTATTACTAGCATAGTGTGGGTAAAAACCATAAATCACTCCCCATCACTAGCCTCTTAAATTAAGATTTTATTTATGATTTTCCTTTATAAAAACAAAAGAATTTCTTAGAAGACTTGACAACAGAGGGGCGGATATATGGATTATCTGTTAAAGTGCCACTTAAGTTGACCAAATCCCTTATCAGAGTGCCAGATTTGAGTCCAGCTCCACTCCTGGTCCAGCCTCCTGCTAATGTGTATCCTGGGAGGCAGCACATGCTGGTTCAAGCAGCAGGGCCCTGTGACTCACATGGGACCTAGACTGAATTGTAGGCTCTAGTTTTGGGCTAACCCAGCCATGTCTGTTAGCAAGCAATTGGGAAGTAAACAAGCAGATGGAAGATCTCTTTGGGTTTGTCTGTGTGTGTGTGTGTGTGTGTGTGTGTCTTTGCCTTTCAAGTAAAATGAAAATAAATAAATAAAACATTTTAAAGAGGAATAACAACAAAAAACTGTGGATTAACAGAAGTTCACATACAATCTGGCGATGAAATATTTCTCATGTGGGAAATATCATCTTGAAATTATAACTACAAGTTAGGATGCTGGTCATGCTAAAAAGAACTATTTAAATACGAAAGTATAACTGTCTAGCTTGATGTATGCTGCATAAAAGCAAGGAGCAAACCCACCCCAAAGACTGTAACTGGGAAATTGTCATATGAAGTACAGAAAAGGGAATAAAAGCGGGAAAGAGAAAGTAATTTTGAAAGCAATTTGGTGCTTTCGAAACTAATTCCTTACTCTACAAAAAATTAGAAAATGGATTTCCATTCTGATTTATATAAAACATAAGCAAGGAGAACAAGTTTTGCATTCTATAAATTGGAAAAATTTTGCCATACTTCTTTGTTTTAAGGAGACATGAATTGTCTCCTTGATTCAAATGCCAGTTTGACAACACAATCTATTAAAACTACTAACACAAGAAATTTGAATCTATAGAAATGCAAGAAAAGGGAAATGATGTTCTCATATTTAAAACCCTCAAGAATTATTAAAACACTGAATTTAAAACCTAATGCTTTAAAATTATTTAACTAACCACCACATCACAAAGTTGATATTTATTTAGGGCTATTTTATAGTCAGTAATAGATATGGACAGGAAAAGAACTCAGAGGTAAATAGCTCTGAAATTGAGCATCAGCAACCAGAAGACAAATCTCCCAAAAACTGAATGATCATCCTTACTTCTACTTATCTCCCAGGATGGGGCATTTCTCAAAACCATGTTAATGCTCTGATCACTCACGATGGACAAATCTGACTTGCTTCTTTTTGATGAGACTAATCTCCAATGACCATTTCTGTTTTACAGTCTTCGGAAAAATGAGAATTGACAAATAGTGTGTGTGTGTCGCTCCCCGTCTTCGTGGAGGAACGACACAGGACCCTGCGTTGTTCTTTTGTCTGCTCGGCCCTCCCCGGGTTTGCTGCTGGTTCTTCCCGGGTTGGCTACCGTCCCTTCCACCTCCGTGGAAGGGCGGTTCCCCCTGCCACTTTCCCCACTTCCGCAGGGGAGTGGCACACCGCCGGCCGGCTCTCTAGGGGGCTGCACAGGTGTTCCTTCAGATAGATGTTCCTGGTGCATGTTGTCTCTCTCCTCCTTTATAGTCCTCTTCACCAATCCCAACTCTGCTACCCACATGCCGAGTACGCTGCTCTCCTCCAATCAGGAGCAGGTCCTACAGTTTATTGGTTGAACTGGAGGCAGCTGTGTAGAAGCTGTTACTCCCTTCTCAGCGCCATATTGTGGGAGAGCAGATGCATAGAATAAGTCTTAATTCCAGTAACTTAGTCTAGTCCGAGTTGCTCCCAGTTGCTCCCCACATGTGTGGTATATAATTATGTCGGAAAAAGCTATCTCACAGAAAATGTAGAAAAAAATCCTATCTCACAGAAAAGCCCCAAATATCAAATCCAAACAACTACCCATATTCCCATCAAATCTAGTTATTTAAAGAAGTAAGAGTTCTATCTTGGCTTCTTCAATTCATTTCCATTTTCAAATATTTTCTCTTGCTAACTACTTTCAATAATTGAGGTAATACACTTGTCAATATTTTCCTAAAGTTGTACAGAAATACACACAAAGAATTATCAACACAATAAACATGTTTTCATACAGCAATATAGCATAACTATTTGTTATTATATATAGTTTCACCTATTCTTTTTGTTGGTTACATAGAACCCAACTGTAAAGATATGATGTGATTTGTTTTACTGTTTTCTTATCAATGAACATTTGTGTTGGTGACAGGCACAAACATAGGCCTTTGAGTTCAAAACTGTAAATAAGACTCACCAAGATGATATTTTTGGCTCTATGGAATGTGCATTTAAAATTTTAATAGCTATAACCAAACTGATCTTGAAAGGTATTACAAATTCACTTTAAAACTGCAGGGGATGCGAAGGTCATTTTCATGCCACAGACCATCCCAGTATAGTGCTGCACAAAATGTCTTCAGCTTTCTCCATATTATCGCAGTCTGATAGCCAAAAACAGGTGGTCTTGTTTCAATTTTCATTCCCTCAATTAGTAATTAGATCATGCAACTTTTTGTGTTTATCAGTCATTTCTAGTTCTTTATCTCTTAATTGCCTATTTATATTCTGTGTTCATTTTTCTATTAAGTGAATAATTTTTTTCTTACTGTGTAGGAAGATCTATAGATATAAGGAATATTTGCTACACACAACTATTATATGTGGTACAAGTATTTTCACATTAGTTGCTTGTATTTTAATTTTGTATTTAGAATTCCTGATGTATTCCAATCTATCCATGCTGCCTTCTTTATGGCTTCTGGCTCGTGTGTCTTACTAAGAATGCCACTCCAAATTCAAAACAGTTTCTTCAAATATTTTATAGCTGCTAGATTTTTTTGATCTGTCTATGGCTTGTTCTGTGTATATGGTATGACAGAAGAATTTATTGTATTTGTATAAGAATTTGTATTCTTCCTTGAATACCCAATGGTTCAAACAACTATGGATATAAAATATCCTTCTTAACAAATACTAAGTTTCCTTTTGTAACAATTTTTGGGCCATTGTCTAGTTGAGTTCCACTTATCTGCTTATCTATTTACCTTCCAGTCTCATCTCATTTTGTTGTAGTAACTCTTTTGTCTCTTCCAATACATAACTCATTATCATTGTTACAATTTTTTCCATATGGACTTACATATCATCTTTTTAGATGCTGATGGGACTGAATCATATTTAACATACTCAATTCATACAGGCTGATATCTTCATGTCATAACTTTTCCCCATTCAGACAAGTTTCTTAAGAACTTCACTATATGAAGGACAAAAATGATGAAAATAAAACCACTCATGAATACTGAAGGACAAGCATTGGTGAACACAAATCTTAAGTAAACTTTCCAAATCAGCAGTATGTAATTACAAAGAAATTATGAAGAGAACTCCATTTTAATTCTGGACTTTGCTCTCAATAAAGAGACACATCAGTCATTTTAATGACTTTTTCTAACATTGCTTTTGCTTTTTGTCCCCCAAGAAGTGAAGGTGTTGAACTAAATTCAGCATATATAAAGATTTAGTCACAGAGATAATAAAGGGAAAAGAAGACATGTCATTTAAGAAAGGTTTGGTTTTGGCTAGCGCCACGGCTCATTAGGCTAATCCTCCGCCTTGCAGCACCAGCACACCGGGTTCTAGTCCCGGTCAGGGCACCGGATTCTGTCCCGGTTGCCCCTCTTCCAGGCCAGCTTTCTGCTGTGGCCAGGGAGTGCAGTGGAGGATGGCCCAAGTGCTTGGGCCCTGCACCCCCTGGGAGACCAGGATAAGCACCTGGCTCCTGCCTTCAGATCAGCGCGGTGCGCCAGCCACGGCAGCCATTGGAGGGTAAACCAACGGCAAAGAAAGACCTTTCTCTCTGTCTCTCTCTCTCTCTCACTGTCCACTCTGCCTGTCAAAAATATAAAGAAAGAAAATAAAGAAAAAGAAAGGTTTAGTTTTAACTCAGTTTGCAACAACAAATGGTTTCTTCCTCTGCCTAGCCAATGGGATGACCTGCTGAAATGAGCTCAATAAACGAGCAATGGTGCAAGAAGACAGAGCCTTGGTCACCTTTCCTTATGACCTCTTTAACCCTGTTGCTGAGACTATCAACCAGGGAGACAATTAGTACCAGTCACAGTCTCGTCTTGTGACATGGACAGCTATGCACGAGAAAAGAGACCAATTCATTTCATCCAGGTCGCTGAACAATCGCTGGATCATAAAGACTTTTAGTCACTGCCAAAGTGAACTCCATTTGAACCACCAACCCTAGTTGTGTGAGTTCATCTATCACTGCCAGGCCAACTGGTCACCCATACAGACATTGCATTAAATGCAATAGCCTCTGAAATGATTTATAAGTTCTCTTCTAAATACATGTCTCTATCTTGGATGTGGAAAAAAATTACATAGAAGGCATGCATGGATATTTTATATGGCTCCTGCCTCCTCATTCTAATTTGTCTTATGAAATATATCATTATTCACTGTATACAGTTCTGAAACTCAAATCATAGATAATCTTTATTTCTCTTCTACCTCAATTTCTCTTGGACCATATATTGCTTATTTCACATAAATAGAACCTAGAGAGAAAAAAGAAAAGAGGATTCAGAGTGAAAATTCATGCCATGGCCACCTTATAAGACAGAAGTTTGCAATATCCAAGTGTCAAAGCTACAAATGCTTACACAACTGATACTTGGTCTCATAGATGAAAGTTCATAAAGTAACTAATTGTCCAGAGTGGTTTCACAAAATAATAGAAGCCAGAAAAGTCTCAGATGCTGTGTGGGGCTGGCAGAGAATGTAGCTTGGAGACTGGCTATGCCTTCTAAATAAGACATGAGGTGTGAATGGGATAAATTTCTGAGCCATCCCTGGGGAATATCTACCAGTGAATCATCTTCCTGGGCACTGGGTTTTTCTGCCAAGCAACATAAATGAAGAAAAACCCGTTCTCTAGGTAAAAGAAAGAATGAAGTCTTCTGATTTCTTTTTGTATAGCTAGAGTTCATTTTGAATGGAGAGCAGATTCTGAAGCTGAGAGTAAATATTTATCACATAGCTTAGTAATTGCTCCATATTTTTAAAATGTAAATTAATTTCATGTTCTGATCCAATGAAAAGAGACAGTTCAACTTGGTGCAAGTAATCAATCAAGCTGCAGTTAGTAGTTTTCTGGCCATTAAGTCTGTGTGGCCAAATGTCAATGGACCATCCAAAGATGCCATAAGGATGCACCAAAAGATCCTGTTTTGGAAGTCTCCTTGGTAAAACACAGAAGCAGAGCTGGTAACATCCATGCTAGAGAAGGGAAGCACCTTCCCGCAGCCAGGAGCACCCTGACTAAATTCAGTATGCAGTGAGGCCTCAGCTCCAGAAACCAAATGGAGCAAATGCCATCTTCCTCGTTATGGTCGTATTCTTGTAACAAATCACCCATTTACATGATGTGAAGCCATGTTTATTATTCTCTTAGTTCATCTCGAAGGATTCCTCTGAGAAAACTGATATAATGTAATGCATCTTCCAAGAGAAAAAAATGATTTGTCAGTGACAAGAAAGCCCAAATTTGAAGTTAGAAAGAATCATAAAATCCAACTCAGCCATGCTGTATTTTTATAAGCTTAAGTTCAAAGAAATGACTGAAAGCTACTCCATGCAGGAAGACTATCTGTAAAGACTATACAAATAAACAACACTGTGTATAAACCTGAGATTTCCAAGGTTTTAAAATACCACTCCATAATGCAGCTATGAAAGGCTTGAACAAGTTAACTGAAAGAAAGCTTACAGTTGCGTATCAAGAACACATTACACGAGGAGTGAAAAATAGCCTTTAGTAACTATTGCTTGGAACAAGAAGCAACACCCACTGAAAAGAGCATAGAATTTATACTATAAATAAAATACAAAGCCTCAAATACAAAGCTGTGAGAATGGCGAATCATTTTACCTGCTTAATGGAAAGTATATTCAGGATGTGTATTGTTTTTACTCTTGCTTTCCCGCCCCTGAATTTATTACTCGAGCTTGTGTTCCTGTCCCAGGAGAGAGAAATGACCCTCCTCTTAGTGCCTTCCCATTTTAGTTTTCATCTTCGATAATGCGAGAATAAAGGCATAATGTGGAAAAGGACTTAAATATGACAAGTGATTGAAAAGAATGACTATGTTGGGGCCGACACTATGGCGCAGTGGATTAACACCCTGTCCTGAAGCACCAGCATTCCATATGGGCACCAGTTCAGTAGCTGGCTGCTCCACTTCCGATCCAGCTCTCTGCTGTGGCCTGAGAAAGCAGTGGAAGATGACCCAAGTCCTTGGGCCCCTGCACCCGCGTGGGAGACCCGGAAGAAACTCCTGCCTTCTGGCTCTTGGCTCTGGATCCTGGCCATCTGGGGAGTGAACCAGTGGATGGAAGACCTCTTCTCTCTCTCTCTCTCTCTCTCTCTCTCCCCTCTCTTCCTCTCCTCTTTCTGTATAACTCTGACTTTCAAATAAATAAATAAATCTTTAAAAAAGAAAAAGAAAAAAGAAAAGAATTACTAGGAACGTCATTGTATTAATTGTATTAATTGGCTGAATTGACTCTCCTTGATCACTTCCTATGCCCTAGAAACTGTATTGGGCACTTTACACAGACGATCTCAACCTTAAAACCAAAGAAGATGAGATTTGAAAGTTTACCAAGGTCATAAACACAATGCAATAATTTCAGGTACAAAAGCAGTATGTAAGAACAGGACAAATCACAAAAGCACGTAGGCTGGCGCCGCAGCTCACTAGGCTAATCCTCCGCCTTGCGGCACCGGCGCATCGGGTTCTAGTCCCAGTCGGGGCACTGGATTCTGTCCTGGTTGCCCGTCTTCCAGGCCAGCTCTCTGCTGTGGCCCGGGAGTGCAGTGGAGGATGGTCCAAGTCCTTGGGCACTGCACCCCATGGGAGACCAGGAGAAGCACCTGACTCCTGCCTTCAGATCAGCGCGGTGCGCTGGCCGCAGCGTGCTAGCCACGGCGGCCATTGGAGGGTGAACCAACGGCAAAGGAAGACCTTTCTCTCTGCCTCTCTCTCTCACTGTCCACTCTGCCTGTCAAAAAAAATTTTTTTTAATTAAAAAAAAAAGCACATAGAAAACCAGTGCTTTTCAGGCAAGAATCAGCTGGAGAGCAACTAATTTCACAAAGGCCTCTTACCAACCTCCCACAGGCAGACCAAAGCAAGACATTAGGTGTTGGGGTACTAACAGTGTGAAACAAGACAACTAAGAAAGGAAAACTGACACAGTGACACTATCAGAACACATATGAAAAAAAAAAAAAGAATGAGTAAGAGACTTCTTCTCTTACAAACTGCAATGGCAATGACACCCAGCAGTGTAGAACTCAAAAGCACACTAACATTTTATTTTTCAACTAACTCATAACTTCTGTGAAGGCTTGAACAATGTCTTGTAGGTCCACTATCCCCTGCACAGTCTGAGACACACTCAACCAAGGCCAGTTTATTAGGTGTTGATATAAAAAAGAAAAGTAGGAGATGCTGGTATGCTTGAAGCATCAATGCTTGGGGGTGTTTCAAATTTAAGATGACCAAATGGGGCTTCTAATGACCCTAGTTACAAGGCATGATTTATCTTCAAATGCACTCTGCACAGTGCTAAACACCACCTCTAAAGTCCCAGTCCCAGTGTGAGGACACGGCAAGAAGGAATGAGGCACTTTATATTATTTCAGTACTTACCATCAGCAACAGAATATTGCTTTAAGGCCAGTGGATATTCCCCAATGGAAACCCAGGGTTCTTATTATAATGGTCCTACTTGATGTGGTTCTTGTTTAGCACTTTTATCTTCTTTAACCCAGAGGGGCAGTCAGTTGAGAATTAATGCCATGCTACCAAGAAATACTGTTGGTGCTATAAGGCCGTGTTGCTCCCAGTCCTGTTAGTTAAGTCCTTCCTGGCTCAGCAAGCTTGTTACACAATAGACAGCCAAAGGGAGAGACTCATGCCAAAACCCAACAGCCAGGGATGGTCCTACAGAGCTAACATTTACTAAGTGCTCCTAATGTGCCTGTGAATCTTCCAAGCTCTTTATAGATTGATTAATTTTATCTCAAACCATGAGGAATGGATAGATGGATTCTGCAAGGATCTCCAGTTTAATAGCAAGAAATTAAGGCAAGGAGACATTAAGGAACTTGCTGGATGTCACGTAGCTATTAAGGGCAATGCTGGGATTTGATCCAGATTCTGTGGTCCCCAGAGTTCACCTGCCTGCATACCTGCAGGGGTCGCTGCCACATCACTCTTGCTTCTTGAAATCTCTAACAGCTCACCTAGGATTCTCTTCCAACCATTTGCACAGTATTGGTGTCCTGGGGACTGCATTCCCTCCATCTCAGTCTGCTTTCTGTTGCTAATAACACAGTACCACAGTACGGGGCCAGCGCTGTAGTGTAGCAGTTAAAGCCACCGCCTGCAGTGCCGGCATCCCATATGGGGCCAGTTCTAGTCCCTGCTGCTCTGTTTCTGATCCAGCTCTCTGCTATGGCTTGGGAAAGCAGTACAAGATGGCCAAGTCCTTGGGCCCCTGCACCCACATGGGAGACCTGGAAGACACTCTTGACTCCTGGCTTTGGATCAGCATAGCTCCGACCATTGCAGTCATCTGGGGAGTGAACCAGTGGATGGAAGACTTCTCTCTCTCTCTCTCTCTCTCTCTCTCTCTCTCTCTCTCTCTCTCTGTAACTCTGCCTTTCAAATAAATAAATAAATCTTAAAAAAAATAAATAACACAGTACTACAGGTTGGATATGTTTTAAAGAAGTGGAATTTATTTCAGCTCATAGCTCTGAAAGTCCAAGGTAGAGAAGCTGCATCTTGTGATGGGGTTCTTGTTGGCACTGTACTGCAGGGCATCACATGGCGAGAGATGGGGGGAGTGTGTGTGTGTGTGTGTGTGTCATCCTCTTTTAAAGCCACCAATGTTCAATCTTTGGGGCTTCACTCTAATGACCTTATCTAATGCCAATCATTTCCAAAAGGCTCCACTTCTAAACATCATTATTGAATTAAATTTCACTCTCCTAATATCTCACAATGAGGACTAAACTCCAGCATGAGTTTCAGAAAGTGCAAGCCATACTCAAACAGAAGCACCCTCACTTATCTCTCCTTGCCCTCAAGCCTTCCTTTTCACTTCATTTTCTACACCATACACCCACCTTCCCCAGCATACTTCCACCATCTGCTCATTACTATACCCTGTGGAATCCCCTGGTTAATCTCCAAACTCTTCCTCAGGTGCATTTTCCTAAAACAGAGTCTAGATAAAGAAGGCATTGGCCAGATGTCAAAAATGCAAGCAAGTCTGGTACAATTTGGCAAGCACAATATCCAGGTATTTCTTCACTGCCTCACCAAGGGTAAAATAGCTATTAGTGAATATATTTCAAGGGCCAGAGAATACTAACATTACATAAGAGTGTGAAAGTATGGGCCGGCGCCGCGGCTTACTAGGCTAATCCTCCGCCTTGCGGCGCCGGCACACCGGGTTCTAGTCCCGGTCGGGGCGCCGGACTCTGTCCCATTTGCCCCTCTTCCAGGCCAGCTCTCTGCTGTGGCCAGGGAGTGCAGTGGAGGATGGCCCAAGTGCTTGGGCCCTGCACCCCATGGGAGACCAGGATAAGTTCCTGCCTCCTGCCATCAGATCAGTGCGGTGTGCCGGCCGCAGTGCGCTGGCCGCGGCGGCCATTGGAGGGTGAACCAACGGCAAAGGAACACCTTCCTCTCTGTCTCTCTCTCTCTCTCACTGTCCACTCTGCCTGTCAAAAAAAAAAAAAAAAAGTGTGAAAGTAAAGTCGACAAGTAGGGATTTTTAACAACAGAAACATGATAAAAGCAACTCTGCATGCCTGTTCAGAGTGAGGCTTCCATGCCCTTCATGTTTGTAAGAATATGTCCCTGGTATAATGAATATCACCCCCAAAAGTCACTTTGAAAAATTCTGAGACTGCCTTCCAGACTCATTCATAAAGAGTGTAAAAAATTTACTGTCCACTGCAGTCAGTGTCAATGACCACCAAAGGATGATAAATTCATTCTAGTATCCTCCCCAGCTGGTGATGTGGGTTGGGCTGCCAAGGGGAGAACTATGCTGTGGCCAGACTCTGCAGGCCAGCAGTTGGGGAAAATTATTACGTCTCTGGATAGTGTCTTAAGATTTCCCTTTTCCCCCCTTCCTGTCCCTGGCTGATCCACTCTTAGATATAAACTCAGAAGTGCAGCATTATTTTATTTCTACATTTCTCACCCAAAATGTTAGAGTTTGCCTCATTATTATCAATTCCACTGTGAACATAGGTGGCTCCATAAAATATAAAGGCAGTAAGGGGGAAGGTTGAAGTTGCTGCAGGGTTTGATATCATTTTTTACTGGGCAGGAAACTAGACTTATGATTGTCAGGCGTGTTTTTATTGTTCAACTTGCAAGGAGATAAAAGGCTGTGAGGCAGGTTATCTGTGAATGATCAATTCCAAAACGGGTTTCATATTTTCTCTTCCATTTCACTCAAAATTAAGAAGAGTAACCATATAATTGTTTATCATCCAAGCCAGAACATTTTTGACAGTAAATGAAGGCACCATTCATAATCAAATCAGCACAACAGGCATATTGGAATTTTCCCAGGCAAACAAGAATGGACAATTACCCTAAAAGTAGGCAGTTCTCCCACAAATTGTTTTTCCTACTTGGAACTGAGGTTGGTAGAGCCTCCTATCGATGTTCTTCCCTGGCTGATATTTTGCTGCTTTCCACCCTTCTCACAGCGTCTCCTTCACTCCCACTGCAGCCTCCATCTCTTCTCCTTTGCATGGTTACCTATGTGGGTATGCATCAGTTGGAACTGAATATATTTAGCACCTCTCTGGTGAACTTACTTACACAATGTACCCAGTCATCATTTGGGTTCTCCTTACAGAAACCAAAATGTCATTTAACTGCAAAGTTCAGTTGCAACTATTGTGTCATTTACTGAGCAAGCTCATCATGTAGTCAGAAAAAGTGACCAAATAACCCATCAATCATAGTTAGCCCCATGGATGGATGGAGTTTCCAGTGCATGAAGTTAGGAAAGTTCTAGTACCTGGGACGGTGAAAATGAGCATTGGGCAATTGTTTCGTAGAATTAAAACAACACTGGTGAATTAGTCTTCAAAATCTTCTCCTCAGGATCCACAGCATGGAGAGTGAAAGCTCAAGAAACGTAGGATGTCTACTCTGAGTACAGTTCTCATGGCACCCAGCTGCCAGGGTACAGCAGTAATGTAATTCCCAGGGTACAGTTATTTTAAATTTAACAGCTCTGTAGAAATAAAAATGCCTTCAAAACCCAATGGGGATAAACCTCTAAATGATTACAGATGGCTGACCCCTCACAGAACTCCTTGAATCATTATTCATGGAAGGATGGAGTATTTGAACACAAATGTAAAGATACCTAATGATCTGTACCAATGGGAATCAACTAACCCACATAAATGGGTTGTTCAGATTATGGAAGCCAGACTCCATCATCAATTCAATCATCAGCTTCTTAAAGAAATTACTATAAGCTTTCTAAGGAAAAGTGATTATAATTCAACTTTTCTTGAACCTGAGAGCCATCTGTGTGAGGATACATCATGGCTATTTCTGCTGTAATACCCTCAATAACTGCTTTTTCTGTGGTGGCTGTTTTATCTCTCCACTCAAGGTCAGCTGTCATTAAAACTTCCATTGTTGCTAAACTTCCTTACAGCATCATGTCACCTCCTGCCCTTCTGATTTATTGCTGTAAAACTGCTAAGTGGTCAAAATCTAGATGTAGAATATAATTAAGGATATCTTGCTAAGACCATCATTTGGATACCAAGTCTTTATTTTTACCTGTTTTGAATTGGAATTGCATTACCAAGCATCCAAAATGAATCTTCTAAGTGGAATGAGTCTATCATCTCTTACTAAGTCTTCTTCTAATCCTTTTTGTGAAAAAATCTGATTGTGTTCTCTTGTTCATTGTCCATTTCCTATCTTTTTCTGATTTTACATCCCTCTACATAGTTAACTAAATCCAAGCCATATTTGTCTCCCCCCACCTTTTTTTTTCTTACATTATAGCTTAAAGAGATCACAAAGATAAGAGTCTTTAAAAACAAACAAGGGAAGTCCATTTCCAAACATCTGGTCTGTTCCAAAGAACTTCAGACAATGAGTCAGGTCTGCCCATGCTGGGGAGTTGCTGTACACCATTGCTAGTTAGTTGATCCATCCCAACCTCACATTCCACAGGGTAAAATTTTTGTGCTCAAGTAATGTCTTGTTAAATTCCCTATTGCCTTAATATGAGGCACTCCCAAGTTACCTTTCTGAGTTATCCTGAAATAGCACCAATAGAAAGTCCAGAATACTGATTAAAAAAAAATGATTGGCTGAATTACAGGATTCTCTCAGCATGAACTTGACTGTCACCATCATCTCTCCCAACCTGTTCAAACCAGAATGTCATCAGAAAAACAAAGCAGAGCGCAAAAGTAATTACCTAGCTAATTCAAACAGAAATAAATGCCTCTTATTTTTGGCTACATCACTGGGGGAATCCAGGCGAAAGTGTCTCTGCTACCTGGATTATCAAAGCAATTACCACCAACCTCAACTTCATTCCGAATCCTGTCAAAGAACATCCACTCTTCAAATTTATAAACAATGGTATCTCTAAGCAAATTACTGAGGCAACATTTAAATCCAGCTGCCGATCCCTCAAAGGTGAAATTCATAGCATTTTATTCCACAGCCAGCTATGCAGAGAAAGGAAATGGCTGAAAGAAATACTAAAATCCCAAGCACAAATTTGCTATAGAATTAATATCACAATTTGTCACTGATAATGAAAGCATATAAAACAGGTCCTGACAGCATGTTATTTCTGTAGCAGATCATTCTTTATAAAACCCAAACGAGGTTTTCCCTTGCAACTGTAGAAATTATTTTTCCCTAAATTTACAAGGCAAAATAATATTAATATTGCGGTTAGTAGCCATCTGCTTCATGAGAATTCTGTGCAATCATTAGTCTAAACTGATGGCATCATGGCAAGCTGCCACGTCCCAAGGGCCACCCTCTAAAACCCGCCAACCTCCCAGAATCAGTCTCATTTCCAAGAGGGCAAACCACAAACTGGGAGAGCCATCTCCCTGAACTCTGCTTCTAGATACTAAACCCCAGTACTATCCCACCCCAGTCTACATTCAGAGTTGTGAATTAGATGGGCAGTCAGATGGAGTCAACAGGAAGCAACACGTGGACCTGTGGCTTTTGGGTCTGACGCCAAGTCCAACAGAGCAGCTAGCAACCTGTGTTCCAGTCGACATCAGTGGTTTTCACTACAAAGTCAGGAAAGGATCAAGCTGTGAAGAGTTCAGCTTATCACAAAATCTTGCTGAAGTCACTGCAACTTTTTAGTAAACACACACACACACACACACACACACACGAGAGACAGCAGCATGCAGAGGGATTCAAAGGAGGTGTGAACTAAGTAATATTTCTCACACGGCTTCCCCATAAAAACTTGCACCAGAAATATCTGAATGTAAATGGTTCCTCCGATAAGCTATGTACTCTCTTGCCATTTTTAATAGCCTGTTCTAATGATTTTCATTTAGAAATGCAAAAGGGTGCTGTATTTTTAATGTTTAATCAATCTTCAAGAACTCTGTATGTTTGTAATCACGGGCTGTATGAATGCTTGCAGAATAAGTTACATGCCCAAAAATGATTCAGAATACAAGCCATAACTGCTTTTCTCTGGGACCATAATCACATAATCATTTTCTTTTGGGTAGAGTAGATGCTCCAAGCAGGAGATGGAGAAAAGGAGGAGGAGGTTGTTTGAATTGGAGTCAGTGTAGAATGTCACAGTTAAATGTAGTCTTTGGATGGCTGCATCCAAACATTTTTCCTAAGGTAGAACTTTATGGGAAAACCTGAGCATAAGGACAGGAGACTGGCATGTGACGGGATTGGAGTCTGCGTATACACTGTGTACACACTAAACAAGTCACTTTGAGAATATACTGGCTTTCCATTCAAAATGGTGCTTTTTGTTGAAATAAGTTTCAACATGTAGATGGGCGCTACACACATTTGTAAAAAGGGACACAGATAAAAAAATAACCAATGAAATTATGAGCTTTAAGCACACAATATAACTTGCATGCACTTAACCAAAGTGCTCATGGACAAACCATCACAGATTATTAAAAATGCCAATAGAAAAAAAATACACGAACACATAACATTGTCCTATTTCTTGGACTAATTTGACATGTCCCATCCATTATTTAAAATGAAACTCTTAGAAGAATCATCCACCGAACTCTGAATGGCCATATTATCTTGTAGGATCTTTCCCCTTTCTCGTGGTATCTTAGAGGAGCTAAAGAAGCTGAGTAGAGGGGACTTTGTGCTTCCTTCTTCTTCCTCTTTAAACAAATCTCATATTAAAATGAAAAAGAAGCGCAATAATTCTTAGTAAATGAATGGCTGAGCTGTGAGGATCAGGTAGGACACGGGAGGGTCCCCTCCCCCATCCTGGGGATGGCAGGAAGACTAATTGACTTGCTGGAATATCCTACAGGAAGGCAGTGTTTGAGCTCCAAAGGCCACAGTTTACTGCTCAGAGCCAACCACTCCAGAACAACAGCCCCAATGTGTTGTCTGCTAAGTTCATTCTTCCCTCATTCTTAAATAAAAAATTATCATTCTTTGCAAAATAAACAGCAGACTAACAGAAATTTTACTCTCTCTTCTGTTGCACACAATTCCTCACTGGCTGCCATTTGGGTCATGTTTATACCTAGGAGTAGAAGGTGTCAACACAACCATTTAAAACAAATGTGATACTTGGACCTCATTAAGTATACTGAGTTCCAGTCACACTTAAGATTTGAGTTCTGCTCTGATCACTTCCTAGCTGTGTGACTTTGCACAAGTTATTTAATCTCTCTGAGGTACATGTTCCTTGTCCATCAAATGAGATTAATATTGACCTTGAAAAACTGTCATGAGAATAAAACAAGTCAACTTATGAAGCATTGACTGTAGTTCCTGCTATATGATAGGCATTTGATAAATGGAGTAATTATTGTTGTTCAAAACCATGAAGTTCTGATTTTTCTGAGAATTATACAATCTGGTTTCTAAAGTAGAGACAATAAGACTGCCCATATAAATTTTCAAAACTGAGGGATCAGAACGTAGAAATTTTCATTCTTTACCAAGATTCTGACTGTAATTGTTGAACATAAAATAGTCTTCTTTCCAAATCCATTCTGTTCAACTTCAAACTATAGTTTCTTGATCAGGATCCTTTATTGTTTTTATTTTTTATTTTATTTTTCTGAAGGACAGAGACACAGAGAAAGAACCAGAAAGACAGTCAGAGCTCTTATTCACTGATTCACTCCCCAAATGCTAGCAATGGCCAGAGCTGGACAAGGCTGAAGCTGGAAACAGGAACTCAGTCTGGAGCTCCTACCTGGCTGGTTGGCAGGGATCCAACCACTTAAGCTATCACAGCTGCCTTTACAGTATGCATTAGTAGGAACCTAGAATCAGGAGCAAAGCCAGGACTCAAACCCAGGCACGCTGATATGGGATGTAAATGTCCCAAGCATTATTATAACCACTATGTCAAATGCCCAACCCTTGTTCAAGACTCTATCTCTTTACATTGCCCATTTTACTTGAAAGCATGAAGGTTAAAAATATAGGCATCCTCTGCTACAGAGAATTGTAGTCAACATACAAGTAACAATGAATATAATGAATCTGAAGCATTGTATATGGTGGAAAGTGCTGTGTAGTACAGGCTGTCACCACTAAGCATCAATCCAATTGGTTGATAGGAGGATGAACCATGCTGACATGTGAGTGCCCAAGTTCAAAGCTCCACTCTGCCACCTGCCAGCCCTGTGAGGAGGCGCGATATTTAACTTTCCAAATCCCCCAGGCATGAGAACAGTAAATACTTCACACACTTGAGAGAATCAAAAGAAGATAAACAAAAACTTTTTACACATTGCCTGGCATATATAAAGTGTTCAGTAAAGGTTAGTCATTAACATTAAAGATGATTGTGCTTCATGGGCCTTTCTCAGCTGCAAAACACTGAGTTCCTTTTCTACTTTATAATTGGAAATTTTTCATCTGTGTTGCTTTCATTTTCAAAAAATACTAATCGTTACCACCTTTGATAACCACTAAAACATCTCAAAACATCCTTCAAGTGTCTTTATCTGCATTCTTAAAACATTGTTGGTTTTGATACTTTTTAAAGAAGCGTCCTACCCCTGGTTCTTAATGAGCTTAGTGAAATCTACATAGTAATGTTCATGGAGATATGTGATTATACTTACAAAGACTTTATGGTCATAGAAATAGTAATAATCGCAGGCACCATGGCTCACTAGGCTAATCCTCCGCCTGCAGCGCCAGCACACCGGGTTCTAGTCCCAGTCGGGGCGCTGGATTCTGTCCCGGTTGCCCCTCTTCCAGGCCAGCTCTCTGCTGTGGCCAGGGAGTGCAGTGGAGGATGGCCCAAGTGCTTTGGCCCTGCACCCCATGGGAGACCAGGATAAGTACCTAGTTCCTGCCATCGGATCAGCGCGGTGCGCCGGCCACAGCGCACTGGCCGCGGCGGCCATTGGAGGGTGAACCAACGGCAAAGGAAGACCTTTCTCTCTGTCTCTCTCTCTCTCACTGTCCACTCTGCCTGTCAAAAAAAAAAAAAAAAAGAAAGAAAGAAAGAAAAAGAAATAGTAATAATCACTTTCCTCAAATTCTTAAAGTTCACAAAGAAGTGCCAGTTCACATCACCGTTTAAAACCAATTAATAAAAAGGCATTTTAAAATATGCAATGTCTCATTAAGAAAAACTGGCTTTCCCTGTGGTTCTTCTTCAAGACTATTGTTTCAAGTCAGTAATGGGCAGCAAGTGTTCAACAGAAAGAGCTTTCCTTTGTCCCCCTAGCGGCCACACAAAATAACAACAGGTAAAGAAAAGACTTCAAGGACCAAAAAGTCTATTTTACTCCTTAATACAGATAAACAAACAAAAGCCCAGAGGGAACGACTTGACCAAGAACACACAATTCTTCAGCAATCCAATATCAATTTGAAAAGATTTTGGGGACATTCTGAGTGTTTGAGTATTATGATGTCTGCACTTAAATATTGTTCTTTTTAAAAAGTCTTACCAAATGGCAATGAGAAGCTTTATTCCAGTTTAATTTTTCCTTTTAAGGGAATTATAGTAGTGCCTCCTTATCTGCAGGGTATTTGATCCAAGACCTGCTTTGCAAGATGCCTGAAACCATCAATAGTACCAAACCCCATATTTACCATTTTCCTTACACATACATAGTTATGATAAAGCTTAGTGTGTAAACCAGGCACAGTAAGAGATTAACAATAGCTAATAACTAAACAGAATAATTTCAACTACATACTGTAATAAAAGTTATGTGAATGTGGCCTATCGAGTCAAGACAGATATTACTATTTTCAGAGTAAAAAAATACAAGCGTGAAAAATGCAACTACAGATAAAGGAGGGCTACTGTAATAAGTACAGTTTCCCCAGGGCAAAGAACAGACCTCAGCTGGGACCAAGAACTCTGCCTGAATCCTCTATGAAGGATTCCTTTTTGAGGAGTGTAAACTGCCTCTGAGGGCCAAGTGCACAAAGATTGTTCACAGAAAGCCCAGCAAGCACCCAACCCCTGTGCAGATGGCCAAGGGGCCCATAATGAATAGGAAACGAACATCAAGAAATAAGTTAATGCTCATTTTTCTCAACTCTAGGGCACCCCTAGACAGGGAAAAATTGAAGGCAGATAGCATATACATACGGCAGGGGATAAAACTGAAAATGCTCTTGGTTTGAAAGAAAAATTTGATTTATTAGTAACCCTACTTAGCCCCCAAAATGTAACAGAAGTACATGTTGGTTTGGGCTCAAAGGCATTACAGAATTGAAACCATTATCCAAATATTTTGAGGCCAATAATAAAGAAAATAGTGATATAATATCCAAAATATCTTTCTCTTAAAATCAGAAATTTCAGATGATGGCAAGTTTTGATTTTCACACCACTGCACATAGATTCTGCAGTAAAATCTATGAATCTGAAAGCACCTGCATAGTACTTAAGAGTACAGAAACTCACTTTGAAGTGTTCGTTAGACTGTCAGCTCTGGCTCATACTGGCTGTGTAACCTTAAGCAAATTACTTTACCTCCCAATCTTCAATTTTCTCATCTGCAAATGAGAATATAATAAAATCCAGTGTGAATACTCTCAGAAGGATTAAATGAGATAATATACACAAAGAACAAGTACTTGGTACAACATGTGCATATGGTCAATGCTAGCTATTTTCTTATCAAAATATGATGTACTCATTTTCTATACCTGAAGAAAGAACCAGTGAATGAAATGACCTTCAGATGGGCAAATAGGAGGCATGCAAGTTCAGTCTCTCTTCCTCTAATGAGATGTATGGCTTCGGACAAAGCGCTCCACCTGTGTGACATTTGCTTCCTCGTCTGTGAACATGAAAGGGCTGGGTTCAAATTCAAGAACCTCCAGTTTGAGAATGACGTAAAAGAACATTCAACTCCACATGTGAGGCTTGAGCTCCTTTCTAACGTGTGTTTATCCAAAATGCGATGAAACATCCTCAGGGATGGCACTCATCTCTAGCCTAAAGCAGCCAGCACATTTCATCTCGAACAGCACTAATAATTTGAAAATCCTTCCATATGTTGAGCTGAAATCCACCATCTGTATGTCATCAGATTTAAGATGCCATGGCAGGAAGTAGCATCATCATTTTATGTGCCACTGAGAAAGAAGAGTCACTGTCAATTATACCACGACATGATGCATTCTTGTCATGTCAATGTTAAGAGGCATCAAAGTTTCAGAGAGGTTAACATGAAAATACAGTGTCTTAGAATCAACAGAAAGCAATATATTCTGTGGCTTTGTCATCTGATGCTAACTGATGCTTCTGGCACATTGAAGATTAATCTAACTCACTTCCATAAAACAGGTCTTCAAGTATTTGAAGAGTACTCTTGACAAACTTGAATCTTCCCTTTTCCAATCTGATTGCCTTTATCTTCTAAATATAATCTTAAGTCTGCAAACCATCTCGAGTTTGTCTACTCAGTCCATTCCATTTTAGCTGAATCTCCGTTATTCATATATGCAAGCACCAAGCACTATTTTCAAGTACCAGGTTTAAAATGATAACCCAAACAAATGTTCTACTTTCAATAATTCAATGGTTATAGTCTAGTAGGTGTGAAGAAGACTATGTAAATAATGAAGTGTAGCCAAAATACTATAGGAATTTTATGAAGTGTATCTGAAACACAAGAAAAGGGGCAAGAAACAAATGGGTATTTAAGTGTGATACCCAAAGAAGAAAGCTGTAGGTGAAGTCTGGTCCATTCAAAAGAGAATACTTACACCTGCACAGAAGATCTTTTTTCCATCTTCTTATCTTTGTCTTTTTGACAGCCATGATCTGTGAAATTCTGATTTTCTCACAATCTATTGAATCTCAAAATATTTTAAACTACACTGCTATATTGTCCTCTCCACTACAGCCTGTCATTCTTCCCATCAAATACTTCTATTTGGAAAGGGAGCTGGTGGATAAGGAAAATTATTTTTCTCCCTGGAGGGAAAGTGTAGGATTTTGTGTTTATTCTGCTCTACACCACTTACTTAAAGGAATAAAGTGACACTCACCCTTCCTCCTTAGGGACTATTTCCTCTAAACAAGGATATAACCCTTTATTGCCATGGTACAATCCTGGTTCCCAGAATCCACCAGACTTGAGTCGTGCATAACTGATCAGGTAGACTGGTATTCTACTACAAGGCAGTGAATAAAAAATGAAAAGAATTCAGCAAAATTGGAGTCCACTCTACTAGCCTGAAATTCCCAAAGTACTAAATTACCCTGTTTGATCAATCACATTTTGCCGCTATGTGTTTATCTCATTTGGAAATCTCCCTGCTTATTGTAATCTACCTATAGTGATGAGTCAAATATAATGATCAAGAGGGAAATGTCTCAATGCATCCTGGGATCCAACCCACTTTAAATATGGTATTGGAAGCTCTCCCAGGATTAGAAAACCTGGATAAGCACGTGAAGTTTGTTTGAATTTATTTTAGCTTGTATTGAGATGTCTAGGTCTCTCACAAAAGGGGAATCCCATTGAGGTTTCCTGTCTACTTTGTTTCAGTTCAATAAAAACCAGAGTGGTTAAAGTTTTTTTCTCCCCCTCTTAAATACTGGTGTATGCACACACACACACACACACACACACACTCACACTCACACACACGCAAGACAGAAGTAGTAGGGGAATGGGCATTCATCCCTCCATGAAATATGTTCACCTGTGCACATATCATGATGTGTTCTTCATAAGTATTGTAAATGTCTGGGGTTTCTCTATCAGCAACACACACAAGGGAAGTTAGAGGGAAGATTTGGATTGGTGAATCAAGATCACCTATGCCAAGATTCTTAATTAGGTACATGGTTTAAATTTTTTTTTCTAATCAAGAGTAATTGTTAATGATCATGAAAATGTTTTCATCAGATAATCATTGCATGCAGATGTATATTATTGAAAAGAAAGTCAGGGAACTTGTAATTATTTATTTATATGCAACCCCATTATAAGGATAAGATAGCCTCTTAATCATCTGAAGAGAGATTTAGTGGAAGTTGGAAAATCCTTCATCAAAATTAATATCCCTAGTAATGGTCTACGAAGGAGGGTTTTTTTTTTTAATTGAAACTTTGCAAGCTATAATGGGAGATAAGTACAAGTAATTTTGAGTAAGACATAAAATAACAAAGTAGCCTAAAAATGGAGAGATGCTTCAGCTGTACCAAACTACTACACAAAACAAGAGAATAAGGGACCCGGGACTTTTTTTGAATCATCGTCCCAGTCCACCAGGAAATCCATAACTGCTCCCCTCACTGTGACCTGAAAAAACCAGTGTGGACCATGCCATTCCTTCCTCCCCAGATGACCAATCTGGGGGAGCACCTGATGAAGCAGAGCTACAGTCTAAGAAATTGGAAAGGAAGCAGAAAGAGAGCCACAGATCAGCCTGAACCATCAGTGGTACTGCTCGCCCTGCCCTGTAGACTGCAGGACAGCCATGGTTTGGATGTCATTTGAACCCAAGGTGTCCATGTGCTGGGGAGCTTGGTCCTCAGTGTGGCAGTGGTCAGGCCTTGAAGGGACAGGGCCCACTGGATGATTGTGTGACCATGGCAGGAGACTACCCCTGTAGATACAAAGGCAAGTGGGACCCTGCTTGGTTTGTTCCTGTGAGAGTGAGTTGTTAGGAAAGAGCAAGGCTGGCCACTCCCTCTATCTGGCTTCAGTGCATGGTCATGAGACTTCCACTCGCACTTCTGCCATTGTGATGCTGTCTGCCGCGAGGCCCTCACCAGAGCCCAAGGAGACGGTGCCGCCTGATCTTGGACTTGTAATTTCTAAAACTGTGAGCTAAATAAGTCCCTTGGTGCAGAACTCAACTTCGGGTATTTTGCTTCAGCAACAGAACATAGACTAATCCAAGGGCAGAAGCAGCAGGTGTGAAGGGAGATGAAAGGAGAGCAGGAGACAGTCATGAGAAAACAGTGCTCGTGGTGGAGTGCTGCTGGCTTCGCAGCATCTGCTTCCAGGCTTTTCTAGAAGCGCTGCGGAATTCTCACTCTTAGCTTCATGAGAAAATCCTATAGGATGAGAACAAGGACTATCTCATTTGTTTAACTGTCACTGGTCTGCTATATGTTTTGGTGTACTACAGAATGAACTAGAAACAGAAATTACCCAGTAATCATTTAAACTTACTGACTCAGATTTTTGTCTGTGAAATGAGGATAAATTCCAGATATTTATATCAATCCTGGAATTGAAAATGAGAAGCTCCAAAAATCACATAAAATTCATCAGGATAAAAAGTGTTATCCTTTGTGGAATGTAAGGCTGCCAGCTGAACTGTTCAGAAGCAAACTGATCGCCTGTCCACTCTTAAGAAAAAGTAGTTGTTTTAACCACCTTTGATGTGTAGCTTAATGGGCTTTGAAGAATAGCATACTGCAAACAATTAGAGATTTCCTCTGTGAGATATTAACTGGTTCAATGGATAGAAAATCAACTTCATTGTCATCCTTCTTATACCATAAAAATCAGCCAATCTGCCATCCTTCTGCTGAAGGTAGTCTTAACACGTACTTATTTTTATTGATGTACTTCTATGTTTTGAAGCTATTTACTAATCTATCACATGTTAATAAATTAATAAATCATATGTTCACTTAGAATTTGTGGGTCTGTATGTCGGCATACACACTTGTGCATGATTTCACTGAGAATATTTTCCTCCTGTGTTTTTCAGTTTTACTGCTTTGGACATATTACTTAACCTCTACTTCATCATCAATCTGTTTTCTCTGTCCTAATGGGGAGAAAACAAGTACACCATGTTGAAAGAAATATTAAATACAATAGCCTACAAAAGTGCTGTGTAAGCAGTAAAGGACTATGCAGACATAAGGGTTAGTGTTTCCAACTCAATGTGTATGAAATTCACAATCTGAGGAATGGGCTGTGCATTAAAAGCGGCTTTCTTTTTCCCTATCCTTTTTCTGTAACACTTTCAATGGTTTCCTGCATAAAAGATGTTCAGCCTCTTTTTGTAAATGTAGGTGGCAATTCTTCATTAGAGGAAGGTCTTTTCAAGAAAGAAACTCAAACATCTTCCTACCATCCATGTGGGGAACATCTGTGCTAAAAACCATTCCACACACACTTCTTTGAAGCCCTGGCTGCCTAAAGGAAATACTTTGATTTTGGCTCTATTTAAATGCCTGAACTTCTATTGGAGAAACAAAAGCTTTCCTAGTAAGAGCTCAGTTGGGAACCAGACCAACCTCCAACCAGTTTAACCACTGGGAGGCCAAGGAGCCCGGATGGAATTTCTTAGAGCACAGAGCAGGAAATCTCGCTGAGAACTTGCAGCAAGCAGGAGCAGCAGGCTTGGGATGCTCCTGACCCCGGCTGCAATCACTGTGGTGATTAGATTTAATTTTCCTAAGCCAACAGTGCCTGACTCCATCATGTCTACGGCTCCTATTTAGAAAATCGTGACTCTCATTTAATAATACCTTGACATCAGTAAGATTTTTTGCAGCCTAGTCCATTCCTATTAGAAAGTGCTTCCTTGTAACTGTAAAGAGTCAACCCAACAGCTTTGTGTACCAAGGAGTTTAATTTGGATCTTATCTTACTTCGGTAACTTTCCAGAAATAATCTCAAAACGTTGAGTGGACTTTGACTACCATTATACATTTCTCTTCTACAAATCTTTCGTATCCTTATGGGAATTCATTTAGAAAGATGGCATCGGCTGTAAGCCACGGGCAAGGCTGAAGAGTTTGGGTTTGGGGTATTTCTGCAAGCCCAGGAGACCAAGGCTTTGCGCTACAACGTCCCGAGGTCACTCCCTCCGAAAGGATAGCTGAGATTCTGGGGCTCGGTAAAACCGCATCTTCCTGGAAGGAAGAGAAGGCTAGACCAGCGCGAATCCGTGTCTGCTCGCGTCTGGAGGACGCCTGCTTAGGTTAAAAGGAACAGCTCTCCGTACTGCTGGCGCAGGGGGCCGGGGTCTTTTCCAAGTGTGCGTGTTTTGCGTGCAAACGCGCAAAGCTGCCGGCTCTCGGCGCGGCGAGGGACCGCGTCCCTGGGAACTATAATTGCGTGGTCGGTGAAAAAAAGAACATCAGACCATTGCTGATGCCAGCACGAGGTGCGTTTTGGTGGCATGAGACAGGAGAGAGTCAGAGTCACACAAGTTCTGAGGATGCCTTAAACACCACCCCCTACCCCACCCCAGAAAAAAATAAGAAAAGAGGAAGAAGGGGGCGCGTGGGGCTGCGGGAGGGTGGCAGGGAGCGCCTGCTCCGGACTTCAAACACTGGGAGTCGTTCTGTGCAGGGGAGGCGGCGGGCGGGGGCAGGCACTGGGCGTCTCTAACAAAGTACTCCTCTCTCTGCTCCCTCCCACTCCATTCACTTGCAAATCAGTGTGTGCCCACAAGAGCCAGCTCTCCCGGGCCCGTCACCTTCCCATCCCGAGAGCCGCAGTTGCAGCCGCGCTAGCGAGGACGCCGGAGCCGGCGGCCGCGGCGCCTGGCAGAGACCGGAGCAGCTTGCGCGGGGCGCGGGTCCCCACGGGTGCCGGACGGACCGCAGAGGTGGGTTGGTGGGTTCGGTCTCGGTCGGCGGCGCCAGAGCTTGGGCATACATGGGCTTTTGTTTTGTTTTTTTGTTGTTTTTATTCTGTAGCATTGACGGAAACCAATGAGAGAGAGAGAGGGAGAGAGAGACTGAGGGGGAGAGAGAGAGAGAGACGCGAGCCCAGTCCGCTTCGTGGTGGTGGTGCCGCGCGCCGGAGCGGGGAGGGAGGCTCAGCCTGCAAGAGCCCCAGTCCAGGTCCAGGCGGGTGCGCGGGTCGGGCTGCTCGGGGCGCCGCTACCCGGGGAGGCTGAGCGCCGCTCCCTGGCCTCTGGTAAGAGCGATCCGTGCAGGGGCTGGGGCTGGGCTGGGCTGGGCTGGGGCGCGTGCAGCGGGGCCGAGGAAGAGGAGCCTGCCGCCGCCTTGTCGCTCGCTCTCTCAGCCGGCGCGGGCTGGCAAAGTTGGCCGGCCAAGGACCAAGGGCTCCCGTGCACGCAGAACCCAGGGAGCCGTTTGGGGCTCTATGTATTCTCCACCTGCCCACATCACAAGGGTCTTTGCGGCGACTGCTGGGGCTGGGTAGCATGTTTTGGCTTTGAGGGTAACGCAGAAAATCAGGTAGTCTTGAGAAACCTCTGGAAGGCTCCCAAGAAGGAAAACTTCAGCTACGGAGGTGATGTGTGGCTGAGAAGGAGCTCATGAAAACTGTGAGCTTGCATGTTCCGGGCTGTGCCTGCCGGCTCCTAAAAGATAGAAATGCTTAGGTTGCAAGCACAGTCCAACACTGGACTCGGAAAATGGAGCACGATGCCCAGGGAAAAGTCATGTGGAAGAGGCAGCTCGCCCGCGCTTCGGTACGGCTGGCCAGGCACACGCGGGGCGGGGAGTGTGGGGGGTGGGGAATGCCTTCCCCGCGTGGCTGGAGAGCAGACCCAGAGCGCAGGGTTGCAGGTGGCGGGTGCAGGACCCGTGGAGTCTCCGATGCGTTCATCTCGAATTTAATAAAAGGAGACGTCGCACTGTTGTGTGCAGCACCAGCTGCAGAGCCGGATGACTTGTTGGGTAGTTAGCTGTCCTCCTGCCAAGTTACCATAGATCTCCAGGAGGGAGATGCTGGAGAGGCCAGCGTGCTGCTGAGACATGTCGCTGCTGCAATGAAATCCATATTTTATGGGGAGTTAAATGCAGGTCTCTGTTCATGCAAGGGGCTGGTCACCTCAGTTAACTACTGCCAGGAACGTTCAGGAACCAAGAAGTTTCATCATCTGGAATCTCTACTCGCTTCTTTCCCACTCAACTTTTGTTTTGTTTTTGTTTTGGTAAAGATGTGGTGATGGTGATAGTCACACTACAGAGGTGTATGGACCCGTCTTCACTTTCACTTATGGGAATACATCATATAGGAGAGGGAGATTTTCCTGCAATATAGCTGGAGGGGCTGGGGTAGACCTCTGTGGCTGCTCTGCAGCGGGGTGAGGAGCAAAAGATGGACATGCTGAGCAGTGAGTGACCCAGGGCGAGCCAAGGCTCCCCAGTGTTGGAAAGGGATCGTGGGGTTAGAGCTCATCAAAGCACAACTCTACTAAGAATGAGTAACAAATATGCTCCTTCGAACCGTGGCCAAGGGTTGCTTATTTCCCATCCTCTCTTGCTGACAGCCTTACCTGAAAAGGAAAACCCTTAGAATTCTACTTTGGCAGAGGAAAAAAAAAATCTCTTCCAGTTTCGCTTGAGCATCATCCTTTGTGCCGGAGCCCTGGCAGGGCTCTGCGCTTGCTGTTTTACAGAACCAGAAAACCAGCTGTATGAAGCAAGGGGATGTGAGCAAGCAGATGTCTTCATGATGTCATAAAGACGAGGGCAAAGAGTATGCCCGAGGCCAGATTTTTCAATGCAGAGCTCAGAAACTTAAAAGAAATCCCACAATCAACTGAAAAATACAGTCGCATCGGGTTGTATCTCATCCCCTTTTGCTCTTTGGCATGTGCTAATTTAAAAGATATGGGGAGAGTGGAGTAAATGGCAGATCTTTCCCCCGCCTAATTTGAGGGATCCTGCAATACTTTTGAGGGAGAGGAAGTAACCAATAGCTTCAGAAAAACATAAGAGACAGTAACACAGTTGAGGAGGGAAATGGCATTGGTTTAGTTTCACTGTATTTATCTACAATTATCTTTTGCTGCCATTATAAGAAAGTGACAGGCTGGTGTCTCTATAGGGACTTTTAGTCCCGTTACTATCTGGCTTTTACACCAATTTATTGCAATTACATTTCTCAATGCTAACTCTGCAAAGATAATATATGGAAACACTCGTTTCCTACCAAGTTGCCTACGATCATAAAACCATGTACCTTGTCTTCTCCACCCACCACTTCCATCAGCTTTGCAAGAAAAACTTAACTGTGAGACACTCTTCCATTTTCAAGAAAAAAAAAATTATCTTGCAAAATGCTGCTTGAGGTACTTGAAAACAGCTAAAATTTCTGGAAAGCACAGCTACAATCACAGGGCATCAAGTGACACTTCTTTATTGTATTCCTAATTAGATATCTGAATATCTAATTAGGACTGACTGGGTCAATGTTCTATATAGGGATAAATAAAAGGGTGGAGCGGGGCAGAGGAGGGTGCATAATGTGACAGATATTCTGAGTAAAAAGCTTGTATCTTCCTTAGGTATTGAATCTTAAATTGTGTGGTTCCCTGTTCTGGCCCCTATTTGCCTTGCAGTCACAAATGCCAACTCACCAAGGCAGCAGTCTAAACTAGTGAAACTTCTTTTAGTTGGAAGGGACCTCTAGTTGGTCACTCCATGCACTTCCCCTGTAGATCCGCTGCAGCATGGATTTTATTTGGGGTACTAAGATTATAACAGCATTTACTTCATAGACAAGTCAGTATCTCCAGGTACTCTCGATCTTTGTGCCAGGTCAAAATCATTATTATTGCTCTCTTTTTCACAGTTCCTCTAGTTTAAGAAAATCACAAGTATTTTTCATGGTATCTGGACTTTTGGTAGCTGCGCCATGATTACAAATGAAAGCAACAGTCAATTCATAAATAATCCACAACTATCAATATGAGGCTTTCTTATTGCTAACCTTACCAAGACTCTATCCCTAATTCTTATTTACTCAGTAATAATAGTGACATCATAGTTTCTACTCAGAAACTTCCATGTGAAGAACCCAAAACCACTAACAAAATCATTGCAGGAAAGTTATGATTATCCTTTCAGAGATCCATGAAGATTTACAAGTTGTGTTGAATAAAACAGCTAATTTAAAGAAGCCTTCACTCAAATACACATATGTTACAATTCCCAAGGATATTCAGAGACATGCATCACCCTTGTTCTGTGGGCTTTTTAAAAATATTTCTCTCTTTGATTTATCACAACACATTTTAGGTACCTACTCCTTAGAAAACTCTGCCTGGATCTTGGAGTAAAATAAGTTCTGTGGGGTTGAGTCAGCCCCTTCTGCTGACAGTCTGCAGGTTTCAACTTCCAATTTAAAAATCTGTTCTAAGGTTTGAAATGTGTTCCAAGTAAGATAACATCCAGCAGAAGCCAATTGCCTTGTGCTGCTGGCTTAGTCACTGCAGCCCATTCTTTGGGGTCCATCAGAATTAGGGGCTTGCTTATAAAAATAACAAGCAGTGACTCAGTCTGAATCGCGGGTTTTAAAATAGTTATCAGCCTAGCTAGTGTCTCCTGAGCCTACCTTATTTGCTTCACACAAAAAGTGAAACTGTAGATAATCAAACCTCCTCTGGCTTAAATTTTTTTTCTGAATAATGATTCTACATACAAAGACTCAAGAGCATTATGGTAATAGGAGATTCGCAGAAAGAAGAGAGTTAAGCACATGCACGCACACAGCACCCTGTTGCGGAAATGTTCCAATAATATTAGAGAAGTAATATAAAAATCTAGGGCTTGGGTTAATTTTCTTTTCTATTTGCTTCCCTCCATTAGGATTTTTATTTTATTTTGAAGACATATGAGAGGCTGAGGTACTTTGCTAGACCTAAACAGCAATACTGGCATGGGCATTTGGCCTAGTAGTTTAAGTGCCCACATCCCCTACTGTAGTGCCTGGGTTCAACATCTGCCTCCAGCTCCTGACTCCAGCTTCCTACTAATGCATGTCCTGGGAGGCAGCAGGTAATGGCTCAAGAAGCTGCATCCCTGTCACACGCACAAAAGACCTGGATTGAGTTCTCACTCCTCGCTTCTAACTGATTCTGCCCCAGATGTTTCTGGCATCTGGGGAAGGAACCAAAGGATGAGAACCTTATTTTTCTTTCTCTCTCCCTCTCGCTTTTGCTCTCTGAATCTCAAATTTCTTTTAAAATGTGGTGTAAATGGTGCTATTTTTGTTTGAGCTTGCTTCTTACAAAGTTAAGCTGGCCCACATTTTTAAAAGTTCCTATTCCTAAGGAAGCCCCTCTTTGTCAACACAGGTACCAAAGGCACTGGAGGTTCCCTCTAATTGACTGTAGAACTAAGTGTATGTAGTCTTTGTAATGTTATCACCTACAAAGCAGGAAGACAAGAGGAAAGTACAAATACCCTCCCAAGTAAAATGGAGGCAGACTCCTTTCCCACATAATAGTTGGATGGGAGGGAACCAGCTATTGCCAGCATTCTGGCTGTTCAAGACTGAACTACCCAGGAAGTTCCCAACTCTTCCAACAACCAAAATGTAGTGAAGATGACTGCTCTATAGGGTAGACGTATGGGCAACTGGCACTGTGTCCCCCATCCCCGCATATCACCAGAGCTTGTTTCTCCCACTTTCACCTGTTTAATAGCTTTGTACAGCACTGTTGGGTGCCGGTTTCTCCTGTTAGATCACCTTGGAAAAGTCTTAGGAAGAGAAGCTTAGTGAAAACCAGAATGGTACTGCTGAGTTTGATGTGCAGTGTATACGGGCAGCATGGGCAGAAAGCTCTGCCTACTACATGCAGTGCTGTTCTGTGGATGAGAACAATTTAGGATGGAAACAAGGAGCCAAAAGCCAGCATACCACAGGGCATGATCTATCTTCATATTTTGTCATGTTGAAGGATCACTGTGTTTTTCTCTTTCTATAATTTCTTATGTTGGGAGGTCTAGCCAAAAGTGTTCAAGAGATCTCATAAGTTACAGGAAAGGAAAGCAGCAAGAAAAAATTAAATTGAGGAGGTATCCAAGTGAGTAAAATAGAAAGAGATGAGGAGGTAAATTTTCACATGAAAGGGTAATGACAGTTGGAAACAGAATCAAAATTGCCTTCTTTATGTAGTATTCATTTTCCTCTTTATAAATAGTGCTACTATGAAATACAACGTTGTAAACATGATTACGTCATGACGTTATGTTTATAAACATTACTGCTTTCTATCATAGAATGTAAACTTGAAAATTATCCTTTTAAAAAAATCACTATCTAAAAGAGGTGATCCTGGATGTATCATAAATTAATCAGAGGATTCTAGGTTTTTTACATTTTTATTTATTATTTCAAAGGCAGACAGAGGGATTTCTCATCCACTAGTTCATGCCCCAAATGCCTGCAACAGCCAAGGTTTAGCCAGGCCAAAGCCTGGACACTCAATCCCAGTCTCTCCCATGTGGATGGAAGGCACCCTACTTCTTAAGGCATCATCTGCTGCCTCCCAGTGTCTACATCAGCATGCAGCTGGACTGAGATTCAAACCTACCTACTCCTTTGGGATGCAGGCACACAAAGCAATGTCTTAATCTCTGTCCCAAATGCCCATCCCCAGAGGGGAATTAAAAAATTATCAGGAAGAGGTTTTCTTAGTGCTTTGAAGAATATAAACAATTTTCCTTCTATTATCTTTATTATCTTGCATGTTTAGTAGATATATTTTGTGTTCTGATGTCTGCAACTCAATATATACAGTAGTGATACAAACTAAATATCTGATTTGTCATCCAGTTAAATTCATGTATGAGGTATCTCCTGATGAAAGACTGAAGTAGCAAGGCTCCTGTTTCCATACTGGTATAAATATATATTCAACCATGATTTAAAAAGAAACTTATTGACCCGTAGGCTCAGAATTTTTAGACATCAAAACAATGATGATAATAAATAATAAACTGACCCTCACTGACCTTTTTTAGTCACATACTGTTCTAAGTATTTTGCATGATAATGATGATCCAGTAAGTCTGAAGGGAACAAATACTTGTATCCTCTATATGTAACCCTTTTTTTTTGATTTGAAAGTACAGGGAAACTCCATTTGATTCAAGTACATAATGAATGTCCTGTTAGTAAACACTAGTAAGGACTTAAAAGTACATGTGTGACCCCCTCTGCAAAATACAGTGTAGTGGAGGGCATGGGAGTGGCTAGATGATTTCAATCAGAGTAAGACAGATTTTTAAGGTAGAAGATAAGATTTTAAGCTACTCATTTTTGAAGAACCATTTGCAAGCATGAGTTAGAGCTTATAAATGTGGTTTAAAAGTATTGTGTGGCCCATGTCTGAACATAATGATGATTTTTTTACTCCTGACTTTGCAGAGAATGCTTCCTTATGTAGGGGATTCTTCAAGAAGGTGGCAAAAATGAGGTGTCACAACCTCACAGTCCCTTCTAGGGCATCAGTCCATTCTCAACAAGTTGACATCCTCACTGTGAACAAGGCATTTGGGACTCTGGGTAGAGCTAAGATGTATGTATTGCTTCTTCATGTGATAAGTAAAAGTAATTAATTTCTTCTTTTATGACTCCTATTTTATTACTATCAGTGTTTGTTCTGAATGATTTCTTTAACAAATAAAATTTTATCACCCATACACACACACACACACACACACACACAATCCCACAAAATAAGGAAAGGAGGAAGGAAGAGAATGAAGAAGGGAGGAAGGAGAAACCCTCTTAACAATACAGTGTATTGTATGTGGTTGACATTGACAAGCTGTTTTCATTGTACTCTCTCCTTTCTATTACCATCATTCAAAAAGTCATGTAGCTAATCCAGACTTCAAGGAAAGCTCAATAATTAGAAATATAATCAGACACTGTGAGACACAGGAAGGAGCTTGGAGATTGCTTTCCCCAACACCTATCATTTGCATTTGAGATAACTGATAACCAGTGAGATGAAGGGACTTATCCATGGAAGTATTAAATTCATTTTATTCTTTTATCTATGGCTCTCTCTTTTGTAGCTTCATTTCTACTTGCCAGATGACACTGCTTTTTTATCATCTCCATTTCATTCTGCCATTAAAAATTAGAGAGGAAATGTAAATCTATAATATTGTTATCTATACATGTTCTATGAAAAAGGGGTGGAAGATGAAGAAACATAGGTGAACATAACTTCCTTTTTATAAAGCTCCTATTGCAGAGAATAATTGAAATTTTCCTACAAAACTTTGACTATTGCATGGGGAATATATGATAAAGGCTGGGACTTTGTTCTGTTTATAATGGCTTGTTGGTAGTTTTGAGGGACCCTTAAATCAGTGACTCCTCAGGATATCTCAAGTATCTATCTTTTGAAAAATTTCAGTGGTCAGTGGTCAGATATGAAAAATGATGCCAATCTATTATGTTTTTAATAAATCTCAATTTGATTTACAGGACTAATTCAGGGCACTTTCCACTCCTTTGGAGCTAAAAATGTCAGTTCTCTCATGAAAGTATGTGGACAAATTATGTTGCTTTTCCCTTGGTAAAATTAAAATCTGACAAGCAACCCAATGTCAAGCATCCCCTCTTTAAAAAATGAATTTGTGAATGCATCATGAAATCCAGAAGTCTGGTGACTAATGGGTTAATAATGAATGACATCATGCTGAAAAATGATTGGCCTAGTTCTCCTCCTTCTTAATTAGATGAGCAAAAAGTAAAAGGGAATTAGAATTATATTTAAATTGTCAAAAATACAAGCTAAACAAAAAACATAAAACCAAAAGTTTTACTGGGTATCTTTTTTTTTTTTTTTTTTTTTTTTGACAGGCAGAGTGGACAGTGAGAGACAGAGACAGAGAGAAAGGTCTTCCTTTGCCGTTGGTTCACCTTCCCATGGCCGCCGCGGCTGGCGCGCTGCAGCCGGCGCACCGCACTGATCCGATGGCAGGAGCCAGGTACTTATCCTGGTCTCCCATGGGGTGCAGGGCCCAAGCACTTGGGCCATCCTCCACTGCACTTCCCTGGCCACAGCAGAGAGCTGGCCTGGAAGAGGGGCAACCGGGACAGAATCCGGCGCCCCGACCGGGACTAGAACCCGGTGTGCCGGCGCCGCAAGGCGGAGGATTAACCTAGTGAGCCGCGGCGCTGGCCTTTACTGGGTGTCTTAATTAAAACCTGCAGAGACTGATACTAATGTTTGAACTGCAGTGATCTCTGGCAATAATAATAGGTCCCTTAAAAAGTTCATTGGACAAATTTGTCATGAAAAATGAATTTGCCCACTTGATGACATAGAGAATTATTCAGTGGGAAACAAAAAGTCTTAATTTTATATGTAGCTCAATAAGCTAGAATCAGAACAGCTCACCTTAATCATAATTTGTAAAGAGGGTGTCATTTTTTCCTTAAAAGTAACTTCATATAATTGTGAGCAAAAAGTTTATAAGATGTTGATTTGCATTTTAAGGTATACATTTTTACTTCAAAAAGCAATTTCCTTCTAGCATATGATGGACTTGAGTCATGAAAATGAGGTTATCATCTTTTAACTGCAAACCTTAAAACTCCTTTTGCAGTGTTAAAAAGAACATTTCATTAACCTATTATCGTCCATTTTATAAACTGTTTGAAACTGCTCAATTTCACTTTCAACTCTAAGCCCTCCTTAGCAACAGGTTCTAATTTAACACCAATAAAAATGATGTGTGGTCAGACTAAGAAAAAAAAAAAAAACAATGCAAAATGATAAAATCCACCATGACTGTTGTATTACTGATGAATCCTAATTTGAACCAAGCCGAGCTACCCTATCTCCCAGCAATTACTTCCATATTAAACTACTTGTTCCAAAAGCATCTAGTTGGGATTTTGTCAGTGTTTCATAAAGAATGAATTCTAAGAGGGTGGCCTTGTGCTAGATATCAGTGCCAGTTTTACTCTCTGTCTAGAGAAACAGACAGAGAGAGAGAGATGTTTGGGGCAGGTCCTAATTAAGATAGCAGAAGGAAGTGGGGTCACTTACTGGTCAGTGTCCTCAATAGGAGGTGGCCCCAAACTTCCAGATACAGGAAGTACCAGCTCTGTAATAACTTTTGCATTCATAGAAAGTATGTTTACTCAAACGTAAATTGCCTTTGAAATAAGACTGTGGGCATGCCAAATATGGGTCCGTGGTTTACAAATTTTGGTTCACAGCACTTTCTCCTCTTCCTCAAGTTTGCTTTTAATTCATAGAAACTGCACTCCAAAGAGCAATGTGGTTTGTTTTTCTTAGAAAACTCCCTCTCCCGTGAATTTAAATGGGCACACAGTTCGTGTTCTGAACAACAATGAAATTATTTAAACAGGTGTCCAGGGAAGAAGGGTAGACAAGACAAGCTGTCTGTCGATGAGCTGATAAGCACCCTCTCCTGGAACGAACACTAAATAGACAGTTACTTTATTTAAAATGTGGAGTTCAAAGCCACATCAGAGTAAAACGTTCTCAAGCGACTGAGTTTAATGTGCTGTAATGAAAGAGCTTTATGTAGTGGACAGAGATAGGAGAAATTACTGAAACCTTAGGCTGGTTTAATTGGGCACCTTAGAACACAAACTTTGCTTTGTGCCTGGGATGCTCTGAACCTTAACAGAGTATATGTTTGCTTCTTAGTTTGTCACTAAACTAAATGGACTTTTAAATGCCTTATTTTTCCTTTCTATTTTTTTAAAATGTCTTTTCATCATTGTTGGTTAAAGAAACCAATCACAGAAGACAAGAGCCAAACTTGCCCTACTTTATAACTAAGAAATAAGCATAAATATCCACTATGTCATGAAGACAGACTTTAAAGCAAGGAGTGGAATTTGGACTGTGCCTTTAACACAACAATCCCAAAAAAGCTGCCATCGGGCTTGACAGCGAAGGTGATGCTGTGTTCGTGAAATATCTTCCAATTTAGGTTTCACCTGATGGACAAGTGTTCCTAAGAATCATATTCAGCCAATACTTTTAGAAAATTCATTATTTGAATCCTTGGACACCAAAAGCCCATCTGATAGAAATATAAGATGCTTCATGGAATAGATAAGTCTGGAGTGGGGAGAAATGAGAAAATGGTTTTAAAATATTGCTTCTACATCTTAAAGTCAGAGTTTCAAGTAGCTGGAAGTACAAAGTTCAGGCTCAGCAAGTGCTTACTTGGTGAAATCCTTCACTATGAATGCACTTCAAAAAGTTCATGGAAACACAGAGTTAAAAGATACATTTATTTTGCTGAAGAATGAATTTTGAAATTCAGTGCATAGTTTTTTTTCCTAATAAGCATTTTCTACAAATTTTTTGAAGCCCCCTTGTACCAACAACAAAAGATAACATGAATATATATTTTTCCAATTTACTTCAACTTTACCCATGCCAATGAAACCAACTTATACTTCCTATTCCATGCAAACAATTTTTAATAACTTGAACTTCTTGAAAAGGAGCCTATTTCAAAGGAATACCCCATCAGTGGTGTGCCAAGAGCCAGAGCGACTGTGTGCAGACTGACAGGACTAGGCAGCTTTCAAACCCAGCCACTAGGCCTCGTCTCTCCTTCCTGCAGGCGGACTTTTTATTAAAGTTAGTATTAAGCATTGTTGCCTGGAGCCTGATTAACAATTTATGCCTCCCTAAGCAGATTAGCAGAAGTCTGTCATCTTGATTTTTTAATTCTTAATTTGTGTTTGGAAACAAAATGTACCTCTGAGTTTTTATTTTCAGTAGTCTACTTTTCAGAATTCAAAACTAAATGAAGCATTGATCTTTCTGAGATACTTTCTGCTCCCCCTTTTACAGCAAACAGTGTCCAGGAGTGTCACTATATATTTCTATGACAAATAAAACAATTGCTTATTTGTTATGCAAATTGTTTTTCATCTCTCATTCAAATAATCCTATCTGTTATTTTAAGATTATTTTGAATTCTATTACTTAAGGAGCAAAAAGAAGAAAGATGATTGGGAAAATGGAAGAGGCTAATAATAAAAGCTAACATTGAGAGAGCACTTACAGGATTTCAGGCACTAGTCTAAATGTCTTACATAAATTTAATGTTCACAACAAGGCTCAGAAGGAAATACTGTCAATCTTCTCGATGTTAAAGATAAACCAGGGAACACAGCAGTTAAATAACTTGCCCAAGATCACACAGCTAGTACTCACTGAAGTTAAAATTAAAACACTGGCAGTCCTGAGAAACCGTGCTGTTTTAACTATTATATTCTTGCATCTCTTAATGCTTAATATGGAAGTACAAGTGTATACATACATATTAACCATGTGTGTGTGTTTATACAACCTCAGATAATACACAAGAAGACAGATTGGGTGATTCAAACGCATGTATCTCAAATACAAAAAAAAAACCTTCAAAGGTATGGGGTAATATATGAGAGGTCCTCAAAAAGTTCATGGAAAGCATATATTAGAAAAAAATTAAGCGTGAACTTCAAGAGAGTTTTGGCACCAAAATAAACACATTTTAATTCCATTTTCCACAAACTTGTGGAATTAACATTATTTTACCAATCATGTGTATACATTTCACAGGACTCAAAAATAAAGTCAGAAAGAAAACTCCTCTTTCCATTCCATCCCTCAACAAGTGTATCAGCGTATCCTATAATAAGTGGTATCAACTAATTATAGTCAAAGCAGCAGATTTCAGCCTCACAAATGCCACTTAGCTTTAGGCCTGGCTCTTCACTTTAATCTGAGTCAGTCTTGTAATCACTTATTGTTGGTCCCAAGGGAAACCTGTTTAGCGTGTCTGGAAGGTTTGGACTCATTTTTCATCAATATATTCATCCTCTAATATTTATTGAAAGCCCCCTGTGTTCAACACTAGAGAGACAGTGGGTAACAGGACATACACTAGCAATTTAGGGGAAATAATTAGATTCTTTCTTTATACTGTACAAGACCAGGAGTACCAGCCTTTGTGTATAATGAATAGGACAGAACAGGATACTCAGAGTTGATTAGTTTTTCCCATATTTACATCTTATATGAATACAGAAATTAGCTTTTAGTTCCAGATACATCATGATTACAGGGTTTCTATTCATTTTCAGGTTCAGCTTTTGACCACCTGTCTGGCTTGGAGAGAACCACTATACTCATCCCCACTACCAAAAACTTAATATAATTTTATATTTCTGATGGTGTGTCTCAGAATATTTTCATGGTATTTATTCCACCATCCCTACAGTTTCCCCAATGATTTGTGCCATAAATCACAAAGCCATATGTATACTGGTCAGCAGAAACACATTTCAGCAAGAAGTCATTCTACACAAGAAGATTTGTGGAAATGCAGGACTTGGGTGATGGAATTTCAATCTAATAACCAGTTTTGTGCAATAGTATTGGGTGCCACAGATAATGCTTTTGAAGTCAGGTAGGGTACAAAATGTATTCAATATTAAAATTACTGTTATAAACTGCCAGTTAGAAATTTGATTAAATTACTCAGTCTGTCAGGTTTGAGTCTCTGAGTCATCCAATAGATTAGGGTTGCTGAATCTGGAGTTTAATGCCCCCAAACCTGGTGCACATTCAGCTGGTGTAAACTGGTACTGACCTTCTGGTTGCTGACTCAGGTGTCCTCACTCATCTTCATCTGCCCAAAACTTAGAGGACCTCCAGGAAAAAGGTCAAGGGTCACTTTCTCCAAGAAACTTTCCCTGACCTCCACCTACCTGTCCTGCTCCTGGCTTAGATTTCTCATGATCAAGCAGTAGCCTTTGCCTGGTCTCGGTGTAACTGTACAGTCATCTTGTCAGAAGTCTCTGCATGACTGGCTAGGTCTGACCCATCACACTCCAAGCATCTTGAGAACACAGCCACCGAGTCTTACTTTTAGCACTGTTTTTGACGAACGGTAAGAACTCAGTGGATGCTGCTTACAAGAACAAATGGAGACTGCTCATTATGAAACTCTGGACTACATTTATATGCTTTTACATTATTCATGTTGAATTTTAGGTTTCTTTTCTTATAATCTGATTTCCTTTGGTTGCATTATGGGATACACTTAGGAAGCAAGAGAGTCCATGCCTGCCTCATAGACGGCCCAAAGATGAGTCCACCCAACAGAAGGGAGATGTGCATGAAATGACCTTGGTGCCTTTGGCCAAATGTCTGAAATACAGTTACAGGTCCCATAACTGCTGGGTCTCCTAACAGAATAATTGAGTGTCTTATCTAAAAGTTGACATTGCTTTGGTCACTTGCCCCAAGCATAAAATTGTTTAGTTTTTATTTACGTGGTTATGTTGAAAAATGTGGCTGTAGATTTTTTTTCTCATAGATTTAGGCAAGTATGACAAACCCTGGTTATTTTTTGGCTTATTATCCACCCTTGGTAGTATATCAAACTGAATCTACAAAACCATCTGTGGAACAGTCTTATGTATGTGCTTTATGAATCACTTCTCGGCCTTTTGGCTAAGATCAAATGTATGTGCTTTATGAGCAAAATCATTTTTCTCTTAAATTCTTACCTTGGAAATATTTCTTGACTTTCTACAGGAAGTCTAATATCCGATTTTACGTACCTTGTTGTAACCTTGAGTACAGCTGTACAAAACAGATTGAATTAAATCCAGCTGATTATACAGTCCTGTTTCATTCCTTAAGTGGCCGTCAGTGCATGGAATAGGATCTTCATGAATATTGCTTGGCAATGAAATATGCAGTTCAGCCTAATTCTATCCTAGCATGCCAAATGTTTTGTAAAGTTGTGAGATGAAGTGGGAGAGGTTTGGATGATGTTCCTTATACTTCCCCCATCTAATGTGATATCCCTCAGCCTGAAGTTAAAGGCACATAAAGAGCTTTAAACCTACTAATCAGTAGAACAGAACTCAGGATTTTTGTGGGTTTTTTAAAAATGTAAATGGCTTCCCTAGAATAAAATCTAAAATAGGCATCATTGCACCTTCTAGCAAGTTTTCCCGTTGTATCTGACTACAATGAAAAATATTAATTCCAAGAGGAGTAGAATTGGAACACTAGTTCCCAACATTGTTTTTCTGCCCCTCCACTAGCCCCTTGATTAAGCCCTTCCAACCAGTAACCTCTCTCATTAACAGGAGTAATCTAAAATGGCTAAGGGCAGTCCTCTCCCACACTGCTCATCCCCAACCTTAAAATGAGAAGTGCAAAATTAAAAAGATTTTGGAAGTGGTTAAGCTAGTAGGAGTGAAGGATAGGCCAATAAGTAACCCTATTAACATGGAAAGATAATTAGAAAAGCAAGTTACAGTTTTTACAGTCAGCATCCTTAAAATCTGATTACAGCTGTCTTCTCTGTCTTCAGTCAATCAGTATGGATAAGAAAATCCCATCTCAAACTGGATTTCAAAATCAATAAAATTACTATTTTATATAAGGGACAATCCATAGGAACTCAGGCTCCAACTGATAATAATGAAAAACTCAGGATCTTTCTGTCTTCCTCCTGCTATCCTGGTAGGCATCAAAGTCATTCATCTGGTGATTTCCCTCAGTTTCAAGTGGCTGCCAGCAGCAGCTGGAGCTGCCTCTTTCTTGTTCTTGTCTAGCAGAAAAGAGAAAAAAAAACTCTCTCACAGTCAAGGATAGCACCCTTCAGTCCCATTGAGCCAACTCAGGTTATGGGACCACCCTCAATACAATCTTAATTGCTGGGAAATCCTAGGTACTATCTGGCTTTTTATACTAAAGATCCATTATTGGGATCAGGTTTCCTTAAAGCCTGCGCATGTGGGCTTGTGCACGCACAGAGAGAAGATACCTGAACAAAACTGGAATTTTGTTAGGAATTAGGAAGATGGGAAAGGAAGCTGGGGAGTGAACCTGCACAGTCCACCACAGTTTGGTCACTTAGAGTCGATATTGCTCTTAGTGAAAATGTAAGCATTATACAAGTGAGGGATTCACTGGAATTCAGTTTAATAAACTACAGCTTTAGAGGTAACAGATAACAAAATCAAACTCACCTATACCTGTTCCACTGAGTGATGGTTCCCTGCAAAGTGGCAACTTTGAGCAGTCCTTAACCATCTCAACGGCCTCTCTTCCTATCTTTTCTTTTAGTCTGTGCATGAAACGGGTTTTTAGTGTGTTTGAGAATAGACTGACTAGAAATGCATCACTGTCCAAAAAGAAAACATTTTTTTTCATCTAGGGATTTGAAGCTTAACTAGCTGGAAGGGAAATATAATTTCATTTTGTTCTCATAGTCTCATTTAGAAAATAGCCTTAAGAGATTCAAAGGACACCAGACCACGTGTGCACTTGCCTTGTTCCCAGGGGGCTTGGCTTGGGCTTTAGTTTCCCCAGTATATTCTGAAGTGTTTTCTTAAGCAACATTTTTGCCTTCAGCCCTATCTTGACCACTGGAGCTTTAAGAAACTTAAAAAAAAGTATTCTTTAAAACAGTGTCACAAAATAATTTTTTTCTTTCTTACTATAAATATCTCAAGTCCTTCTTTTAGAAGACTTCTTTTTTTCCTTTCAGGTTTTATGTGAAAGATAAATATGCTGAAATGCAGATGTTTATCAAAACAGCATAAGAATTAATTATAAAACATAAAATGAAAAGCTGGCAGAATTTTACACCTACTTTATGGGTAGTTTTAGGCAAAAGTCAGGTTTTTGGGTTGCCTTTTTTACAAATGCATTTACATTGATGTGATGTATGGCACACAAAAAGGATGTTCCTGAAATGGAATAAAATCTTAAATCTTAATTTTTTTACTAATCTTATTTGTATCCTTTAGAGCTGACCTTGCTACAGTATGAGTTCATGTCTTTACAAATGTAACTGTTACATAAATGTCTTACTTTTTTTTTTTTTGGCCTAACTGGGTCAAAATTTTAAACCATGACCATAAAGTCTTAATATTGAATTAGGAAATGAACTATACAAGGACACTCCAAAAGTTGATGGGAAGTGAAATTAAAAGATAAGTTATGTTGGTGGATGCAAACAAAAAATTTGAAATTGTTATCTGCAAAGGGTTTTCAAAAAAAGATCAAGGAAAATGTTTATTATGAAACAACTATGCATGATTTCAAAAAACTTTTATACCAAACTTATACCAATTTATCTTTAAGTCAATTTCCAATAAACTTTTTGAAGGACTCATATATGAAATTTGAAGAAAGGGGGCATCTTTCTCATTGAGCGCTTTTTTTTTTAAGATTTATTTATTAATTTGAAAGGCAGAGTTACAGAGGGAGAGAAGGAGAGGTCTTCCATCTGCTGGTTCACACCCCAGTTGGCCGTAACGGCCAGACCTGTGCCAATCCGAAGCCAGGAGCTTCTTTTGGGTCTCCCATGTGGGTGCAGGGGCCCAAGGAGTTGGGCCATCTTCCACTGCTTTCCCAGGCCATAGCAGAGAGCTGGGTTGGAAGTTAAACAGCCGGGACTTGAACCAGCGCCCATATGGGATTCTAGCACTGCCTGTGGCAGCCTTACCTACTACGTTACAGTGCCAGCCCTGTTGTTGAGCTTTTAAACTACTGTTCTCATGCATGCAAAGGCAGTCCCAGGTTGACTGTGTAGGGACAATGACTATGCAGTCTGTCAGAGGCCCTGTCAGATATTTCTCTAAGTGCAGCATCCTCTGATAGAGTGAGGATGATGGGAGTTCCAACTTTATCAAGGTATTGTGAAGAGACACTAAAATAATGCTGAAAACAACTTTGGTATGATGCCTAGCATGCAGGAAGCACCCCAAAACATCAAATGTTTCTTTTGCAGCTGCTGCTGTCATTGTCATCACTGCTTTTTTCAAATTTTCAGTCAACTTGGGGATCTTGGGGATTTTCTTTCAGCATCCTGCTTGCTTTTATTTATTTATTTTTTTAATTTCACTAATTGGAACGGGCCACAGCATCTTTTCAAGTCACAGTGTAATTTGCCACTGGGGGCAATGTGCCTGTAACTCTACTCGATAAAATGTGTTTCAGCTGACACGGTGAATGTGCCAAATATGGCTGAAATCCAGGCTTTCCTCAGAGCCTCTTCAGTGCTCTTCCTCGGGAAATGTGCAACCCGAGCCTGGCTCCTCCTCTGGGCTTGTGAACGTGTGAATCTATGTAGCCAAGATGAAGTCAGAATGGGAGATGTGACTTCTGTTGCAATTACTGTAACCAGGGTGCCAGCCTGCCCTAGCACATGAGGTGATGACTCAAGAAAGCAAGAAATCACAACGGTGGCATCAAAAACACATAGCGCACAAACAGCACAGCACAGCTCCACTCACCAGAATCACCTCAAATAAAATGGGGAAGTGAGCTTATGATTCTGGAGATCAAGGCTACCAACCGGTCAAAGCTGGTTTTTCAGTCCAAACTGTGCCTCTAAAAAACCTCCCTTTGCCATTCCCAACTCCTATTTGTCCAACAGCTATTCATTCATTCATAGTCACTCATTCATGGGTTCATCCTTATTTTCAGCAAGTACTGGGGGGTTACCTACTGTGTCTGAATTACAGCAGATACAGTGATAACCATATTCCTTTTCCTTCACTGTGAGCTTTTACATCTCCTGGAAAATTCTCTAAAAGGACTGGTAGAAGACATTTTGAATGTATATTCCTCAAATCTGAAAACACAAGATGCAAGCTACCTCCCGAGTAGGCTAACAGATGATAGGAAAGGATGTTAGAATCCATGGAAACAATGGAGGTAGAGAAGGAAGGCAAACACATCAGAAAGTCTTCCAAGAAGCACAGGCTGCAGACATGCCAATGTGAGGCAGAGTGCAATTCACCGTACGGATGAAAGGCTCAAAATTAAAGCTACAGTTCTGGATATCGCACAAGGGAACTAGCTCTTGGTGTCTCTATTCCACGTGGATCTCTGGGGGAAACAGAGGCGCAGCTTAGCTCAGGAGAAGAGCTCAGGAGATGCATGCTGGGCTGCAGGTTGCTGGGAAAAGGAAAACAGCAGACTGTTCAGTATAAGAGTCAGCCCAGTCTGAGCAATAAGCCGCGGCTTAAACAGGTTTACGCGGGATGTGATTGTAAGTCTTTTTAACAGCCTGTAAAAGTCTTTTTTTAAAGCCTTTTCGGAAGTAGTTTCCTCTTTTCCTGTTGTGGACTGTCAGTTGGCAGATGCCGTGGGGTGCAGTGGGGGGATCTGCTTTCTAAAAAGCTCTTAAATAATGCTGATTAAAAATCTCTTCTAAAGCTATCTGCAGAACAGTGCCCTGCCCTCTTCTCTTGTCCTGCCCAACCTTGTCTGATTTGCCAATTACTTCCTTCAGAAACCCCTCTCATTCTCTGACACCTGTGCTGTCATAACACCCCTGTCCTGACAGGCAACTGCCAATTCTCACTGAAAAATGATTGTCAAACATTTCAACACCAGCGCCCAAGAAGAGCTCCCTCCTCTGCCCACTGGCACCATAGAAACCACCAGTGTTCCTCCTAACTATGAGTCCCAGAAGCCGTTGGCTCTAAGACTCACTGGCCCTGTGACCTGCCTGGGTCCTGGGACAGTCAAAGAGGGGAGGGTCTGTCTTCAAAGGACCACAGCTTTCTTGAGGAAGCCTTGAGGACCTGAAAGGTGCACAGAAAGGAATTTGCACCTTAAAAAAAAAATCAACCAGGCAGCAGGCAGGGAGAAAGCTAAATACATCGGGCAGTGCTGCTGACTTCACAAAGAGGTCATGGGGGCATGTCATGCAACTCAAGCGCTCTTGTTTTTAACATCTCTCAGGATTAAATTCTGCAGGCCATTTTCATACGCCCTAAGGAGAACAGAATACCATCCATATATTGTTAAAAGGCATTAATTAGGTTTAGCTCTGACACCCAAGAGTAATAGTCTCTGACCTAACGCCCCAACCTCCAACCAGGGGATTTAGATGAGGCTAATGGCTGTTGCACGATCGGATCTGTGTCACATATTGAATACAGGTCAAAGGCTGACTGCTTCCTGCAGAAAACAAAAGTAACCTTTCCAAAGCACTGTTTCATATTAGCGTAGGCCCACATGCTCGGGATCAGGAAGAAATCACGTTGTCTCTAAAAGAAATCACGTTAACAGAAGATCACATTCGAAGCTAACGAGTTTGGCAATGGAGCTACATTCCTGTAAACCTTTTTTACTGATTGCAGATAAATTTTGACCATAAATTAGTGGGGGGGTGTCGCTCCCCCTCTTCGTGGAGGAGCGACACTAGACCCTGCGTAGGCTTCATATCCGAGTCACGGCACCATTATGTCGCTCCCCCTCTTCGTGGAGGAACGACACAGGACCCTGCGCTGTTCTTTTGTCTGCTCGGCCCTCCCCGGGTTTGCTGCTGGTTCTTCCCGGGTTGGCTACCATCCCTTCCACCTCCGTGGAAGGGCGGTTCCCCCTGGCCACTTTCCCCACTTCCACAGGGGAGCGGCACACCGCCGGCTGGCTCTCTCGGGGGCTGCTCAGGTGTTCCTTCAGATAGATGTTCCTGGTGCATGTTGTCTCTCTCCTCCTTTATAATCCTTTTCCACCAATCCCAACTCAGCTGCCCACATGCCGAGTACGCTGCTCTCCTCCAATCAGGAGCAGGTCCTACAGTTTATTGGTTGAACTGGAGGCAGCTGTATAGAAGCTGTTTCCTCCTCTCCCAGCGCCATATTGTGGGAGAGCAGATGCATAGAATAAGTCTTAATTCCAGTAACTTAGTCTAGTCCGAGTTGCTCCCCACAGGGGGGAAAATGTGATCATGCCCTAGTACAGTTCTGGAAACTTAAATGAACTGCTAACTTCAAATCATTTTGTATTATAATTTTCCTCTTGCTACTTTCAAGATGTCTAGTTTCAAAGTGTTTGAAACTTTGATAAGGAAAGCATTACAATTGATATTAGTTCATTCGTGAAGTCTAATATAAATGGATCAAGACACATATATGATGATTAGACTTAATTGTTTTTTAGCTAGCCGCTACAATTGAAATTACAGTCCTGCTGCTGAGACAATATCCTACACAATTTCAGATAAATTGGCAACTGCTTTCTACTATAATTCTCACTGAATATTCTCTTGAATCATGCCTATCATTAACTTTAATATATATTCAACTATAATTACAAGAAAAGTCTTTTAGTAAGCACCAATCAACTAGTTAGTGATGCTTTCTGTGGCACTTTACTTTTTTATTGAAAATACTTAATGAATTTTTAAATACTTTAAATACAGTAGCACATAGAATTAGATACTACATTTATTGAGCCACAATAAACTGCTGTGGGTATGAGTACTATTCAACCCATGCTTCACTATAGTTCCTGCACTGGATACCTGAAATAATTTAAGACATTTAATTTTCTGTTTTTGCTAATCATGCTTTTAGAAATGCAGAGAAGGAAACAGGCTTTGGAGTAACACCAAAACCTACATAATAGGAAATGTAAAACCAAAGAGCTTAGGGCCAATTCAATTCTACCATATAAAATAATCACTGGTTAGAGCAAATCAGTGTTTTGAGGGTATAGCCTAACAGGATACAATTTAGATACTTACGTAAAGTTGAAATTCTATGTATGGTGTACAGGACTCATTACTCGCTCCAAAGCAATTATTTTAATGCTTTTATCTCTAAATTAAAGAATATTGCCATATGTGGAGGGGTCTTCAAAAGCTCATAGATGAGGCAAGTGCTCTGCCTAGCATTTAAGACAGCAGTTACAATTTCACATTGGAGTTACTGGATTCAATACCTGATTTTGGCTCCTGCCTACAGCTTCCTGCTAAAGTACATCTTGAGAGGCAGCAGTGATGGCTCAAGTATTTGGGTTTCTGCCAATCACTAAGGGGACCTGTATTGAGTTCCTAGCTCCTGGCTCTGGCCTGGCCTAGCCCTAACCATTGCAGACAATCTGAGAATTGAAACAGTGGATGGGAGAGCTCTCATCCCCACCAGTATCTATCCCTCAGCCTCTAAAATTTAAAAAAAAATGGGAAATATATATTATGAAAAAACTATGCATGGGTTTAAAACATTTTTGTACCAAATAAGCATTTTTAAATTCCATTTTCCATGAATGTTCCAGAGCCCCTTGTACATGCAGATGAAGAGCAGTAATTAGATTTAGGAGGCAGTGTCTTCATCTAGGTGCTCACTAGCAAAATGAGCTTGATAGGTCACTCAACCACATTGTCCCTCAACATCCTCCCTCTTTAAGTTACTGTGATGATTAAATGAGATACATGTATGGTATTGGCTCAATAAACCTGAGCAATTTTGACATTATTGTTCCTGGGCTGCAAAATTTACCCAAGGAATGAAGTGTCTCCTGATACGTGTAAATCACACATGTCCTTAAGGAAACCAGACAGATCCCTGCATAGAATCAAACCTGGGTCATCTAATTTGATGGTAGACAAGAAAGCTCCCCATTTGTGCCAGGAAACAGATGATGTAAAATCTGAGTTTTCTGGCAATGACTGCATTGCAAAACACAGTCACCTTTGTTAAACAAGTGGAAGGTTCTTTGGATTTTCAAAATCCACATCCTCCTACATAAGAAATATAAAGGGATCATGTTTACAATTTCTCCCAAATAGGCTATTGTATTATTTAAATCATTCATTTGTGCATACATTCAATATAGTTTTAGAACATATAATACATCTCACTGCTTTTGAAAACTGGGTTGTATTTTTATTTGATAGGCAGACAGAGACAGGGAAAGAAAGTGATCCTCCATTCATTGATTTACACCTCAAATGCCCTCAACTTTTAGGTCTAGACCAGGCCAAAGTCAGGAGCCTGGAACTTAATCTAGGTCTTCCACACAGGTAACAGGAACACAGGTAACTCAGCCTTAACCCACTGCCTTCTAAGACGTGCATTAGCAGGAAAGCGGAATCAGAAGTAGAGCCAGACCTTGAAATCAGGAACCCCAATATGGGATGCCAGTGGTCCAAGTAGTGTCTTAATTGTTATGTCAAATGTCTTCCCATTTTTTTTTCTTCTTAGGTGATTATTTCTAGGCTTGAGAAGTTTATTTCTAATTCATGTTTATTTTGATGACTCAGTTGTACAAAAATATTACAGTAAATTTCTTGGAGAAAAAGAATATTGGGACCAGCATTATAGCACAGTGGGTTAAGCAGCCACTTACAATGCCAGCATCCCATATCAGAATGTTGATTCAAGTCCTGGTTACTCTGTTTCTGATCCAGCTTCCTGCTAATACTCTGGGAAGGCAGTGAAAGATGAATAAAGTAGCTGGGGCCCTGACACTCACATGGGAGGGCAACATGAAATTCCTGGCTCCTGGCTTCAACCTGGCCCAGAACTGCTGTTGCAGCCATTCGGAGAGTGAACCAGTAAATGGAATATTCCTCTTTCTTTGCCTCTCCCTCTCTCTCTTTCTGAAGCTCTGCCTTTCAAATAAATAAGTTAAAAAAAAATGTTGACACTCTAACAGGAGGGAGTAATCTACAGCTCTCAAGCCAAATCCATTCACTAATTTTGAATGCCTTACAAGATGAGAATAGTTTTTACATTTTTAATAGCTGAAAAAAATCAAAAGAGTAGTATTTCATTAGTACATTATATCTTATATAAAATACAGAATTTACATTTTAATGCCTATAAATAAAATTTTATTGGAACAAATCATTTACGTATTATATATGGCTCCTTTCACACCACAAAAGCGAGTTAAATACACACTAAAATCTTTTAGGAAAGATGAACATCTTTACTATTGCCACTTGGAAAAAGAGTCTTTTGTAATATAGCAAAGCCTTTTAAAAAACTGCACAAGCAAATACGAAAAATTCATTTGAAATCAGTTGTCCATAGAAAGCTATAATAAATTGTAGTTCGGGTGCTAGACGAGCCCACAAATGCTGATTAACTTTTAATTTATTTGAACTATGGTGTTAAGAGTCTGAATGATGAAGTCTGAAAATAGGCGGCTGTAAGCAGGAGGGAAAGATTCCCATAGCCTTTTCTGGGGGAAAGACTGCAGCTCCAGGGGCCAGCGCCATGGCGCGGCAGGTAAAGCTGCCACCTGGGGTGCCGGCATCCTATATGGGTGCCGGTTCGAGTCCCAGCTGCTTCACTTCCGATTCAGCTCTCTGCTTTGGCCTGGAAAAGTAGTGGAAGATGGCCCAAGTCCTTGGGCCCCTGCACCTGCGTGAGAGACCTGGAAGAAGCTCCTGGCTCCTGGCTTCGGATGGAGTGCAGCTCTGGATGTTGAGGCCACGTGGGGAGTGAACCAGTGGATGGAAGACCTCTTTCTCTCTCTGCCTCTGCCTCTCTGTAATTCTGCTTTCAAATAAATAAATAAATAAATCTTTTAAAAAATGCACAGTATAAGGTCCCTCTGCTTAAACAGTGTGAGAACATCTGTGGAGAAAGGCCCTAAGTCTATGCATGTGTAGAGCTACACTTTTTTTTTATGGGATGTGGCAGCTTTAACTGCCATGCCACAGGACTGGCCCCTACTGTGCATTTTATATTCCTTACAGTACTCAGCAACAGCATTTATAAGTGCTTATATACTTATAAGTGTATATATTAAATGAAGTGGGATCCATTTGTTCCTAGATTTGGATACTGAATGGCCAATGTGGCCTCAATTTGCCCACACAATCCTTTGTCTGTCTCTTATTTGGTAACATTTTCACAAATTGAGACACTGTGCCTGATTCTGGGAAGGGATACAAGATACTATATACACAGGTTACAGTTTAAGAAGTACCCAGGAATAAGAAAATAAACCTGAGCCCCAGTTCCAGCTTTGCCTCTGTTAACTAATATTTTAATTAACTTTGGATTTAGGACATGGCTTTCTGTTTTGCTATTTAGTTCACTTGTCAAAATTTAAGCCAGTTTTTGGGAATAGAAAAAAACTTTGTTATCTGTATTTATCTTAAATACTGGTATAAATTGAGTGTACCTAGAGCTGAAGCTGGAATTAGGTATTTAGAATGTCATTCCTTAACTAGAAAAAGTATTGGTTTTTTTCTATTGTTATTTAAGTCTTTTAATTCATTTTACAACCAAATTGTTAAATAGTGATCCTCTTATTATACATGTGAAATTTCAGAGAATATGTAATCACACACATACCAACTTGAAATATATTTACAATATTTTTGCATTGAATTTTTTAAGCTTAATTATAATACATTATCCAATGAAGCAATTAGACATTTTATAAGCAAAGAACTTCACAAAAACAACTAAAAAGGACACAGTACTCAATTGCTGTATTTAAAATTATAACCAAAAGAACACTATACCTGAAAGGTTTATCTTGCATGTCTCAAAGATTTATAGTTAATTAAAGTAAAACATGGGTAGTAATTCCAAATGCATTGCAATTTCATCCATTTAACAAAGAGCTTATTTCACTTGTATAAACTGTAGATGTGAGAAAGCCCAGGGATTCCCCCCGCTGTTGTTATAGAAATTATACCTACTCCAGTTAATTTTGATAGAAAGGTCCTTCCTGGTTCCTTCCCTTTTCCCCATATCCCTCAAGGCTGGATCCTTTCTGGCAGCCTCATATTCAGCCCATGAAAGCCCAGTCATCTCTAGCTTGAAATACACACAATCCAGCTCCTATCTGTTCCGTCTACTCCCAGAACCAAAGTCCAAGCCAACATCTCTTCCTGCAAAAACCTCTAAGTTGCCTGCCTGCCTCCCTCCCTCCCTCTCTCTCTCTCCCACTTCTGTGGAACCGAGGCTCTACAGAAAGAGTTGTCTGTGAGATTTAAATCAAAACATGTCACTCATGCTGCCTCTAAAGCATCTGTGGTCCCCATGGCACTCACCTGCCCTGATCACACACCACCCTTCCTGTCTTGTATACTGCACTTCAGCCACGTTTAACCTCTTTTTCCTCTTCAGATGTAACAGGTAATTTTGTGTGTCAACTTGGCTGGGCCAGTGTGCCCAGATGTTTGGACAAACATTCCCAATATTCAGTGAAGGTGATTTGGGCATGGGTTTAATATTTAAGTAGGTGGACTTTGAGTAAAGTGAATTACTCTCTACGGGGTGTGTGTGTGTGTGTGTGTGTATGTGTGAGTGTGAGTGTGAGTGTGTGTGAGAGGACAGAAAGAGAGAGCAAGATGGAATTCTGCCAGCAGATGGCATTTGGACTCAACCTGCAACTCTTCCTTGAGCCTCCAGCCCACCTGCCTACCCCATCAGATTACTGTTGATTCATCAAACCTCCACCCAACTCTGTATCCTTAAAATCTCTCTCTCTCTCTCCGTCTCTCTCTACACACACACACACACACACACACACACACATCCTGTTCATTCCATTTATCTGAAAAACCCTGACCACCATCCTCCAAACATGCCCAACCTTCTGCCATTTAAGTGCCTTGGCTCTCGCCATTCCCTGTTGTTGGAACTCCCTTCCCAGACTCCGCATACAACTGCCTGCTTCACCTCATTCACGTCTCAGTTCAAAGCCACTCACCCCAGATGCACCATCACATCTCCCATTTCATTTCCTGCTGAAAACTTCTCTCAGCGAAATCACTTCTGTTAATTTGTTTATTTTTTGTTGTCTATTTCCCCTGGTAGAGTCCAAGTTCTGAGAGAGAAAAGTTCTGTTCTATGTTGTTCCCTGCTGGGTCCCCAACACCTACAATAATGTGTGAGACACAGTAAATATTGACTACATCAATAAATAAACAAAGGAATTAGAGAAGCATTTCTGTTAAAGTCCCAATGATTTCCTATGCACTACCAAGCATCGGAATTAATTCACTCCAAGAAATCATTCACCTGTAGTCCCCACTGTAAGCAAGAAGAAAACCAGTTAAATATCGCATACAATATATGTGATTTTTCACACATAGAGTGCTTACATCTTTTAAAATTTTTACATATTTATTTTCATTTTATTTGAAAGACAGAGAGAGGGAAAGAAAGAGAGAGACAACTTCCATCTACTAGTTTACTCCCCAAATGCCTGCAACAGCCTGAACAGATGCAGTACAAAGCCAGGATTTCAATCCAGTCTCCCATGTGGATGTCAGGGCCTCACATACCACTGCCTCCCAGAGTGTTCATTAGCAGGAAACTGAAACTGGAAGCAGGCTTGAATCCAGGATGCCAGTGTCCTGAACAGCATCTTTACCACCATACCAGACACCCACCCCAGTACTTAGATCACAAATGGGAAAACTCAGATAGATGAGGATACTAAAATTGTCTCAAATTCCTCCATTTTTTGGCATAGTGTAGTCTACTATGTCTCTGAATAAGTCACAGCCAGACCTTTATTCTTCCTTTGTTGACCTCTATAGTTAAAAACAGTTCTTTATATTTTCCTATGACAAATCTTCCCTGTTGGAGAACAGATTTTCTTTTCAGCATATAGACATAGCTTTAAAGCTCTACCTGCGAACCAGGTTCTTTTTTGAAGTAATGAGACAATATTGTCCATATTGCCACAATCAAAGCAAATTCTTGATTTGTTAAAACCTGAGAACTCAGGAAGCAGGACCAGTTCCAACGGATATGCTCACTCCATTTAAAGGTGTTTGGAATATCTTAACTTCATAAGCACATGATATCACACTCCTTGAATCTTAAATCATCTTATAGTATGATTCTTAGAGTTAGCTTAGGTGATTAAAGTAAAAAGGCCACATTCTTATTCATTTATTCACTCGTCTGTTCATCCCAATTATTTTCTTTTTAATCATGAAGCATTGCTAAGCACCAGGTATGAGCTGGGTGAGGAGTATACACTGGTGAGTAAAACAGACATCATCCCTACCCTGGCAAAGCTTACAGTCTGGTAGAAAAGGGAAAACAGGCTAAGCAAATATGTCAACAAACAGATATGTATTTTTGAAGTGTAATATAGATGTGCTGTGAGACAGCAGTGCTGCAAGGGGGCAAAGACTCGCTGGGAAGGCATATTCTCCGATATGGGAGCCATCAAGGCCTTTTAGGCCATGCTATTTGATTTTTCAGCCTGAAGGATGGAAAGGAGGAGACCAGGAAAAAAGCACAGGGAGATGGAGCTGGGGAGAGTTCCAGGAAGAGGGGCGGCATGAGTAAGGACGGATGGGAAAAGTGCTTGCTCCAGCAGCTGAAGGAGTCTTTTCATGGGGCATAGTCCCCAACATCTTCTGGATGCTTTTTTTTTCCTTTAGCCCTTGGCTAGGACGCTGCACTGTCATGTCTGAATTCTCACCCTATCCTGGACATGGGGTGTACAGGGGCAGACATCTGAATGGAGACCATGTAGTTTGTCATGCAAATTGAATCTCTTGAACAGCATTCGATTTAATAGATGTGCCTCTTGTTCATTATGCAAGCACAGCCTGGCTGCACATTGACGAGGTCCTTTGTCACTGCACAACTCAGTCTGTCCCCAGTCACTCCTCGCTCACTCCTCAAGCCTCCAGCCCACTGACAGACTCCTTTAGAAAGCCAACACTTCTGATTGGATAGATGGAATCAATAGTTCATTTATGTACATACAGAAGCGCTGATTCTGTAGGCCAAATCAGAAACCTCCTACTGGTCTTACACTCAGCCTATAAACATCTAAGTCATCTAAAATCAATTTCAGTCCTATCCTGAAAGAATTAATACAAAACCTCTCCAAGTCACAGAAGCTTGGAAAGATGAGGACAATCATTCTCCAGATTCATAGAAAATTTATCTCACTGATGAATTTTACCTATCAGGGGGTGTTTTTCACTGGCCTTTATTAAACATTTTATTAAATATACCTGGAAGAAGACCGTTATCAAAGATCAATGACTCATGGAAGGAATTGGATTTGGAAAACTTGGCTGAGTCATGATAAAAGTTGGTGACTTGTGTGCACTTGATATGATGACTTTGTGCCATCTTGTTCTTGATTTCGTCTATTCATCATTTGTTCATCTATAAAATATGATAAGTACCATCTCTCTAATGAAAGGTATTAGTTAACAGATTTAGGCACATTAATCAGTTAATCAAAGCAAATACTGTTTCAGGTGTTAGGGGAAAAGCTGTTAAAGATGATACGATGTGATGGGCAAACTTGCATTGTAGAGAATTATACGAGAAACTTGAAATTCCAGCTTGGTCACATGAGTTATGAGATTTTTGAGACAGGTATTTCCTTGAATTCTTCAGACTACAGTTTTTCCACCTATAAAAGCAGAGATCAAAGCTGTTAGATTTCCAGTGTGGATTATGTGAGAAGCCGGTTGCAAAGCCACTGGGGACACCTTGTTCTCAGAGAGTAAGCTCCTAGTACACGCTCGTTTGCCTTTCTTTTACTTACTAGCATTTTCAATAAAACCATAAAATATCTTTTCCCATTGTGCTTTTAAGTATAGGAGAAACTTCTCAAACCAGATTTTCTATAAAAATCCTTACAAAAGAAATAAATCTGAAAATAACACGACTGTTTTTGGATAGGAATGTTCACCACTTCTAAAGATGTTTGATACTGGAAATATATGGCTTCAAACAAACAATATACAATGACCAAACTCTGACAATCAAGTGAATGTTCTATAATTCCAACCTTTCCTGACTCTAAGAATGTAATCTTGTCATCATGTAAAAGTGATTGATACAGATATAAAGTTAACCCTGCATATAAATCAGAGAGAGTGAATTAGATATAAGCCCCTTATTTTCCTAATTGTCATACATATCAAGGTGTATGCATTTTTATTTTTCTTCAAATAATTCTATAGAGTTTTTTAATTTAAAAAAAAATTTCCAGAGAATACATTGAATGACCTTAACATGAAAGTGTTCTCTTTTGATGATTCAGATAGCAGGGCAACCAGAGTCACTTTTCAGGTGCCACGTTCAATGTTTAGACTTTGGTACACTTCACCTCACTCAAATCTCTCCATCTTTATCAGTAGACTTATAACACAGAGGAGAAACTGAGATTCAGAGAAGATAAGAAATGTGCTTAAGGTAAAATAATTCATTGACTGTTTTAACTTTTTTAGTTTTCTTCTTTATTTGAAAGGCAAAGGGAGAGAGAGGGAGAGGGAGAAGGGGAGAGGGAGAGAAAGAGAGAGGGGGACAATGAGAATGAATATGAATCTCCTGTCCACTGGTTTACGACCCAGGTGCCTACAATAGCCATGGCTAGGCCATGCCAAAGACAAGAACCCAGAAATCAATGTGGATTTCCCAAATGGGTGGCAAAGACCTAGCTACTTGAGCTATCATCCTATGTACCTCCCAGGATGCACATTCGGAGAAAGCTGGATTTGAAGTGAAGCCAGGACTCAAACTAGGCACTCCAATACAGGATACAGGTGTCCCAAGAAGCCTCTTAACCAATTTGCCAAATGCCCTTCCCTCAGTGAAGGTTTGATAACCTATATCAAAGTCCACACCACTCTATTCATTAATTGCACATGGCAGCAATAAAATTAAGCCAATCTAATATGAATTTAGGTCATCTGCCGTTTTATTTTTGGGCACTATCCTGACTAATACTGTATGATCATTAGATATTTGAGGGACTATGTTTTCTTTCAACATCTTCGTATTCTGAAATGGTGAAATCTTTTGTCCTTTGACAACACCCAGTCAGTCTCTCTCTCTCTCTCTTTCTCGCTCCCCCGGACTCCACCCCATTTTCCTTGTAGCCATAACTTCAATCTCTCATAACAGCGTTTCAATGCATCCCATTCTTTCTTGCAGTTGACTTATCTGCAAGCTCGCGGATGACACACATATCTTTTGAGCAGCGGAGATTTGTTTAGAAGCCCTTTTGAAAATGAACCAGATTTTAAGGAAATAGATTCATAGTGAGGGATAAAATTTGCTCTTAAGATTCGCTTGATATACTTTCCTCTCTCTTTTGTTAAACTGCTTTGCTCACATTTCTCTTAGTATTTATTTCTCCTTGAAGAATTTGTTGTCACAAAAATTAATTACTTTGCTGCTAATAAAATTAGGGTTTCAGAAAAACGGAAGCTTGGTAACATTATCCCTCCTTCTGGGAAACACACTTGTGCTCTCTAATGTGGAACTTAGGAGTTTTATAAATCCAGCACTTTGTTTAAATAGTTTAATGAGATTCTTATTTTATTCTTTTTTGTAATTATTGTAGAATGTGTGCAGCTCTTGGTGATTTGATTCTTAAAAAACTAATTAGTGTGCTATAGAATGATTTGTCTTTTGTTAATTTCCATTAACATTACATTTTGGTGTGGGTGGTGTGTGTTGCAGTGGATTCCCTGTGGGCATCACTGGATGAAATGCATATTTAACTGTGTCCAATAGAATCATTGCTAATAAATGAATGAGTCAGAAGAAAACAGAATGGAACTTTGATGAGCCTTTTATTTGAGAGACTGAGGTTTAAAATCCTAAAAGGAGCAAATAACTGCATTTATCCAAATAATTCATTTTTTAAAGCTGTCCTTTATGACTGAGTGATGTTGCCCCACTGCACAAAGAAGGGTCTATTAGTTACTTTGATGGTATCGGTAGCAGTGACAAATGACAGCGAAAGAACAATTATCAACTTTACTAAGTGCTTATGTGGGCCCAATATCATGACATCATCTCATTTCATCTTAACAGTGACCCCATATGCATGATTTTTATCCCCATTTCACAAAAGAGAGAACTTAAACTCGGAGAGGTTATGTAAATTATCTAAGTCACATCAACAGATAGTTAAATTCTGAGTGCACACAGACAAAACTTTACCCACTCTCACTTGTGGTCTTAGTCTTTCTAACAGGGAATCTCAGGATATTTATCTTTCACTCTAGCTCCCTGTATTGTTTAACTTGTAATTTTAAGGCAATGGCTCACAAATAAGGGTGATTTTGACCCCGAGGGAACATGTGGCAGTGTCTGAAGGCTCTTGGGGCTATGACAACAGGAAGGTGCCACTATATCTAGTGAGTGGAAGTCAGGGACTCTGCACAACATCCCCCAATACATAGGATGGCCCCCACATCAAAATATCTGGCCACAAAGTCAATACTACTGAAACTGTGAAACCCTATTTTAAGGAGCAGCCCAATGAGTGTTTTTATGGTAATCATGACTTCATATGACTTTGCTTCTGTTCTAACTGCTCTTTAGTTCATAAGTGACTCTGGGCTTTGTGTTTATAGGGACACAGCATAAATGCAGAGGGCCTATGTCATCGCTTAGGGAATCCAAAGATGCAAGCCATGTACCCTAAGAGCTTGATAACATGATTCCTTCTGCCTCAGACATAACCTGGGAGCCCATTCTGAACATACACTACCTGTGTTACATACTCAAATGTTCCCAAATGACACTGCACGGTGGGTACATTTTCCTCTCTTGAATGAATGCTTTTACAAAGTAGGTACACAGATTATCTCTGTTGTTTTCAGAAAGTGTTTAGGATTGCAAATATGTTGTGAAAAATTAGGGCTTCAATGAAGAAAGATGAGATAGTGAAATCTCACAATTCTCATTTTTGGGCAAATTACTCTGTGAAACTAATTAAGGATTTTGGAATGTTCATGTTCCTCAGAATCACAGGGTAAGAAATGTGATCTTGCAACCTTTCGAAGTGGGGAGCATGTTCAAACTACATAAGTTTTATTTTATATATATATATATATACACACACACAAAGATATACATTATATGTACACATACATGTATGTGTGTATATGTGTGTACATATACTTTCAATGCCCAATGCCACATACTATATACTAGTACAGAAGTATTTACAAGCATTTATTTTAATAAACAGATATGCACATTTCAGGGCTGTATGCTTTATAAGCATCTGGAGGTAGCTGCTCTATACGTTGCAGAACAAGAGCATTTCTTGTTTGCATCAGAGGCAAACACTCGCATGCCTTCACCTGGTAAATCTCATGGGTTAAGGTTTCAGTCAAGGTTCCTCCTGAACTTCCATCTCCATAGCCTTCGCCCCTGACCTTCTAAAACATCAATTATAGAGAGCCTTCCTCAGTCACACCTGTGGCTGTGCATCTCGGACCAGCCCTGCCTGTCACTATGCTTGGGTTCCATGTTAACTCTGCCTCTTGAGTTAAGGGAGTCTACATTAGCCATCTACATCTGAACAGGCAAATCTTGGGAACCTCAGAAAAGCCAAGAATTCAGTACCAGCTGCCTCCTGCTACTGTAACACACTTTCACAAACTTCAGGCTTAAAATAAAACAAATATATTCTTGTACAGAAGTCTCACTGGGCTAAAATCAACATGTCGGTAGGGTTGTGTTGTTTTCAGAGGTCCTAGAGGAGAATCCATGTACTCACCTTTCTTGCTTTTAGGGGTCATCTGCATTGCTGGGCTCATGGTTCCTTCCTCCATCTTCAAAGCCAACATTATAGCGTCTTCAAATCTCTCTGTGCCTCTGACATGTGCCTTGTCATCACATCTCTTTTACTAGCCCTCTTGTCTCCCTCTTACAAGGGTCTGTATGATCACACTGAATCCACCCAGAGATCCAGGAGAATCTCCCTAATTGATTTTGCAGATTAATCTCATCTGCAAAATGCCTTCTGCTGTGTCAGGTAGCATAGGTTCTAGGGATTGGGACGTGGACATAATTGAGAGGCCATTATTTTCCCTGCCCCAGGCCCTCAATGCCAAGGCTGAGGAGGTAAATCAGTCAAAGAAGAAAATCATGCTGACTCTGATTCCAAACTTTGAGGGACAGAGAAAAGTATGATCCTAGGGTCAGATGTATCTAGATCCCCATGCCAGCTTAGTCAATAATAAAGCTATAAATTTTAGCCATGTGATTTAATGTCTCCATGATTAAACAATGAAGAAAATAATACCTTCTTCATAGGGTATTAAAAATAAAAATACAAAGGTGCACAGCATAAAGACAGACTCTCAGTAGGTATGCAGCAAATGTTAGGATTTTCCCCATTTTGGTTCTACAACTCGAATCTCTTGTAACGCTAGTTGTATGACATTTCCAAGGTTAGCAAGTGCTCTCACCTTGTCATCATACTTAATCTCATTCTCTAAAACTTGAATCAATTCAAGGTTAGAGACTTGGTGACCAAGGACGCAGGGGCAAAGGAAGGATCATAATCACAGTAGTCCTCCCTTAGCCATGGTTTTGCTTTGCAAAGTTACAGTCAACCATAGCCCAAAACTGTTAAAGGAAACTTCTAGAAATAAATGGTTCCTAAGCTTTAAATTGTGCATCATTCCTGGTCGTGTAGCAGAGTCTCATATCATCCAGCCCAGCAAGTGAACCATCCCCACTATCCACACTGTATATTCTACCCTCTCATTTGGTCACTTAGCATCCATCTCAGCAGGCACTGTCAGTGACGCAGTGCTTGTGCTCAGGTAACCTCTGTTTTACTTAATAATGGTCCAAAAGCAGAAGAACAGTGATGCTGGCAATTCGCATACACCAAAGAAAAGTCACTGAGTGAGTGCTTCCTGTAGCGGAAAAGGTGAAATAATAATACTATATTTTGAGAAAGACATGGGCCACATCACATAGCCCTTTATTATGGTATATTGCTATAACTCTTCTATTTTATTATCATTTTTGTTAATCTCTTACTGTGCCTAATTTGTATATTAAACTTTACCATAGGTATCTATGTCTGGGAAAAAATTAGTGTACAAAGAGTTCAGTACTAGCCATGATTTCGGGAATCCACTGGGCGTCTCTGAACATACCCTCCTCAGATAAGAGGAACTACTACTGTATTTGACTCCAAATTTTGTGTTTTCCAGTTTTATGTACCAGCCCTCTTATCTACTTCTGTTCACCATACTGATTATTAATTGTTTGCCCTGCATAGGTTGGTGTACGAGAAATGAAGCATGCTGCCCATTAGCTTTGTGAAGTAAGCAGTAAAGCTGAGCGGAAAGAGGAACTGTAGGCTCAGGAAAATATTTTCTCTCAGGAGCTGTTAGGCATTTGTAACAAGTTGTTAAAGCAGCTTGGCTCTTACGAGTACACGGCTGCCAATCTGGAAGCTTTGATAGGTCTCTGGTTCCCTTGATATTATTGGCTAAACCAATAAGTGCAGTTAATTTTTTATGTGAAAAGGATTGTAACTCTGAGAACACTTGAGAAAATTCAAGAAATTCCAGAGTTCCACATAAGGAAATCGCCCACCATCATTGTCACCGAATACACACTTTCCCCTTATGTTAGCTTATGGGAACTAGGAAGACAGTTCTCTGTGTTGTTGTTTTGCCTAATTGTGATTGTTAAGGGACGGTGTATTTATGGCCTGAGGCCTCCATCCTGGGGGATACAAGCACTTTGCTATCTGCTCTCCTGGCTGGTAATGAACAGGCCAGTGACTTGGATCCTGGTACGTCAATTAGGATTGAGTAGTGTCGTCTGTTTCATAATTAAATTCTATCTTCCATATCCTTTTAACACTGTATTGGCATTTAACTGGCAGATGCTATTTCTGCTGCCACCACAGCTTGTCTCCACAACAAAGTGAGGACAACAATAGTCTCACTCACTGCAGAATACCCCAGTTGAACAGACTGCTTTTTCTCTGGCACAGAAAGAGCCCTGAAATCCCAATTTCCAAGCAGTAGTTAAGAATCCAAGGGCCTGTGTAGTCCTCCAGGGTCTCATCAGGTGAGGTTTAGGGTCTCCCATTGCAAATTAAAAGATCAGCTTAGCCTAATGGAAGAGAAATCCTCCCTGTCCAGTGGATGATTTCTCCACAGATATAGGGAACTTACCGAAGGGCAGCGGGGTGTGCAGAAACAGAGCAGACACACAGAGCCATCACACACAGAAAAATCTTACAGAAACAAGAAGCCTGGCCCATTTCCACTTACTTGCCAGCAAAAACACCTCTATGAGTATGCAGTACACTCTTTCCATTAAACATCATTATTATATACTTCCAACTTATTTGTTAACAGGGAACTCAGGGGCATTAAATTAGGCTTCCTCCGCAGGTCCATCTCTTTGTTTCCTCTTTAAGAAAGTGTTGAAGGAGGCCGGTTTTGTGTGTGGTGCAGCAGGTTAAGCAGCTGCTCACAATGCCGCATCCTGCATCACAATGCCAGACTTCTGACTGCTGTGTTTCCAATGCACTTAGGAAGGCAGCAGATGATGGGCCAATAATTTGGGCCCATATCACCCATGTGGGCGATCAGGATGGAATTCCTGTCTCCTGTCTTTGGCTTGGCTCAGACTTGGCTGCTTAGGCATCTGGGGAGTGAATCAGTGGATGGACGATCTCTCTGTGTGTCACTCTACCTTTCAAATAAGTAAATAAAATAAATAATTAAATAAATCTTTTTTAAAAGGTGACAAGGCCATGAATTGATGTACATCATGACAAAAAGAGAAGACATTGTAGACAAAGAAAAAAAATCTCCATTAAAAAAGTGGAAATAATTTTTAAAGGCTAACTTGTGATTTAAAACAAAAAATAAAAAAAAAAAACACCTCTTCTCAAAACAACAAATTCAATCAGTTTATTCAAAAACAAAATAATGCTGAAGAGGAATCTGAGATGCATGCAAAGGAAGCTTAAACACCTACCATGTAATTCAGGTAAAAATATGGTATTTTAATCAAGAAATAAACAACTGTGAGAAATTTCACGAATTGTGCATGAAAAGATTAACAGGAATCTCTGTACAAAATGCTTTAAAACATGTTAAGGTGAACAAACTTCAAGATCTAAGCATGTAAATAATACACAAGAAGCACACTGTGCTCTTTTTAACTTTCTCCTAATCATGTGATTATATTTTAATTACAGTTCTCATTTGTTGAAAGTATATTCAAATGCAATATTTCCCTTGTCTTCTGGATGGCAGTTTCTATTGCTGTATTTTCATCTTTAGATGACTCAGCCTATAATGATTTAGGGGCCAAATGTTCAAACTCTTTAAGAGATCACTCATGATGCAATTAAAGTTAAAATATGTGCATAAAATTGATATTTTTTAGAAAATCATTGTGTCTCTACATAGCGGTTTAGAAATAGGGAGAGGAAGAGTGGCATGGGGCCTCCAGAGCTATGTCTTCTCTGGCCTCTGAGAATTTCTTTCCTTTCTGATATCCTTGAAAGACTATTGTTTTTTCAGCCCAGAATTCCCATGGAAAATATTTGAAGAGACTCTAGCTCATTTTGAATATTATGTGGACACTTCCTTTGTAGCTCAATCACTAAAATGAAGAGTCAGAGGGGGTTACAAACATGTCTAATCTTAGAACTCTGCTTTTGGAGGAAAAATATTCACTCAAAGGAGTGTTGTATGCCTCTCACAAGTACTTTCCTTTTTAAATCACTCTGATTTGTTTCTCTTGGTCTACGGAGGCTCTTTGGTATCTTTCCATCCTTGACCCCTAAGTCAAATGACTTTTTTACACTTCACAACTTAGACATTGCCATTTAGCCCCTACTTCTGGTCTTACAGTACTTTATTTTCAACTCTTTAATTAGAAATAGTTAATTTGACTTCTTGTCTTAAGGCAAGGAGAAAATGAGTCTTAAACAGTATTAAGTTCCCATAAATATTTCACTTTATGCTAATTCCATGCTTCCAGCTGAGCTGTTTGAAGTTCTCAAAAAAAAAAAAAAAGTGTTTCTGTTCCCCTCAATTAAATACATAATAGGAAAACAATAAAATAAGGATCCATTTTACAACCCATATTTCATTTTTTCCCAAATTTTAATCCTGGACAGTTAAAATTTGTCTTCAAAATTTACGTAAGCCAAGCCCAGTGTTGGGTGTTCTGTCCTAGGACTGAGAAGACCTGAGCCTTGGCGAAATCTTAGAGCTCCCTCAAGTGGACACATGTTTAATGCACCCTTAAGCGCTACAAATATTGGCTATTACCCACCCCACCTCCCCACCCCCAACACCAGGACAGAAACATTGAGTTGTCCCAATTTAGAGCAAAGGGAGTTTCTTTTTTAAGCTAGAAATATTCCAAAAATAAATGAAAATTCTAACAAGTTTGTCAAGTAAATGAATGAGTGGTCAATGAAAAAATATTGAGGCAGATGTTTTGATTATGTGTCTTACTCTGGGAGTGTAAATTTGAATAAATGGATTATATTCCAGTCATCTGGATAAAATGATATTTCTCAAAGGCATGGCAGAAGCAAAATATAGCACTTGGGCTATGTGCCACATTTGCCATGAGCCAGGCACTGAGTTCTTGAGAGCTCTGCATAGCTTCATTCATTTAATTCCCACAACACCCCTTTAAAGAAAGTACAGTAATCCATCAATATTCTTAGGGTATGGACTCCAAAATAAACAAGATCCCAGGATGCTCAAGTCCCTTATTTTTAAAATGGTGTTGTATTTGATTAAACCTAAGCATATCCTCCCATCAGCTTTCAATTGTCCCTCGATCACTTATAGGACCTCAGACAACAAAATGCCATGTAAATAGTTGTTGTGCTGACTTAGAGAATAATGACAAGAAAAGAAGTCTATACGTGTTCAGACAGATGCAGTGATTTTTCTGAAGATTTTCTGTCTACCACTGGCTCAGTCTGGGGTTGCCGCATCCAAATAAGGAGATACAGAGAGGGCTAACCGAACTTTCATTCTCTCCATCATACAGACAAGGAAAGTGAGACACAGAGAGCATCAATAACCTTTCCAAGGTCATTGAGAATGGCCACCGTGAGCACACGGACAGTCCAGAGTTGACTGTGCAGTGCTGTTTCTTCTCATGCAGTAGACAATTTTCAATTCTGATGGCTTTTGAATGAAAAAAAAGTGGCAATGGTGAAAATTCCAAACCTTCTTTTTCATAATGCTATTCTGTTTATGGTATATTCTTAAACACTTAACATCTTATTTTAAATATCATATCATGAAGCCTCAAAATGGTTCCATCTCTAGCCTAAGGACATATGTATTTAAGGGTACATTTTTATTCTTTATTAATATGTTACTTCTGTCCAGTGTTTTAACAAGAACTTATAATACACTAGATTTTAAATACATGCAAAAAGTATGCTAAAATAGTATCAGAAAAGAATATTTGTGAATCTGTAAATTTCTGTGGACTAAGATGAAATTTGAAAAAAATTGTTTTTCTGACTGTGACATGACTTTAGAGTCTTATACATTGAGTTTATGTGTGTCTGCCACACCTAGTCAATGCTGTCCACTGATTGCTTTAAGCTGTTATAGGTTCTTTTTTTTTAACTTTCATTTAATGAATATAGATTTCCAAAGTACAGCTTATGGATTACATTGGCTCCCCCTGCCCCACCCCGATGACTTCCCTCCCACCCTGTTATAGGTTCTGAAAGTCTCAGAAGTTGAGGAGATCCTGGGTAGAAAAAAATTTTCCAATCACTGATTCAATGCAGGGTCTTACTGTCATATAATCTCTTTCTCTATGGTTGAAACATAGCTTTTTTTAAAAAAAAAAAAAGATTTATTTATTTATTTGAAAGGCAGAGTTACAGAAAGGAAGAGGGAGAGAGAGAGATAAAGAGAGAGAGAGAGAAAGAGAGAGATTCTATCCACTGGTTCACTCCCCCAGAAGGCTGCAAAAGCCAGAGCTGTGCCAATCCGAGGGCAGGAGCCAGCAGCTTCTTCTGGGTCTCCCATGCAGGTATGGGGCACAAGGACTCGGGCCATCTTCCACTGCTTTCCCAGGCCATAGCAGAGAGCTGGAACAGAAGTGGAGCAGCCCATATGGGATGCCAGCACTGCAGAGTTCCAAAACAGTTTTAGAATACCATGTTCTTTCATGTATGTTCTTTCTTCTTCTTTTCATGCTTTATGTGCCATTATCTCAACCCAAAATTAGAAAAATTTTGCTTTTTCAGTCAATACATTACATCAGATCCCACAACAAGAGAAGAGTAATTTTATGATCTGAGCGGCTTCTCTGTGCCCATATACTTGTAAGGAAATATTGTATGATTTCATTTCAAAGTCAACAGCTATTTTGCTATCTGCCATCATGGCACATTTTGAGTTTTTCTCTATTTGATTTCCAGTATTCTCCCTCATTCTTCCATCTCCAGCTTGCCTTAATGACAACAACAAAAACTAACTACGCATACAGTTTCTCTGCAAGCAGCTCTGGATTGTGCGGGGGACAATGCCATGTCCTATGCATGACTGACTGCATGAACCCTTCATGTCAGAGAAACAAGCCCCAAATGAGTAATTTATTTATAGCAGTGAAAATCAAACGAGTAATTTCTTACTTTCAGGGAACAAACGAAAGACAGTCTCATTTCTAAACATATTTTCTGGTTTTTTTAACCCAAAATGAAAGGCCAAAACCTGAATACAGGTATACTATAACACATGCAAGAAGCAATACTTTAGTTACATTCTAGAATATTAAGAAAATTATGGAATTTAACTTTTTTATAAAATAACTATTTTATAGTTTTTGTATTCCTTCAACCAAAAGGAGATTGGGCATTCTGAGACAACAGTTCAACTTATTTGTATTAACTTTTGCATATTGGTTTTACTAACATGATTGATATTTGCATTTTTATTTGCTGTTAGCTGCTAAGAATTTATTATTTTTTTGACATGCCTGTTTGGACTATCAAAAACATTCTTCAGATTGTTGAGTAAGAGCCAGATGTCTAAAAATATGTAGTAATTACGAGGTGTAAGTTTTTATTTATGCTTTAAATTCATATAGCAATTTTATACTTTGACCAATGATGTTTATAGTCCATATTCAACTGGCTAACTGTTGTCTAATCACAGGAAATTTACTGGGAAAATTCAAACTCATCTCTAAATAATAACAGAGCCCCACAACCCACACCAATGATCATTGTAATTTTTTTTTTTTTTTTGACAGGCAGAGTGGACAGTGAGAGAGAGAGACAGAGAGAAAGGTCTTCCTTTTTGCCGTTGGTTCACCCTCCAATGGCCGCCGCGGCCAGCACGCTGCAGCCGGCACACCACGCTGATCCGATGGCAGGAGCCAGGTGCTTTTCCTGGTCTCCCATGGGGTGCAGGGCCCAAGCACTTGGGCCATCCTCCACTGCACTCCCTGGCCACAGCAGAGAGCTGGCCTGGAAGAGGGGCAACCGGGACAAAATCCGGCGCCCCGACAGGGACTAGAGCCTGGTGTGCCGGCGCCGCTAGGCGGAGGATTAGCCTATTGAGCCTCGGCGCCGGCCTGATCATTGTAATTTACAGCTTACTAATAACCACCTCAATCAAGGTGTCTTTCACTGAAACAAATCTCACAACTTTATTTCTGTTGCAGTTTATGATGACCCACTGAAGTATCATAACACACCCACCAGTTAAGAAACGACAGGGACACAGTGTGAATGCAGGTGATGTGAGGCAGGGAACATGTGGCGTATCTCTTTGTGCTCTATTTAGTTCTCAGAGGTGTGCAGCCCTTTCCAGGCTCAGCCACGCGGTGAACTCTGGCAGCGTTCATGGCCACCGCTCTGTCCCATCACAAACACCGTTAAACCCTCTCCAACTTCCTTGGCTGGTGCTGTCGCTTTTAATCTACTGGAACACTAGTGGGGATAAAAAGGAAGGCCCTGCTTGGAAGAGACTCCTCTCCCAGTGTCACTGTGTCCTCTGCCTGAACTTGAGTATGCTCTGGCGATGAACCTGTTTTGATCAGCAGAATTTGAAGACCTGGTCCCTGGTGCTGGGATTTAAAGTCAATATTTGTGCCCAATGTCTGAATGCGGAAAAGGGTCTCGACGCACTCTCTCTCCTCTGTCTTTCATCACAGTTACTGCCTGATTCGATGTGATTTCTGATGCTTAGGGAGTACTGTGGAATCATGCTGATAAGATGGTAAAGAGCAAAATTTATCTCGTTTTGGAAGGAAATCCACATAGATTTGTACTTTGAAAAATACATTGCCATTTAGCCGCCTTATATTTTTGAACATGCAGAAATAGAGCTTTTTGGCAAGAGAGTGTGTTTGAGAATAAATGAACCCAGTTTGTTTATTTAAATCTTGCCTTGTTCCAGAGAGGATTTAACGCAGCAGAACAAGATAGGTGAGTGTCAGGAATGATGTTTAATAAGTAGCTAGCGATCAGAGGCAAGTTCTTTGGGAAAAAATGACCTGGGGGTGGGTTTAGGGTCTACGGATGTTATCACGAGGCAAGCGAGTATTCTTGGTAGACACAGAAGATGCTTTCTGCCCCGAGCAACCCTGTGGATGCCCCCAAAGGGAAGGATGTGTCAGCAGATGCTGGCAGGCACGTGACTCCCCACATGCTGGCAGCACCCTGGAATATATGGCATCCACTCTGAACCACAGTATCCCCGAGCTATTTATTTATTGTCCAGAGAGAATATACTCCACATTGCTCACATCAGAGTCAAGGGCAGGTTGAAGGCAGACAAATTCCAGTCCCTACCTGACAGAAAAATAAAAAAGGTTTCTTCACCACAAACAGTAATAAATCTGAGCCTTTCTCCATATTTAGTCTACAACCCTGAACTCAGCATTTTTGATAGGTTGGTTCCCCGGGCAACCTTACCCATATAATTAAAAATTGACTTTTCATTCTTGAGACAGAGGTAAAAGAATGGATATGACCTCTTTCTCCCCTCAGTATTTCTTTTCATGTAAAATATGTTTCACATTCTCCATTCTTCTCTTGTGTGGCATGTGCTTCCTCTTACAAAACAGGTGAAGTAGCCAGGCAAAATGAGTTTCAGGGTCAAAGACACTGAATCCATGTCTGACCCTTATATCGCTCATGGTGCAAATGCAGGCCATTTATTCAACTTCTTGGAAAGCCCAGAGTCTCAGTTTCTTCATTAGTCAATGAAGATCATCCTGACCACCCTGGATGGGGATTGTTGCAATAGTTAAGAATGCTAAAGATGTTTAACTCCCTCCACAATGCCTGGCACACAGAAATCATTCCATGGATGTTAATTTCTTTCTCTCTTTTAGGCTCTTCTCCTCAAGGTAAAAGCACAGGAGAAAAAAGGATACCTTCCCCAATTAGGACCACTGAAATCTTTCTTTGTTCAGATATTCTTGTATTTGGCTTTTTAAATAAGTAGAAAATTGATTTTAAAATTATCTTAGTCTTACATTTAAGGATTTTTCAGTCTGGGATATAACTGTCAGACAGTGGCAACTGATGATAATTTAGTCAAGTTCTATTGTGCATTTTAAGCATTCTGGAAAATAATCTAATGGGAGAACCGTTCTGCAGCTTGAGAGGAACGCTGTGTGCTCTCTGTAAGAACTGAAACACACCTACTGCAAAGGTCAAGTTCAAAGATAGAAAGGATATGCAGAGGTGTCACTTTCACGCCCACTTCGCCCCTCACCCTCTTGCCCCAAAGCTGATATACTTTTCCCCAACACAAAAGTTCTTTTGGTGTAGCAGTCCCTCTGAGGCAGAAAGAACAGTCTTTCTAGAGTCCTTCTCTTTTGTGTTTATGATTATAGGTCAAAACAATTACTATAAACATGGCGATGAGTAAGAGGGTCATGAAAGGATCATGAACTTGCTTGCCTTAAATTGGATGAAAAAACATATATTTGGAAGTAAAAAAAAAAAAAAAAGACACACATGAAAGATTTTCTTTTAAGTCTTTGAAAATACCCCCAAATTCCTCTGAAGGGCCACATCAGAGGTTTTCATCTACTTATATTTCTGTTTTGGTTAGACGAATTGACTCAAGTTAAGTAATCAATGCAATAAAAAATATTTATTTTATTTTATTAAATTATGGCCAGTTTAACAGTAACATTTTCTAACATTTCCACTGCTTCTATGCAATATTCTAATTGCACTGAAGTTAAAATAAGCTTTAGAGCTGATCTGGGAAACTAACTTTTCATAACTGTTTTGTTATAAAATTTTCATACTCTTTCTGTGTGATAAAAACCATTGTAAATGAGACAGAAAAGACATTTTGGAACAAAGCCTACTTGAAAATTAGGAGTTATTTGTATTGATTAATGTTTCTTTTCTGTTTGTTTATTTGTCTTGAGAGCTAGAGACAGAGAGGGATGGTGAGTGAGCTCCCATCTGTTGTTTGCTCCCCAAATGCCTGCAACGGCCAAGGTAGGGCCAGGTTGGAGCCTGGAATCAGGAATGCAATACAGATCTCCACCATGGGTGGCAGGAACACAATTACTTGAGCCATCACTGCAGCCTCCTAGGTCTGCATTGACAGGAAGCTGGAGTTAGGAGCCAGATCTGGAAATTGAACTCAGGTACTCCAATGCAGTATGCAGCCATCTTAACCACTAAACTAAATGCATACTCCCTTGATTAAAGTTTCCATGGGAGTAAAACAGAGTACAGTGTTACCATCCAAAGTATCTTTACTTAGCACTACAGAATCTCTTAGAACAGTACAGTCTACTAGCAATATAATGAGTCATATTTTTAACTGCAAATTTTTCAGCAATCATCTTTAAAAAGCAAAGAGAAATAAGATTAGTTTTAATACTGTATTTTATTTAAACTAACATCTCCAAAATGGCATTTCAACATGTAATCTAGATTTTTTAAATTACTAATGAAGTATTTTAATTTTTCTGCACCAAGTCTTCAAAATCTGGTGTGTATTTTATGCACATCTAATTTCAGACCAGCAAGATCTCAAGTGCTCAATAGACACACGTAGCTAATGGCTGCTGCACTGGCTAGCACAGCTCTGGAGGGTTTTGTCTTTTCTCAGTGCTATACATGTATCAGATTTTATCTGATCTTGTCCTTAATTGCACTGTAAGATACTCAGAAGTTAAAAGCTAGTCTGAATTTTCGATCATACATATATTTATATACATTTGAGGAAAAAATAAAGCCCTCAAATAGCCAAATGTCCAAACGCAATTTTGACCAGCCTGGAAAGACCATGCTGCTTCAGACTTTGTAACACAATGAGGTAGATGGCTGGGAAGGTCATCTGTTTCAACATCCCACGGACGTGCAGTTCCAGAAATCATAACTGCTCTTCTGCAAGGCATCACTATGATGGATATGCAGTGAAACCTGCTAAATGTGGAAATTTGGGGGAAATCGTCTGAGAATCATAGAACTGTATAGCTTGAAAGGTCCCTAGAGGACATCATCTCAGCCCCTCTTATTTTACAGTTGAAGAAATTGAGGCCAAGAGAAGTTAAAAAACTTGCCAAAGGCCACACAGAACTCATTAAGAACACAGAAAGAACAGAAACAAAGTGTCCTGACTCCATGTTCCGGCCTATTTTATATCTTAAATAATGAGAAATGGTTTTAATTATTGTTCAGATACTTGAAATGTTTACCAAAACCCTAAACTTAATCCATATTATTTCACTGCAAAATTATTTCTTCATTTATGTTCAGAAGATTTCTGAAATCTAACATCTAACTCATTAGAAAAATTGATATAAAGATGTGAAGTGATTTAAAGAAACCCTCCTGGGAGTACATGGAAACACACATTTGTAAATGGGTGGATGCTGAAACCAACTTTAAAAGCAAGGTGTAGGCAGGTGTTTGATGCAACAGCTAAGACGCTGCCTGGGACAGCTGCATCCCATACTAGACTGCCTAGTTTGGGTACCTTCTCTGTTCCCAAGACCAGCTTCCTGCTAATGTGAACCCTGGCAGGCATCAGATGATGAACATAGTACTTGGGTCCCTTCCAACCAGTTGAGAGACCCAGATGGAATTCCTGGCCCCTGGCTTTGGCCTGGCCCAACCCTGGCTAGTGTGGGTATCTGGGTACTGAACAGATGGAAGATTTCTATCTTTGCCTTTCTCTCTCTCTTCTCTCTCTCTTTCCCCCTCCTTCAAACAAATAAAAATCAATACATATATAGCAAATTAAACTATATCTTTTTTAAAAGCAAGGTAGATTTAGGGTTTGCCCTGACTATAACAAAAAAGCATGAATGGCAAGCACTGCTTCTCTGATCCTCATGAGCAGCTGAAAGGTGGTGCCGGTGATGAAAAGTGAAGAATCTGATAAGGCAAAGGCATGGTATTCATTTTCAAACTCGCTCACACAAAGGTTATCTATTAGAAGAGTCACAGAGGGACCTGCAGCTCTTTGGTGCTGGGATGAAACGTGCTTTCCAGCTTCTCCAGCCTTCACTTTATCAAGGGATGGTCTGGCCTCTCTCTCTAGTCCAGGAAAAAGGCATATAATTTTAACACAGAGGATTCTTCAAATGGTCTTTCAGAAAAATGAATAGGATTTCACCATCTTTCTTTTTATTCCTATGAATTCATTACCTGTGAATTTTTCTGCAAAGTGGGGGAATGAATTGGACCAGCATGTCTCAAAGTACAGGCTGATGAACATTCAATCCACCAAGACAATCTGGGGAAAAAAGAAAGTCCCGGCACTTAGAAGCCTGTGAAATTCTGCTCTCTGTTTCACCAGCATGAGAACCATCATACACTTCAGCACAGTTAAGGTTCTGAAAAGAAAAAATCCATTCCCCTTTGTTTCCCAGGCTATTGGACAACTTACATAGGATCTGTAAACAACCAGTAGAATCACAGTAGAAAATACTTTGCTGAGAAATGCTAACTTTACATTTCTTTCTCCATTTATGGGGAAGGGGAGGGGCAAGTTCAACTCACCGGACCAGAAGCATTAACTCATGTAGGGCAGGGAGGGGAGATTTCCACCAATATGTGCTCAAAAGCACCTTGATCTTCACCCAGAGACACAGATCATTTATGTTGCTGAATAAATGGCACCATCACTTTATTTGTCAAGAGCAGCAACTCCATCAATAGTACCTCTCCCCATTATGAACACCTCACTCTTCTCAGGCAGCCCACCAACTGCTAAGAATTGCTCAGAAATCTTTATTAATATGAATGCGTCATTGTCACAATTATGAAATGGTGCTAAGATTCATTCCAGCTATTCTCCATCTGCATCTGGCATCATAGAGGGAAAAGTAGATAAATGAGTGTGCAACAATAGTGTCACTCTAAGCTGTGTGTAACAGAGTTGCACACTGTGAAATAAATGGTTTTATTTTTTTCCATTTGCTATATTCTGTCAAGCTTTCTTGAATCTCAACTTCTCACCCTGTCAGTGACATCTTGGATAAATTCTATGATAGTCTTGTTCTTTCCTCCTCATGGGTACAGAGAGAGGTAGATGGACTAAGTAGGTGTCTCTTGTCTTCCTGGTCTTGGGGTTTCCTGGCCCACATTAACTGGTTTTCAATGCTGTCTATATGGCAAGCATTCAAACAAAGCTGCTGCATGGGAACAAAATGATAGTTTTCAGATTTCCAGCAAAAGCTGCCCACATGCACAGTTTCTAGGATTGGGAAACCACTCTGGCTCAGCATCTCCCAACCCTTGAGACTGCATCGTCTGCAGTCATGCACTACCAGGACTCCCACATCCAGAAATCATCACTCCCGGATGGAATATAGACTAACTACACAGCTGTGGATGGGTTATCTTGTGATGTGTGCCATTGACCTATGGGAAAATCATGTTTTTAAAGAGATCTGCAGGCTGGTGCCGTGGCTCACTAGGCTAATCCTCCGCCTGCGGTGCCGGTACCCCGGATTCTAGTCCCGGTTGGGGCGCCAGTTCTGTCCTGGCTGCTCCTCTTCCAGTCCAGCTCTCTCCTGTGGCCCAGGAAGGCAGTGGAGGATGGCCCAAATGCTTGGGCCTTGCACCCGCATGGGAGACCAGGAGGAAGCACCTGGCTCCTGGCTTCGGATCGATGAAGCGCACTAGCTGTGGCAGCCATTTGGGGAGTGAACCAACAGAAAAAGGAAGACCTTTCTCTCTGTCTCTCTCTCTCTAACTCTGCCTGTCCAAAAAAAAAAAAAGAGAGAGAGAGAGAGAGAGATCTGCAATTAGTTTGGGTAACGTTAGCTGTTTTAACAAATAAATCTGAAAATTAAAGTGGTTTAAAACAGAAGTTAATGTCCTTTTTAAGTAAAGCCCAAAGAGGATGTTCTTGGTCAGACAATGATGATGTCCAGGTATCCTGGCTCCTTCTGTTCATTGCCTGGCCCTTCTCTGGAGCCCTGGGGGTTATCAGCATTCAGCCACTGAGAATGAGAGTGCAGAGGACTACCTGGGAGTTTATTTTTAAGATTTCTTTCTTTCTTTTTTTTTTTTTTTTTTTGACAGGCAGAGTTAGACAGTGAGAGAGACACACAGAGAGACACAGAGAAAGGTCTTCCTTCTGTTGGTTCACTCCCCAAGTGGCGGCTCTGGCCTGCGCGCTGCAGCTAGCATCCTGCACCGATCTGAAGCCAGGAGCCAGGTGCTTCCTCCTGGTCTCCCATGCGGGTGCAGGGCCAAGCACTTGGGCCATCCTCCACTGCCTTCCCGGGCCACAGCAGAGAGCTGGACTGGAAAAGGAGCAACCGGGACAGAATCTGGCACCCAACCAGGACTAGAACCCAGGGTGCTGGTGCCACAGGCAGAGGATTAGCTAAGTGAGCCGCGGCGCTGGCCCTTTAAGATTTCTTGTTACTTATTTGAGTGGCAGAGCGACAGGGAGAAACACACACACACACACACCCAGAGAGAGAGAGAGAGAGAGAGAGAGAAATTTCCTATCTGCTCCTTCACTCCTCAATAGCCAAGACTGGGCCAGGCTGAAGCCAGGAATCAAGAACTCCATATGGATCTCCCACATGAGAGGCAGGGATCTAAGTACTTTTGCCATCATCTGTTGCCTTTCCAGGCACATTAACACAAGCTTGATCCGAAGTGGAGTAGCCGGGACTTGAACTGGCACTCTGATATGAGATGCTGGCATTGCAAGTGATGGCTTAACCTGCTGCACCACAGCACTGGCACTGAGAATTATTTTTGTATGAGCCTGGAATTAGCCTATAATTCTTCCCTCACAGTCCACAGACAGCCATTTGTTACATGGTCACCTGGCTGCAAAGCAGGCATGAAATTACAGGCCTAGAAATGTGTTTTGGTGACTCTAACAGTTTCATCCTTTATATTTTAACACTTTCCATGGTGGTACTGGTGTCATTAAGGGAGTCCCTTAGCTCTTCTTGGCTCATATTATTACAAAGTACCAACATTATTTCCCCTTGATCACGAGGATCAATCATCCCAAAGCACAGTGACATGTTTAAAAACATATATGTGATTTGCTTGAAAGCCAAGATCTAGAGACAAAGGAGGAGAGACAGAGACAGAGATCTTCCATCTGCTGGTTCATTCCCCAAATGGCTACAATGGTCAGGACAGGCCAGGAGTTAGAAGCTTCATCTGGCCCAAGTACAGGGGCCCAAGCACTTGGGCCATCCTCTGCTGATTTCCCATGTGCATCAGCAGGGACTGGATCAGAAGTAGAGCAGCCAGGACTCAAACTGGTGCACTTGTAGGATGCCAGCATCAGAGGCAGCAGCTTTACCTGCTACACCACAATGCTAACCCCTAGAGTGACACCTTATTTCCCTGTTGGCTTAGTGGCATTTGGAGTACAACCACTACACAGTGAACTCAGTGTGCAATTAGATGGCTCTTTCCTCTGGTGGGACCAGTTCTACTTTCCACTCTGAGATCAAATCTGTGGGATTGGGAAATAAAATATTTATTGGAGGGGTAATTTAGATGTAATGATGAGAGCTGCCATTCTCCATGCATTCTGTCTGTGGAGAAACTACATCCTGTGTTAGTCACTAGATCAAAGCATCCTATCCGACAATCACCCAAGCCCTCAATGTTATATTTCAACTGTTGCTATTGTTTAAAGCCAGCTGCTCTGGGTGGTAAAAATAATGGTAAAAAGCAACAAATTCCATGAGCAGCCATCTGCTGATCTTTTTTTCTCTTCTCTGTTCATAAGCAATGTTGAGTGCCTAACTATGACTGTGAATATTGCAGTATAATACTACAGAGGGTATTAGCAGCAGAACCTTGTTGTGAAGGGAAAGCAATTCTATTCCAAGAGGGAAGAGATCTGGTGAAATTGACCTGTGACCTCACTGCTGCCTGATTCTCCCCATGGAATGAACAGAGTTCTTTGGGTTCGAGAGACAATATGGACCACATTTGCTCAGGATACTCCAGTCCATTCTCTGCTTATGCTCTAACACCCTGATCCTTATCAGTTCATACGGTGATTCAATTTTACCACCTACTCTGAGAAAATAACCACATGTGTGTTCCCAGATCAATGGACCCATTGGGGCTACAGACAGAAGGGCTTAGCCCAAAATTCCAATCTTCCCCTTATCCCAGAAGCCCTCAATCTGACCAGTGTGCCACAGTAATGTCTGGGCCCCAGTGTTATTCACAGCTTAGTGCCAGTGTTTGTGCCTCCACCCTGTCTCAGTATATAGTGGGAATAAGTAAACCCAGACCTGGAATCTCTCCACTTGCTCCCTAATCCCTGGACTGTGAGAATTGAACTACAAAGTACCAAGTGGAAGTCAGTTGAGGTCCCTGTTTCTAACAAAGTAAACCAAAAGCAATACCATACTGTCAGTGGACTCTCAGAGCTATGCCACCACCAAAAATGTAGGATTTAGGATCACGACATTTTCTTATAAACAAGAGAGTCTGGTCAGTAGACCTAAGTCCCTTAGGAGAAGGCTAGGGTCTATACAGGGTCTGACCTCAAAGATACTAAACCTCTTCTTTGCAGTGTACTTGGTCTAAGAACCATCCAGAATCATGCAATTTCTTTAGTGACCTGGTCTCTGCCTGTGGGAACTCTGCTTGGTGAATGCGGTTTTTCAGCTGTACACATCGAAGGGACCTTGGCAGATCATCTACTTCAGTCTTGAGACCTCCATGATCGACTGCTCACCAGCAAAGATTTCCGTGGGTCACCCCTCTCTTCCCACCACTTTGGCTGGGGTACCTATTTGGATGCCACTCCCACCTTGCCTCTCTCCCTTTCCCCACACACTGCTCTTTCCCTCTGCCACGCTGCAGCAGTGCATAATCACTAGGGCAACGAGGAAGCCCATTTCAGTAGTGGCACCTCTATAATCATCACCAGCCACAGAGAACAACTCTTCAGCAGTTTGCAAGGATGCTGCTGTATTTCCATGAAGGGAGCGTTCTCTGTGGCACCTGGGGGCTGGGGAAAGGAGGCTGTCCAGTTACAGTAGGTGAGCAGTCACGAAAGTCACAGAAGCCCAGTGCATTTCCACTTCCCATCCCACTAAGTCTCCAGATTCCTTCTACTATGTTATACCAATGATCTGCAGCCTCTCAACTTGATTCAACATATGCCACTGCTGAGGCCAGTCATTCTCTTTTTTAAATAACAAATAATAATTATAGGTACTTATGATGTATAATACTTGTACTTTTTTTGGACTGCAAAGTAATGTTTCAGTGTATATAATATACACAACCAGTTTTGACCCAACTAACCAAGCCAACAGAACCAAGAATTCTTGCTAAGTAGATACATGCCCAATGTGAAATTGTGCTCCTCTCCACCTGGCAAAACACTCTTACAATCCATTCCCACTCATATTCCTTGAAAGCTCGCCGCCATTCTTTTCATATCAGAGTCTTCTTCTCCTGGATCTTACTTTGTAATTGACCCCACAGAGCCTTCTGAGGTCTGCTCCTAGACATAGGTCTGAGGCAATGATAGTTGGTGAGATGGGGACACGAGGAGGAACACCACCCCTTGCAAGGAAACTGGGGTTATGGACATCTCTAAGCCAGACCGTATCAGTGTCAACAGGCAGAGAGGGAAGACCTGTTTTACTAGCAAGGGAGATGCAGGGGGCAATTGGGATTTTAGAGTATTCAGGTCATTTAATTCCTCCTTGTCTCTGAAGGTCTTAGTGAAAACAGTTCTTTCAGTTTCCACTTGCAGCCCCCTCTCTCCATGGCACTCACGCCTGAATCCCTGGGGAGACACGTCCAGATGGCAGCACCGTGCTGAGCTCAGAATTGGCTTTCTCATGTGACAACTGAGACTTCATTCCTGGTTTGAGCCTGCCTGCCTGACACCTTCTCCCCAAAGAACAACTTCTCTCCTGGGAGGCACCGCGGTGTGTCAAGCCCCAACATTCAGGGCAGGAAAACCCCAAGAGCTTGCCAGGCACATTCAGACCTGCTGGATCCCAAAGGAAATGCAACTCCTGCTCAAATGGGGGGGGGGGGGCAGAGCTGCTCCATATCCTGTAGCAAACCTGCAATTTATCCACTTTCCGTCTAACGTTATCAAAGACATCACATGCAAATGTGCGAAAGAAATGTTTGCTTCCAATCCCACTTACAGATTAGGCACCAAGTCTATAAACATTTTGTTTAAAGGGAAAGTTCACAATGCGAGTCTGATACAGTTTTAAAGTTCATTTCCTTTTATGACAATTTCAGATAGATTTGTGCATACTTGCTTTTGTGGTGAATTCAAACTCTAAGTGCCGACACCTCCCAGAGAAGTTAGACACACTTCAGTGACTTAATTTGGGGCAAGTTTATATATTTTTTTAAATTTTATTTACTATGGAGAGTTTATGTATTTTTCCTGAGTTAAGATTTGTTATGACAAGGATGGACAATTCTTCCCAGCTCAGTTGAAACTGGGTTATTGAGATAATGTGGAGAAGGATGTAGACCCTGCTCTTTTCATTGGGCAGAATTTGCAAATGGGGTAAGAGAAAAATCTTACAAGATCAAGAGCAGAAAAGGGTCTCAGAGTGAGGATTCCAAGATGAAATTAAGGAAGAGATTCCTTTGGACAGCTCTGTTGTTGCTCCCACTTTTTAAGGGGGACTCCTTCCTTCCGAGCCTACCGCCACTTAAAGGAGACTTCAGTATTAAGGTAGATCCAGTTGGACCACTGAGAGAACTGGGAAGTGTGTTCCTGACAGCTGGGGACAGAGTGGGTATGGGTCCTGACTCACACTGGAGAGAGGAACTGCAGTCTAGACTGGGGTTTGAGAGAGGAACTGACTCACTATGTAGGTGACAGCCAAGGATGCGCTGCCTTGCTGGGACTGGCCAGATTGTCAGCAAACAGATGTGTGAGTGCTTCCCAGGGTTGAGGTGTGGTCCCCTCAGGCAAGACCTGGCCTGGAATCACTTGGGCTCTATTCAGTAGGGGTGCCTGCAAGAGTAATGTGACCACAAGCAGGAGCCTAGGAGTGCCCAGGTCCTGTGGAAGGAGTCTGTGGAGGTCAATCTGTATAGAACCATGTATGCCTGGAGCAAGGGAACTGTAGGAGGAAAAGGGCCAGAGGTAGGGGACCTCTGAGGACTCCAGCAAAATGCTCCAGAGGAGGAAAAAGTCCATTGTAATCAAACACCAGCTTAAACAATTTTCCAGGTCCAGAAAACAAAGCACTGTCCTGAGACCTCACCATTCCTCTGCGCTAGCATCTTCAACAGCGACATGGAACAGAAAGCTAAGGAACTGGGGACCAGCAGCTCAGAGACAGAAGAGAACAGTGCACACTTGCAGCAGAAAGCAAGCCCAGAGAGGCAGGGAGTGTCACACCCAGCCAAGTGTCAAGGTTCGATGACTGCATGGATGTGACATAGTCTAATGACTGGATTCAGATAGCAGCCTGACTATGAACTAAGAAAAGTGAAAATTGGCCGGCGCCACGGCTCACTAGGCTAATCCTCCACCTGCGGAGCCAGCACCCCGGGTTCTAGTCCTGGTTGGAGTGCTGGATTCTGTCCCGGTTGCCCCTCTTCCAGTCCAGCTCTCTGCTGTGGCCCGAGAGTACAGTGGAGGATGGCCCAAGTGCTTGGGCCCTGCACCCGCATGGGAGACCAGGAGGAAGCACCTGGCTCCTGGCTTCGGATTGGTGCAGCGCACCAGCCGTAGCGGCCACTTGGGGGGTGAACCAACAGAAAAAGGAAGACCTTTCTCTCTGTCTCTCTCTCTCTCTCACTGTCTAACTCTGCCTGTCAAAAAAAGAAAAAAGAAAAGTGAAAATTGCCATGGCCTCCTGGAACAGGTAAACATTACTTCCCCCTGACATATATCAGCAGAGTATGCTAGGTGGCTTTGCATTTCGATTTCTATCCTTTTGCCTATTATATTATAAATTATCACTGAGTTTGCCCTAATGTAACCTTCCTTTCCCATTCTTTTCCTTCCTCTCTCCCAAGCACTTTACTGGCCTTTGTCCTGGAGGAAATTTTAGCAGTACTGTCCTAACCTTGCAATTTCCCCACCCTGTATGTCCCAGATCATAGATTTAGAAGAGCCACTGACTAGCAGGGGAGGCCATGGGGCTTTTACTTTTAAGTCAAACAATTGTTTAACCATTCACAATGGCAGAAAGCTGAGAACTGGTGCAAACCACGATTGTTCTTTATCATGGACTTTTATTAAAAAGGAGTGCTACATAATCTAAGCAGAGAATCTAGTTGTGTATGTAGCCAGCCTCCTGAGCCATGTTTTTAATCTTCCTTCTCACTGAATCTGCAAAATTACTCACCAATTTCTCAAGACCCTTACAATAAGATTCAACCTCTACAGAGCATACAACATAATTTCTAAAGCAACTCCCCTTAATCGATCTTAATATTTTCTTAAATAACATAATATTTTACTAGGCTATCTTAATATTTGCTTGAAAGGCTCCAAAACAGGAGTATGTGGAGAACAACATAGAGAGACTTACATGTTACCAATCAATTTCTTATTAATTTTAATTTTTTCACTAAAGAATGGAAATTTGTTCTTTCCATCCCCATCCTATCCCATTACATTCCATTGTTCAGTCAAATGAGTTAAAAGTTTAAATAAAAATGACACGAATAATCTGTAAGTGGAACCTGCTCCATATTTCAACTTGGGATGAGGAAAGCGCTGGTCAGAGGGAGGTGGTAGCACCCATCACTTGCACAGCGGTACCAGAAAGCAGTTAACAGAAGTCAGAGTTGTCTGGTCTTTCTCCAGCACACTCCAGGTGATCCATCTCATGCCCAGCATCATGCCAGGAGCCAGACGAAGTCCTATGTGAAGGTGATGCCACAGCGTCGAATTTATAAGAAAATTTGAGAGACGAAGATGATTTTGGTACTAAAACAACTTAGATCTTTTGGGTAGAATGCAAAATATGTGTAGATATGGAAGATAAACTTGAAGATTTTAAAATTTCATATTTCATGTTCTGCCCTCCTACCTGCTAGGGATCCTTCTAGACAGACTTGGTTGGAGTGAGCCAGCTACCGTAAAATCAATGATCAAAAGGTTTTAATTCACCAGGTCATCACCAAAACGTGACCAGCCTGTGTGTTTACTCCTATACACTTTATCATTTCATCTTTTCCTTATGCCACAGGGCCCAAAGATGGTCATCCTCAGCTTACAGGTGGAAAATATAACACTGCATAAGACTTCAATGAGCCTGAAGTCGTATAGGAAAAGTAAACATTTCAACCTGTCTCTGGCTGATTTCAAAGCCCATTCTCTTAACAAGAGCAATCCATCTGCTTCTATTTGGAGGCATACTGGTTGGTTCCCCCAACACTGGGGAACATAGCCTTGGACCAGGAAACAACCAGAGATGCTGTGGCAGGTGTCCTGGTGTTTCATAGGACAATTGCAGCTTCAATCTCTCCTCATATCTCTACTTGGCCTTTTGGCTAAGATCAAGTATAATCTCTCATCAAACAGATAAAGTGCCAAAGTCATATATCTTTAGTCGTAAGCAGAAGGAAATGTCACCCATGCAGACAGCAATCTGTTGAGCTATGAAAAAGTGACTCCTATTTTTTAAAAATGTTTCATTTCATTTGAAATGAAAACAAATACATTCCTGTTGCTGAGAGCACTTGAAAATGTAGCAAATTCCAAAGCACTTGCATTACAGAATTCATGGCCAAAGCATTATGGTGACCCCTATCTTATTCTTAGCAGTTGTTTTGGGCTTATAGGAGTATGGCTTACTCTAATTGTATTAGCAAAATAAAGGATCCCTGTAAAACTACCCTAAAGCCCAAACAGATACAACCAGAGAAGGCTCAATAAAAAAGAGCTGAGAGAGCTTATTTATTTGCAAAATTTTGTTCTAGAGATCTTTTCCATGTGAGTCAATGTAATTCAGTCTTAAAAACTAAAGCCTATCTTATATACACTAAGGTACCTGGCCAACATAAGGAAATTGTTTTAAAGGCTTTTATTAAATATGTGTGTTATATATTTCCTCTTTTAAGCAATTACACTATTCACTCTAGCCAAGAAAGCTTTCTTCCTAATGATATTAAAACAAGAAAAAGGATTCATTGGCATGAATACGATATTTAACTATTCAAATTAAAAGCAGACCTCAAAGCCGTCTTTCAAAGCAAGTATTTGAAATAACTTTTCTGTGAACTAAAACTGGTAATGACTTGAGAAGGGAAGAAAAAACCCTCTGTCTTTTTTTTCTACTCATTTCCAACTATTCTGGGCCAATGTATTTCCTGCTAATCATACATATTTTATTTTCATCCAACTTACTCAGGAACCTTAATTTAAAAAAGAATCTTGGAGTAAAGTACTTACTCAACACGATGAAAGTCCCCGCGCTTGGGCAATTTCTATTTCACGACAGCCTTCCCTTGATATAGTTCTTTTCATCTCTTTACTTTAAGGACATGGTTTAGACTATAATTATTCTTGAGACTCCAGGTTAACATTGCCATTAAGTCTTGGATAGGCGGATGATAAATTGAAGGCTAACAAGTTGCACTGGTCCTTTTCTCAGAATTCTTGTTTGAACTCAGCTAACATAAGGCATTATGAAGCAGCACATACACTCCAGAAATCTCACACAAGCAAAACATGTGTGCGCGCACACACACACACACACATAATATTATATTGCCAAAAAAATCTAGACATGAGTGTTATGATACGTTGTGGATTATTTACTTGGAAATAATTTCTGTAGACACCATGACAGGCCATTTGGAAGGACATTCTCAATTTGTAAAAATACTTTACGAATTTTACATTTGGTGGTTTTAACGATTTGAAAAAGATCCTGGTCTCCCCCTGTGGCCCCTGTAGTGTTCCCTTAAAAATAAAGGTAATATGGAATGAAAAGGCTTTTTTTCCCTCTAAAAATAAAAAGGCTTCTCAAAACAAAAATGAGCCAGATTTAACCATTCCGTGGTATATTTATCATGTGCTTCAAAATATCATGTTGTACATGATCAATACATACAATTTCATCTGTTAATTTAAACAATTTAATTAGCTTAAGAAAGAAAGAATCTATCCAACCACTGACAGCTTGCTTTCCTTTCCTGCCTTTGGGGTTTTTGTCAGCCTGTAGAGTTTTGCCATATTTTGCAGTTGCATTAAATCAGGTACCCTGTGTTCAGGTGCATTCCTGTTTGGTGTCATCCATGGTGTGACCTGGGGAAAAATTCACCAATATAATTTCTCCTTCACATCGTACCACTGACATCAACCAACTGATCTGAAGATGACACACGTGTCCCAGGAAAATCCAAGGAATGTGCAAAAAAGGTACATACACAGGAGAGGCTCTGTGTCTTTTTGCAATCATGCAGCCATGAATCATAACAAAGAAACAACAGCACTTGAACACAGACCAAACTATTTGCAAACCTCAAAACTAGGGAGCGAGAATCAAATTCACATTTGAGAAAAGCATTATGAAAGATGCAAAACTACCTAGTAGCATCTGTACTTCCATTTAAAATTCAACTTCCGCTGGTATCCTCTGAGTCCATCCAGTCCTTAAATATTGAATGCAGGGCTTAACCTTGGACTGTATTTAAGTGGTGGGTGGGCTCTGCTGAGTTCTGATGAGCCTTGCACTTCCAGGAGTTGCTCTGTGGAATCTAGGTGACTGTTCCCTTTAGAGATTTCAACCCACACTTCAAGCTACTCTCTCCCAAGAGAATCCTGATGAGGGTGAATTTTTTTAACCCAAGCCAAAAGAATGACCTGCAAACATTCTTTGAACAGATCCCCTATCATGGTTTAACTACCAAAGAAAAACTGGCCAAAGGAACTGGCATGCTGGAGTCTACAGAAGACATTTGGTTTCAGAACCAGAGAAAACCAGACATGAATTAGTTGACTTGGAGCTGGATACTGAGGCTCTGCCTGTGACTGGCGCTGCTGTTCTGGGCAGAGCCTCAGCCCGGAAATCCAGGACGACCACCCAAAGAAGGCAGATGCAGGTGACATCCACCACAGGAACACAAATCAGTATCTTCCTTCAACCCTTTGCGATGAATCAGTTTTTCCTGGAATTGCTACCAGGAGATAACTGCTTAAATGAGTGAGCATTCCAAAATCCAGAATTCAGATATGGATCAGAACCAAAGGGCTGGCACAGTTGACCTGGGAATTCCTTGGCAGAAGGTCCAAGTCAGAGCCCCTGCTTGGCTGTTCACCTGGAGCAAGATGACCTGTCCTATGCACCGGCCCCCAGGCTGCTCCCAGCACCTTCCTGCCTCCAGTTTGTTAAGCAGCAGTGGTCACTGGTACCAACTCTTCCACCACCCAACCACGTCTGCCCACCATCCGAGCACCAGGGGTCATGACGCTCCAGCCCACACGGGCTGTGGCAGGAGACCTCTCAGCCTCCTCTGACATCTAGAAGTCACACATCAACAACATCAGCGCTATGAGTCGAGCTCCTTTCAGATTCCTTTCTGGACCCCACAGAAAGGAAGATGCCTCCTAATAAGGGCTATGAGCACACGGGCCTGGCAGCTCAGCCCTTAAGGACTCAACTCAGCCTCAACCTGATAACCGAAGGAGCAGAGGCAGGGTCTGCATCAGTGAGACACAGTCTACCTTATGAAATGGTGGGTGAGTGGCTGCAAGGCATGATGGTCCACTGGGCAGAGCAGAAGAGACATTTGAGGCAACCACACATGCCCTGTGGCGGCAGCAAACACTACCACCTGAGGAGCCAGCTCAGCTGCTAGGACGACTGCCCCCGACTCTGCACAAACCTCAAGGTTTTCAGATCAACTCCTGCCATCCCCAGAGTTTCAGGGGAAGGCACAGCCTCTCTGAATCCAGATCCACAGGAAGAGACTCACACGACCCAAACCACCCCTCCACCCCTCTGCTCCACACACCACCAAGCTCACCAGGGCAGAAGCCTGAGGAAGAGCAAGACATCCTTCCAGCCACTCCTAGACAGGGCTCCCTGCCTTGCTGGCAGAACCCCTGTGGTACCAAAGAGCCTCAATAAAGCACACGCCCCATGAAGGCAATACTATGGCAAGAAGCAGCTCCTATCACTCATAGTCCCAAAGGGCGGGTTCTGACTGTCCCCTGGGCAGCAGGGAACTTCTGCCTTCATGTCACTGCCCACTTCTCCTGCAGTACTGTGGTCACTGGGCTGGGAAGCCAAATCCTGCAGCACCAGAGCATTCTCACAGCACACATGACCTCCTCCCTGCCTTCATCACTGCCCGGGCAGTCTGGATAATGCATGAACCAGAACTGAATCAACTGAATCAAGGCCAGGAAAACAGGACTAAGTGGGGATATGTCCAAAGAAGTCAAATGTGAAGACAGGTGGCTGTGTTCCCCCTGTCCTGTGAGTTCATGACAAAGCTGTCTTAGCTCTGACACCTGGTTGTGAAACACGGATGGCTTCACTGTGTGTCACTGTGTGTCTCTCAGGAACTGATTCTTTTTTTATTTATTTTTTTATTTTTTGACAGACAGAGTGGACAGTGAGAGAGAGAGAGAAAGGTCCTCCTTTGCCGTTGGTTCACCCTCCAATGGCCGCCGCGGCCGGCATGCTGCTGCCAGCGCACCTTGCTGACCCGAAGGCAGGAGCCAGGTTTTTGTTTTTTTTTTGTTTGTTTGTTTGTTTGTTTTGACAGGCAGAGTGGACAGTGAGAGAGAGAGACAGAGAGAAAGGTCTTCCTTTGCCGTTGGTTCACCCTCCAATGGCCGCCGCGGCCGGCGCGCTGCGGCCGGCGCACTGCGCTGATCCGATGGCAGGAGCCAGGAGCCAGGTGCTTTTCCTGGTCTCCCATGGGGTGCAGGGCCCAAGCACTTGGGCCATCCTCCACTGCACTCCCTGGCCACAGCAGAGGGCTGGCCTGGAAGAGGGGCAACCGGGACAGAATCCGGCGCCCCAACCGGGACTAGAACCCGGTGTGCCGGCGCCGCTAGGCAGAGGATTAGCCTAGTGAGCCGCGGCGCCGGCCTGGAGCCAGGTATTTATCCTGGTCTCCTATGGGGTGCAGAGGCCCAAGCACTTGGGCCATCCTCCACTGCACTCCCTGGCCACGGCAGAGAGCTGGCCTGGAAGAGGGGCAACCAGGACAGAATCCGGCGCCCCGACTGGGACTAGAACCCGGTGTGCCGGCACCGCAAGGCGGAGGATTAGCCTAGTGAGCCGCGGCGCCAGCCAGGAATTGATTCTACAAGTGCCTATCTGTAATTCTGTGTAACTTCCTGTACGACTTGCCCTCTGAACCGACAAAATGGCTTGCAAAGTTAGAATGGCAACTCCATGAAATCACTGAACGATGAATGTAAAGATTCCCATGTTGTTAGTATTTTTGTATGAGAAGGTACTTTGAAAAAGTTCAGCCGGCGCCGCGGCTCACTAGGCTAATCCTCCCCCTGCAGCGCCAGCACACGGGGTCCTAGTTCCAGTCGGGGCGCCGGATTCTGTCCCGGTTGCCCCTCTTCCAGGCCAGCCATCTGCTATGGCCCGGGAGTGCAGTGGAGGATGGCCTAAGTCCTTGGGCCCTGCACCCGCATGGGAGACCAGGATAAGTACCTGGCTCCTGGCTTCGGATCAGCACGATGCGCCGGCTGCAGCGCACCGCATTGGAGGGTGAACCAACGGCAAAAAGAAGACCTTTCTCTCTGTCTCTCTCTCTCTGTCTCTCTCTCTCTCTCACTGTCCACTCTGCCTGTCAAAAAATAAAAAAAAAAAAAAAAAAAAGAAAGAAAGAAAGAAAAAGAAAAAGTTCATGGAGGCCAGCACTGTGGCTCAATAGGCTAATCCTCCACCTGCGGCGCCGGCACCCCGGGTTCTAGTCCCCGTCGCGGTGCCGGATTTTGTCCCAGTTGCTCCTCTTCCAGTCCAGCTATCTGCTGTGGCCCAGGAGGGCAGTGGAGGATGGCCCAGGTCCTTGGGCCCTGCACCCACATGGGAGACCAGGAAAAGCACCCGGCTCCTGGCTTCAGATCAGCACGGTGTGCCGGCTGCAGCGGCCATTGTGGGGTGAACCAACGGAAAAGGAAGACCTTTCTCTGTCTCTCTTTCACTGTCCACTCTGCCTGTCAAAAAAAAAAAAAAAAAAAAAAAGATCCGGCGCCGTGGCTAACTAGGCTAATCCTCTGCCTAGCGGCGCCGGCACACCAGGTTCTAGTCCCGGTTGGGGCGCCGGATTCTGTCCCGGTAGCCCCTCTTCCAGGCCAGCTCTCTGCTGTGGCCAGGGAGTGCAGTGGAGGATGGCCCAAGTGCTTGGGCCCTGCACCCCATGGGAGACCAGGAGAAGTACCTGGCTCCTGCCATCGGATCAGCGCGGTGCGCCGGTCGCAGCGCGCTGGCTGCGGCGGCCATTGGAGGGTGAACAAACAGCAAAGGAAGACCTTTCTCTCTGTCTCTCTCTCTCACTGTCCACTCTGCCTGTCAAAAAAAATAAAATTAAAAAAGAAAGAAAAAAGAAAAGAAAAGAAAAGAAAAGAAAAAGTTCATGGAAAGTGGAATTAAAACAGTTGTTTATTTTGGGACAAAAGATTTTGAAATCCACACATAGTTTTTCATAATACACACTTTCCACGAACTTTATGAAGAATCCTCACATACTGATGTGCATATCTACCCTACCAAGGAAGTTGCCCTTTTTATTATAAATAAACTATATGTCAAGTTCAGTAAAGTAATTCAGGGCTGATGTGGCACAGTGGGTTTAAGCCACTGCTTACAAGGACATCCCATACTGGAGTGCTGGTTTGCATCTGGGCTGCTCCACTTCCAATCTAGTTTCCTTCTAAAGCACTTGGGAAGGCAGCAGACGAAGGCCAAATGGTTGGGCCCCTGCAACCTCATGAGAAACCCAGATGGAGGTCCTGGCTGCTGGCTTCAACCTGACCCAGCCCCAGCTGCTGCAGCCATTTGGGGAATGAACCAGCAGATGGGTGATATCCCTCTATTTGTCCTTCTCTCTCTGATGTTCTCCTTTTCAAATAAAGAAATCTTTTGAAAAATAATAATGCTTAATTAAAAAATAAAAATCCTGAAGATTAATTTTATTTTCATTATCATGATACTTAGAAATCAAAAATTCTCAATCAAGTAAAATAAACATTGTACCTAATTCTTTCTTTCTGATATAGCTGAAACTGCATTTTCTAGATGTGTTAGTTCAAATCAATCAAAAAAAATTCTGGGACAAAAAAATCCTGTATTGGGGGCCTTTAGTGCTGATCTTTTGCATCTTAATTAATGGTTGTCCATGACCTGGAGCACCAAGTATTGCACTTCTGGCATTATTTGTGGTTGGCTGCTATTCAATTAATTGAAATTTTTTGCTGTGGCAAAAGAAAATGTGAAATGGGGGCATTTATAACCATGGATACCTGATTTTTATTTACGGTCATCAAAAAGAAATTCTACATATACAATAGAGCCACAGCATCTTCTAAAGTCAGGAGTCAGAAACATCTGATTCTCAAATATGCTTTCAGGTGTGTTGTATTCTATTGTGTGTGTGTGTGTGTGTGTGTGTGTGTGTATTTTTCCTCCATAAAATAATACTCACAAAAAATTTTACTGTGTCATGAAAAAAAATCTGCATTAAAGTCCATTAAACAATTGCTAATCAAATAATACTCCTGGATGCTCCAAATGGTACCAGAGCTGAGTCTGATGTTAGCTTAAGGGCTAAATTATATTTTGGCTTAATTTTCATATTTAGGGAAACCAATTTCATAATTGGTAGGTGTGCAAATATGCTGGTACTTCAAGTTCTTATTTTATAAGGAAAAATACACTAGGAAATTCTGTTTCGCATGCTAGCTGAAATAAGAGCAAGTCAATGGCATTCTTAAGTACCAAAACATGTGTTTTCCTATATATAAAATTTTATTTTTTAAAGGAAAAGAATACATGGAAGAAAGAGGATTTTGTGTTGTTTTGTTTTTTAAGAAGGCTGTCTTTTATGAAACTTTGATTTACTGTTCTTTACTGATATTAACTGACTCAAAGAAAACAGATCATTATACATGCCATTTTCACATTGCTTTTGGTAGGCAATATCAAAAGCAACACTGGCTAGTATTTAATCACTGCTTTGTGGCAATATGCTAAATGTTTTACATACTGCGTATCTCAGTTTGCCTGGGCTTCTGTAGGAAAATACCACTGACGGGCTGGCCTTTTAACCACGGAAATTTCTATCTGAGAGCTCTGCAGTGTGGGATGCAGAGATGGAAGAACCCACAGACCAGGGACTTGGGGAGGGCTGGCTTCTTGGTGCAGACCGACACTGACTCTGCTCTTTTCCTCGCGTGGCAGACGAGGGCATGGGATCTGGCTGGGCTTGTCTGTCTTTTTGTTTGTTTGGTTGTTTTTTTGTTTTGTTTTGTTTTGTTTTTTAATAAAGTCACTAACAGCATTCCTGAAGTCTCCACCCTCATGACCTAGACACTTCCCCAAAGATGACCTCCTCCCCTCTCCAATCGTGATCACACGGGATTCGGTTCCAACTTATGTTTTGCCAGGCTACTAAGTTCAGTCTATAGCACTATATCATATTAAATTTTTTTTTAAATTTGCTTTTTTACTTTAAAGGCAGAGTTAGAGATAGAGGGAAAGAGAGGAGAGACAGAGAGAGGTCTTTTATCATCTGATTCATTCCCCAGATGACTGCAACGGCCAGGGTTGGGCCAGGCGGAAGCTAGCAGCCCAGAACTCTATCAGCATCTCTCACATCGGTACAGGGACCCAGACACTTGGACCATCTTCTGCTGCTTTCCCAAGCCATTAGCAGGGAGCCGGATCATAAGTGGGGCAGCTGGGACTCAACCAGTGTCCATATGGGATGCCAGTGTTATAGATGACAGCTTAACCAACTATACCACAATGCCAGCAACCAGATGTAATTTTTATACCAAACCAGTGGAAGCTTAGCAGAAACCTAAGTCAACTGGAGTGGCTTCAAATAAGATACCCTAGGAAGGCCTGTTCCCAAGTCACTGTCATTCCCCAGACCTGCACAGGTGCAGTCGAACTTGTGGGTTTGGGAACGGGGGTAGTCAGTTTTGGCAACATGGGCATGAGTGATAACAGGACTGGTAGAGAGTTTTTCCCAGAAGAGGTTCTTAATAAAGTTGTTAATATCAGAAAAGTTTTCAGAAAAATATCTTGGCATGTTTAGCAAGTGTAACTTGAAAATAATCTATTCTTCAAAAAAATAAGCAATAAATAATTGTTATGCTGCTTAGGAAAATAAATTTACTAAAAATGGTAATAATAATGGGATATATTCATTTTATTTCCCCCCAAAATTTTCAAAATTACTTTGGTATGTTTTCTAACATTTTATAAAGCTATTGAGATAACAGGGCATATCTCAGAAAACTGATCTCATTTTGTTGTTTAATAGATCATCATCTGCTTTTCAAATCAATCCTTACTACACAAGTAACCATGGTTTACACTGACAGATGAGACAGGTAGGAATCTAACTAAATAAATCAAAAAGTTGGTGACATTAAAATCAGAACATCTCAATATCATCAGCTTTTTTATATACACTCTTTCTATTAAAAAGTATTTTCTGAACTTTAAATAATTAAAAGATCATATTGGTAGTCTGTTAAAAAAACAATATATAAACACTCTGATATTCTACCATGGAGTAAATGAATAGATGGAAAACATTGAAAAGCACTTGATTTGATGACTACAGAACATCAAACAATAAGCAATTATTTTGAACAACAATTTCCAATGGGAATGAGCTTTCCACGGGTCTGCATTGTGTCCTGGTGCCCCACTGCTTATAATTACATATGTGTACTGCAACAGCACAATCGTTAAATTCAAAGCTGAGCTTCCTTGACAATGCAGGAGAACTTTACAAAGGATGAATGTGATTTTTTTTCATTTCCCTGCTTCTCCCTTCACTTATTTAAGCATGTATTAATTAACTCGTTCTGGCAAGTGTTTAATAAACATCGAACAAGGGCATTTCTTTGGTGGTATAATGAAAATTCTCTTTTAAAATGTCGCATAATATTTTATGTGCAATTTGACTCTGTAAACAGAGTATCTAATTGAAGTTTTTAAATGAAGGCAATCAAAACTGATAAAACATCCAGCATCCCATTCAAGCACACTGTCTTCCTTTTTAGTGTGAGTTTAAGTTGATGGTCTTAAGAAGATGTCCCCACCTTCAACAAGCAACCTCTTCTACTGGTCTTAGGGAGAAAGTCTTCAGTGTCCCACTGCCACTGTGAGTGGTTGCATGAGATTTATTAAATTAAGTTTCTTCAAAGTTATTACACCAACATTACATGAGAAGCATTTATTTAGCAGATGAATGATCTGCAGATAAAATGTTACATAAAACACACTGAATGCACAAAGCTATCCAAACAGCCAGGGGGCTTCGATTGCTTTTCCCCATGACAACTTGGTGTAAAGGGTTAACACCTCTGCAAATACTGCTACACTTTTGCGTGAGAATTTCCATGGTAGCTTTTCCATACTAACAGGCAAATGACTGAAGCACATAAAAATAGTATCTGAATCATTATCCATTTTTGCTGTGTATGTGTGTGTGTGTGCGTGCACATACACACACAAGTGTATTGTGGGAAAGGTAAGGCAAGTGGAAAAGAATTCATTTTGCTCGTAATGCATTGATTGACCTGAAGCAAAAGATATTTTTAGGGAACCTTTAAACTCTTCATCTTTAAATTATTCATCCTTTTTTCCTTTTAGAGATGCTGTAAACAACTCCAAAAAGCAAAGCTTTGAATACAAGAATTGTCTGCAAACCCTAAGTGACTGGCTCTCAGGATCCTGATAACCATAAAGCTCTTCTTTAATGAGTACGGATTCAAAAACAAAATCCTACAGATCACTTTCTTCAGACTGGGGTTCTATACCTGAGCTGACCAAAGATGGGGACAGAAAGTCTCTCACTCTGCTCTAAGCTGTACATCAGGAGCTTGCAATCCAGAAGTGGAAACCACTTCTGCTTTTGTAAAACAAAGACATAAAAATACAGTGGGACCCTGACTCCACAGGAGCCTGCCCAGTTCTGGTTTACTTAACAGGCACATGTGGCTCTTATGCCTGTTTCTTTTCTTTTTTTTAAATAAATATTTGTTTATTTTTATTTTAAAGGCACAGTTACAGAGAGAGGGAGAGAGAGACAGAGAGAGTCTTCCATCTGTTGGCTCGCTCCCCAAATGGCTGCAACAGCCAGGGTTGAGCCAGGCTGATGCCGGGAGCTCAGAGCTCCATCCAGGTCTCCAGTGTGGGTGCAGAGGTCCAAGTACTTGGGCCATCTTTCACTGCTTTCTCAGGAGGATTAGCAGGGAGCCTGATTGGAAGTACAGCAGCTGGAACTTGAACAGGTGACTGTGTAGAAAGCTGGTGTCACAGGCAGTGGCTTAACACTGGCCCCATATTTGTTTGTTTTTCTTAAGGAATAAAGGTGATATGTCGGTGCCCATTTAACACTTAATTTCTGAATTTCTTTGGAATTTGGAAGAAAAAGTGGAGTGCCATTCATATGGTACCCCAATTGAGACCCCAGCACTTTAACCTTTCTGATTTAAAGATGAGGAAATTTGAACTACATTGTATCAAGTCCCTTGCCAATGCCTCATGGTTAATAAGTACTAATTCTGGGATCCAAATGGGAAAATCGGTTCCAATGTGCTTGTAACCACAGGGCTCTTCTGTCCTAGGTGTTAACATATTGACCCTAATTTCATACATGAGAAACAAATGCTCAGAGAGGTGGAATAGTTAGGAGGAGGGGAGAGAGAAAGAGAGAGATCCTAGCTCTACAAATACCCCAGAACAACATATGACAGTAATTTTCCTTGTATTTATTCTACACATCCCATGCTTTCTCAAGCCAATTACAGAACAGAACCTGGGCTCTTCCTTAATAATTTCAGATCATCATTATGAATATCTGTGTGCTGCATTTGCACCATGGTGATACCCTCAAGTACTGTGAAGTACTCACACGTTCTTCCTTCCTTCCAGTCGCTAGTACACCATCGTTAACTCATGCACTCAGTCCTTCTTAGATCTGGGGGCCATGCATTCATCCCTACATGCACTTACTTTACAAATGGATTTCTGGTGTCACTATGCCAAGCACTATTCTTGGCACATGATCATAGGACTTCCTGAGACTCCCACAGCCAGCCCCTGCCCCATTCCATTCTGTCTTCAGTTCTTCTGCCTGCCTTTGCAACCACTCTCTCTGAACCTGTCAGCTAGTCCTTCCCACTCATATGGATATACTTCAGTCTCTAGCATTCCTTGCCCCATCCCTTCAGTTTGCTGGGGATTAGAAACCCAAAGGCAAACTTGTTCAAATTTTGTCTGAAATAAGAGTAAATATAACCCAGAGGCTGTTTCCATGGGCAAAATACCAGTGAGATAATGGATGTGATGGTTAAGAAGAAGCCTCAAGAGAAGTTGGGTTTATCCAATTCCTGCCACTCACGAGTTGTGTACCCTTGGGTGGAGCATTCAGTCTCTCTAAAGCAGAGGAGAAGAAGGGTCCCATCACAAAGGATTATTGTCAGACTTACACGTATCTAGAACATTCATCCCATTATCTGCTATGGAGGACATTTGTTTGCTCTTCTTACTTAGCTAAGACACTGTGTGACAACTATTTTTACCTCTCCAAAACCTACACTGCAGTTATTTTTTAGGGGAGTCATGAAGACTGAGTTCTCAGGTCACAGCTATATTGAGAGCTTGTTGTGTGGGCAGCAGCCTGGCCTGGGATTCTTTGCAGTGGGTTCAGAGTGAGGACAGCTGCGTTTGATGTCTTGCTTAGGAAGTGGCTTCATTGCATACTTATTGCATGGCCTTGCACATGTTACTCAACCCCTCCATACTTCAATTTCTTACCTTCAGGAACCGAAAGAATATTATCCACCTTATGGGACTGAGAATTAAATGAGAGCACCTTTGTGATGTGCTTAGCATGGTGCCTACCACACAATAAGCTCAGAGGTGGAATACAGCAAATGTAATAGAGCAATGTTATCATTATTTGTGAGTTAGATGTCATATAATTGGTAAAAAGATTTAGACATTATATCAGCATAAATAAAACATTTCCACTCATCAGAACATGCGATATAAGTGGAAGCCTTTAAAAATCATCTGTGATATGCCAAGTTCACAATTAAGGGTAAACCCAATCACAGGACTCCTTTTGCACTTTAATAAGGTTAAATCAGCTTTGAACTCCTCATTCCCAATCAGACGCCCTTGCCTCCTGCTGGCCCACTGCTCCCAGACACTGCTCTCAGGCTGCCCTTCCAGTGAGTTGTTCAAAGAAGAGAAGATCATTGAAATCATTCACACTAATTGGTAAATGGTTTTTTTTTTTATATTGTCTGGTCTTGTTTAAGCTTCATTGTATTTCCAAAAGAAGTGATGTATTTCCAAAGAAGTGATGCCACTGCAAAAAAAACTAACATATACACAGAGAGTAATATGAAACCAAGTGTTTCATACATCTCTGAAATCTAAACATATCGTGTGCTACAGAATTGTTTCAAATTCATGCTCTGAATAGCTCATTAAAAGTATGAAATGCTTTCCCTTCTCTTGTGTTCACACCAATAAATCTTTAGCAGAAAAGAGAGGGTCCACAAGCTCAAAGGCCCTCAGGGTCCAGGCAAAATGCACAAAGGAAGGGTTGGTGCTGTGGCCTAGCGGGTAAAGCCGCCACCTCCAGTGCTGGCATCCCATATGGGCGCTGGTTCAAGTTCAGCTGCTCCACTTCCAATCCTGCTCTCTGCTATGGCCTGGGTAAGCAGCAGAAAATGGCCCAAGTCCTTGGGTTCTTGTACCCACATAGGAGATCCAGAAAAAACTCCTGTCTCCTGGCTTCAGATCAGCACAGCTCCGGCCATTGCAGCCATCTGAGGAGTGAACCAGCAGATGGAAGACAGATGGAAGACCCCCCTCCCCAACTCTCACTCTCTCTCTCTCTCTGATATATATATATATATATATATATATATATATATATATATCTGCCTCTGCCTTTCTGTAACTCTGCCTTTCAAATAAATAAATAATCTTTAAAAAGAAATGCATAAATGAATGAAGCCATCAGGTCCAAGAACCAAACAAAATGGCAGTGAAAGTGAGATGGCAAAAGGTCACCATGGGGAGCACAGTGAGGAGTGGTGGGAACGATAGCAAGCTGCCAGCACCTGCAAAGTGTTGGGAGGTAGCTCTCTGTACTCCAGAGATCAAGTTCAGGAGAACTGCTGAGGTTTTGAGTTCATCCGAAAGTGGGACCTGCTGGGCCTTTGAAGAGTAGTGATTGACTTAAGTTTCTCAACTGTAAAAAAAAAAAAAATGTACAAGAGGAAAAATGTGGTCCTAAGGTGGCCTATGTATATCCTCTACTCTGGTTCTTTGACAGAGCAGTCATAGCCATGGTCATGTAACAGCCAAGACCTCACATAAATTCATGTCGTTTATCCTCACAACCATCCTGCGAGGTGAGCACTGTTAATATCACCCCACTTCATAGATAAAGAAACTGAGGTACAGATTGATCCCGTTTATGCACTAGGTATCAGGCAGGGTTGAGATTTGGGCCCCACTTCTGTGTTCTGATTCTTCCTCTCACAATAAGATAGTTCGGACTTTTCTGCTATGTGGAACATGAACTTTTTCCACAACTGGAATTCAAGTTGTGTGTGGTTGTTTTGTCCTATGTGAGTATTTCAAAGCAAATATTCCTTGAGCCTCGACTACATATAAAATCCCATTTTATGTGCTGTAACCCATTTGATTTTATCTTCATTAATGCAATGTGTGGAATGTGATTTGAGAGCAAGGATAATATTGTTGAAATAGCTTCATCTGGAGATACATCAGTCTGCAAACAGATTGGCATATTATCCACAAATATAAACATTTACAAATAAAATCAGGCATCATTTGATGACTGTTGCCATAATGATTCATTGGCATAAAAGCAATGCTACGTGGTGAGAAGTGCCAAAGCTGTTTGACACATTTCAGTGGAGTTCATTACACACACAGAATGGAACCAATTTTACTCAACAGTGACTTTGACATTTACAGAAAAATGAAATGGAGGTTTAGAAATGAAGATTTCATGTGAAACCCCTACCAAAAATTTTAAACAGGTTCTGTCCTTTTGTCACCACTTCTAGAAGATCCACCATGTACTATAGGTATTTTTAAATGTTTATTTCCATCCACTTGAAGGAGAAAGACACAGCGAGAGCAAGGGTGAGAGTGAGAGAGATTCATCCACTGCTTCACTGCCCAAATGCCCACAACAAGTAGAGCTGGGCCAGGCCAAAGCCAGGAACCCAGAACTCCAGCCAGGTCTCCCCCTTGGGTGGCAGGGGGTTGAGCACTTGAGACATCACCCACTGCCTCCCAGGATACATTAGCAGGAACCTGGAACAGAAAGTGTGTGTAACCTGGACTCAAACCCGCACTCCAGTATGGGAAGAACATGTCCCAGGCAGTGGCCTAACCCACTGCACCGTAATGCCCACCCCTACAGGGACATTTTTATGCACAGCAGGTGACAAGCTATTCAAAACAAAGGCTCTTGGATAATCAGAAATTTTATCCTGAGCAAACTTAATTGGCTACAAAACTCTTCTCTCAGAATATATCATACGGATACCTTTAAAGATTTACTTTGTAGAAAGGCATTTGTCCCTATAGTGTCATTCCATTTAATTCATCCTAACTTGCAATTCTGTTTCTTTGACTTATTTTTAATAGAATTGTTAGTTGTTTTTACATTTTTTAATTTCTTAGGCAGAGAGAGAGACAGAAGATACAGAGAGAGGAAACCCACTTCCTGGTTCATTCCCCGAATGCCCACAACAGCTGGGATTGAGTCAAGCCAACACTGGGAACCAGGAACTCAGTTCAGGTCTTCCATGTGAGTGACAGGGGTCCATGTACTTGAGCCATCACCGCTGTCTCCCAGGGTCTACATTAGCAGAAACCTGGAATCAGGAGCCAGAGCCAGGCATCAAACCTGAGTACTCCGTTATGGGACGCAGGCTTCCACCAGGCCAAATGCCTGCCCTGATTTGCTACGTTTAATGTAGTAAACACCATCCTCATCCTCACTGTACCCAAAAACAGAGAGTGTAAATTTGTTAAGTCAACAACAGGAGTCACTGTGCACTTACTCCTCATGTAGGATCTCTGTCCTTAATGTGCTGTACATTGTGATTTAATGCTATAACTAGTACTCAAACAGTATTTTTCACTTTGTGTTTCTATGTGGGTGCAAACTGTTGAAATCTTTACTTAATATATGCTAAACTTATCTTCTGTATAGAAAGAGAATTGAAAATGAATCTTGATGTGAATGAAAGGGGAGAGGGAGTGGAAAAGGGGCTGTACTTTGGAAATTTATATTCATTAAATAAAAGTTAAAAAAAAAAACAGACAGGGATGAGAGAAATTTCAGGCCGAGGGTTTGAAGCATAACAGAGTCAGGAGAAAGGCTAAGTATTAGTAAATCACCAGCTGCTTTCTACTCCATTGATTATGCACTGTGAGACATTGTGCCAAGAATTAATAAAAGGTTTAAAAGGTTTGTCATACACATGCTAAAGAGTGCTTATGAGTTAGGGTCACACAGGTGTATGCATAAGTCGTTCAATGGGTTGGGATGACTTCAATGTAGCCACTATAAGGGGTCCTCAAAAATTCATTAAAATACATATTATGCAAAAACTATACACAGATTTCAAAATTTTTGTACAAATTAAACTCACTTTTTAATTTCACTTTCCAAAGCACTTTCACTTTTACAGAAATATTTTTCTCTAAATAGCATCATTTAAAGTAGCATGTTACAGTGTATATATGAACACCATTTATCTGAAGAAACATTTCACAATAGACTTTAAAGCATTCTCTTCCTATGGTAAACAGTTAACCTGCATTAATAATGCTGTTTTACTGATGGCTTGCTATGCTTTCAATGCCAAAGTTAAGGCTCTGCATACCAAAGACTGAATGTGCTTGGTTTAATTTGTAAGCCTACGTAGCAGTTTAGTCACATTATACTGATTAGAATTAATCAAGAACATCAGAACAAAAGTATGCCAAGTGTGAATCCTAAAACTTGAACATAATTATATTGCTTTCAAACCTGTCTAATATTTACTTATTTGTTTGCCTGTAAACAGTGTGATGGGATCAGTATCTCAAAACTACATAATACAGTTGAGTCTTTGAAACTGTTACCAAACATAAGTCACTGGAGAAGCAATTCAATCAATGAGGAAATTTTTTAATTAGCATATTAATTATTTGTGAATAAAAGGTGATTTCAAAGTACTCTAGGGAACTTGAAGACATTGTAGTTTGTCTTCTCATTCTATGAATACTATGAATATTTCTACATTATTCATTTCTAATAAAAATATAGGGGAAAGGTTTTGCTAATCAAAAGAAAACTTCAGCCCAGCTTCTGCATTAATTATCACATATTCTAAATTGGAAAAGCTTGAATTAATAAGGTCCAAGATCAGCCTAAAAGGCACACATTTAATAAAACCTGGACTTGACTAAGTAATCTTATGCAGATTAAAGTTTATATGCATATTGGCTAACAGGCAAATAAACTGTCAAAGTACACAATTATCAATGCTTTGTGGGCCCTTTCCCACTCTCCATAAACATCTTAATTACCTTCCATACATCACTAAAGTGAGGCTTCTGCAAATATTCAAGCTTATTTTCTGGATCAACCACTTATGCATATCAAATTTCAGAGCACACAAAGGACTATATAAAGGAAATGGAAAGTCTCCTCTAAAAAAAAAATCCAGACCCCAACAAAAATCAAATGTAGAGATGTGGTATGTAAGTCTGTTAAGACCATTGCTAGAGAGTTATGAGACCATAATTAGGCCATTCATTTTTCATTGTTATAGAGCTGTTTCTATTTCTAACCAATTTGCTCTTAAGACCAAGAGGTCAGGGTGAGAGAAACACATATCTGTTTGGTTTTGCTTCTTTCCCTTCTCACTAGCTAAACTTTCTGGTTCTTTCCTGACTTAATAAGCATGGTTGCAATTTCAGAATTCAGTACCTGCCTGGTGACTTGCAGTTGACTTCCCAACATCTACCAAATGAGCCACCATCACCACAGTCCTTCTCCTCCTGTTTGTCTACTGCCCAGGAATCCACAGCTTCCCACACTTTTCAAAGTTGTCCTGCATCTGGGCCCTGCCCTTCCATTGCTTGAACTCAGGACCATTGAGTTTTTGCATCTCAGGCCATGGTTAGAGTATATAAAAATTATGTCTTTGTTATATTTCATGTTTTGTGAAGTAAAATCTAAACTATGTACAACATTCACTTTAATTGCAGCAAGTTTTCATCTGATAAAACACTGGGATCAGGTCAGCATGTTTGTTACCAGTGCCATGTTTACAAGGCAGAATTACTAAATTGAAGCTAGTTCTGATTTTTGCTCAGCCTGGATAAAGGGAAGATGATTTTTTTAATTTTAACATAATAAAACAGAAAGAGAAAATGACATAGGTTCTATGAATGGGTCACTTTCCAGTGAACTTTCCTTTTTGCCTTTCTTCTCCTTCATACAAGCAGGTGGTAGGAATGCGGTATCTCTGCTTTCTCTGTGACTATACTACACTTCTGTTAAATAGCATGTTAATGCATTCTGATTTTAAAGCTCTTCTACTCCTTAATTTTAAAAGAATTTTGACTTGCTGGAGATGATCTCTAAACAACAAAAACATACCTGGGCCTAAAAGGGAAGTAAGTGGTCTTCCATGAGCTTTTAAAATGTGTTACAGATGGATTACATGTAATACAAATGGCAATAACAGAATAACATAATAAGTGTCACCACTTATTAATACCTCTAAGTGTCAGGCATCATTCTAAGTGCTTTGCATGTAATGACTCATTGAATCATTGCAACACCCTATGATGTAGATACTATAATTTTCCCCCTAATTTATGTAAGAGGAAACTGAAGTACAGTGAGATTAAGTAATTTTCTCAAGTTCACAGAGACTAAGTTGCAAGAAACTGTATTTTGTGTGTGTGTTTATTTATTTTTACCTACTTGAAAGGCAGAGAGAGAGAGGGAGAGGGAAAGGGTAAGGGGAGGGAGAGAGAGACTCTTCCAGTAACAGAAAGAAAACAGTCATAACAGCTGTGTCTGAGCCAGGCTGAAGCCAGGAGTGAGAAACTTCAGGCTGGTCTCCCATATGGATGGTAAGGGCCCAAGTACCTGGGCCATCATTCATTGCCTCCAAGGCACACTAGCAGGAAGCTGGATCAGAAACAGAACAGCTGGGACCCAAACAGGCACTCCAGTATGGGTTGTCTCTGCTATCGCAAGCAGCAGCTTGACCAACAGTGCCACAACACCAGCCTCAAGAGCCCAGATTTAAACCCAGGCAGTCAGGTCACAACACTGCTGAACTTAACCACTAATGCAATCCTGCCTATCAAGAAGTATTAAAGAGGAATTGCTAAGTTACACACCCAACAGTTCAGAAGGATTATTTTAACCATACCATTTCACAGAGAAATGTAGTCCTCTAAAAAGCCAGCAATAAATCTGAGCAGATCATAGTAATTCAGTTTTACATTTTGAATTTTTAACAAGGCCTCACCCTGTCAAATTAATACAAAAAGAACTGGGTTGAAGCAAAACTAGATGTTATAGCATAGTTGGAAATAACTGCTTAAATTTGCATCACTTTAAAAGCTCATTACCAACTCAAGGAAAAAAAATGAAATACTTGACATTTTGGTATCTGTGATATTAAAAAGAACTAATATTTAATATTCAAGTGGCAACAGCTTGTAGAGTTTGCACACAACACCCACAGGGATCGATTTTCCTTTAAAATGGCCTTTAGGAGTTTGCCTTTGAAAGAGCTGACACCTCCATTCTCTTGCTTCCCTCTTTCCTGCCAGCGCCATGGGGCACACGCAGAGTGCAGCAGCAGACATGTAATTCTTCACCGCAGGATTTGTCTTTGCAAGTAACGGTGAATGTGGGAAATTAAGAAAAATGTAATTTCCACCAAATCAAGCTCAGTGTAATCTCTACTCCCCAAATTGAAGAGCTGCCTTCCAAGGGCTTTTCTCCATATGCCCTTTCAGACCCTTTAGAATCTGCCCATGAGGAGACAGGAGAATCATGGTCACCTAATTGATCATCGCTCATTCCACACATCATGACAAGTGTACTGTCGCCTGGCGTTTTTCCAGCATGATTAATTGTCACAGTCCTAATTTACTCACCTGTGGAATCCTCAACTTCCCCAGCCAGCTGTCAAGAAGATGCATAATAATGGAATAAAGGTTTTAAAATGTTGAATCTTCTGAAATATTCCACTTATCATCTACCAGAAAGCTTTCACTAAACCATGTATTAGATGGCTGTAATTACTCATTGCTGGGGTGAAAACAAGTAAACAAAACAAAACAAAAACCTGATCACATTTACATTGACCTGATAGAATAATAGGAATTAAGTAAGCCAATCTTTTCTGACACAGAGGGAAAAATACTGATCACATGACCTAAAATGTGTTTATCAGCCTGATTTGGAGTGAACATGCCAGTTCAATTCCAATTAGGTTCTACCACTTCCTGTTTGTTCTGGTGCTTGTTAGTATGCTCTAAGAAAATTATTTTCTAATATCAAATATTCAGGTAAATTCATTGAGTTAGTGTCTTCCAAAAAAATTGGGAAAGTTTAAGAAGGAGATATAGGGGTCAGCACTGTGGTGTAATGGGTAAGGCCACCACCTGCAGTGTCTCCACTGCCCATCCAGCTCTCTGCTATGGCCCGGGAAAGCAGTGGAAAATGGCCCAAGTTCTTGGGTCCCTGCACCCGTGTGGGAGACCCGGAAGAAGATCCTGGCTCCTGGCTTCGGATTGGCCCGGCTCCAGCTGTCACAGTCATTTGGGAACTGAACCAGAGGAGGGAAGACCTCTCTCTCTGCCTCTCCTCTCTGCGTAACTCTGACTTTCAAATAAATAAATAAATCTTTTTAAAAAAAAAAAGAAGGAGATATAGGCATATTTGACTTTAACTGCATATGCTAGTAAGCCAATTTGGGGTATTTTTGCAAAGAAGTCTGGCTTCAGGATTTCTTAAATAGTAGGTTGTGTTCTTGAAAATTAATGTTTGCCACAGAAAATTATTACCAATTGAGTACAACAGCTGAGTTTTCTGAAGATATTGCCACAGACAGCTCGCACTGTGCTACTGAGATATTTCTAATGCATCTGTGGAAATCACATGCAAACTATTTAACCACTGTTAAATTATATGCTTAACTGCTTATAAAGTAAAATTTTCCAATAAAAGTCCAGAATTTCCTAAAGGAATCTGAATACAATTGCTCCTTCAATTCTTATATTCTGTGAAATACAAATTCTATAGGTTGTTCATCGATCCATCCTGTAGTATTATACAGGAAAAAAATGTTTCTGGTCAAGCTTAGGAAATACTGGATTAAATACAGGCTTATTATCATCACTGAAAAAATCTCACTTTCAGAAACTACAGTATGTGAATATGCATTCTGAAGAGAAACATAAGGTTTTTTCCAACCTTATTTGACCCAGACTCGTTCTACCACAGCACATCTCTGAAGCCAAGAGTCTGCAGACCAGCCTCTGCCTTGACTCATGCCTGGCACATCACAGGTGCTCAATACACTCTGGTGAAATTTCAACATCATCCCCTTCCAATTGAATTTAAATTGCCTGTGATAGTCTTTGCCTTAGATTTGTTCATGAGGATAAATATGCAAATAGAATCAGAAACACAACCTCGTTTCTTCTAACCAGATCTTAGCCCACATATCCCAAAGTAAAAGAGTAGTGAAATAATCCGTTCTGGCATGTTGACCGGTAGCAATGCTATTACTTAAAACAGGATTTTTTAAGTGATAGAAAAGGAGAAAGGAAACAGCAGCTTCCTACGCGGCATGTGTCTTCCACTTAGCAGATCTGAAAGACCATTTTCCTCATTTCAAAATTGATAGCCAACTCTTTTTTGTTGTTGTTTTGCTATTCGGATTTCTGTCCTCTTTTTCCAGCCTATTTGCTCTAACACTGAATTTTAAGTATCTCTAAAAATGCTTGATATGTTATTATTCTTTCCAGATATCCTCTGAGAGCCAAGTGGAGAACATTAAGGAAGAAAAGAGAAATGAGGCTGGATACAGTGCAGTGAAAACAGGCGCTTCAAGGACAGGGGACTCCATACCCAGAGACTCGACTGTGCCATCAGCATGAGAACTTACCAGTACTTCTTGCTGCTCTTTTGGGTTGGTCAGCCCTACCCAACTTTCTCAGCTCCGTTATCTAAGAGGACTAGTGGTTTCCCGGCCAAGAAAAGGGCCCTGGAGCTCTCTGGAAACAGCAAAAATGAGCTGAACCGTTCGAAAAGGAGCTGGATGTGGAATCAGTTCTTTCTGCTGGAGGAATACACAGGATCCGATTATCAGTACGTGGGCAAGGTAGGATTCCTTTGGGCACTTTGACAGTCTGGGTTTAAAAGCCTGAAGAAGTTACTTCTTATACATAGAAGGGAGAGGATGTGCACTAGTCCCTCAGTAGAGTAAGAATTTTTGCTTATCTGGGAAGACTTTTTCTTTTCTTTCCACTTGAGTAGTTTTGGGAAGAAGACTATAGCAAAAAGCCGAAAAATGTTAGCATCACAACAAAGAAAGAGAAAATGCTCCTGTTGCAAATGAAACACCCACAACCATCTGCATAGGATTATCACAAATCCTTTAATTTTTACTTTAGCTTGAAAAATGTAGCCCAACTATTCAACAAAGTAGGGTGTATTAAAATAGGAATGGAGCGATTAAGCTATAAGGAAAGAAGGCAGGCTCCTTTTTCTCATTCTGAAGGCAGGCTTTCTGTTCTTGACTCCTTACGCCAGGTTCAAGTTCATGGTTTCCTCATTCTGCTACCTAAGGTGTCTGTTTTCTGAGCAAATGGAGTCCTTTGTTGTCAAAGCCCACCATGGCCTTAGATTTGGGGGCTCCTGCTGCTGCTGTTGCTTAGCCCCCCCTCAAATAACTGGCAAGAGCCAAGCATCTCAAAATTGTGATTTAACTGCCGTGAGGTTTACAAAGGGGAAAAATGGTTATATAAAGGTGCTATTTCTGAGTATCATCTGACCATTTTACTGACTCTAGAAAGTAGAGTGAGGAGGCATGGCTTATTATAGCTTGTACAGATTACCGGAGCTGAGTCAGGCTAACAGCCTGGTTAGACTATCATCGTGAGGTTTACAGAAATTTGACCATCAGCTACGTTCTTGCTGCAGAATACCTGCAACAGCAACGATGTGAAAGAAAGAACAGGGTTACAAGTTTGTACCTAGTAAGTTTTCTGTTTCCTAACAGAATATGGACAAGAAAAGTAATTGTCACACAGCTCTTACATACACAAACTAGGGATAAATGTAAAAATACAGACAATAAAATGTTTTCATTTAGGGTTACAGCTATAATTTTAAAACATCTCTCTTCGGATAATATGCAAATAACATGCAGTCTGCAGATTGCAAGAGCTGCATGTTACACATCAATCTGTCATCAAATGCCCCTGAATGACTGTGCACAAGTAATTCTCTTCAAGTATTTAAAGCTATAAATGAAGAAAGCCCATCCATGACTTGGGCTGAGAGACCCAGTGAATGTTCCAATGAAGTGAATTATTAATGTGGAACAATGTAGGAGAGGAAGTACTCAGTGAAAGGGTGAGCATCAACCCAGATCCCCAGGGATCTAGCCATGTATTTGCGGGGAAATTCACACTCCGTGTGACAACTGAAGACAGACTGTTCACTTAACTTGTACTTCACTTCCTCTGTGAAGTCTGAATAGCACTGTTAATAAGGTGATGGTTCTAAAAAAATCTTAAATTCTTTCAGGCACATTTCATAACAAAGTAGCATCTTTGTCATAGAAGTTTAAGTTTTCAAAAGTGTTTTCTCTCCAGGGCTGATTCCCTTCCCTGTTTTTCTTCTGAAGTTGTGATGCTATGTTACTCAATTATACCGCATATGCTCAAAGGCAGGCCAGGATATTTGGGGTCACAGCAGCAGCAGTGGAGCCAGCTGCATAGGAATCGGTTGTTACAGTGCTCACTGTGAATTGTGGCATTGCCAGGGGGACAAGGTGCCGTCTGCAGATTCAGATCCGAGAACTGTAGTGCTGGGCTGCTGTCTGCCAACCATGGGACCCGGGCAGGTTGTGGGCCTTGGCAGGCTTCTGCTTCTTCATCTAGAAAATGCATGCAGCAGCACCTACTTGGTGGCGTTACAGTGTTTTTAATCGACAGGCCCTGGTGGCTGGCACATAGTAGGTGCATAAAGTCATTAAATGGTGAGAAATCTGTGGCGTGTGCTCTATTAAATCAATGTGTAATGCACTGAAGAGCAATATTGAATTTCCATCACTGCAGAAGTGAAATGGGGTACTTACGGAATCTCTCAGTGAGCGAGAAATGTAGAGAACTGTGGCAAAATCCCTTCACCACCACAGCTTCAATGACATAGGCTGGATTTGAATATTCCATTGCCAGCCAGACGCACTCCCCTACCCCACCGTCTCACGTTCCCCTCCTTGCTGCCCCTTCCTCTCCTCCCTGAAGTTGTAACACATGAGAGAAGTTTAGCTGAAGAAACCACCAAGGGCAGTCACTCAAACAGTCCCAGTTGTCTGCATTGCTCTATCAGATATGTGCAAGAGGTGGTCGTGAACAACGGCTATGGAATTTTCCAGATTTGTCTTTGGAACTGTGTGATATCAACAGACAGAAGGATTAGTCTATAATATTTTCCAACTAAAAATAGGAAGGAATGATAAATTCAAAATAAGAGGAGAAGAAAAGGATTTTCCCCTCATTTGTACCAGCAAATTTGGTCCAACTCTAACTGACCTGGAATAAAACAGACATCTGGAGTTTCTGTGCAGGCCCACCAGGTCAGGAAACTTTGGGAGAGGAAAAAAAAAAAAAAAAAAAAAAAAAAAAAAAAAAAAAAAACAGGAAAAAGGTTAAGACTAGAGCAGAGGGTCCAAATCTTTCTTTCTTCCGAGATTTTTTTTCACAGTTTCCGTAGGCTACAAAAAATACCTAATAATTCTGTGTATGAAGCAGTCCGACTCAAACAACTTAATTTGTTCTAACAACTTATAATCATTCGACAAAATAATACAAACTAGTATTTTGATCTTGTTCTCAACTACAGTTGCTTACAAATGGAATGTGTGCATCTATTGGGCAGCGCACAATTTGTCAATCAGTTACACCCTGGCCATTTGATTTCCTTGTCCACACTGATTTGGGTGCTGTGATTGTTTTTTCATCAGAGCACCTACCGAAAATCCAGCTTTTTAAACACATGACATCATCAACAGGAATGCAGCGCCACCTACTGTTGAAGCTCTGAACTTTGGTTAACCAATGCAATAATCCTTACCTAGAGCTTGGGGTGGGTGTCTGAGACTGAAAAGATTGACCCTATCCATGAAAGGATAGAGGCGTTAGCTGAGGAAAAATAATGCCGCTGAGCAAATGGCACTTAAAGTGGAGGAAAGAAATGTGTTCACATCTATTTGTATTTGTAATGATTTGTTCAAATTATTTTGGGGTAAGGCATGGGGCAGTATTGACCATGGAGGAGCCAGGAAGGGGGGAGGGTCTCAGGAGGTCACAACAGTAAAATAGGGAGGGGCCAGCCATGGAGTGAACACAAGATGGGACCTTACAAAGCAAGCCCTGGCAAAGGCAGGTAGTGAGACCTTCCTCCTCCTCCTGTCTTAACACTCCCCAGCCTTCCTCCTGTGGGGAGCAGCTCGGACTAGACTAAGTTACTGGAATTAAGACTTATTCTATGCATCTGCTCTCCTCTGTGGGGAGCAGCTCGGACTAGACTAAGTTACTGGAATTAAGACTTATTCTATGCATCTGCTCTCCCACAATATGGCGCTGGGAGAGGAGAAAACAGCTTCTACCCAGCTGCCTCCAGTTCAACCAATAAACTGTAGGACTTGCTCCTGATTGGAGAGCAGCGTACTCGGCGTGTGGGCAGCCGAGTTAGGATTGGCGGAGGAGGACTATAAAGGAGGAGAGAGACGGCATGCACCAGGAACATCTAAGAGGAACATCTAGCTGAAGGAACACCTGTGCAGCCCCCGAGAGACCCGGCCGGCGGTGTGCCGCTCCCCTGCGGAAGTGGGGAATGTGGCCAGGGGGAACTGCCCTTCCACGGAGGTGGAAGGGATAGTAGCTAACCCGGGAAGAACCAGCAGCAAACCCGGGGAGGGCCGAGCAGACGAGAGAACAGCGCAGGGTCCTGTGTCGTTCCTCCACGAAGAGGGGGAGCGACATAATGGTGCCGTGACTCGGATATGAAGCCTAGGCAGGGCTTAGTGTCGTTCCTCCATGAAGAGGGGGAGCGACATCCTCCTTGTACTGTCAATAAGGCAGTCTGGCGCAGAGGCATGCACAAGGCAGAACGGGGAGGGAAGCGTGTATTGAGACTGAAGGTGGTGACAGTATACTATAGCTGAAATATTGACAAACCAAATTCTAACGCTGGAGGAAATCTCCGCACTTCTCACCTAAAATGCTGGGGGCAAGCAGGGTTAGGGAAGAAGAATCAACGGGTAGGCAGAAGGGATCCTGGGTGGTGGGTTTGTTGGCTTAAGGTGCAGATGTGGATGCAGGTAAGATTGTTTTTTTCTAAAATGCAGGACCATTTGGAAGCCACTTAGAGCTGCTTTAGCATAGCAGCACCTGTGTTGTCTGGGCGCTTGTTAGAGATGCAGAATTTTGCCCCTTTGCCCCCAAGATCGTATTGAATCAGAGTCTACAGTCTAACAAGATCCCCAGGTGAACCGTGGGCACATTAAAATTTGGAAGTTCTGCCTTTGAAAACGCGTTGCCTGGGTCTCTCCTCCCCAGAGATTCTGATTTGGCTGGGTTTCAGTTAAGTATTTATGATTCTGATATTTATGATTCTTGAAAACTGCTCTTCTAGGAGGATATTATTGCCAAACATGGTAACAAAATGTGGCAAGTTCAATGATAAAATGGGCATCCACAAAATAGTATCAAAACACAAAGGAGAGGGGCCAGCCAGGTTCTAGGGTTCCACAGAGCTTCCTGAAGGAGGTGATGCTACTTGAATCCTGTCTTAAAGGATAAATTGGGGTCACCTCTCCCTAAGAAGGGACAATGGCCAGGACTGCCCAATTAGTGGGATGCAGAAGCCAACAGAGAGGAAGTCAGAGGTTCAACAGCCCAGAGATGTAAGGAAGAGCAATCGCAAGAGTGGAAGTGTCACGACCAATTCAGAAAACACAAATGGGTAGGTGTTTTCTTGTCACAGGCTTAGGGGAAGAGTCTTTGGTTCTGTAAAAAACCTACTTAGGTTATCTTTGGTTTAATTTATCTTAATGGAAAAATGCAAGAGCAGCAATGTAATAGAAATCCTTGTACCGCCTCCGCCAGCTTTACACAATATAGCAATTCCTGGGCAATGGTTGATGTAGCGTCTCAGATTATGTTTCCTATGAAAAGAACATAAGTAGATGTAGGCACAGATGAGAGTCTGAAGATGTGAGCATTCAGTAATAGCAAGATGAAATATATTTAAAACATCACAATTATACCTAACTTTCGGCAAAAGATTCATACATTATCGTTAAACATCCCACAGCAATGTCTAATTCCCTGGTCGCCTCCACTTCATTCTTTATCTTGTCTTTCTGCACACTGTATATATAAGAGTGATTGCCATTAGAAGCATTTGATCTTTTTTTTAGGAATTTGATAAACTGTACATTTATAGCTTCATAGATTTTTTTAATCTTATGAAAATTTAAATTTTATTTAAGGCTCTTATGTATAGGTATTTCTAATACGCCTTTCTGTTAAGTCTTTAAAGAACACCTACCCAATTCAATGAAGCCACTTTTCTCAAGATAATTAGACAGTAATGCTTTAATGGCCCATAAAAATAAAAGTTGTCAGCTATACACCCCTTTATAATTAGAGATAAACAATTATTTCTTCCCATAATTACACCATTCAAATTCAGCAAACAGGAAGCAATATTTTACCCATTCTGAAAGAGCCCTTAAAAGATGCTGTCATTAAAATATTACTTTCTGAAGTGGTCACCAAAGAAGGATGTACTTTTCTCCAAAGGGAAGAGAAAACTTCCACTTTGCTTATGGCCTTGTCTAAATACTGATGGGGTTTGTGGATTCAGTAGGCTCCCATAGACTAGGCAGCTCATGTCAAGAGCCTTGGGTGATCACTGATTGTCGCTCCCCCTCTTCATGGAGGAGCGACACTGAACCCTGCCTAGGTTTCCTATCCGAGTCATGGCCCCATTATGTCGCTCCCCCTCTTCGTGGGGGAACGACACTAAACCCTGCCTAGGTTTCCTATCCGAGTCACGGCACCATTATGTCGCTCCCCCTCTTCGCGGAGGAACGACACAGGACCCTGCGCTGTTCTTTGGTCTGCTCGGCCCTCCCCGGGTTTGCTGCTGGTTCTTCCCGGGTTGGCTACCGTCCTTTGCTACCCGGGCTAATCTGACGGATTCCAACCTGGCTTATGTCTCCGCCTCTGGTTTTAGATTTTCGCCTTTTGTTCCCTGGGCTGACTTGACGAATCCCAACATAGCTTACATCTCCGCCTCAGCCTGCCCCCGCGGCTTCATCCTCCTAACATTTTTCTCTACCCGGTATGTTTCCTAACTTTTCTTCCAACAATATTCCCCTCTCATTTCTCCTGGCTTCTCCCCACAGTCCGTATCCGAGTCTAAGTTTCTTCTAGCTTTCACTTTCGCTTTTAATCTCCTAGCTTCCCCGCCATAGTCCGTATCCGAGTCTATGTTTCCTCCAGCTTTCACTTTCGCTTTCAATCCTAGCTTTCAATCCTAACGTCTTCCGGCACTTTTTCCGTCCGGCTTTTCCCTAGGCTCTTTGCTAGTCTCTCCGGTATTTTCCCACTTCTTCCCGCTTCTTCCCTCCTGGGTTTCCTATCCGAGTCACGGCACCATTACGTCGCTCCCCCTCTTCGTGGAGGAGCGACACTGAACCCTGCCTAGGTTTCCTATCCGAGTCATGGCCCCATTATGTCGCTCCCCCTCTTCGTGGGGGAACGACACTAAACCCTGCCTAGGTTTCCTATCCGAGTCACGGCACCATTATGTCGCTCCCCCTCTTCGCGGAGGAACGACACAGGACCCTGCGCTGTTCTTTGGTCTGCTCGGCCCTCCCCGGGTTTGCTGCTGGTTCTTCCCGGGTTGGCTGCCGACGCCTCCACCTCCGTGGAGGGGCGGCTCCCCCTGCCACTTTCCCCACTTCCTCGGGGGAGCGGTACACCGCAGGCCGCTCTCTCGGGGGCTGCTCAGGTGTTCCTCAATAGATGTTCCTGGTGCATGTTATCGCTCTCCTCCTTTATAGTCCTCTTCCACCAATCCCAACTCTGCTACCCACACGCCGAGTACGCTGCTCTCCTCCAATCAGGAGCAGGATCAGCTCCTGCAGGTCATCACTCAAGTTGGCGAGAGGCAGCTGCGTAGAAGTTGTTACTCCCTTCTCAGCGCCATATTGTGGGAGAGCAGATGCATAGAATAAGTCTTAATTCCAGTAACAGTCTAGTCCGAGTTGCTCCCCACAACTGATGTCATACATAAGAGTGTTAACTGTTAAATTAACAAGAGTCACTGTGCACTAACTTCCCATGCAGGACCTCTGTCCCCCAAGAGTTGTATTATAATTATGTCTAAGTGCTTGCAAAACATATATCATTCTTGGGTGCTTCTTTAAAGTTAGTTAAGTTTTTAAAAAAAAGAAGTGGAATTAACTTCAAGATGCAATGACTTTGAACAGCCCTTGTCTCGACAGTTGAGTAACAGGGTTTTTTGTTGTTGTTTTTTCATGCAAACTGTTGAACTCTTTACTTAGTACAGAGTTGGTCTTCTGTGTATAAAGTTCATCGAAAATGGATCTTAGTGGAGAATGAGACTGTGAATAGGAGAGAAAGGGGGGAGGAGAGAGGGTGGGAGGGTGGGTATGGTGGGAAGAATCACCATATTCCTAAAGTTGTAGTTATTAAATGCATGAAGTCTGTATTCCTTAAATTAAAAGTTTCTTTGGGGGAAAATAAATAAATAAAAGATTGTTTTCTTTTATTCCATTATTGTTATTATTATTATTATTATTATGAAAAGAGCATAAACTTAACAGCAGAGATCTCCTGGCACTAATTTGATGAGGGTTCAGAAAGCAACTGAAACACTTGTGGTTTCTTTTTTTTTTTTTTTTAAGTATCATCATACTTTTTATTTTTTTTAACTTTTAATAATGAATATAAATTTCCAAAGTACAGCTTATGGATTACAAGGCTCCCCCCCCAACTTCCCTCCCACCTGCAACCCTCCCCTTGCCCGCTCCCTCTTCCCTTCCATTCACATCAAGATTCACTTTCAATTCTCTTTCTATACAGAAGATCAGTTTAGCATATATTAAGTAAAGATTTCAACAGTTTGCACCCACATAGAAATACAAAGTGAAAAATACTGCTTGAGTACTAGTTATAGCATTAAATCACAATGTACAGCACATTAAGGACAGAGATCCTACATGAGCAGTAAGTGCACAGTGACTCCTGTTGTTGACTTAACAAATTGACACTCTTCACTTGTGGTTTCAAATAATGTGATATTAAAGAACTATCATAGCTGATATTTTGGGAGTATTATTTTGTCCCAGGCACTGTACTGCCTGCCTCAAGTGCATTATGTCATTGGGTCTTACTATGCTTTGGATGTGATTTGGTTCTACCAAGTCTCAGATTAGAAGTTATTTGCAATTTAACAGAACTGAAAGGTGGTGAAGACTTATGAGACGTTGGAGTAATGAGAGCCCTGCCCTTATGAAGGGATTAATGTAATTACTATCAAGCAGGGTTAGTTATCACAAAAGTGGGTTGTTATAAAACATGTGGCCACCTTTGGCCCCTGTTTCTTCCACACATGTCTGCTTGCTGATGAGATGGAGTAGCACAAGGCCCTCACCGGAGCTGAGCAGCTGCTGGCACCATGCTCTTGAACTCCCAGCCTCCAGAACCATGAGCCAAAATGGAACTCCAGTTTTCTGTTACAACAACAAAAAGTGGACAAGAACTAATACATGATGTTATTTCTATCCCTGTTTTGCAAAGGAGTAAACTGAGGCTCACAGAGTGTGTCAGCCCATTGTCTGACATTGCTGGGTCTTGGACACTCAGACTCAACTGCCTGACCGCCCAGCTCTGTCCCCTCCCCATATATCCACACTTCACTTAGCCATTCAGGGTGCGCATGAAAAAGCAACCCAAAACATGCTTGGCATTCTGTGTTTGCAATCTCCCCAGCATCTTCTGAGAACCTCCTGTGTGAAATCCAAATGCAATGAGAAAATGAATTTTAAAAGATTACTTGCAATACCCTAAAAATATATTTGGGTCATTATTATGCACATTCCTTTTACTTTTTCTTGATTTTACTTTCCAGAATACATCAGTGATATTCAAAATAGTTATATGTGAGAATTTTTAAATTAGATACGCAATTAGTGATCTTTTTGGTCACTGTGATTTTAAAATGTGTCTTTTTCTTTCCCTTGATAACCTTCTCTAAATTTCTGTTCTGGTTCAATGACCTGCAATCATCTTTTCTCCTTGAGTCAGAGCAACTGCCTTGGGCACATCTTTCTTTTTCATCATTTAAATTTAATGCTGAGCCATTTAGCATTTTTATACTTCAACTGGTTAGTGTATTTAAGAGGAAGTGTGAGCATGCACTCAATCACTGAATGTACTTTTGAAAAATGGTAAAGTAACAGCTGTGAATGTTGGCAGGAATCCTCATTTTGTTTCTGCTGTTGACCAACTGAGATCCCTTTCTTATTGACAAAAGCTTCAATTTACTATTTGAAGCTAAGGAAACACCATATGTGGCAATTTCCTGACTCTTATACTTCCCCCTATGCACCATAGCTCATGTGGAGAGCAAAAAAGTTAGAATGTGTGACTTTGGTCATAAACCCAAAGGCAACTATTTAACTTCCCAGGCCACAGAACTAGCAATGGAACACAGAAAACATTAAATATGGACCAATCCCAAATCCCCCAACTTTCATTCTATTATTGCCTGTGGAATCCTGGAGCCTCCTGTTTGAATTCAATTTGTTGAACAAAGTGGAGGGATCAAGGTGAATGAAGGAGAGTTACGAATTCTGATCCTCTCTTGTTTCCAGTGGAGCTATTTTACCTCCATGTCAAGAATCAGATAATAAATCCCTGACGCATGGTAGTCAACTGTCAATAGAGCGGCAGGCCTTCAGCACAGGAGTTAAGCGCCACATGGGATGCCCGTGTCCCTGCTGAAACGCCTGGCTTCAAGTCTCAGTTCCACTCCTGATTGCAACTTTTTATAATGCACAACCTTGGAGACAGCAGATGGTGGCTCAAGTGGTTTGGTCCCTGCCTCCTACATGGGAGATCCAGGTTGAGTTCTGGTCTTCTAGCTTTGACCTGCCCAACCCTCAGCTATTGTGAACATTTAGGGAGTGAATTAGAGTAGGGAAAATCACTCTCTCTCTTTCTCTCTCTCTCTCTCTCTCTCTCTGACTTTCAAATACATTAAATAAATAAATAATATTTTTAACTATCAAGAGATTCTCAAACCATTGCTGTTTTCATTACCATGAATATACCCTAGAATTACCCTAGATTATAGCATAATTATATATATAATATATAGCAATTATTATATTTATATATAATTATATAGCAAATTACCCTAGAATATAGCATAACCAGAATTATAAATTTAACTTTTAGAGACCCCCATCTCTCTAGCCAAAATTAAAAGGTGTCTTCCTTGCACTATACACACATTTTATCAAAAATAGGCTTCTAGTACAGGGGTTCTTCATTTGATCACCTACATCAAATCTAGAAATTAATGTTTAGATTTTAGTGTACCACTGGAACCTCAAGGAGGCAACTGCTTCTGTGCAGATGTTGGCCACCAGTAGCCAACTTCACCTTCCTACCAGCTTGTATGTTGTCAGTTATCAAGATGACAAATATAATCCACGTGAGTACAGGAAACATATCAGGACTCTGCAAGCTTATCTTTCCAGCTGGCACTAAGGAAGTGAGTGGTTGAAAGCAAACTTATTCCCCATAAGAAAATAAGAAAAAGATTTGTTACTGCCATTATTGATAAGTGAATAGAAATAACAAGTGTTCTCAAAGGCCAGAGTAAGGAATCAAATTTGAAATTTCATGACCTGTAATAAGAAAAAAAAAAGGCAGCATGTCAAAATTTTTCACAGGGGAAACATTTATAGTTCCTTTCAGCTTTCTGTTCACAGAGAATATATAAACCCAGGAAAAGAGGCATTTTTGAAGATTAAAATGTATACATGTGTGAAATATATGAATAAATATTTTAGGTGAGTCGGTGTGTTTTAAAGGACTTGAGGGCAGCAGCAGAGGCATAGCAAGAAGTCTGAAATATCATTCTGTGTGTGGAATTTAATGCTGACTAGAGGGAGTGGAGATTGGAGTTAAGAAGGCAATTGAAGGAGTTATCTAGGCGATGGCATTTTTTGAATAGATTTAGAAATAAAATGCTTTTCATTCATTCACTGATTATTCACTGGAGAGTGTAAGTTAATAGCGAGGCAGACTGACTGAGCCCCAGCTGTACTGCTGACTACCTGTGTTTTGTCAGCAAGTCCTCAACTGTTAAATAAGGGGAGTCATAAAATGACTGAGGTGAGGATTAAGTAAGACAAAACACAGAAAGGACGTAGAACAGAGCCTGGTGTGCCACGCTTACTGATAAGGACCTAAGGAAAGACCCCTGTATGAGGAGGGAAGGAAGTGTGCTATGAAGTGTGCAGTGTGCCTTCCAAGCAGCAGGAGAAATGAAGAGAAAGAGGAAATAAGGGGGAACAGATGGTGGCTCCAGTCATGTTCCACGGTGTTCTGTGAGTCAGGTGTTATGGGCCAGAAGATAGTGCCAAGGAAGCTATGGCAGCTGGAAAATGACTCATCAACACAGTCTTAAGGACGGATAAAAACAGGATAAAAACGTGACGCTGTCGTTATCATAGGAACCAAAAGAAAAACAAAATGCAAAGTGTACTTCACATGATTGGACAAGCCTTGTAGCTTTGATAGCTTTTCCAATTAAGGTTTCGGTTATTTCATTTGTAAACATCAGCACTCTACAACTCAGGGTTGTATGATTTCAATTGCCATGAAACGCTAGAGTAAATTAGGCCTTGTTTCTTTCCCTAAGACCAAGAAAGAGAGACAGATCTCTGCATTGGTTCACTCTCCCAAATGCTTGCAACAGCCAGGACTGGGTCAGGCTGAAACCGGTATTCTAGAAGTCAACCCGGATCTCCCATGTTGGTGGTAGGGACTAAAGTACTTGAGTCAGCACTTGCTGCATCCTAGGTGCATGCGAGCAGGAAGCCGGAATTGAAAGCACAGCTAGGACTCGAACCCAGGGACTCTAATATGGGATGGGGGCAGCCCAAGCAGCATCTTAACTGCTGCACCAAACACCAAAGTCTTGTTTCTCTTTGATAGAAAATTTGAATAAGGAAGCTAAAATTAAAAATCACAATCTCCTTATTATTGAACCAAAGTTTTATTGCAGAAAATTTATGATTGATTTAATTGTTTAGTTATCCTAGATGTTTTTCCTTTTTGCAAGCAAAATAATTAATTCCTATTTAAGGTGAAAATTTGGGCCAGTGCCGCAGCTCACTTGGCTAATCCTCCGCCTGCAGCGCCAGCACCCCGGGTTCTGGTCCCGGTTGGGGCACCAGATTCTGTCCCGGTTGCCCCTCTTCCAGGCCAGCTCTCTGCTGTGGCCCGGGAGTGCAGTGGAGGATGGCCCAAGTGCTTGGGCCCTGCACCCCATGGGAGACCAGGAGGAAGCACCTGGCTCCTGGCTTCGGATTGGCGCAGTGCACCAGCCGTAGCGGCCACTGGGGGGTGAACCAAAGGAAGGAAGACCTTTCTCTCTGTCTCTCTCTCTCACTGTCTACTCTGCCTGTCAAAAAAAAAAAAAAAAAAGTGAAAATTTGGCCTTAAATATATTGAGGTGTTTTTTATTCACTTCTGAGGCTGCTCTATATTATCTATAGTTGAGAAAATAAATTTAAACCTTTGAATACTTAGGTCCTTGTAAATCCTTCAAAATCCTAGGCTACATGTCTTACTCATCTTTGTATCCCCAGTGGTGCCTAGCACAGATTTTGCATATTGGATATAGCCAAATCCTACTGAATTAAGCGACAATGACCACAAAAGAAAAAAATTCATCTTGTTATCTAAACTGCTCCCCAACTTATCCCCAACTTTATTAAATGTAATTTACAAATAAAAACTGCATATATTTAAGGAATGTAATATGATATTTGATATATGTACACATGATGAAATGATTACTGTAATCAAGCTAATTAACATATCAATCACCTTACATAGTTACCACTGTGTGTGTGTGTGTGTGTGTGGTGAGAACATGGATAATCTCTAGCAATTTCCAGTATAAAATACAGCATTATTAACTATATAGTTATATATACATCTTCTCCATGCCTTCTGATTTATAGATGCAATGGCTTGCTACAGACATTACTGATAGTGTTTTGTGTCATTCAGTTGACAACTGAAAATCTGCAGAAACTACCTCTGGAAATTTCAAATCAAAATGACACAGCTATTTTATGATACAACAGGAGAAATTCAAGCCTCCTGTGTAAACCAGAAAAACTAAAGGGAGCACAGTTATAAGTGCATAAATTAACAATAAATGTAAAGACATACCAAATAATAATATATCATGACAGTTAGTCCCACTAAGACTTTAACAAATGAAAATCAGATATCATTTAGGGTCTTAGTAGAAGAACATTGGAAACAAAACGGGCAACAGCCAATAGAAAGCGATTTCCTTTTCTTAAAATTCCTCAGAAGCCATGTTGTGCAACAATTCAAGTGTTCAGTAGAAAAGAAATCATTTAGATTCTATGTTGATTGTGATGTTCCACCAAAAAAAAAATCAGCTATAGAGAAAACTGTGATAATACAGACACAGAAAAATTCTATATGATGATTAATCCTCTTTGTTTAAACCAAGTCTGTCTTCTAATCAACTATGTTAGAGTTCTCACGAGAAAACTCACCATTTCTGTAAAGTAATCCCACCTTCACGCTTTCTACTGCTTGTGAGTGCAATTTGCAAGAGAAACACGCGAGAGGATAGGCAAAGAAAGGTCGGCTTTCATCTAGCTACGCAAAACTTCAGCAGGTTTGAAGGTTCTATTTTCATAAGTCATAAAGGTAACAATCTGGAGCATTTCTTTAATAGATGTGGAAATTTCTGGAAGGGAGATGAGGAGCCCAATGATGGTAAACACCCTCCAGGAATTCGCTTCTCCTCTAGGCACCAGGTAGAGCAGAACTTTCTTATCATATTTGTGTCTTGAATGTTCCATCTATGCTCCCAATTTAGAGAAGAAAAGGGAGGCTGTGTGCCTCATATGAAAGCAATGAGCTTGGTGGTAGTCTTGTCATCTGCCTCTTAAAGGGAAAGTGAATTTTAAAATCAAATCAAGGAAATTAAGTGACTTGGGCAAATCTGCGTGGCAGTACTTTATTCAATTTTAACTTCTCTCAAGTGTCAACATCCTTCACTTGAATTCAAACTTAGAAATGTGACTGTCAGAATACAGACTGCAAGGCAAACCATCCAGCCACAGCTAAACAAGGGGCAAGTTCAAGATGGGGAAAGACAGCAGAGAAAATTCAAATCATCTCCTGGCAGCTAACAGGGAGGATGGGTTATTTTTCAGCAGACTAATTATAGAAAGTTTATAGGGAGATAAGGATCTGTGATGATATTTTTCACATTTTTGTGGCTTTACAGTTTATAGGATGCTTTCACATCTACAAGCATTCCTCAAGCAATTAGCATAATCACTCTTCCAGTGGAGCCCAAGTCAGTCCTTTTGCATGTGAGGACAGAGTTAAGTGTCTCCATACACCACATTATTAAGAGAATATTTCATACACAGTGGGCAAAGGGAACAGCCACACAAATGCTTAAGAGTGGGAGGTTAATGAGAAGAGCATTCAAGTTCACGGCACTGACCTCACAGTGAGGACACACTCCCGCCGTGGTCACAGGACAATATCCATTTCTCCTCATTGGTCATCCCTATCAGTTTGTTACGTTAAAGCAAGAGGGGAAAGGAGATTTGAAATCATTTTGGAACGTATAAGTTGGTTCCAAAGTAAGAAAACCTAATCAGTGAGCGTGCAATCTTCTTTCCGAGACATGCCCGCCATTATTTCCTGACTGTGTGTGGTTATGAAATTCATTGTAATCTTCTTTTATTGCACACATACAGAATGCTGAAGAGTTAACGGTCTGAATAATAAATACTCCTTCCTTCACGAAAACTACTTTGTAAAAGTATAGCTTTACTTTCTCTAAGAGTCAAAATATAAGAGTATCATATATAATATATTTTTTAACTTGGATGAATAACACATTTTGGAAAAAGTCCAATAACTAATAAGGAATACATTTTAAAAAAATTCTTCCACTTGAATCATTGTGCCTCAAATGCCTACATTTTATCTATTAATGTTTTCCTACAAGGTGCATGTGCCAGAAAGAAAGAGGGAGAGAAAGAGAAAAAAGTTGGGGGTGGGGAGAGAGTGTTGGCAATTGCTGAAGAGATTACACTGTAAGGCAAAAAGGAAGAATTTTAAGTGGTGAGTTACAATGCCTTACTAAATCAATTTTTGACTAGGTATCTGGCTCTCCACTTGATTTACCACTGGCTTTTTGAAAATGAAAATGTTAGACTAAGCGGGAGCTGAGACTAATGTCATAGTCTGCCAAGATGAGACAGACCTTGAACTTCAAAAGCCAAGCAAAAAGCAATAAACAATGCCTTTTTGGGGAAACAACTTCTTGCAGTTAATAAAGCAAAAGACATTTGTTTAATTAATATATCCCAAGTGAACAATAACATCTATTACAGTTTGTATCATTTGTGCCAATAGAATTTACAAATAACTTAGCCTTGGGTCTAATGTAATAAATATAATGACTACAGAAATGTTTGTAGTCATCGTGGGAAGTGTTGCTTTAGCAACCAGCTCTGATGAGAGTGAGCATAAACTTTGGAGTCAAGCAGGTCTTGGTGCCCTTCCCGGTTCTGCCCTTAAATTATTTAACCTCTGTTATTTAAGCCCTCAGTTTCCTAATCTGCCAAGTGGAGAACATACAGTCTCTCCTGGAGTCATTTTGAGAATTAACTGACATGATAGATGAGGCATTCTTGCAGTGCCTGACGTGTAGCAAGTACTCAGTAAGGGTTCCTTTTCTTCCCTCATTCACTGGGATTCTAGAAGAGCATATGCAGCTTCAGTTCCTGAATTCCAGAACTAAGGAACTGTTGCTGCTGTAACAAATATAAATTGAGTGGCTTTGAACACCGTGCATTTATCATCTTAGAATTCTGGAAGTCAAATGTCTAAAAGTCATACGTCTGAAATGGGTTTCCCTGGGCTAAAATCAAGGTGTCCACAGGGTGGATTCACCCAGGTTGCAGGGGAGAATCTTTTTCCCGGCCTTGTCCTACTTCTAGAAGCCACCTGTGTTCCTTGGTTTATGGCCCCCCCCCCCATCTTCAAAGCCAGCAGCATAGCAACCTAGCATCTTCATATTGCTGCTGCAGCAGCCTCTTCCTCTTCCTCCTCCTCCCCTCCCCCTCCCTCTCTCCTTCTCCTCCTCTTCCTCTTCTTCTTTTTTTTCTCTCTTTTTCTCTCTCCCTCTTTCTCTCTCTCCTCTCTCTCTCTCTCCTCTCTTTCTTCCCTCGCCACCCCCTTTCTTCATCTCACAGCTTCCATCATCACATTTCCTTCCCTGACTCCAACTCTCCATCCCGCTTTCCATTACAAGGACCTTTGTGAATAGCTGGGGTTCTGGATAATCCAGGAAAATCTCCCCATCTTCAAATCTTTACCTTAATCCTATATATAAAGTCCCTGCCTTGTAAGGAAACACAGTTACAGCTTCCAGGAATAGGATGTGGACATCACGGGAGTCAAAGGCATTATTCTTCCCTCCGCAACTATGAAAGCACGGATGTTGTATTCATGGAGTAGCTGCTCTTATACTTGTGACATTAAATTCCAGGTATTGAGTGTAAAAGAGAAGTGTCAAGGGAATTAATACATTTCCCCTGCATTTAGACTTAAAATTCTTTTGCTTTTAGCACTTTGTCAAAAATTCTCCTCCACATAACACAAAATCTATTTTGATGGTTATGAAGTCTAACAAAAGACAAAAGATTGGCCTCAGTGGGGTCATGCTGAATCTCTGCTAATGCAGAACCCCTTATGCTATCATTTTTGTTTTCAAGGTTACAAGCCTTGAAAACATATTGAGAAAAAAAGATAAAAGGACAGAAAGAAGGGTGGATGGAGAGATGAAAGATGATAGACAGGAATGGTATTTGGTGTGGCAGCTAAACTGCTTGGGATGCCCACATCCCAAATCAGAGTATCCAGGATTCAAATCCTGGCTCCACTCTCCATTACAGCTTCCTGCTAATGTGCACCCCAGAAGGCAGCAGGTGATGGCTCAAACAATTGGTTCCCTGCCTCCCAAATAGGAGACTTGTACTGAGTTCTGGGCTCCCAGATTCAGCTTGGTCCAACCCTGGCTATTTCATGCATTTGAGAAATTAACCAGCAGATGGAAGATCTTTTTTTTCTCTTTTTTTTTCTTCTCTCTCTCTCTCTCTCTCTCTCTCTCTCACACACACACACACACACACACACACAGACTTTCCAATATATCAAATACATAAATAATTTTTAAAATAAAGTCTGTTTTTTTAAAAAAGGAAAGATGACAGATAAATACATTCATACCCCTACATACATATATATACATACATACAAACATAGGGAATCAGATCAGTATTTCTCAATTTTGTGCCCCCCAGAGACATTTGCCATTATCTGAAGACATTGTTGGGTGTCACAATTTAAGGAGACACTAATGGAATCCAACAGGTAGGGACCAGACATGCTCGTAAACATCATATAATACACAGAACAACTCCCCAAAGCAACAGTTAACCAGTTCACAATGTCAACAGTGCAGAGGTTGAAGACAATGAATTACACAGTTCTTGTTACTCAGCACTTAAAATATCGGTTGGCAAAGTGTAAGCTTTTAATCACTTTTCATAGAACTGAATGTAAATATCCACAGGAAATCAAAAGCCGAGAAGTTTCTCATTTCCTGTGTAGCCTCAGTTTCCTCATCAGTTAAGATGGGGATAAGAATAAGCTCATGTTAAGCGACAAATTACAGAATCCATGTGATGAGGTCGGTACGTGTCAAGCCCATAGTATGGGTTTAATAAATATCTGCTTTTAGTATTTTTTCAAATCCCAGCCAGACCAATTGTCAGATGATGAATCACAGAAGAGAATGCTAATGAAAATTAATTAAGTTGTCTATATATTGTCTAGAAAAATAGCACCTGTACAGGTCATTAGAGGCAACCTGGTGTAATAGAAAAAGAACAAGGGAAATGGAGGCAGCCTGATCCCAACGTCTGTCCGGGGGAAAAAAAAGGTTTTAGAGCTCATTTAACTATCAAGAAATGGGCCCAGCCAACTGAAATAAAACTCACCCACACACATTTATAAATGTAGCCACCGAATATGATTTGTGCCAGGCTGTGGACTATAGGTCATGTTTCCACCTACCCCCACCCACAGTTATCTTCTGGGATTTTATAGTGGGAATTGGTTCTTCCTTCAAGTAAAACTCACATGCTGGGATATTCCTGAAACCGGAGGGGATTTTACAGTCTCAGTTCTGCAGCCCTGAGACACATACACTGAAGTCACAGAGCAAGGGGCCAGCAGTAAGGTCATGGGCGAAGGTGAAAACACAGTGTTTTCCCATTTCCCTTTGGGGAAGTCAGGCGATGAGAGAAGCCCTGTTTCATTCTCAGGAGGCTGCCTGGGCTTCTCTAGGGTGAAAGAGGTTGGTTGGCCCCATAGATGGTACCTACCAAGGACAAAGCAATCTTGTGGCAAGGACCACATGTGCCAAGAGCAATAAAGATGCCACAATCAGGCATTGGGTAAGGAATGCCAACTGGGACAAAGGGTGAGAAGTAGGATGAAACTAGTCACCTGGATCCTAGTCCAAAGTCTCCAAAATGTCCCACTGATATAGACCACATGCATTCCTTTCCTTCATACACCCTGGTTCATCCTGAACTGGACCAAAGAGGAGGAGAAAGAAACCAGAAAGGCTAAGATATCTAAAAGAGTTATCTAAATAGACTGTATTATTGAATCAGGCAGGCTTTATTAGATTGCACTAAGTTATTGACTCAATATTCAACCTATTTTGTGTTTCTAATAGTCAATGGGATTAGGGCTTCAGGAATAGCTATAAAAAATATTAAAAAGCTGCATGTTCCCCTGCACATGTGAGTGCTGTGTGAGAAAATATGTGGCTGTGCAAGGGATGGAGTGCTTCTATTTTTGCTGACTTTACAGCTTTTATCACCCCAAGCACATACTCGTTGCCTCCTCTGATTTTCTCCCATGCTGAGGCTTGAAACCATGCCACGTGCTCATGGTTGCTAAATCATTTTTCTCCCATCAGTAATCTAAGCTTCCCCAAGTCTTTCTAATCCATCAAAGGGGTTTCACATTCCCTGATTCCATCTTGTTCAACTCGGGGGTTCAGTCTATGCTGTTCTCCAGTTTTTCACTTACCTTGTTGTTCCTAACTAATACTTAATGATAGTACTCAACTGTCCAATTTCTGCTTTTATTCTTTTTTTACATATATATGAGGCAGTATTTCCAAGTCTAAATTACAAGTTTGTAGAAGGCAATTATTAAATGTGGTTCATTCATTGCCTTATACAATTGTTCAAGCCAATAGTGTTTCTAAATGATCTTGGTTGACAGAGTCAAATTTTTTTAATATGAAACAATGTTTCTGTGAAATGGAACATTGTCCACTAGTTTCTGCAAGGTGATATTTTAAATATTTGAAAAAGATGATATTTGAAATATTTGAAAGGCTTAGTAAAACCTTGCAGATTCTTCACCATTAACAGATGACTTTGACTTCAAACCCAGTGTATTTATAATGGCCAATGAACTCAGTGGACTTATAGCTGGTCTGTTCTTATCAACAAGTCTGATGCAGTTTTATTGTTTAATTGAAGTTTAATTGGTTAATAAAGAAAACTATTCAGATCTGAAGCAGTAAATTCTATCATTCCCCCAGATTGTTCATATTGGACCATGTGTTTTGTAGTAATTGCTAAATTACCTGGCAACTTCAAGAATGTATATTGTACATTTGTTTGTACATAAAGAATATTAATTAATTAATATTAGTTAATTATATACAAGTTGTTTATGGTGTACATGATATCACTTTTTAAATATAACATGGAAAGATCAAGTCAATCCAACCAACCATCTCACTTCAATCATTTGATGTTATGACAAGAACATTTGAGACCCACCCTCTCAGCAACAATGAAATATACAGTACATAACAATTAACTATATTGACAATACTGGGTAAGCGATCTCAAAAACATAAAAATCAAACTTACTTCTCCTATAGTAAACTTGGTTATTATTTCTGTATTCCCCTCACCCTTCAACCTCTGGCAATGACTATTCTCTCTGTGTCTATGAGTCCAGGTGCCATTGACTCCACATATAAGTGAGAACATGGAGCAAATGTATGTGTTTGGCTTTTTTCACTTAGTGTAATGTTCTCTAATAACATTCACATTGTCACAAGTGACAGAACTGCTTCTTTTATTAACTGTTTATATATAACCATTTTTGTCCAATCATCCATTGATGGATACTTAAGTTGATTCCAATGAATTGGCTATTGTGTATAATGCTCCAATTAACATTCAAGCATCTGTTTGACATTTATTTCATACATTTTGGGTAAATATCTAGAAATGATGGGATTTCTGTATCATATGGTAATTCTAGGACTGTACTAATATATTCTTGATATACTGAAGTATGCTAAAGTCAAGTAAGAAAGGGAATGGAAGATACTAAGATGTATTGATTGTCTTCTATATGCCACAAACCTTTATTAATCACTGATACCTTGTCTAATGTAATCCTTACAACATTCATTCATCATTAACTACTGAGGATCTGTAGTGCATCAGCACTTAAGGTGCTCAGAATATAGAAGTGAATGGGAAGCTTTGCAGTTTAGTAGGGAAACATTTGTAAATCAAGTTATCAATTGGGACACACTGAGTGTAAATGACTTAAGAGAACTGCCTGGGAGACAAATATATCCTTGACTCCAGATTTAAGAAAATGGTCTTCCCTGGGGTTATGTATCAATTTGGATATCAATGGCAAATAGATGGTAGTTGAATCCATGAAAACATACAGATGATCTCACTGGGGTGTGTATATGAAATGAGAAAAGAGAGGGACCTAAGGAACAAGCTTAAAAGACACCAGGATTTCAGGAGCAGGTATACAAGGCATAGCTGGCCAAGTCAATTACAGGTTCTGTTTATTTGATTATTTACAGAGAGATCTACTTGTAAATTAAGCATTATTATTATTATTTCTATCACATGGATAAGGAAAATGAGATCTGGAGAGGTTAACTAAGTTCCTCCATGGTTATACAACTAGTAGATATCCTAAATTTATACCTATTTCTTTCAATTGTCCAAGTCTATGCTTCTGACCATTATTGTTTTACTGGTTAGAGCAGTGATTCTAAACTTGAACACTCACGGGAATTACCTGAAGGCTTCTTAGAACATAGATTGCTTAGCTGCCCACCTCCCTCCCCTACTGAGTTTCTGATTCTGGAGACAACTAGTTCTCAGGTGGCGCCCATGCTGCTGGTCCAGGGACCACACTTTTAGACCCACTGAGTTAAAGTAAAAGCAGAACTTCTGCAACAAAAATGAAAGAAAAATCTCAAAAACATAACTAAAGTATGATTTTTTTTAGATTTTTTTACAGGAGAGGTAGAGACATAGAGAGAAGGAGAGACAGACAGACAGATACCTCAATTAGCTGATTCAGTCCCCAAATGTGCACAATGGCCAGGGTTGGCCCAAGGCCATAGCCAGAGTCAGGAGCCAGAAGCCACAAAGTCAATACAGGTGTCCCACATGGAAGGCAAAACCCAATCACTTGATCCATGACTACTGCTTCCCAGGGTCTGCGCTGGCAGTAGCTGGGATCAAGAGGCAGAGCTTGGAATGGTACTGGGGTACTCTAATGTGGAACAGGAGCATCTTAAGGGCTAGGCTAAACACCCATTCCCAGATTTTATTTTTCATTACTATTACTATCTCACATTACAGGGTGGTCAAGTAGGAAGCTATTCTGAACCCAAGTTCCTTCCACTTGTGGCTTTGCCAGTGCCTCAGGTTACTGCCTCACTTACATGGTAGCCTATGGGAAAAAGGAAAAACAATGTCTAAAGTAAACAAATTCTGGCTAAGCCAGAGAACACTGAAGCTTCATGTTCACATACATTCCATCATGAAAACTTTATCACAATGCTGAACAGCCATGTGCCCAGCTGAACCACAAGTAGAAACCTGCCACAATATGCTGCCTTCAACCTGTGAAAATAATCAGCATAATGTACAAAATAATCATCAGGCACAAATTAGTTAACTCACAATAAATCATTAACAGTCAAATACAGCACAATAAAATAAGAAGTTGGTGAATAGAAGAGTCAAAAGAGAAATTAAAAACTTCTGGAAACAAATGAAGATGACAATATATCACATCAAAAATTATGGGATACAATAAAAGCAGTGTTAACAGGGATGTTTATAGCCATGGGTGCCTACATGAAGAAATTGGAAAGACAGCAAATAAATGATCTATCAATGCCTCGCAAGGACCTAGAAAAACAACAACAAATCAAACCCAAAATTAGTAAAAGGAAATAAATAAAATTAGAGAAGAAATAAACAAAATCAAAACAAAAATTACAAAAAATAAGTGACATGAAGAGCTGGTTTTTTGAAAAAAAATAAACAAAATTGATACACCATTCACACAACTAACCAAAAAAAGAGGGAGAAGATACAAATCAATAAAATCAGAGATGAAAAAGGAAATGTTAACAACAGATACCACATAAATAAAAATAATCATAAGGAATTACTACAAAGAGCTGCATGCCAACAAATTGGAAACCTGGAAGAAATGGATAGAAACCTAGACACATATAATCTACCAAAATTGAATCATAAAGACATAGAACACCTAAATAGACCAACAATGAAGACAGAAATTGAATCAGTAATATAATCTACCAAAATTGAATCATAAAGACATAGAACACCTAAATAGACCAACAATGAAGACAGAAATTGAATCAATAATAAATTGAAAATCCCAGGACCAGACAGCTTCACTGCTGAATTCTACCAGACATTTAAAGAACTAATTCCAATTCTTCTCAAGCTATTCAAAACAACTGAGAGGTAGGGAATCCTCCCAAACTCCTTCTATAATGCCCGCATCACCTTAATTCTTAAGCCAGAGAAAGATACAATAGAGAAAGAGAACTACATATTAATATCCCTGATGAACATAGTTGCAAAAATCCTCAACAAAATATTGGCTAATTGAATCTAACACATCAGCATTATCATTCACCCTGACCAAGTGGGAGTTATCCCTGGTATACATTCGCTAATCAATCAATGTAATATATCACATTAACAAACTGAAGAACAAAACCATATGGCTTTGTCAATATATGCAAAGAAAGCATTTGGTAAAATATAACATATTTTCATGATGAAAACTTTAAGCAAATTGGGTATAGAAGGAACATTCCTCAATACAATGAAGGCAATTTATGACAAACCCACGGTCAGCATCCTACTGAATGGGGAAAAGCTGGAAGCATCCCACCTAAGATCCAGAACCAGACAAGGATGCCCATTCTTGACATGGCTGTTTAATACAGTCCTGGAAGTTTTAGCCAGAGCTATTAGGCAAGAAAAAGAGATCAAAGGTATGCAAATTGGGAAGGAGGAAGTCAAATAATCCCTATTTGCAGATGGCAGGATTCTATATACAGGGGATCCAAAAGAATCCACAGAGAGACTATTAGAACTCATGAAAGAGTTTGCAAAAGTGTTAGGATATAGAATCAATATGAAAAATCAAAGCCTTTGTATATACAAACAATGTCATGGCTGAGAAAGAACTTTAAAAATCAGTCCCATTCAAAGCAGCAGAAGATGGCCCAAAACCTTGGGCCCTAGCACCCATGTGGGAGACCCAGAAGAAGCTCCTGGCTCCTGGCTTTAGATTGGCCCAGCTCTGGCCATTGCTACCATTTGGGGGGTGAGCCAGCAGATGGAAGACCTCTCTCTCTCTCTCTTCTTCTCCCTCTCCCTCTCTCTGTCTCTGCCTCACTGTAACTCTGCCTTTCAAATAAATAAATAAATATTTTTTTAAAAAATCAACCCCGTTCACAATAGCTCAAAAAAGAATTAAGTACCTTGAAATAAATTTAACCAAGTATATCAAAGATCTTTAAGATGAGAATTAAAAACCACTAAAGAAAGAAATAGAAGACATTAAAAAATGGAATAAATCTTCCATCTTCATGGTTTGGAAGACTCAACATTATCAAAATGTCCATACTACCAAAAGCAATTTACAAATTTAATGTGATCCCAATCAAAATATCAACATTCTTTGCAGATCTAGAAAAAAAAATGATGCTAAAATTCATATGGAAACACAAGAGACCCCAAATAGCTAAAGCAATCTTATACAATCTTATAAAACAAAACAAAGCTATAGGCACCATAAAACCTGATTTCAAGATATATTACAGGGCAGTTATGATCAAATCAGTCTGCTATTGACAAAAAAACTTATATACCAATGGAGCAGAATAGAAACTCCAGAAATTAATCCATGCATAAGTTGTAACCAACTTATCTTTGACAAAAGGAGCTAAAATCAATCTCTGGAGCCCGGACAATCTTTTTAACAAATGGTGATGGGAAAACTGGATCTCCACATGCAGAAGCATGAAACCAGGTTCCTACCTTACACCTTAAACAAAAATTCACTCAAAATGGATCAAAGACATAAATCTCTGACCCAGTACCATCAAATTATTAGAGAACATTGAGGAAACTCTGCAAGACACTGGCAGAGGCAAATATTTCTTGGAAAAGACCCAAGAAGTACAGGCAATCAAAGCCAAATTGACAAATGGGATTACATCAGGCTGAGAAGCTTCTGCACTACAAAAGAAACACTCAGCAAAGTGAAGAGGCAACCAACAGAATGGGAGAAAATATTTGCAAACTACACAACTGATAAAGGATTAACATCCAGAATCTATAAAGAGCTCAATAAATTCAATAACTATAAAACAAACAATCCAGTTAAGAAATGGGCAAGGGCTTGAACACGCATTTTTCAAGAGAGGAAATTCAGATGGCCAAAAGACACTTAAGAAAATCAAGATCACTAGCCACAGGGAAATGCAAATCAAAACCACAAGGAGGTTTCATCTCACTCCAGTTAGAATGGCTTTCATGCAGATAAATGATAAATGCTGGTCAGGATGTGGGGGAAAAGGTACCCTGGTCCACTGTTGGTGGGAATGTAAATTGATGCATCTGCTGTGGAAGACAATATAAAGATACCTCAGAAATCTGAATATAGACCTACCATATGATCTAGCCAACCCACTACTGGGAATTTACCCAAACCAAAATGAATAAGCGTATGAAGGAGTGATCTGTATCCCCATGCTCATTGTGCAATTCACAATAGGTAAGATTTGGAATAAACCCAGATGTCCATCGACTGTTGACTGGATAAAGAAATCATGGTGGGGCTGGCACTGTGGCGTAGCAGGTTAAGCTGCCACCTGCAGTGCCGGCATCCCATATGGGTGCCAGTTCAGGACCCGGCTGCTCCACTTCTGATCCAGCTCTCTGCTATGGCCTGGGAAAGCAGCAGAAGAGGGCCCAAGTCCTTGGGCCCAAGCACCCATGTGGGAGCCCCAGAAGAAGCTCCTGGCTCCTGGCTTTGGATTGGCGCAGCTCTGCCCAATACAGCCAATTGGGGAGTGAACCAGCAGATGGAAGACCTCTCTCTCTGTCTCTCCTTCGCTCTCTGTGTAACTCTGACTTTCAAATAAATAAATAAATCTTCAAAAAAATCATGGTATATATACCCTATGGGGTACTACTCAGCTGTAAAAAAAAAATGAAATCCTGTCTTGCAACAAGATGGACACATCTGGAAATCATTACACTCAGTGAACTAAGCCAGTCCCAAAAAGACAAATATCATATGTTTTCCCTGATCCAAGGTAACTATATAGAGTATCTGAAATGTAATGTATTGGAGTGAAATAGACATTTTGAGATTCAATTATTGTTTATAGCCCTTGTCTCTTCCATTGAGAAAGAGTTTTTTGTGTGTTTTTTGTTTTGTTTTGTTTTCTCTTCATACTATTTGTTGAACTCTTTTACTTAGAGTAGGGTTAATTATATGATCATTCAGTTTACTGAAAATAGATCTTTTTAATAATTAAGAGTGGGAACTGGGTGGGGAAAGGATTGGCATGTAGGGGGGTGGGGGGAAGCGTCACTATGTTCCTAAATCTGTATATATGAAATATATATATATATATATTTATAACAAATAAAATTTTAACAAAACAAAAAAGGGCAGTCAGAAATTTTATTAAAAGATATCATCATTTACCTAATCCTGTAATCTCTAAAATAGAACTAACTTCTAATCCCATCGAGGATTACAGCCAGAGGTCCATTTCTTACTGACATAAATACCCAACATGCTCCCTCCATCTTCACACTAAGTGAGTTTGTTACCATTGTGTATGCATGCATCATACAGATAGATATGTTTGCATATATATGCAAACTATCTGTAATATATATACACTAAATTCAGTTAAGCCTCAATTTGGCATAACTTGATCACAGTTATATTTTCCTAACAAAATAATATTCATCTGATTTAACACAAAGCTGTCCACCCACTTTCACAACTTTGTTTACTGCACTGCCACACAGCATCTTTTCCCCACAACTCTTCTCTGATTTCCCTGTGACATATTAGATTCACAACCATGACATTTCTTAAAGTCCACATTACATTGGTAGTATACTCTGCAAATATATTAACTTTAATTCCATTATTCGTTTTGGCCAAGCATCACGAACTGTTGTGGGGAACAGCATCCCCAGCTAGGTTTATTCCAAGTTCTTGTCTACCGTGAGAAAAGAATTCAAACCAGAGCCATAGATAGAGGTATTGGGAAGAAAGATTTTCTGAAGGAATGGAAAACATTCAGATGTAAATGTGGGGAGCTAGGAGTAGAGGGAGGGTAGGGGGTAGTGCCCTAATTGAATATTCAAGGGAGGCAGAGTTTGTGCAGGACTTTAATACATGTGGAGATCTCCAGGAAGGTGTCATTGCTTCCCATGTCCATACTGCTTCCCTAAGCCCCGTCAGGCTGTACATACGTTGCCTGTGTGTGCTATTTAGGGTAGTTTTCATTTAGACTAATGGTCCCTGAGCCAGATAGTGACTTGGTGAGTAGTAATAGGACAGCATTAGCTGGCTTCATAGACCACTAAAAGTCTGTAAAATTGGTGTTGTACCAGGTGCGTGTACCAGGTAGAAGGATGCTTTGTCCCCAGGAAGCCACAGCACCCAGCAGGCAAAGATGCTGCTGCCACTAGCTGCTGCCCTCCATTGGGCAGTGTCTGCAATCACACATGCATGTGTTTATTCACCAATGCTGAATCTTTTATTTAAAAAAAAAAAAAAAGCTATCATAGGAAGAAAACAGGGACTAAGAGCTCCTTCTGGCACAAAATTCTTCAGGTACAGGAGTAGAAAAACAAAAACAAACAAAAAAAAGTAAAAACCCTGTGAGCCACAGGTGATAGGCTGACTTTCTGAGCAAAGTGCTTAATTTCTACTTGATAGTGAATCGTTAGAAGTGAACCAGATGATTAAACTTAATGGAACAGTCACATTAAACTGAAATTAGCAAAAGCGTGCCTCGGGCAGCCGCCAACCTTTTATTTGTTGTTGTTTAACTTCTGTCTTTTACAGTGGCCATGACGAATGACATCACAAAAGGAAAAAATCCAATTAAAATCTAAGTGCTCAATAAACCCCTAATGTCTGGTTGTCATCATTACTTTCACGGGCACTGGTGTCTTATGTTTCCTCTTTTCCCCAAGAATAAAGAAAAGAGCCGGCCCCAGGGGGATTCGTGGGAAGACAAGGGGATTTGGGGGAAAAATTCAAAGAGACACATGGTGGTTTCTGCCCTGTGCACTGTCAGACCCAGAAAATGTACTCTGCGGGGAGCAGGGGGAGAGCAGGTTAAACTATTTTAGTATCAGACAGTGCCTGAGTGGAGCAATGCATTTTCCCACTAGTTTTCAAATATTGATAAATCAGAATCGTGATCTTCAACACAGTCGCTGTTTACACTCTTTTGGCACCTGCTCTGTGCTTTTCTGTCATCTTGGGTGTTTGTTCTATAAGTCATCCAAATGGTCTCTGCTGACAGCTAAAAATAAGTTTCTGATTACTTTTACCTGAATAAATCTTGTGACCAGATGTGGTATTCACCTACTAAGTGTGCAACAATTACATATTGAAAGTGATGAAAGAACCAGCCAAGGAGAGTCTATAATCTAGTGCAATGCAGAATATAATAAATCACCTGTAAAGACAGCACTTGCCACCAGGTAGACGAATACTGGCTTTGGATAACAGATTTTACCTTCGAGATATCATGTGTATGTAAAATTAGGTTTTCAAAGTCCTCAGAACAAAGTTCTCAAAGTCAAAACGAGCAACAACAGGCAGATGATGAACCAAGAGCTAATGACAGTAGCCATATCTTTAATTTGGAAAATGCTTATGATTTATAAAACACAATGTGCTTTTATTGCATGTTTACATGGTGATTAACGTAGTATTTGTCCATGGTCTCTAATTAGATCTTGACAACAGCCTTGTAGCTCTTATTATCTTTGTATGGATCCTGACTCACGGAGGTTAATTGACTCTGCTGTGGCCTTGCACTTGGTGAGTAACAGAGAAAGAACATGACCAGTAGGACTGGGTTGCGGTGCCCCCTGCACCATGCCAGGCTGCTGGCCATGGCTGCCCGGAAGCAACAAACTGAAGGACAGTGACATCAGTTGTTTTACTCATGAGCTAATGAAATAGCTTTTTAAGAGTGCTCTTCAGTCATTAGAATTTGACAAGGGAGACTTAAACTTTCCCTGGTGGCTCTTTGCGTGTCATCATGGTTTCCAAAGCGTATCGCATCACACAAATCATGGCGTGCTCTTGTTTTACGCTTCTTACTGCATTGGTCTCACTTCTAAGCAATTTCCTCTCCATTCACATTTATCTTCCATTTTTTCTGCCAAATTACTTTCAAGACTTCTAACAGTATGAATAATAGTCTGTTTCCCAAACTTGGCAATTAACTAGCTGTAGCTGGGTGGCACTGGGCACAATTCCTCTATCACCAAACACCAGGAATGGCACCAACTCACTGCAACATCTCTACTTGTCTTCATATTCTAATCCTCTGGCCTCTTCACATGAACTGTGATTTTCAATAACATGACATGAGCTGGAGTCTCAGGTTTTTCAACTCTATAAGGATGGATTAAATTAGCTCATGTTTTCCAAAGTGTATTTCTTGGAAAACTAGAGATTGCAGATATCAAGGTAGATCACACCCAGAAAGGATTCTTTAAATAAGAAAGTTGTAGAAAGCTATGTTAAACAAAGTCAAGTATAGTTTCAAACTGCTGGCACTCACAGCCTTTTTAATATATGAACTGTGACTCCAAGAAAGAGGCAGGATATGAAGCATTTTCAAACGTATTGGCTCACAGAACTCTCCTCAGCATTCTGTACAAATGACATTCCAGAAAATACACTTTTAGAAAGACTGGGTTAGATAATCATGCGAGCCCCCTTTCCCTGTTGAGTCTCGGTAGTTATTTTCAGAGGGGTTTGGGTGGCAGGGCAGCGCCTACTTGAATTTCAAAAAGGGTGGAGTCTGGGTGGGGCTTGAGTACTGCTTGCTTCTGTGCGCCTTTCTGTGTGTCTCCCGGAGCACACAGGGAGTCATCTCTAGGTAGGTGTCATGGTGTCTTAGGCATGACGGGAAGTGAGGCATGATGGGGAATGGGTGTGCCAAGCCTAAAGTCAAGCTGGACATAGAAGGAGGTGAGGTTTGGGGAGCACAAAACGTGGGTGCTGGCGGTTCCTCAGTTCCGCTCTGCTTACTGGCTACATACCTACCCGCATCATTTGCAGATACTACGCTGAGCATTTCATGCAGTACTATGCAAGGGACACAGAGCCGGTTTACCTGCTGCTGTGATACAACTCACTTGCTGTTCGGGTGGAGCTGAAACAAGTTAAATTAACTTGTCTGCTGTCACTGATATCAGACTTGTACTTTTGAGTGGTCCTCCTCAATAAAAAGCACATTTTGAAAACTTCTGAATAGATTATAGATAACAGATGATCTGAAAACCTGTAAGATAGTGTCTGAGTTTCTACTGGGTAGGAAAAGGGAAATTAAGGCACCAAGAACTCAATGCTGTGAAAATAACCTTTAATGTAGAAAATATGGACTTCTTGTCCAAGTTACTATCATCATCTTCCTCTTCCCTGGGATCCTAGTATTCATTTATTTCAATCCTTCATCCAGACCCATTTCACTGACAGAAAAAAAAAATGGGTTAATCATCAGAGCTTCTATTCATTTCCTGCAAAAGCAGGGAAGTCATTACCTCATAAGGTGACCATTTCCATTTTAGGATGGTTCTTACTATTAGAAGATCCTTTCCTATCTCATGCTGCAATCTGAATGTTAAATATTATTGTTCCAAGTGGCCTTGAGGATAATCTGGTCAGTTGGCTTTTGAGGCATTGTCTGTAAAAGCACTTACAATGTTTTTCAAATGTTTTGAGTTGAATTTCATAAATGAATAAACATCACATCTTCCCAGAAAAAGGATTATAATCTCTATCACTAAAGACCCAAGGAGATTTCCTACATTCCCTAAATTCACCAAGATTGTGAAGTGTAAAAGAAGAGTGTATCCAGATCTCTCTGATACTGAAATTGAAGTCCTTTTGCAATAGTATATCACTTATATAATATGTTTGCGTATATACAAGTAAGGAGGAGAGTATATTAGTAAAATCTAAAAGCTGTAACAAAAACAGTTCTATTAGGGGTAGGCATTATGGCACAGCAGGTTAAGCCACCACTTAGGATGCCCATATACCATAGCAGAGTGCCCAGAATTGAGTCCCACCTCCAATTCCCATCCAGTTTCCTGCTCATGCACACCCTCCTGCTAATGCACATCAGGTGATGGCTCAAGTACCTGGGTCCTCGCCAACCATGTGGAAGACCCAGAGGGAGATCCTGGCTCCTGGATTAGGGCTATTGTGGACAGATGGAAGATTCTCCCACCACCACCCTGTCAAATAAATAAAAATAGTTTCATTCCTACCAGGCTAATATATCCTTGGTCATGTTGCTATTGCTGTAATCTTTAATCTTTTGTATCTCAAAATAAAAAGAATTACTTAATTTTCCCCCAAATTCTATTCTGGTCCTGAAACATTTGAATATTATAAAGAAATGTGTTCATAAATGAAGGGTATTTGCAACAGAGGGTTATGTAAATAGGAAAACAATGGGGGAAAAAACAATGGCTTACAAAGGATTGAATGAAAGTTAGCATGTATGGTAAAGACAAAAGCAGTTTTAGGATCACATGCTTGACTTTTACTTTCTTTAATTTTTTTTTCTACACTAGTTACATTCAGACCAGGATAGAGGAGATGGATCACTTAAATATATCCTTTCAGGAGATGGAGCAGGAGATCTCTTCATTATCAATGAAAACACAGGCGACATACAGGCCACCAAGAGGCTGGACAGGGAAGAAAAACCCGTTTACATCCTTCGCGCTCAAGCTATCAACAGAAAGACTGGGAGGCCCGTGGAGCCCGAGTCTGAATTCATCATCAAGATCCATGACATCAATGACAATGAACCAATTTTCACCAAGGAGGTTTACACGGCCACTGTCCCTGAAATGTCTGATGTCGGTGAGTGAAACGTGATTTCAAACAAAAACTGGTCTTCTTCACATAACCCCTAAGTAAAGAATCCTAAGGATCAAACTTAAGGAGTTGAAAGAGTTTCAATGCTAAATTCCAAAGGTACCGTATTTCAAACAACCTACGGGTGTCCTTTATTAAGTGCACCATACGTCCTAATATTAGTTCTATCTCATTTTGTTACTTTTTTAACACAACAGCATTTTCTCTAATGATGCAGGTATGAAAAACAGCAGGTGATGTTGAAGCCTGTTTAAAGTATTTTCTCTCACACCCTAAATCTTTGTTTTTTGCAATATGAGACAGAGGCCCTCTCTGCTTCTCTCATTTTTCCCTCACTGGTATGAGGCTCAAAGTGAGTACCTCCTCACTGGAAAAACACAAGAATGCATTTGCAGTCCAGTCTAAACAGTGATGGGGGTCAGATGCTGTGGCATAGAGGTTAGGCTGCTGCTTGAGACATCCACATCCCGTATTGGAGTACCTGGAATAGAATAATACTTCCACTTCACGTCCAGCTTCCTGCTAATGCACCTGGGAGGCAGCAAATGAACTTGAGTTGTTGCTGCCCAGGTGAGAGATCTAGATGGAATTACTGGCTTCTGGCTTTAGCTTCACCTTTTCCTGGCTGTTGTGGGCATTTGAGGAGTGAACAAGTTCATGGAAGATCTCTCTCCCTATCTATCGATCTATCTATCTATCTATCTATCTATTTATCTATCTTTCAAATAAATAAATAATCTCAACTTTTTAAAAAATAAAAAGAGTAGTTATGGTGACTTTAATTAACTGTATATTTGAGAAACAGACTAAAAAAACCTTTTTGTAAGAATCCATAAACAATACGTAGGTGGAAAGTGAAACATTGTCATGCCATTAATATGCCAAGTTAATATTTCACATACAAATCTGCTATGAATTTTAAATTTTGTGCATAGATTTAAGTTAGAAGGTAGACAGGATTTAAAATAGGAGAAACAACCCTACAATCCTATTAACATCACTCTTAGCCACATGAAAATACTTCATAGGAGGCTGTAACAAATTCTAAACTACTTACATAAAAGAACTTGTGTATTTGTATTTTCACTCCATCAAAGTCAACAGGACTTAAATTACACATCTACGACTCTGTCATTCAGATACCAGCTCACAGATGCAAGACTTGGAAAATACCCAACCCATGGAAATGACTGTAAAACATCTAAATTTTTATCATGAAGAAACTGCTATTTTCATGACTGGAAACCACTACATTTTGTTAGAAAAATAAAAGCCATTTATCAAACAAAGGGGGGAGGGTGAAATTTCTTAAAGAAGAAAATTTATTAGGAAAAAATATTTTTTTCTCTTACTTAAAAGGCTAGTGTGGCCATTAGCACTGCCCAGGGAAACTGTTAACAGATGAGCAGATTGTGCACTGTACAACTCTAGGGCTACTATTCACTTTTGAAGTCATTATAGGATTAATTATGGGTGGCAGATATTTGGGGAAAACTGGCAGTAACATCTTGAGGAAGAAGAACCCTTTTCCAATGTGCACTAAGACATGGTGATGTTAATATTCATCATCATCATAAATTAGCATGTCACTGTTATTATATTTGTAGGCATCTTAAAGAAATTACCTAAAAGCAGTAGGACAGCACCAGGAGAGTAAAAATGGACTTTGGTATCAAACAGACCTAAATGTGAAACGCACCCTACTCATACCAAGCTATGTAGCCTTGGGCAAATTACTTGGCTTCTCAGATCCTTGAGTCTTTGATCCTCCAGTTCTGTATCTATGAAAAATAGAAAACAAACGCCCAGCTGTAGGGGCTACCATGAGGAATAGATGAGAAAATAGGTGCAGAGCTCTAGTACAGTATCTGCAACTAATAGGCACTTAAAATGTCTACAGAATCATATTCCAAAGCAATCCAACTTTATATTAATGTCAAATGAACGTGGGTGTTGCTGACTTCTATTGGCTCTCCATATGATAATCTCACTCTCCCTACCTCCCTTGATAAATTACAAGAGCAGGTGCTCTGTCTTATGCATCAATCAGCATGACACATCCCCAGTACCTAACACTGACATAGTACAATCTATTTGTTTAATGAATGAAATTGATTAAGTAATCTAAAAACAATGTAAAATTTTCAATATTCCCTAGAAATAACTTCCCTGTCCTTTTCATAGACAAGAGAACCCCAGCAGCAGGCTTATAATATTAAAACTCAGCTATAAAATGACCTTAATCAAAGGTCCTTCTCCTTTTTTAAAAAAAATGTATTTATTTATTTGGAAGTCAGAGATAGAGAGAGAGAGGGAGAAATGGAGAGAGATCTTCCATTTGCTGGTTCACTCCCCATATGGCCACAACAGCCAGGGCTGGGCCATTCCAAAGCTAGGAGCCACGAGTTTCTTCCAGGTCTCTCACACAGATATCAGGAGCCCAAACACTTGGGCCATCTTCCACTGCTTTTCCCAGGGCATTAGTAGGAAGTTGTATTAGAAGTGGAGCAGCTGAGACACAAGCCAGCACCCATATGGGATGCAGGCATTGCAGGCAGCAGTTTTACCCATTACTCCACAATGCAGGCCCTGGGCTTTTTCCTTCTGGGAAGTCACAGACCCTAGTGGGAATCAGATAAAATCTGGGGACCTTCTCTTCAAAGGAATGGACATAAAAGCATGCACATGAAAATTCCCATGGAATTTCAGGGAAGTTAACGATATATTGATGGTTATTAAGTGTCGCTCCCCCTCTTCGTGGAGGAACGACACAGGACCCTGCGCTGTTCTTTTGTCTGCTCTGCCCTCCCCGGGTTTGCTGCTGGTTCTTCCCGGGTTGGCTACCGTCCTTCCACCTCCGTGGAAGGGCGGTTCCCCCTGCCACTTTCCCCACTTCCGCGGGTGAGCGGCACACCGCCGGCCGGCTCTCTCGGGGGCTGCACAGGTGTTCCTTCAGATAGATGTTCCTGGTGCATGTTGTCTCTCTCCTCCTTTATAGTCCTTTTCCACCAATCCCAACTCTGCTACCCACACGCCGAGTACGCTGCTCTCCTCCAATCAGGAGCAGGTCCTACAGTTTATTGGTTGAACTGGAGGCAGCTGTGTAGAAGCTGTTACTCCCTTCTCAGCGCCATATTGTGGGAGAGCAGATGCATAGAATAAGTCTTAATTCCAGTAACTTAGTCTAGTCCAAGTTGCTCCCAGTTGCTCCCCACAATTAAGCAACTTTAGTTCCTAACATCAGCTGATCTAAAATGCAATATAGCCTTCTCTGTATATATAATTATAATCATCTTACAGCTTCCACGTTTAAGCACTGCTGTTCCAATTAATTTTTATTTACTCCAACACTCTCCTTACAAGCTCAAAGTCTTCTACTTTTTAGAATTATCAGATACATTTCTCATTTAGGATGCTTTTATTAGCAAGTAAGAGGAAATCAAACTCAAACTGATTTAAATAGTGTAAGTATTTGATTATTTATTACTTAAGTCCCAAAGGAAAGTGGGCTTGGGACATGATTTGACCTGATTCTAGCTGTTTCTCTGTCATTTTCTATCTTATTCAGCCTTGTTCTCTGGCTGGTATTTCTCAGATCACAAAATAGTTTCTGCATTTGTGGCTTCACATCAGCACATTCGAGTCCAAGAGAAAGAATGGCAATAGCATAGAATTTCCAGAAAATTCATGTCTGGCTCTTATCTGGACAACTCCTAAACTATTTCCTATGGACAAAATAATGCAAGATTCTAATGGACTTAGTCTAAATAATTTGAAAGAGTCACTACGGCAAGGTCCAGCCAAATCCCACTGTGGGAGGTGGGCTGAAATCAGTCCCATCCAAAGTCATGCTCACTGCCACGTTTTTCTTCAGCCTAAGCCTTACGGTATTTACAAATGTTATGATTACACTATTTCAAAGTGAAGGATCCAAGGATTTTTAACCTGGCATCCTAGTCCCATTCTTCATTCCCTTGATGTGATAATTTTGGACAAACTAAAGATCATGCTTCCTTTTCATGTGTGTGTATCAAGGATCAAAATGGGCCCTTAATTTGTTTCAATTTATGTTTCTATCATTGCAGGCACATTTGTTGTCCAGGTCACTGCTACTGATGCTGATGATCCAACATATGGGAACAGTGCTAAAGTTGTCTATAGCATCCTACAGGGACAGCCCTATTTTTCAGTGGAATCAGAAACAGGTGGGAATTCCTTCTTGATCTTTTTTACAATCTGTAATTTTAATTTTAATCGACATGCTCAGCTGAGCTAGCATATTTTTAGTAAAAATAATGTGTGTCTGAATTATCTGTATTCATCTGTCAAACACCAATGATGTATTTGTAAACATGATGATTCAATCATTTTAATCAAGAAATCTGGCAATGATTCTTTCATTCACCATATTTCTTTAGGGTGGGTTCAGAAAAATTATACATTGCTTTCTTATTCCGTCATTTGGGGTGAATCTAAAAGATTAGTTCTTTCTGATAGTTATTTGGACTGCCTACAGATATTTAGAGTCCTCTTGTGCTAGTTTCTTGGTAGGACTGCAGGTCCTATTCCACTAGACAAAGCTATGTGAATTATCTGAGCAAATAAAATGTGAAACTGATACAAGTTACCTCCAAACCTCCAAGCAAAACTTCTAGAGATGGTGCACAGCCTTGCATAATTGCTGGCCAAACTGATAATGAAAACCACTGTTGAGATGGAATCCCCACGGGGGCTAGTGCTGTGGTGCAGCGGGTTAACACCCTGGCCTGAAGTGCCAGCATCCCACATGGGCACCGGCTCGAGATCCAGCTACTCCACTTCCTATCCAAAAAAAAAAAGGAGAGAGAGAGAGAGAGATGGAATCCCCAACCTGGATGTCTTGTCTGCCTGTTATCATGAGCAGAGCTCCCTGCTTGCCTGCTCAGAGCATGAGCAAAAAATAAATTTGAGCTGTGTTATGCTACTGAGATTTTGCATTTTTTGTTATCACACCATTGTCTAGCCTATCCTAACTGATGCAGCCCTAATCAAAGCAGATTGCCTTCAGGAATTATTTTAGCACGAACTAATTTTCTGTTTTCTCCATTAAGTAGCATACTATCTTAGGATTTATTTTTTAGTAAATAATATTTATATTGTACAGTAAACCCTACCCATACTTTGGCTACATGTTCAAACATTCATTACTATTACAAATCAAAACCTTCCTAGATTATGAAAACCAGTTAGAAACCTGTGTGTTAAGGAATGCAGTGAACTTGGAAAGAATCCCAAAGAGAAAAAAAAAATGTTGCATTGAAAAACCATGAAGATGAAAGATTAGAATTGTTCAACTTAAAGGACAAAATGCTAAGGTGATCTGTATTTCACTACAGAGAAGTAGTAGTATTTGGAGAAGAGAAAGCAGCAGCACTCTCACTGAAGTCATGACCATAGGAATAAAATTGACCTGTTGTCTAAAAGTATTCTCGTTAAAGGCAAAAGAAGGTATTTTCAGCTTCATTAGTTGTAAAGCACTGCAATGTGCGATTTTTTTAGAGTTAATTTAAGCATAAACCTTACGTGGAATTTAGGAGAACTTTCAGAATTTCTTTCAGCTCATTCTTTTGTAGCTACTTAACAATAGAGATAAATTTAACCTAACTTTAAAATGTTGCTTCCTGTTGGGACCCGTTAAACTAATGTTCACATCAGCTTCAGGAAAGCCTAAATTCTCTAGGTTCAGACAAGAGATAACAGTGACAGAACTGATACTGTGTTTTCTTAAAACCATAGTTTTGTGGCTTAGAAAATCCTCAGAACATTCATTATAGTAGGTATATTTCAGAAGCAATCAACCAGATCAGTAATCTGAAACTCCAGAGTCAATTTGAGGATTTTTGTTTTCTTAACCAATTTCCTCATAATGCACCTAAATGTCTTTTATCTAACAGTTACCACAAGATATCCTTATATCATGTGCCAAGTTATATTCTGCTGTTATTGGTGTAACTCTTAATATTTATACTATATACAATATATTCTGTTGCAGGGTTCCACTGTACTTATTCTCATTCTCCTTGTAATATAGGATTTTTTTAAAAAAAGTATCTATCTCCCCTATGGGGTTGTAATATCCTTCAATGTAAAGGCTGCACATAAACATCTTTATATCATCATGACATCTGCAGCATTGTGCATATCGTGAGTGACATTCTGTTTGTTTGCATAAATAAATGATTCCATAAAGTATTCTTAATGTATCCTCCTCCACTCTTAAATTTCACTTCCAAAGGTATCATCAAGACAGCGTTGCTCAACATGGATCGAGAAAACAGGGAGCAATACCAAGTGGTCATCCAGGCCAAGGACATGGGTGGCCAAATGGGAGGCTTATCGGGGACCACCACAGTGAACATCACGCTGACTGACGTCAATGATAACCCTCCTCGCTTCCCCCAGAGTAAGAACATTTGATCGAATGGGTCTCTTCAATGCACTTCTGTAAAACTCTACTTCTAAAAGAATATTGATTTTCCATTGTCATTGTTATTGTCAAAATTCGTGGACTTATTAGTAAGACCTGGCACTTTTATTAAAAATGACTTGACAACACTGCTTACACCAGAAAATGTGAACATTTATGTTCTATTGGTAATTGGCTGAGCGATTTTTGATATGGCCATTGTTTAAAAGCAGCATCATTGTTCTATTTTTTTCTTATTAAAAAGACTACCACAGACATAAATTTGCTTGTGCAAAACATACGTATACAAGCATGCTGCTATTTGTTAGGAAAAATTTGGCTTTATATTTTGTGAACTTAATCAGGCATGTAATCTCTTAAATCCTCACAAAGCTTTGTAAGGGGAGGATTTATCACGTTACTATTTCTAAAAATACAACTGTGGAAGCAACTATGTCCTTAATCCATTTGTAATCATAAATCATTTTCTACATTATGGCTGAGATGCTGAAAATCATCTTTAAAATCATTAACGCTCATGATTAGAGAGGAAGAAAAAACACTGTGCGTGAATAAAGACTCTGCTATCAAACAGCGCCTTAGACTCTCACAAAGCGCTGCCCACGTGGGAACTAGTTTTAATGTAGGTTTTTCCACCAGGAACAAAATTCCTTTCTGATCATGATCTCCTAAAAAAGTTATTGCAGTCATTAAATAGAAACCCCCTCACCGTATCCCAGCCTCTCTACAAGGTGGCCGGCTACCGCCAGTCTCCTTTAGAATGGAGGTATGCATGCATGAAGTAGAAACAGTTTCCTTTCATGTTTGTCCTGGACCTAGTCCCGGTTAGTTTCTCACAAAAACAGAATCACCACTACTTTCTATGGAACGGGTAGAAGAAAGGTTGCCTGAGCCCTAAAATTTCCGCCACAGAGGCCTGAAATAACAAAATCAGAAATACGTTGCCACAAACCTCCTTTACAATGTGGAGATAGCCTGGGGAGGACAGCGCCAGGACTCACCATCAACGTGGTACCACGTGGATCTGTAACTCACCCTATGCTTCCCTTAGCCTGTGACTTGTTACCGGACAAGGTGCCGAGGCAGGGGAGGGGAGAAGAGGGAAAGGAGCAGATGGCCCTGAAAGAGGGAAGCTGGACACGCAGAGAAGGACCTAGCCTGTTGGATTATTTTGCCAAGGATCAGCATAATGCTCAGGGAATGAGCATTGGCGGCATATTCTTCAGTGGTGTCACAGTTTAAGTTTTTTCCAAAACCATTTGTATGAATGGTTGGCAAAATTTAACAGAGAAGAGAAGAGTAGATCAAGTTTGTTTTTTTTTTTTTGTTTTTTTTTTTTTTACTTTTTAGGGTTATAAGCACACACTGGCCTGCTAGGTCTTAACTAAAATTCACTTTTTTTCATCTTAAACTAATTTTGTAACAGGGGATATATGAGTATCTATCTACAAACTACAGATTTTGAATTATTAATACAAATTACATATAGGGGAAACCTTTGCACAGAAAAATACCGTCATAAAGTCTAAAAGAATGAGCAAGTAAAAGAAAAATAAATTAAAAGCTTTATAACCTGATGTATTTAGCTATATCCCTAGTTCTGCAGCTAGATCCAGCTCTGTGTCTGAGTGAAACAATGTCTTTCTTGGGTGCATTCTCCAAAGTGCTGCAATTTATTTCTGCCTCTGGCTATTATTAGCAGTGGCAGAAAGAACTCTTTTAATGAATGCCTAGTAATTGGCTTCAAGTGGCAGTTCAGGTTAAATTCTACTCGCTTCCTTCTGCAACACTATGTTAACAGGGGACTTTGAAACTGCAGCCTTCTCTAGCAGTTCAGTCATTCTGACAATGACGCCATAAACTTGGAAGCCTGTTTACAGGATAACAAAAGCGCTCTCCATTTGCTAGGAAACAGGTCATGAAATAGAGTTATTCTTAACAATCATGTAGGAAAAGATTTGGGGGTAGGTATTTGTACAGAAGTTAAGATACCAATGGCCCATATCAGAGTGCCTAGGTTTGATTCCTGCCTCTTGTTTCTGACTCCAGCTTCTTGCTAACACAGACCCTAGGAGACAAGGGTGATGACTGAAGTAGTTGGGTCCCTGCCACCCACATGGGAGACCTTGGATGGGGTCCTTGGCTCCTGGCTTCAGCCTGGCACAACCCCAGCTGTTGTAGCCACTTGGGGAGTGAACCAACATATGAGATATCTCTCTCTCTCTCTCTCTCTCTGCCTTCTCAAATGAACAAATAAGTATATATATTTTTTGACAGGCAGAGTAGACAGTGAGAGAGAGAGAGAGACAGAAAGATCTTCCTTTTCCGTTGGTTCACCCCACAAATGGCTGCTAAGGATGGCGCGCTGCGGCCGGCGCTGCACCAATCCAAAGCCAGGAGCCAGGTGCTTCCTCCTGGTCTCCTATGTGTGTGCAGGGCCCAAGCACTTGGGCCATCCTCCACTGCCTTCCCAGGCCACAGCAGAGAGCTGGACTGGAAGAGGAGCAACCGGGACAGAATCAGGCGCCCCGACCGGGACTAGAACCTAGGGTGCTGGTGCCGCAGGCGGAGGATTAGCCAAGTGAGCCAGGGCACCGGCCACAAATAAGTATATTTTTAAAAAGTAAAAACTTAGGAGAATAGGTTAATTATTTTGAAGAAAGCACTAATCTGCCTGCCTCCATGGTAATGTTTTTAAACACTGTTAGAAAATGTGGTTTGTCTTTATAATTGTCACCCCCTTATCCACAACCTCACTTTCCAAGGTTCCAGTTACCCATGATCAAGCACTCTAAAACTATTAGAAAAATCCAGAAAGAAATAATTCATGAATTTTAAATAACTTTTATTATAGTTTATTGCTGTATTATAGTGATTTTTAATACTAGTTACTGTTGTTAATCATTTACTGTGGCTAATTATAACTTAAATTTTATCATGTCTATATAGAAAAAAACAGAAGACTATGTAGAGGATTGGGTACCAGCTAACTTCAGGCATTTATTGGGGGTCCTAGAATGAAAGCCTGAGGACGAGGGGCTACTGCTGTATTCAGATATAGAACACTTGGTCTGTGCTGGACTCATATCTGTCTGGTAATTCACAGGCACCTACCAGTTTAAAACGCCTGAATCTTCTCCACCGGGCACACCCATCGGCAGGATCAAAGCGAGTGATGCCGACATGGGGGAGAACGCTGAGATTGAGTACAGCATCACCGACGGCGAGGGCCTCGACATGTTTGATGTCATCACTGACCAGGAAACCCAGGAAGGGATCATAACAGTCAAAAAGGTAATGTCAGCTCTTAAATCTCACACGAGTAAATATGTTTACTTCCCTCTGGTTCCCAAGTTACCAGGGGCAATGACATCCCTTGAGATTCTCATTTTACTAGCTACTCTCTTAAAAACACTGATTCAATTACACTGAGCTATCTGGGGTTGGCTTTTGTGGTCTACAGTAATTTTATGCATTTATTAACTTCATACTTTCAATAAAATTTTATGAACAACCTCCTAAGTAAATGAATAATGTAACCAAATGATGTATATATATTTATATATACACAGATACATAAGAATGCATAAGCTAAGTAATATAAGTGAACAATGAATAAACACACAGTGCCAGACATTGATCTGGGTGCTGGCGGCACAACAGTACCTATAGCAGATGGTCTGTGCTCCCACGGGTCTTCAAAGCCAGGGGGGAAGAGACTAAGGAGCAGGTTGACAAATAAACAAATGTCCAACTGCAAGTGTGACACAAGCTCTGAAGGAAGAGCAGTGCAAGCCATGATCAAGATGGCCCGAACAAGACCTAGAATGACCACAAATTTAAATTCAGCAGCAGATATTTACTGCAACCCCTTTAGCTACTAACTGGAAGACAACAATAATTCAGCTTTTATGATCTGAATTGATATTTTCTCTCAAAGGAATCAGCTGTTATTTTACCTCCAAAATCAACCAGCACCACAGAGCAATATACAAAAACTGTGGCAAAAATTACAATAGTGTGCATCAAGCTTCAGAATAATACTAATATTTTTTTCTGATCTTACTTTTATAATGTATGCTGTCCATCTCTCTCCTTTAACACTATCATGTGTTCGAGTAAATATAAGCATAAGTAGATGTAAAAACCAAGAAAAAAAATCCCATTAAGCTTTGGATTACACATCTTAGTATCTGGAAACACAATAAAAAATGTTTAAGTGACACTCAGACCAGTGTTTTGTACGAAAATGTAATTAAGAGCCCATTAGTGTGCTTTAACCTTTTTAATTTTCTTGGGACCTTATTAGATTCAAACTGAAATTTTGCCTTGCTGACTAAATCACACTCACTAACATCTTGATGAACTGTGTTTCCAGTGAGCCTTGTCACGTTACCACATGAAACTCCAAGTTATCGAGAAGCATTCAGTTCACTGTAGCTCCACAAAACAGACGTAGATTTCCTAAAGGGTGTCCACAGCAGTGATCATTACTTTCTCTAGTAAATAACTAGCCCACGCCCCTATCAGGGTATCATTTGGAACACTGTATTACCCTATGTAAAAAGAAATTTATTTTGGTTTTCTTTTTTTTTGTTTGTTTGGTTTTAAATATTTATTTATTCAAAAGGGAGAGTTACAGAGAGGGAGAGAGAGTGAGAGAGGGAGAGGGAAAGAGAGAGAGAGAGAGAGAGAGAGAGAGAGTCTTCTATCCACTGGTTCACTCCCCCAGAGGGCTGCAATGGCCAGAGCTGTGCAGATCCGAAGCCAGGAGCCAGGAGCCAGGAGCCTCCTCCAGGTCTCCCACATGGGTGCAGGGGCCCAAGCACTTGGGCCATCCTCTATTGCTTCCCCAGGCCATAGCAGAGAGCTGGATTGGAAGTGGAGCAGGCAGGACTGGAACCGGCGCCCACATGTAATGCCGGCACTGCGGGCAGTGGCTTTACCAGCTATGCCACAGCGCCAGCCCCAAGAACTTTATTTTGTGGGCGTGAAGAGGAGGAAATCATTATGTAAAGCTGTGGCTCACAGTTCTGGCTGCAACTTAGAAGAATCACTCAGGGTAGTTCTTAGGGTAAGATTGTCGCCTCCATCTCAGAGATGGGTTAATCGTCCAGGGTGGGGCAGGTTTAAACACTCGTTAGGTGCAACTTCAGTCAAATGTCAAAACATCTGACCTGGAATGATCTGCATATCTATCATGTAGCCCTGGTGACTTCCCCCTAGTCAAATATGAGAGTCTTCCAAAAATTCATAGAAAATGCATAGGATCGAAAAATGCATGCCTCTTAAAATTTTTACACCAAAATAAATGTATCTTTTAATTCCATTTTCCATGAACTTTTGTAAGCACCCTCATATAAGGATTTGTTAGAAGAGTCGGAGCAACTGTGACAAACTCCTGCTCCCTGTTCCCCTTTCTGCCCGGTGTCATATCTTGTACCTTGGCTCCCACTGTTAACTCAACGGCAGGTTTGGTTTCAGGCCCACTTTCATCAGGATCATGTGGCGTCTGAACTCTTTCACAGACTGTGAGTTTCCCTCCTTAGTGGTCAAGGTGTGGGGACAACATCACTCCTTGTTTTTCCCACCTTTGCCTAATACCTCATTCATGTAGTAGATTTTCCTAAGCAATACAATCGCGATTCACTGATCAGTGATCTGCACTGAGCGTGGCTGGTGTCTTGGCTTTCTGCGAGTCGGCCACTGTAATCATGTCACTTTCCTCTCCCAAGCTCCTAGACTTCGAAAAGCAGAAAGTGTACACTCTCAAGGTGGAAGCCTCCAATCCTCACGTGGAGCCCCGGTTTCTCTACCTGGGTCCATTCAAAGACTCGGCCACAGTCAGAATCATAGTGGAGGACGTAGACGAGCCTCCGGTCTTCAGCAAACTGGCCTACATTGTGCAAGTGAGAGAAGACGCTCAAGTTAACACGACCATAGGCTCGGTCTCAGCTCAGGATCCAGATGCCGCCAGGAATCCTGTTAGGTAAGCGCTGCACACCGTGCGTCTCCTGGTAAGCGGCAGTCAGTTTGTAGTCAAACAGCCGCCTGTATTTAAGATGATTTTTTTCTCACCAATTAAACAGTTGTGTTTTCCTAAAAGACTCCTCCAAACTGCACTTTTCACTCTCCTTGCTCACTGCATAAATATTATTTTAGTAGCGATATAAATCTAAACAACACCACTTGAAAGGACAAGGCACAAAAGGAGCTAACAGGAGTTTACTGCTTGCACAGACGTAATGGACGGTAATGCAGTAGCTGAATGGCTTGAAATTTTGTTTTTAAGGCAGGAGATTTTTCCGAGGTTTGAGATTTCTCAAGGAGTGCTGTGGAGAAACTAACTAGCCAGGCACTAACTTGAGAGCTTGTTTTTCAAGTGTGGAAGAACCTATCATGTAACACTTAGAGGCAGAATTATGCTCCATTTGGATGCGTAAGTTTTCCTCCTGCAGACAGGTAAAAAAACAAGATCTGTTTGATGATGTATGTCTGCGAAATCCTGGAGAAATTAATAGAGCAGAACCCAGATTTATGCTGTGTAGGCAAGCCCTGTTTTCCTTGTGCTTTCCTTACAGCTGAGTTGTAAATCGTGGTGCATGAAACCCTCACTGCTCTTTGGAATCACTGGCACTTGGGTATTCTAGAATCTTCTCAGGAAAATGCTGGAGTCAACCAACCTCCAGCCTTCAGTCACTAACTTAACTGACAAAATGGGGAGAACATTAAGCCCAGATATTGTGTAAATTTGCCCCATATATAGACTGAAAAGCTACAGGAACTGTTGCTAATGAGTATACAAATGTCTTCTGACCAGGGCACCTGCCGCTGGCCATGCACATTCTAGGCTCTACGGAATCTGGTCAGGTAGTAAGTCCTGATCTCATGGAGTTTGCTTTCTAATTTGGGCAGAGGGAATCCACCAAATTATAAATATGTATTGGAGAAATATATCAGGTGGCAATAAATGCTAAGCCATGAAAAAAGCAGAATATGGAAACAGAGTACCTGTGGCACTGTTTTAGGTAGTGTGGTCAAACTTGGCCTTACAGGAACTCATTTGAGTCAAGATTTGAATGAAATGAAGGCCAGGCTGATGGCTAAGAACAACCAAACCAAGAAGAGCAAAAAGCAATGGTGTGATCTGTTATCAGAGCTTGCATCCATGTTGGAGGAACAGCAAGGAGGCCTGCACAGTCGGAGGAGGGACTGGTGGGTTGGGAGCCCAACAGGAAGGTGTGGTAGCCGGCGGTCAGTGTGTCAGGTCCTATAGGGCTTTGTAGTCCACAGTACAGTTTAGAAAAGCTATTGAAAAGCTTTGAATTGAAGAATTATCCAAGATTACCTTTGTAAAGGATCACCTGGCTGCTGCATGAAGAGTGTGGTTATTGATATCATTCATATAAATATACTAATAAACATTAATGCATTGTTACAGATAAATAAATTTGAAGCTCCAAGGCAATCATTTTCTAACTTCGTAACTTCTGAGCGCTTTCCTGAAATGAGACCTTATGACAAGCTGTCACAAAAATGCCCAACCTACTTTCAGGAAATAATTTTAAATCCCTGGGCAAACAGATTGGCAGAAAATTATCAGTCTACTGGAATATCTATAAGTTCTTGAATTTGGACTATAGCCAACAAAATAGCCACATGTGAGCTCCGTGGATCAAGTGTTTCTCCATTTACATGTAATATTATTAATAAGGAAGATGAGAGATGGTTTTCACATTAATAGCACAAAGACTTTAATTTCACATCTATTCTCTCACATGGAGTTTGCATAAAGAAAACGTCTCAGCAAGACTGTGTCAGGGTTCAATTTAAAGTTGCTAATGCTAGAAGTTTACAAACATGAGCTTCGGTTACATTTTTGCTAGATCAACATGTTTTTCATTGAAAGAGTCTATGGCTTCTGGGAATTTGGGTTGTATTTCTTTCTGTCTATAACTACTTTTTATATCAAATGCCATTTTTACTCACTATATTATTCTATGTTTTATGAAAGGAAGTACTTAGGTTGTCGGATTAGGTTGGTTGCCATCTAATTTTGAATCTTTTTTTGCTACCAGCCTTCCCATAGTACATATGGATTTAGTATACAGATATAGATTTAAGGTGAGAAATATGCATAGATATATTAGCATATATGCTTGTTCCAGTGATTTCTTTTATAAGATTAAACTTGTTCTTATACTGGAAAGTACATCCATGCATAGGTTTTGGTTATTCAAGACATATATATTGACCTGCTAGGAGCCAGACAGTAATGTTAGGTGTACAATTAACTTGAGAGAATTCTTCCCCCAAATGCTGACTTACTGTTATGCAGGCACAAATCTTTAATTCTTTAATCACATAAAATCATTTTCTGCCAGAAACTCTACCACGAATACTCTTTGATTTCTATGAAAGAAACTTATGTAGCTATAAATACATATTATGAAAAATTTACATGTAAACACAACTTCCTTTCTCCAACTACAAATCCCCCTGAATTGAAGATATGCTAGAAGACAAATTATTTAATTACGGAATGCCTGAAGTCCTAGAAAAAAAGGCAGGAGCTACCTAGCAGAAGATCTGCTGTAATCATGATGAGATTGAGCACTCTGGTCCTGATCCATGATGATCACCATTAATGAGAGTGGATATAAATTGATATAAATTGAGATTACTTTGGAAAGAAAACAACAAATAAGTAAGGCTTTGTGTGCAAGCATCTTTCCGAAACAATGTAGGCATTTTAGGTTTTCCACTAACTTAAAAATCTCACAATTAGGGAAAAATAATATACAATATTAATATTTTATGAACAGCTAATTTCTCCTTGAAATCAAAGCTGCTGTCACCTAAATCTCACCCCTTAACCTTGATGGAAAAGTGTGATTACTGTTAAAACTTAAAACTATAGGAGGAAGAAAAGATATCTCTGCTGTTTATGATTGTAAAAGCTCACAAACACAATGAGCAAAAAACCTTAAGTTTGACTTTTCTCATGAGGGGAAAGATATGCTTGTAGATAATTATTAAACTTCTCACAAAGTCTGTGAATACTGAGATTTTTCTTTTTGGTGATTAACTGAATATAATAAATATTTATCATTCTCAAATTAAAAATTAAGAAAGGTAGTGAAGTAAGTTCAATATGGTTACCTAAATTCTTAATAAAGGTTAAAAATAGCTGTTTTATTTATTTCAGTCTTTCTGGTATTAACACATTAGTTTATATACAATGAAACTAAAATTCCAGCACAATTGTGAACTTCATTAATTCTCTTTAAGGTTGGATTTAAATAGTCTACAATAATTCATTGTCTATTTTATTTAGGCATCTACTTAGATGACAAAAATGAATTTTATTATGAAAGTATAGTGTTAATTATAACTTTATATTTTAAACAAAAATAATGACTTGAAATAGAATGTTGGACATTTTATATTATTGAAAATTAATAACTGTTTTTTTAGAATAGTTATAATAATTCTAGAGTATCTGAGTAGTTAGACCATTTATTTAATTATATTTCTACCAAGCCGACATTTTAAAACTTCCTATCATAGTATTTTTTGAGAATCTAGCTGAAGTAGGCAATGTTTTTCCTAATGGCCTTAACATAATAACTTGCCTCAGAGTTTTCTCTTCAGTGCCTTCTCTCACTCATAAATGTACACATATATTTCCCCTTCCATGGATATTCTAAAAACTAGTAATAAACTTTTAACATTTCTCAGAATCTACCAGTCTTCCATCCGTTTCGGGGTAGAAGACTGCCCTTCTTTGGTTTCTAAGATACCACTCTTGGTTGTCTTTGAATTCCTACAAACTCTCTTTTCAAATGGTTATCCGGTTCTTACTCTGCTCCAGGTACTATCCTGGCCCCTGTGGGTCTCTGTGTCCCCTTGGGTCCTTTACATAATCCTGTCCTTAATGTTTTTCTCCCTTCACTGGGCATCACTTTCCAGACAGCTGAGTAGGAAATCTGGGTTGTCAGTCTAATTCTTTATCTCAAGCTGCAGACTAAGTTTCTCCTCCTGGACTTTCTTCAAGCACCTCAGCCCCATCATTATCAAAAACAGAACTCATGAGCTTCCCTAAATCCTATTTTTCACTCTGTCTTTCCATCAGTTTGTGACAGCACCACCCAACTATTCTCCTCAATTCACCTTTGTTAAATATCATTTAGATTGTGACACTTCCCTGTTTGGAACCCTTTCATAGATTCACATTGCATTTAGAATAAAGTCCAACTCCTAACCATTGCCAGCCCATTCTTCTGCAGTCTGTGTTTGGATCCCTCTCCAGTCACACCCTCTATCTCTCTTTCCTGCCTCCATGACCTTGGCCACACTAATCATTTTTTGCATCTTTCAAAAGTATGATGTTTAAAATAAAATGGATAACAGAAAAATAACCAATATACTACATAAGCATACACACACACACACATTCTGATGTTCTAAAAGCTCGAGTTAAAATTTTAAGAATCATCATTTAAACTTGATCCAAGTTACATATTTTTAAAAAAGGAACTTTATTGATGATCCTGAAAATCATGCAACTTGTCTAGTGAGTTTACTACTAAGACCTCACCAGCAAACAACTAATTGCTCAGAATACTTTATTTACTGTGAAGTTATAGATATTCAATATGTACTACAAGTAGGAAAAAAACATTTAGCATATATTCCAGGAACAGTTATAGGATGTAAAAACAGCAAATATACAGTCTTTCTAAACTCTACTCTGCATTTTCAGGTATTCTGTGGATCGACACACAGATATGGACAGAATATTCAACATTGATTCTGGAAATGGTTCCATTTTTACATCGAAACTTCTGGACCGAGAAACACTGCTGTGGCACAACATTACAGTGATAGCGACAGAGATTAGTAAGTCCACCCTAGTACAGCCGCTGTCCCTGACTGATGGAGTGAGTGTCCCAGCAAGGGCTGCTGGAGCATGGTGGAAACCAATTACCACGTACTGATGATCCTGCTGCATCACACATATTGAGGGAAAGGGCCCTCGCATCATGTGCAATTATGTTTCTTCTAGAAATGTGTAGGTTCACTCATTCATAAGTACAAAGACAACCATGGAAATTCTGCACTAGAGAGACAATAAATTGACATCCCTCCAATGGGATTAAATTGTACTTGTTGTATTTGATTCCTAAAAGCTTAAAAATCAGAGTATTACCCAAAAAGCTGGGGAGGGGAGATTATGTATGGGGGCGGGACAAAAGAGGTGGTCACATACATTGTAAAATATAGGCATTATTTAGAAATCTTTTGGTGATTCATTCTCCAGCTTTCAACAAAATTTATATCTCAAAATCTTTATAGAAATAAGAGATACAAATCCTTACTTTTCTGTGGTACACCAAAATAAGCAATACAAACCACTAATTAATCAATAAAATGTTTACAATGCATTTATACTAGTCCCCATGAAACCTAAGGCAAGGAAAACTAGAGGCAAAAGAATGCTTCAAATAAATCAATTATACACAATGAAAATGAATGTGTATTATAAACAATGTAGGAATAATGTACTTAAAGAAACAATGGTATTCAAAATAGTACTTTGATGTTTAAAAATAGACCTAAATAACAGCTTATTTGGGAGGGTTAATATTAAAAGTTCTAAAAATTGTCATCTCAGTTGGGTATCCAGTGTGAAATAGTCCACATAAAATGGAAAACACATGAGACTGTGAAGTGGCTGAAGGATATCGGGTAGAACAATGAAAGACAATACAGACAAAAGCAAAGTGAAAAAGATGCCTCAGTAGACATTTTTGGTAGGAATTTGCTCTTCAGAGCTTTTGCCAAGGGACTAATGAGGATACCAGTAAGAAAGGACTCTGAAGGCTTTAAAAGCACAAGATTATTTCCCACTGAAAATGAACTTTTTTTTTTTTTTTTTTTTTTGGACAGGCAGAGTGGACAGTGAGAGAGAGAGAGACAGACAGAGAGAAAGGTCTTCCTTTGCCGTTGGTTCACCCTCCAATGGCCGCCGCGGCCGGCACACCACGCTGATCCGATGGCAGGAGCCAGGTACTTATCCTGGTCTCCCATGGGGTGCAGGGCCCAAGAACCTGGGCCATCCTCCACTGCACTCCCTGGCCACAGCAGAGAGCTGGCCTGGAAGAAGGGCAACCGGGACAGAATCCGGCGCCCCGACTGGGACTAGAACCCGGTGTGCCGACGCCGCAAGGCGGAGGATTAGCCTATTGAGCCATGGCGCTGGCCAAAATGAACTTTTTAAAAAAAATTATTTTATTTATTTGAAAGGCAGAGTTACAAAGAGGGAGAGGAAGAAAGAGAAAGAGAATTTCCATCCACTGTTTCACTCCCCAGATGGATGCAATGGCAAGGTTGGAACAGACCAAAGCCAGGGGCCAGCAGCTTCTTCCAGGTCTCCCATGTGGGTGCAGGGACCCAAGCACTTGGGCCATCTTCCACTGCTTTCCCAGGCCATTAGCAGCAAGCTGGATCAGAAGTGGAGCAACCATGACTCCCACTAGCATTGCAGTAGGTGGCTTAACCTATTATGCCACAACGCCAGTCCCAAAATGACCATTTTTAAATAACATCAAGAAATTTTGCTTTTTATTGAAATAGTCATTTCATAAATATTTTAAGCATTGTGCCTGAAAATTTCTTTTTCTAAGATTTAATGTTGCTGAAATGTATTTGAAAAGATTAGTGATTAAGACCTTTTTAACATATTTTTAAAACCCCCACAGAAAAACTGCACCTCTGTGGGGTACTTTGTGATTTTTTGGTACATGTATATGTTGTATAACATGTATATTATATATTTCATTATGGTGAAAACATTCAAAATTCTATCCTCTGGTTTTTAAATATAGAAACACACACTATTTCAATATTATCTATAGTATCCCTACTGTGCAAATGAATCCCAGAATAAGACTTTTTTATAAAAAGTTCATATTCAGCAGCTCTTTGTGAGAATGGTATGAGTGAAATCACAGATGCCAGAGATCTTAAAAATCCTATTGTCCAAACTTCTGAATGGCTTGTGATATAACAGAAGGCCAGAGCTTGAGTAACTCTGGATCACTCCCTCTCCAGGCCTTTGCACTTGCTCTCTGCTCTACCTGAAGAGCCAGAAATATTCACATGGCTTCATCTTTCTCATCATTCATATCTCTGGTTGGGCAAATGACATCTCATCAAAGGGGTCATCCCTAGGCATCCAGTTCGTCAGAGCACCTCTGTGTCTCTCAACCCCATTTTCTCTCTGTTTAATGTCTCCATAGCATGTACCTTTTGCTGCAGTATACTTCTATGTGTTTCCAGTTTGTCTACTCCCATTAGAACAAAGCTTCAGGAAACAATGTCTTCGCTGTGTTCCCTGTGGTCCCAGCATCCCGACTAATGGCTAGCACACGGTAGATATTAGATGATCACTGTTTATTTTTTAATATTAAAACACTTATGAAATAATACATAAAAATTATCATACAGTAAAAACTTCATGAGTCTCTGTGTTTGAACATTTCAGGAGCCAACTTACAGTCTAGGAACTGGTTCCTGTTCTGGGAAAGGCCCTCAGTTGGGCTCCATATCCTGGGCTAAGGGCTGACTTGTTGAAAGCTTTTAAGTATTTATTAAGTAAACAGATAAATGTATGAGTGAAGTGAGTGAGAACGAGCCAAGATTCCAACTCCTCTTACACTAGGATCTGTTCTCCTCACTATCCAAGAGATTATCACAGAAGACAACATACTCATCCTCCACTCTCCAGGCATAAACAAAAAGTTTGTGGAAAAAATAGAATCAAAGGATGTGATTATTTTGGTGCAAAAAATGAAATCCATAATCCATAATCCATAATCCACCTTTTGCATGAATTTTCGAAGTACTCCTTATATCATTATTCTGGAAGAACACCCTGGGTCTTAGAGTCAGACAGACCCAAGTCTGAATCTAGGTTATATGCCTTACTGTCTCCATGAACACAGATAAATTACTGAACTTCTCTTTGCAACAGTTTTCTCATATATAAAATAGGAGCAATGACTCTATCAACCTCAGAAGTTTATCAGAATGAATGAAGATCACATAGTGAACACCTAGCACAAAATCTAGCACTCAGGCATTCAATATTCAAACTGAAAACCCAAGACAAACAATTCTTTCATCTCCTGCTGGTTTATTCATTTCCAATCTTTTTCCTTTTGGCCATATTTTTCCCATCTGCTTGCTGCCTTGAAAACCTACCTCCACAATGCCTTTCTTTCGATTGTGTTACTTTGGGGTTTATTACACAGTTGTAGTATATCAACACAAGCATTTCTTTCTCCCTGGCATTTCTGTCAGGTATAACCAACTCCAAAAATACCAAGCAAGGGCCGGCACCACGGCTCAATAGGCTAATCCTCCGCCTGTGGTGCCGGCACACCGGGTTCTAGTCCTGGTCGGGGCACCGGATTCTGTCCCACTTGCCCCTCCTCCAGGCCAGCTCTCTGCTGTGGCCAGGGAGTACAGTGGAGGATGGCCCAAGTGCTTGGGCCCTGCACCCCATGGGAGACCAGGATAAGTACCTGGCTCCTGCCATCGGATCAGCACGGTGCGCCGGCCGCAGCGCACCAGCTGTGGCAGCCATTGGAGGGTGAACCAACGGCAAAAGGAAGACCTTTCTCTCCATCTCTCTCTCTCACTGTCCACTCTGCCTGTCAAAAAAAAAAAAAAAAATACCAAGCAATCTAATTTTACTTTCTTGCAATCACATGGGTACTTAATGCCCTATAGCACCTAGAGCAGCTTTGGAGAATTGGGCAGAAGAATGAGTGAATGAATATTATTTAAAGGAGATTGGCGAGCAGCATACAAATGCTTATTTCTTTCTCTTGTATGTGACAGATAATCCAAAGCAAAGTAGCAGAGTACCTCTATATATTAAAGTTCTAGACGTCAATGACAATGCCCCAGAATTTGCCGAGTTCTACGAAACCTTCGTCTGTGAGAAAGCAAAGGCAGACCAGGTGAGTTTCCTAGGAAGGAGAGACGGATTAATTTAGCCCTTCTAATAATTCAGGTGATACACAGAGCTGAGGGCTAGTTTTGAATTATCTATGAAGGGAATGCTAAGAAAATTAATACTATAAATAAGAACGAGTATGAGTGTTTAACTTGTGTAAGAGAGCAAACAGTTTTTAAGAACTGGAAGTTCATCAGTCTCCAAGACAGATGCAGATTCCAAATTCATCTTAACTTTCATTAAAATAGATTAGTCGCAGCTTTATTGGAAAACTCTTTATTGGTGAACAGATAGTTTAATTACCATATGTACTTGAGAGTAATAACTGGAATATATTTTTGCAATTGCCTATAATTCATAGTTTCACTTATTTACATTGCCCATCTGTACAAGTAATACAAATTCATGAGTGTTTTACTATTTTACACATTTGTCCCTACCTGCAATAAGTCTTTGCTGCCAGTAATATAAAATTATGTCACAGTTTATTCACTGCTAAAGTACAGGAGCAAGTGGGAAGCTGCAGTTAACTGTGTTTTGTATCTTCATTGGCTTTTTAGCTTTTTGCCATCTGATAGCTTCTGTTTATGCCAAGATTGCTTTTCTGAACAGGCTGTCCCAAGGAGTGCCCCTATTTTGTTAGGTTACAATGCTGTCATAGATCATTGTGATATTGAATCTACTGAATCACTCTAAGACCATGTTTCTCCACCAGGGTGATTTTGCTCCCTAGCAATATGTGGGAACATCTAGGCACTTTGATGTTCACACAGGACAGCCCTGAACAACAGTTATCCTTTCTATACAGCTTTCTAACCCATCAACTTTTTCTAATAGAGCAGATTCATTGTATTGTTTCAAAGGCTATTGTTTTTAATTAAAATTTAAAATCCTTCAGTTAAGCAATTTACTACAAAACTGTGTAAGAAACATTATTGAGTTAGCAAAACTTTATAGTAGCTTTTTGGCTTTTCTTATAGTTGATTCAGACCCTACGTGCTGTTGACAAGGACGACCCATACAGTGGGCACCAATTCTCATTCTCATTGGCCCCTGAAGCAGCCATTGGCTCAAACTTTACCATTCAAGATAACAAAGGTAAACAAGCTCAAGTTACCTATAGTTATCTATAGGATCCAAATCTCTGTGTGTGTCAGTGTGTGTGTATACACATATATTTCCCATCATAATTGATCCAATACATGATGCCACATCCACACAAATTCACCACTTTGCTTTCTGGTTCCAGACAACACCGCAGGAATCCTAACTCGGAAAAATGGCTATAACAGACACGAGATGAGCACCTATCTCCTGCCTGTGGTCATTTCAGACAACGACTACCCAGTCCAAAGCAGCACTGGGACAGTGACTGTCCGGGTCTGTGCATGTGACCACCATGGGAACATGCAGTCCTGCCATGCTGAGGCCCTCATCCACCCCACGGGACTGAGCACGGGGGCTCTGGTTGCCATCCTTCTGTGCATCGTGATCCTACTAGGTAAACTGCTTCTCCCTGCATCCTATCTCCCCTTGGTGAGGGGCACACACTGTTACTGTGACACTCTAGATTTTTCCGTCTCCCCCATTAAAGCTTACAGCCTGCTCTAGGTGAGTAGAGTCAAATGCTGAGAATCTGTGTTGTTCAATTATGAACTCATTTTTGCTTGAAAATGGCTTTGGAGAATGAACAGATGTGAAACTTACCCATGTCTTTGCTTGCCCTGGGAATCATTCCGCCAAAAGAATCTCTTGTTTATCAGACTGGGAATGAATCTCAGAAGGATTTAAGGGCAATATAAATATGCCCTTTTCATTTCATTTGTTGTTTAATATTTAACTTAGCAAACATTGTTAAATTTTAAAAAGTGAAAGTCACCCGGCATGGAGTATATGGTGAAGGCCCTTTCTACAAAGGTAAAGTTTAAAGATCAATGGGAGAGTGGGAAGAGGAGTGTGATGACTTTTTCTCTTTCCTACAGGAAAAAAAAGTTATGAAATTTTCTATAGCCTGGTAGACTTATTTTAATCCACCCACGTAAATGACTACCTTATTAGCACTGCTCTCTGATTGCCACATAATGTCTATTATACTCATATCTCAGACTCTCAACACTAAATAACTGACTAAGAAGATAAATCTGGGATGCCAAAGAAAGTGAAATTCATAGCCCAACAATGATTTCAATGTAATTTCTACCACCAGCCAACAAATTAGCTCTACATTGAACTCAAATTGCCCAAAAGGTCTTTGACCTTTTGGGAGCTGAGAATACAAATGTTACTTAATAAAACCCTTACAAAAATAAAAGCAAGATCTGTAAAACTTATCTACACAAAGAAAAACAGAGTAAGAAGTTGGAGTTAACCTAGATGACCAGGAGGAAAACTTTTCTGAAAAGACGATGACAGAATGACATTGAGAAGCATCAAGGAGGACCTACATTTCTCCAAGAAAAGAACAAACGCCAAGGGATCCCTGCTCAAGAACTTCACATTCCCATTCCACCTCGCTAATTATAGCAGAAGCCTTGAAACTCAACCAGAGAACTGTGATTCTCTTTGTCAACTAAGATTTGGGAAAAGTATTTTAAGATATGAGGATAAATAAAAACTGACAGTGTGCAAAGACAAATCAGTGTTTCTAATGGTGTGAGTCTGCAAAAATTCCTTTGGAGAAGGGCATGAATGTTCTTTTTGATCAAAAGGGTTCTTTTTAGGCGCCCTACATTGGTGGGGAAGTCCTCAAGTAGTAGCCCTGTGGTGATCCATGGAAAGAGAGTGGATCCTCATCTGAGGGAGATGTTTCTTCCTTTCCCTCATCATCTATCCATTCTATCCTCCCCTTTTTCTTCCAACCAACTCTATCTTCCCTTTTTACTTCCCTCATGCCATGAATTCACTGTCTCTTCACTTCTGCTAATTGGCCTCAGTGCCACCCACATCCTGTCTGGTCTCTCTGGAAAACGTTACCTAATAAAAAAGGAGGAAAATGGAATTTAACCTTTACCAGGTTCACACCATAGGCCAGACAGGGTGCAAGGTGCTTTGCAAATTTTTTTTCATACTTAATCCACAGAGCCATCTGGTGTATATTTATCTGCATCTTAAATATGAAAACTGAGTCCCCAGGATGTGGAATCACGTAGCCAAGTCACACATCTAACAGGTGGTAGGACTAAGTTCCAAGCTAGCTCTTCTCTCACAAAGACGCAGGGCTTCCAAACTGTGCTCTATGTTGTGAAGTTATAGAAGGCAAGTCAATTTCCAGACGTGAAATGGGACAGCTGAAGAAAGAGGAGATGAATCTGAGAGTCTGTAAGAGAAGAAAAGCACATTGATATACAAGGAAATCTGGAGTCAAAAAAGTGGATCGTGTGGCATCTGGTATTTTACAAAAATAAAACAACAATAGAAATAACTAACCTACTACATCTCATGTCCATATGGTGCTTTAACATTGGCAAAACTTTCAGATTAACCAGGATACTTCAAAAAGTTAATGGAAAAATAAAATTAAAAGATAAGTTTAGGGGCAGCCATTTGATCTAGGGGTTGATGCTGGTTAAGACATGTATATATCACATCAGAGTATTTGGGTTTGATTCCCAGTTCTGACTCTTGAATCTAACTAATATAGACCCTGACTGGCAGCAGTGATGACTCAAGCGTTTGGGTCCCTACCACATGACAGAACTTTGAGATCCCAGCTTAGGGCTCCAGCTCTTACCCAGCCCCAGCAGTATTGGCATTTGTGGGATGAATCACTTAATGGGGTGCTATTTCTCTCTCTCTCTCTCATTTTTTATTTATCAAATACATAATTTTTAACTTTTATTTAATAAATATAAATTTCCAAAGTACAGCTTTTGGATTACAGTGGCTTCCCCCACCCCATAACTTCCCTCCCACCTGCAACCCTCCCCTTTCCTGCTCCCTCTCCCCTTCCATTCACATCAAGATTAATTTTCAATTATCTTTATACACAGAAGATCAATTTAGTATATATTAAGTAAAAATTTCAACAGCTTTCACCCACACAGAAACACAAAGTGTAAAGTACTGTTTGAGTAATAGTTATAGCATTAATTCACATTGGACAACACATTTAGGACAGAGATCCTACATGGGGAGTAAGTGCAGTGATTCCTGTTGTTGACTTAACAATAGACACTCCCGTTTATGGCATCAGTAATCACCCGAGGCTCTTGTCATGAGTTGCCAAGGCTATGGAAGCCTTTTGAGTTTGCCGACTCCAATCTTATTTAGATAAAGTCATAGTCAAAGTGGAAGTTCTCTCCTCCCTTCAGAGAAAGGTACCTCCTTCTTTGATGGCCTGTTCTTTCTGAAGATATCTCACTCGCAGAGATCTTTCATTTAGGTGTTTTTATTTATTTATTTTTCCAGAGTGTCTTGGCTTTCCATGCCTAAAATACTCTCATGCACTCTTCAGCCAGATCTGAATGCCTTAAGGGATGATTCTGAGGCCGGAGTGCTGTTTGGGACATCTGCCATTCTATGAGTCTGCTGTGTATCCCACTTCCCATGTTGCATCGTTCTCTCCTTTTTTAATTCTATCAGTTAGTATTAGCAGACATTAGTCTTGTTTATGTGATCCTTTTGACTCTTAATCCTATCATTATGATCAATTATGAACTGAAACTGATCACTTTGACTAGTGGGATGACTTTGGTAAAATACATAATTTTTTAATAAATTAAAGATAAGTTTATTTTGGTGCAAAAAATTTTGAAATCCATGCATAGTTTTTAATGCATAGATTATATGCATTTTCCTGAAACTTTCTGAAGCTCCTGTGTATGCATACACTTTAAAATTTTTCACATCAAAATAAACTTATTATTGGAATCCTAGTTCCCATTAACTTTTTGAAGTACTTTGGTATTAACTCATTCCTGACAACAATGTGGAGTATTGTGTTATCACTTTTCTTTTATACATTTAAGCTCATATAGATCTACTGGTCTTCTAGTTTTATGATGGCATTTGAACACAAAATGGCCCAAGATCCCTGGTCTCTAAAGGTAAATCTTATTGCTGTCCTCTAGTTCCAAGAGAATAGAGGAAAGAGAAGCTCAATCCTTGGTAAAGGTACCTTATCAATGCATTACTTTCCTGTTTTTGCTTCATGTGCTTAGAAATCGCGCTCTCAAGTTTATAAAAGTTTACCTGAGAAACATCTACCTTCTAGTTAATTACATTCTCAAGAAATTCTGTTCAAGTGTGCATCAGGCTTATAAGAAAATATGTGGGCAGTTTTAGCTGTCAAAGAATTAAGTCATGACTAAATTTCTTTGAATTTTTGTACCCTTTCTTTTCAGGTGTGCATATAACTAAAATTAAAAACATAGGTCCCCAAGCTGGAGAAAATTTAAGAAATGATAAAGGGCTGCTATTCTGCCTTAAATGACTGAAAGAGCCCATGTGCAGCACAGCTGAATTCTTGGAAAGAGAGTTGGCTTGATGCTCTTCTATAATCCCAAAGGCCATCCTTACTTACAGCCTTCTGTTTTGCAAATCCATGCCATTGGACACACCAGAAATAAGAATAAATGGTAGATCATGGGCATCCCTCTGCCCAAGGCCCTATGGTTCCCTGCCCCCCAATTCCCACTTCCCAGCATAGAGGTGAAGGGTATACAGAAGCCTCCAAGGGTCCAGGGGAAGGGTCCACTCTCTTCTCTCCACCACTGCCTAGTTCCCTCTAGCCAGCCACAGGAATCCTGGGTTCTCCTCAAACACACCAGGCACACATCTGGGGTCTTTCCTCTTTGCCAGAAGAAAGCTCTTGGATAACTCTTCATGTCTCTGCTCAAATGATGTGAAATTTGCCCAAAAAGCATAGACTTCCCCTCAAACACACACAGAATCACTCCCCACCTTCCTTATTCTGCTCTACCTTTTCTTGTTTATGTTCTACTCCTCATCTTCTAATACCTTCCTTGTTTATTGTTTACAGCATTTGTTTCACATCTCCATCCAAGTGCTGCCTCCACCACCCCTGCCCACTCTGTTAGGGCAGGGCTCTTCCTCAGTTGTTTTCCATTGACGGTGCCTAGAACCATACAGGGTGCAGAGTACTCACTACATACTATGTTTTGAAAGAATGAATGAATTCCTTCAGTGGATGTGACAGATGAGATGCCAGGATACCCTCTGGCAGCAAAGTAGAGTGTGTATATTTATACAACCACACACTTCAAAATGGCAAAATTGCATTTCCCTTGGAAACAGTCTATAACCCAAACATGCTTCACGCAACACTCTTAAGAATGTGGGTGTTTGAGTCTGACCAACCTACATTTGAATGACATCTCAAAACATCAATTTCCTCTTATGTGAAATGGGGTTATAATGATGGCACCTGCTCTGTAGAGTTGTTACAATGAAGAAATGAGATTCAGCATGTGAAGCACTTAGCACAAAGCTTGGCACACAGAAGGCTCTCAAGAGAAAACCAGTTACAACAATTCATATCATTAATGTCTGAAATTGTAATGTATACACATGTAGGTATGTATACACCCACTATTAGATAGGCAGATATGCTTACCACAAAGAAGCCATTATTCTGTGGTTCTTGGTGTGATAATTCAATTTCCCTGGCTCATAAACCCTGGGCCATGTGATGGGTGAGACAGTAAAGAGATGTTACTGGTATTTCCTATCATAAACTCCCTTGACAAACCCAGCTTAACAATGCATTTTCTTCCCTGGGTGGCATTTTTCCCTTCAAGCTGTTGCTTTGTTTTTATCTTCCCACCCATACATTTGTAGATAGATGTGTCTTTCTACCAGTAGCTAGCTGTGTCTTACTCACTCAACCAGCTGTGAAGAAAGATCAGGAATTATTTAAACATAATCTCTGCTTTGCCTCTAATTTGAGTTAGGAGGGGAAAAAAATCAAAAGAAGAAACAATCTGGGCAGCAAACTTATGAAACATGAACCTTTGAAAAATAAAATTCTCATTGCTTTCTGGGTCTCTCTAAGTATTACCTGTAACACTACTTTATATGTTGGGAAGATGTGCTAATACTCATATCTCTACTTTGTATGCAAATAGTCATATCTCTACTTTGAGTTTTAAACTAATTTAACACTTGTCTCAGAAAGTAGAAAAGAAGGCATAGTGCAAAAGTTATTTTAGATGCGGAGTTATGCAAACCCTTCAACACATCCCTGAAGGTGCCAGCCTTGGCCGCATAACCAGTTTCAGAGCTTTTTAGGTGTTCGGCATAATTTGCACTCTTCTCACGGTACTTTTACGATGGCTGAGCTTTCTATTATCATTTTATTTTACCTTACCTTGAAACTGGCTTGCCATTTCAAAGCAAAAGGAAACTACTGACAAACTATGACAATGTTTCATCCTCTCCCTAAATCATAACCTTCTTGCAAATATTTACTCCATCTCCTGGCTCCCGGTTTGATTATGGATGGAGGCAAGTGCATCCTTAAGAGAAATAAAAGTTGAGTCTGCCTTTTGTACAGAACTTATAAAACTTCACATCTGAGCACAGTATTTCTTCCTGACATTAATTGGGTAGCAAATTAACTTTCCCTTCTCTTTCTGTTTTGTTTTCTGCTTCCAGTGACAGTGGTGTTGTTTGCAGCTCTGAGGCGGCAGCGAAAAAAAGAACCTTTGATCATTTCCAAAGAGGACATCAGAGATAACATTGTCAGTTACAACGACGAAGGTGGTGGAGAAGAGGACACTCAGGCCTTTGATATCGGCACCCTGAGGAATCCTGAAGCCATAGAGGACAACAAATTACGCAGGGACATCGTGCCCGAAACCCTTTTTCTACCCCGACGGACTCCAACCGCTCGCGACAACACCGATGTCAGAGATTTCATTAACCAAAGGTTAAAGGAAAATGACACGGACCCCACTGCTCCTCCCTACGACTCCTTGGCCACCTACGCTTACGAAGGCACCGGCTCAGTGGCCGATTCCCTGAGCTCGCTGGAGTCGGTGACCACGGATGGAGACCAGGACTACGACTACCTTAGTGACTGGGGCCCTCGATTCAAAAAGCTCGCAGATATGTATGGAGGGGTGGACAGTGACAAAGACTCCTAATCTGTTGCCTTTTCATTTTCCAATACGACACTGAAATATGTGACGTGGCTGTTTCTTTCTATTTATCCAGTACTCTGTGAAGGGTTCTCTATTCCACCAGATCCAAAAGCCAATGGCTGCAGTCCGTGTGGATCCAACGTTAGAGACTTTTTTCTAGTACACTTTTATGAGCTTCCAAGAGGCAGATTTTTATTTTTTAGTGCATCCAGTTAACCAAGTCAGGGCAGCAGGTGCGAGCTGGAGGGCACAGGGAGCTGCCCTCTCCTTTACTCTCGGAGGGCAGTTTTGGAGCACGCTCACTATCACTATCACTCCACCAACTCAGGCCAGCGGACGGCTCTGACCGTACACTCCACGTGCCAGTGGGATGAGGGGTTAGGCTTTCATGAGAAAAAGATCATTTTAGTAAACGAAGAGAGAGGGGAACAACTGTGGAGTTGCTCCTGGTATGTCAGCGCACAAGGCGGTAATAAACTACATAAGGGTGTGTGTTTCTGTCACAAAGAACCTAAAATGACATTTGCCCATCCTGTTTGCTATTCCAGAGCTTTTTCTGGCACCAACTACTATTTCAAACATCAAATCCACCAATGTTTAAGATTCTCTCCCCTAAAGGAATAGAAGCAGATTAAATGGTAACACTAAAAGACATCACCACCAACACAAACTTAGCAAGGTTTCATTCCATGCCACCAACCCAAGTCTGTTATACATTAGACAAACAAAAGTTTGCTTCTGCATCATTTAAAGGGAAAGAGAAAATAGCTAGTAATGTCAACAAAAGAAATATTTAGCATATTCTGGCCACCAAATATATCACATATCACTTGAAATTCTTTCAACTATTAGTTAGGCTAATGACAAATGAGTCTGTTTATAAGTTCGTGAGAGAATTTTTCTGAGACAAATTTAACTCCGTGTCTGTAGTTTTCATCAGTATTATTCTATCATACTTGAAAGTAGCAGTGTGAAGTATTATAATTCATCTTCACCAGATATTTCTCACACAATTAAGTTGAATTGGTAAAGTTAGATGAAATTAAATTCAAGCCTCACCCTCAAAGTTCAGTGGAAAGGTTAGAGCCACCCTAGAACATAGCACCCAGCTCCTGACACCCAGAAACATCTACTTACTTATGTAACAACATCTGTGTACATGAACAACACATTGAGATCATGGTGAAAAACCTACATAGTCCATGTTCAGAAGATGCTTACAAAGGGAAAATAGATTCCCTTCAAAAAAAATGTTTAAAATTGTGATTAAAATAATAGTTGACTTTCAAAGGCATTAATATTTTTTCACTGTTTTTAGTTTTGCTGCCATGGCAACCCTGCCATCCCTGTGTTTGAATTAATGATAAAGTAATGGTCTCAAAGGACAACAGAAAAAGAAATGTAAAATCCACCAATCTATTATTTCTCTGATTATGCAATTAGCATCATAGTCACTTATGATCCGGAGGACCTAAATGAACTGAACTAATCCTTCTGTCAGGTTCAAATCATTTATTTCATGTGGTTGTTCTAATGGCTTTTATCATTAGAACCTCAGATTGTGCAGTCATCAGAAATTTCCAAAGTACTGTAATGAAAACATCTTTGTTTTGCAAACTTAAGAAAAACAGGCTCTGTACATATATATATACATATGATATATATATAAAATATACTTAAGAATAGGCTGACTTCACTTACTAGTCTTAGGGATTCATTTTTAACTTAATGTTAATTTTCTTCAGACAATCTCAGCGTCATTTCCATTTGGGGTTAATGTCTTATCAGGACTAACTTTCTGTTTGGAAACACACTGTTGCTAAGTCTTCAACAGGCATACTATCCAGCAAGTAAACATGGCGCCTTTAAAGCAAGGGAAATGTAGCACTCTGGGTTGCCCGATGAGAATGAAATCTTTTTATAAGCATACTATTCTTTTCGTTTCCTGAATGGTTTCTATTTTGTAATGGACTGCCCTGAAAATTAACAAATATTTCATCCTTAGACTATTTCTTGTTTCCAGGATTTTCTTTTTCTAGTACTTCATACACACACACACACACACACACACACAGAGTCACTAAGAAATGCAAATAAAACACTACAAGAGGGCTTCACTGTAATGAATCTAGATATAACATAGTCACAGGTAAGTGTTGAAAAAAATAGCTTAGCAAAGCTAATTAAAAATAACTAGTTATTTATCTCAATAGAACAGCATCTTAATCACAAGATTTACTATGAAATTAAAGAACATGCTATCCTTATGTTTCATGCAAGGTAACAACTGAATCAAGAACGTTCCCTAAAAAGTAAAGTATCATCAAAAGTTATCTTTTCAAACTTTCGCCATTAACTGGAATTTCTGAGAGTTAGCACTAGAAGTCTCCAAACCAGGGTTTACTTTCTCCTTCTAAGTGAAAATAAGCAGTTGTATAGCAGAGTATCTGAGATGTAACCGGCAGGGTTTTTTATCCCTGCCTGAAGGTGATACAGTGTGCTAAGAACAGCATGCTAAATAGGACTAAACACGGAACTACCTGTTCAATCTCTTGCCACAGAAGTTGATGATGAAGTAAATCTCCAGCAGATTGGATAATTTGTGACTAGAGCAGAATATTTCCTGCCAGGGTCCTGTAATATCAACTTGGAGTGGTATTTTCCTATCATTAAAACTCGATCATCTAACATCATAGAACTGACAGCCACAGTTCTGTCATTCTCCTGCCTGCACCTCCTTCTCTCTAAAATATCAGGTCCAAACACCATTCCATGCGCAGCTCTTTTTTCTTCAGCTATAGGTCCTAGACCAATGTGAAAGATTACTGGAGTAAAGAACTTTTTTTAGCTCAGTTTTCATATGTTGGTGTTCCGATTTCAGATGCTGGTGATGAGAGAGATGGAAAGAGTTGTAAGAAGCAAAATTTTAATATTTGCCTTAACTACTGAGAAACCCAAATGCATGAAGCCTAGGCAGATGACTTTCACAGGTTGTTTCAAAGTGGTTTAGACCTTTCTGACTTTTCCCCTCTATCTTAAGGAAAGAGGTTTTTTCCTAACCCACTAACATATTCCCTGGAACGAGCTGAAATTTTAAAGCCATTTACCCATTGCATGGACAATTTCTGCCGAAAAGCCTGAAAAACATTTGTCCCCAGAAAAGTAAGTAGAGCAAATGAGAGATGAAACATTTGTCCCCAGATAATTAAGTAAATCAACAGTGGTCCCTTAGACTCAAGAGAGGGAATCTGGGCAGAGTAAACATGTGATTTTTTTTTCTTTTTTCAGAACTTTTCTGGCTTTACAGTTTGAGGGACGCCAGGGAGGTTCAGCCACCAAATTATTCTATTTTCAGGCGGAACAAACATGGTGATTCAATTTTAACTCAGTATAAAAATATGTGGTTTCATTCTCATTTTTCAGCTCCTGGAAAGTTGTGCAAGAAGTTCTTCAAAATTGAATCTGTGTCCTAGGAGCATCCAAATTTTATGGATCCAAAATAACTTCAGAATGTTCTCATTACTTTCATTTTTAAGTACATAAATTTTAGATGTCCTGATTCGCTGAACAGTATCTTACATCAAATGCTTTGCCTTGAAATGCACATTTCCTAGTAGGAGAGAGAGAGACATAAACTACAAATGGGACATTCCTAGATTCTATTTACTTGAGCACTATAAAAAGTACACAGCTCAAAGGAGAGACCAGAGTTGGTTCCCAGATGTAAATCAGCATTTAAATCAGGCACTTGTGCTTATCAGCTAAATTCATCCCTACTGAGGGACAGAGCCACCAAATCTCTTATCCTAGTCACTAGTTTTGAAGTAGTATAATTACTTTGGAACAACGCTCTTAAAAAGCATGATCCCCACTATTTAAAGGGTATCCTCTGAAAAGCATCATTTTAGCATAATTTTAATTTCTGTGTGTTAATCTTTTTTGAATGGTGACATTCTGGTAGGGGACTCAAAAGGCAAGCGGTCTTGCCATGTCTGAGTTAACACTAGAGCCCAGCCTTCTTTATCAGATCACAAGAGTAGAAAGCTTAACCCTTGGTTTGTGAATCTTTAGGAAGATGGACTGTTTCCTAAGCTGACAAGCAGCTTTCTTTTCCAGAGAATGCAGAATTACAGCGTGGTCTCCTTAAAAGTTCAGTGGCTATTACAGCTGCAGCATTTTTAATCTCCCTTTGGCATCTTTATGGAATGATTTTCTAAAGGGATAATTCTCTACTAAAAATACCAGGCCCTGGCCATATTTAACGTGGAGAGCAATACACTCTTGGAAAGGAAATACATTGACTCACACACTTGTTAAAAGTTAATAAAGAAATAGCTCATTTTTAAAGCCACGAGTTTATGGTCTCTGCATCGTTGATTTAATTTAAGCATTGCAGAGACAATCTTTAATCCACTCCCCATTTTGTATTACCTTATTTATGATACATTTTCATTTTTTAATTTGGGGGAACCAGTGGCCAAACCAAGCCAGCAGATGAACGTGTTGAAAGGAGGTCAGATGGAAACCAAGGCTATTACCCACTGTATTTCAGACAGGCCTGAGACACTTAGCCCAACAGCCACTGGGTTATTAGATTAATTTCAAAAGAGCTTTTACAACTTGCTCTAATTCCATTTTTTTTTTAAACTCATAGACCACAAACTCAAATTTCTCCTCAACTGGGGCTAATCTGACAAATGAGGCATGGACCTAGCGTTGTGGAAAAAGCATTCCACTATAATGAGACCTTGGTCTTTCTTGTGAGACTATGCTATTTATGTAAATATGTCTTCTGTAAGCTTTTAGTTTCCTATGATCTATTAGTTTAGTGTTTATTAAAGGATCAAATGTATAGACTTATTACGCATTCAGGAGGAATGCTGTGTAGCAAATGTACAATGGAACTGCTCAAAAGAAACACAGGAACACTTCAAACTCACTGCACTGTTTTGTTTGTGATTATTTCATCACTTTGAGAGTAAAGATAGGCCTTATAATAAATGCTATGTGTGTCTTCAGTAGTACTGAGCTAAGGCAACTTGGCATTCTCCTACTGTGACTTGTGATTTTTCAACCCAGAAAATAAAAGCTTTTTGGTATTGATTGTTTTTAATTAAAAACACTTTCATGTATGAGTTGAACCTGATGCCACCCTTGAAGATGTACCGACCGGGGTGCCTCGTTCATGTCGTTTTTCTCAGTGTTGCTCATGTCTTTGGCAACGAGATGCCTGGTGGAAAATGCTTCCTGCTGAGCCGCCATGCACATTTCCAGTTAGGGAGACTCTCCACACTTCACAGCTTCCATGAAAATGTCTCCGTATTAGAAGACTGGGGTCACCACAGTTACCTTCAGCTCTGTGTGGCCAGGCCTTCTGTTGTAGTCAAATGGCAAATGCGCATTTCTTGAAATGGCTTCTTTTATTTTGCTTTGTTTTCTTAGACTTATAAATTTAAAAAGAATGCAATTGAAAAAGTGATTTCTCACAGAGTAAATATGCCTTTTGCAAATCAATTTTTGTAACAAGTTATTTATATGATATTCCTTAATAAACTGGGTTTTTTTCTACCTTGTTTTTTTTTTCAATTCTCCCAAACCATCATTTGCTAGCACAGAGATTTTTTTTTAAATATACACACTGACATACTTTATCTTTCTGAATCTGCTGTTCTAACCTCTCAGACAGCTAAGGAAAGCCGACTTGTTATAATAATTAGCTTGTAAACAACAGTTTCTCCCAGCCAGCAAGACGCATCGCTGGTACTGCTCTGCACACTTCTTACTGCTGGGACAGGAAGAATTCCACTGTAATTTATGGTGTGGCTGTATTAAGAAGAAAGCTATTTATCCTCATGGTAATTGCTTTAGATAAAAAAGGACAGTTCTATATTTTTGCTCCTCCCAAATCTCCATCGTTTATTTCGCTCCCATGAAAACAACTGTCCGTGGATCTGTGATTTAACAAAAGAAAAAGCAAGAGCCACATCAGATGGAAATCAGAAGCAAGTTCTTCCAACCATCTGATACTATGAGTAAATAAAATGTTGTTAGCATATTCAAAGCTGTAATATTTTACATGCTTGTTCTCTTTTCAGCTGCCTCCCCTTTCTACAGAGGCCGTTTCATAACTTTTTAACTGAGAGAATTCATTGCTTTGCAAAGGAGATTTTCCTTTGTTCATTCTTTGGTTCCCTGTATAGTGGGTACCCCCCTGCGTGCGCTGGAATATTCGACAGTAAGCCATATGGGGACGCATTTCCCTCCTCCATGGGAGCTCCTGGTTCAGGAGGAAGTGAGGTCATAAGCCCATAATGGTGGTACCCACGGGAAGAAGTCTGCAGAGTGGTGCTGAGGGAAGCGTTGTAGGAAGATGACAGTGTTCTGCCTGGGTGGAGGGGCTGGAGAGGCTTAGGAATAACTGGGATTGATGTAACTAGACAAGAAATCCAAAAGAACAGCGAGGCCAAGAGGAAAGAGAGGGATGAATAAGCAATGTAACTGGTCACATGGCATCGAACACAAGGACCTTGAAAGCCATGGAAGCTAACTTTTTGTTTTGGTTTGGTTTGGTTTGGTTTGGATTTTCACTTCTGACATTAAGTTTAAAGTCAGCTGGGTCAGAAGCAGAAACCCACAGAAGGAAATTATGTGATCAAAAATATATATTATGGGGGCCAGCATTTGGCTTGGTGGTTAAGCCAAGAGTTAAGACACCCATATCCCATACTGGAGTGCCTGGGTTGGAGTCCCAGCTCTGTGTCCTAACTCCAGCTTCCTGCTAATGAAGTCTCTGGGGGTCAGTACTGATAGCTCAGGAAGTTGAGACTCAGACTCAACTACTGACCACTGACTTCAACTCTGTCCAGTCCCAGCCACTGGCTGCCATTTAGAGAGTAAACCAGCAAATGGGAATGAACTGTCCCTCTCGCTCACCTGTCAGCTCTCTCTCTCTCTCTAATAAATAAACAATTTTGAATACATATATTTATTTACTTTTTGAAGGACACATGCATTGTACAAATAGTATGCACAATGCTCTAGAGTCAAGTCCCTGCACACACACCCCCAACCCTAACTCTGTACCACCTGCAGGGTTACAGCACCTCTGAGGCAAAGACAGAGCCACCAGAATCTGTAGGACACTGGGAAAGTTCCCTAACCCAATGGTAACATAGAAAATGCAGTGTGATAGTCAAGAAGCTGAGTCCTGCAAGCATTCAGATAGGGGAAACCCTTTCCTAGCACCAAAACAAACCACACCCCGAAATAATTACCAGTATGTATATACTAGAGTAACTAATCCTAACAGCCACAATGGCCACAATCCAAAACTCCATACGGTTTATTTCTCACTCTGGCAAAGTTCAGGGTAGCTCTAGAGGTGGGCCTTTCTTCCTCTCATAGCAATGCCGTCTGCAGCACACCGCGCCAAGGTAACCCTGTCAGGTAGAATGCAGTCACACAACCCCAAACTAGAAACCCAAGAGGCTCCGAAATGCAGGTGAGCACTTGTGTGTCTGATGAGCTCTGAGAGGTTCAGTTCCTGTCAATTTTGCATTGCCTTTCCCAAGTTCCTCCCAATTTTAGTCACTAAAATACACCGTGTCCCATAATAATCATGGGGTTTTATCAGAAAGGAAGATAAGAAGTTGTTTACAAATTCAACCTTCAAGATGAAAACTCTGGGGAAGATTCAGGCCTAACTGTTGAGATACTCACATCCCACATCAGAGTGTCTGGATGTGAGTCCTACCTGTTCCTGATTGCAGCCTCTTGTTAAGGTGCACCCTGGGAGGCGGCAGGTGATGGCTCAAGTAGTTGGGTGTCTACCACAAACATGAGGGACTCAGATTGAGTTCTGGACTCCCAGGCTCCCATCTGGCCCAACCCTTGCTATTACAGGAATTTGGAGAGGGAACCAGCAGATGATAGATCAATCTCTCTTCTCTCTGCCTTTAAAATAAATAACTAGGGGCATGCGTTACAGCACAGTGGGTTAAGCTGCTACTTGCAATGCCTGCATCCCATATAAGCACCAGATCAAGTCCCAGCTGCTCCAGTTCTGATCCAACTCCCTACTAAAGCAGAAGATGGCCCAGTTACTTGAGCATCTGCCACCCATGTAGGAGCCACTTTTTAAAAAGAGAAAATCCCTTCTAAGAGCTTTCTAAGGGCTGTTTGGCCACAATCCTTGACTCTAACCCAGGGCAGATATCATTAATCAACTAACGCACTCTGTCATGGATCTCCTAGATGCAACCTTAGAATTGCTGTGAGAATGCTGCCAGCAGTTCTCAGCAACAGAATAACATTGACCTCTTTGCCATCCCAAAGCTAACAAAGTTCTGCAGTGAAAAACTCATTTTCTTTCACTCTAAGTTTGGTTGACTACTAGTCTTCGGATTGTCAAAATTTTTGGAACAAAGGAGCTAAAGCCTCTGCGTGCAGTTATTACTTCAGATTTTTATTTCATAAACCTGAACCAGCAAGTGTTTATCTTTTGTTTGCACAATTCAGATATTAATTTCAGCTGGTTGAGCCATTGCCCCTCAGTAATATTCTCTAACTTTTACACTCATTCTGAAAAACCCATTTTAAAACCTGCTCTGGAGGCATAGATCAAAGTAAGGGGATGCAGAGATAAAAAAGACAAACACAGCCCCTTCCATCACGGCTGCCATGACTTCATGTCCCGCTATTAATCTCAGATTGCCTGACTAAACATTTGTACCGAATGACACCCTGATTCTTTAGAGTTCCTTTGTAGGTTTCATATTCCCAAATTCAATACTTTTCCAAATATGCTATGAATAGATATGGCTCTTTAAAAGAAGTGGATTGTCACCTACTTCTTCCTATAATATACTTATCCCTTTTGTGAAACATCTCCCTTGACATATTAGATCATCTTTATTGCTTCCTGAGCCATTTAGTCTCAAAAAGTTAAGTTTTAACGGTGAATATGTCTTGTTTGCACATTGGTAGAAGAATGTCTTCTTATGGTTGGTAGTAAAGGATAGGTTTTATTAAAGCTTTTAAGTTTGCTTAGCTGCCTGATAATAATGCCTTACATTTATACAGCACTTAGATATAACTATCCTATATATCACTTAATAGAACCTGCACAAAAGCTCTGTACAATAGACAGTATCATTCCCAGCTCACAAAGAGAGTAGGGTCATTTGCCCACAGGTCCCCATCACACGAATTCTAATTAAGCCCACTTCTTTTAATGCAGTCTCTGCAATCCTGCCAAGATTCCATATTTTCACCTCTACATGTAATGTCCAATCCCATCCATTTGAGGGAATATGTACTGCTGAGAAGAAAAATGTATTTTTTCCTTGCAAAAATCAAATGATATTGAAAAAAATCAAATGACCCTTCTGATGGCCCCAGCCTCCAAAACATCCCCCTCCTTAAGATCAGCTCTGCAAAGAAAAAAATGCTAAATTCTGCCTATTAGCCTCAATTACCCAACCAATTCCTGTTACAAAATAGAAACTGGTTCTTAAGGAAGAACAGCACTAGGAAACATAAAATTTCATCCATGATGACAAAAGCTCTAATTATTTACATAAGCATAATCTCAACAATACTGACAGTTCAGGTATCAGAATGCAGTAACCCTCCTGAGGGTGACAAGGCCCTAAAATTGGAGAGGGAGAAAAGGATTTAGGCCTTTGTCTCCCCTTCGGCAATTCTGAGTGCCTGGCTAAAAGGGGAGGTGTGAACGAAGAAGGGGGACTTGCTCTGGCCCTGATTACACATCGAATCCACTTCCCCTCCCAAACAGTGTGGCATATGTTATCTCCCCAAAAAAACCAAACGCCCCAATAGGTAGGTAGGTCAGTGTAACAGAGTACCACCTAGAGATCTTTGTTTACATAGTAAAAGAAATAGGTTGTCCATGTTTTTCTATAGCCAAAATTAATTTCTAGGTTTTTAAAAAATATTTCTTTTTATTTGAAAAGCAGAGAGACACAGAGATCTTCCATCTGCCGATTCACTCCTCCAAATGCCTGCAACAGCCAGTGCTGGGCCACACTGAAGTCAGGAGCTGGGAACTCAATCCAGGCCTCCCACATGGGTGGCAGAGACCCAGTACTTGGGCCATCACCTACTGTCTCCCAAGGTGTGGATGAGCAGGAGGCTGGAATCAAGAGCAGAGCTGGGGCTCGAAGTCAGGCACTCCGATATGGGATGTACGTGTCCCAAGCAGTGCCTTAGCCACTGCGCCAAAGGCCTACCCTTAATTTCTGTTTTGAACCTTGATTCCTGTGAGCAGCAGAAACTCAACTTGAATCTTTTAGGGTTTGTCTCCACAATCTTCACTGATGATACAGGAAAATTCTAAGAGGCTAAGCAAATGTCAAGGGTTGGTGTTAAGAGGAAGATAAGACATGTGCGAAGCTTAAAGTTAATCTGCTGAGGGAGCCAGGAGCAATAGATGGATTCTAGAAAAAATATGGTAATTCTCTGTCCTAACCCTCCCTGTGTGTGTCCTCCCACTCATCATAAAATGAGAACTGAGAAGTTTATCGATCAGAAAGTGTTTATGTTATTGTCATTATTTCTCATTCTCAGAAGGTCAGGATCAAAGGCTTAAGAAAGACAGTTGATTCTTTCCTGATTTATGGCTTTGCCAAAGATTCAGAAAGTTATCTCAGATTGTCACTATTTCCCGCTGAATGCTAATGTAGAAGTGTTTTTCTTATATTTTAGTACCTCAAACATTGTAAAAAGTATTCATTTATAGTGTTTATATATATATATATATATATATATATATATATATATATATATATATTGACAGGCAGAGTGGACAGTGAGAGAGAGAGAGACAGAGAGAAAGGTCTTCCTTTGCCGTTGGTTCACCCTCCAATGGCCGCTGCGGCCGGCACGCTGCGGCTGGCGCATTGCGCTGATCCGAAGGCAGGAACCAGGTACTTCTCCTGGTCTCCCATGGGGTGCAGGGCCCAAGCACTTGGGCCATCCTCCACTGCACTCCCTGGCCACAGCAGAGAGCTGGCCTGGAAGAGGGGCAACCGGGACAGAATCCGGTGCCCCGACCGGGACTAGAACCCAGTGTGCCCGTGCCGCAAGGTGGAGGATTAGCCTAGTGAGCCACGGCACCGGCCTAGTATTAATATATTAAGTAATATATTGAGGACTGAGTCTATCATCAAAGATTTCTGAACTTTTTTTTTACAGATTTATTCATTTATTTATTTGAAAGGCAGAGTTACAGAGAGGCAGAGGCAGAGAGAGACAGAGAGAGGTCTTCTATCCGCTGATTCACTCTCCAGAAGGTGGCAATGGTCAGAGCTGAGCCAATCTGAAGCCATGAGCCAGGAGCTTCTTCTGGGTCTTCTCAGAGGCGGCAGGGACCCAAGGGCTTAGGCCATCTTCTACTGCTTTCTCAGGCCATAGCAGAGAGCTGGATTGGAAGAGGAGCAGCCAGGACTCAAACCGGTGCTCATATGGGATGCCAGCAGTGGCTTTACCTGCTACACCACAGTGTCAGCTTCTTGAACATTTTTTATCATGGGTACTTAATTACTCACTTCATGCATAAAATTAATTTTTTCTTTATCATGAATCAAAAGCATGACAAGCTGTTTTCTGGTTTGTGAGTACATTCATATGAAAAAATCCTGCAACATCATAAAAATTAAGGAGCAGGTGTTTATTCTAAGGGTTAAGATATCCCCATCCCATACTGGACTGAGTGGCCTTGATTCTCAGCTGCATGGGATACTCAGAAGAAGCTCCTGGCTTCAGATCAGCTCAGCTCTGGTTGTTCCGGTCTTCTGGGGAATGAACCAGTGGATGGAATACCTCTCTCTGTAAAAAAAAAAAAAAAAAAAAAAAAAAAAAAAAAGTAAATCACAAGTGAATATATATATATTCAATATAAATATGTAATGAATAATTTTTGCTGAAAACAATAAGCCTTCTAAATCGAAACTATTCGGCAATAATGAAGGACTTTACTGATAGCTCCAGCCTCAATGACGTTCCCCTGATTAAGATCAGCCCACCTGTGGAAATACATCTACCTTAGTGAAAAATAGGAATAGGGGGACCAGAGCTGTGGTGCAGCAGGTTAACACCCTGGCCTAAAGCACCGGCATCCCATATGGGCGCCAGTTCTAGTCCCGGCTGCTCCTCTTTCAATCCAGCTCTCTACTGTGGCCTGGGAAAGCAGTATAAGATGGCCCAAGTCCATGGGCCCCTGCACCCATGTGGGAGACCCAGAGGAGGCTCCCGGCTCCTGGCTTCGGATCAGCACAGTTCTGGCCATTGTGGCCATCTGGGGAGTGAACCAGTGGATGGAAGACCTCTCTCTCTCTCTCTCTCTACCTCTCTCTGTAACTCTGTCTTTAAAATAAATAAAATAAATTTTTTGAAAAAAATCAGAATGGGAATAGGAGAAGGAGGAGGAAGAAGGGTGGGAGAGAGGGTAGGATGGAAGAATCACTATGTTCCTAAATTTGTATTTATGAAGTACATGAAGTTTGCATATCTTAAATAAAAGGTTTCTTGGGGAAAAAAGAATTTGGCAAAAGGGCAAAATTCAAATAATGGCTATCAAATAAGAAAAGACTGAAGAGTGGATTGATCTTGGCTTTAGGACTTAAGCTAGGTCCCAAAAAGGGCACTGGAACCCAGAGCAACATCACTAAAAAGCAAATCCCCCAGTCCAACACCAGAAATAAGCTGCACCATTTTATGTACTCTACAAGCCAGGGGCATTGCTAACTTTGGAGCCCCATCTGTGTTATTTTAAACATAGTAAGATATACCTACATTTTGCCTTAAAATGTGAATTAAGCTGAAGTTCTCTCATTTTCATAGCATTGTTATATGCTCCATTAGACTTTCATTCATTTTATTTTTGCATTTTGTATTTTAAAGACTGTATTTGATGTTTTTTCATATAGGCTTTTTTCAGGCTGTTGGCCATCTGACAGCAAATGAGATATGTGTGTATCAAGCCTAATATATTAAAAATAAATCCTGGAGAAATTGATGGGTTTGAGGAACCTGCAAGTAGAGCAAGTTCCAAGGTGATACTGATGCATACGCAAGTTTGAAATACAAGCAAAACTATTGGAGAAGCACAGGCAAAGTCCCACTCAAGGAACTGTGGGTACCTCCATCTAACAAAGAAGGTTCCACAAACCATGAGGACTAAGTTCCAACAGTTTCACACAGACCTTACAACTTTCTTGTACCTGGACCTGCCTGAAAAGGTCGCAAGTTTCCATCTGAAATACCAGAGGAGCTGGTTCACGGAAAGCCTCAAGTGCACCTCCTCAGTCCCCTGCCATTTTGTCTTTATTTTTTCCCCCAGCCCTTTTCTGTCACCTTTCCCTGACTATGTCAGCCAATAAGTAAATAACCCAAATCCCTCTAGAGTTGACTCACACGCCTTCCTAAGCATCGGCTTCTACTGCTTGCTTTTTAAAGTCAGCTCTTATTCCTGAGCCTCAGCTGGGGAACTCCTCCTGTCCCAGGAGCCAATCAGAGCTCCACTTCAATTAGTTTAATTGGAAGATACAACCACATTTCCTGTTAAAGTTTTAAACGAGCTATTAGAGCAGACTATTTTTGTCTTTTCAGAGTTAAGCTCTCCTAACAGTCATTTTTTTAAAAGGTAAAAAAAAAAAAAAAAAAACTTTAAAGGATAAAAGGTAGGCACAATCAGATCAATTACCATGATTAATCATTCCTCAAAATAAAGTTGGGTATTTTCACATAGGTGAATTGGAAACAAGCCACTTATTCATTCATTAAACTTAATTTTTATTAAATTTATACATGTATATGAAAATGCTAGGTAGTTCTTCTAAGGTTATGCAAAACCTTCCCCATTCATCCCCATTCCCTTACATGGACATAATGCCCCACCACTTTTCTTTCTGTATTTATAAATAACATGAATCAGAAGAAGCTGCCATTTTCTAGGTGAAAAGTGGTTAATATAAACAAGTTCATATTGTTTGACTTAAGACTAGTATGTCTTAGGCTTACAGTTTTGAGCATTGTCTATTGATGTCCCACTATGGAGAATAAGGATTTAACTTGATGCAACATGATAATACATACAAATACACACATACTCATACATGCTCACTTCTCTTCCACCATCCTTCCAATACTAGGGTGTTCTTGTTCAATATTAATAGTCTGTATTATTATCTCTATTTAAATACTGTTCACATACATTGAGCCATATATTGCTTTTTGGTAATTCCACTTCCTTTCTTGTTCAATGTTACTATTTCCTGAAATAATTGCTTCTGTGTTCAAAAATTTACTTAGTTTTCTTTTTATTTTTTTTTTAATTTTTTTTTGACAGGCAGAGTGGACAGTGAGAGACACAGACAGAGAGAAAGGTCTTCCTTTGCCGTTGGTTCACCCTCCAATGGCCGCTGCGGCCGGCGCGCTGCGGCCGGCGCACTGCGCTGATCCGATGGCAGGAGCCAGGAGCCAGGTGCTTTTCCTGGTCTCCCATGGGCTGCAGGGCCCAAGCACTTGGGCCATCCTCCACTGCACTCCCTGGCCACAGCAGAGGGCTGGCCTGGAAGAGGGGCAACCGGGACAGAATCCGGCGCCCCAACCGGGACTAGAACCCGGTGTGCCGGCGCCGCTAGGCGGAGGATTAGCCTAGTGAGCCGCGGCGCTGGCCAAAAATTTACTTAGTTTTCTATATATTTATTATATGTAGCTACAAACTTCCTGATATGATTCTTAAATTCCTCTGAACTGTCTAAGGTAACCTATCATTTTTTTTGGTCTTGATTTTTTTCATTCAACATCACTTCAGAAACTCCCTTTGGTGTCATGGGTATTTTTTTTTGAATATTTTCTTCTGCTCTCTGCTGCTTTTCTGTTTCTTCTGGGTTCCTTTTCTCTGTTTGCTTTGGGTTTTTGTCTTCCATGTTAGAATCTTCCTCAAACATCCGGTGATGCTTAGCTATCTCTTCCTAGTTAACAGTGAGGTACCAAAAAGCTAATTTGAAGCTCTGTGTCAGCTGGTGGGCCTCATCAAGGAGTGACTGTAGGAAATAAATGGTTTCACTGCAGCACCCACTGTCAGCACTGTAAATCTTTTTGTCTTAGATCAGTTCCCACTGAGAATACTCAATCTCTTCCCTGGGAGTAAAATCCTGGGTGCCAATATTCAGGGAGCTTTACAGGGCGAAGAATGCTGGAGTACATAGTGGATCCCCTTACCCTCAGGGGCATGTTCCAAGACACACAGTGGATGCCTGAAACCATTAGTACTGAACCCTATTTAGACCATGTTTTCCCAATACATACATACCTAACTATAATCAAGTTAGATGTATAAATTAGGCACAGTAAGAGGTTAACAATAATCAATAACAAAGTACAACAACTGCAACATTACTCTCTAATAAAAGTTCACACGAGAGGGATATTAAGTAAAACAAAGGTTACCTGGACACAAGCACTGCAATTTCACAACAGTGGGTCTCATAACCAAGAAGACTACTAAGTGGCTAGCTAGTGGGTAGTGTTACAATGTAGATGCTGCACAAAGGGGTGATTCCTTGTCCTGAATTGGGTGGAGTGAGACAGTGGGAAATTTCATCACACTACTCAGAATGGTGTGCGATTTAAAACTCATTTATCTCTGGAATTTTCCATTTCACATTGTCAGGGTAACTGAAGCTGTGGACACAGGGGACTACTGTATAGATCTTCAGTGCATCTACCTTTGATGCATAGTTCTTTCCCATCAACTGTGATTCCCAAGTGTAAGGCCCCTCTAATTTTGCTTTCCTAGCAAGTAAAGCTCCTGCCTTCTGCTGGAGTGGGGAAAGAACAGTGAAAGAAGTCACGTGGCTATGCAAGGTAGGGAAAGGGGATTTGGGATCTAACTGTCTCTGATGCAGACTTAAAGTCAATCCATTTTCAGCCCTGCCCCACCATGCCCTGGCAATCAAAGGCATACGGCACCTCTAGTTCAGACCTCATCTGAGCTTCGCATTGTGAATCTGCGGGTTTCCTACTGGATGCTCACCCCCATGCCAGAAATCAGACTTCAGTTTCTCCAACCTGCTAAGCGAATTTATGCTCACTCACCCTCCTTTCATCTCATAAACTTTTACTGACTTCTCTCATCAGCTTCCACCTCCTCAGCTATTATCCTGTGAGGTTTTAGTGAAGTTTCAGGAAACTAAGGTAGGTAAATGCATGCATTCCATTCAACATGTTATCCAGAAGTTACATGTTCTGTGCGTATTCAGTGAATATGAATAAACATTTATGATGGGTATTTGCCACTGAAACCTGGAACATGACAGACACATGAGATTTACAGTCTAGCAGGAAAAAACATATTTAAATGAGCAGTTTTAAGAAAGTACTGTGACAGAAGTATGGAAGGCTATGGACACACATTAAGGCTTCTGACTGGAAAAGGTGATTATGTTAAGTAGTGAAAAATAGTCAGACAGGAGATGAGGCCAAGAGCATCCAAACAGAATAAACAGCCTAGGAGCAGGCTCAGAATTAAAAGATACCACGTTACATGGAGGGAACACTGAAGGTTAGATATGACCAACAAGTAGGGCCATGGGGAAAGGATGCCAGGATGAAAAAGAAGTGGAGGGGGTTGGCGCTGTGGTGCAGCAGGTAAAGCCACCATCTGCAGTGTTGGCATCCCATATGGGCGCCGGTTCAAGTCCTGGCTGCTGCACTTCTGATCCAGCTCTCTGCTATGGCCTGGGAAAGCAGTGGAAGATGGCCAAAGTCCTTGGGCCCCTGTACCTGCATGGGAGACCCGGAAGAAGCTCCTGGCTTCAGATAGGCACAGCTCTGGCTATTGCAGCCAGAAGTGGATGGAAGACCACTCTCTCTCCCTCCCTCCCTCCCTCTCTCTCCAACTCTGCCTTTTAAATAAATAAATAGGAGGAGGAAAGTGGAGATGAAGGGCAGTACTAGCCATGTTAAAGGGTTTGAACGTTTAAGCAGAAGTCATTATGTTGACCCAAATCGAGTGGCAGGAAGAGAGGCTCCTCAAAGGAAACAGTTTATTTGGGAATGACAGAGGGATTGAGCGGCATGATGAACCACAGCAGGGAGAGGGGGAAGGCATGGGCCTACCAAGGGTTGCAAAGGCAGGTGAGGATTTTTAAAAGTAAAGTAAGCAAGGTTGCATTAATTGTTTTCAAACAGTTGTCCTTGGCCGTACGGATTAGTAAGAAGGCGGCATCACCCAAGGTTGAAACAGGCAGGTCTGTGCAAGCATCTCCACAGAACTGTTCTTCTGCAAGACCGTGGCTCTGGCAGTCTCCTGTGATGCTTCCTGTTCTCACGCAGCCACCGTGACAGCCATCCTTTCATGAGCGCCTGGCTCCATAAATAAAAACCAGTGGATGGAAATAAGTAACTCCATTCTGATTCTGAAAACGTTTACAGTAAGAGATGGAGAAGGGTCAGGACATGATAAATTTTTTAAGAGATTTATTTATTTATTTGACAGGCAGAGTTACAGACCGTGAGAGAGAGAGAGACAGAGAGAAAGGTCTCCCGTCAGCTGGTTCACTCCCCAAGTGGCCACAACTGCCAGAGCTGCGCTTATCTGAAGCCAGGAGCCAGGTGCTTCCTCTCAGTCTCCCATGTGGGTGCAGGGGCCCAAGCACTTGGGCCATCCTTCACTGCTTTCCCGGACACAGCAGAGAACTGGACTGGAAGAGGAGCAACCAGGACTAGAACCAGCGCCCATATGGGAATCTAGCGCCGCAGGTGGAGGATTAACCTAGTGCGCCATCGTGCCAGTCCTGATAACATTTTCATTTGAATGAAAACTTTGGTTTCAATGTGGAGAGGTTTGAAAGAGTGATGGATTATGAGCAGAGACACAGAGAGCAGGCTAGTGCAGTCATTCAGCCAACAGGTGAGACCAGCTGGCACCACAGAGAGGTGACAGCAATTTGAGTTTTATAGGCATGGATGGATGAGAGAGTTAGAATGATCCTGCTGATCCACTCCACTGTAGACCACCCCTACACATGTCCCTGTGGCATGTGATGCTGTCATGGAGAGAGTGTAGCAAAAGGAAAAGATTCGGAAGAATTACAAGATGACCAGCTTGAGCTTCATCGGTGTGAAGGATCTGTGTGACATTCAACAGAACTGAGCAGCAGTTGAATGTCTATCTGAAGTTTAAAGCAAGCACTTTGGGGTGCAGATGTAGCTGTGAGAGCCAGCAACATACTGGTGATACTTTCAGGCCCAGGAATGGATGAGGTGATGTGGGGGACTCTGCAGAGCACAAAGATGGACAAGACAGAAACTTTCAGAACACCAGTGTATACGGAATAAACAAAAACAAAATACGAGTTGTATAAACTAAAAGAGATTTTTCTGAAGAACTGGATGGAAAGCAGGGAGAGTTGGTATTTTCAACATGAGGAAAAGAGTTACAACAGGATGGGAAGGTCAACAGCATCAAATGAAGACCAGGGGTCAAGACAAGGACTATAACGTTTCCAATGGGCATAGAAACAAAGGAATTAACTGTAGATGTTGGCTGCAGCAACTTCGGGGAAGGACCTGAAGTCAGTGAACTTCTTCACCTCTCTTCAGAAGTTATGAAGTGGTGGAAAGAAGAGTGTGGTGGAGAGGGCACATCTTCTAAGGTGATAGGTTTGGGTCAGGAAGTTGTGGAGTTCCTCTGGAAAAGCAGGAATATCTTCCTTCATGGAGAATCTAAGAGAACGCTCTGCAGGTGGTATGAAGGACCAACTTGATGTTCAAAATCATAAACCTGGAACAACCCTATCTCTAAACTGCTGTGCTTAAACCTCAAACCATCTTGGCCAGCGCCGCAGCTCACTAGGCTAATCCTCCACCTAGCGGCACCAGCACACGGGGTTCTAGTCCCGGTCGGGGCGCCGGATTCTGTCCCGGTTGCCCCTCTTCCAGGCCAGCTCTCTGCTGTGGCCCAGGAGTGCAGTGGAGGATGGCCCAAGTACTTGGGCCCTGCACCCCAAGGGAGACCAGGAGAAGTACCTGGCTCCTGCCATCGGATCAGTGCAGTGCGCCGGCCGCAGCACGCTGGCCGCGGCGGCCACTGGAGGGTGAACCAACAGCAAAAAGAAGACCTTTCTCTCTGTCTGTCTCTCTCACTGTCCACTCTGCCTGTCAAAAAAAAAAAAAAAAAAAAAAAAACTTAAACCATCTCATTTTTTACCAAAAAGATGTAATGTAATATAAAGCTATTTACCTTTCCATCAAATTTGTAAGCTACACAGAAAGTATAAGAAAATAATAATACTGTATTTTTATAGAACAATTCAGTGACATTTTCAGCAGTGTTAAAAACTCAGATTTTTGACAATCTAGTTCACAGTTGGGAAGATCAAGTTTCTTCATAAAAAAAAAAGCTTTTAAATGCTTCTCTTAAACAACCTATTGTTCTTGCTCCCTTAGTGTCAAAATTTATTAGGCTCTTAGAGAATAAGCAATTTTATATACATACAAAAATACCCCTTATAACCATGATATCCAAGTGCTGCATTGCATCAACACCTTTTGTTTTAAATCTATAAAGTTATCCCAGAAAACAATTTCTATACCCAAGTAAGGCTTATCTCATTTCATTTGGAAAATTTTTTATGCATTAGTGCTTGCTTGGATTGTCTATCTTAAAAGTCTAGTTCTGCTTTCTCCATACAAATCTGAAGTTCTCCTGGGTTATCAGGAAGTAATATATATTTTAGGGTGGACACGTTGTTAAAGGTATGCCTGTTCATATACTACTTTACATAAGAAACAATTTGCAGCATCATTTACAGTAATCAGTCCTCTTTACTTCTGCTTTGTTGGGAAAGCCCTCTGCGGAATGGCGTATGCACAGTCAATATGATACTCTCTACATCTTTGTTATCCATCAATGTACCTGCTGTGTTATGTACACAGTAGATTTCCAATGAATATTTATTGAATACCCGAATGGTAAATTTTTATGTCTTTGAAGAATAGTTACTCTTTAATATCTATTCTTCAGGAACGTCAAGCTGTGTCTAAAAGTAATCAAGTATGACAATTGTAATATTTTCCTAAACTTTTGTACCTTCAATTTTACATGCTTTTATATTCACTTTCAAATAGCAATTGCATAAAACATCTTTTTCATGTTTGCAATGATTCCCACATATTACAGATTCTCAGTGTCAAACTACCATATCCATTGACCTTGAAATCCCCAGGTACAATATGGGGTGGTGGCTCTGGGAAAGACATTAGCTTTGTTTTCTTGTGTGGGTTTGTTTTCCTTCAGTGTTTAATATTGCAGCTCGGTTTCTTAATCAAGAGAAAAAAGGTTGAGTACCTGGGGGACAAGTGTTATGCACACACTGAAAGACAATGCTCATCTCTTCTGAATACATCTTAATGGAGAGGACAACGGTGCTGAGCAAGCAGATTGTTCAGGAAATTAGTGTGGACCAGGAAAAGATGCTGTACAATCAAAACTAATGGAAAAAAAGTCTCATCCAGCAGCTTTGAAAATGTTTTGTAAATGTTTCAAAAGTTATGGGTATTTTCCCCCAAGATTTGGGATTATTTTCTGAATGTTTAGCTCTTCGTAAAAAGAAAACATTGGTTTCTGAATTCAGCTACTAGTCTATTATTGGGGTGAGGAAATGACAAAGAGCAATAGGAGAGACTCAGCACCAGAAAGTTCTAGCAAGGGAAAAGATAAAAATTTAAGTCAGAGGTTTAGGTGAAAATACCGATTTTCCAAATGACAGTTAATGAAACAGATAGCTTTCCACACGTACAAAGGATCTTGTTTTAAATGCACCCAGCCTCTCAAACACAGAGAACAGAATGTGCTTTCAGAGAATTCTGAGGCAAACTCCTCTTTGTTTCTGGATATATTTATTATTTTTTTTTCTAAAAGCATTTGTCCTGCACCTGCTCTGTGCATCATTCCCTACAAAGCTTTGTCAGAGATGAAAAGAAAGGATTCTTGCTTATCCTAGAAGAGTTGTTAAATATTTTCATGCTGGGAATGGTTCAGCATTGTTCATTAAAAATGGTTGTATGTACTCTCACCAGCTAGAAGAAAAGAATTACTTGATTCCTCCGGCTATTTTACCCATAATGGATGCTTTTCTAACTAGTCTGTTATTTTGCTTGAGTTAATAAACCCCCAAGGAGAAATTAATAGGCTACCTTTCCATTTGCGGAATGGGATACATTGAATCATGCTTCTAGGTATTTCAAAGTCTTTAACTTTGCATAATTTTGCATGAAGTGAAGAAAGAAAAAAGTTATACAAAAAGTATTCTTTCACATTTGTAGGAAAATTGGAAAATTAGAATAATAGTTCAAATTGCTAGTGCCCTTCCTTTATCATATAAATTATTTTTAAAGATTTATTTTATTTGAAAGGCAGAGTTACAGAAAGGCAGAGGCAGAGAGAGAGAGGTCTTCCATCTGCTGGTTCACTCCCCAAATGGCCACAACAACTGGAGCTGCGCTGATCCAAATCCAGGGGCCAGGAGCTTCCTCCGGGTCTCCTATGCAGATGCAGGAGCCCAAGGACTTGGGCCATCCTCCACTGCTTTCCCAGGCCATAGCAGAGAGCTGGATTGGAAGAGGAACAACCAGGACTCGAACCAGTGCCCATATGAGATACCAGCACCGCAGGCAGTGGCTTTAACCACTAGGCCATTGCACTGGCCCCTTTCATATGAATTATTAATCCTTTCATGGAATTAAAGGATAATTATTTTTAAATTAAATGTTATTGATATAAAAATAGTATTGGATGTAGCTAAGCATGCATAATATTTTGACATCTGCTCTTCTGATTATTAACTTGTTTCTACATTTTCTATGAAGGCACAAATTGCATTTTAAAAATAACCTCCAAATTTGGAGGAAAACAATATACCACACCTTTAGAGTGTGGATAGTAACTTTCATTATGTCAATTTGATTACATGAAAAATTTTTTTAATATTTATTTATTTGAAAGTCAGAGTTATAGAGAGAGATGGAGAGACAAAGAAGGAGATCTTCTATCATCTAGTTCACTCCCAAATGGCCACAACAGACTGTGCTAGGCCAGGCCAAAGCCAGGATCTGAGAGCTTTTTCCAGGTCTCCCACATGAGTGCAGGAGCCCAAACACTTGGGCCATCTTCTGTTCCTTTTCCCAGGTGCATTAGCAGAGAGCTGAATCAGAAGCCGAGCAGCTGGGGCATGAGCCAGTGCCCATATGGGTTGCCAGCATCACAGGAGTGAAAATGCAATGGAATGATGGCAGCAGCTGAGCTTTCTCAGGCTTCCCTGTCCTGGACAGAGAACCGTGCTCCACGGCACTCATGAGCACATTTTTCAAGGGAACGCACCCTAGTCTATCAAGGGGGCTGCTTTACTCAGCCTGACTTGCCAGCCTTTCTGCTCTCACCTAACCATTCCCCAGGAAAAGAAAGGCCCTGGATGAACGAGTTCAAGGCCATTTCAGCAGCACCAAATACACCAGACCCACCATCCCTTTGCATTAGTCTTTTCCATCTCTCTCTGTCTTCTTACTCCCATCAAGTAAAGTCTAGAAACTCCAGGGTCTCCACAAACCCAAATTTTAATGAAAAGAGATAGACGGGTAACTAGACCATCTTTCCCTGAAAACTCTGAGTTTCCTATGCAAACTTCCCCATCTCTGCAGAAGAGCTGGACCCACCCTAAGACAATGATAGAAACTGAGTTACACTTTTGGTCCTGGATGGGACCCTGTCTGGTCCCCATGTGTCTGAATCTGATCTAAATCCAGGACTCTCTGCTTTCTGGGATAGTGGTTGTCAGAGCCTGTCAGTGGTGAAGGGAGAGAATAGGTGTAGGTACAACATCCAGCTATGGGAGAATGAAGAGGATTCTGTTAGAGAACTGTCAGTTACCAAGGTGGGAAAATCATCAGTACCTAATACCATACAAATTTTTTTTGACAGGCAGAGTGGACAGTGAGAGAGAGAGACAGAGAGAAAGGTCTTCCTTTTTCCGTTGGTTCACCCCCCCAATAGCCGCTGCGGCCAGTGTACTGCAGCCACTGATCTGAAGCCGATCCGCGCTGATCCGAAGCCAGGAGCCAGGTGCTTCTCCTGGTTTCCCATGCGGGTACAGAGCCCAAGGACCTGGGCCATCCTCCACTGCACTCCCGGGCCACAGCAGAGAGCTGGACTGGAAGAGGAGCAACTGGGACAGAATCCAGCGCCCCGACTGGGACTAGAACCTGGGGTGCGGGTGCCACAGGTTAGCCTATTGAGCCATGGCGCCAGCCAACCATAGAATTTTCTAGGAGGGATGACGTCCAAATTGAGTTTTGAGGGTAAATAGCCATTTTCCAGACAGAGTTGGCAGATCAGTCTTCCAAGCAGAGTAGTGAAAAAATATATGCTTGATTGTAATAAAGGCAAGTCAGTCAGCATGACAGAGGCCAACCGGAAGTGTGGGAGAACTTTAAACTGGAAATACCAGGCCAAGAAGTCTAAATCTCCTGCTACAGGCCATAGGACATCCTTGAAGAAGCTGAAGTGGAAGAGTTACATAATCAAATTAGGGATCCAGAAAGTTCAAGACAAGAGCAAAGCTCTGAGTTAGAAGGCTATGATAATAATTCAATCAAGACATAATGAGGGTTTCTAAGTAAGACCATTCAGTTAGAATAAAATACAAGGAAGATATTTTAGATGGATTTGTGACAGAACTTGCTGATTAGGGTGAGGAAAACAGAAATGGGAGACAGGATAACCACCAGCTCTTTCTGGCCCAATGACTGTGAGGACAATGGACAGAATGGAGAAAAAGAGCGAGCATTTTAATGGGGTTGGCTCCCTGTTTGCAAATGCACTGCAGTGTTCCCAGACCTCTTTCCATCCAAAATGAACTGACAGATTTAACTCTGGACAATATTAAACTAGTGTGCACTGTTTATGTAATAATTTTCCATTGCTATGTAAAAACTGCCACAGACCTAGTGACTTAAAACAGTGCCTGCCTATTAGCCCACACTTCCGTTGGTAAAAAGTCTGGCCTGGAAAGCTGGGTTCTCTGCCCAGAGTTTAACAAGGCTGAAATTAAGGTGTCAGCTGGGCTGAGCTTTTCTCTGGAGACTCTGGGAAAAAGCCTGTTTCCAGGTTCATTCAGATTGCTGACAAATTTCAGCTCCTTGCAGCTGTAGGACTCCAGCACCCATTTCCTTGCTGGTTGCCAGCCAGGAACGGCTGTCACCTCCATATGGTGGCAGGTAACATCTTCCATCTTCAAATCCAGCAATGGTGTCTTGAATCCTCTTGCTTCGAATCTCTCTGACTTCCTCTTCTGCCATCAGCCAGAGAAAACCCTCTGCTTTTAAGGGGTCTGTATGATTAGATTAGGCAAATTAGGACGATCTCTTTTGTTACACATCATAACATTATCATGCAACTGATCTAAGGGGACAAAGCTCATAGGGACCATCTTAAAATTCTGCGTACTACACCTTACAAGGACGGAGCTAAAAGAAGTGATTCTCCTCCAAGACCTATAACCATGTAAAGAGGTATATGGTGGTGAGAGTAGAGAGTTGAACAGAAAATTGGAGTCAGAGAGCCAATGGAAAAGTCAATGGGTCTCCACAAAGAAGCTCCAAAAGCAGAAACTAAAATAAGGACATGGACCCCGAAGAATAAGAGACAGTGAGTCTAGGAAAACTGGAAAGAAGGAGCATGATTTACAATGGAGACTTGAGCAAAGGTGTCTAAGTTCCCACCCAGCCGCTTGAGAAAAAGGACACAGGATTTTTAAAATGGTGAAAAGGCTATGTTAGCATTTGAACTAGGGGAAGTTTCTCCTTATGTCATTACTTCAAAGAGAAACAGGAGAGCTGGGACCCAAGGAGAATGTGTAGAGATGATATGAGGGGAAACCTCAGCAACATCCTTCAAGTTTGAAGGTTGCATACTGGAGCTAGAGATGGACTGAGGTCAGTAGAAAGTGTGTCCTATGAGAAGCATGGCCAGTGGGAACAGCTGTGCTGTGAGCTCAGCACCTATTCAGGACTATGCAACACAGCTGAGTGACAGCTGAGGCAGACAACATAATGGCTGTAAGAAATAGGAAAGGTACAGCCTGGAGTAGTGGTCCAGTCATACCAAAAAATCAGACGTAGATTCAACATATAACTAAGTGGGATTTCTGAAATACATACTAGAATAAATGGAGGACTCCAATAAAAATGGAATATCTAGCATTTACTGAGGTCATACAGTGTTCAGGGCACTTGGCTAAGCACTGAACAGATATCATCTGTCCCTACATTCCTATCATCATTCTTGCAGACAACCACAGCTTCATTGGTGACTCACCCAATATCCTGTCTTTTCATTTATTAACCAGTTCACATCTCTGAGTTCCTGACTCTATACCAGCTGCTTATTCAGCATCCCCACTTCTGCTCATAACTATAAAACACAGCATTTCAAACCTAGCATCCCTCTACCATGGTCCTGATTTCCTTCAAGATTCCATTGTTAGGATAACCATTCACCAGACTTTTTGTCTGTTAACACTGGAAACCTAGGAGTCACCTGTAATATATTCTTTGTCCTCACTCATTCTCATAGCCAAGGCATCAACAGAGTCAAGATGCATTTCTCAGCCGGCACCGCGGCTCACTAGGCTAATCCTCCACCTTGCGGCGCCGGCACACCGAGTTCTAGTCCCGGTCAGGGCGCCAGATTCTGTCCCGGTTGCCCCTCTTCCAGGCCAGCTCTCTGCTGTGGCCAGGGAGGGCAGTGGAGGATGGCCCAAGTGCTAGGGCCCTGCACCCCATGGGAGACCAGGAGAAGCACCTGGCTCCTGCCTTCGGATCAGCGCGGTGCACCGGCTGGCCGCAGCGCGCTGGCCACAGCGGCCATTGCGGGGTGAACCAACGGCAAAAGGAAGACCTTTCTCTCTGTCTCTCTCTCTCACTGTCCACTCTGCCTGTCAAAAAAAAAATGCATTTCTCACTTAAATATCATTGAAACCCCGATCTGAGTATTACTGCTTCCCAGCTGGTCTTACCACATCCACCATCATCCCCTCCAATCTGTTCTCTATATTGTGGCTAAACCGATCTTTTGAAATCATAAATCTGAGCACTTCTCTCTCTCTCTCTCTCTCTCTCTCACACACACACACACACACACACACACACAAATACAAGCAATTTAATGTTTCCCTGTTGTTCTTATAATGAATTAAATAGTTCTTAGCATGAACTCCAAGACTCAGCATTGCCTGGCCTCCACCCTGACCACTGTGGCTTTTTTTATGATTTATGTATTTATTTGAAAGTCAGAGTTACACAGAGAGAGAAGGAGAGGGAGGGAGAGAGAGGAAGAGAGAGAGAGGGGGAGAGAAGGAGAGAGGGGGAGAGGGGAAGAGGGAGAGAGGGAAAAGGGGGAGAGGGAGGGAGGGAGGGAGAAGAAGAGAGAGAGAGGGAGAGAAGGAGAGAGGGGGAGAGGGAAAGAGGGAAAGAGGGGGAAAGGGGGAGAGGGAGGGAAGGAGGGAGGGAGGGAGAGAGAGAGAGAGAGAATCTTCCATCTGCTGGCTCACTCCCAAACTGGCCACAATGCCGGAGCTGAGCCAATCTGAAGCAAGGAGCCTGGAGCTTCTTCCAGGTCTTCCCACGTGGGTGCGGGGGCCCAAGCATGTGGGCCATCTTGTACTGCTTTCCCAGGCCACAGCAAAGAGTGGGATCGGAAGTGGAGCAGCCGGGACATGAACCAGAGTCTGGCTTCTTTTGTCCTCAAGCATGCATCACCTCAAAAGGTCTCTGTACATGCTGGCCCCATTCTTGGGATGCTCCTCCCCACCTCCAACTTGAATGGCTTCCTACTCTTCCTTCCGGTCTCACCTAGATCTGGCCAGATCCCTCTCTGTTATCATACATGCTAGTGTATAATGTTCCTTCCAATATCTGTGCGATCAGACATTTCCTTTGTGCCAATTTAATGTCTGGCCCTGGAATATTGAAAGCTCCATAGAGGGCGGGAAGCTCTGTCAGTTTTGTTCAGTTTTATTGCCATCACCAAGCATAGCACCTAGCAGGTAACTGGTGCTCTAGGAACGTATGCTGGCTCAATGAATGAACAACTTATTGATGTGTGTTTCATCTAATTATCTAGCAACACTAAAAGAGGACCAGACCTGAACTCTACTACATGTGGATTCCTGTATAGTTGTCTTCCATTTCATATAGTATTGTTATGAGGAGTCTTGATCTTACTATTTTTTGCATCTAACCATCAGTGAAAGATCACTGTTGAGGACTATAACCTTTATCATTGCAAAGGGCCCTTCTTTGTTTTTGTCCTAATTTTAATCTTCTACAGCACTAATTCTGCAACCCCTGCTTCCTTTTTTTCTGCATCTGCCTTGGTTTCTTGTGGAATTTTTGGGGGAATAAGGGGAGAATTTCACCCACCTTTAATTTTGAACCTCACTGAGTCACTATTTTTGAGCTATATTTCTTTAACTCTTCATCTTCTGGAGTTAGATTTTTAGACACTATGAGGTCTAAGGAAAAATTTTTTTCATTTTCTCAACAGATCATTTATTCCACATACAATTATTAATCTGATAATATCTTGGTTTTGGTTCTACATTTTCCTTTACATTTGTAATGCTTCCATTGCTTTTTATATTTTCCTATGTGACCTGGATTTCCCTATTTTGTTTTTGTGCAGTTTTATATTTATAATAAACTTTTAGTTTTCAAATGCTATACTTTTAGATAGTACATTTAAACAACTTTTAAAATTTATTTATCAACATTAAACAGTATCTATAAACTTCCTCTGAGGAAGCTGAGTAAATATCATACTGCAGTATCCTCCCAAATTTATATACCCTCTATATACTGATTTGATTGGTTATATTGCTATTTTAAATTATTCTGCTGTTATCTCAGAGCACTAAAATAATGCACTTAAACCTTCATCATTTGACTTCACAGCACTGGAATTTTTCAAGCTTCAAATGAAATAAGAGTAAATGAAGAGCTGTGCATGCCCTCCCGTCTCTACTTCCTTCTGAGTGCCTGGCTACTGTCCTGAGATCATCATTTCTGTGCTCTTACAATTTATAGGCTTCACATTCTCTTCTAATGCCATCACTCTCAGCTGCTTAGTCTTGCTGCTGTATCTAAATAGTTTCAGTACCCAAATCAGCATTCTCATTTCCTATTCCTAAGCTTTTTGTTTTTATTTATCTCTTAGCTCTTGGTAAGTTGTATTTCATAATCAAGTATTAATCAAGTATGGCATTTTTGTACAAAATAAATGTGTAACATAGTTCCTAAACTGTTATTCAGATTTATTATTTCAAAGGCAGAGTGACAGAGGCAGAGAGAGAGAGAGAATCTTCCATCTACTAGTTCACTTCCCAAATGGCCATACAGCCTAGGTTGGTCAGGCTGAAGCCAGGAGCTAGGAACTCCATCTGGGTTTCCGATGTGGGTGGTAGGAGCCTAAGGACTTGGGCCAGCTTCTGCTGCTTCCCCACACACATTAGCAGAGAGACAAATCAGAAGCACAACAACTGGGATTTGAATCAGTGCTCCAGTGGGATGCTGGTGTTGCAGGCGGCAGCTTAACACACTATGCACAATGCTGGCCTTTTCCTGAATTATTTTGCGGTCAAAATAATCTGTTTTCCATACATAGTCATGCATTGCTTAATGACAGGAATACATTCTGAGAATGCATCATCAGGTGTGATCCTGTCATCGTGTGGACCTCATGGAGTGGACTTACACACACCTAGATGGTATAAGTCAATCACGTGTAACTCTGGAGGCAATCAAGAGATGTGGTAAACACCAGATGCATGAGGCTGCAGTCACCCTAACTCTACACACTGTCTTACAGCAAATTTGGTTTTCTTTATAAATCAGAGTACACTCTAAATTAACAATATAAAGTAGGAGTATAGTGTCACAAGTGTATAAGCGAGCAACAGTTATTTATCAAGTATTATGCACTGTGTGGAATTGTCTGTGCCACACTTTCCAGTCACAATGGCAGTGCAGTAAGCATGTTTCCACCAGCATCACTATTAATTTGAGAGTTGCATTATGCTACAATGTTATAATGGCTACCATGTCACTAGGCCATAGGAATTTTTTGGCTCCATTTTTAATTTTATGAGACCAACACTGTATGTGTGGTCCATGTTGCCTGAAATGTACTTGAACGGCACTTGACTGAGGCTACAAGTCTCCAAACACAGGGTTGGCATTGTGGCACAGTGGCTTAAGTCACAGCTTGAGACACCAGCATCCCAAGTCAGGGTGCCAGTTTGAGTCCCAGCTACTCTGCTTCTGATCCAACTCACTGCTATTGTGCTTGGGAAGGCAGCAGATGATGACTGAAGTACTAATACCCCGTTACCCTATGGGGCGACCTGAATGGAGTTCCTGGCTCCTGGTTTCAGCCTGGCCCAGCTCTGGCTGTTGTGGGCATTCAGGGAGTAAAACCAACAGATTCTCTCTCTCTCTCTATCTCTCTCTCTTTCTCTCTCTCTCTTCCTCTCTCTCCCTGCTTCTGTCCTCGCCACTCTCCCCTTGAAACTTTGCCTTTCAAATAAATAAATACATCTCAGAATATACTTTATTTCTCTGAATTTTGTGATGATTGCCATACCATTTCTAGCAATTTTGTTTTCCCTTAGATTACCTTATTTTCTGGTTTGAATTTATTCATTTTCTCAGTATTAGTTGAGTGCCTATCATGTGCTGTTCTAACACTAGGTCCATATTAGGTTCTTCATTCTTGAGGTCTCATGACTTTACCATTATCAAGTACCTTAACACATGAAGACAGAGTGTCACGGTCAATCCACAAACCAAGTCTTCATTTATAGCAGCAATATTACTTTTTAACATTAAAATCTTTCAAGGGGTTGACTATCAATGCTGTCCTCTTCTTTGTGGAAAAGTGAAACTGCATTCACTTTATGATTTATCTTTTGATGCCTGTCATCCAACTGATTTTTTGGTTGTTTTTTATTTCCCACTCAGCCTACATGTTCGTTTTATTTTTCTTTTTTTAAAGATATTTTATTTATTTATTTGAGAGGTAGAATTACAGACAGCAAGAGGGAGAGACATTTACTTACATTTACTTACATGCTTAGTTGACTTGAATGTAATCAATTTCTTTTTTTGAAGACTACATATTTATTTTTGCTTGACCTAGAAACCTTTTACTTAAAGTATATAAACTTTCATGCATTTCAAAGATCTAAAAAAAAAAAGGGGGGGGTGGCGCTGTGGTACAGTGGGTTAACGCCCTGGCCTGAAGAGTCAGCATCCCATATGGGTGCTGGTTCTAGTCCCAGCTGCTCCTCTTCCAATCCAGATCTCTGCTATGGCCTTGGAAAGCAGTAGAAGATGGCCCAAGTCCTTGGGCCCCTGCACCTGTGTGAGAGACCCAGAAGAAGCTCCTGGCTTCGGATCAGCACAGCTCCAGCTGTTGCTGCTAATTGGGGAGTAAACCATCAGATGGAAGATTTTCTCTCTCTTCTGCCTCTCCTCTCTCTGTATAACTCTGACTTTCAAATAAATAAATAAATCTTTTAAAAAAAAGAGAGAGAGAGTCCCCAAATGGCTGCAATGGCCTGAGCTGCACCCATCCGAAGCCAGGAGCCAGAAGCTTCTTCCAGGTCTCCCACATGGGTGCAGGAGGCCAAGGACTTGGGCCATCTTCTACTGGTATCCCAGGCCATAGCAGAGAACTGGATGGGGAGAGGAGCCGCTGGGACTAGAACGGGCGCCCATATGGGATGCTGGCGCCGCAGGCAGAGGATTAATCTACTGCGCCACAGCACCGGCCCCCGTTTGATTTTTCAATCTCTGTGCTAGTATAACATTAGTCTGTGCTGCTTTCCTGCTAATTATGATTCACTTTAATTTTTTTAGAATTTGAGAGAGAGAGAGAGAACACAAGACATTGCATTTCTTTCTGCCTATTCATTCCCCAAATGCCTATAACAGCTAGAACTTGTCCAGGCTGGCACTGGGAGCTGGGAACTCAATCCAGGTCTCCCAGGTGGGTGCCAAGAACCCACTTACTTGAACTACCAGTGCCATCTTCCAGTCTATATTAGCAGGGAACTGAAGTCAGAAGCCAGAGCTGGGGTTTCAATCAGCGCTCCAGTGGGATGCTGGTGTTGCAGGCAGCAGCTTAATACACTATGCACATTGCTGGCCTTTTCCTGAATTCTTTTGCAGTCAAAATATCTGTTTTCCATGTACAGTCACGATTTCCGTATATAGTATACGTTTTCCATATACAGCACACTGACATGGCAGCACAGGCATCTTAACTGCTAGGCCAAACACCTACCCCATGGCTCATTTTCTAAATGAGAGTAGCTTTATCTTGTTCAGTTTTTTGCCCAGCAGCTGTTTAAGAAGGAAAGCAGGAGGGATCCCGTCTCAGGTGACTTTCTTACAGCTCTGCTGTGCCTTCTGCTCTGAGGATCCATCTCCTCCCAGTGACCTGCACACCTTCTTGGACTGAGCAGACGGTTTCGGTAGCTCACAGTGAAGCTCCATAGGCTCAGTTTCTCTGTATGATGACTTGAGATTTATGTTCATTGTCCTCAACTTACACTGGTCCACTCATCAAAGCTGACTCTACGGAGGCCGTAGAAATACAGCAAGGCAGGGAGGTCCGGAGCACAGGCTCGGCCTGCCATGCTGGCATCCATGCTGGTACAGGTCCCAGCTGCTCCACTCCCAATCCAGCTGCCTCCTAATGCACTGTGAAACAACAGGTGATGGCCCAAGTGCTTGGGCCCCTGCCACCCAGGTAGGAGACCCAGATGGAGTTCTGGGTTCCTGGCTTTGGCCTAGACCAGCCCAATCCAGCTTCCTGTTAACACAGTGTGAAGCAGCAGACAATGGCTTGAGTTCCAGGGCCTATGCCACCCACATGGGAGACCTAGATGGAGTTCTGGGTTCCTGGCTTTGGCCTGGACCAGCCCCAGTCATTACAGCTATTTAAAGAGCATATCAGAGGATGGAGGATCTCTTTCTCTCTTTATGTCTCTCCCTGTCTTTCAAATAAATATTCAGGAAAAAAAGAGAGAGAATGAGTACAGGCTTGGCATTTGAATCCAGTCCTGTAACTGACTAATGAGATTGGGATAATAATAGTACCCTCACCACAGTTAATATAAGGTTGCCTGAGGTCATATATGTCCACCATTTAAATTAATGCCTTGCACATACTAAGCACTCAATTCATGCAGACCATTGTTTAGTCAAAGTTGTTACTGGTGGTATTATTATTCCCATGATATGGCTCAGCATATTTCCTGCAAAGTTAGTGAATTTTTCTCCTTCCAGTCCCATCTGGCCTGCAGTTCCTTAGTGTGGGATATGAAATCCCTGGTTCCCAGTAAGGGATAACTAGATGAGCCCTTCTGAGTGGTGCCAACTACTCTCGGAGAACTATGCAGTGTGTGCACGGAATGTCTACTGCGAGTTCACTTTTAGCATCCTCTGGAATTGGGGCCAAATGTCCCTATATTTAGAAGCAATTCTTCATAGTTTTGGGTTACATCTGTCTCCTGGTTTCATTAAAGATTGGCTCTCTTGTTAGAATTTGTGTTGCTTTCAGTTGATATTAGAGTGGAGCCCAGAACAATTATCTTTATGCTGCCATCTTCAAGCCGAAGCTCTTAATATTTTAAATCCAGGGATATTTTTAAATAAGTGAGAGAATGGTGAGCTCCTCTCTTTCTCCACTGAAGCTTAAATATGAAGACATTATAAGAAGGATTTAAGAGTTCTTAATGCAGTGTTCATAAAAGGACAATTTAAGCCTTAAAATCAGTTCCTAAGGGGGATTATTAAATCTTACTCCAATTTTGTACTTGTGACTAAATATTTTCTTTATTTAGAAAATGATTTTGCATGAAAAATGGAAGGACCATTACATTATAAAATCTTGGTAAATACATTTCAAGTTGTTATATAAAACTTCAATGAAATTTTAACTAAGTATAAAAATATATTTATATAAGTATATGTTTATATATAAATAGATATGTATGCATATATATGTATACATGAATATAGATATTCAAAGAATATTTTTCAGAGATATAATGGTATGTCAACTCATCGTGCCCAGGACAGAATTTGCATTTTATAAATTTTCTTGAGTCTATGTCTTACTTACCTTGTTTAATAATTAAGCCATTTAATTACTGTTACTTACGAGGTACTAGTGATGTTCATGATGGTGATAAGCTCACATCTATATGTTGACAGGCAGAATGTTTGTAAAATTATTTCATTTCCTTTTCAAAATAGCCACCATGACATAAGGATCAATGATTTTTACCTACTTCACAAATAAGGAAACTGAGGCTTAAGGAGATCAATCACACGCCCAGCATCACCTGACCAACAAGTATGAGACCCACCAGACTGTCTCATGCTCCTAAATAATGTGTGAAATGCCCTCAATCCACCCTCCAGTACAGCCTCCCCGAAACGTTCACAATATTCATTTTACAGGGGGAAAAAAGTATATTTTCAGTTCAATAATTTGTTCAACTTCACCTAATTCAAAAGAGAGAATCTTTACACCAACACTGGTTTCATTATACCCCTTGAAAATTAGAAAAGTTGTTTTGTGTCCCATATTACAGAACAAGTGAGAAATTTTTAAAAACTTTTTCAATTCATTTATAATTTTTAATACCCATTTTCCAACTCCTACAGCAGTAGAGGAAGAAAACACTCTCATGAATGTTCTTTTCAACTAGTGGCCACATCTTTCAAAGCATGAATGAATCTCCAAAACAAATGATCACTTGGCCATTAAACGTAGGGAAAAAGAAATGGCTCTGAACAATGGTGCATATACACTGCATTTTTAGGTATAATAAATACAGTTCTCCTTGAAGGTGATTTTTTTAAAATTCAGGTTGCTGATGTAAGTCAAAATAGACAAATATAGCTCTTTGCTGCTATATGTGGAGGTTAATCATAAAATGCATCTTTGTTTTAAAACCCCATGAATGTCAGAAGAGGAAACCATCCAGTGTCAGCTCATAAATGGACCATTCTGTTTGAAACTTTGACAAACGACTCCCAGGCTTTATTTCTGTTTGCTGAGGAGGGAAGGAGTGGCCTTCTGGGGCAATTCCTTAAGATATTTCTATGAGATTTATGTGGCACAAAGCACTCTCAAAGACAAATCAATATATCCAAGCACGGCATTCTAATATAATCACACTGATGAAGAAAAGTGTTCCATCACCACAGATCTGTCATTCCTTCCTCCCTTTCATTGTGTGGGGCTGCCTGAAGGTTTTATGTCCCCGAAACAAAGTTCTGAATGACAGTCTTCCGTTGTGCTTGATATTAACAGAATTCCCTAAAATCAGTCATCACTCTGCATCCTTTCCCTTAGGAAAACCATTCAAGCTCACACTTGGTAGGAGAAATGGCAGAGAACAAAGCTACAGAAAAAAACATGGGCCTGGATTATGACCTTATAATTAGTTGGGAACCTAAATTTAGACACAAAGCTAATCTCAAGTATTCTAGCAAAAGAAGTCTGTAAGATTGTAGAAATGATGATCTCATTGTGCCACGCTGTATGTGAGGGATGACCTGCAGGGGTCAGGTTTCACCACACTGTGTCTCCACTACACTCCAGTTCCAGGTCACACAAAGCCCCTCAACACTATCTCTTCTGGTGTCCGGCCTCTGAGCATCAATGCTCTGCTTTTTCTTAAACAAAACAAAAGTCCTGATTAAATCTGTTCTAATACTTGGCACTGGAATGAAGTGAGGGAAAAAAAGGTATGTCTCAAAATTGTATATGGAACGTGTTTAAGAAGCAATACTGGATAGGGGCTATTGATGGAGCTGTAGAGGGTCAACAAGTACCATTCTCTATCTGTTTATGGACTGAGTTGCAACTCTCCCTGCAGAGTCTTGTGTTGAAGTCCTAAATCCCTGTTCCTCAGAAAGTGACTGTATTTGAAGGCTCTTTAAAAAGCTAATTAAGCTAAAATGAGGTCAAAGGGGTTGCACTCTTACAGGGAGAGGAAATTAAGACAAAGAAACAGAGGAAACCATGTGAAGACACAGGGAGTGGATGGCCATCTACAAGCCAAGGAGAGAGGTCTGAGAAGACAACAACCCTGCCTGCACCTTGGCCTCAGATTTCCAGCCTTCAGATCAGTGGTAAAATCATTCTGTTGTTGAGGCCCCCAGTATGTAGCACTTTACTATGGCAGCCTCAACAAATGCACTCTACTCCAGAGTTCTGATTAATTAATGATGAATTCAGAGCCAGAACATGGACAGATGACACCAACATGAGGGTCATAATACTCCCAACACTGACTTGAGAAGGTGGCTTTAGATAGCAACCATTAGAGCCTGAGTGAATTTATGTATATGGAGAAGATGCAGAAGATGAGGAAGCTCCAGGATGGACAAACAGATCTCAAAGAAACCAGAATCAGCCAGGAAGTAAGAGGACTCCCTGGGGAGGGGTGAGTGATGGCAGGAGGGGGCCTGGTGGTATTCCTTCTGTCCCTCTTCCCCTGGGTGGGACAGTGACAATCCCACTCCTCCAGAGAAACACAATGAATGGGAAGTAGGCGGCTGTCTGCTGCCTTCCCCTGTGTGTTTTATAGAGAGGTGAGGTCCCCATGTTCATCTTCACGTGGAAATGCCATATGCAACTCAAATGGGACAAAATGAAATCTCACTTTCCCCTTTCAATCTGCACATCTTGCTACAGTTCTTCCTGGAGGAATAACATCGCTGTCACCTGAGATCATCTGCTTTTCTCTTTCTTACTCTCTTTTTGAATTCTTCCTTGTAAATTGTCCACAACTCTGTCTGCCCCTGTTGTCCATGTTTTAGCCAATCATCACATCACCCTTCCTCCTGAATCCTAGCCCAATTCTCCTTACTGGCTTCTCCATCATGTGTCATTCTTTATGTTGTCACCAGAGGGAAACTTCTAGAACCCTAAACTGACTACAATATGGCATAAATTCAAAGTCTTCCAGCTCCTTCCATAAGCACTAGGAAGTCTTTCTGATCTGGCTGCCACAGTCTCTGTCCAGCCAGAGGCCAGAGGCCATCACCCATCGATGCACCAGGATTTGACAATGAAGAAAAGGAAGACAAGTTCTCCACAAGGTCTTGGGAGAGACTCCACTGGCAATGAGGACACTTATCTCCACCCATCCAGGGGGAATTTCCCTGGAAATAAAGCTCATACCCACCTGTTCCTCTGTCACCCATTCCTCTGTGGCAGGAAGAGCAGTAAGAGAAATGGACAGGTGGGTCCCTGTCATACATCTGACCATCATACAGAAAGTGTTGTCTTTGTAGGACAAGGCGTAAATTTTCATTTACGGGCTTTTTTCCTGCAGAAGGAAACATGCATCCCAAACACCGACTAAAAATCAGCAAATTGCTTTAATTCTCAGGGGCAACTGAAGGAACTCTAGTTGACCCTGACACTAAGCCTCGTGCTCCTACAGTTTTAGCAGACTAAACAAAATATTTTTATCTCTGTCTCTCTGACTCTACAGTTTGAATTCTGAACCTGCTTAGGGAAAAAATGAATTTCATTCTAACCTACTTGACTCCAGCACTTCTGAAGGCCTGGGATTCTGCCCCTGGGTTATGGATCTGCAGTGTTAAGAACTTATCGATGAACACAGTAGAAAATGTCACAGCTAACTGAGTTTGCTTATGAAAGAGGTGAATTATGGCAAAAGGGCCCATCTTCATGAATGATGTCACTTGCTTGATCGTCACCTGACACCAGGGCTCTGTGTCATGACCCATCCTCCTGCTCTAACTCTTTACAACTGATTTAGGAGTAGGCAATGAAGATTCTACTGCGGTAACTTTCTTTCTTTCTTTCTTTTTTTTTTTGTTTGTTTTGTTTTGTTTTTGCGGTAACTTTCTTACTCTCATCATTTCCTTCCAGCTCTTACCTACCACTCTACTGCATTGCTTAGCATCAGAATGCCACAATAACTTCCTAGCTGGTCTCTCTGGATTCTGTGTCTCTCTCCTGTAATTCAACCAACTCACTACTGACAGATTAATATTTCCAAAGGGCCTATGTGGTTATGCCTTTCTCCTCTCCAAAAACTGTCAATGGGTCCCCACTGGCTTCTAAATTAAATATGACTTCTCCTGCTGGAATTCAAGGAAAGCCCTTCACAATAAGATAAGATTCCAGCTTCCCTTTTCAGCTCCATTTTCCCATATTTTGAATTGTGGTTATACTAGATTAATTAGCATCACTATAATGAGGGAATTTCAAAAGGTTAATGGAAAAAATAGACGTAAAAGACAAAAATAATATAAGCTTTGTGTCTCAACATAATCTCCATGAAGTTCAAGACACTTCTGTAAGCAATGATAACGATTGTTTAGTCCATTCCCAAAAACCTGAACATCCTGGTATTCTAACCATGTTGATGCAATCTTTTTGATGGTATTAACTGAAGAAAAAAGAGGTACTCTTTAAATTTTTTTTTTTGGATTAAGAAACAAAAAGAAATCACAAAGAGCCAAATTAAGACTATAAGATGGATACTTGATGATTTTTTATTAAAATATTGTAAAATTGCCCTTATTTGATGAGAAGAATGAGCAGAAGCATTGTCACAGTGGATGATTCGCTTCTAAAACTTTTTTTAACATTTTTCTGCTAAAGCTTTGGCTAGTTTTCTCCAAAAACTCTCATGATAAGCAGATGTTAACATCATTTAGCCCTCCAGAAAGTCAATAAGCAAAATTCCTTGAGTGTCCTGAAACACTGCTGTTATGACTTTTCCTCTTGACCAGTCTCTTCTTTTTGCTTTGACAGATCGAGGGTGATAGTTTCCACTCCCTGGTAGCCACTGCTTTGTTTGTGCACTGTCCTGAAGATAGTACTGGTAAAGCCATGTTTTCTCTCCTGTCATAATTCTGGGAAGAAATGCTTTAGAATCTTGATCATACTTATTTAAAATTGCCATTGAAAGCTCTGCTCTTATCCATGGCTGATCTTGGAAAACAATTTTGACATACACTGAGCATAAAATGTGATCACTTTTAATTTTTCAGTCAGAATTGTGTAACCCAAACTAATGTTTATAGCATTGGCTATTGCTTCTGCTGTTCATCATTCATCATCTTTAATTATAGCTCAAATAAGATTTATCTTTTCCTGATAAGTTGATGTAGATTATCTGTGAACTTCCAACATCATTCATCCTTTCTTAAAATTAGTTATACATTTGTAAGCTGCCTATTTAGACAAACTCTTCATCATGTAAAATAATTTCACCATTCTTCCACCCAAGCTTCACCATAAACTGCATGGGTTTTTTTTGCTTCAATTTTAACAGAATTCATGTTGCTTTGATAGGGACCCTTTTCAAACTAATGTCTTATCCTACTTAGAGCCTCAAATGAGAGTGCATTCAGACATGTTACAACAAATTGATACAAGCTTATTTGAGTGTAAAAAAAATTAAAACATTGCATAGTTTTTTCCATAATATGCATTTCCCATGAACTTTTTAAAGACTTCTTAGTAATACAGCTCCACACTAGTTGTTCTGCCTCTTTGCTTTTGCCAGTAGATTCCTACTTTTTAAATATTTTTTAAGATTTATTTATTTTGAGTTACATATCTTCCACCTGCTGGTTCACTCTACAAATGGCTGCACTGGCTAGTGCTGGGCCAGGCTGAAACCAGGAGACAGGAGTTTTTTCTGGGTCTCCCATGTGGGTGCAGGGGCCCAGGTATTTGGACCATCTTTGGCTATTTTTTCAGGCCAATAGCAGGGAGCTGGATCAGAAGTGGAGCAGCCGGGACTCAAACTGGTGCCAATATGGGGTGCCAGTATTGCAGGCAGTGGCTTAACCTGCTCTGTCACAACACCAGCCTGGCTCCTACTTCTGAAGATGTCTGTTTCCCCTCTGACCTTGAAATGTAAGTAGGAATTAAAGAACAAACCACAGCTTTTCACAAACTCTTTTCTTATCCCTCCAAACCTGATAAAAGTTTGAACCTTTCTCTGCTCTGGACACTGCAACAACAGAGCACATCATGTTTCTCATCTGGCATTTATTTTAGTCTTCTTTTGTGGGCATATATTGATTCCCCTCTTGTCGCCAACAGGACCTTTGTAATTTTTGTTTGTTTTTTAACTGCTCTTTTCCTATTTTCATTCATGCGGTTTGGGTGGAATTCACTCCTGCTTGTTTTCAAATGAACATAACTAACTCACTGCCCTCTACCTTCTCCTTCTCACTGAGTCCTGAGATTTTGCTTAGGGAAGAAGATGTCATAGTCACAGTTAAGGCTCATGAAGCAAAAAAGATATTGGCTGAGGCATAGAGAATGGGAGCCTCCCTCCCCTTCCAAAAGAACTCCAAGTGGACATCTTGTTTGCCCTTTCTCTGATAGTCAGACATCTTGTTTGCTCCTTCTGTGATAGTCTGTTAAGGGTGTGAGGTCTAGAATTGCAGAAGTTATTTCGTTAGCATGAGGGGAGCCAAGCTGAAGGTAAAACTGGCAAAAGGAGGTGATATCTGCTCAGCGATCATGGAGAAATCATGGTGTTTTTTAACCTCTGGATGAAGCACCACTTGGACCCAGGCCTAATTTTGTACTTTTCAGTTAAGTTGATAATTTGTTCATTTTTTTCAAGCCAATTTGACTTTGGTGTTCTGATTCCAGCAACAAATTTTTCATTCTCATATGAGACCTGCGGGGTCGTCTTCTTCGGTCAAGTTTAAATCAACTCTAATGGGTCTCATAGCTCCATATCCACATATCTAATAGACCCTTTTTAACGAGATTAATATGTGCTGTGAAAAAAATGTTACCACGAATTTACCTAGGCAAAGTTTTTTTTTAAAAAAGTAGAATAAGTTTTCACTAGATTTTTGTTTAATCGGATTGGATACACTGATACTACAAGCATACTTTTAAAACAAAAAATAAAGTTTTATTTTATTCACTTGAAAGGCAGAGTTACAGAAAGAGAGGGGAAGAGAGAGAGAAATTTTCCATCCCCTGGTTCACTCTCCAAATGGCCACAATGCTCAAGGCTGGGCCAAGCCACAGCCAGGAGCCAGAAGTTTCCTCCAGGTCTCCCATGCTGTTGGGCCACCCTCTGCTACATTCCCAGGCATATTGGCAGGGAGCTGAATTAGAACTAGAGCAGCCAGGACTCAAACCAGCACCTAAATGGGGTGCCATCATCAGAGGCTGCGTCTTTACCCACTATGCTACAACATCGGCCCCCAAGCATACTTTATCAAGCAAGCTAGTTATGAAAAATAGCTTTCAAAACAATTTTTAAAATTTCTGTTGTTTAGGAAATAATCATCAGGCTATTTTTCTTATCCTAGAGTGTTTTTTTTAATAAAAAAGTCTCAGGCATAGTCCACAGTGGTTAACAACTCCTGAAACTTGATTATCTATGCCATTTGCTTATTTAATTAAAATGGTCTAACCCATCCATACAAACAGAGTCATACTGATTTATTTTTAATAGCAGAATTACAAGGGTTCTAAGTCCACAGGTTTAACTGCAGGGATGGACAGTCTTCCAAAAGTTAAAGTTTCCACAGGTTCCAAAATATACCCACAGCGTGGCTTATCTGATAGGGTGGGCAGAACAGACCCTTCTCATGCGTGTATGCTCCAGGTAAAAGTATCACTATTTAAGTGAGTCTCAGTCCTAGAAAATCCGGAGTCCATGCACATCAAATTGGAGAAATCAGAAAAGGGCAACCTTTTATGACTAACAAATCACCATAAATTCAGCAGCACAACACAACACCCATTTACTAAACTCACAGTCCCATAGGGCAAAGCTCTGTCTGGTATGGCTGTGTTCTCTGCTCATGGCTGAAATCACAGTAGTGTGTGGACTGAGTTCTTGTGTGGAGGCTCCAAGCTGTTCATTCTGCTTCCAAAACATTCAGGCCATGGGCCAAATTCAGTTCCTTGCAGTTGTAGAACTGTGCACCTTGCTGGCTCTCAGCCAGGACTGCTCTCCCCAGCTCAAGGTCACACACGTTCCTTGGCACACGGCCCCCTCCATGCTCAGGCCAGCAAGGGTGTGTCGAGCCCTTACTGTGTCTGAATCATGGATTTCCTCAGACTCAGATTCGAAGGGCCGTGTGATTAGATCATCTCCCCACTGTCGACTGGTTTAGTTGTTTCATCATACCTCAGCAGCACCTAGATTAGCTTTCACGGAATAACTGGGAGAAGGTGTGTGTATCCTGGGACCAGGAATCTTGAGAGCCGCCTTGGAACTCCACCCATCACATCAACAGAGACTATGGGTCCTCAGCTCCAACCACAGGGGCCTTCTGCCTTTCTCCGGGAAATAATTCCTCTGAACCCTGGGTCGTCGGCTCAGCGTGGATGGGCCTGAGTCTCTCTTAGCATCCCACCACCAGAGTGGTGAGGAAATCCAGCCAGACAGCCTTCTTCTCGTTTCTTTCTCCATATCGAAATACCCGCAACAAAAACCCCCCTCATCACCTCATCATCAGTGCTGTACGCCCAGTGCCAACTTAGTTCATGCAGAACTGAAAAACATTTCTTCTTACCACTCCCTCCACTGTTCCCCTACCCCATACTACTGGCCATAAACAGCAACACCAAAGTCCTTAGAGCTGCGTTTCTATCTCAGCTAAATCCAGACGTGTGTGCTCCTCAAACAGGTATGCAGTTCCTCAGTCTCAAAACTGACATCCACATCAGTACTCGCTTCAGCCTCGTCCCCTAGAATGACCCATGTCCCTTAGGGACTGTCAAATTCACAAGTTTGCCATATTGGCTATTGAAAATTACACTACCCTCTTTAAAAAGGGGGGAGGAGCAGCGTCCTGGCACACTAGGTTAATCCTCTGCCTGCAGTGCCGGCATCCCATAAGGGTGCCGGTTCAAGTCCCAGCTGCTCCTCTTCCAATCCAGCTCTCTGCTGTGGCCTGGGAGAGCGGTGGAGGATGGCCCAAGTGCTTGGGTCCCTGTACCTGCGTGGGAGACCAGGAAGAGGCACTTGGCTCCTGGCTTCGGATCGGCGCAGCTCCGGCCGTTGCGGCCAACTGGAAAGTGAACCAGTGGAAGGAAGACCTTTCTCTCTGTCTCTCCCTCTCACTGTCTGTAACTCTACCTGTCAAATAAATAAATAAAAATCTTTTTAAAAATAAAAAAAAACTACACTACCCTTCCAATATGAATTACGCGTATTAGTCCCCTCTTGCTGCATCCTTGGCTCATGGTTCCTTCCTTGCATCACTCCGATCTTGGCTACTATCACTTGGTTCCCTCTGGCCCTCCTTTCTCCTACATATAAGGACCCCTGAGATTATAACGAGCCCATGTGGATAATCCGAATAATCCTCCTATCTCAAGACCCCAGATGTAATCACATCTGCTAAGCCCCTTTTGCCTCTGAGGTAACATATTCCCCAGTTTCAGATGTGGACATCTTTGGGGAGTCACTTTTGGCCTACCACACTCCTATTTGTTCAGAACAGTCTTTTGTATCCCAGTAAATACTAAATAAATGAGCAATAAGCAGTCATATCCTGGGGCCAGCATTGTGGCATAAAAGGTTAAGCTTCCACCTGCAGTGCCATCATCCCATTTGGACGCTGGTTAAAATCCCAGCCGCTCCACTTCCAATCCAGCTCCCTGCTAACACGCCCAGGAAAGCAGTGGAAGGTGGCCTAAGTGCTTGGGACCCTGCACCCATGTAGGAGACCCAAAAGAAGCTCTTGACTCCTGACTTCAGCCTAGCCCAGGCCCAGCTGTTGCAGCCATTTGTGGAATGAACCAGCAATGGAAGAGCTCGCTCGCTCTCGCTCTCTCTCTCTCTCTGCCTTTCAAATACAAAAATAAATTTAAAAAAATAAAAGTTATGTACTGAAATTCTACATTCGGGCGAATGTAGAATTATCAAAATTATCAATCTCATTCCAACCATTTCTAGTTAGGAACTATCACCTGGAACAAATGAATTGCACACATTTTATTGTCTAAGCGAAAAAAATGATAAGGGGCAATTTCTCTTTATCTTGAAGCTGTTGTACCCTTTCACCAGTCCACGTCTTCCAAAACTGCTCTCATATTTATCTTTTATTTTGCCCTAAGATATTTGTGCTTCAATTTACTTTTTTTTTTAAATTTTTTGACAGGCAGAGTGGACAGTGAGAGAGAGAGACAGAGAGAAAGGTCTTCCTTTTGCTGTTGGTTCACCCTCCAATGGCCGCCGCAGCCGGCGCACTGCAGCCGGCGCACCGCGCTGATCCGATGGCAGGAGCCAGGTACTTATCCTGGTCTCCCATGGGGTGCAGGGCCCAAGCACTTGGGCCATCCTCCCACTGCACTTCCTGGCCACAGCAGAGAGCTGGACTGGAAGAGGGGCAACCAGGACAGAATCCGGCACCCCGACCGGGACTAGAACCCGGTGTGCCAGTGCCGCAAGGCGGAGGATTAGCCTAGTAAGCCTCAGCACCCGCCTTCAATTTACTTTTAAATGCAGTGAGTACAAGACAGCCATGAGCTGTAGAATGGCTGAAGAAACTGGTGAAGAAAGCAGTGCAAAAAAAAAAAAAGAAAAAAAAAAAAGAAAAGATGAAAAAGAAGTACAATAAGACTCCGTTGCATTACATTTTATGTGCAAATTCTATCTATGTGCCTTACAATGGTTGTTTATTAGCTATTTAATCTTGCTTGCATTATCCAATTGATTTATTTCTCTCTCTCAGAAAATTGAGCACCTTGGGGGAGGAAGGAATTCATTGCAATTAACGGAAATATTTTTCATGTAACAGCTTTTCACTTAATATCAGGGTTTTCAGAAAAGAATTTGAGTTGATATAAGAGGGTTAGGTGTGTTTGCTTTTAGGCGACTGAGCAGCCCATACAGGTGGTTCACCCAGAACAAAAGAACTCTCTTCTTCAGAAAGGAGTTCTGACGCCTCCACTGATCTAGACAACTGCTGGCATTTGTTAAATGACAGGTTTTCCAACTCCTACCCATCAAGACTTCAAAATTCCTAGGGTTGAATTTCAACCAGAGCACCCTGTTGTGGTTATAAAATATGTGCATGGAGTTCAGTTTTGATTAAACCCCTTTCTGTATCACAGGCTCCGAATAAGCCTTCTGCTGAATGGTCAGATGAATGAGCACGAAGCAAAGGCCGGTTTTAGGCATGGCATTCCAGCAAAAGCAATCTACTGCCAGTGCTCCAGGATCCTGTGATCAGGAAAGGAAAATTACATGCTAGGAGTCAGGAGCCCCTATTCACCTCTCTCTAACCACATGAAGAGAAGTTCCTCGGTGGTACCATAATATAGTGGTGGAACAGCATGATTCTACTTTTTGGTGTCATGGGTTGAAATCAACTTTAGAAAATAAAGCTCAGCTCCTTCTGTGATTTTTTTAAAAAGAGTCCTGCAGATATTTTCAGGAACTTTGTCATGCTCAAATTTTAACTAAACTCATTGATTGTTTCGATCAGCTCTTAACAAACTAGAACTGGTCTGGGAGCCACCATATATACATAATCCTTACATACCTCTTTAAACTCTGAGAATGACCTTGGGAGTGTCAGATGCCCCTTTGCATCATCACTTGCAGCACTAACTGGGGGAGGCCACATTCACATCTCTAATGCACCTGCCCCCAGAAGGTATCTCTACTTTTTGAGTTCCATCACCCCAAGAAGATAATGAAGTTTGTGTCGCTCCCCCTCTTCGTGGAGGAACGACACAGGACCCTGCGCTGTTCTTTCGTCTGCTCGGCCCTCCCCGGGTTTGCTGCTGGTTCTTCCCGGGTTGGCTACTATCCCTTCCACCTCCGTGGAAGGGCAGTTCCCCCTGGCCACATTCCCCACTTCCGCAGGGGAGCGGCACACCGCCGGCCGGGTCTCTCGGGGGCTGCACGGGTGTTCCTTCAGCTAGATGTTCCCCTTAGATGTTCCCCATAGATGTTCCCGGTGCATGCCGTCTCTCTCCTCCTATATAGTCCTCCTCCGCCAATCCCAACTCGGCTGCCCACACGCCGAGCACGCCGCTCTCCTCCAATCAGGAGCAGCTCCTGCAGCTTGTCAAGTTGGTGAGAGGCAGCTGGGTAGAAGCTGTTTACTCCTCTCCCAGCGCCATATTGTGGGAGAGCAGATGCATAGAATAAGTCTTAATTCCAGTAACAGTCTAGTCCGAGTTGCTCCCCACAGTTTGCTGGCCAGGCTTGTTGGTAAAAAGGCCATACAGACAATACAGACAAGAAGAGGAGGAGGGGAGATGGGGAGGAAGAGAAGGGGAGGAAGAAAGTCACTGTTACCACCCAAGGAGTCATGTGATCCATGATACTATGAGGATTTGCTAAGCTTTTTCCTAGACCCCTAAGAAGTCAAAGCCCTTTGTACCAGGAGCCCTATGTTAAGGCATGAATCAAATGACTTCAGATTTCTACCATAACTCCCCCACCCTCTGCCTATCAGCCCTCAGCCATGAGAAGACAATGGTTTGCCACCGATTGTTATTTCTGGGAACTCTACTTGTGTTCCCAAGACCAAGGGCTAGGTGAGAAAAAGAGGATGAATACTAGGTCAGAGCTCATGCTAAACCTAAAAGGCACATGCGTGATTGTGTCTTTATGTGCGCGCACACACACATAAGCCTTAAGAACCATTCCCACTACATTTCACAAAAGAGATTCTGAATCCCACATTTATTGTCTCAAGACTCCAACCACCAAGGCATAAGCTTTCACACACTCTCCCTCACAACAGCTGCTCTGCAAAGTCTCTAGAAACTTTGCATATTATTTGTCCTTCTCCTGTCTCTTGTCTATAAAACCTAGTTCCCTTTGTCCTGGGGTGTCACATTTCCCCTTAGAGCCTGGGAATTCTTGCAGAATCTGCAAAGTCACTTTCTAGAGCACAGCGCTCCATGTTCTCAGGGCACTTACTCAGAGACACTGACTTCTTTAGTACACACTGTCTATTAACACATGCCATCGCAGCATGTAGTACACATGTGCATGCACACACACGTACAGACCTGTGATTAGTTTTCCCTCACTTAATCCGTATAAAAGTAACATAGGTAGGTTGTAAGAAAAAAATCAAATAATAGATAATAATTGATGATGGAAAGAAACAGTCTCTTACTTACCTCTAGTGCCTGCCTCTTCTAACTTAACTGTGTCTATCTTTCAATTTTTATACTTGTTACCTTTAAAATACTAAATAACATGCAGATGAGACTGCTGAATTTATATTTAGCTCATTGTCTCCCAGAAATTAAAGATGAGGATTTAATTAACTCCTTCAACCATCCTCTCCTCCCCACCACCTTCTTCCTTAACACAGTTGATATACTATCACTTTTATTTCTTTGCTTGCTTATCTTTAATTACTTTGAATAATATACTGACGCCTCAATTTCTTTCTTACGTAGCAGGTTCAATTTTCTCAAGCCATGTTCTTAGGAGTAAAAAGGATTCGCTTTCTTTATTTTCTGTAACTGAAAGACCACAGTTCACCAGCTGGCAGAAACCTTAATCATTGTTGATTCCAAGCAATCTCCGTCATTTTACATCTAAACCATATAAAGACAAATTTAATTCCTTCCTCCACACCCGCTGTTCCAGGGATGGCAATTCATTTCCAGGGGATTTATGTGGCACCAGAGCACTGGTGTCAGAAGTACAGAAGTACCGTCTACCATTGACCTCTACCCTACTTGACATCTCCTGATCTTTAGCCATCAGCACCTCTGTGGACATCCACTGAGCTGTTCAAGGCACCACCTTGTACTCCGGCTATGTGTTCATGTGGTCTGCACCATCTGACCAGACATCCTTGTCAAGTCTGCTAGCCACCTTAACCCTCTGAGCCCCTATTAGGGGTGTAAACAACGTCCCACTGTCTTCTGGGACTGTGAGGGACACAGAGACCTCCGCAGGGCTGTCTGAGGCTCTCTGTGCCTTGGCCAGTCTCAGTACCATCCCCAGTGGAGAGCTACGGCACCCTTCTGCTATGGACACTGCTGTGGGGCCTGCTGCCTTCCAGAAAGAACACTGCTCCTTCCTCCTCTTATGCTTTTAAAATCTACCCCTCCCACCCCGGATTGCTTTCCCTTCAACACTCCCATCTCTAAGTGCTTTCCTTACTTCAGGCAAACCTCTTTGCCTGATCCCTTCAGAGAAGTTCCTCTGGATCCTCAATACCTCAGTACGAAGCTTTCAGAATTCAATGACATATTTCTTTCTCTCAAAAATCAACTGAGTTTCAAGACAAGAATTGCAAAAACATCCTTAGACTCTCAAAAGCCAACAAGTTAATTGATGCATGTAACTATGCCGGCCTCCTCTAGGTCATAAGGTTCAGCTTAACATAGTATCGTTAACAGGGAAAGAAAAATCTCTGGATTAAAAACACCAAAAAAAGGTAGGAGAACGTGGGGAATTGCCGAATACTCCCTTAGCTCGGGTTCAGTGACAGAAGTCAGTGCTTCAGTTCTACTCTGTGTAAAGTATTGCTATTAGCATCCCTGTCCTTAACATCTCCTTTGCTCCTTCTTTTATGTTATTAATCAGTTACTTTTCAGTCTCAATCAACTGCTTGGCTTAAAATATCTTAAACAAACATAGTCTTATTTACTCAAATATCAGTAAGTCCAGAGACAGGCAATCCTTAAGATAGAATAGATAATAATGTTATCAAAGACAAAGACTGTCATCTCTCTGGGCCATTCTTGGTATGTTAGCATGTTGTTCCATGGTTGCAAGATGACTGTGGTTCCAGGAATTACACGAGTGATCTAGGCAGGCCGAATGGAGACGAGAAGGGAACACAAACACAGGAGCCAGCTGCTTCTGTTTCCTTTATCAATAAAGCAGATGGTGTATCATATGGCTACCACCAGCTGTGTAGATGACTAGGTAAGTGTCTATATTTACAGCCTTTATAGTAAAGACAGAAGACCGTGAAGGAGGTTGAAGGTACTCATTGAGTAATGCAATTGATGGTGTTTGCCAAAGTCCTACCTTGGGCTTCTCAATATCCATCCAAGTGTACACTGTTGAAACCCACGTCACCCTGTCACCAGCAAACTCAGAGACCACAGCACTCATGCAGCAATTGCATCAAGCTTGTAGTCCACAGTCCCTGAGCAACGGTCCATCCTCTCTGCCAGACACAGATGGGTCTCCTTGGGGCCAGAGAACCTGCAGCCAAGAAAAAGTACACACGATATACAATGGAGGAGAAGAAACAGAACTGAAAAAGAATTAATTTGAAAACAAAACAAAAACAAAAAACCAGTAAAACCAAAACAAGACAAAACCCATCCATCTAGGAAAGGCAGAATGAGAAGTTTACAGAGGTTACTGCTCCATTCAGACATCAAATCCCATTAGAGAAAGGCTCCCTGGGTGAGGCTCCCTGGGTCCTTCTGCTGTCCCTGGCTCTGCTCCCTAGGAAACTCTTTTTTTTTTTTTTTTTTTTTTTTTTTTGACAGGCAGAGTTAGACGGTGAGAGAGAGAGAAAGAAAGAGAGAAAGGTCTTCCTTTTCCATTGGTTCACCCCCAAATGGCCGCTACGGCATGCTGCGCTGATCCGAAGCCAGGAGCCAGGTGCTTCCTCCTGGTCTCCCATGTGGGTGCAGGGCCCAAGCACTTGGGCCATCCTCCACTGCCTTCCTGGGCCACAGCAGAGAGCTGGACTGGAAGAGGAGCAACTGGGACAGAATCCGGCGCCCCAACCAGGACTAGAACCCGGGGTGCCAGCACCGCAGGCAGAGAATTAGCCAAGTGAGCCACAGCACCAGCCAAGAAACTCATTCTTGACCATTACCTTCCATGATGATTTTCATTTCATATTTAACAGCAGAAGATGAGGTGACAGATGTGGCTTTCCTCTGCTGATGTGTGAATAATCTATAGTCCAGAAGGCCCTCCCCCTGAAGGAATTCTGATTGGAAAGCCTATTGGCCTGGACAAGACAGGTCAATGACAGTTTCGCTTTTTGAGTGTTTACTTTATAATGCTGCAGAATAAAAGAAGGGCCAACTCCTGTTTGACTGCAGGACTACCATGGACATCAACGCTCTGCTGGGACCTCACATTTTTCTCTGAGTTCATACAGCAGTGCCCCCTTACCCACAGGTTCACCTTTCACAAGTTCAGTTAAACACAGTAAATGTGGTCCAAAACACTAAGTGGAAATTTCTAGAAATACACTATTAATAAGGTTTAAATAAGATTTATTTGTCTACTGTTGCAGTTGTCCTACTTTAATTTGTTGTTGTTAACCTCTTAAGAGGGCCTAATTTGTGAATTAAACATTATCTTAGGTATGTATGTTTAGGAATAAACATGGTGTATATAAGATTTAGTGCTATCTGTAATTCCAAGCATCTGCTGGGGAGTTAAGAGTGTACCCCCATGGATTAGGGGCATCTGCTATATTCTACTCCTCATATATAGCTGTGGAGCCCAAACAGGCACCTGTTCCTTAAGACTGCCCTTGTTTGTAGCCCTTACTCCTGTCTAATGCCATGGTTTGATGTAGAGCCTGCAGTCTCTAAGATTCTGGGCCCCTTCCCTTCTACATATTCTCATTCTCTTCCTATTCCCCAGAAATTCACTGAACTTTCTTATCCACAGGTGATCTACTTTCCTTGCCCTTATCCTGGCCTTTACACTATAGGTTAACTACTTCTTTTGTCTTAGTCTGTTTTCTATGCTATGAAAAAATACCTGAGACTGTGTAGTTTTTAAAAAATGGAAGTTCGGGGACTGGCGCTGTGGTGCGGTGGGTTATAGCCGCGGCCTGCAATGCCAGCATCCCATATAGGTGCCCGTTCGGGTCCCAGCTGCTCCACTTCCGATCCAGCTCTCTGCTATGGCCTGGGAAAGCAGTGGAAGACGGCCCAGTGCTTTGGCCTCTGCGACCACAGGGGAGAAGCTCCTGGCTCCTGGCTTCAGATCAGCTCAGCTCTGGCTGTTGCATTCATTTGGGGAGTGAACCAGCAGATGGAAGACCTCTCTCTCTCTCTGGCTCTACCTCTCTCTGTAACTGTCTTTCAAATAAATAAAATAAATCTTTTAAAAAAAAAAAAAGTTCATTCTGCTCACAATTCTAGAGGCTGAGCAGTCCAAGGCATGGCATATGCTGGGCAGCAAGCAGGGATCTTGTTGCAGGGTAACACAGTGCACAGCACCACGTGGCAAGCCAGAACAAGCACCTCGTCTCTTCTTGTAAAGTTACGAATGCTCTCTTGAGGCCTCCATCCTCATGATCTCATCTAATACCAAATACTTCCCAGAGGCCTCACCTCCAAATATCATTAACATCAAAACTTGGAGACTTTGAGTTTTCAATATACAAGTTTTGGGGAATGTATTCAAACCACAGCAACTTTTTTTGGCTCCAGTTGCATGTGGGGACTGTCCGAAGGCAGATGTATTCTCAATCTCCCATCTTCAAACCAATACATGAACTTCATAGAGTATGTCCTGCTATATATCCCACACTAACTAGCAACATCAAACTGAGGATGCGGTCCAAGTCAAAAGTAGGATTGGGACTCAGTTTACCAAAACTCCAGAAGCTTGGATGTATCATATTTTTTTTCCTGTGAGTTGGCAGGAAGGGGTTGAAGGCATCTGTCTTTATGTCACAGCTATGGGCAGGATTAGGCATTTTTGTCACTAAGGCCTGGGTGAACTCAAGAAAGAAAACAATGGATATGTACACAATGCTGTCCACAATCTGTGTAATTTATCTCCAACAGCTAACCTATCAGTCATTCTCTTTCATTACTTTTTAATCCAGTTACACAGTTTCATGCCTGCCTGTAAAACAATACAAGGATCTGTAGAGGAGGAACAGAATTGAAGTAGTCTATGGAGTTTATAAATCCAGCCCTTGTGATTGGAACAGAGTTTGACAAATGGGTCTCCTGGAAACTCCTTCTTTCATTAGCAATGTTCCCATGGCAACATGAAGAGCGGGTCTGATTTTAGGAGAAACTAATCTCTAAATTTGAATTCCCGTGATACCTAGATAAAGAGAGGAGATAAGAGAGACTTTCCGCATAATTATATTTTAAGTTTCTAGGACTGTAATCTGTGTATTGTTCCAGCTTCCGACTTCCATCTCACAAAGGTAACTGGGAAGGGGTCTGAATGCTGGACGCAGATCCTGGCTCATCATGGTCAGAGAATGTCACAGATTGTCCAAAACTCCACAGGACGCCTGAGGGGAAAAACAAAGGTGCTGCGGGCAACTGGGGGTGAACTGTTTAACCTCCTGCTACGGGAAAGTACCCAGCAACAGTAGAGAGTTGGAAGGCACAGCTGGCAGCCTAGAAACCTCTGATCACTCCCACCCTGGGAAGCCAGGCCTCAAGCATATAGAGCAAATTACATTCCCTCCTTCCTGCAATGAAATCTAAAAGTTATTCATTCTTTTTTAAATTTATGTATTTATTTATTTGAGAGGTAAAGTTACAGAGAGGGAGAGACAGAGAGAAAGGTCTTCCATCTGCTGGTTCACTCCCCAAATGGCCACAACAGCCTGAGCCAAGAGCTTCTTCCGGGTCTCCCACACAGGTGCAGGAGCCCAAGCACTTGGGCCACCTATTGCTTTGCTAGGCCATTGCGGAGAGCTGAGCTGGAAGAGAATCAGGTGGGACTTGAACTGGCACACATAAGAGATGCCAGTGCCACAGGTGGCAGCTTTACCTGCTATGCCACAGTGCCAGCCTCTTCATTTTTATTTTATTTGAGAGACAGAGAGAGAGAGAGAGAAAGTGCCCATCTGCTGGTTTAGTCCCCAATTGCCTCTAATAGCCCAGACTGGGCCACATCACAGCCAAGAGCCTAGCACTTGATCCAAGTCTCTCACATGGGTGGCAGAGATTCAGTACTGTTGCCCCAGGGGGCAACCGCTGCCAGTTCTTCCAGCCATTCCACATTTGCTTTCCATCCCTGGCACACCCCCCCCCCACACACACACACACCCACTCCACCAGCTCTGACCTTACTGGCTGCTTTCCCCTACAGAAGTCTAGCTTCTCAGGTCACTGCTGTGCTTTATATCTTACGTGAAACACTCTCAGTGGGAAACTATGTCACGTTTGCTTTCCTGTGTCTATAAACACCCACATGTATTCATGGTAAGTAAAGTTTTAACAAAACTCCTGTGAGAACTGTACAGATGCAATACCAAGTGAAGACTTTTCCTTTAAACCAGCCCCTGAAAACGTTTCCCGGGTGGCCAGATTGTAAAGCTCTCCAGGTGAGAGTGAGCAACTACTTATTTGCAAGGTAGCACTGGGCACTTATTCCCCTATAGACCCCCGATGGCACATACTTATCTCATTACTCTTTAATGGGTAATAAGACCCGTCTAAAAGAGAAAAGACCCCACAGGAGGAAATTCTGCATGAGACTGTCACAAAGCAACTTAGGCAGAAAATAACAGACTATTAGTGAAACGCCAAACTGGAAAATAAGCACCTGAACACAGTATTTGCAGTGTAAGATGGAGAGGTACAGGGAACTGTTTAAGCTCTAATCCATTTGAAAAAGAACACCAGAAATATCCAAAACAAGGCTGGAGACCCATTAGAGTTTGCCAAGTGCTTGCTTTCAATTAGTTGAAGTATTTTCTGCTCAAGCTTAGATTTTTTTTGTTGCAGATTCTCATAATTATGTCAGTTTTCCCAGCAACTAATAATTTTTCTTAAGCAATGTGTGTGTTTGTGTGTTTTCTGTACAAGGAAGAACTGGTTGGTAGTTCATGACCCTGCTTATACATGGTCAAGATGGCAACAGCCCATTCCTGGAAGGTCCCTGCTAACTGCTGCTTTGGTTGCCTTTTCACACCTGCAATACAAACTGTTCAGTCAGCTAAAATGCATAACAAGTGACCTGGTGCAAATTACAGGAATTTGCAGGACAAGGTCCAGAAAGCACTCGGCCGAATGCCTGTGCACTTCTATTAGACAACCCACAGATTCTTCTGGGAACAGGCCAGGGGCCCCTCTGACAGTGAGCATTTCTGAGCCAGGGCATCTTCCAGCCCATCTCAAAGTACAATGAGAGCATTACTTGAGAAGTGAGTCACTTCCAGGGCTGAGGAGTGGCTGTGTTTTTAATTTGTCTATTGAACTCCAGTCACGATGAGTAATCATCCTATGGAAAATATCAGTGCTTCAGCAAAATGTCAATACCTGAAGCAGAGAGAGTAGTTCATGGGTTTTCTCACAGACTCAGGCGTGCCAGGTTTTCAACGGCAAAGTAAAAATGCCCACAGACCCTTTACAGCCATGATCATACAAAAGAACAGTGACATTCTGGCTCCCAGACTTTCTGTTTCCTGTTCCTGATTTCTCTGCTAACCACACTAAGATATAATCATAAATATGCTCTCGATTGCTAAGATGTATAAGAGAAAGGAAAATGGAGTCTCGTCGGCCTTTCATTTCCCATAATTGAATTCCTGCTTGTACTGATGCTCTCAGCACAGTGAGACAGGGACCTGAAGCTTCCTGAACACTTAACTGTATCTGACCGTATGTCCAAGGCTTCATGTATTTTATGGCCATTAATTCATACATCACCCCTGGAGATATGTGATTTACTTCAGCTTTACAGATAAAGAAGATATTTGGCTTTCCAAGGTCACAAAAAGAGTAAGTTCTGCATCATCTGTCTGACTTCAAAGACCACACTCCTCTCATGACCTTATTACTTGAACCAACCCAAAATATTATCTAAAATTGGTGAAATGGTGTTTTTTTTCTTTTTGACCCACCTTTGAGATGACCCTGTCATCGGCTGTGCTCTTGCAGATTACACTATGTTACATTAAGCCATGAACAATCAAAGGAACTCATTGTTTTGTTCTTTATTTTGTGTGTGTGTGCGAGCAGCTTGCCACTTTGTTTTATAGATTGAATCCAAGATTAATTCTCAGTCTATTTCTGAGATAACCCAAAATAATTTACAAGCTGCAGCACCACGTAAAACATGACATTTACATCAGAAATAGAACTGAGGTGGTCAAAAGGAACTAATCCATTCACCCAGTTACTCAACAAATCCATATTAACATCCACATTCACCAGGCACTTCTCTGGGAGTCATTGTGGCAGGATCAAGATTAACCCATTATTACTCTCTAGTACTGCATAATACTCTGGTACTAAGGGGAATATGACAAAGTGGGCATTTTCTAATAAGTTAAAACTATAAATTTCACATGAGAAGTGTAAGATTCCTGGAAGAAAAAATAAAGTCATCCATATGGATCTTGATGGAAAGGGCACTCAGTAGCCTCGCAGGGAAAATCAAAACTACCAGTTTGCAAAGGACAAGACATGTTACTCAACTGGACAACTTTTCAATCGATCACCCATACACTTACGCTTTATAGGAATTAATGTCTTGGTCATCAAACAACATGGATCAATAACTGGCACAGAGAAGCATTTCTGAACCATCAGACAATAGCATACATTTTCTTTTTTTTTTTTAAGATTTTTTATTTGAGAGGCTACGTTACAGACAGTGAGAAGGAGGTCTCTATTTGAGAGGTAGAGTTATATATAGATAAAGAGATAGGTCTTCCATCCGCTGGTTCACTCCCCAAATAACTGCAAAGGCCAGAACTGGACTGATCTGAAGCCTGGAGCCAGCAGCTTCTTCTGGGTCTCTCACACGGGTGCAGGGGCCCAAGTGCTTGGGCCATCTTCTACTGATTTCCCAGGCCACAGCAGAGAGCTAGATTGGAAGAGGAGCACCCGGGACCAGAACCCGTGCCCATAGGGATGCCAGTGCTGCAGGCAGAGGATTAACCTACTGAGCCACAGCACTGGCCCCGATAGTACACATTATCAACCCTCACATTATACTGGGGAAAAATATCTCCACCCCAGAAAATTTGTTTCTCAAAAATGAATTCAATAAAAGATGATATCAAACATCTACTTTTAAAAATGCTATGGTACACTTTCAAAAGCCAGAAAATGCAGTAGGTATAAAATCCTCAACATGAAACACATACACTAGATACTATTTGTAGTTTGTGTTTTGTAGGGTTTGGTTGACAACTCAAGACAAAGAAAGAGAATGAAACTACGTATAAAGGCACCATTCATTTCCTTGCACATCTTGATTATTACAATTTCCTTTCTGACTCTGCCTACTTTTTCCTAACTTGCAGGTGAGGAGACGTAGAATATATCTTAGTTCCTTCAGAAAGTGCAGGAAAATACTATAGGACAGAAGTAATACAATGGCAACATGAAGTCTGTGGGAGTACCTAGGAAAGTCAGTTTTCGATTCTCTTCTTCTTAAAACATGACCCTCTTTCTTGACCTCTTCCTATTTGATATTCTGCAAAAACATGGCATTTTTGACAACCCCATTATTTTTGAAACTCTGTCTTTACAACTTTCAGGAGACAAGTGCTCTAGTGCTGTAGTGATTATCTGCTTCCCTTTTCAACCCCTTCACTCCCACTTGTCCTGGTTTGTCTCAAAAATACCTGGACTGTTACGCCCCAGTGCCCTTGACTAAAGCAAAGACATTTGACCCTCTACCCTGCTCAATCTAGACTCCTCTGAAGGAAACTTATTCATTCTTATAGTAGGAAAACTCCCTTTCACAGAGCTGCAGCTCGTACTGTGTCATCAGAGCTGCCAGGAGATACTTACTAGGCTTCTCTGCAGCCTCTCATGGCAGAAACGGTGCACATTTTCCTACCCTGTGTGCCTCAGCCTCCACATCATGCCATCGCGGCTCTTCTAGATAGGCAAATTGTTTGCCCGTGGAAGATCGTGAACCTCTTTGAAAATCCAATAGTGACACCATGTCTCTGTGGTGATCATGAGTACCCAGATCCCCCAGCTGCCATGCCTGGAGATAGAGCTGCTGCACTTGCACCCAGTCACAGGTGGTTCCCACACAACAACTGAACACAACAGGAATAATAAACACAGCCATTTCTGGAAGACTAGGGCCTCCTCTGATGGGCACTTTGGCTTGATGCTACTGCCTGAATGGCCCCTCCAGAACTCGTGTTGAAATGTAATTGTCATAATGACAGTATACTGGTCATCAGGGCTGGTAAAAGATTAAGGCCTTTATTGTGGGAATAGATCAGTTATCCCAGGAGTGGGTCCCTGATTCAAAGGACAGGTTCCTCTGTCTGTCTCCCACATGCTCACTTACCCTTCAGCCATGCAACACAGCACAGTGGCCCTTGCCAAATGCCAGCATCATTCTGTTGGAGTTACCAGCCTCTGTAAATGTGAGCCCAATAAACTTTCTTGATGATAAATTATCTAGTCTGTGATATTCTTTCATAAATGCAGAAAACAGACTAAGACTCTATAAGATTTCCTAATGGCTTGGCTGAAAATTCCATACATGACACAGGATTCTAAGAAACATCCACCAAAACTCCCTCCCTTCCTTCCTCCCCCTCTGTGAAGGCTTTCTAGCTCCATCCCCATTATCTCCCACAGGCGTTTCCCCTAAGACATCTCTGCTTATTGAGGGATTCAGACTAACAGGATCCTCTCCTCAGTTAAAGTCACCCAAACACTTCCATAAAGTTGGACCCACAACTGTGGATGTTCATATAGCCCCTTAGTCCATGCATGGGTCTCATCCTACATTTGATATTTAACATGATTTTGTCATTCATCTTTCTGCTTGCAAATGTCTCCCTCCCAGGCCATTTTTCATAGTCCTTCCAGAATTTTTTCTGAAAAGAAACAAAACTTCTTGGCATCACTCTCCTGTGTATAAACTGCCAAGTGCTTGACATCACTTATATGCAGGTTCACTGAGCGGGGCTCTCTTTGCTTTGCCAACTTTGCTCCTTTCCACACTCATCCCCCCCTTCACCCACAAAGAGTTTCTTGTCACTCTCATGTTGCTCCTATATCATAAGGTGACCTATTCTACCAGTCAAAAAATATCCTTCTTCTTTTAGCTCCAGTTTCAATGCTGTTTCCTTCAAGTCTTCTTTCTATCTTTATCTCAGTGTTCATCATAAATAGGTTTTATAAGGAGCCTGCCACAGTACATTGCAGATTCCACAGAAGACTATTTATTAATCATTCCCTCACCCACAGGGCAGTGCATTTCCCACAGTAAGTGCTCAGTAAGTAGTCATTGACTTGAGCGATACCCAAATGCATACAGAGTAGACTCGAAGTTTATCACACTGGCACTCAAGGGCCTCCATAATCATGCACCACACAGTATTTGCTCAAACCATGACAGAGCAATCTTCAACACATGAGTGATTTTGTGCTGACAAACTGACCACTACCCAACATCTGGTAATCAGCCTCAGAAAGTAGACCTTTCCCATCAGCCAAACTCATGAATGTGATACAGAAAATCAAAAGGACAGTTTACTGTCTTATACTAAGAAATTACTGTAGAGACTACATACTTGAAATGTTCATAATCAGTAATTACCTTTCTGTAGACAAATCTAAAAGGAACAAGTTATTGTCCAAAGGATACTTGGTAAGTATAGAAAAATTGGAATCATTAAATATTTAATAACATCATGTATTCATCTAGTTGAATATCTATTCGAGCTTCGAGCCTGGCATGTTCCCTAGGCCATGCTTTTACCAATGAGACCAGAAGACCAGAAATCATTTGGCTTAAACTTCTTCCCTGACACAGCTTCGTGAGGCAATCAAATTTTGTCTGGCAGACTTCTAAGACTGACTAACCCTGATTGTTTTCTGTATGCTAATTTTATGAATTCTTCTGTCGTTGTTTTTTTCCAGTGTAATCCCCTGGGCCAAAACTACAGCCTGGCATTTAAAATGACCTTGGATAGCTATGCTCTGCCCACTCTGTATTGGTGACCCTATTTCCTCAAGTTCTTGGACTTGGACATCACTGTGGCTCCTTGTTACTCTCTAAGCATCTTCCACAGGGTTTCCATCATGAATGGTCTTCTATATTCTTCCTGAGAACACACCTCACTCCACTTTGCATGATATATACTTCCTATTTAGATACTCACTACCTTCCCCATCCCTATTCTTCCATGGCCTGCCCACACTTCAAGAATCAGATTGGACTGCAGTTCCTGGGTATTATTGCCTCCTCCAATCATTCCACCCCATTGGTGAATCCTCCCTTGGAACACTCATTCATACTGAATATCATGTATTGGTCATTAAAAAAAAAAGATTTATTTATTTATTTATTTGAAAGAGTTACACAGAGAGAGAAGGAGAGGCAGAGGGAGAGAGGGAGAGAGAGGGAGACAGAGAGGTCTTCCATCTGCTTGTTCAGAGGCAGAGAGAGAGAAAGAGAGGGAGAAAGAGAGAAAGAGGCCCATATGGGATGCCAGCACTGCAGATGGTGGCTTTACCCACTACACCACAGCATCGGCCTCATGTATTGGTCACTTTACCCTGTGCTGTGCTTCTTTTTTTACTCTATTGAGTGGGAATATCACATATCATCAGCTAAATTATGCCTTAAAAAGCAGCAGTTCAAATAAGTATCCTACAAGAGCACAGAGAAGGCAGGCGTTTCCAACATCCCCAGCCTGGACATTTCTTCCCTCATGACACTGTTCCTTCTTACCAAGTCCTCCAACCCTGTCACTCTGCTCACTGATTATGATCTGTTTTGCAAAGTCTACTGTTAACTCCTACGGGCCCCACCTCCTGCCTCCTCTCCCCCATTTCTCTCTTGCTCCATCCTCTAGCTTTTATTGCCATCTTAGAAGCCCTTATGGTCCTTCCCAATCATCTGCTTCCCATCACTCATCATTTCCACAAAGCACCCTTGCCATCAGGAACCTCAGCTCCAGGCTGTCCATCTTCCACCCGACTCCATGCTCTTGCTGACATGCTTCCCTGGGAGCACCTCACTCTCATCCCAAGCCCAGCTGAGGCAGAACCACCACTGAAGAGCTCACATTCATCACCGTAACTGTACCTCTGAAGCAGCAGAAAGTTACAAGGTGTCCAACTCCATTGTCTTTCAGGGGTGGTATCTGAGAGAATGCTTCTGGGTTCTGGCACCACATGGTCAACACCTCAGCCAGCACCAAAGAAGCCTCTGGCTAAGCGTTGTAATAGCAGAGATTCTCCAAAGCCAAGGCTAGAGGGATCAGGCCAAGGAGACTCCAATCACAGGAGCAGATTCTAGGACATGGAGAGTGTGAAACACTTTCCAGGACCAGGCGCTCTGCCTGCCATGAAGGACCAGGCGAAGCTCTGGGCATCCCTGATTCTCACCTGTCCATCCCCTGGAAGGAGTGTGACAGGGTCTCAAAGCCGCAGCTTCCTTCTACCTCTTCCTACTTCTCTGGCAGCCACGTTCAAGATTATGGACAAACAGAAAACACAGGGGCCTCAAAGAAGATGCAGAGAGGAGAAAGAGAGGCTCTGTAGACCGCAGCATGGAGGAAGAGAAAGGGAAAAAAAGGCAAGCTTGCCACTTCAGCCTTACTTACACCAGGAAATGCTCTCAGCCAAGCCTACTGTCTGAACAGCTCTACCCCTGAGAACCCAGACGTGGCTGAGTCAACAGGAAATCAACAGAAAACGGTCCTGTTTCTCATGTAGCCATGGGTCATCCCCAAGTGCAACTGGTATACTTCCTGATCTTTTCCTTGGGGAAACTGAGGCTGGAAGAGGGTGCCTCAAAGAAAGGCACACACTTAAAGCTGTAGTTCCCCTCTGAGACTTACTGACGCTTGTTGCTCAGACTTCCCAACAAGTACATGAGTCTGGTTTCTCCTTCAGATGGCGTTGCCAATGGCATCCACGGCTTTGAAATGGTCTTTTTTATTTTCATTTTAACTGAAAGGCAGAGAGCCAGAGACAGACAGACAGAGGTGTTCATCCATTGGTTCACTCTTCAAAGGCCTACCACAGCCAGGACTAAGCCAGCCAAAGCCAACAGCTAGGAAGTACATCTGGGTCTCCTACATGGTTGCAGGGACCCAAGTACTTGAGGCCTGATCACTGCCTTCCAGGATGTGCGTTAAGAAGCTGGATCAGAAGTAGAATGGTCAGGCCTCTGATACAGGATGTGGGTGTCTCAAGCAGCATCCGTCTCAACTGCTGTGCAAAACACACCCCCATGTTTATTCATTTATCATTTTTTTAAAAGAGGATGTATTACAAACTTCCCTGGAGTCACACAGCTAGTAAGAAGCCAGGACTAGAGCTTGGTTTAACCACTATACAATACTATCTCAGTAATGGCCACAGAGAGTTTTTCTTTTTATTACTCTGCACCTACTTTAATGGAAACTTTTCAGAAATGAAGCATACATTTCCATAGATTCAGAAACAGAGAACATTCAACATTGTTGACTTGTTCCTATACCCAAGTCACTGAGCAAAAAGTGATTCCCTTCCAGCAGCAGCTGTCATGGTGTCATCCCAATTTAACTCGCACCACTTCAAAAATGAACTCCTTTTGTCCCCGGGCCTTGACAAGGGGTAAGGACGAGAGGAGACACAGGGGCCTTAGCCTGCCTTCATTGTTTCTTTACACTGACTGGCATCCCCTCTGACAAATGCACACACATGGGCTTGCATATCTACATAGCTGGTTTCCACCCAGTACACTGCAAGTTCTATGCCCTAGTTGTGCACATACAGGCACATTCTTGCATGAACACATCTTGCCAAGAGGGTTGTATGTCCTGAATTTTCTTGGTGGTTCTTTGTGCAGTTTCTTCCCTTATTCTTCTTAGTCATGTATGCAAGCCACATTGAGCTTCTGTGATCCAAGTTTTGTGATAAACCAGATGTTTACTTTCTATTTTATCCTACAGAAGGTAGTTAGATTAAATAAACCTTTTTCTTTTTCATATTATCCTTTTATTTTGAATCTATCTTTAATGCAAATCTGTTTTCTTCCACATGATATAATCTAACTGCTGAAATATTATGATTTTGAGCTTACAATATATTTTATGCTCAATTTTTAACACATATCATGTATGCCCTGGAAAAGAACAATTAGCCAGTTCTTGATTCAGAATTCTTATTATGAATACACAATATCTGATTCCTATGCAAAAATCAGGTTCCATGTCTAGAATTGCTTTTTTAATGCTGTGACTCTGGACTCCACACATTTCACTGGCTCCAAACACCTCTCTACTATTTTGAGACAGTCTCTTTCTCTTTCTATTCTAGTAGCTGTTTCCCAGCTGAAGAGCAAGAGAAATCAGACTTAGGTAACTGTTGGAAAACCTGGTCCAGAGGAGTCCATAAGACTGAGAGGGGAACTAAGGGATTACACGCATGGTTTTCCTGGGGGCAGTGCTTCCTAGGTGGAGCTCTGTGCAACCCGCTTCTATGTCAAAATGGAAGACATGAGGTAGACATTTGGGATGCCACACTCTTTTGATAACCCCACAACATTCAAAGGGACAGAGACGAACTTTTGTTTGTTGGCAAAAGACTGGGACTCTTAAAAGTCACCATTTATTTGAGATCTTTCCTTGATAAGACCCTTGCATTTCTGGGTATGCTAGTATCTTGACTGAGCAAAACCACACATGAACAAAAAGACACACACACACATATATATAAAACATACATTCAAACTTTACTCCAAGCTAGATCTCAGTCAGCAGAGTGATAAATGATTTCTTTTTTTTTTAATTTTTTATTTTTTTATTTTTTTTTTATTTTTGATAGGCAGAGTGGACAGTGAGAGAGAGAGACAGAGAGAGAAAGGTCTTCCTTTGCCGTTGGTTCACCCTCCAATGGCCGCCGCTGCAGCCGGTGCACCGCGCTGATCCGATGGCAGGAGCCAGGATCCAGGTGCTTTTCCTGGTCTCCCATGGGGTGCAGGGCCCAAGCACCTGGGCCATCCTCCACTGCACTCCCTGGCCATAGCAGAGAGCTGGCCTGGAAGAGGGGCAACCGGGACAGAATCCGGCGCCCCGACCGGGACTAGAACCCGGTGTGCCGGCGCCGCAAGGTGGAGGATTAGCCTATTGAGCCACAGCGCTGGCTTTGATAAATGATTTCTTTCTGAGTCTCAGATACTTCTGGACTTACTAACATGGCATTCCCATTCACTTAGGCAATGTTGGCCTAGGAAATTTCTCTCACATTTCTGTTTGTCTTGGTCGCCAAGAATATTTTGTCTTTCTTCACTGGTACTCTCTGAATGCAATGCAAGCCAGAGGCAAGGATTTCACTTGGGGTCCCTTCCTAAAATCTACAGCCCCCATTCATGACTAATGGAGGATAATCCTCACAGCCAGAGACTGATAGCCCAAATTCCTCCCAATTACATTCTGTAAACCCTTCTGCTTCAAAGGCCCTCCAGTTAATTAGTTATAGGGCCCTACTAAAATCATTTTTGGCAGATGTTGTCCAAAATGTAACTGGTTTAAATTCAATTATCTCATAAAACAGGTAAATTTATTTAGAAACTAAAGTAGATCTTCTAATTAATGCATCCTGGCAGTATCAAATTGCTTTGATCAAAACTGTGCTATGGATGGGAACAGCATTCCAGATTTATACGGTCATTCAGGGGAGCTAGTAACAACCACTCCACCAGTTTACAGGCCCAAAGCTGCGTCTCATGCTCAAAAGTGTAATATTTGCAAGGCTTGATGAATCATTTCCTCAAGTATCAGAAAAGCCCCAGAACAATTTCCTAGGAACAAGTCTAGCTTTCTGCATCTCCCCTCCACACACTAGTTGAATGGCTAACAATCCAAGTAGACCGCATACTCTGTAGGCTCACGTTTCATAAAACATTAAACTACCATCTGTTTACTTTTTATTTCCAAATGACATAGTTTCACCATCAATTGACATATTTTCTCTCTTTATATAAGACAGTATCCAAAAACGTAACACCAAATTATCAACTGGTCAATTCACATCGAAACCCGAGGTTAAGAAAAGTGATGTCACTGGATATAATTACTTTTAGGCCGGCACTGAGGCTCACTAGGCTAATCCTCCGCCTGCAGCGTGGCACCCCGGGTTCTAGTCCTGATCGGGGCACCGGATTCTGTCCCAGTTGCTCCTCTTCCAGTCCAGCTCTCTGCTGTGGCCCGGGAAGGTAGTGGAGGATGGCCCAGGTGCTTGGGCCCTGCATCCGCATGGGAGACCAGGAAGAAGCACCTGGCTCCTAGCTTTGGATCAGCACAGCGCGCCGGCTGTAGCAGCCATTTGGGGGGTGAACCAACGGAAAAGGAAGGAAGACCTTTCTCTCTGTCTCTCTCTCTCTCACTGTCTAATTCTGCCTGTCAAAAAAATAATGATAAATAAATAAAATAATTACTTTTAAAATAGGAGAGGGGTAGACTTTGTGATGCAGCAGGTTAAGCCACTGCTTGAAATGCCAGCAACCCTTATCAGAGTGCAGGTTCAAGTCCTAGTCCCACTTCTTCTGATCCAGCTTTCTGCTAATGCAACCTGGGAGGTAGCAAATGATGGCTCAAGTGCTTGGGTCCCTGCCCCTACATGGGAGACCAAAATGGAGTTCCAGGCTCCTGGTTTTGGCTTGGCTCAGCCTCCATCTGTTGTGAGCATTTGGGGGGTGATTTAGTAGTTGGATGGAGATCTCTCCCCCCCCCCCAGTCCAAGCTCTTTCAAACAGATAAAAATGAATATTTAGAAATACTAATAAAAGTATAATTTTTTCATATATGAGGGTACTTCAGAAAGTTCATAGAAAATATAATTCAAAATAAATTTATTTTGGTACTAACAATTTTTAAAATCCATGCATAGTTTTTTTTTCTAACAATACACATTTCCCATGATCCTATGGAAGCATGCTCAGATATATGACCCCATGTTACCTAAAGTCTATTCTTTGAACAAACTTGACACAGAACTGAACCATGTGACCTTGGCCTCTGCACAATTGCCTTCCCGGAGCTACACAGTAGGTGCTCAGCCTTTGGCTTTGATCAAAGGGCACTACAAGAAAAACCTCAGATACCAGATGTCACATTTACTGCAGGAATATTGCCTAAAGACATTGCCCTCTTGGTCACTCAATGTCCCCCTTTACGACCCTACTGTGAAAAGCACTTTGGTATCCATGCTAATACAATAGCTGTGCAGAGAAGCATAAACCTTGTTCAAATCACAGTTGTCACTTACTCTGGGCTGCAATAATGAGTAGGGTCTTCCAGTCCAGGTATCGGTATGACGGTGCCTGGAGGAGCTCCTTAACTCAGGACTTTATAGATGTATTAAAAAGACCAGTGGGAACGATATACTTTATACTATACAGTAAACTTGAACCTCACTCGGTTACGACGACTTGTAATTCCAGACAACACAGCTGTGGTATCAGCCACCATTCCTCAATCAGAGGCCCGTGGAATCCTTCTGTCTTCCACTTGCTCTTACTTGGCTCCCCTGCTGATGAGTGTTTGAGTTCCACACCATTCCTGCCCTACCCGTGTCTGAGCTGCAGTTTGCTTTCTGGTTTCAGGGCACACCTTCCGTGAGAATTTGCTGTGCCCTTGTTTGGGTTTGTGTCCCACTGCAGACTTCTGCAAGTGCCCTCTGCTAAGCTTCTCAGGAGCCCAGAGCCCGCAAGTGCTTCTGACTTCCCTCAGCACCCCCACACCTGCCCATCACTGAAGTAACAGCAGGGTTTACTTCTGCAGCTTTTGCCCGGCCCACTACAACCTTTTCTGCTGAACTCCTCACTGGGCAGAAACGTGAGGCACTAAGACAGTCCCCAGTAAACTCTCTTACAAACAGCCTCCCTGGAGGCTGCAGCCTGAGAAGAATCCTGCTGCATACTTTTATTCCTACGGCAGCCTTGGGGCCCTCAGACTTGCTGTTGAATCCTGGCCTTGCTTCATCCTGCTGTGTGATCTCAGGCAAGCTAGACAACCTCTCTGTGCCTCGGTTTCTTCCCCTATAACTAGTGCTTACCTTGGTAAGTAAGAATTGCAAGTTACTGCTTTGCAAATGGAAGAAGGCAGAGAGGAGAGGAGGAGAGGAGGAGGGAGAAATGGGGAGGGTGGGAGGGAGGGAGAGAGAGAAGACACGATAGATATGTATGTATTTTCTCAGTATGTATTTTTTCCCCTTTGACTCTCAGGAAACTCAGAGATAAATTTGGTATTTGATTTGAGCAATAAAGTAGACAAAATCTTATGACCTATAATTTTGAATGTTTATTTCTCCAGGATCTTTTGTTCCCACTTTCACCTATCCCTAGATAGTAACTTTGAATCATATTTATGGTGCATTTCTAATCATACTTTAATCACTTTTAATCATATTTTTGTGTGCATTTTTATGTGGGTTTTCAGCTTTGCCTGAGGTTTGAGGACTGTCTGGAGACTTTTATGGAATGGGATGTGGTATGTCTATAAATACGTACATTTAGAGTTGTTGTAAGCCACCTAGTAACAGAATCTAGACAGCTGGCTGGCACCCTGTCTCACTTAATCCTCCCAGTGACCCTGAGAGACAGCGCTATGAACTCCATTACCAAGCGGAGGCAATTCAGCGTCCGGAGTGCTTTCCTCGGATCACTGAACCGCTCCCAAGAGTCATACCAGCAACCCAGGGCTTCTGAATCCCAACCCACAGCTTTTTCTTCTGCTACTGAACCGCCTCTCCAGAGTCAGTAGCCAACCAGGTTTGCTCTTGGCCCTGTCAAATAACTGATGACAGCAGCACACGATTCTTGGGCGCCTGTGTGTGACAGAGGTTTTGCATGCATTACCTCATTTTGTGTACCTCACAAGCCAATGACGTAGCAACTGTTAACGCCCTCCTTATAACCCATCAGCTAGGCAAAGCCAGGCTCCCTGGGACACAGGCCAGTGAGACCAGAACTGGGGACTGGACCCCTGGTGAGCTCAGCTCCAGGACTTGTGCTGTCAACCACGATGCTCCAAGGGCACCTGTTCTGTCGCCAAGGGACTCTTCAGGACAGGGGGAGTAGTGTTCAAAGATCTCTGGGCTTGTGTGATGTCGCCATGTGGCCACAGCTGAAGCAGAAAGCAGCAGCAGGCTGTCCCCACTTCCCTGACCTCTCCCCAAAAGGAAGGCGGCTCCGAGCAGGCAGTGGGATAGCCTTCACCACTCACCTGCCGTGTTCATTAAAGTCTTGGGCCTTTGTGATCTCCCTTGGATCAGTGCGAAAGGGTCACAGTCTCAGGCTTTGCGCCCCAGCCTGTTTTCTCCTTTAGGTCCAGCGTGGCTCTGCGATTTCTTGATGCTCTCTTTGCTGCCTGTTGTATTTTTGACAGACGTGGTGCTCACACACCAGCCACTGGCCCTTGGAAGCATCCTGGGGCTGTTTTTGGAAGTCTAATTATTACCTTGAAGTCTATCCTTTTTATCTTTTGCATTTATTCAGCGAGACTTTTACCTTAAGATATGCTTTTAGGTTACAGTAAACAAGGCTAACTATTTCTGGAAATATTCAAAGAAGGACTTGCCTTTCTTTTTCATCTTGAGAAGCGTACCAATTCTTTTAATGTTAATAGGATTCTTTTATTGTCTGGGGTGGCTGTCTCGCTCCCTGACCAAAGCTCAGATCCCCCTTCTTTGTTGCTCTATGCTCCATTCCTAGCCACACCTGAGGGCTGTCCATGCTGGATGCCTTTATCTCAGGCAGCACCACAGCTTCGGGAAGACTTGTTTGTGTTTAGGTTCTTTCAATCATAAAATGAAGACAGTAATTACCCTTTTTACCTCTCAGGTTGTTGTGGGGATTAAATGAGATATCGTGCATTAATGTGCTTTGAAAGCCATATGTTGCCATAAAACTCTAAGTTCACCAGTGTGGTCCCTGGTGCACACTTCTGATAAAGGGCAGGTGCTGAAAGGATGTGCCTGCCTTAATTACAAAGGCATTTGGGTCTGTAGCTTCATTACCTGGAAGAAAAGCAGAAAATTCGGAAACTGTCGTATTGCCTGCCCATCATGAATCAAAGGCACTGGTCTGGAAGCTGAGGTTCTGGTGGCCAGCATCTCTATCCAAACCACTCCTGTCAAGTCTGCAGAGGCTCTGAGAGGAGCACAGTGCTTTGGGTGCATCTTCCTGCACAGTGGCGTTTTTCAATCTTAAAGCACAGGTTGGCAAACTATGGCCCTGGGGACCCAGCAGTTCACCGTCCATCTTTTATGCACCTTGCAAGAATGGTTCTGAATAGTAGATGAAAATTAAAAGGATAATATTTTGGAACATGTGAAAATTGTAGGGGATTTAAATGGTTTCATCTGTAAAGCTTGTAATTTCTTCAAAATGTTTGCGAAAATTTGTTCTCTCTTGTTTTCTAAGTACTTCCATGATGTTCTTGATTTTGTCTTTCAGACCACAAAGGCTAGAATGTGCACTACCTGGCCCTTGTGTGTTGCTATAACAGGAGACATGAGAGTGGGTAATTTCAGAAAGGAAAGAGATTTGTTTTGGCTCCCAGTTCTGGAGGCCGAGAAGTCCAAGACTGGGCAGCCACAGCGGGAAGGACCTCACGCTGCCTCAACTCATGGCGGAAAGCAGAAGGGCTAGCACCGTGCACAAGAGACCAACACCAGAGGCAGCCTCACTGCCCAACAACCCATTCTCACTGTGACAAACCTTAGGCCTTCGCGAATGAAGTGTGTCCATCTTTGTTACCCATCTAATTAATCGTTAGCAATGAATCTCTAATTAATCTAATTAATCTTTGTTAACAATTTAATCATCGTAAGGTTCCACTACCTCTCAACCCTGTTACATTAAGGAGCAATTTCAATACGAGTTTCAGAGGGGACAAACTATAATCAAACCATAGCAGCCCTTTACACAGATAGTTTTCTAACCCATTTATTTATTTATTTCAAAATTAAAATATAAATGTATTTTTGTGCAAAAAAATTTTAGAAAGCTTTTATTTAATAAATATAGATTTCATAGGTACAGCTTTTGGATTATAGCAGTTCTTCCCCCCGTACCCACTCTCCCACCCCCACTCTTGTCCCACCTCTTACTCCCTCTCCCATCCCATTCTTCATTAAGATTCATTTTTAATTATCTTTATATACAGAAGATCAACTCTATACTAAGTAAAAATTTCAACAACTTGCACAGCACACACACACACACACACACACAAAGTATAAAGTACTGTTTGAAGACTAGTTTTACCATTAATTCTCATAGTACAACACAGTAAGGACAGAGGTCCTACATAAGGAGTAAGTGCACAGCGACTCCTGCTGTTGATTTAACAACTGGCCCTCTTATTTATGATGTCAGTGATCACCGGAAGCTCTTGTCATGAGCTGCCAAGGTCTGACCCTTGGGGCAGGCATTTGGCCTAGCAGTTAAGACAACAGCTAGCATACCCACATCCCATATCAGAGTGCCTGGGTTCAAGTGCCAGCTCCACTTCCAATTCCAACTTCCTGGGAGACAACAGGTGATGGCTCAAGTAGTTGGTAGCTCCCATGCTACCCACATGGGAGACCTGGTGTGCCCAGTTCCTGGCTTCAGCCCACAGCTTGGGGCTGTTGCAGGCATTTGGGGAATGAAGGAGCAGATTCATTCCCAAACCACCTGGACCAAGTGTGTTTCTTCCTGCCTCTCCAATAAAAATAAAATAATTTTAAGAAATCATTCTTAAATAAATTGGTCCTCATCAGTGTGAACATTGCCAGGCCACGTACAGAACTAAATTTGTGCAGAGACTCTAACAGAGAGATGGTTTCTTATCCAGAGAGGGCAGAGGCTCAGGAGCTAAAAGAGCAGAGGGAGCCACTTAGGAGACAGGATGAGGACGGGAATAACCAACAGGGAAATGTGACAGAGGAGATGGAGATGTACAAAAGCCAGCAGCAGGAGACCGCGTTCCCCAGTGCCCTTGGCGATGGACCCAGATCTGGCTACAGCCTGTGTGTGATTCTCCCCCAGGCTCAGTCTGGGCACTGGACTCAACATTTCTTGGTCTATGGCTTGCTGCCCCGATGGAGCAGCTGCTATAGTACTGCTGCTCTCCCAGGGGAGACAGAGGAGGGTTGCAGCTGAACTTGACATTTCTGTGCCTCCAGCCACATGCATTCCTTCTCTGCTAGCTGCCAGTCTCTTGCTCTCACCTCCCGGGTCGCTCCCCACCTCAGAGAAGCAGCAGGCTCCATTCTCACACCCTCCCTGCAGGCTTTGGGTCTTTTCTCCCTTCCTGTAGGGTTTAGCTTCATCAAGACCTTTCTCACAGCTCTACACTTACTACGCAACCTGCTTCCTGGGGAGTGGGCTGGGGTCATGAGTACCTCCATCAGTGGTGGGGGAAATGCTGGCAAGTGTGACTGTCTCTTCAGGCAATTTATTTTTTTTTTTTTTTTTTGACAGGCAGAGTTAGACAGTGAGAGAGAGAAACAGAGAGAAAGGTCTTCCTTCTGTTGGTTCACCCCCCAGTGGCCGCTGCGGCCGGCGCACCGCGTTGATCCGAAGCCAGGAGCCAGGTACTTCCTCCTGGTCTCCCATGGGGTGCAGGGCCCAAGCACTTGGGCCATTCTCCACTGCCTTCCCGGACCACAGCAGAGAGCTGGACTGAAAGAGGAGCAACCGGGACAGAATCCAGCGCCCCGACCAGGGCTAGAACCTGGGGTGCCGGCGCCCCAGGCAGAGGGTTAGCCTAGTGAGCCGCAGCGCCGGCCCCTCTTCAGGCAATTTCTTACCTAGGGAAAGACAGAGACAGGACAGAAAAATAGAGACAGGCTCATGCTACAGAGAATCACGAGATCAAAGGCAGAATAATTTCCTTGGCATCTACCAAGACCTAGCGCATTGAGGTGAGTTCTGGGAAAACTGAAAAAGGTGACCCCAAAGACACCGTGATGGTGCTATGATTGTAGGAGACGTCTGAACCTCAAGGTTGAGCAGCCATTGTCAGGGCTTTAGTCTGCAGTTTACATTTGCTCTGTTTGCTGGGCAATATTACAACATCAATTAAGCTTCTTAACATAGCTTTGCTCAGAGTGACAGACCCAGGAGGGCTGAAAAATTGGAGGGAGGTGTGCGGATCTCCAGCACTCCGTGTTGCTAATGGCCTGGGTAAATCCATCCAACCAGCTCCTGATTAAGGAGGACGTGTTCCCGGGGGGCCCTGGGAGAACAACTGAGCCGGATGAAGCCGGCTGAGCGAGCGACAGCCACTTGTGGAACCAAGGACAGAATGCCACGGATGACTTCCGACAAGTGCCCTTTCCCGGGAATGGTCTATTGTCAGAAAGTGAAAGCTTGTTTTGCCACCAGCCCCTTTAGGCGGCAATGAAGTCTTACTGGGTAAAATAACACTGATTAGCCCAGCACTACAGAGAAGCCTCAAGGGTCGGATTTCACATCCCCTTCGGACTTGCTCTCAGGCAGTTAAGCATTCACCAGAAAATCCTTCCTCTTTATGTGGCTTCTTTGGGCGCATCATTTGTGAGCCGGTTTTGCAGACAGGAAACACAATAAACTCCCACACTGTTACTTCTCTTATCTGAGATGCCTCTTAACATTTCCAACTAATCTTTAACATGGTTAATTTCTCCCCAGGCTCAAGCCTCAACCATTAAATTAACAAAAAGATGGAGAGGAGGGTTGGGGGCAAAAATAGATGTCCCTTGTGTTACTCAGCAAGAGTATGCGATTTGGGAGGTTTTTTTTAAAAAAAAAAAAATCCTTCCAGCCCTGCTTATTTTGACAAAACTACTTAACACTTCAAGCAATGAACTACGGGGCATAAAAGTATAATCTGCAGAGAAAACCTTAATCCTCTATAGTAACCTATTTGAATCTCCTCAAACACATTCGGGTGTGTAGGCCTGGAGAATTAAGGCAATTGTTTGATCTGAGAAGAAAGGCAATTAGGGCTCTCTCTTGATCTTTCTGGTTGAATTCTAGTCAGGGGCAGCCACTGTTCCCAGCAGCTCCATTTGAGACCCCTATTATTAGAATAATAGAGGTGAGCTAAGAGTCACACTGCATTTTCATTAGGAGTTGTTGTATCGGGGAGTTCTGAATTGTGATGGGCTAAGATGCAGCATACAAATGATTAGCTAGCTGCAGGGTTTTTGCTAAAACTTCACTGGAAACTTCCTCCTTAACCTGACAAATATTTCAGCAGCAATAAGAAAACTTTCAAAAGCCCAATTCCAATAAGCAGATGACTGTATTGGTTCCCTGCTGAGTTACATGCAGAGATGGGGTGGGGGGAGGTACAGTCCTCTTCAGAATGACATCTCTGAGGGCAGGCATTTGGCCTAGTGGTTAAAACCTGGTTAAGACGCCTGCATCCCACATCCAAGGGCTTGAGTTCAACGCCTGCCTCCAGTTTCCAACTCCATTTTCCAGCTAATGCAGACCCTGGGAGGTAGCTGCAAAGACTCAAGTAATTGGGTTCCTGCTAGAGAGACTGGAATGAGTCCTTGACTTATGGCTCTGGCTCTGGCTCTGGCCCAGCTATTGCAAGCATTAGAGGGGGGGTGAACCAGCAGGCAATTGGAAGCTCTCTCTCCCTCTCGCTCTTGCTCTCTATCATTCTCCTTCTGTCTCTCAAATAAGCAAAAAAAAAAAAAAAAAAAAGTGAGGGGGCATCTCTGAGGCCACTGGCAGTACAAGACAAAGACCAAGAATCTAGTGGAGGTGCTTTCCAGAGAAAACTGGGGGTTCTGCCTTAATGCCTTACTCAGAGCAGCCCCCAAATTTCTAAATAGGCAGAGCACAGCAACAGCAAGAGAGCTGGAAATGAAAATGAGATGTGTTTGCACAGTGTGGTTATGTAAAATTGAATAAAGAGCATTTGTCCATGGCAAAGAATATTAGGGAGTAGCTGCTGGAGACTACAGGGGCAGACAACAAAAGCCTGTCCCAAGCCACTGGCTAGTGCTGTCATTCATCACTGGGCCTTTCCAGGTTCCTGTGGCCCTAGCCTATCAACTATATGAAAGATGGTAGGATATAATAAATATATTATAATAAATGTAATATAGCCACTGGAGGTGACATTTGTCTGCCTTGTCCATTTTATGTGCAGCCCTGCCTTGCAGAGGTGGAAAGCAACAGCAGACAAGAGGAGACAAGCTCCTCTGCTTCCTGCTGAATCCCCTGGGCTCCTGCTATCCTGTTTTAGCATTTAGCTCCCGAACAGGGCCAAGTGCAGGCGAGCCAGCGTGGGCAAGCACGCGGTCAGTCTCCTGTGGGTCCTTCTCTTTGCTTGAGCCCCAGAGTTCCTGCAGGAGGGCTGCCGAGGGGAGGCTGTGTTCTGCTTTCAGGCAGTGAGGTCTGTGGGAGCATAGCTAGGAGTCCAGTCATTTTGAGTCACCAAACAGTAATGGAGAACTTATAAAGAGCCAGGCACTGTGCCAGGAGCCCATGGCTCCAAGGTAAGTTAGTGATGGAGCTTGCAGATGAGTGAGGGAAGGCAGTACAGGGTGACAATGTGAGACAGTGTACCACTTTGCTTACATTTAAGTCTGGGGAGAGGCTTACATGAGATCCTACATGAGCTGAGGGCAAAGGGTTGAGCAAGAGACGATTAGGAAGGAGGTGGCCTCGTACAGGAAGTGCAAGCCCTGGAGGAGAGAGAAAGCAGCATCCATTTATGCACCTGCAACTCGTTCTGAAAGGCTGGAGAGTGGCCTGTGCAGGTCGGGGGCAGCACAGGGAGCTGATGCCTGCTTCTGAGGCATCTTTACGACCATCACAAGCACTTGGGCTTTGTTCTACAGCCCATGGGGATGCTAACATATTGCAAACACCCTAGGAATAAGAAGAGATTGGCTGTGGAGGAAGAAAAGGGGAATGTGTAAGGGGGATCTTTGGAAAGTCTGTGGAAAAAAGGCACATAATGACAAAAAGACTGCATGGCTTTTGCATCCAAATAAACTTCTCTCCTTTAATTCCGCTTCCCACTATTTTTTTGAAGACCTCCATATTAGTTTTTTTTTTTTTTTTTTTTTTGACAGGCAGAGTGGACAGTGAGAGAGAGAGACAGAGAGAAAGGTCTTCCTTCTGTTGGTTCACCCTCCAATGGCCGCCACGGCCGGCGCACCGCGCTGATCCGATGGCAGGAGCCAGGTACCTATCCTGGTCTCCCATGGGGTGCAGGGCCCAAGCACTTGGGCCATCCTCCACTGCACTTCCTGGCCAGAGCAGAGAGCTGGCCTGGAAGAGGGGCAACCGGGACAGAATCCAGCGCCCCGACTGGGACTAGAACCCGGTGTGCCGGCGCTGCAAGGTGGAGGATTAGCCTAGTCAGCCACGGCGCCGGCCTCCATATTAGCTTTTTTTTTAAAAAAAAGATTTATTTATTTATTTTGAAAATCAGAGCTACACAGAGAGAGGAGAAGTAGAGAGAGAGAGGTTTTCCATCCACTGGTTCACTCCCCAGTTGGCCGCAATGGCTGGAGCTGTTCCAATCTCAGGAGTCAGGAGCTTCTTCCGGGTCTCCCATATGGGTGCAGGGGCCCAAGGACTTGGACCATCTTCTACTGCCTTCCCAGGACATAGCAGAGAGCTGGATTGGAAGTGGAGCATCCATGACTCAAACGGGCACCCATATGGGATGCCGGCACTGTAGGCAGCGGCTTTACCCACTACGCCATAGCACCGGCCCCCATATTAGCTTTTTATTGCTGTGCTTAACCCAGGAATTAAGTCTCAGCTTGAAAGACTTGCATTCCATATTGAAGTACCTGGTTAGAGTTCCAACTCCTCTGCTTCTAATCTAGTTTCCCGCTAATGTGCACCCTGGGAGTCAGTAGATGATGGTTCAAGTACTTGGGACCCTGTCACCACATGGAGACCCAGATGGACTTCTGGGCTCCTGGCTTTAGCTTGGCCTAGCCCCAGCTGTTGCAGGCATTTGGGGAGTGAACCAGCAGATGTTTCTCCCTATCCCTCTTCTTTACTGCACCCTGCTTTCCAAATAAAATGAAAATAAAAACTGTAAAAAAAATTTAACCATCACAACCCTCTATTATCCAAAAGAATTTGAGATCAGCCCCCACTGCAATCATTATTATTTCAAGAGGAAACATTCCTGAAACATACATTTGCCACAGGTATTGAAGCCAGGCCTAAAATCAAGCCTTCAGGTCTAATCCAGAGGATAAAGGAAAAATGTAAATGAGACCACAAGAAAGCAATGCATCACATCTGGAATGTGGGAAATCCAATGGCACCACTGACCTGGATTCTCCAACTAGTGCTGTAAAAAAGGAGAGGGGAGGACTGTCCTAAATTAAAAGTGACTAAGAGGGGCCGGCGCTGTGCGGAAGACCTGGAGGAAGCTCCCGGCTCCTGGCTTTGGATTGGTGCAGCTCTGGCCATTACAGCCATCTGGGGAGTGAACAGAGGATGGAAGACCTCTCTCTCTCTGCCTCTGCCTGTCTCTCTCGCTCTCTGCCTCTGCCTCTCTGTAACTCTGCCTATCAACTGAAAATAAAGTCCTTGTTTGGACCTTGCATGTTTAAAAAAAATGACTAAGAGACATAAAACCAAAAGTAATGTATGGGTCTTGTTTGCATCATTGTTTGAACAAAACAACTATACATTTGAGTATGGGCTGGTTATTTGAAGTTATTAAGGACTTTTTGATAATTGTGTAAGGTGTCCTAATAGTATTGTGGTTAAGAAACAATAATACCAACCTGCCCTGATGGAAAGCTTTTTGCCCTGGGCAGTATGGTAAGTTAGAGTCAACAGCCTGGTGGCCCAAGTCAGCCCTCAAGATCAAACTGTTCCAGAAGGAATGAGTCACTGTTTCCTCTGATGCTCTATAAGTGCCTTACACACAGGCGTGTGTGCTTCCCTTCCTAAGTACAGATCCTTGAGGACAACCTTCCACAACCAGGATAAGCAGATGCTACAAATACTGATGCAATAAATCTTAGAATGTCAGTTTGTTTCTCAAAAGGCCTCGTTCAAATTTAAGAATTTATGTCATGGCTGTTATACATTGAAATTTCTTTTAATCTAAAAGGAGAGGCATTTCTGAATCAAAAGTAAACATGTCAGTATTTGCTTGGCCTGGCAAATATTTAATTAGGGCTGTTAAGCGCCTGCCTTGAACAGCTGCATTAGCCAAGGTATTGCTAGCTGCTCTAATGGACAAATCCCCAAATCTCAGGGGCTTCCCATGTAGATATTTGTTTCTCACTTAAAGCTTAAGCACGGTTCCCCTGTAAGTGGAAGGAAAGTTGAGGAGGCGCTGAGGGTGGGAGACTATTCTGTGTGGCCATTCAGGGTGGGCTCACTGATGAGGATTTCAGATTCTCCTGCCCTGAAGAGCAACATTTAGCCAGCAAATCCGGGTAAGGAGAGGGAGAGAAGCAAATCTGTTTCCTAACACCACAGCTTGGAAGCTTGTTGCTGCCCGGAAGCTGTTTACAACCTTTGGTTGGAAACTGGCCACTCAGCATCACGTGAAGATGCTGGCATGTGGTCCCCAGGCGGGCAGCCACTCCCTGCCCAATAAATCTGCAGGAGAACAACACTTTTGGGGAGCAGCTCACCATCTCTTTCCTGAGTTATTATCTTCAATGTTCTAATAGCTATATTGAAATAAATAATGTCTGGTTATGCTTATCTTCATTTCTTCCTTCGTGAGATAATAAAGAATAAGAAGAATTTAGTGATGATTTTTCTCACTGGTGGCTATAAGAAACTTTTCCACAGGGCGTTAGTAAATAGGTCTTCACTCCCGGTTTTGAGCAATGCCCTGAGACCCAAGTGTAAAGCAAAGAGTATTCACTTTCCAGAAGGTAATGGTCCTGCTCTGTTTTTTGCTGTTGTTACAACAAAGAACCGGAGACAGGGTAATTTATAAAGCTCATCGGCTCACGGCTCAGGAGGCTGGGCAGTCATCGAGCAGGGCGTCCCCAGCCGGCTGGCATCTGATGAGGCCCTTCTTGTGCATCACAGCATGGCAGAGAGCATCACATCGCGCCAGAGAGCGTGCAATCTCTCTCCCTCTTCTTATACAGCTATCATGGGTGCACAGCCCTCATGACCTCATCTAACCCCAACCACCTCCCAAATGCCATTACTATATGAATTTGGGGATCAAATCTCTAATGCAAGAATTTTTGGAAGACACATTCAACCAAAGCAAATATTATAGAGAAATTTCACAAAATCTTGATCAACTTAAGGAAGACAAAAATAATTCTCAAACAGCCATTTGGCTTAAGAAACTCTCACCTAGAGACGAAGCAGTTGCGATGCGCAGTGAGATAGAGCCTTCACCAGTGTAAATTTCTGGAACACAATAAACCTAGTTTCAAAGCAGTCACTGGAACAGTTTCCAACCTTGAAAAACAATGTGTTTCTTTGTATATCTCCATGACACTGATTGGAGCCCACTTCTAATCTACACTTCATTCTGAATACCTTTGTTGGGCTCCAAAACCATATATCCAAGCACTCACTCAACACCTCCACAGAAACATCCCACGAGGCCCTGCAAGCTCAACACAATCAACTCAACTCTTCTCTTCCTAATGCTACTTTTCTGTAAGCAGCTTGTGTCTTGATGGCACAAAAACTGCCCTGGCGCTCTCCCACTGCCTTTCAACTACCTCAGCGCTTCTCAATCAAGGGTGATTTTTGCCCCCAGTCGGTATCAGTAATATCTGGAGATGTTTTTAGACAACAGGGAAAGAATGCTATTGGCATCTCATGGGTAGAAGCCAGGCATTTGAGCCCATTTTCTGTTGCTGGTAATACAGTACCACAGACTGGATAAGTTATTAAGAAGCTTATTTGGGGGACGGCGCTGCGGCTCACTAGGCTAATCCTCCGCCTGCGGCACCTGCACCCCGGGTTCTAGTCCCAGTTGGGGCGCCGGATTCTGTCCCGGTTGCCCCTCTTCCAGGCCAGCTCTCTGCTGTGGCCCGGGAAGGCAGTGGAGGATGGCCCAAGTGCTTGGGCCCTGCACCCCATGGGAGACCAGGATAAGCACCTAGCTCCTGCCTTCGGATCAGCGCAGTGCGCCAGCCGCAGCGGCCATTGGAGGGTGAACCAACGGCAAAGGAAGACCTTTCTCTCTGTTTCCCTCTCTCACTGTCCACTCTGTCAAAAAAAAAAAAAAAAAAAACAATTAAAAAAATAAAAAATTAAAAAAGTTTATTTGGGGGGCTGGCGCTGTGGCGCAGTGGGTTAACACCCTGACCTGAAGCACCAGCATCCCATATGGCGCCAGTTCAAGTCCTGGCTGCTCCACTTCCCATCCAGCTCTCTGCTGTGGCCTGGGAAAGCAGTAGAAGATGGCCCAAGTCCTTGGGCTCCTGCACCTGTGTGGGAGACCCAGAAGAAGCTCCTGGCTCCTGGCTTCGGATTGGCGCAGCTCTAGCCGTTGTGGCCAATTGGGGAGTGAACCAGTGGATGGAAGACTTCTCTCTCTCTCTCTCTCTCTGCCTCTCCTCTCTCTGTGTAACTGACTTTCAAAGTAAAATAATTAAAAATCTTTTTTTTAAAAAAAAAAAAGTTCATTTGGCTCACGGCTCTGTTCCAAGATGAGGGGCTCCAGCTGGCGACAGCCTGCTTGCTGGCTGATACCAAGGCAGCACAGGGCACCACCTGGTGACCAGGAGCAAGAGTTCCAGCCAAACTCACTTTTTCAGTGGCCCACTCTTGAGATAATCCCTTCATTTGGGCAGAGCCTTAATCACCCCTTAAACGCCCTGCATGGTCCCACCTCTTAGTATCTCCTAATTGGGATTCAATTTCAGCATGAGTTCCAGAGGGGACAAACCATAATCCGAGTCATAGCAGCAGGGATGCAGCTAAATTCCTTCTAATGCACAGGACAGTTCTGCCCCCAACACCTGGCTCTACAAGTCACTGGTGCCTTACCCCAGGGCCTGTAGGTTCTGCCTCCTCTGTATCTTTCAAATCTGTTCTATGCCAGCACCCCCATTCCCAACACCTTGTTTCAGGCCTTCGCACACCTCTCATGGACTATCACAACATTCTCGGCCATAGTCTGAAGTTTTGTGTCCCCCGCAAAATTCATGTTGAAAACCCAATCACTGACATAGTGGTGTTAGGAGTTGGGGCTTTTTAGGGTCATGAGGGTAGAACTTTCATGAGAGGAGGTAACACTCTTAGAAAAGAGGGCCCAGAGGGCTGCCTTGTGCCTTCCAACGTGCAGGCACAGTGCAAAGTGGGCCTTCAGCAGGCAACAAATGTCACAGTACCTTGATCTTCAACTGACAGCCTCCAGAACTGAGAAGTCCAGTCCAGTCGTTTAGACGTCACTCCAGGTATGGCATTTCGCTACAGCAGCCCACGCGCCCCTCAGCCATTCTCTTGCTCCAGATCCTGTTGCTCCGTTGAGCGTGTCCTCCTCAACCTTCAAGCCCCCTCCCACCAGAAGGCCCTGAACTCAGGTGCTAACTCCTTTGGGGCCTTCCCTTCTTCCCCTTCCAGTCTTGGTTAGGAAGCCCATCCACAAACACTCACATTTAAGTGTCTTCCTAACCAGATTCCAAGAGACTTGTGAGAAGAAACCTCCCGATTCAGCCTCCGGTACAATACAGTTACTGCATGAACTTACCCTCTGGCTGGTTCTTGTCCTGCCCTGGAACCTGGGAAGACAGTTGTGCTGGGTGGGGGGCGGGGCCGGAATCTGTGGTCACAGTAGCCTGCTGAGTTACACAATTTGGCTGCTGGTCTTAGGGCTGCTCCAGGGTCCTTGGACTTAATCTGCTCCAAACGGTGTGTCTGGCAGGTTCCACTGGCAGAGCTTCTCTAGTGCTTTAAGGACTTAACTTCTCCATGTTTCAAGAGTCAGCAATAAGAGAGGCCCTGTAAAGAGCCAGGGTGATACGGAGGAAAAGGCAAAGTCCGATAAAAAATTCCTGAACCACATGTTGGCGTTGGCACTATTCTGATGCACAGTCATGACTAAAGTGATTAAAAAAAAAAAAAAAAAAAAGATTCAGAAGCGGGTGTTTGGCACAGTGGTTAAGTCACCCCTGGGGCATCTGCCTCCGACATCAGAGTGGCTGCTAAGTCCCACCTCCTCCACTTCTGCTCCAGCTAACGCGCATCCTTGGAAGCAGCAGGTGATAGTTTGAGTACTTAGGTCCCGTCACCTATGTGGGAGACCCAGACTGAGTTCCAAGCTCCGGCTTTTGCCTGGTCCACATCCGGCTGCTGTGGGCATTTGGGGGAGTGAATCAGCAGACGGAAGATTTCTCTGCCTTTCTTTCGTTTTGTTTTTGTGTCTGTGTGGAGCTTGGTGAATTTTATTAAGCAGGGGTCCACCAGGAGACCAACAGGGCCGAGACAAGGGGAAGCAGGACGCACGGGGCAGGAGCGGCCTACCAGGTGCTGATTCTCACTGGGCACAAGGTCTTGCTGCACACGGCTGCTTGCGCGTTCTCCATCAGCTGGGCCGCCGACACTACAGCTCCTGCCGGCCCGGAAAGCCTCGGCCAGCAGCGCCATCTGGCCGCCTGCTTCTCCGTACTGACCCGCACCTCCTGCACCTGCTCAGGCATCTCGTCCAGGTGGTCAGAGGCCTGGCTGTCCACCCCCTCCAGGCGCCCGTTCAGCCGCTCACTCCAAGCCTGGGAACGCCCTCGAATGGGCTGGCTGGCGGGCCAGGTCGCTCAGCCTGCTCCCGCAGGGGCTCACCTCGCACCCGGCACTTCCGCGGGTCCCGGCGTCACGGAAGCAGCTGTTTGCGCAGGTGCGAAGAGACTCGCGCAGGGCCTGCGCCGCCTACGCCTCGCACCAGTTCCGTGCTGCCCGGGCCATTGCACAAGTCCTCCACGTTGGCTCCCTGGAGCTCCCGCGCCTGCACCTCCTCCGGCTCTGACTTGCAGGCCTTCACCGCCTTCATGAGCTCTTCCTCCAGCATCCTGAGGGCCGCAGGGCCGGAGGGTGGGCGTGGGGGAGAAGGACAAGGGACTGAGAGAGAGGGGCCCAAAGGTGGGAGTCAGGAGAGGACAGGCCAGAGGAGAGGGAGACAGGCAGAGGACAGGAACAGGGGCAGGAGCAGAGCTGGAAGGGGCTCAGGAAGGTGGGAGAAGGAACCAGAGAGGTCAAGCCTGGGGTTAGGAATCTCTCTGCCTTTCAATTAAAATGAAAAAAATAATTCAAGTAGTCTCCCTTGCTTCTTCACTTTAGCTTGTCATAGTCAAGGGTGCCTGTTAATACAGCATCCTCTCCCTTGCAGGCCTGCCCCTGGTTCCTCATATACCCTCAGTGCTCAGAAAGACTGCACCCCATAGGGCGGTAGATGTGCGTGAGCTCTCTTCCCCCTCCCCAGCGCTGTGCCACCAGCTGTCTCCCAGGATCTCCGGTGGCGAGGAAGGGGCTCGGGACAACCTGTTCTCACAGGCACCATCTTACAGCCTTGTGATTAACAAATTAAGAAACAATGGAGGCCGGCACCACGGCTCAATAGGCTAATCCTCCACCTAGCGCGCCAGTACACCGGGTTCTAGTCCCAGTCGGGGCGCCAAATTCTGTCCTGGTTGCCCCTCTTCCAGGCCAGCTCTCTGCTGTGGCCCGGGAAGGCAGTGGAGGATGGCCCAAGTGCTTGGGCCCTGCACCCCATAGGAGACCAGGATAAGCACCTGGCTCCTGCCTTTGGATCAGCGCAGTTCGCCGGCCGCAGCAGCCGGCCGTGGTGGCCATTGGAGGGTGAACCAACGGCAAAAAGGAAGCCCTTTCTCTCTGTCTCTCTCTCTCTCTCTCTCTCACTGCCCACTCTGCCTGTCAAAAAAAAGAAACAATGGAGAGGTCTTCTCTCAAATGTGTCCGTCCTCCAGGATGTATGTGGCAGCACTGTCCATGAAAGTGACTACTACTTACAGCCTACACATCTTCCATTAACTGGTTAATAAACTATGGTCTATCCACAACTGCCATTTAAGATATGTATATGAATACAGCCCTCGACAAGTAGATTGTACAAATGTGGATTTATCACTGAAAGATATGCACAGTGTGTTAGCTAATAAGAGAGGCTCTGGAAACCACATGTCTGCTATCCTTTGTTAAACACACTTGAGTGCCTGTGCAGACATACGTATGTGCACAGAAGGCCTGACAGGGTATACAAGTCCTCTGGGTGATGCAATCATGAGTGATTTATTTTTCTGGTTATGTGTTCTTCCTATCCCTCGAGATGGTAAAGGTGTCATTTGTTTCTTTTTCCTGTTAACAAAAGTAATAACACTGTCCGAATCTTCTACAATGCACAGCTCTGCAGGCAACAGTCTCCCGTATACCTGAATGACTCATTCTGGTTCAGAGCATACTGCACCCACCCAGCTCCCCGCGTTGGTTCCCCTGAGGGTATTGCTGCAGCACACAAGCTCCCGAGGGCACTGTGTTTTGTCTCTTATGTCCACCAAGGAGTCCCAGAGCCTAGAATGGTGCCTGATACACAGTAGGCCCATGTCGTGCTTGCAGAAATAATGGATGAAAACACAGTTGTGTTACAAAGTTTTGCCTTTATTAATAACAATGATGTTTAATTTAAAATAATGTTTCACTTTAAATGTTACATCTTTAATGTAATGTTAGCCCTTTTCTGCAGGGGTCACTTAGAAAAGCTGATCAAAGTGCTGACCCCTCCTCTATTTGCTCCCCCCTCCCCAAGTCCCCACCAGGCACATACAATTGAATAGCATTTCATGAGGTTCTGAGACATCCCTGCAGTCTAAACTTCATAGAGGGCCTGCTGACTCCAGGTTTAAAGGGGGGTCTGACTCAGAATCATGGCTGCTTTCCCATTCCAGTGATTCAAAGAACATGTGTGACTCAAACATCAGTCCTCCCCCGCGCCTATTAGCCACTTAAACCTTAAACAGATTCCTTCCACAAAGGACTCACTGCTTGGAAAGTGGTAAATTCAATATATGCAGCTGAGAACTTGACAAACATCCAGATGAAAGCTGAAAATCTAGCAAATAATCCAAAGATTTCTAGAAGGGAGTCAAAATACCTGACAAAGTGAATTTTTCACTTCTCAGCTGAAAGTCTGGGCTCACAATCTGAGACAGTGAGAAAATACAGGATCTATTCCACGGACAATATGCTTTCTTGAATTTTATTGTTCGAAAGCAAAATAAAAGGGAAAAACGCATACCCACCGAAGTCAAGTTTTCCATTAAACAGAAGAGAAATAAAACACTTTGTAACAAAGACCATCCAGCTAACAACAGAATATTAGACCAGTAAAACAACAATGGTGATTTGACACTGGGTTTTATTTCAATGGGCACACTTCATTCATTGTCTGCAGGAAAACTAGGCTAGGTCTCAATGGGCAGCAGTCACAGTTATTAGGCAAGTAAACACACCACCAGTTCCGTGCCCTCCTTTATTTCTTTATGTCTTCAGTCTCATCTGGCTCCCGCTCTTGATGCTCTCTTTCCCACCTCATTTCTTTTAACTCTTGTCTGTATTTCCGTTCAATGAACCGCTTCTGATGGGCCATCTGGGGAAAGTTATCTGGCACAAGGAGATATATTTTACACTTATTAAAGGGTAGCCACTAGTGCAAAGAATGATGCAAACCAAATATCTACACATGCAAACACCAACTTCTGTGACAGGTATACAGTTGAATTTTGTAAGACAAGAGAAAAAAAAAAGCCTCATTTTATTCCATAGTTCTTTTGTGATTCAGAACCCACTGGTAGTCTGGACTGGCCAATTCTAGATTTCAATATCTAAGGTGAACCTGAGAGAGAAAAGGCACTAAATCATAGATGTATGATGTTGGAATGTTTCCAACCAGGTGCATTAACATGTTTCTCCTAGCAACAAGTGAGTTTCAAGAAAAAATGAAAGGATGCCATAAAATACAGTTACACATCTTTGAAGGGCTCAAATAAAAAACCCAAACAAATAATGGTATTATCACACCATTATTTACCAAGTTTCTGATTTACCAAGAAAGTTTCTGACAAAAGCAAAAAAAAAAAAAAAAAAAAAAAAGATCAGATAGACAAAAGGAGGCCACATTATAATTTATTTTTGATAAATCACCCTATTTGTAAAGTCTGCCCTAAAAGGCTGAAAGCTATACTGCACAAGCAACTCGAGTACAGAATTTGATTCAATTAAAGGAAACATTGCACTCCATGACATAGGTTAAGTTATATTTAGTTTGAGATTGACCCCACGCAACACTGTTGACACAATGGAAGTCTTCACTAAGACTGAGAAATTTCACAATTTCATTGTCATTTGCTGTGTAACTTTCATGTAGCAGTGAAGAAAGAAATCAAGTATGGAACCAGAAATAACCATTTCTGTATACCTGGTCAACAAACACCTACTTAAACAGACAGCATCCCATATGGGTGCCGGTTTGTGTCCTGGCTGCTCCTCTTCCTATCCAGCTCTCTGCTATGACCTGGGAAAGCAGCAGAAGATGGCCCAACTGCTTGGGCCCCTGCACCTGCATGGGAAAACTGAAGAAACTCCTGGCTCCTGGCTACAGATGGGCTCAGCTCCAGCTATTGTGGCCAGCTGGGGATGGAAGACCTTTCTCTCTGTCTCTCCCTCTCTCTGTAACTCTACCCCTCAAAATAAATAAAAATATATTTTTAAAAAGGGATGCATACATGGGTAAGAACTACACACACTGCCTTGGAGCACAAAGAGAAAAATGATGCTATTTATCAGATAAAGGGCTATTCAAACACAAGAAGAACCAGAGATGGGTGGAGACATGACATGTTTGAGGAAAACAAGCTTGTTTTAAAGGTGAGGTATAATGAAAGTGGATCTGTACATATAGCATGCTCCTAAATTATTTCCCCCTTCCCCTTCTAATGGAGTGTCCCTTCCTCATCCCAGGCTGAAAACATATCTGAAAGACAGACAGTCAATCAGGAAAACTCTTGTATGCCTGAGAGTCAGTGATTATTAAACAAAAGAGAAACATGGCATCTGTATTACTTCTGAAATAAAATTACCTCCTAAATACATTGATACCTCACATGTTGTGTAAATCATAAGTTTCAAACACTGCAAGTACTTTTTCTAAAAAAATTAAAATAAAAAAATAATAAAAATAAAAATAATGCAGCAAGTTTCTATAAAATGAACCCTATTGCCTCAGGAAATTTCACTATAAAATTCATTTTGCATTTAAAAGAAACTCATTCTCAGCTCTAACTACTGATAAACTTTCAGGATATATCCTTACAGCCTATTTCCTAAGAGGTAAAGTCATACTACATATATATATATATATATATACACACACACACACACACACATACATATATATATAAATGTAAATGTATATGTATATTACATAGATGTATAAATATTTAAAAATCATCCCACCATCCACTCTTACAGTGCGGGAGTACAATATATAGGTGTGTATCTACAGGGATTTTTTTTTTCAGTTATTCTAATATAAACATTTCCCTATAACATTAGTATTTAAAAACTTCATTTCAATGGCTGCAAAATATTACATTTGGATACAGCAAGAATTAGTACCAACAGGCCAAATATGGCCCTCTCTGCCCATTTTTATAAATGAAGTTTTATTGGAACACAGACACACCCATTAGTTTGCTTACTATCCATACCCATAGGCTATAATGGCAGGGCTAAGTAACCAGGACAGAGATTGTGTGTTCTGTGAAGTGTTAAAATACAACTGGCCCTTACAGAAAACATTTGTCAACCCCAGAGACATACCATTTCCCTATTGTTAGCATGCAGTCTGAATTTGTTTGTTTTTGTTTTGCTACTGTAAATTAAGTTGTTGTGATTATCACAGTGTGTGATCTCTATCTAGTCTGTAACTCCAATGATTTCCTATGCTTGATTCCTCAAGTAAAATCTCTGCATCAAAGGGTATGGTTTCTCCAAGGACCTGGTAATATGCTGCCAAACTGCCCTCCAGCAGCCTAAACAGCTCACTTGTACCAGTCTATGGAGGTCTGTCTCATAATGGGTGACCTCTCCAGTACTGCTTCAGAGCTGAAAACTAGCAAAGAATCCCAAAGATAACCTATAACAGCTTTCTTTCTTTCTTTCTTTTTTTTTAATTCATTTATTTATCTGAAAGTCAGAGTCACACAGAGAAAGAAGAAGAGGCAGAGAGAGAGGTCTTCCAACCACTGGTTCATTCCCCAATTGGCCACAGCAGCTGGAGCTGCGCCGATATAAAGCCAGGAGCCAGGAGCTTCCTCCCAGTCTCCCACGTGGGTGCAGGGACCCAAAGATTTGGCCATATTCCACTGCTTTTCTAGGCTATAGCAAAGAGCTGGATCAGAAGTGGAGCAGCCAGGCCTTGAACTGGCACCTATATGGGATGCTGGCACTGCAGGTGGAGGCTTTACCTGCTACGCCACAGCGTGAGCCCCTGTAACAACTTTCTAACTGCAAAGTGGAATCTCACTTATATTTGGACATGTGATCGTGCATTTATACCATCATGATGAACAAGTTCCCATCAGAGTCAACTGAAAACTCTCAGTGAAGATTATATGGGGGCTAGACCCCAACAGCACTATCTGCTGCCTCCACTAACCAACGTCTCCACCCCAGATAGGAAGCTGATTTCCATGTGGCTCTTGGGCCTCTGGCCTTTCCAGCAATCTCTCCTAGAGCTGAGAATCCTGGGCCTCTTCATTTTCACTTTCCCACACTTTGCTCTCTCCTACCTCATCCAGCTGGTAATTTAACACATAATAAAATCATATCGTCATGTTGTACCCACAGGTTCCACTGTATGGTACAAGAGACCCCAGAAGAAAATTTCCTTGTACTCTTGTCTTCAGTTTATAAAAGATTATGCAGTTCCCTATATGGTCAATGATGTAATTGAAGTTTCTTTAATCCAGGCACCCCACTTTCAGGAATCCATCCCACAGCAATAAAAGCACCAATATGCAAAGACTGTTAACAACATTAAAAAAAAAAAAAAAGAAAGAAAGAAAGAAAGCAACAACAAAGAGAAACAAAGTGTCTACCAATAGTAAAAAGCTGAATAAAGTACAGTACACCCCACATAGCAGAAAATACTATACAGCCATTAAGGACGGCTGCCCATCATACACTATTGAGCAAGAAAAACAAAGACATAGAGACTATATAAGTAGCACCCTTTTTCATAAAACAATGACTGAAAAAAAATTTCACATCTCTATACATCTAGGTCTGTGTAAGGTTTTAGAAGGACAGAGAAATACATAGAAGGAAACCAAGGTCTAGGCTGAGAGTAGGGCTCTATGCAAAAAAGGAAAATCAAAATCAAAATGCACTTGGGGAATACTTTCTTTTTTAAATTGTAAGCCCATTTTACACATATCTCGCATTCTACTACACCCTCTGTGTGGAGAATAATTATGAAGAAAACAAGATCACATTTTATCAGTACTTACCACTTTTCTACCTCCTCATTTTCTTTCCATAAAACACTCATTACATTATGAACATATAATTAAAGAAAAAGAGATAGGCTTACATTTTTCAAGTGCATCCATTGCAGCTCCCATTTCTGCTTGCTGAATACTATTAAACACAATAAAAGTGAGGCATACTTTAATTTAAAGCTTTTTTTTTTTCAAAATCACAAAGTATGGCTACAAATTACTCAGGATGATTTTCATGCTTGGTGCATAAAATTTCATGATTATTTCTACTGTCAGACACAGAATTACATAGATAGGAATATACACAAGACCAGGCTAAAATGTCATTTATTTGCACAAAGCCTATTGGTATATTGTGCTTTTCAAAGCCATAACTCTTAAAAAAATTCGTTTTTGCAATTGTTTGCTAATACTTTATTTTAATAAACCTGAAAAAAGAAAAAAGCCTATTGAAGTTACTCATTCCACACTTTTAAAAGTACACTAAAATGCCTTTCAATTATATTAGGTCTGAAGTATTTCTTGCTTAAGTTTGAATACCCTCACAGTTCAGTTTAAAGGGGAAAGAAAATGACAAACTTCAAATCACTTCTCAGTGTAAGACACAGATTGAAAGAATCAAAGAAAGATAGTACACAAAATTTTTTTTACCTAGAGATGTCAGCACTTCCACAATGCTCAAATGAGTAGTGACGAGAAATCAAACGTCTAAGAGCTGCGTCACACAGGTAACACATCTTACATGACTGACTGGCCTGCCTTGTGCTGGGTAACTAAAACTGGACAGGCTTCACCTGCACACCAGGAAATGCGGTTTTCTCGAGGTAGCCAAAGCCCCATACGCCACAGCATTCCCACTGGCCAAAATCAACTTTCCAATCTGGGGCTTGGCGTGTGCTGCTATTACCCTAGAACAATCTATACTCTGCCTCCACAAGGACAGACTGCAGAGTCTGGAAATAGCACGTGGGGACTTCTCAGACACCCAGGATGTTCATTCGATAAAATTAAAAATAACTTCTTCTCATACCTTGGTCCTTTTCCGCAGCCTATTCTTTCTCCCTTGAAGTAAACAGCCACAGTGTAGGTTCTAGCATGGGATGGCCCCACCGTCTGCAGAGTTCTGGAAGGGAAAGCAAAGAACACGAATTATGTGAAAGTGCTGTTAACTATTGTTCCTACTATGTATCTCCTAGAAAATATACAGACTAGTGGACTGCCTGGACAGAGGAAGATAAAAAGAACAAGAAACAATGACAACGACAGGAAAAGCCAAAGGGATAAGTTTTTGATCTGCTAACCTGACAAATAGAGTTTTTGAAGTACAACATTTAAATATTCTATATTGTATTTTTATTTTTTTGTTTGCAAAGTAATACGAATGGAATCTGAAGGCTAACAGTGAAAGGTAAAATATTTTAAAATAATTTTTAAGTGTGCATATACCAAATATCATAAAATTTCACAGTTTTCATTGTGAAAACTTAACAGCTACAAACAGCACATATTTGGGTATATGCCTCTAGCCACGCCTGAACAATTTCACATCCTTCAGGGATTCTTTCTAATGTCTGGTATCTTATCTAAAAGATCAGGAAACGTATTTAATTTCTGAAGCATCTGAGTTCATTTCCAAGCTATGCTGTAATGATAAGCACACAACACAATCAACAAAAAAAACAAAGCTCCAGGTACTCTATTTTAACGACATGGTGCAGATTTCAAATGTTGTAAAACTGATAACTTCATGGAAAAGGGAAATTAAAAGTGGCCAACAAAGATAATGGAATGAACACAGCAATCTTGAAAAAACTATGTAAAACAGCCCCCTCAATCTTGATTTAAAAAAAAAAAAAAAAGAACAAACTCATCGTGTGCTTTCATTTGGGGGATTTATGAGATGGGAGCATAGTAATTTCCTTCGTGTTCATAAACGCCCAGGGATGAAAGTGCCCAGGCGGTTTCTTTAAGGTAGTGCTTATTACAGTAATCACACTCGTGCCATGGGAAGTTTATCATCCTCATTTTATTTATTGAACCTTAATTATCACTTTGATGAGGAAATACTTTAAGCCTTTCATATAATACAGTTTGGATATTCATTATGCTTATTAGGCACATATTAAAGTGCTATTTCTAAACATTTGGGTTTTTTTTCCCCAATAAATAAAGGAAACACTGTTTAGTTGTGACAGCTTCTTGGCACCACTTATGGTAGCTGCTGTGGGGTGACTCAACCTTCTCTTGGCCTCAGGTTTTCTTTTGGCAAAAATGCCTATAAAGTGTTGTGATTATTAAATAAAAACATGAAACAGGACTTAAAATTCCCAGCTGCATTCTGGTGTTCTTCCTGGAGCATTTTGTTGTTTGATAAAGTCCAAAGTCAGGGGCGGGGGTTTATTCCATATCAAACTTAGACAAAATTGTGTGTGCTTGCAAACATGTGTGTACATAGACATGTGATAAAACAATACAGAAACTAGATTTGTAAACATCGCTAAAATCACATATCCAGATAGTATCTTGGAATGCAACCATCTATTTCAATAATCCTCTTTGAAACCACCTTCTGAATCAACATAGGAGAGTCACAAGGTAATTATCCAACTTCACAGTCCACCTTCCACTGTCATCAAAACCAACACTGTGTGGTGTGGGATGGTGACTCACTATTCACCTGCATCCCTCTGGAATGATTTTCGGCTACCACTCAAAGGATAAAAGCACTTGTATAGGGCAGCTTTGGATATAAATTCTGAGAAAAAGAAAGGGTTCCAATACTTGAGTGCCCCAGCAGCAGCGCACAACTGCCCATCTTCTTACAGCGACTGCGGAGGGAGACAGCCTGCCTGCCAGGCCACAGACAGGGCCAACGGGAGCTTAAAGGACAGAAGCACCCAACCACTGTTCCAACTATAATCTTCTAGTCTGTGGGCAGAGTTCAGGAGAGGTGACAAGAAGTAAGAAGACAAACAAAAGGGTACTCCCAAAAGTTTGGAAAGGGGGAATTAATAGATAAGTTTATTTTGGTATAAAAATTTTTAAATCCATGCATAGGTTTTTCATTATACATATTTACCATGAACTTTTTGAAGATGTCACGTACACACATACACACATACAACTATTCAATCTGAATGGTCCTGTCTTGATCTCATCAGCTTGGTATGTCATCCAGGTCGAAGTTCATGGAGAATTTTAGACATGAGGGAAGTGTAGTGGTCATGGAGTGGGACTCATTTGTTTATGGCTAAGACTTCAAGGCCCACAGAGTTTCCGTGTTGGACCCAGAGTAATACCGACATCAGGAAGTCCCAGTCCCGGACTCTTACAAGGATTATTTACTCCATCAGTTTTTCCTCAAGGCACATGGAAAATCAACACCAAGCACATGGGCTCCAGTGGCCTGTGGTATTGGGCACCAAGCACTTACTTGTAGAGGGGAATGTCTGGCTCTTTTCCTTCTGTCCTAAGTGTCAAGCAACACTGCTGCAGCTGGGATTTGGGGTCATTCCAATCCTGATTCAAAATGAACTCCTGCAGTAAGTCCCAGAAAAGTATTTAGTAATGAGTTCTGAAATCACTAAGCAGAAAAGAAGACTACTCATTTAAACTCTATATGAGCTTACTTTTAATCGTGGAAAGAAACAGACATTCATGAAAGTATGAACGTATTCCAAATCCTTATCAATGTACAGCGCTGCAATAAATGCTGGGGAAAAAAACAGAAATTTTAAAATAAGCTACAATTCACTGACATTTATTGGGAAAAGTAAGAGACGTAGACTTTTGAGCACCATTTTAATAAGGCTTTCAATATCTAGGTCCTTTTATTTTTTACCATAACCATTTCATCTTTCTTTATCACTGCTGTTAGACACAGCAACAGAGACATGTGATTAAGATGCAAAATTCTAAGAGTACAAAGACCAAGCTGCACTTAACTAAAGGCTAAATGAACAGTTAGTTTAAAACAGACAGAAATGCTGTTGTAGGGCAGAGAAAGATGTAGGAACACAACCACGCTAACATCAAATGAATCAAAACACAGCTTGAAGAGCAGAGGTGATAGTAGAATGAGCACATGGTTGGATTCTGCCATTCTCCACATTAGTTATGTGATCACAAGGGCTCCGTGTTAAACTTCATGAACAAAGAAATATATGGGACAAATCAAAGAGTCTATCTGCTCAAATAGAAAAACTTAAGCCTGGGCTCCATGACAATTTAACAATTCATCCATTAATAAATGATGATCTCAGAGATGACTGCATTAAAAGGTGCCTTAAACAAATGGTGCCTTTTAAAAAAGAGGGAATAAAAACAGTTCTCATTGAGCTAAAAAAAATTGTCAATGACACTGATATCTCAACCATATTTTTATATAATCTTAATCTTTAAATTAGTCTTCTTTAGTCTAAAAAAGTTCTTCTAAGTTCCTTAGCAGACTGCCACTGCAGTTTAGAAATGAGCTGGCTTTGCACGGCAGACTTTAAAATCTGTACATAACTCCAACTGTCAAAACTATCATAACATAAAAAGTTCTGATGACCGGTGACTGATCTACTTCTTTTTAAGTACCAACAGAAACAATAAAATTATGGGTATAATTCTTTAGTTAGCTGTAATAAAATTATTTATGATGTTTCCATATCAGAAACTGCAAAAGATGACGTTTGGGGAAGCTGGTGCTGTGGCGTAGTGAGTAACGCTGCCGCCCGCAGTGCCGGCATCCCATGTGGGCGCTGGTTTGCATCCCAGCTGCCTCACTTCCAATCCAGCTCTCTGCCATGGCCTGGGAGAGCAGCAGAGGATGGTCCAGTCCTTGGGTCCCTGCACCCACATGGGAGACCCGGAAGAAGTTCCCGGTTCCTGGCTTCAGATTAGCTCAGCTCCGGTTCCAGCCATTGTGGCTATCTGGGGAGTGAACCAGCAGATGAAAGACCTCTCTCTTTCTCTCTCTCTCTGCCTCACCCTCTCTGTAACTCTGCCTTTCAAATAAATAAAGAAACCTAAAAAAAAAAAAAGGGACATTTGTTCATATAGCTTTGTGCTCATTCAAATCAATCAATAATGGTTTTAAGTATTTAATAAGCAAGTTACCCATCTTTCCTCTGTGCCCCATACGAAGACTGCTGGAGGCAGAAAATCTGTTTCATAAATACCAACCTTCATAATCTATTGCTGTTTCACAGAAATGGATGGGACAGCTGAGTGTTAGGACTTAGTGGTTGATAGACTGCTACCACCGAACGTAGATTAAACATAAAACTCACTATTTACTTGTCTTAATTCCAAAGTACTCCATTTCAAACAAGCTTTGGTGAAAAGCAGAAATTAAAAAATAACATAGGAAAGATTTCTTTAGCTACAACCTAATGAGACAAAGCATAAATACTGGTCAATGTGATTTAGGCTTTGAACCTTTGGGCCAAGAGAAAAGCTTTGTAGCACTCACATTCCAAAAGGTCTGCCAAGGTCTTGGTGCGAAGAGCCACGGGCCTCTTGGTTTTGTCGTTAGTGATGGCGTACTCCTGCATGCCCAGCTCCTCTGCCACCTTCGCTTGTGTCCTGTTATTCACCAAAGAGCTTCGCAACAACTGGCCAAAAGAAATTGAGGTCATGTCACTTCTGGTCTCTCTCTTGCCCCTGCGTTGGACCCAGTCAGTCTAAGAGCATCTCACTGACAGGGACATGAAGGCAAGTGATGTCCTAAGTCCTCAACCATCACCTTTGGACGACAGTGACATACTCCGCATGCTTCTACCTTCTTCTTAGTAACTTATGTGCTCTGCTGTGCTCTTCTACACTTTACCTGACATTAAAACAGCTCATTACTTGTGGGGCTCGGCTGGGAGGTGGGGGGAGACTGTCATATGAGGGGGAGGCTATAATATGATTACAGGTCATAGCGTCTATTAAGCTTAATGCTACTAAATGAAGACACATTAAAACTTTCAAAAATCAATTTCATTCAAGTATAATTGACACTCAATAAAATACACCCATTTTATTTGCATACTTGGATGAATTTTGAGAATCTTATCTGTTTCCACCACCCCAGGCAAATTCCCTGTACTCCTAACGCAGTCAGTTCTCCCCACCTCATACCAAGCAAACTCAGCCTGCTTTCTGTCACTGGATACTGGTTTTAAAAGAACATTTTTAGTCTAAAATAAGCTTTCAGTTTCATGGCATTGATGGTAATTTTGATATTACAGGCTTCAGGGGAGTGATGTGTTAGTAAGTATTACTGAAAAGGCTGAAATGATTTATTTGTATTTTAACTTTTATTATTTTAAAGATTTGTGCTATCCATCAAGTCTCAATTTTTCACACTGAGATGATTTTATTAATCAAATTAGGGTATAATTTTCATATTTTAACTTCAGGAATTCAAAAAAAAAATTGTACTCAGAACTCCACACAGATAAAGAATCTTCCAAGAACTACGTAAGCAGTAACATTAGACACTGTATGAAAATTATATAACCAATCCACTGTAGAGATGCCCATAACACAAACATAGTTTAGACATTTAACATTCTTTAAACACTTGCTAGGGAAGTGCAGGGGAAGGAAGCCAGTGGGAAGTGGGGACACAGAGATGGAAACCCACCAGTAAAAAATGAACAGAATTATTCCCCATCTCTAAGATTTGGGGGAGTAATACACTTAAAACTACAACTTTTCTTACAACAGATATAACAAATTCTTCTCTATTCAAACACTTCCCTTCTGCTAAGAAACAATCCTGAAAACAGGGAGAGGGAGCAGGCAGCAGCTGTGAGGCATGCTGGCATTACATCCTCTGCTCTTCCACATCACACTTTGTTTATTAGATGCAAGTTTTATGCTCTGTAGTTCCACAGTGTCAACGGAGCTTATGAAAATCAAGATTTATTCTCAATGCTTGATATTGAATCCTTGACAATAGATAAATAAGAAACAATATGTTCTTAATTTGTCTGACAATGATTCATGAAGCAGAAATACAACTTGATCTTCATAAGCCATGCTTGTTTCAGAACTGCAGACAATTACTCTTGCCTGTCTTCTCTCCAGTCCTCTTCCTGTTGCCCCTTTAACTCCATCTTTTCTTTTATATAGTGTTTCATTAAAAGGAATACCCTCAAAGGAACTCAAAATTAAAAAGGCTTAGTATGTAACATTAACAGAAGATCCAACCAAGGAGGAGTCCACCAGCCCAATACCGTGTAATTACAGAATAATGGAGCTGGGGGGTATATATATATTCTTTCAGTTTGGATTTCATTTATTTATTTATTTATTTATTTTGACAGGCAGAGTGGACAGTGAGAGAGACAGAGAGAAAGGTCTTCCTTTGCCATTGTTTCACCCCCCAATGGCCGCTGCGGCCGGCGTGCTGCAGCCAGCGCACCGCACTGATCCGAAGCCAGGAGCCAGGTGCATCTCCTGGTCTCCCACGCGAGTGCAGGGCCCAAGGACTTGGGCCATCCTCCACTGTACTCCTGGGCCATAGCAGAGAACTGGAAGAGGAGCAACCAGGACAGAATCTGGTGCCCCAACCAGGACTAGAACCCGAGGTGCCGGCGCCACAGGCAGAGGATTAGCCTAGTGAGCTATGGCGCCGGCCTCAGTTTGGATTTCAAATGGGAGGGAGTGTTTCTCTACAAAGAATAGAGGCTATGAGGGAAGAGGAGAGCTACTTTGGGAATATGGCTATGCTGGGCAAGTTCATTCTTCCCTGAGTATATGCGGTTGCTGAGGGGTGCGTTCACAGAGTGCTCAAGCCTCAGAGCATCCCGTGCAAGGTGCGCATGAGCACACAATCACCACACAGCACCAGCCACTGGGCCCCAGCAGCCAGCTCCCTGCGTCAGGACTCTCTCTTCACATGCAGTAAAGCCGCCTGTCAGAGAAGGAGGGACAGAGGGAAGATGGAAACAGAGCACTTCCGTCTCATTTCAGACGGCGCTGACAGGTCCTAAAGTAGCAGCAGGGTGGTCAGCAGAGAGTGAGACCTATCTGCTCTTGCCAAAGACCCAGAGCCTGAACCAAACGTCAGTGGGGGAGGAGGATGCCATCAATCATCCATATTTCCGTTGTTGGTTTAAGCAGAGCAGAGGAGTGGAAAAGGGGTAATGTCGCTCCCCGTCTTCGCGGAGGAACGACACTAGACCCTGCGCTGTTCTGTTGTCTGCTCGGCCCTTCCCGGGTTAGCTGCTGGTTCTTCCTGGGTTGGCTACCGTCCCTTCCACCTCCGTGGAAGGGCGGTTCCCCCTGCCACTTTCCCCACTTCCGCCAGGGAGCGGCACACCGCCGGCCGGCTCTCTCGGGGGCTGCACAGGTGTTCCTTCAGATAGATGTTCCCGGTGCATGTTGTCTCTCTCCTCCTTTATAGTCCTCCTCCACCAATCCCAACTCTGCTACCCACACGCCGAGTACGCTGCTCTCCTGCAATCAGGAGCAGGTCCTGCTGTTTATTGGTTGAACTGGAGGCAGCTGTGTAGAAGCTGTTTCCTCCTCTCCCAGCACCATATTGTGGGAGAGCAGATGCATAGAATAAGTCTTAATTCCAGTAACTTAGTCTAGTCCGAGTTGCTCCCAGTTGCTCCCCACAGGGTAAGATCTTGATCCTCACCTAAACACGAAAGTCAGGAATGGTGGCTCTTTAAATAGCAGCCTCTATCCTCGTCATTTGCTCCACTCTACTTCAGAAGAAACTGGGCTGTTAGTCAAAGAGTAGGATCCAGGAGCGGGTGAGGGGATCAGCAACAAAGGAACCTGCAGTTATGGCTGTTCAGTGGGCCAGGGGTGGGGTCCAGCTACACACCAGGTTCCGTGCTGACAGCTGATCATCCCATGAAGATCAACATCCAGGGCTGCCCTGGAGAACGGATCCTCTGCTGAGGAAGCCACACCCACACCAGCCACTGCTCTGCACGGTGGTGGCTGCAGCAGTGCCATGGGTACATTCAGGTGCTCCTCTGGACATGGACAAAAGCATTTCAGAGGCTCATCCACCTGCCTATAATATCAGAATTATGAGTGCTTCTGAGATGCTTGGGCCCAGGCCTCTTCCAGGAACCAAGGAATCTGAAATTCTAGGGATGCCCCTTGGACACCCGCCTTTTGGAAAAAAAAAAAAAAAAAAACACCTTGTAGATGAGTTCTGATGCATGCAGAATCAGGACTGAAAAAGACTGAGTCAGCCAGCGGGGGGAGGGTTTAAGGGGTTTCCCAGAAGAGGACATGACCCAGCAAGGTGACAATCTGCTGCACCTGGAAAGGAAATCGGAGCCAAGGGAGTGACACAGGAGAGGCTGGCAGGTGACAGAAAGAAGCCCATCTATGCGTTCTTGTAGGGGATGAAGAATCCCAAAAGGTGTCAAATGAGGACAATGGCAAGGTCATTTGTTTACTTGAGAGATTCTGGTGGATGGAATTAAATGTGGATACAGACATGAAGTTGGAGAATCTGTAGATGTCAATATACCTTCAAATTACTATTTTTAACAACAAGGATATATCTGCTTTTCAACTTTTAACAGAAATCTAGAAAGTGGACATTAAGCACCCAAATGAGAACAAGATAGTTACCAGACTATTTGCAAATAATGTCTTGCATTAGATATTGCAGTAAAAACACGTGCCTCAGTTCAGACTTGATTCTAGCATTCTTGGCTAAGTGAGAGCAAGCAGTACCCACCTCACAGAGTGAATGACTGGCAATCAAATCACTGTGACGAGCATTAATAAAGCACACCTGAAATGCTGGCTGCTGCTGTTATGCACAACAGCATCGTTATTATTACGTATGGTTCGCTTGCAGGGTAAGGGCTCTAGAAAGTAAGGAATTCTGAATTTGTTTTCAATGCAGAATGTTCTAGATACCTGTCTACTCACTGTCTTCAAAGCTTTCCATTTTACCAAGTGAAACCTGTCCTTGAAAACTCTTATTTTGTTTTACTAATTTCCATTTTATTTAAAAAGCAGGGAGGGAGATGGCTCACTTCCCAAATGCCTGCAACAGCCAGTGCTGGGGCAGGTCAAAGCCAGTCTGTGTCTCCCACATGGGTGTCAGGGACCGAAGTGCATGAGCCATCACCTGCTGCCTCCTACAGTGCACCTGAGCAAGAAGCTGGAATTGGAAGCAGAGCTAAAACTTGAACCCAGATAGGTATCCCAAGAGGCATCTTAACTGCTGTGACAAATGTCTGTCTCAAAATTCTTACTTTTAAACCCTCTTTCCAAACACGATAAGTATTAATTTGAAATTACCAGAAACATTGACAAAAGCTAAAGATGGGACTCCCTGTAACTCTGAGAGAAGCACTGCTGATTCCCGGTGTGACGTCAAGGACCAATGTAAATATTCCACAATCTCAAATTCTGATTTTGAGATTCTAGGATGTTTTCCATTATCACAGCTTATCAGTCTTTCATAATTACCTTATATTCTGTTAATTGGGGCTGGTGCTGTGGCATAGTAAGTTAAGCCTCTGCCTGTGATGCCAGCATTCCATGTGGGTGCCGGTTTGAGACCCAGCTGCTCTACTTCTGACCCAGCTCCCTGATAACGTGCCTGGGAAAGTAGCAGAAGATGGCCCAAGAGCTTGGGCCCCTGCACCCACGTGGGAGACCTGGGAACAGCTCTGGGCTCCTGGATATCACCTGGCCCAGCCCCAGTCATTGTGGCCATTTGAGGAGTGAAATGGTGGAAGGAAGATCTCTCTGTCTCTCCTCCTCACTGTATAACTCTGCCTTTCAAATAAATAAAAAGTAAATCTTATTAAAAAAGAAAGAAAGAAAAGAAAATGGCTAATTGGTTTAAAACATAAATTTTGGCATTCTTCCTTTAACTTCCCTATTTACTCTTGATTCCAGAAAGGAAACCACAGCTGTGGGACGTAAGCTGCCAAAGAGAGCCACCTAGTGTAAAATAAGTAGACTGTGATTTATTATTTCATGGGCTTTAACTTAAGAACATGGGGGGAAGCAGACCATACTATTAAAAGTGACAGTGATATGCCACACAGGTCTATTGCACCAAGAGGGGTAGCCAGATGGTCTCTATTTCCCATGATAATTAAAGAAAGGTACACTAATGCTAGCATTCAGAATGCAGGTCAGATAGTCAAATTATTCCAGTGACAAAAATCCTCCAACAGGAGGCTGTGGGATCTACCTTCTCAAAAAGATACTTAGATAAAACACCTGAGTGCTTAGATAAAACAGCTGAGTGCTGTCTGGAGGCAGCGGGGCAAGACCAGATCACTGCTTCTCAAGCTTTTTACTTGGAATCCCTGCTTGCTTTCTCACTGTACCAAATCGTGACTCTAAAAACAAATAAAAACTTCATCAAGTTGATCTCACCAGCACATGACACCACTGGGCACAGTGCCTTACACACAGGGGCAATGGGAATTAGCAACTATTTTTAGTTCAGGAGCACTTTGTAAAAGCTGAGAGAGAATGATACAGAGGAGAAAACTCCTGTGGCTTAACATTTGCAAGTACCACAAGACAACCATTCTGACCCGGGTCCAGGTAAGTGATTTTTCTTTGAGAACTCTCACTATTTACTCTGACCCTACTAGGTAGGCTCATCATAGGAAAAAAAAAAAAAAAAAGCTTCAGTGTATGAAACAGAACCTCCTCTTCCTACATCCTATTCCAAGCTCAGTTACCCGAGAACAACTGGATAATCTTAACATTCCTTCCCCAGGAGGCCTTTCTGAATACCCAACTTACAGGACAATATGTTTCTCCTCATCAGAATTCAAGACTTAAAAGCTGCAATTACATTTGCTCAGTTGTCCTTATTCCCTGAAAAACTGGCGTGCAAGGGAATAGCTCAGAGCTAACTAATGCCTCCCAAAGTGAATCCCCATAATTGTGCGCTCTTTAATCACAATAATGAATCACTTGCCTCCTGTTCCAATGCAGTGGCAATAAGTAATCTTCCACAAATTTTAAATTAGTTTTAACCCTTAGACACTTACAAGTAACTTTTCAGCTTCTTCCCTATTCCTAGTACATAAAGCAATGTATCATTGCCCTGCTGTGGCCCTGCAGAACCTCACCCTTACTTGTTTACCTCGTATCTACTGAGAATGCACCATACGCCAGGCGCTGCTGGGCACCCAGTGAGGAACAGAAACGTGCTCTCTCAGAACTTCTCATCTGGTGGAGCAGGCCAACCGAGTAAGTGCCAGGAAGGAGAAGAACTTGGAATTTCAATGAGAAGGCGTTGCAAGGGGCGGCTCCTCAGGGAAGTTTCTCCTGCACACAGAAGTCACACTGGAACTGACCTCTGAATGAAGACTAGGAGGCTTCAGCCAAACGGGAGCAAGAGCCAGAAACAGAATGGTTTTCAGGTAGAACAGCAGGTACAAGGGCCTGACGGCCGGAGGGGGCCTGGAGAAACGCCAAGGAGGTCAGTGCAGAGGTGCAGGGTGAGAAAAGCGTGTGACATGTGGGCCAGCCCAGACACCCAGGCTTAATCTTTTTATTATTTCTTAAGGATTTATTTATTTATTAGAAAGTCAGAGTTATAGAGAAGGAGAGGCAAGGGCAAAGGCAGAAGGAGAGGGAGAGGGAAAGGGAGGGGAGGAAAGAAAGAGAGAGAGAAAGAAAGAGAGAGAGAGAGAGATCCATCTTCTGTCTCCTGGTTCACTCCCCAAATGTCCACAATGGCCAGGGCTGGGCTATATGGAAGCCAGGAGCCAAGAGTTTCTTCCAGGTCTCCCACATGGATGCAGGTGCTCAAGGACTTGAGCCATCCTCTGCTGTTTTGCCAGGCACATCAGCAGGTAGCTGGATCGGAAGTGGAGCAGTGGGGACTCGAATCAGCACCCATATGAATGCCGATGCCACAGGACCCACTCGCCACAGCATCTGCCCCAGGCTTATTCTTTAGTCAGTATCCAAAGAACAACTGAAGAGTGTTAAGCTGGGATAGGATAACCGTTTATTCAAAGTGTACTTGCTGGGCACTGATATGCCTGGAACTCCTCAAGGACCCAAGGAATCAGGACAAAGAAACAGACAAAAATCCTTGCCCTTGTGGAGTGTATCACTTTATGGGGGAAGACAGACCATAAACACGTAAAATAAACACTATGTGCTAAGGAGGAAACAGCAACGCGGTTCCAGGCTGAGGGAGGGGTGCTAGAGACAAGGAGAAGAGCTTGCCTATTAAGGGTGGCATAAAGACAGACTGACAGGATGACACAGGATCAGGGAGGTGAGGGACTTGCCACATACATTACCAGGAGAGGATGCCGCAGCCAGAGGAAACAGTCTGTGCAAAGGCACCAAGGCGAGGGCCTGCTTAGCATCCTGCAGGAACTGCACGGAGGTCAATGTGAAGAGACAAAGCCAGAGATGGCAGCAGGGAACTGGATCACGCAGTATGACTGGAACAGCACTGTCTTTACCCTTGAGACAGGAAGGTTTGACTTCCCTTTAAAAAATGATCCCTCTAGCTGTAGGGCTGAAAGTAGACCGGGGGACAGTGGGGGTATCAGTTGGGTGGCAATGGCTGTAATTTAGAAAAGTGGCTTGAACTAAGGTGTTACCAGTGAAGCTGGTGAGAAGTAGTCAGATTCAGCATATACTCAGAAGGTAAAATCAATGGATTATGAGTATGATATGACATAGGTAAAATCAATGGGCTAGAAAGTCTGACAGAAAGACAAGGGTTAAGAATGACCCCAGCAACTGGTGAAATGAATTGATCCTGATATGGAGAACACAGAGAGAAATGCAGGCTTGGGATGAAAATCACTTTGTTTTTACACATTCAGTTTCAGATGTCTATCAGAAATCCAACTAGAAATTCGACAGTATTTCTATATCTAATATTTGAGTACATCCACATTCAGTAGACACAGGGGTCTGAAGTTCAAGGAAGAAAAGGCTTTAGATATAAATCAGGAATCAGCAGACAGATGTATTCAAAGCTATGAGACAGATGGAATGAGATCACTGCTGAAGAGAAAGTCAACAGACAAGAACTCTGACCACCAAGAACTGAGGCAACTCTGATATTAGGAAGTTGGGGAGATGAAGAGAAATGAGAGAAGTGGACAGATGGGACAATGGCTGGTGTAGGCCCAGGAGAGCTATCATAAAAGGACTCCTCTAACTGAAAGATGGAAAATGGACTGCCTGAGGCACAAGGTGGTACCAGAACAGCAGTGTGTGAAACCCCAGGTTACGTCAAGAGGCCTGAGACCTGGGCCTCTGGAGCACTTCTGCTTGGAAGACTGTCCGTCTCATAGGCAGAGTATAAAAATGCCTGTAATAACAGCAAAGGCAAGCTTTTCAAATAGCAGCAGACATCCCAGGGGAAATCTGGGGATCTAGGGAGCCCACTCTTCTTGCACAAGGATCATGCACCACCCTGTGCTCCTTTCAACTGGGTGTCAATGGCATTCCTGAAATATTTTGATAGCCAGGCAGAAATTACTACAATGGATGGAAGAGAGGATGTGGGTGATGGAGACAGAGAGGGAACAGATTCAAGAGGCACTCAAGGAGCAATGATGTCAGGACTTGACAGGACTGTAATTCGGGGAAGGAAGGTAGGGCAGGAACCTGAGTTTCTAATATACAACTCAGGATAGACAATGCTGCCGTTCAACTATTCACAGCATGCTGCAGGGAGAAGATTACAGATTCAGTCTTGGATATGTGAGGATGCTGAGAAAGCAGCTGGGAATGGAGCTCAGAACGCCGGGGGAACTGAAGAGACCCCTGTAGAAGTCATCTGCCAATGTGCATGGAAAAGGCTGCTTGTAAGGAGGGAACCTTGCCAAGGGTGGAGTGGAATATGTATCAGCTGTAGAGAATAAGAAGGGTCTGCAAAGCAGGCTAAGACAGAGTAGCTAAAAGGTACAGGAAACCCATGAAGTGCTGCATGATAGAGACCATCAAATCACAATACTGTCATCTGTTAATGCCATCCTGGCAAACAAGCTAGCCTAAAATTCTCTACTTTTAAGATGGCAAGGCCGATAACCACAATTTGGATAAAACCGTATTTCTGGTATTCAATCTGACTTAGAAAGAAACCAGAACCACGGTGTCTAGCAGAGTCCTGGTGTTGGCTTTATCTACACCATGGGCAGGACTCCTGCCTTTCTGAGCTTTGGTTTCATCATCTGTTCAATGCAGGGAATAGTGGAGGATAGTGCATACAATGAGCAGGTGGGAAGCCGTGAACTTGCAGATTTATACCATTCCATTTCCCTAAGATCCCAGAGTTCACAATTAATTTTTATAGAAATACCAAGAGGGAATGCGTGCACTTACACTATACATTTTCAACAATGGTCTCCACACGAATTTACTGCCTCAAGCTATTTGGTTTGGATCAGCCACTCTTCAGACCAGCCGGATAATATGACACCTAGGAAGTCTACTCTCTAACAGAGGATGCTGACCATGCAAGTTATTGTTTTCCTGATGGACAGCAGGATACCAGGCACTTGTCCCTTTCTCATAAATGCTCACATTTTCTTATGAATACTAATTCATGAAGAAATATCTTCTTGTCCATCCAAAAGCAGTCAACTTTAAGTGGTAAACAAAGTGTTAATCTAAAATAAAACTGCTGACTGGCGCCGTGGCTCACTAGGCTAATCCTCCACCTGCGGCGCCGGTACCCCAGGTTCTAGTCCTGGTCGGGGCGCGCTGGAATCTGTCCCGGATGCTCCTCTTCCAGTCCAGCTCGGGAGTGCAGTGGAGGATGGCCCTGGTCCTTGGGCCCTGCACCCGCATGGGAGACCAGGAGGAAGCACCTGGCTCCTGTCTTCGGATCAGTGCAGCGCACTGGCCGTAGCGGCCACTTAGGGGGTGAACCACTGGAAAAAGGAAGACCTTTCTCTCTGTCTCTCTAACTCTGCCTGTCCAAAAAAAAAAAAAAAAAAAAAAGCCTACTGCTGATTCCTCGGCACTTGTAATGGTATATGGAATACACCAGAAGCTCAGTAAGTATTCATTGAGGGAAATGCTACTGAAAATTACATCTATACACAGCCAAATCATTGTATTCTCCCCAATTCCAATATTTATATTTCCTGTAAACTATTTCTAGGGTTCAGGGGTGCAGAAATGAGATCTAATTCTATTCAAGGCAAAACATGCATTCAAATTATAAAGAAGCAAAGTATGAAGGATTGGTTATTTGCTTTAACGTAACAAAAAAACAGAAACTGAAGAAAGTGTCATATAGTGTACCACTATTTTTCTTCACCCAGTAAAAGCATTTGTTGTCGCCATACTTAATTCCCAACAGACTTCTCAAAGGTCACTCCTTAGGCCTTTGAGGGATCATCATGCCTGGTTTCCAGGTGAACATTATTGATCAATTTCACAGAGTAAAAACAGTACACAGCAAATAAAAACCCTCAATGAAGTCTGAGAAAATGAAACAGAAATCAGAGGAATGGGGACCATTTCATTTGTTCATAAATCAAACATCGTCTGTGTAACTCCCTTTCGCTCTGCCATGATCTAGCCAAACAGTCGCTGCTGCCTGTCAGTCTTCTGAGTTTTCACGCCATGCCCTTACTTCTGCAGGTCCAGTGCACAGAAATTTCCTCCCACCAACTCCCAGTGGCCAAATCCTACCCATCTTTAAAGGCTCAAACCTCATCATACCAGGAAGCCTTCTGTGACATCCATAGCTAAAAGAAATATTATCTTTTCCTAAACTGCACAAGTGCTACAATTTACCTACCTCTTTGAAATATTTACCATGTTCTCATTTGCATTTAATTAGTTACTCATACTTTTTAGCAATATTTTATATGTAGATATATACACAATACATGTATAGTATAGCATTTATAAGTATTTCGTTATTTACTTACACCTTAATCTCTTAGTAATTTTAAAATTCCTTTTGGATAGACACAGTGTCAACTAAACTTTGCATTCCATATGATACCTAGTTCCATGTCCTGCACTGAGCAAGCAATAATTCCATGAAGGAGTACATAAAATACAATAAATTCTCAATGCATACTTGCTTTGCATACAATTTGCACAAAGAAATGAGAAAAGCCCTAAAGCCCTATGATATGTTAAAGTCACTAACAACTAAATCACTAATTATATGGATGTGTGTGGCCTTTCCACCCTTTATTTCCAATAACAGAGCAGTCTTCATGGAGGGAGTGGCTTAACACAAACTCACAGTTAAATGTCCTTCGTGATGATCTGGAAAGTGAATGAATAAGTACTCTGTGGCTACCAGCTGCATTATTGAGTCACCCAGGAATTCCATCCTCTGATTGTGGCCTCTGGAAAAAAAGAAGAAACATCAACAGAAAGACAGCAATAAGCATTTGTAGATTTCAAAAAAAAAATTCAGAATTTTTAAAAATGCAACATATTCCTCTTCTTTTAAAGCACAAAATTAAGTTTAGTTCCCTAAGGCCCCCAATTGAGAAAGGATCTGAGTTAAGATGGGTTGAATTTCAACAAATAATACAGTGAATACTATGAAAGGATTAAATGACCACTTACACAGACTGGCAAGCAGAGATTGGGCAGCAGCTGATATCAATTAAAAAATAAAGTATACAGGCCAACATTGTCCTACAAGTTAAGCCGCCACCTGTGATGCCAGCATCCCATATCAAAGAGCCAGTTCAAGTCCCAGCTGCTGCACTTCTGATCCAGCTCCTGGCTGAAGAGCCTGGAAAAGCAGTGGATAATGGCCCAAATACTTGGGGTCCTGCAACCCACATGGAAGACCTGGATGGAGCTCCAGGCTGCTAGCTTCAGCCTGTCCTAACTGGCTTTTGAGGTCATTTGGGGAGTGAACCAGCAGAAGGAAAAGCTCCTTCTGTGTCTCCCTCTCTCTCTGCCACTCCTTTCTCTCTCTTTTTTTTTTTTTTTTTTTTTTTTTTTTTGACAGGCAGAGTGGACAGTGAGAGAGAGAGATGAGAGAAAGGTCTTCCTTTGCCGTTGGTTCACCCTCCAATGGCCAGCGTGGCCGGCGCACCGCGCTGATCCGATGGCAGGAGCCAGGTACTTATCCTGGTCTCCCATGGAGTGCAGGGCCCAAGCACTTGGGCCATCCTCCACTGCACTCCCTGGCCACAGCAGAGAGCTGGCCTGGAAGAGGGGCAACCGGGACAGAATCCGGCGCCCCGACCGGGACTAGAACCTGGTGTGCCGGCACCGCAAGGCGGAGGATTAGCCTAGTGAGCCGCGGCGCCAGCCCACTCCTGACTTTCAAATAAATGAACCTTAAAAAAAGAAAGCATAATACAGACAATAATCTTGTAACAAAACAAAGTTAAAAGACCCAAGAATTTTCTTTGCTCAAGCTATTGAAATATATATCATATTACTCAAATTTGTAATTTCATTTTAAGGACACTAAAAAAAGAATCTGGTAAGAACCTTTAATCTTTAAAGACAGTTGAGAATATTTGAGGGAGGAGAGCCAAAAACTGAATAAATAACAACCCCAAAGATATAAAATGTTGCTTATTTTCTTAACAATTTCACTGGCTCCTCATCAAGTCATTCCCTCAGAGCAGGCGACAGGGTCAAATCCAGTCCACGGTCTGCTCCATGAGCAAAGTTTTATTGAAACATAGCTATGTTCCTTGGTTTCATGTATGGCTGCTTTCATGCTATGTGGCAGAGTCGAATCACACACAGACCACAGGCCTGCAAAGTCTAAAATATTTAATATCTGGGCCTCTATGGGAAAAAGTTTTCCTTCCTTCACATTCCTCAAAACTTCACGAAGAAACCAGATGCATAGCAATGAGATCAAAAACACTGGGTTGGAGCACATCCCCTGGCTCACGCCAGTGGCTGGTGGTTCATCTGTCTCACAATGTGACTCTCCCAGAAATACGTCTGGAATCTCAATTCCTTTGAAGGGCATACAGGAAGGTCTAGGACTGCCTCTTCTAAATGGTCACGTTGGGGCTACACAAGTACTTCTGACTCACAGGGTCAGATGGTTAAATCCCACAGTTCTCAGTGTGAACGCCCTTGCCAGCAGTCGGACATGAGTAAAAATCACTCCAATTGCTTCTTCAAACTCAGTGAGTTTCTGCAGAACTGGAGACGTTTCAATGAGTTGTCGGTCAGTATTTGGCTCTTGTAGCTACAGGAAAACAGGAGCAAATAAAAATCACATGTAATTTTTGGCTATGAGACTAATTATCAATGCTAGGACAACGTTTTCTAAAATTCCTTCTCCCAAGGGTTGAAATTTCTGTAATGCCAGTAAAACATGGCACTTTCTTCCTCATCTCTTAGAATGGCAAACAAACCTAATATTTAAAGAAGGCTCATATAATATTTTCCAGTCTTCTCTCACATTTCAAGGCCAAGTACTATACATAGACAGTTCAAAATCCCAACTATTATACCAACTCTCCCAGGAAGAGCTAAGCCGAAGAACAGCTGGTAGAGCGTACACACATCCAGCAAAGCAGCAGTCCTCGGGCGTGGGAGTTGGGAGAACACTTGCAGGGCTTGTTAAACGCAGATGGCTGGGCCTCACCTCCAGAGTTACTGATTACCTATGTCTGCAGTGAGGATGGAGAATCTGCCAGCCCGACAAGTTCCCGGGGAATGCAGATGCTGCTGGTCTGGGGACTGCCTTTTGAGAACCCCTGCCTTACAGATTCTTGACTACTGTGTGTCTTCGAGGGACCAAACTATTTTGGCAGATGAGCATCATTAAAACTGAATTCAGCTGACTTTGGAGATTATTATACCACTAGACAGGTGGTACTGCCCATAACAAGAATCCTTTAACAACTGGCAGGGAGCAAACTCGAAAAGTATAACTAAAATGAACATTTCCAGTAACTTCGGGCAACTTCCTATCATTAATACACTATTTTAAAATACTCTGAATACGCTTAACAATGTTAAAACCTCTCATGAGATTCAATCATTAGAGACTGGCCTTGTCTTATATACACAAATGAAACCATGTACATATAAGTATACATACGTATTTATTTTAAAGTAAAACAGAAACAAAGCATAGAAGTAGAAATTTAAAAGAAAAGAAATTGGGGGAAAGGATGTTACCACATGTGTAGATCTTTTAAACTCCAAAATTTTGAGTAAAAAGCCATCACACTGCACTAAAGTTTTAATTTATAACAAGGTGTATGTAATCTGACTCCAAGTCCTCAATTTCTAAGATCCAATTTAGCTTCTAATTCAGCAATGTTAATTTAGTGTTTGTCCTGCTTTTTTTTTTTTTTTTTTTTCAGTATGGCCAGACTTGCTTCTCTATTACTATTTCAGGCATGACGACACACAGATGTCACCTTTTGCTGGGTGGGGCAGGGGCCGCTGACTACAGAGCTACTCTCCTATTAGTGCCCCCCACCACCATTCCAGGCACACACCTGCCATATGTGGGAACCCTGTATTATATGTTCCCAAGTGTTCTACCTCTGACACCTAAGCTTTATAATGTCACGGAAGGGAACCAAAGGATAAAAGCAGGCAGGGGACAAAAGGCCCAGGAAAGGAGAACGAATAGCTGGAGCCGTAAAGCACACTGCAGACAGAAAGGTCATACTTACTTGGAGTGGGTGGAGAGGATAATTGAGCCAGACTTCGCGAAGGTCCTGGAAAATGGAGTGGTGCCTTTAATGCTCAGGGGAGCCATTTAACACACTCTGGAGTACTAAATAAAATGTCATTATTTGAAATACTGAACTATTTCAGATGCTGACTCCACTTATTGCAAATTCAATAGTGGTAGCAAACTAATTTTTTTTAAAGTGTATTCACCACTCAAACTGCCTGTACTGAGTCTAATTAGCCTATTAAGCTGGGGAGGAAGAGAGCAACCCTCTTCCCCCCAGCAGAAGTCAAAGACACCTTTAAAAACTAAGTTACACATTTGCTTAACCTAATACACTGGATTAAGCTGCTGTTTTAATCATATTTTTGAGCCTGCCATTCCTCAGCAAAGTGCATCAGCTGTGTCTTCTGTAATTAAAGCTCATCTCAAATGTCTTTTATTTTAGGTACTAATTCATTAGCATATGCGCTTCGTAAGGTGGAGTGGAAAATACCCCAGAGTTCACGAAGTCCTGCACTGATGAGACCGCACTTTGCGTGCACCTACAAGTGTTTACTTGAAATATGGTAATGAATGAATTTTATGGAAAACCCTAGCACATTATTGTATCCATTGAGTTAAATCTCAAAGCAGTTATAATTAGAATTTCCTCAGGATTAAAGTGTCTTCCTTCCAGTTTCAGACTCTAGGGAGCCTTTGACTTAATCTACTTTCGGGTCTTAATGTTAAGTTTTTTAAATAAATGACATTAAAAAAGAGAGGGGGAAATATTCATTAAAAAGCTTTTTTGGCAGAGAGGGGAAGAGAGTAGAGGGAAATTTAGTATCACTTGTAACACATAGGGTGATAAAAATGAAATAAAAAAACTTGGTGTTTTTGTACAACTTGCATCCTGATAAAATACTTTTGGGGGTACTTAGCCAATATTAAAAACAAAGTGCTGGCCGGCGCCGCGGCTCAATAGGCTAATCCTCCGCCTTGCGGCGCCGGCACATCGGGTTCTAGTCCCGGTCAGGGCACCGGATTCTGTCCCGGTTGCCCCTCTTCCAGGCCAGCTCTCTGCTGTGGCCAGGGAGTGCAGTGGAGGATGACCCAAGTCCTTGGGCCCTGCACCCCATGGGAGACCAGGATAAGTACCTGGCTCTTGCCATCGGATCAGCGCGGTGCGCCGGCCGCAGCGCGCCGACCGCGGCGGCCATTGGAGGGTGAACCAACAGCAAAGGAAGACCTTTTTCTCATCTCTCTCTCTCTCACTGTCCACTCTGCCTGTCAAAAAATAAAAAAAATTTAAAAAATTTAAAAAAAAACAAAGTGCTGAAATATCAGACTGGTCTTTGCAGGCATTTTAAAGGACCTCCCTTAACCAACTCAGTAAGCTTTCCCGGCATTCCCTGTGAATTATGCTGAATGTCACTCCCTGCTTACAACTCTTTTGTGTCCTTGCCTTGCTTCCTTCCCTTCTCCTCCACTACGCGAGCATTTACCAAACCGCAGCCCCCTGCCTGGCCAGAGCGTTACCAAGCCCCTCTGGAGAACTCCACCACCTCGGTTTGGATGACTCGTTCATTTCTGCAACACTGCTGACTGCTCATCCAAGCCCCACGTCCATAAAAATACTTTACGGCCATCTTCACCTCATACACAACATGACCAAATAATAGCTTTCCACCTTTCACTGGAGACTAGGGACAACGGTGTCAGGGAAGGTGGCAGGCTTGGAGTCAGGCTGCCTCGGGTTCGTTCTGATTCCACACTGCCAATCCACTTACTAAGCCTCCATTTCCTCAAGGATAAACCAAAGAAGTCGAGCACCAACTTCAAAGTGTCCTCTGATGTTTCAATGAGCAATGCACTAGAGCATTAAACTCAGTGCAGACTCACCGAAAATACTGCTCATCATTGAGGATACCAACACCGACAAACAGCTACATCCTGCAACCAATCCATCCCCACCTCCAGAATATTCAGGGGTCAGAACATCTTCAGTCATCTTTCTCCCTTTTCCTGTGTGTTTTCCACTCAACAAAACCACTTCTCCTTTGATAGTCACAGCCAGCCATTCAGATGCAACAGCACACATCTCATGACGAGACTATGTCCATTGTGTCCACTTCCTTTCAGCTACCCTGCACACTGCCCCTTGGCGTCACAGAGAACAAACTAGAAAAGCTCCAGACTGGAATCCTAGTGGCTACCTTCAGTTCGCATCTCTGGAAAACGTTCACAGCTGACTAACTGGGTCATTTGTTTATGCAGCATATTTTCATTGAAACCTCTTATGTATAAGATTATCAAAATGAATGAGACACCTTCCCTGTCCTCAAAGGAGCCTTACAGAGAAAAATAAAAGTAAATAAGTGTAATCTAATAAATTGTGGTAAGTCCCATAATAGTGAAAAATCACTCAAAACTATGCCAGAGCTGCCATTTTCTCAGACTCAATTTCAGATTTAATCTCAGATTAAAGGAAATGGATCCAGTTGAAATAATCTGACTGTGAGGTGCTACAATGCTACACCAAGATGGGTGGTGGCAGATGTCAAAGGTGAAATCACATATGAGCACTGGGACAACTGTGCCTGGGAGTGTCAGACACAGCTTCAAAGAGAAGGCAACTCTTCTGATGAGTCCTGAAGAATACAAAGAACTGTGCAAGTCAGCAGAGGGCAAGGACCAAACGGGGAACCAAGACCTGTATGTCCTGAAGAACACAGGCACAAAAAAAGTCATCCTTGGCCAATGACGCTAAGAGGGAATGAAAAAAAAAGGACACTGAAACCACAGATGGGAGTCAGGCTAGGAAAATGATTCCGTGCTGGGTTGTGTGGTATGGAGTTTGGTAGGCAGTAACCAGGGATTTTAAGCAAGAAAGGTCACCACAGAAACTGCATTTAAAAAAATGACAACACTGAGGGGCCAGCTCCATGGCTCACTTGGTTAATCCTCTGCCTGCGGCGCCAGCATCTCATATGGGCACCGGGTTCTAGTCCCGGCTGCTCCTCTTCCAGTCCAGCTCTCAGCTGTGGCCCAGGAGGGCAGTGGAGGATGGCCCAAGTATTTGGGCCTCTGCTCCTGCATGGGAGACCAGGAAGAAGCACCTGGCTCCTGGCTTTGGATCGGCACAGTGCCGGTCATAGCAGCCATTTGGGGGGTGAACAAACGGAAGGAAGACCTTTCTGTCTCTCTCTCTCTCTCTCTCTCACTGTCTATAACTGTACCTGTCAAAAAAAAAAAAAAAAAAAGACAACACTGAATTAAGTATGAATGGTGGATGGGCAGTCCAACAGTTCAGGGAACAGAAGCAGAGGGCAGAAAACGAAAGCAGTGAGATGGCTGACTAGGGCTCTCACAAAGGGATTGCTAACCTGCTGCCCAAGAAAATGCCCCTGACTAGGATCAAACTAGATGGGGACAAAATCATGTTCATGCTTTCTTGGACAAGGTCAGACAACTCCAGGACCAGGTCAGACAAGGCTAAAATATCTGGCCTAGGGGTCAGCACAGTGGCATAGCAGGTAAAGCCGCCACCTGCAGTGCCGGCATCCCATATGGATGACAGTTTGAGTCCTGGCTGCCCCACTTCCGATCCAGATCTCTGCTAGGGCCTGGGAAAGCAGTAGAAGATGGCCCAAGTCAGTGGGCCCCTGCACCCGTGTGGGTGACCCAGAAGAAGCTCGGCTCCTGACCACTGAATTGCTAACCTGCCTCACCTCGTGACAGCACTCCATTGCAAATAATCCCTTCTCCTCATCTAGCCTCAGACAAGGCAACCAACAAAGAAAAGGAAACGGTCCTTGAAGCCATTCAGCACCCCTTCCTCGCTCCACTGGAACCACTAATCGAACTCTTGTCTGCCTACAAGTCTGTCTCTGGCTGATTAGGCTGTGATGATACCATCATTCAAAGAAAAAAAAAAGGAAAGAAAGAAAAGAAAAATACCATGGTTCACTGACATCTCTCCATGCTACAGCTAACAGATAAGGCTACACAGATGGAAACCAATATGGAGATGTCTAATGAGCTGGAATGTCCAACTTTGTGCTCTTGAAGATACTGAAGTAGAAAGACCATCATTACTAAGCCTTGCTCTGTTTCATGAAAGTCACACTCAAATGAATTCTGAATCTCAGCTGTCCCATTTGTTAGATAATGTTCAGACTCTGCTTTTTCACTTAGTCATTTACTCATTTCATTCTTCTAACAAACATTTATTGAACACTGCACATACCAGCACTGCACTAGGTACTGGAAACATAAGATAAGCCTGCTAAGCAGACAAGTGGGACAGAAGCAGTTTAGAGGGAGAAAGGAATCTAAACATAGACTGAGGCAATGAAGAATACAACGTGTAAAATCACACGTCATTTAGGCCAACAGAAACACAACACGTGGGGCTACAGGCAAGGTGGGAGGAAGGGCAGGGAATGAACACGTAGGGCAAGGAATTCAGCGGCACGTGGAGATGTGAAGGGAAGGCTGCAGAGGTACATAGAGTAAAGAGGCTGCTGAATTGTCCACAAGAGGCAAAAGGCCAAAACAGAAATATTTTGATATTCAACACAGTCTTAAAATATATGCCACCTGCTACAGATACAAATCAAGACACATGTGTATAGGACAAAAACGGCATATATGAAACATCTGTATATTCTTTTCCTATCAGAAGAAATTCACACATACCCAAATCATCACCTATCTCTAGAAAAACAAATAAAAAAAATCAAATTCTTAGATATAAACATCATCTAGGTCATATTTTTAAAAACCATTGATTCCTTTTTTAAAACTACCCAAAGTAATACAGTAATAGCATCTGACTGTCACTTAAGCTGAAGGTTTCACAAAGGCTTAAAACACTGGCTTCCTAGGTTTTTATTGCTCCATGAGGGCTATTTCATTCCATTACGATGACATTTCAATTTGGAATACAGACTTGCCTCTCCCTTTAAATGTTAAATTGACTTGTTTTGATACAAAAGGCATCCAGTATGCTCTATTATATGCAGAATTACAAAGGTATCTCTGGCACTATTAATAGCTTAATACTTTAGTAACAGCAGAAACTATTTTAGAAGTTATTGTGTTTTCTTAAACCATAATTTGCTCTAAAAAATGTACTTTCATAATCTTTATTCATGGGCCTATCAGAAACTCTCTATGCACTGACTTTCCAAAATAAATGCACATTTATCTAGTCCACATAATTTCCATAAAAACAAGTCATAAACAAAAAAGCCAAAAAGCTATCGCTTCCAACCAAGCCTGCATGGGGTAGGTACCCAATGATTATAAAACATGAAATCATAATTAATGTCAAGATACTACTTTAAAATGAAGCAAAGTTCTATTATATTTATAATCATATTTAATTTACAAGTGACCATATGGAAACAGAGTTTGGGTGAATGAAAAACTGTGCACATGCCCAGAGAACTTTCCCATCTGCGAGGACTGAATAGGCTATTTTGGATATACTTGAAATCTACCACTTATGGTAGATTTGGCTATTTTGTTTTGCCTATAGTCTCTTCAAAATACAAAGACCAACTGAAATAAAATCTTCCATAATGATATATAACTGAGGAAAATCAAATGATTCAAGATAAATACCGGATCATTAAAGAGTAAGCGGCCAAATAACTGCTTGGCTTCCTCCAGGCTTCCCTCCAAGTAAACAGCTCCTAGATAAAAGGAAGAGAATGTCAAAAGGAAACCTGCATTAATATTCAAAGAAAATTACAGATCTCTATAAAAAGCAAAAAGGCAAGCCAAAAAGCATTCACAAAAAAAAAAAAATCGACAAGTTCAGAAGCAATTGTTTTAAAGGTAACATTATCCCACTTTCAAGCTATGCTCTGAATTACAAATTAGGCTGAAATACAAAATTCAATTTTCTAAAATTGAAACCTAATATATGAAAAAGAGGCCAAATATGAACTATCATTAAAGCTGTGAGTATAAACCTTACTAAGGTAATGATGCACAAATACTTGACTTTATTAAAGAAAATGTTGTTTCATTTTCTGAATTTATAGTTTATGTTTCAGATCAAATATATACAAGCATCTAAGAAAAAAGCCCAACAGACAAAATCTAAGTTTAGATCAATGAAAGTTTCTGCAGATAAACATCAGAGTTGGACGGGTATTGTGGCATGACAGGTAAAACCATTGCCTATGGCACCAGCATCTCATATGAGCACCAGTTCGTATCCTAGCTGCTCCACTTCTAATCCAGCCCCATGCTAATGGCCTGGGAAAGCAGTAGAAGACGGCCCAAGCGTTTGGGCCCCTGTACCCTTGTGGGAGATCTGGATGAAGCTCCTGGCTTTGGCCTGGCCCAGTGCTAGCAGTTGCAGCCACCTGAGAAGTGAACCAGTGAGTGGAAGATTTCTCTCTCTCTCTCTCTCTCTCTCTCTCTCTCTCTCTCGGCAGCCACCTGAGAAGTGAACCAGTGAGTGGAAGATTTCTCTCTCTCTCTCTCTCTCTCTGTGTGTGTGTGTGTGTATCTCCCTCTTCCTCTCTCTAACTCTGACTTTCAAGTAAATAAATAAATCTTTAAAAAAAAAATCAGGGTAACCTTTACCTTTAATTTGAAACAATTAAGCCCTGTGCCCACACTGAACTTTAATCATAACCAGGAAGTACCACAATAACATTTTAACTGGGTATCAAATAACTCTGGAATAGGGTATTCATATTTTTTTAAATTAAACTTTTATACCTGACTTCAGAAAGGGTATATTTCCATGTAATATTTTAAGACATTCAACTACCAGTGTTTTTGATAAGTAAACACAGGTTCAATAGCTCTTATCCAAAATGCCTGGGAATGGAAACATTTCAATTTTTTTTTTCAGATTTAGGAGTATTTCCATATACAAATGAGACATCTTAGGGATGGGAACCAAATCTAAATAAAAAGTCACTTAGATTTCATATACACTTTAAATAACATTCTAAATGTAGCTTTAGATGATGTTTTTAGCGTGCCTACATTTTGATTGTGACCTGTCACGTTAAGTCAGGTTTGGAATTAAGTCAAAGCTCAAAAGGTTTTGGATTTGAGGGCATTTCAGATTTTGGATTTTTCAGGTTAGGGATGCTCAATCTGTATGTTTGTTATTTTCAACAGTTCAAGTAATAATAATGAGAATAATAATGGCAGCTCTGTGGTTTGGGGACCCATCCATGCTCCCTGAACTGTGAAAAGCAGGTTTACAGTCTTTATTTGCATAGGGTGCCTCAGTAGGAGGGTGCTAGAGAAGACTGACAGGACTGAGGATCATATTAGATGACCAGAAGGCAGTGAGCCTTTGCTCTGGGTAGGTGCAGCCAGGACTGGATACTAAGACCCTTCCAAGAACTCTGGGAGGTAAGTGACACTGTCTGCTTCTCACAGATGGGGAAACTGTGGATCAGAGATCAGATAACTTGCCACAGAAGCAGCTCTGACAAATGATGGAAGAGGGAACTGAATTATGTCTGCCTGACTTAGGAGCCAAAGGTAACAGTTACTGTCAAAAATATTATGTGTACAAAGCACTGTAATTCCATGAGACCAACCTTCTGAAAATACACATATTTATAAAAAATAGACAGTGATGAAAAGACTGAATTATTTTAAACATTTTCTTGCTACTATCATCAGCATGAAATTTTAATTGGGAAGTTTCTACATTCATTTTCAAAGGAAGAAGGCAAAAATGATACAGAAGTAGAAAAGCCTTTGAAAACTAAAATGTACTTAATTATTTACCTAAAATTCAAGAAACTGTCAATCTACCGTAACATTTCATTGTAAAGCATATTTGTGATCACTGCTAATTAACTCTTCAGAACTCCTCTATACCAACAGCTAACTGTATTCTGGTTACAGATAAAAAGTAGAAAGTGCCTGGGTGAGAGGCAAAGGCATCTACATCAGTCTTGCTTCAGATGTGTAAATAACAGTTATATAGACTCAAGCCCTAGGATTTTTAAAATTTGGTCTTTTCAAGATGCTTGAATCAGAAAATCTTGAGAATGCTTTAAAATGTGGTCAAAGAAAACATTAGGGCCTCTCCAGCAACTTGTTTCCATTTAGTTATGTATGTGAATCTTGAATCAAATCTAGAAAGTAACCCATCTCCACTTTAATTCATTTCAATTCAATAAATACTAAGCATGTACATGACATTGTATGTCAATTTGGCACCACAAACACAAAAAAGACAAAGTGTGATGGAGCAGCTGAAATGACTAAAACAGGAGGTAGTGGAACTGTACTCAGGACTTCCCACACTTAGGGAACAAGTAATTCTGTCCAAGTTCCCATACTGACTTTAATGTGCTCTCCACGCAGTTTAAATATGCAAGAAAGTGGATTATAAATACAGAAATTACCTATTAATGCTTCAAAACAATTAGCCATTGCATGTCGAAGGTCCGATTCCCTACATAGGTCAGGGCCATGAGCATACAGCATAAATCGATCCAGTTCAAGTTTCTACAAAATTCAAAGTGACAGGAAGTTAAGAGTCTGATAAAATCTAATTTCTGATAACTTAGCATCTCCTGGGGGTAACAGGTCCATTGGCCACGGGTTAGTATATTAAGAGAGCTAAGTCTACCATTCATTAGAAGTCCTGTATACACGATTCAGCTCTAACTTGCTTCTTTCCCAAACTCCAACAGTTCAAGCAGGATTCAGAACTCATCAGATCTGAGCTCTCCAATTCCAAGATCAGACCAAGCTCTAGCCTCTGCTAGCAGAGACTCTCCTATCAGACTATGAACCTCTGGGTTCCCTCAATGTCTAGGAAGACTGAAACCTAGCCCCAAGTTCAGAAAGTGTTTTATCTTTTTGATTCCACAATTACAAGGTAGTGATGATGTCTGCACCATGCAAAATAGATTTTCATGGGATAAAGTAAAGGACAACCCAATCTACCTCTAAATCTTTATTTTCTAATTTGGCAGGATTTGGAGGATCCTATACCTTTTTACTGTGTTCTCTTTATGAGGCTTCCACCTCATCTCTGCAGGCTCAGTAGACCCTGTGAGCTTGAACTGGATTTATCTCAAGGGTTCTAGAAATACTGTTTGTAGTGAATTTATGTTTCTTTATTTGGCCTCAGCAAAGTTTAGAGCCTAATCTAAGGCCCACTTCTAGGTCTAAGACTGATGAATACATCAGTTTACACTAACTTCACCTCTGGCTTCACTTCACTGTCTCTTCCATATTTTTCCCTTTACTTTGATTTCTGTAGCTGCTTATTTTTTATCCTACTGTATTATACAGTCCAAGTCCCTTTAGAACTAGACACAATATGAATGTTTTTATAAAACTCTGAGGTTGAACTCATAATGCTTTCCTTAAAAGGAGAAAGACAAACACTGCATAAACATGCAATGAATCTGCTTCCATTACAATGTAAATCAATTCAATAAATACTAAACAATAACATGCCACATAACACGGAACAAGTCACAAGTCAGTGAACAATGTGGGACAATATAAATCTCATCAGTTTTCAAATAAAAGACACTCAGATTTTGTGCATCTGGGTATGAATGTTAAATATCTATATCCATTTATAGCGGAAAAAGAGATGATAAAAACAAGACCTGTGCTATCAGTATTTTGTGCTGCTAGAAATCTTTGAGCATAAAATATACTCAAATGAGAGTTTTGACTACCACCAATGCAATAACAGAAAACACCTCTTTTTAAAAATTGGTCCCAAAGTGCAAGAGTTTATACTAGAATATGTAAATTTCATCTGTTTCACAACTTCACTGGGAAAATCCAATTGTTTTGCTATCTCTGGAGCCCTGCTTGAGAGCAGACTGCAAGACATATTTCATCTGATAAACAACCATTCTGGAGTGCTGTGAATTTTCCAACTTCTCATAGTCCCTGTTTGCTCTATATCCTTATTTTTTGATGCAGACTTCTAGGGAATTTTTGTGTGTGTGTGTGTGTGTGTGTTTTACAGGCAGAGTAGACAGTGAAAGAGAGAGAGAGATAGAAAGGTCTTCCTTTGCCGTTGGTTCAGCCTCCAATGGCCGCCGCGGCCGGTGCGCTGCAGCCGGCGCACCACGCTGATCCAAAGGCAGGAGCCAGGTGCTTATCCCAGTCTCCCATGGGGTGCAGGGCCCAAGTACTTGGGCCATCCTCCACTGCACTCCCTGGCCACAGCAGAGAGCTGGCCTGGAAGAGGGGCAACCGGGACAGAATCTGGCGCCCCAACCAAGACTAGAACCTGGTGTGCCGGCGCCACTAGGTGGAGGATTAGCCTATTGAGCCGTGGCACCGGCCAGGGAACTTTTCACAAAGAGAGAGTCGTATTCTACTATGTATATGGTTAACATGTTCATCTATCTGAAGGCTGACCCAGAGCTTTCATTACATTCTCAAGGGGTCAATGATTTCCCATTTCCCATTACTCTCCCTCACTCCCAAGTAGTTAAGGACCACTGTCGCAGACAGAAGGAGGCAGGACTGCCACAGCCTTCTGCTGGAGCTGAGTGCTCTGGGAACGCTGAGGCTTGGCCTTGGTGGAAAAAGACCTTATAGAAATCCCCGAAGGGAGAACTTGGCGACCCCTTTCATTCATTATCCACAGCTTTATATAGCACACAATGTTTTGTAATATCCTCTGTCTGCATGCTATGATAATTTCCCACAATTTGTATATGCAATTCCATTATATCCTAAACCAAAAAGAAAACAATGATGGACAGAATGATGGTCTACTTATTAGTGTTTCCAATGGCATTTACGTGAGCACCAAGAAGCACTGTGACAATTAAATCAACCAAACACCAAGGCAGTTTTACACGAAGTTGTGGAATTTCATTCATTGTGAGGCTGCTAAAATGAGGTTAGCTTACCTTGCTGCCTAAAGGTTTTCATTAAGACATCCCTGTTTACATTCTCAACTGCCACTAAAGCCAGTTCAAAGCCTACTGCTCTAACTATGATGACAGTATTATATGAAACAATGCATTCTCACTAACACAAATCAGCTAAACTAACCACATTTTGAGTACAATAACACCTTGGCAATATGAATTAAGAAATCAGTCAGAAAACTAGGATGGATTTTACAGAAAAACCACTCATAAAAGCTTTCCCAGCAAATCCCCAGTGTGTGGGCATTTAAGGCCCCCAGTTCTCTGTGCTATTGAATAAACCCAAAGATCTTCTAAAATCTAAGGATCTGTCATAAGAACAGTAGCAGCAATAAAAATAACTAGGGGGTGCCAGCATTGTGGTGCAGCAGGTTAAGTCACTGCTTGCAATATCAGCATCCCATACTGAAGTGTAGGTTTGAGTTCTGGCTACTCTGCTTCCAATCCAGCTCCCTGTTAATGTGCCTGGGAAAGCATAAAACGACAGAAATGCTTAGGCCCTTGCCATCCATGTGGGAGACCTGGATGGAGTTCCTGGTTTCTGGCTTCGGCTTGACTCAGATCTGGTTGTTGCAGCCATTTGAGGACTGAACCAGTGAATGGAAGACCACTTTCTCTCCCTTTCTCTCCATTTTTTTTTTTTAATTTATTTATTTGACAGATAGAGTTAGACAGTGAGAGAGAGAGAAAGGTCCTCCCTCCGCTGGTTCACCCCCCAAATGGCCGCCATGGCCAGAGCTACTCCAATCTAGAGCCAGGAGCCAGGTGCCTCCTCCTGGTCTCCCACGCGGGTGCAGGGGCCCGAGCACCCAGGCCACAGCAGAGAGCCAGACCAGAAGAGGAGCAACCGGGACTAGAACCTGGCACCCATATGAGATGCCAGCGCCACAGGTAGAGGATTAACGAAGTGAGCAACGGCGCTGGGCCCACCCTCCCTTTTTTTTTTTTTTTTTTTTTTTTAAGATGTATCTATTTGAAAGTCAGAGTTACACAGAGAGAGAAGAGGCAGAGAGAGAGAGGTCTTCCATCCGCTGGTTCACTCCCCAATTGGCCACAATGGCTAGAGCTGCGCCGATCCGAAGCTAGGAGCCAGGAGCTTCCTCCTGGTCTCCCATGCGGGTGCAGGGGCCCAAGGACTTGGGCCTTCTACTGCTTTCCCAGGCCACAGCAGAGAGCTGGATCAGAAGTAGAGCAGTCAGGACTCAAACTGGCACCCATATGTAATGCCAGCACTGCAGGTGACGGCTTTACCTGCTACACCACAGCACCAGCCCCTCCGCATTTTCTTGTCTCTCGCTGCCTTTTAATAAGCAAATAAATCTTAAAAGCAATTAACTAGCTCCTACAAGTTTACTAATATCTTTGTGTGATGTATTGTGCCAAATACTTTCTAAATAAATACTAAAGCTAATAATCTCATTTAATTCTCATAGCTAAGCTGTGTAACAGGTGCTAACGCTGTTTCCATTTTACAGACACGAGAGTAAAGGCTTGGGGAAGACAACTTGCATTGGGGCACCCTGTTTGTAAGGGAAAGGGTATGGACTAGATCCATCATAGGGTCAGCACAAATGTCTTTGCTCTAATCTACTATGATTTGTTACCATCAGACACTACCCAAACATGGAAACATATCAGACCATAGTGCCTGGCATGAATCTGAACCAACAAGAGGCTTTGTTAGTCACTCATCTAGCTCAACGAGGCAAGCTGGACAGCATAACCTCTAAATCTTAATTAATGGGATATGTGATTTGGGGGAAGCTCAAAGATCTATAAAGTATCCCTTGCAGCTGTAAATTGTCCAGAGTATTCTGTTCAAAGCTATAATTCCGCTTGTTAATGTAAATTAAAAACAAATGTAATACAGAAAGATTACACAAAGGGAAAATACAAAATATTTCATTCCTTTTGCTTTGTTCCCCTGTTCCTTTCTCCCAAATGTTTAACCTTGTTCATGTACATCTGTCAAGTTTTTCCTCATCTGTTCTCAAGTTACCTCACTGTGCAATTCATTAACTGCTGGTGGAAACTCACAAAGGTAACAGAACTAATAAGGATGAATCGTTAGAATCCAAACAAAACATACTTTCTGGTCTATAAAATAGCAAACCCTTAATCCACCCTTAAGAGTAACTTGGTCAAATGCAGAACTAGGTGTGGATGAGAGAAATGCATGTTCAGGCGCTTACTCTACCTTGGCGAGCATGGCTAGGTGCTGGTTCTGAACGATGGCCGTTCGGTAGGTTGCCAGTCCTCCTTCTTCCAGACTGGGAAACAAATAGTACAAATGGACGCTGCAGGAAAAAAAGCCATTGGTAAATAAGACGGACAATGGTGTGTCTGCAGTGTTGAGTCACAGAACACAGCTGGGCTGACTCAAGGTCTTGGGAAGTTAAATGGGAAGCACAGTGTATTCCAATGTGTTAAAACCCAAATGGCACCATTCCCTTATATTTCCATATATATTTCTCTGAAATCTCCTGACAACAAAGATCCAAACAGTCACACTGTTTATGTCTGCTCAGAGCAAACAGATCTGATACTCTGCAACCGGAACTAGAAACAAGTGTTTTTCCTGGGATTGGGCTATCAGTGGACCCTGGAGAGAATCCTGGGAAGTCCGTGGTAGGGGCACAGAGGTGGCATATTCTTCACAAGCACAAACGGAGACAGGAGCAGAACTCAGAGTGGCACAGGTGGCTGGCTCTGCTGTAAGGGTGAGTCTGCAAGAGCTGATCTTCAAAGGGCGGGAACTGAACAGAGGACTACGGGGATAACCAGAATGGTCCACAGTAAAGCAACTGACCCCCTCCTGCATCTCACTCCATTGTATAAGATCCACAGTTAATTAGGGCAGCTAAGCACATTGAGTCTTCAAGGCTTAGAAGGGAGCCTCCTCTCCCTGTTATGTCCTCTTGTGAAAAGAAATGACCAAAAGAGAATAAAAATAGCTCAGGAGAGTTCCAATAAAAGCATGTTCTGTCTCGATTTAAAAAAGAAATTGTGTGAGTATGGCAAAACAAATGCACTCTCTTACCCCTACCTCTAAATTAAGGATCCTAAAACACACATGCTTACTTATATACTTACACACACACCCCAAAATCTAGTCATTAAAATTACTTGTAAACTTTATTTCCCTTGAGATCAGAAAGAGTGAGAAGGGGATCAAAGACAAATCCTAGAAGATGAAATGACATTTTCAAATATCATCCTTTTCTTTGCAAATTGAATATAAGCTCCGAGGCTTCTAGACCAAGACCCGCTGATCTCCTGTGGCAGTAATCAACTTTAACGTACACTTGACAGGCCAGAGACCAGCCTTTCATCCTGTAATCTCACTCACTACAGCACCAGGGAGCACAAGTCACCAGGGCAAGAGCCACAGATGTGTGGCTTTTAAGCTCCACTGAAGAGACAAAATACATGATGTTTCCATGCCTTGTTTGGCTAATTACAAAGAAGGTAATGCAATAAGCATGTTACTTACAAAATGTAATCACTGGGGAACTGTGAAGAAGGCTACTCACCTGGTCAGGAATTCAACAACAGCATCACCCAGGAACTCCAACCGCTCATTGTGATTAATCCTATAAAAAGTATTAAAAAGATCACTTAACACAGCATTCTTACCTTCCCTCCCCATCTCTTCAAAGAAAAGGAAACATGAGAGTTGACTCCTTTAGCAATCAAAGCACCTTACCTTCCTTACTCCTCACATCAAAGAGCACTGACCACCATGCTTGCCCGGATGCACCAGGGCCTGCCTACTGCGAGATGGAGCGGATTTCCAAGTATCAGGTGGCTCAGGCTTTCTACCCTGGGGGTTTCCTTTCCCTAGAAACCAGTGAAAGAACTGGCGACTTGGGGCTGGCACTGTGGCATGGCAGGTTAGGCCGCCATCTACAGTGCCAGCATCCCGTATGGGTGCAGGTTCAAGCCCAGGCTGCTCCATTTCTAATCCAGGATGAAGCTCCAGGTTCCTGGCTTTGACCTGGCTCGGCTTTGGCCACTGCAGCCACTTGGGGAGTAAACAGCAAATGGAAGATCTCTCTCTGTCCCTCTATATAATTCTCACTTTCAATAAATAAAGAAATCTTTAACCAAAAAAAAAAGAAAAAAGAAAAAAGAAAAGAAAAGAAAAAAGAACTTATTCACTGGAAAATAAGTTCTGCTATAATGTTCTCAAGACAGTTCCTTTCATCCAAACTCTAAACTCAACTTCTTCAAAATGGGCCCAACCTACCTTTGCAGTCTCATTTCCACTGCTACCCTCTCTAATCTACATATCAAGGTTCACATCCAAGGTACCTGGTATACTCCAAAAGAGGTAACCCTAAAGCAGCTTGCACCTCTGTTCAAGTCCCCATCTCTGCCTCCCCAGAGCTTTCTACCCACTCCCCTGAACAGTCAGCACACTGAGAATCTACAAGCCTACCTAATGCCTACCACCCAAGTGAACCCCCACCTCACGGCACAGATTACACTTTATTTACACCTCAATTACATGAAGTCACAATTCACAGGCTGTTAGTTTCTTATTGCCAAGTGTAACGCTGAGAGGGTCAGGGAAGTAGCTTTCTGCTGAAAGTTAATTCCTTCTGGGAGGTACTATGGGAGGGCAGAACCTTCCAATCACAGTGTTCAGAGGTGGGGCCCCTGGGAGTTGATTAGGATTAAATAAGGTCATCGGGATGGTGCCCCATGAATGAACACTGCTAGCTTTATAAGAAGGGGAAGAGGAGCTGGCGCTGTGGCGTAGTGGGTAAAGCTGCTGCCTACAGCACCAGAATCCCATATGGGCGCTGGTTTAAGACCTGACTACTCCTAGTGTCCATTTCATTTCAACAAGTTTCCCCTTTGGTGCTCAGTTAGTTGTCGCCGATCAGGGAGAACATATGATATTTGTCCCTTTGGGACTGGCTTAATTCACTCAGCATGATGTTTTCCAAATTTCACCATCTTGTTGGAAATGACAGGGTTTCGTTGTTTTTGACTGCTGTATAGTATTCTATAGAGTACATGTCCCATAATTTCTTTATCCAGTCTACTGTTGATGGGCATTTGGGTTGGTTCCAGGTCTTAGCTATTGTGAATTGAGCTGCAATAAACATTCATGTGCAGACAGCTTGTTTGTTTGCCAATTTCGTTTCCTTTGGGTAAGTTCCAAGGAGTGGGATGGCTGGGTTGAACGTTAGGGTTATATTCAGGTTTCTGAGGAATCTCCAGACTGACTTCCATAGAGGCTTGACCAGTTTGCATTCCCACCAACAGTGGGTTAGTGTCCCTTTTTCCCCACATCCTCTCCAGCATCTATTGTTAGTAGATTTCTGAATGTGAGCCATTCTAACTGGGGTGAGGTGAAACCTCATTGTGGTTTTGATTTGCATTTCCCTGATTGCTAGTGATCTTGAACATTTTTTCATGTGTCTGTTGGCCATTTGGATTTCCTCTTTTGTAAAATGTCTATTGAGGTCCTTGGCCCATCTCTTAAGTGGGTTGTTTGTTTTGATGTTGTGGAGTTTCTTGATTTCTTTGTAGATTCTGGTTATCAACCCTTTATCAGCTGCATAGTTTGCAAATATTTTTTCCCATTCTGTCGGTTGTCTCTTCACTTTCCTGACTGTTTCTTTTGCAGTACAGAAACTTCTCAATTTGATGCAATCCCAAATGTTAATTTTGGCTTTGACTGCCTGTGCTTCTGGGGTGTTTTCCAAGAAGTCATTGCCGGTACCTATATCTTGCAGGGTTTTTCCAATGCTCTCTAATAATTTGATGGTGTCAGGTCGTAGATTTAAGTCTTTAATCCATGTTGAGTGAATTTTTGTGTAAGTTAGAAACATACCAGAGGATTCCAATTCAATCCCATCAAGGTGGCATGTACCAATGCCATCTCACTAGTCCCAGTGATCAATTTCTGTTCACAATTGATCATAATGACAGGACTAAGAACCAAAGGGATCACATAAACAAGAATAGTGTCTGCAAATACTAGCTGATAGAAGAAAAAAGGGAGAGAATGATCCAACATGGGAAGCGAGATACACAGCAGACCCATAGAATGGCAGATGTCCTAAACAGCATTCTGACCTCAGAATCAGCCCTTAAGGCATGCAGATCTGGCTGAAAAGCCCATGAGACTATTTCAGGCATGGAAAGCAAAGACACTCTGGGGGAAAAAAAAAAAAAAAAAAAAAAACACCTAAATGAAAGATCTCTGTGAGTGAGATCCCAGTGGAAAGAATGGGTCATCAAAGAAGGAGGTACCTTTCTCTGAAGGGAGGAGAGAACTTCCACTTTGACCATGGCCTTGTCTAAAAATTATCAGAGTCAGTGAACTCAAAAGGCTTCCATAGCCTTGGCAGCTCATGACAAGAGCCTAGGGTGATTACTGATGCCATAAACAACAGTGTCAATTTGTTAAGTCAACAACAGGAGTCACTGTGCACTTACTCCTCATGTAGGATCTTTGTCCTTAGTGTGCTGTACATTGAGATTTAATGCTATAACTAGTACTCAAACAGTATTTTTCACTTTATGTTTCTGTGTGGGAGCAAACTGTTGAAATCTTTACTTAATGTATGCTAAACTGATCTTCTGTATATAAAGAGAATCGAAAATGAATCTTGATGTGAATGAAAGGGGAGAGGGAGTGGAAAAGGGGCTGTACTTTGGAAATTTATATTCATTAAATAAAAGTTAAAAAAAAAAAAAAAAAGACCTGACTGCTCCACTTCCAATCCAGCTCTCTGCTATGGCCTGGGAAAACAGTAGAAGATGGCCCAAGTCCTTGGGCCCCTGCACCCGCATGGGGAGACCTGGAAGAAGCTCCTGGCTCCTGGCTTCGGATTGGCACAGCTCCAGCTGTTGCGGCCAATTGGGGAGTGAACCAGCGGATGAAAGACCTCTTTCTCTCCCCCTCCCCGCCCCCCGCCTCTCCTTCTCTGTGTAACTCTTTCAAGTAAAATAAATAAATATTTTTAAAAGGGGGGGGCCAGAAAAGACACACATGTGCACACCCTGTCTGTTGCCATGTACAGCCTGCACTACCTCAGAACTCCACCAGCAAGAAGGTTACAACCAGATATGACCCTTGGCCTTGGATCTCCAGAACCAAGGGGAAGGGGCCCTCTTTATATGGTATGAAGGCTCAGGTATTTTGTTATAGTCATGGGAAGTGGACTTACTCAGTGGCCATGGAAAACTCCCTTCTGTCCCTCAGTAAGGCCAACATAACTGCCTTTTCTCAGTGCTAGAGTGCTTTTCTTTTCTCACAGTCTTTGGCTGAACAGAGAAGCAATATAATCTGATTTAGGTTTTCTTTTTCTTTTTTTTTTTTAATTTGACAGATAGAGTTAGTGAAGGAGAGAGACAGAAAGAAAGGTCTTCCTTCCGTTGATTAACCCCCCTAATGGCCGCTACAGCTGGAGCTATGCCGACCCAAAGTCAAGAGCCAGGTACTTCTTCCTGTTCTCCCACACAGGTGCAGGTGCCCAAGCACTTGGGCCATCCTCCACTGCCCTCCTGGGCCACAGCAGAGAGCTGGACTGGAGGAGGAGCAACCGGGACTAGAACCCGGCGCCCATATGGGATTCTGGTGCCGCAGGTGGAGGATTAACCAAGTAAGCCACGACGCCAGCCCTGATTCAGGTTTTCTAAAAGGCTACTTGGGCTGCAGTGCAGAAAAAAGAGTGAGAAAGAGAGGCCTTGAGCAGGGGAAAGGGGTACAACAGCAGTCATATGGGGACACAGGGTGGCTTAGGCTGGAGAGGTAACAGTGTAGGAGGAGACAGCTGGTTTGGGACACATTTTAGAGCTGTAACTAAAAACAACTATTAGTGATAGTGGGGATCTGCAAGCTGAAAAGATGAAGGTCAATGCCCAGCTTCATTTGAAGGGGGAGACCAAGAGTTCATCAGGTTTGGGGAGAAGCAGATGCTGTTATTTTAGACAGGTTAACTCTGAAATGCCCAGGAAAACTTCCAAACGGAGAGATCCAATAAGGTGCTACATATATTTACCTACTGCTCGTGGCCAAGGACAAAGGCAGTAGTAAGTGTTTAGATTGGATTTCAGGTGATGGATCCAAAGGCACCACTTGGGAAAAGAAATGAAGCTAGAGAAAAGGAGAGGTCCCAGGACCGAGCCCAGGAAAATGTCAAGGTTGAGAAGTCAAACAGAAGAAAGCCCAGCAAAAGAGCAGCACTGGCCATGAAGGCGGGAGGAAAAGGAAGTAAGGGTGTTTCTCTCTAGCTGAAGTAAAGAATGCATTACAAGGAAGAGGCAGTCAGTCATGCCTAGAGTTGCTCAGAATCAAGCCAGATGGAGACAGAGCACTGATTCAGTCATGTGGCAGTAACACAGGCCCCTGACGGACGACCTGGAATGTGGTACAGATGCACCTGATTCTGATTCAAGTGGGCTGGGAGAATGAGTCACCTGAGGTTGTCTAGGGAAAGAACCCAAGTGTCTGTTTCAGGACTGGCTGCGAAAGGAGAAAAGAGTGTGCAAAGGATGTGCAAGGGGAAGGAAACAGAAGGGATCGGTGATGGCACTGGAGAGGAAAGGAGGGCACACAGCACCCCTGGGACTAAGGCAGAAACCAGGGGCTTCCTGAAATGTCTCTAACACCAACCTGCATCTTCTCAAAAATGTCAACAGCTGACTACCAAGTCTAAACCTATCTGGCTTTCAAAGTCCTTCTTTTTTTTTCTTTTCAACTGTTATTTAATAAATATAAATTTCCAAAGTACAACTTTTGAATTATAGCAGCTTTCCCCCAATAAACTCCCTCCCACTTGCAACCATCCCATCTCTCACTTCCTCTCCCATCCCATTCTTCATCAAGATTCATTTTCAATTATCTTTATATACAGAAGATCAACTTAGTATATACTAAGTAAAGATTTCAAAAGACTACACCCACACAGACACACAAAGTATAGAGTACTGTTTGAGTAGTTTTACGATTAATTCTCATAGTACAACACATTAAGGGCAGAGGTCCTACATGGGGAGCAGGTGCACAGTGACTCCCGTTGTTGATTTAACAATTGACACTCTTATTTATGACATCATTGATCACCTTGTCATGAGCTGCCAAGGCTCTCGAGTTCACCAACTCCAATCTTATTTAGACAAGCCAACATTCAAAGTGGAAGTTCTCTCCTCCCTTCAGAGAAAGGTACTGCCTTCTTTGATGGCCCGTTCTTTCTGTTGAGATCTCACTCACAGAGATCTTTCATTTAGGTTGTGGTTTGTTTGTTTGTTTGTTTTTTGCCACAATGTCTTGGCTTTCCATGCCTGCGAAACTCTCATGGGCTTTTTAGCCAGATCTGAATGCCTTAAGGGCTGATTCTGAGCCCAGAGTGCTATTTAGGGCTTTTGCCATTCTGAGTCTGCTGTGTATCCTGCTTCCCATGTAAGATCATTCTCTCCTTTTTAATTCTATCAATTATTTGCAGACACTGGTCTTATTTATGTAATCCCTTTTGTCGCTCCCCCATTCACAGAGGAACGACACCATACCCTGCGCTGTTCTTTTTGCCCGGCCCTTCCCAGGTTTGCTGCCAGCCAGACCCTGTGCTGTTCTCTTTTGCCAGCTCTTCCCGGGTTAGCTGCCGGCCCCCACACCCCACAACACCCCACCCCACCCCACCCTGGCCTCCGCAGAGGGGCGGCACCCCCGCTGCTTTTCCTGCTTCCGCAGAGGAGCGGCACACCACCAGCCGGCTCTCTCAGGGGCTGCTCAGATGTTCCTCAGATGTTCCTGGTGCATGTTGTCTCTCTCCTCCTTTATAGTCCTCTTCCACCAATCCATGCTCTGCTGCCCACACGCCGAGCACGCTGCTCTCCTCCAATCAGGAGCAGGATCAGCTCCTGCCGCTTGTTAGTCAAATTGGTGAGGCAGCTGCGTAGAAGTTGTTTGCTCTCTCTCAGCGCCATATTGTGGGAGATCAGATGCATAGAATTAGTCCTAGTTCCAGTAATTTAGTCTAGTCTCAGTTGCTCCCCACACCTTTGACACTTAATCCTATCTCTTTGATCAATTATGAACTTAAACTGATCACTTTAACAAGCAAGATGGCGTTGGTACCTGCCACCTTGATGGGATTGAATTGAAATCCCCTGGCATGTTTCTAACTCTACCATTAGGGGTAAGTCTGAGTGAGCACATGCCGAAATGTACATCTCCCCCCTCTCTTATTCCCACTCTTATATTTAACAGGGATCATTTTCAGTTAAATTTAGATGACTAAGAATAATTGTGTGTTAATTAAAGAGTTCAACCAATGGTATTAAGTAGAACAAACAAAAATACTAAAAGGGATATAGTATTAAATTGTACATCAACAGGACAAGAGCTGATCAAGTCATTGTTTCTCATAGTGTCCATTTCACTTCACCAGGTTTCCTTTTAAGTGCTCAGTTAGTTGTCACTGATCAGGGAGAACATATGATATTTGTCCCTTTTGGCCTGGCTTATTTCACTCAGCATGATGTTTTCCAGATTTCTCCATTTTGTTGCAAATGACCAGATTTCAGGTTTTTTTCTCTGCTGTATAGTATTCTATAGAGTATATATCCCATAATTTCTTTATCCAGTCTTCTCTTGATGGGCATTTAGGTTGATTCCATGTCTTAGCTATTGTGAATTGAGTTGCAATAAACATTGAGGTGCAGACAGCTCTTTTATTTGCCAATTTAATTTCCTTTGGGTAAATTCCAAGGAATGGGATAGCTGTGTTTTATGGTAGGGCTATATTCAGGTTTCTGAGCAATCTCCAAACTGACTTGCACAATGGCTTTACCAGTTTGCATTCCCACCAACAGTGGGTTAGTGTCCCTTTTTCCCCACATCCTCGCCAGCATCTGTTGTTAGTTGATTTCTGTATGTGAACCATTCTAACCGGGGTGAGGTGAAACCTCATTGTGGTTTTGATTTGCATTTTCCTGATGGCTAGTGGAGGTTGGTCAACTTGGAGTTGAAAGTTGTTTTTGAAAGTAGATAACACAAGTGGGTGGGATGGGGCTAGATAAAGAAGGGCTTTGATTAGGCAAGAAAAAGAAATTAAAGGAATACAAATTTGGAGAGAAGTCAAACTATCCCTTATCCTTTTTCACAAGCCAGTAAAATGAAAATGCCTATCCTGGAGCAAAAACTTCATTCCCCACCTAACAGTTCAAAGTACTACACGAGAAAATCTAGTTAACATGAAAAGCAAGAATCCTCGGCACAGCCCTGGGGTGGGGATAAGCCATATTTGGATTGTCTTATGCTGTACTGAAAAGTAATAAGACATCCAGTGAGAGAATAATACTTACTTTAAGTCATATATTATTTTAAATAAAGTCATACAGGTATGTTTTACCTTAATTGCTTTTATAAACTTTCATGGAGACAGGAACTAGGTCTAGGATGTTAATAATCACAATGTTATACTATTACTCAGTTTGTTAAATACAAGGTCACGGTTCTAAACAGGTTTATTTAATAGTGAATCTGCCATTCTTGACATAATTTGTCTAAATCTAGCAAATGTTTTTCTGTATTGTCATCATGACTGAATTCTGGCAATAAGCCACAAACAAAAATGGGGATTAAATTCCACTTTTGTTTATGATTATACTGGGCCATTTCTAACACAACAGTTTATCTGGGAAAATGGACAGAGTGAGCTGTTGGTCCCCACGGCAGCAGCAAATCTTTTGTTCCTTCTTGCATTGTTTATACTTTCTTTAATCACCCCCTTGACAAATACCAGCAAGCTCCAGGATGAGATGTTTACTGAGCAGTAAACACCCCATTTGTTTTTGAGGACTGAATCAACAGAGGCATTATGAAACCTAGATTAACTGTAACATTTATACAGCACATTTTGTCTGAGGAATTCAATGCACTTTATAAAACACAGCGATTTCCCTGTAACAGTAAGTACTACAGGTGCCATTTACTCTGTGGGAAGCCATTTGGGGATGCGCCAAATCCAAGAGTAACTTCAAGAGTGAGAGTATGGACAGGATCTTCTCACCTCTACATTTCAACTCGCAAGCAAGTGACTGGCAGAGTAGAGCTAGGTGGGGACAGGGAGGTCAGTGGAACCTACTACTCAACTCAGGAATTCCTACAACTCATGACATCCACCTGGAGAGTTGCGGGAGGACAGTCATGGCCTGCCCAGTCCTCACACCCACTGGTCCCAGGAAAACCACCTCTGGGATTTAACTTGAAGCACTGAAGTCACTAAATCCATGCAGTGGAATTTACATACTCTCGAAGCATGTTGTTACCATATTTTTTATGCAAGATACTTAATGTAATCGAAAATATAGTCAGTCTTCTGCATCTGTGGATTCAACCAACCATAGGTCAAAAGTATTGAGGAAAATACTGTGTCTGCACTGAACACATACAGACTTTTTTTGGTCATTTTTCCCAAAACAATATGATTTAGGAAGTGCTTCATAGCATTTACATTGTACTAAGAGTTGCAAGTAATCTAGAGATGATTTAAAGTACACAGGAGGACCTGTCGATGTGCACAGGCTATATGGAAACACTACACCGTCTTAGAAGAGAGACTTGGCCAGACCCGCAGCTCACTAGGCTATTCTTCCACCTGCGGCGCTGGCACACTGGGTTCTAGTCCCAGTCAGGGCACCGGATTCTGTCTCGGTTGCCCCTCTTCTGTCCAGCTCTCTACTATGGCCTGGGAGTGCAGTGGAGGATGGCCCAAGTCCTTGGGTCCTGCACCCGCATGGGAGACCAGGAGAAGCACCTGGCTCCTGGCTTTGGATCAGCGCGGTGCACCGGCCGCAGCGTGCCAGCCGCAGCAGCCATTTGGGGGTGAATCAATGGAAAAGGAAGATCTTTCTCTCTGTCTCTCTCACTGTCCTCTCTGCCTGTCCAAAAAGAAAAGAGGTTTTGTAGACTTTGGTACCTGTGGAGTATCCTGGAACCAACACCCCCACTCTGTGATACCAAGTAAACTTTGCAATAGCCATTTTCTTAAATAAACATACATTTTAAAATAATCCATAGGTGTCTCTCTGTTGGTCCAACAGATTTTATTTTATTTTAATTTTGAAAAGCAGAGTTACAGCGAAAGAAAGGAAGACATTTTCCTTCTGCTGGTTCATTTCCCAAACGGCTGCAATGACCAGGTCTCAGCCTAGCTGAAGCCAGGAGTGTAGAACTCCATCCAGGTCTCCCACCCGGGTAAGTAGAGTGCCCAAACTCTTGGGCCATCTTCTGCTGCCATCCCAGGCAGATTAACAGGGAGCTGGATCAGAAGTGGAGCAGCCAAAACTTGCCAGAGTTGCAGACAGTGGTTAAACATTGCGCCACAATACTTCTTGTCTAGCAATGGCTTTACTAACATCAACAACAACAACAAAAAATACAGAAAACAAAACAAAACAGAAACAAAAAACAAAACCAACCAAGGTTGTTTGATTTTCTAGTTTTTCTAGAATCACTACTCTTCGGGCCTCTCCCTCCCAAAGGCCTTCCTGATAAAACAGGGATGCCAGGAACGCCGCCACATAAGTGCCTGATCCTTCAGAGAGCCTTTTTGTGCTAATACTTCATTGCAGTCTGCATGGATTAGACACATTCATGATTATATCATGGGAACTAATATGGTTAAACAGGGACACTTTTAAAAATGATGAGTGGCATATTTGCTTTAGATGATACCACCATAAAAGTAAATGATTTTGAAGTTTTGATAGGCAGACAGGCTAACAAAAATTAATTTTTAAGTCCTTGGTTCCTTGTAAATCCTAGCTGATGTTAAATCAGATGAAGACACCAGCCAGCCATTTAGACCTCTGCTGAACATAACCCTTCTTACTACCTCAATTTCCTGTATTTCCACTCAAGAGATAAATAATATAAAATACCAAAAATGGCATTCCTTTCTTTAATGTTTATTTATTGAGCACTTGCTTTGTGAAAGGTACTCATTGCAAACCAAAGGAAGAAGAGATAAAGACCACAATCCTTATAATCCAGTAAAGAAAAAGAACATATCACACAATCATGATATGCAGAACAAGAATCTGTACTACAAAACAAGCAAGTACAGGATTCGAACACAATGTCATTCACAGGCTACAGAGGATTGCAGAAGCAGGTGATTGAGGATTAGTGCCTGGGGAAGGGAGAAGGTGAGTACACCAATCTTTCTGGTGTGCAGAGAGAAAACAAGGATGAGAAAAATGTGCCTGCATTAAGTGGTCTGGGGATAAGGTCATAGGCGCTGCGGTTTTTGCCAGATGGGGAGCCTCCAACATTATGCAGTAGATGGCAGCTTCAAGTCAGTTAAGAGTTAGAATACAAGCAGAGGAAGTGGCAAGATGACCAACTGTATAGGCAATCAAGGGGGAACTGGCAGAAGAATGATGGTACTGCAGCATGAGGGGAGGAGAGGGGCAGTTGCAGGAGGACAAGAAACAGAAGAATTGAATGAACAGATCTTATTCTCAGCCCTCTGCTCCCTTGCTTCTCCATCTGCCAGAAACAGACTCCCCCATAAAACCTAGCACCTCGCTCTCCTTCCTTCCCAAGCCTAAAGTTTGAACAAGCTTGCCTGGGGAGGAGATCTAACCACTGCTGGCTAGAATTTTAGGGTGTTTGCTTCAAAAACATACAAACCCTTCCAAGGAGCAGAGACAACTACATCCCACTTTATAACAGCAGCTAAGAAACAAACAGAGGAGACGGAAAATCATTTCATGCCAACTCAATTATTCAAATGCACAGCATAAAACTGACCTCTAAACCCAGAACGACCGCCAGACCTATCCTGAGCCCTAAAACAGTTTCGTGTGAATGTTTTGTTTTTGATCCTCACAGAAGCATTTAACAGATTCCTCCCTAAATTAAGTTATTTAATAAGGTATTTCTTAGCACTTTCCCCTCACCCCAAGAAGTTACACCTCCTGGTGAGTGAGGGCTGTGTTTTAGTTGCCCTAAAATCTCCTAAAATAAACTGCCTTAAACTAAAAAGGCACTGGATAAATGTCTGTTGAATTAATGTGTGGGAAGTTTCTTAAACATGGCTGCCAGTACTGTGGCCAGCTAGTGGACGTCCAGCAGCAGGCCCTGGCAGCAGAGCCAGGAGCCTCTCTCTGAGCAGACACTTGGGGAGTCATCACCACACAGCAAAAGGACAGAGTCACAGCAAAAGGCTCTCAACACAAGCAACAAAGGCCAGATGTGACAGGACAAGAGAGAACACCGATTTTGTCAACAGTGTCTTTGTGAAAATGATAAATTCTGAAATAATACAAGTTCTCAAGATATCATTCCTTTTGCCATGGTAAGAAAGCCATCGCTTTTAGTATAGCTGAAGAAAACCTGAGTCATGAGGTTCAAAATGTTATCTAAAGATACGTGTTTCTGGGATTGTCACTTTGGTGCAGCAGGCTAAGCCATGGTTTGAGATGCCAGCTTCCCACACCAGAGTGCAGGTTTGAATTCCAGCTCCTTTGCTTCCCACCCAGCTTCTAGCTAACGCACCTGTGAAGACAGTGCTTGGGCCCCTGCCACTCATGTGGGCAGCCCGAATGGAATTCCTGGCTATTGGTTTTGGCCTGGTCTAGCCCTGGCTGTTATAGCCTTTTGGGCAGTGAACCACAAGATAAAAGATATCAATCTGTCTCTGTCTCTCCTGCCCTCCCCCCAACCTCTCTCTCTGCCTTTCAAGTAAAATGAAAATAAACAAATATTTGTAAAAGATAAATAATAACAAATGTTGGCAAGGATGTGAAGAAATTAGAACCCCAATTTACTACTGTTGGGAATACAAAATTACGTTACCACATTGGAAAATGATCTAGCAATTCCTTGAAAGGTTAAACAGAGTTAACATAAGACCCAACAATTCCACTCCTAGGTATTTGCTCAAGAAAAGTCAATAAATGCATTCACATAAAACTTGTACACAAATATTCACAGCAGCATTATTCACAATAGCCAAAAAGTGGAAACAACTCAAATGTCCATTAACTGACAAATGGATACATAAAATAAAATAAAATAATCTATTCTATTTATATCATGGAATAGTATTTAGCAATAAAAAGAATCTATCACCTTGTTAAGCATCAAAAACAGAATGTTAAATAAAAGCAGTCGGGGCCAGCACTGTGGCACAGTAAGTTAAGCCTCTGCCTGCAGCACCAGCATCCCATATGGGAGCTGGTTCTAGTCCCAGCTGCTCCTCCTCTGATGTAACTCTCTGTTATGGCCTGGGAAAGGAGTAGAAGATGGCCCAGGTGCTTGAGCCCCTGTACCCACGTGGGAGACCCAGCAAAAGCTCCTGGCTCCTTGCTTTGGATCAGAGCAACTCTGACCATTAGGGCCATTCGGGGAGTGAACCAGTGGATGGAAGACCTTTCTCTCTGTCTCTCCCTCTGTCTGTAACTCTACCTTTCAAATAAATAAATAAATCTTCAAAAAATAAAAGCAGTCAATCATACATCACCATTTATGTGAAATGTTCACAACATATAATTCCACAGAAACTCGCTGTTGCCTGGGCAGGCTGCAGGGAAACGGGAGTGACTACTAATGTGCGCAGGGTTTCTTCTCAGGGTGATGAAAATATTATAAAATGGGATAGTGGACATAGTTGCACAATTTTGTGAACATAATAAAAACCACTGAATTGTACACTTTTAAATGGGTAAGCCACATGATATGTGAGTGATATTTCAATAAAGCTGTCTCTAAAAAAACCTACTTTACCTTGATGGAGTTGGGTCATCTTGGCCAAGGCGCGACATAATATTTATTAAGGTGTTAATTCCTATTTAAGACAAAACAAATACATAAGTAAATATGGCTAGAAGTATTCTAGGATATCATATGACACATAGAGAAAATTATCTCATCCCTATTTGACTTTAAATGTTTTAAGATCTGCATGTCTGGGGCCAGCGCCGCGGCTCACTAGGCTAATCCTCCACCTTGCGGCGCCAGCACACCAGGTTCTAGTCCCGGTCGGGGCGCCAGATTCTGTCCCGGTTGCCCCTCTTCCAAGCCAGCTCTCTGCTGTGGCCCGGGAGTGCAGTGGAGGATGGCCCAAGTTCTTGGGCCCTGCACCCCACGGGAGACCAGGATAAGTACCTGGCTCCTGCCATCGGATCAGCGCAGTGCGCTGGCTGCAGCACGCCGGCCACGGCGGCCATTGGAGGGTGAACCAACGGCAAAGGAAGACCTTTCTCTCTGTCTCTCTCTCTCACTGTCCACTATGCCTGTCAAAAAAAAAAAAAAAAAAAAAAAAAAAGATCTGCATGTCTGAAAGCTTAATAAACAATTACTTAAAACAAGCACTTATTTCAACAGAATAAAGAAGTTTTCCTAAAAAAAATTTATCCATCCTTACGACAATGCTCTGCTCAAAGTGAATGTTACTTTGTAGGGGTCAGGAAGCTCCAGAGAGGATGAGAGTTTCCAGGAGAATCATCCCTGGGGGGTATCATTCATAATGGGAAACTGGACCAAAACAGAAGAGCAGAATCTGAGGCATCCAAACATACCTTTTTTCCGCATGTGCATATGATGAACTTTTCTGTCTCCATATTTGGGCTGCCGAATTCCACAATTAGACAAAGAATTCCTGGCATGATCAGGATTCATTCCAAAATTTAAATGATGACTTGGATGAGTCATGGCCAGCTAAAATTTCAGTGAAGTAAGTTCAGTCTTAAAATTCAGCACACTATCACCATCTTTCTATAATCCTAGGAAACTGGAAAGGGAGCTCTCTATCTAGCCAAATATTAAGCCCTGATCTTTCCAGCTCATCTCCAGTTATCAAGTTTCCAGAGCTCTGGTATAAGCGCCCTGCTGAAAACAAACCTAAAAGTCCACGCGTTTCAAAGGAGAATTAGAACACTCAGCCCCTGCAGAGAAGAGCCACAAAGGAAAGTCTGGAAGAGGATGCTCAGGTTCAACAGGCAGACTTCAACTTTAGTCTAGTTCTTTAAGGGCTAAACTCAAATAAATGTGAGAGTCTGAAAGTGGTAAAGGCAACCACAGAGTCAAAGAGAGTTAGGTTTCCAAAAATCTTTCCCACCTCCAAGAATACAGGACCCATGCATCATTTGTAACTTAAAACATGAACAACTCCTATCTCTCTATTTTCTGAGTCTATAGGAGAGTAATCTTACCTGTAACAGACAACGATCTTGGAAAGTATATCCTATCAACTTGTCCAGGTGCATCAGGCATTGGTGGTAGCGTATATGATGGGTCAGAACAGGCAGCATCATTGCATGCTAGGAAAAAAATAATAAGTCCGACTCTGTAAGAACTTATAAAAATGCTTCCTTTACTTTACAACCACCAAGAACTATTTTCACATTCCCAATTCCATCTCACAAAGTCCTGAACCAGTTTACTGGATGCAGTACACCCTGGGAATCTCTATGAGGGATGTGTACTGAAGCCATTAAGGTCTAATGTGTGGAACCCGAAGGCCTACATCTAAATCCTGGTCTGCTACTCACGCACTGTGTGACTTGAAGCAAGTGATTTTCTCTCTCTGCTTCACTTTGCTTACCTGTAAAACGGGGGTAATGAATATAGCTACTTCAGGGAAAGCTAAAAGGACTAAAAGAACAAATGCAAAATGTGTGCTTTAGAACATGGCTTGTTAGCTCTCCTTCAAGGAGCCCAGGTTCCATCCATAGCCAGCAAGGGTAGCTTCAAGTAAGTCACACACATTACTGTACCTCCTTGTCATACAGAGCAGGACTCATTCATTCTGAAACTTTTTTTTAGGGTCAAGCTACTTGGAAGAATTTAAAAAAAAAAAAAAAAAAAGGAAAAGAAAAGAAGAATGCCCCTGTGCACAACCTTGGCAAAAGGTATGTGTAATTTTAATGGGTTCACAAATCCCTGAAACCAATTACTATGCTTAGGGTAACAACTTCTCAATCAGACAATCTCCCAAAGCCATGCTGGGTTTCACATTTACTGAACTAACATTCTGAAGACAACTTTTATAAAACCACCAATGCAGTCAAGGCACCTAAGGACATGGAACTTATATTTTTGCTTCAATCACTTTTCATTTGGCTATACATTCCTTTTTGGGAGATGATTTCATGGGAAGCATACCTTTTCTCCTTTTTGAAAAATAATGTTTCCCTAGAATTCAGGAGAATGAAGGATTCATTCTTATTCATTAGAACCTGGAGGATGGGCACAGCCCACCGAATGATTGGCATTGTGCTTTATATCATTTCAGTCTTCAAAGTATTTTAAGCTGGCATTGTTTAAAAATACATGAAAATGGATTTGCTTGAAAGTACAGAAACCAGTTTCCTGTAATATCAACTTACAAAGAAAGATTAGTTCTACCAAACAGGATATTTAATCAAGAAAGTCTTTCTTCCAGTTCAATTCAATAGACATCGAGCACCTCCATGTGCATGGCCTTACAATACTTGTGGAAGATGAAAAAAATGAAGACACTGTTTTGCCATCAAGGGCACTCCAAAGATATAACATTATGATTTGGATTATTGGCACTTTGTCTACTTTGTTTTTGTAAGTGCTGTATTTTGAAACAACAAAATGGAAACAAAGCACATAACCAAAATGGAGTGTCATTTTCCAGCCATTTAATTTGCATGGGCTTGATGTGAGCAACCCAAGGTGGATGGGCCATGAGGACCATGCGGGCAGCTCCCTTTCTCAAGGCTGAACTCACAACCTTGAGAACTGCTCATTTTTGATACCTCCTGTCAGAATCATTACCTATGAAGAGAAACACCATCCTTTAGGAGCTGCTGGTTATCAGAAAATTACTATAAACTTAAAGCCCAAATCTGCCTCCTTGGAAGCTTACCCCTTTGACCCTAGCTCTATCCCTGGAAACAAACAAAATACATTTCAAGGCATGATCCCAACATCTTCTCTTTGCTAACTCAAACTTTATTTTCTTTAATCTTTTTCTGGTGTCAATTGGCTGAATCACTTTGCTACTTCTAAATTTGCTCCAGACAGAGCCAGTTTCTCTTTCCAAATGAGACTCCGTAAGACAGTATTCACTGAGCATCTTTATTTTGCCCCCTAATTCATGCCTGGCAACTACCTTCATTTAAAAAAAGAGAGAGAATGGCAATGTACAGTTTTTAAATCTCCTCCAATTCTCCCACAAAAGTGGTGCAAAACCAAAGACCTATAAACAGTATCTACATGAAAGCTCCATGACAAGAAATCCCCATGAATCATAATGGGGACAAAGGGCCATGTGGTCTCAGCATCTGTGTTGAGGAAAGAAATGAAGTGGCAGAGCTTTTGACAGTCCTGAGAATGGGAAGAACCCCCAAACCAACGTCCTATATTCACTACAAATGTGCCCCTAAGTGGAGCAGGTGCTGCACAACCTAATTCCCTGGCGAGCACAAAAGGACAGTCTAACTGCACTAGAGAAGCCTGGGCCTATTACACTTCAAACTCAAACCAACACTCCGACAGGAAATTCCAGGTGGACGTAAAGCGCACATGGAAATACTTTACCAGCAACTTACGAGCAATTATTACTAATAAACAATAGATTCTATATCAATCAGCCACCAACGAGAGAAAAAAAAAAAAAACAAGGATTTTACAGATGCACTTAGCCTTTTTTTCTGGTAAAACTGAGTATAAGGGGCTGGCATTGTAGTATAGTGGGTAAAGCCGCCATCTGCAGTGCTGACATCCCCTATCAGCACTGGTTCAAGTCCTGTCTGCCCAGTTCCAATCCAGCTCTCTGCTATGGCCTGGGAAAGCAGCAGAAGATGGCCCAAGTCGTTGGGCTACTGCACCCATGTGGGAGACCAGAAGAAGCTCCTGGCTCCTGGCTTCAGACTGGTCCAGCTACAGCTGTTGTGGCTATTGGGGGAGTGAACCAACAGACAGAAGACCTCTCTGTAACTCTGCCTTTCAAATAAACAAATAAATATTTAAAAAAGCAAAAACTGGGTAAACTGAGTATAAGCCTATCTGTTCATAGGCTTCAGCATTATTCAATGTTTCATATCATTAAATTTTTCTCAAATTCTATTCATTACCAAAAATTCTAAATGCATTTATTTTGAAATGTTCTAGGCCGGCACTGCAACTCAATAGGCTAATCCTCCGCCTGCGGCGCCAGCACACCAGGTTCTAGTCCCGGTCGGGGCGCTGGATTCTGTCCCGGTTACCTCTCTTCCAGGCCAACTCTCTGTTGTGGCCAGGGAGTGCAGTGGAGGATGGCCCAAGTCCTTGGGCCCTGCACTTGCATGGGAGACCAGGAGAATCACCTGGCTCCTGGCTTCAGATCGGCGCAGCGCACCGGCCACAGCACGCTGGCCGTAGCAGCCATTTGGGGGGTTAACCAACGGAAGGAAGATCTTTCTCTCTGTCTCTCTCTCTCACTGTCTAACTCTGCCTGTCAAAAAAAAAAAAAAAAGCCACAAACTGTATTCAATATTATTATTAAAATCTTTATGGCAAGAATAACGAGGGCCAAATAAGGCTTAAGTAAACAATAAAAAAAGTGAACATGGATGACTGTTAACATGGTAGGCAGCCACTGGCATAGAAGAGGACTATATTCACAAAGAATGTAAAGACTACCTGATTCTAGAAATGAGACTGAAAACAGCCTCTACAACATATTCATAGAGGTTTATTTATTTATTTTATTTATTTATTTATTTTTTTCACAGGCAGAGTGGACAGTGAGAGAGAGAGAGACAGAGAGAAAGGTCTTCCTTTTTGCCGTTGGTTCACCCTCCAATGGCCGCCACGGCCAGCGTGCTGCGGCCGGCGCACCGCACTGATCCAATGGCAGGAGCCAGGTACTTATCCTGGTCTCCCGTGGGGTGCAGGGCCCAAGGACTTGGGCCATCCTCCACTGCACTCCATGGCCACAGCAGAGAGCTGGCCTGGAAGAGGGGCAACCGGGACAGAATCCGGCGCCCCGACCGGGATTAGAACCCGGTGTGCCAGCGCCGCAAGGCGGAGGATTAGCCTAGTGAGCCGCGGCGCCGGCCAGCTTCCTACAGGTTTAGTAATTAATACTACTTGCTAGAAAATTTCATCTGGAGAGAACGCCTTTGTTGCCCCCTACTGTTTACCCAAGGAATTTTAAGATTAAAAAAATTCAAGCAAAACATTTGACTAACCTCTGTAATTTAAGGACAACTGTTCAGGACCTTTATATCACACAAATAAAACACCACATAAAGATTCCAATAAGGGTGCTAGGAAGCAGTGAGTTAAGCCACTGCTTGGGACGCCCACATCCTATTTCAGAATGTCAGTTCGAATCCCAGCTCCCCCACTTCTAATTCAGCTTCCTGCCAATGCATGTGGCAGGCAGCAGATAATAACCCAAGTACTTGGGTTCCTATTACATGGCAAAACCAGATGGAGCCCCTGGCTCCTGGCTTCAGCTTAGCCCTGGCTATTGTGGGCATTTGGGAGTAAACTAGTGGGTAGAAGATCTCTCCATCTGTACCAATGGAATAACGGATTTAACTGGTTTCACTGTAGAGCCCAGGGCTTGTATGATCATGTTGTTTACTTACTCCTGCACTCTTAAAATGAATTACCACCTTAAAACTATCTGGAAGGGCTGGTGTTGTACAGCAGGTTAAGCTGCAGTGCAGGTTCTCATAAGGATACCAACTCGAGTCCCGGCTGCTAAACTTCCAATCCAGTCCCTACTAACGCAGCAGAGAAAGCAGCAGAAGACGGTCCAAGCGCCTGGGACCCTGCACCCACATGGGAAGCAAGGATGAAGCTCCTGGCAACTGTATTCATCCTGGCCCAGCCCTGGCCATTGTAACAATTTGGGGAATAAACCAGCAGATGGAAGCGTGCTCACTCGCTCTCCCTCCCCCACCCCCATAATTCTTTCAAATAAATAAATCTTTTTTAAAATTTATTTATTTATTTGAAAGTCAGAGTTACACAGAGAAGGAGAGGCAGAGAAAGAGAGAGGTCTTCCATCCCCTGGTTCATTCCCCAATTGGCCGCCATGGTCAGAGCTGTGCAGATCTGAAGCCAGGAGCCAGGAGCTTCTTCCAGGTCTCCCACATGGGCACAGGGACCCAAGCACCTGAGCCATCTTCTACTGCTTTCCCAGGCCATAGCAGAGAGCTGGATCGGAAGCAGAGCAGCCAGGACTCAAACTGGCAACTATATGGGATGCCAACAATGCAGGCAGCAGCTTTTATGCACTATGGTACAGCACTGGCCCCCAAATAAATAAATCTTTAAAAAAAATCTAGGCCAGCACCACGGCTCACTAGGCTAATCCTCCGCCTTGCGGCGCTGGCACACCGGGTTCTAGTCCCGGTCGGGGCGCCGGATTCTGTCCCGGTTGCCCCTCTTCCAGGTCAGCTCTCTGCTGTGGCCAGGGAGTGCAGTGGAGGATGGCCCAAGTCCTTGGGCCCTGCACCCCATGGGAGACCAGGAAAAGCACCTGGCTCCTGGCTCCTGCCATCGGATCAGCGCGGTGCGCCGGCTGCAGCGGCGGCCATTGGAGGATGAACCAACGGCATAAGGAAGACCTTTCTCTCTTTCTCTCTCTCTTTCACTGTCCACTCTGCCTGTCAAAAATAAATAAATAAATAAAAATTAAAAAAAAAATCTAGAACAGGGAAGACTATAAATATAATCAAAATTTTCATTGTAAAAATATTCATTTTGAGTAGAAAGTCAGTAACATTAATTTACCCTTGTTATTCTCCTATATCATTTTACCTTACTTTAGGTTTCTGAATTTAAAATTTTAACTGAGATTAGCCTTTGACATAGTGGTTAAGATGCTGCTTGGATACCTGCATTGCATATTGGAGTGCCTGCTTTGAGTCCCAGCTCCTCTGCTTCCAATTCAGCCTCCTGATAATATGCACCCTGGGAGGCAGCAGATGATGGATCAAGTACATGGGTCCCTGCCACCCATATTGGAGAAACAGACAGAGCTCCAGGTTCCTGGCTTTGGTTTGGCCCAACCCTGGCTGTCAAGGGCATTTGGGAACTGAACCAGTGGAAGGAAGATCTCTCACTCTCCCTTTCAAATAAAATGAAAAATAAGTAAAAATTTTAAAAATAAAACTTGAGCTAAATTGCTTCAATAAAGGTTGCATTCTATATGTCAATGCTTTAAGTTCAGTGTACTTAATAATTTACTTTCACAATGCCAAGAATATCCAGTGATGATAAAATAATATAATATATCAAAGTGAACAGATCCTTCATCTGTTCACTTCAAGTTGTCAGCCACAGAATGCTTGGCAATGATTTGATTTTGGTCACCAAAACACAGGTCTATGTTTTGAATCATCTGCCCCCGCAGCTTCACTGCCAGCGTGCTCAGACGTCTTTTCTTCCACTTCTGTCAACGCGCTTTTTTGCCAAACCATAAAGCAATTCCTTCGGTATTCAGTATATGAACTCAAGGCAGCAATTTACATTCTTTATCAAGTCAATTACATGTGAGGGTGATTCTACTGAAATCTTCAAAAGACCTGCAGCAAGCGGGCCGGAGAAGGGCAGCACGGCCCCTAAACAGACGGCAGCTCTCCCCGGAAGAGCGAGAGCTTCGCAGAGGGAGCAGCATCCACCTTTGCAGGGGCTTCATCAGGACCCATTCGCCCTCACCAGTCAGTCAAGGGGACTAAGCTGTTTTGCTGATAACCCTCCAAACAGAATGCAGAACACAACAGAGAGAGAGACAGATAACTTAGTCTTCCAGCTGCCTCTAATCCAGCTCAGGAGCCACAGACTGAAAGGGTTGCAACACACAAAACTGTACTGGAAGAGATCATTTAGCGCCTCTATTCGTTTTACCAAAAGAAAGCCAGGAAAAAGTGCTCAATGTTTGGGGAAAAAAAAAAAACAACAAACGTGTTCAATGGAACAACTGCCTTAGGCACTGCTACGTAAGATGGAAGAGAAATCAAAGAAAACGGAATATGCTCTACACACCTATCACCCATCAATCAGACAGTTACTCTTTAGCTTTTATAAATTAGGGCTCCATGAGGTTTTGTTTCTTACAGTTAAGCAAAAACATGAGTTTTAAAACCATCAAACTACAAATCTCTGAGGTCCCTTTCAGTTCTTAAAGCTCCACAATTTTGTGACCTCTGAAACCATCAATCCTGTCTCATCGCTAAGATACCAGATTTTGAGCAGACTGTCTAGCACTCTGCTCATTGTTCTTTGACACAATGTTGGTTTTGTAGAAACACTAGCAACCAGGAAAACTACGCAACATGGCTTCAGATAGCCATGAGGAAAAGTACCCACAGCTCACATCAGACAACTGCCCAAGTAACTGAGGACTTGGTGGATGCAGCTGGCCATCTCTGTAGATTATTCTCAAACTACTTAGCGGTACTGCATCCACAGCCATTCATTTTAATGTGGAAACTGTTAGCTCTGCATATCACTTTGGAAATGAATTGTATGGCAATCGTTTCACTTACAGGATTAAATTCCACCGTTCAATACAATAAGTATCAACTTTGACTTTTTTAAAAATCATTCTGATGACATGAACAGAGAGAAGTTACCAGACTTATTACAACACATGCTATCCATAAGAACAGGTCACTGGAAGCCTGGAAATATTCTTCCAAAAAGTTGACTACAGCCAATAGCCAACTGCATTACCTGTCCCAGCCTGTGTCCTCATTTCATGATTGCTAATTCCCATGTAGTGCAACCAATTTCACTGATGACAAAAGAACCAACTGGGAAGCAAAGAATATACTCTTCTGGGGGGATATTCTAATCTGGTATAAATTCCATCCAAAAGAAAAACAAAAATGCTTATCAACGAGTCAGTGATATGAAGCTGAAATGTTTCTCTACTGAGTAAACCCAAGGAAAAAACAATGTCATTTGGCTCAAATACGCAATGAACACTGATTCTGTTCATTAACTCCTTCAGTTCTCTGCAATATGAATCGGACTCATCGCCCTGGAAAGTTCGTGCACATCATCCTCAGTACATCCTCGTACACACCATCCTATCTGTGTGGCTGCTGCATTCTCTCTCTGATTGGAGCACCTATCCCGATGCTGCACACAGGCAGGCACATCTGGGGGACAGACTTGTCTTCACCCACAATGCAGAGAATTTAATTACCAAGTAAGCTGCTCCCCTTTACACACACACACACACACACACACACAAAACCAAGTAACAAAAACAAAACTCAAATGACAGAAAACAATTTATGGCTGGTGATCCATTTAGTTTCAAGGTAGCGAGTTCCACAGGAACTTCTCAATTAGGAAGATCTCAGTGCCAGATGCCTTTTGGAAGATGAGATACATGGGCATAACTGAGTTCAGAAGTGTCATCACCTGACAGACATCAGAACGGATGCCAGTTTTCCAGAATCCTTGGCTACTGAGCTCCACTGTTACTTCTCGCCTCATTGTATTCTTCTGGCGTATTTTCTGGAGTGCTTCCTAGAAGAGAACTCATTATGATGAGTAACGTGTCAGTTGCAAAACAATATTAAGCCCAACATCCAGCAGCAGATTTAAAAGTTGGATTCATCCAATATCACCATTATATTTTGGTACTCAAAGCTCTTCATGCAAAATTATAATATTTTACTTGAAATGAAGGCCTGGATGTGCATAGCCTTGGGTGTAAGGCAGAATTTCCTGTTAACTAAATATGAAAAAAAAAACTAAATCAAATCTACCATTCTGGCATGTTCAAACATTCTGGCATGTCCTTTCGCTGCTAAGAGAAATGAAATGTGGTGTTTGGGATTTAAAATCAGCATGTAAAAATCGTATTTTTATCAAGCCTCATGTTACCATTTACAACTAAGACAGACAATTAACCTGCAATCCATAATTCAAAATGCTGCCTTCTGATTTGCAAACCCTTACAAAAATCCTTGCTATAAGGGCACATCTTACTGAAAAAGAAAATCTAAAATTTCACTTGTGAGACAGAATCAACAAATTAACCATTCCCTTTCACTCTCCTTCAAATAATTATTTAAAAAATCATACATACGTGTCTTTGCAATTTTTAACAATCTCACAGGAATTCACAATAACAACAGGAACCACCACCATCTCCACCTTCACTTAACCATTGATGAGTGCCTCCTACAGGCAAACACCACTGGAGTGACGCCAAGTGGAGTATGGCAGATGTCCATACAGCCACTTCTGTCTTGTGTACATCAACAGAGGAGCAGCTCAATTAGTTTTGCAACGTTAGTTCTCTCCTATGTAAGGAGGCTGACTGGCTCAAGTCACAGTTAGTGACAAAGCTGCAGTTTAAATACCCTTCCCATCTTCAAAGCCTTGCCCTTATATTACCACAGGTGCAACTTCACTCAAATCTAAGTTGATAATGAATCCATTCACTCTTAAAATTAAAATAAAAACATAAAAAAATTTAAAAATTTTAAAAATCAGTATATTAATAAGGGAAAGGGAGTGAAGTATGATTTTTTTAAGAAGTGTTTTTCTGGGGCCAGCATTATGCTACAAGCAGGTAAAACTGTCCTTACGATGCCAACATCCCATATGATTGTCAGTTCATTTACCAATTCTGATCCAGCACCCTGCTAATGGCATGGAAAAAGCAGCGGAATATGGTGCTCAAGCCCCTGCCACCCATGTAGGAGACCCAGATGAAGCTCCTCAGCCTAGCTCAGCCCTAGCCATTGCAGCCACTTGAGGAGTGAACCAGCGGATAGAAGACCTCTTTCTCTCTGTATCTCCCTCTTTCTCACTTTATCTCCCTCTCTCTAACTGTGACTTTCAAATAAATAAGTAAATCTTTAAACAAACAAACAAAAAGTGTTTTTTCATCTTACTTTAGAAGTAGAATGCAATGCAACAATATAGAAATGAACCTGACCACTAACCACCAAGGAACAAGGCCCAGTACCAACCTCCCTCTGTGCCAGCTTCTGTTTGTCAGTTTGTTTGACTTTGGGACTATTTGCAAGGAGGTGGCGAAGTTTCACATAGCTCTTCCACAGTTTCTGGTACCTATGGGAGAAGACAGACAAGCAGACACCTCAGGTGAAGAGAAGGCAAATCTAAAGTGCAGTGAAGCCAGCTATTTTATTAGGCTTGCTTGACCATAGATCACATTCTTTTGAATATCCTTAGAGGCAGCAAACCTTTCTAAGGAAAGATATAATTTTGGTGTTGAGGGTCAGGACAGCCAAGAGGCATCACGAACCTGGTGATTACATTCATTGTTGCTTATTTTGGTTAAACTTGAGATGTGACTCTATTGATGAATCTCCAGAAAGAATCCCAAAGAAAACATACACAAACTTATTCTAATCAAAGGAAAAATGTCCCTTCTCTCACTGCTACTTCTTTCAAAGTGACAGATTTTATTTAGATATAAAGTATTCCCTTAGTTGGAAAAAAAGCCCCTTCTTTAATTGGAATATTGCTGGGCGTAGAGCATAATAGAAAACCCTTATTGTGCCAAGAAGGGTCAAGAAGCTTCCATTTCTCCACTGAAGAGGGGAAAAGTCAAATGGTATTCACCAATCTGCATTTACTGTAACAAACAACAAACAAAGAAGTGTCCTGGAAGAAGAGAACAGGCAGTCCTTTACCTCAGCCCTGCCGTCTGAGAGGTGAAGAGAGCCTGATCCCATTCTACTAACATTTTTCTCGTTAAGAAGGGACTCTCACAAGATTTGCTGTTCTAATGAAACTGCTCCTTTCTTGGTCTTAACTGGATGTCTCCTGTTTTGATAACATTTTTTTAGAGAATGGAGGAAAGAAAGAAGTACTTACACAGTGCCTGGTTCACTGCTTCATACTTTTATCCAAAGGGGAAAAAAAAAGAACAAAACCCTTTAGCCTCTTCTAGTATATGTCAGCCAGAACTGTATTTATGAACTGAAAATCTCCCAATCCCTTTTCTCCCATTATGAATCCTTCTTTTTTTAAAAAAAATTAAGAAACTCTTTGTTTAACAAGGTAGAAAAATCCAAACACTCCTGAATATAATGGTACTATCTCCATTCCCACATGTCCTCATTTTACCCCAGAAAAACACTATCATTCTAGCTGGAAAAAAAAAATGTGGCATGTGACATCAATTCTAAGAGTCAGAAGTCATGGCTCCTATGTCCAATACGACCCTTGACTCTACATGGGATCTTGAGCTCTTTCTCAAATGCCCCTAAAAATAAAACTCTGCATAAATTCAGCAGTGCTAGGAACCAATATGATGCTACTTTCCTCTAGAAGGCACTGGAAAAATAAAAATAACAATAATAATTATTATAGTGACAAGGAGTTCCTTAAAGTTTAAAAACATTCAGGACACATGCTGACCAATGGTGCCAAGAATAATCTACTGAATAGTAACTTCTGGCAAATATGTATGTAAAATCATTGTGCAGAGCGACCAAAACATGTTTGACTTGGTAATCTGAATTTGGATACATGGCTCATTTCAGGTCTTAAATTTTAAAAAGGAAAATGTCCACCAAAGGGTGTTAATTCAACTGTTAGTAGAAGGTGAAATTGGCTAAGACAAACACTGAGAAATATCTTACTGTGGGTCTCCTGCATAACTCAACTGTGCAGGGCGTATCCCAAAGTGGACGATAATCGGAAAAGTAATCACATCAGGGTTGAACTGCTCACGATCCAGTTGATCGATGCGGACAGAACTTGGTTTCTAGAGAGAAAAATCAAAACCATTTATTCCCATAAGTAGTCTTGAATATTGACTTTAACCTAAGTAGAGAAGAAATTAATAGGGTTTACTTCTAGGAAAGCCTTGTCCCCAAAGGGAAAATGTCATTTAAAATCCTTTAATCATGGTGGCTATACTATATTAAAACTCTAATGTCATCGCTGTACATGAGTCTATGCCATTTGGCATAACGAACAATGACTTTGTCCTTTTTTGCAATCCACATAGAAACCTTTTAAAATTAAACTTTTAAAAGGACACCTAGTCAGATGTAAGTTTCCCTTAACCTCTCCAAAGACACAGAGGAAAATTCCACATCCCAGGAAAGAGATGTGCGACCTTACTCTACTTTAATTCCACATGTCAACTGATGGCTTACTTCTACTTAGGATGCACAGACAGATGCCTCTATCAGGAAAAATTTTCCCATTGGTTTCAGTGTACCTTGTGTGTATTCCTTTAATTCTACAACTTTAAATTAGAAGGTATGGCAGTACAAAAGCCATGTAGTTAAGATTCTCTTACGTCCACATAGGACACTTTAGTATTTTAACAGAAAGCCTCATATTCTTTTTTGTTTTTTGCTTCATGTCTAATAAAGGAAAAAATAAAGTGTTGGTTCTTTTCTGAAGTATTTGTGGTATGTTGTTCATCCTAAAAGCTTAAAATGGTGAGAAGATAGTAAAATCATGGCAAATATGTTTTAGAAGCTTTCTTGCTTGTAACCAACTCTCTGGGCAGTCCTTAATTACACTTAATTCTTATAAGTACATTGAGGGTCCTAGGCTCAGCTGCTTAAGAAGCTACAGCTACAGACTGATTCACATAGAGGCCAGTAGGTTTCATTCTGTCCCACAACATCACCCAACAACTAAAGTCTAGCTGGAGGCCTGTGTTGTCCAGGACAGAGGGGTTTCAATGCAAAAACTAGAAAAAGCCTTCAACAACTGAGATAAAGTGGTCACCAGACAGATCTACAACCACAGCCTCAATCAGCCATCTGACAAATAAAAGCAGCTAACAGAGGAAAGATTTGTGTAAATCCATTCACATTAGTTTAAAAACCCAAACTTGGGGCAGTGCTGTGGTGTAGTAGGCTAAGCCTCCACCTGAAGCGTCAACATCAGTTCATTTCCCAGCTGCTGCTCTTCCAATCCAGCTCTCAGCTATGGCCTGGGAAAGCAGTAAAAGATGGCCCAAGTCCTTGGGCCCCTGCACCCTTGTGGGAGACCCAGAAGAAGCTCCTAGCTCCTGGCTCCAGATCAGCCCAGCTCTGGCCACTGCAGCCATTTGGGAAGCGAACCAATGGATAGAAGATCTTTCTTGGGCCAGTGCTGTGGTGTAGCGGGTAAAGCTACTTCCTGCAGTACCAGCATCCCATAGAGGTGCTGGTTTGAGACCCAGCTGCTCCACTTCCAATCCAGCCCTCTGCTATGGCCTGGGAAAACAGTAGAAGATGGCCCAAGTCCTTGGGCCCCTGCACCCATGTGGGAGACCCGGAAGAAGCTCCTGGCTCCTTGGCTTCGGATTGGCACAGCTCCAGCCCCTGTGGCCAATTAGGGAGTGAACCAGCAGATGGAAGATCTCTCTGTCTCTCTCTGCCTCTCCTCTTTGTAACTCTTTCAAATAAATAAATATATCTTAAAAAAAAAAAAAAAGACCTTTCTGTCTCTCCTTCTGTCTGTATGTAACTCTACCTCTCAAATAAAGAAAGAAAATCTTTAAGCTCTTAAAGAATATTTAAATGTCACTTAATACTCAAAATTTCATTAGCATCTTGAAAAGTTGACCTCTGTTCCCAAAAATAATAACTGGAGAAGATTTTGTTCACAGGTAACCTAAAATAAAATTACTTAAATGCCTATCAATAAATAGTAGCAACATATGGTTTAGGTCTAAGAATTGTTTTTGTTCATAGTTTGTACATAAAAGTAACAGGATACATTAAAAACATTCTACTTTTCAAAAGTTTATTTGAAAGGCAGAGAGACAGAGATCTTTCATCTGCTGATTCACTCTCCAAATGCCCACAACAGCCAGGGCTGGATCAGGAGCTGGGAAATCAATCTGGGTCTTCCACATGGGTGGCAAAGACCCACATACTCTGAGTCATCGCCTGCTTCCTGCAAGGGTGCACATTATTAGGAAGTGAGGATTGAAAGCAGAGCTGGGAATCGCTCCCATGCCCTTCAATATGGGATGCAGGTTTTCCAACTTAACCACTACACTACCCACTCCTAGGACACACTTTTTTAAAAGAGAATTGTGTCATCAAAGAATGCTGCTGTATTCTTCATGCTTCTATGATTTTTAAGCACTATACTGTGGTATTGATAGAAGAAACAGTGATCTGAAATGTCTCCATTATCTCTGAATTTATGAGTGAGGCAGGGAATGAAGTAAGTTCCAGACTCTGACCAGACCCTACAACATCTATCATACCATCTTTGTGTAAGAATAAAAAACATTCTCACTAATGACCAAAGCATTCCATGACAAAGTGCTTAGGGATGAAGATTAATTTGTAAGTTGTGCAGCAATAAAGTATTTAATGTGACCATAATGGCTTGAAAGATTTAATAAATTTCCCAATATTCCTGCTGTTAGACAATCTTTCAAAGCAAGTTGGACAATCTTTCAAAACAGAGAATGAAATGTAATATTGTGTCTACCTTCCCTGACGGGTAACTTGTACACTTCTCAAAAGGATGTAAGGAAAGGATGTTTTCATGAATTTTTAGAACTTCTCCCTTCTTTAAATATACCTTTGGATAAATACTAAAACAGAATTAACTTCAATACGTTCCTAACACCCAAGTTCACCTTCCCTAATCTGTTTCTCACTATAAACCTTTCCTCCTGACTAATCTGGCTCCACCACTATCTTCAAAACTGACCTTACAGCTTCTCAAGGATATACACTTAACCACACCACTAAATTTTACATATCGTCTACTCCTCAAGCTCAGAGTGTATACAAAGCATCTCTGGGAGGCCTGGCCCAGTGATCTCTCCTAAAACGCTAGACTTAACTGACTGGTCCCCTGCACTCACCACAGACTCCTTTCGTATGTTTATGCTTTGGGTTTTTACCTGGGCAAATATCTTTTATAACACAGAAACTTCATTAGCACATGCCTTACAAAGCGGTCCCTGCGGGAAAGATCATGGTGAGAGGGGAATGACAACTACACCAAAGGCAATAAACAAGCAATGCGAGGATCAGAAGCACTTGTGGATTTTTTTTCAAACTGCAGTTTCTTGGGCCCTTTGCCTGGAGCCCATGAGAAGGGATAGGTCAGAGCATCCTTGGTTTTTGTTGAAAACTCTATCTGATTCTAGAATTTCAAGAATGTTTATGCCATGGAAGGAAGCCAAGAGAGAACATGCTCCCAAAGTATCCAGTGTAGAACCTGAGACCCTTCCAAAGGAACAAGCAAGAACAACAACATGTCTACCACCATCACCCCGTCTTCTCACCCAGCTCTAAATATGCAACTGTTTATAGAGGAAAGATAAAATTTAGTCTTACCCTCATAGTGTTACTCCTCATAGACTTCTTTTAAAGTCATGTTAAAAATTACAGTAAAATTGCATAATTTTTCAATTACACTAAAATTTGTATATTTCTAGTTTTTAAACTAGTTTCATGTTTAAACATTTTTATTAAAACATTTCACCTTCTGGATTTATTTAAAATAATCAGGATTAACTGGAATGTTTTATTTGCAAATGGCAACATTTTATCTGTGCAGATGTTACTGTCATGTGACAAAAAGTTGATCCAGAGTTTGTGTTTTATGATTCAAAGCTATTAAGCAGTTGGCAACTTCTTAAAAAACAACAGCTTTGTTTAAATAAATTACCCTGTTTTTGCAGAATTCTACTCTGGTAAGATGCCAATATATAAGATGCCAATATAATTTATGAAATAACATATTTTTGAGAAAAAAAGAATATGAAGAAAATGTTCTGTTTTATGAGTAGTTATCTTTTAATTGTTAAAAATATTTTTGTTTCAAAAATTAACATTAGAAGCTAATTTTTAAAAATAAATTTTTAAGAAGTCAACAAGAAAAATAGTAAACATTTGTAATTATGGCAAAGGTTTGATTAAAAAAATAGTACACACAAGAAAATCAGACAAATAATATTAATAGGCAATTAAAAAGAAAACATGAGGGGCAAGCATGTGGCACAGTAGGTTAAGCCTCTGCCTACAATGCCAGCATCCCATAACAGAATGTCAATTAGAGTCCCAGTTCCTTCACTTCCAATCCAGCTCCCTGTTAATGCACCTGGGACAGCAGTGGAAAATGGCACAAGCACTTATGCCTCTCCCATCCATGTGGGAGACCAGACGAAGTTCCAGGTTCCTGACTTTGGCCTGTCTCAGCCCTGGCCATTATGGCCATTTGAGGAGTGAACCAACAGATGGAAGATCTTTCTGCCTCTCCCCTATCACTTTTTTTAAATAAATAAAAACATGAATGTTCAATAAGCATTTATTTAAAATATCAGTTTAGGGCCTGGAGCTGTTGAGCAGCCGGCTAACGCCCTGGCCTAAGGCACCAGCATCCCATATGGGCACCAGTTCAAGACCCAGCTGCTCCATTTTTGATCCAGCTCTCTGCTATGGCCTGGGAGGGCAGTGGAAGATGGCCCCAGTCCTTCGGCCCCTGCACCCGTGTGGGAGGCCCAGAGGAGACTCTTGGCTCCGGATCGGCGCAGCTCTAGCCATTACAGTCAATTGGGGAGTAAGCCATCAGATGGAGGACCTCTCTCTCTCTCTCTCTCTCTCTACCTCTTTTCTATGTAACTCTTTCAAATAAATAAATAAATATCAGTTTATACTAGAAACCAAAGTAAGTACATATCTGGACTACATAATTTTGTTTTCTATCAAATTGTTTTTTCTTGACTCTGGTATAAACAGCATGGAGAAATAGGTACTCTCTAATATGCCTAGTAAGACTAAAAATTCTACAACCTTTCTGAAGGCAACTGAAACAGGTATGCAAATCCTTAAAAATGTTCCTAACTCTAGGCAGAATGAATCCACTGGTAAATATGTCTAAATTGTAATACTTGTTTTACTAATTTTGCTTCCAAGTCCTCAAAGACACAAAGCAAGGGGAACTTAAAGCGTTTAGGATGGGGGCCAGCACTGTGTAAGTTAAGTCTCTGCCTGTGGCACCTGTGGGACCTGTGGCACCACCATCCCTTATGGGAGCTGGTTCATGTCCCAGATGCTCCATTTCCAACCCAGCTTACTGTTAATGTGCCTGAGAAACAGGAAGCTGGCCCAAGTGCTTGAACCCCTGCACCTGCATGGGAAACCAAGAAGCTCCTGGCTCCTGACTTTGGATGGGCCCAGGCCAGCTGTTGCAGCTATTTAGGGAATGAACCAGTGGATGGAAGACCTCTCTCTCTCTCTCTCTCTCTCTGCCACTCCCTCTCTGTAACTCTGCCTCTCAAATAAATAAATAAATCTTTTAAAAAAATGTGTGTGTGTATGTGTGTGTGTGTGTGAGTGTGTGTGTGTGTGTGTGTAGAACGTGCTGTTACTGTTTCTATGAAGCATTCAGCATCTGAGTGTACAAACTCCAGAATGTACCGTGCCGGGGTTGGTGACAATCATGCCTTTGCACTCTTCTGCATATTTCTGCCACTCAAGTTCCTCCCACTGAAGCATATTGGCAATCTCCTCTTCGGGCACCAGGGCCTTGCTGCACCGCAGGAGGTAGAGGAGAATCTGGTGCATGGACAGCACTTCCTTTCCTCCATCTTGGGTGGGAGTGGAGAGGGAGAAGAAACAAGGCTACTCAATAAACAGCAAATCATCAGCTGAGTAAAGAAAAACAAGACAAGGAGGGGGAAGAGCACATATAAACAGGTACTATCACAGTTACATCACTTAACCAGCTGATGTAAATGATAATACGAAAGCCATTCGTTTCATTGATGAACAGTGCTCATAAACCATCTCATTTACTAAAATGGCAACAACAACATTACAAATGATAAAAGGCTCCATTTGTGAGGTATGAATATAAAAAAGGGTACCTGCCTAAATAAATTTAAAGCCACCTAGCATAAAGAACCACAGTTTATGATATACAGAGCCATGTTATGTCTTAAATATTTTATCATTTTTTCTAGGGAAACAGATGAAAGCTCTTTAGAAGTGATGTTACTGTCTTAAGGAAATTCTAAGCTTTTATGAGATATTTATGTTTGTTTTCAATAAGCCATTGCTGCATTATGGTCTAATTTTTTGGTGCTAATGTGCTGCACCTGCCGTGATGAATAGAGCTAAGAATCCTATACTAATATCATGGCAGATCATTATGGAGTTAGTACATGGAAAAAATACCAAGCGTTCTGAGGCTTACAAAAGCATATATTTCCAAATACAGAGGACAAAAACATTAAAAGGCATAATTAAAGTACCTTGGAAAAAGCCAATTAATCTGGTACTTGATGAATCACAGAAATCCATCTAATGTGGGAATTAATGTAGCACTCACAGGCTTCAGTTTTCTCTGTAGGGTCAGCCTTTTGACCAACACATGAGCAACCACTTTATACCACCTTCCTTTGCCTACTTCCACCCAAAGGAAGGACATGAGCCCTAAGGTTAAAAGGACAATCACTGTCCTTTCCCAGATCCCCTCATTTCCTGGGAAAGTAAAAGCACCAACAGCACAGGATGGTGGGGACGGAACGGCACAGAAGACAGTTTCCTGTCTAGGTCAGAGGAATTAATGGCATGCAAGAGTTTGGGTTACTAGAAAACAGGAGAAAAAAGACTTTAACACAGGTTGTTGCTATGGGCTAAGATCCTGGACAGGATAACACATCTAGGAAAACAGGAATTAAAGATCTAATTTTCTTTCCAGCTGCATTTCTCCACCTCAGATGCTGCTCTGGAACTGGGCTGCTATACAGACACTGTATACTCAGGCATGCACGCATTCATTAATCCAGACAGTCACTCATTCATTCAACAAGTATTTACTGAGCACCTGTGACACAGCAGGCGCTGTTGAGAGAGACCAGGGGAAACACAGCAATGATCCAAACAGCCCTGCCTTCCTTGAGCTCACATTCCAGTGGAGAAAGAGACAATCAAAAACAAGCAAATAATAGATCTGGCTAAGTGCTATGATGAGGAGTCAAACTGGGCAAGAGACAAACATCTCTGAAGAGGTGCAAGGGGAGCAAACCTGATAGGGGCAAGGGAGATCACCATGTACTTACCTCGGGGAGGAGTGCCCCAGGTCGAAGAAATGGCACAAACATTAAGGCAAGGGGACTGGTATGTTGAGGAACTGCCAAGAGGTCAGTGTGGGTGGGGTGAGGTGGAAAGGAGGGAGAGATGAGCAGCAGGGAAGCCAAGATCTTGCGAAGATCCACAGTTTGTTAAGAGTTCTGGATTTTATACCAAGGCGGAGCATGTTTTTCATCACTCTATGTCAGGCACTCTGAATGGTCCCATTTTACAATCATGGGGAATTTACATCAGGGGGGGGAAAACCTACAAGCTCTGCACCCTCAAGCAACATGTGGGGGTGGGGCACTGTGGCATAGAGAGTAAAGCCACCTCCTCCAGTGTCAGCATCCCACATGGGCACCGGTTCAAGTCCTGGTTGCTCCACTTCCAATCCAGCTCTCTGCTATGGCCCGCGAAAGCAGTGGAAGATGGCCCAAGTCCTTGGGCCCCTGCACCAGCATGGGAGATGCAGAAGAAGCTCGTGGCTCCTGGCTTTGGATTGGCGCAGTTCTGGCTGCTGTGGCCAATTAGGGAGTGAATCAGATGGAAGGCCTCTCTCAATCTCTGCATAACTCTTTCAAATAAATAAATAAATCTTAAAAAAAAAATAGAAGCATGTAGGTTAATGATGATTAATCATAATAGTTCCTAGAAGAATCTTTGCAGATAACACTCTAAAAATAAAGTTCTCTGAATCAAAAGTACTAAACCCTTGTAAAAAGTTCAGAAGTGACACAAGAAGTGACCAAGTCAAAAAGTGCAATCACCTCACATGAGGTGGGCTCTGCCTACTGATTCGGATTATTGTTCACAGCAGTGAAATTTTTTTAAACTTCACTACAAAGCATCTGCCTTAAACCCAAGTCACCTTTAATTAGCAAACTTCCAGGGTGGTGTGAACTAAGTATCTACGTTCCCCCAAATTCATCTATTCACATCCTAATCCCCAAGGTGATGATATCAGGAAGTATGGCCTTAGTGGGGTAATTGTCATGAGGGTGGAGCCCCCATGAAATGGCCCTTACACAAGAGGCCAGAGAGAACTTGCTCCCTGTGTGAGAAGACAATGAGATGACTGTGAGACAAGAGGGGGGCCCTCACCAAGAACCACGCTGGCACCCTGACCTCAGACTTCAGTCTCGAGACCTGTGAGAAACAAAGGTCTGCTGGTTAAGCCAACCACTCCATGGTGGTTTTTTTAGAACAGTACAAACTAAGACCCAGGGTTAGGAGCATAATTTTCAGAGTCAGTCACAAAATCCAGTTCAGTCCACCTGCATGTGATGTGATGGAGGCATCAAGGATGTTCCTCTCTTTGCTAAAGACCCAGCAAATCCATAATGTCTGTCTCAGTAATCTCTAATCTTCCAGGGGACCTAAGGAAGCAGCTGGACAAGCGAAGTTCTGAAGCAAGCGTATGCTGTCTGGATACAGCATGTGTGGCACAGAGCAGCAAGAATGCAGGTGAAGCCTTGGGAGCCTTGAAAAGAACAGCCATGGGCTGGCAATGTGGCATAGCACCAGGTCAAGTCCTGGCTGCTCCACTTCTGGCCAGCCCCCTGCTAATGCACCTGAGAAGGTAGTAAAGATGGCCAAAGTCCTTGGGTCCCTGCACCCATTTGGGAGACCCAGAAGAAATTCCTGGCTTTGAATCGGTCCAGCCTGGCCTTAGTGGCCATTTGGGGAATGAGCCAGTGGATGGAAGATCTCTTTATCTCTGCCCCCCACCCCCATAAGCTGCGAAGAAAGGAAGGAAGGAAGGGAGGGAGGGAGGGAGGAAGGAAGGAAGGAAGGGGGGAGGGAGGGAGGGAGGGAGGGAGGGAAGGAGGAAGGGAGGGTGGGAGGGAGGAAGGAAGGAAGGAAGAAAGGAAGGAAGGAAGGAAGGAGGGAGGGAAAAAAGAAATGAAATAAAAAGGTAAGAAAGAAAGCAAGTCAGCACAGCACAGCACAGCACAGCACATCGATGGGGCCAGCACTGTGGCACAGTGGGTTAAATAGCTGGTTGTGATGCCCACATCCCATATCAGAGTACCAGTTCAAGTCCTGGCTGCTGTGCTTCTGATTCAACCTCCTGTTGATCGCCTGGAAAGGCAGAAGAAAATGGCCCAAGGGTTTGGGCCTCTGCTACCGATGTGGGAAACCCAGATGGAGTTCCAGGCTCCTGGCTTTGGCCTGGCCCAGCTCCAGCTGTTGCAGCCATTTGGGAAGTGAACCAGCAGATGAAAGATCTGTCTCTCTCTGTCTCTCCTTCTCTCTGTCACTCTTTCAAATAAATAAGTAAATCTTTAAAAAGAAAAGAACAACTATACTAACTACATGAACCAGGAACCTAGGTAAGAGAGCACAAGTATGTTACTTACCATCTCTGTATGTAGTGAGATTACTTCAGAGTACAAGGACTATACACACATTAGGATGTCATAAGGAATAGAATGTTTCTCTGTAATGACGAGAAGACAGACTACTACTTTTAGGGAGAGGAGCACAGTGGAGGGAACAAATACAGGCAGATTCAGGTATTCAAAACAGCATCAGAATCTCCCCACACACAGTTAAGTCTCTGGCTGCCTCCACTGCACACCAGACACAAGTTAAATGGATGAGAAGCATTGAAATTAAAATTGAAAGAGCTGCTGGAAGAGGGAAATACTTAAGCCTACAGACCAAAGGTCTCTTAAAGTCAGTGTACATTCTAGACACTGCCCAATTTAGGAGAGGAATATCTGCAAGATAAAGAACAAGGGACACTAAATATTTATAAGAATGCCAACTGCCTAGGTTCTAGTTTGGGTGCAAAGAGGCTAACAAGAGACCTGTGAATATTACAGAAGCTAAACATAATTAAAACAAATGTGGGCATTTACAATCAGGTGCAGAGATGGTAATGTTGATGGAGAAATGCTTTATATCCAAATTGAAATCTACTGTATTTTACAAGGCAACTAAACCTTTAAAAGATTTACCACTGTGAAAAACTAGAAACTCATGACATAAACTGAGGTGAAAAAGTTATCAAGGAAAGGGGATTGAAGCTCCTGCCCCTTGTCTGGTACTGGGCTCAATCCTTATGGAAATATAAGAGGAAGTAGATGAAATTAAGAGTCCAGCCAGAGTTCCTGGGCCAGGCCTGTATGCCTCACACCCAACGAGGCAAAGAAGACACTCTATAAATATCTGTGGAATGACTTTCTGAAGCAGATAAATAGCATGGCCACTTGCTCTCAGACTACCATGAATTTACTAATGCTAATGAATTGGCTCTTTTGGTTTGTCTGCTTTGCTACATATTTATGTTGGGGATTTATGGAACTATGTCACCAAGGGCTAGGAAGTAATTTTTATCTTGTTGGCTGGGAATAAATAGGACATGATATAAATGGGAAATCAGAGTGGGCAGGCTAAGGTTAACAGGAATTCTGCCAGCTCTGGGACTGGCACTGTGACAATGGCTCATTATTTGGGAAGAACTGGAGTTTGTGTTTCAGGGAATGAATCTGGACAGTCATTAATGAACTGACAGACTTTATAAACTGTTTCTTAGAGACCCAATTCTCTGAGTTTATACTGCTTGGTTATTTATATGGTTACAGTTGGGGGAGGCAATTTGTTAGGGAATTTGTGTTAAGTATATGGCTGTTTAAACTAGTATTTCAATTCTCAACTGTGTAACACACAATTTAAAGAAACATAACACTTTCCCTTTCCCTACACTTACAAAAACTGTATAACTGCATGACTAAGTCTTCTGTATATTCCAACCAAGATACCTTTGATGATTTTATTCCCTAATATTTATATTAACAGCAGATATTTTCAAAATTTTTAAAACAAAGTTATATTAAGATGCTGTATCAAGTGATTTTTTTAAGAAAACTTTCTTCCTAGAAATTTTAAGATATTCTCCCACCCCCTGGCTCCCTGCTAGTTGTAATCGAGAACTACTGCTCCAGATGGAACAATTTCCAAAAATCAATTTGCTAGACAATCAATTTGCAAAACTGATTCAAGATTTCCAATGCTTATTACAACAATGACACAAGCAATTAACAAGTTTTCCCAAAGTGAAATGTCTCTAACCTGAATTATGCCCAACACCAAGCCCAGTTACAGTCAGAACAAAAACCTTAAACTGGGGACCAGAATTGTGGTGTAGTGGGTAAAGCCACCACCTGCAATACCCACATCCCATATGCACACCAGTTTGTGTCTTGGCTGCTCCACTTCTGATCTGGCTGCCTACTAATGGCAGGGAAAAGTAGCAAAAGATGGCAGAAGTGTTTGGGCTCCTGCCACCCATGTAGGAGACCCAGAAGCAGCTCCTGGCTCCTGGTTCCTGGCTTCAGCTTGGCCCAGCCCTGGCCATTGTGGCCATCTGAGGAGTGAACCAGCGGATGGAAGATCTCTCTCTCTCTCTCTGTTTCTCTCTCTCTCTTCTGCTCTCTTTGTATCTCTGACTTTTGAATACATAAATAAATCTTTAAAAAAAAAAAAAAAGAAAGAAAGAAAAATCTTAAACTGGATTCAGCTGCTATCAGCTATTTTGCCAAGAAAGGTAGAGAGTGGGATAGGAAAAAAGCAAAAATTTGAGAAAGCTCTTAAGATCTCAACAAACTGGTTGTTGATTTAATTTCTGGCAAACTGAGCTGCACTGAATAATCCTTGTTTAGTGTACCAAGCTTAATCGTAGGTAAATTTATATAAAGCAATTGACAGAGCTGTCCTCAAAATGAGTAACAGAAAAAATAAGGACTGATAAAACTTAAGGTTTCAACTTGACATTGTAAATAAATTAGTATAAATAAAAAGCAAATAAGAATGAAAAGACCATGAGATACCTGAAATATATGAAAAGCTGCTCACTTTCACAGAAGTTAAAGAAATAAGCAAATGATACCAATTACATTTCTTTTATCAGATGTACAAAACTATAAAAGATTAGCAATATCAAACATTGGTAGATAAAAGAGCACTTTGAAAAACTGTTGGTCAGAACTACAAATTTGGTATGTCCATCCTAAAAAGAATATGGCTTCTTTTTCAAATGTAAAGTGTGCATACCATTCTAAGAAAAATTTCACATCTAGAACCCTACCTCACAGAAACACTGACACAAATGTAAAAGTACAGATGCATAAGTCTATTTCTGAATTATTTACGTGGAATGGGGAAAAAAAAAAGGCCTCCAAAATATTCATCACTGGAGGAATTGTCAAAATTAATGTCCATCCATAATAGATTTTAAAGAATGAGACAGGGGCTGGTGCTGTGGCATAGTAGGTTAAATTTCCACCTGTGGTGCTAGCATCCCATATAGGCACCAGTTCAAGTCCTGACTGCTCTACTTCTGATCCAGCTCCCTGCTAATGGCCTAGGAAAGCAAGTGTTTGGGTGGCCCAAGTGCTTAGGTCACTGCAACCACAAGGGATACCGGGAAGAAGCTCCTGGCTCCTGGTTTTGGATGGGCCCAGCTCCAGCTATTGCAGCCATTTGGGGAGTGACCCAGCAGATGGAAGATCTCTCTCTCTCTCTCTCTCTCTCTAACTCTGATTTTTAAATAAATAAAAATATATCTTTAAAAAAAAGTATCTGTACATCAAAAATCACCATTAATCTACAGAGTACATATCAGCAATACCTGACAAAGGACTCATATACAGTAGTATTTTTAAAAACCTACCAATTGGACGGCGCCGCGGCTCATCTGGCTAATCCTCCGCCTGCGGTCCCAGCACCCCGGGTTCTAGTCCCGGTAGCTCCTCTTCCAGTCCAGCTCTCTACTGTGGCCCGGGAAGGCAGTGGAGGATGGCCCAGGTCCTTGGGCCCTGCACCCGCATAGGAGACCAGGAGGAAGCACCTGGCTCCTGGCTTTGGATCAGTGCAACGTGCCAGCCGTGGCGGCCATTTAGGGGGTGAACCAACAAAAGGAAGACCTTTCTCTCTGTCTCTCACTGTCTAACTCTGCTTGTCAAAAAAAAAAAAAAAAAAAAAAAAAAAAAAAAAAAAAGCCCACAAATCAACAAGAAAAAGGAAGACATTATCTAATAGAAAAATGAGCAAAAGACTCACACAGGTTCCTAAAAAAGACAAAACCAAAATAACCAAAAACAAGAAATGTTCTTCTCCACTGTTTGATAAGGAAGTGCAAATTGAAGTCATAATATGGTATTTCTAAACACTCATCAAAATGCCAAATGTTGTGAGAATGTAAAAGAATTTGAACTTTCATACACTGTTGGTGGGAGGGTGAAACCATAGAATCACTTTGGGAAAGCTATTTGAAATATCCAGAACGCTTAACAGAAACACACCCAGAATTCCTTCTCCTAGGTAGATACACCAAAAGATAATTACAAGTCTTTGGTGAACATATGTATGTTCACACACACACATGTGCATATACAATATGTATTTTTACATATATGTGAAAGCTGAAAATACAAAAATGTCCACTATTCACAGAAAGGTTTATCTGAATTTAGTAATACCATATGAAACTACAAGGCATGGAGAATGAGCCAACTATATATAGTTACCTGGAACAACATATGTCTCCAACACACACTACACAAAAGACAGAAACAAAGAGTACATACCATCCAGTATATACAATTCTAGTTCAAAACCAGGTAAAGCCAATCAACACCTGGTGTTTCAAGTCAGAAAAGCAGTTACCCTGGAGGAGCAGGGTAGTGACTGGAAACAGTAACCTTGACCTATGTTCTGAGGACATAGTCATATGCATTTTCAAAAATGCACTGAGAGGGCTGGTGTTGTGGCGTAATGGGTTAGGCCACCACCTGCAACACTGGCATCCCATATGGGTGCTGGTTTCAGTCCCAGCTGCTCCACTTCCAATCCCTGCTAATGCGCCTGAGAAAGCAGCAGAGGATGGCCTAAGTGTTTGGGCTCCTGCACCATGTGGGAGCACTGGATGAAGCTCCTGGCTCCTGGCTTCGGTATGACCCAGCCCCAACTATTGTGGCCATTTGGGGAGTGAACCAGTGGATAGAAAATTCTCTTTCTCTCTAAGTCAATCTTTCAAATACATGAAATAAGTATTTTATAAAAAATGCACTGAGGATTATATTCATGATATTTTTCAGTACTTACGTTATAGTTCAATAAAAGGTTTACTTTTAAAAACTGCGATGATACCAAAGAATGTTTTGGAAAGAACATTTACTCATAACCAGATACATGGATATTTAATTAAGACACAACTATGACTTATTGCTATAAAGTCATAAATGAGTACTGAGTATGTGCTAAGTGTCAAAGACTGTGTTAGCACTGGTGTTACAGGCATAGACCATATTTATTCTCTGGTCTCATGGAGCTCATAACTGAAATTTTTAGAAAGAAATAAAGGCAAGAGAGAAGGAGGGAAGTAGGCTGAAATGTTAAAAAGAGTAATCATGCATTTTTCATGGCAGTGTAAGCTGGCATGATTCTTTTAACAAGAAATTTGATGCTGTATATCATGGTCTTTAAAAATATCCATCTGCTCAGGGAATTATTAAAAAGTAGGTTGCAAATCATATACTAGTATGATGGCAACTATATCAAAAAATCCTTATGCACAGAAAAAAAATGAAAATATATATCAAATGTGTTGTTTTTAACTCACCATTTCCTAAATGAAGTCATCCTCTGAAAACAAGTCAACTATAATTTGCTACCCAATACCAAAATGCATTCTATACATTAGGTATGTTTCTGTGTCCTTCAGGGATTTTTTAAGTATGTTTATTTTCCAAAGGACATCTAATGAAAAATCCTGTTTTAAAATAAATCAATAGACCATTTTTCTTCATGACAACCTAAATGTTATCCCCACATGGTAATGAGAAATAGTCCATGAGTTGAAATCCCATACAGTACATATCCAGCATAAGACTTTTCTTTAAGATGATTTTTAAACAGCCCACTTTCTCTTAGAGATTCGGTCATAAATTGCTTAGAGACAGACAGATACAGAAAGGAGAGGCTTTTCAACAAACTCAGTCTAACACCACTCACTCTCTGCTGAGTCCACTGTAGAAGTTCCATTCTAAAATCAAAGATGCATTCACTTGAAAATACAGTGTCTCAGTAAATAAATCCAGATTAAAAAAAAAAAGAGAGAGAGAAGGGCTTTTGAATGCACTTTCTAAAACAAAATAAACATTAACATTAAAAATATGAGCAACACTATTTCAAAATAAACAGAAGCCACTGTGATGAAGAGGAACGTGTGTCAGGGACAGAATCTTGAGGGAAATCTGAACTACACAGAGTAGACAGGACCCACAGAATGAAACTGAGAGAGCCTGTATGAAGGACGGTGAGTGAGCACAGGGAGGAGCCTAACACCGCAGCATGTCCTCTGACCTGGGCTTTAGGAGGCTGGCCTGGCCCCAGCAGCTCCAATGGGCTAGGGACAGGGCTGGAGGGGAATCGGGCTCTGAAGGCAAGCTTGGCTGTGATGGACCAAGAGCACTTGAGGAAGCCAGAGTCTGACAAGCACACAGCAGGGCTCAAAGCCACGAGGCAAGCAAGGTCTCCTCCCCCTGGAGGACAAGAGGTGTGAGAAGAGGATGAACACAGGACTGAATTTCTCAAACTGCTGCTGATGGAAAACTGGGCAGAAAGGTGACATTAGGAAAAACTCATGAGGCAAGACTGTAGACCATGGATTCAGAGCAGCAGCTGTATCTTCTCCAGTCTCACCAAATGGCCCACATACAGGAGAAATGACAAATGGTCAGTTTGGTGGTGCTGACACAGAAAGTGGGGGCACTATAAGGGCTGAGGCAGCTCAAAGATGCAGCTGAAACTCAGAGCACACAACTCAACCAAGAAAACAAAGCAAAGTGGTTGCTTCCAGGAGAAGGCGGCAAAGGATGTGAGAGTACAAGAGGCTGAAGCTACAGAGAGATGCGCTCGAGAGTGAGATACAGGAGTCAGAGGCGAGGGATAAGGTCACTTAGGGTGGTGGATGGTCCAAGGTCTTATCTTGGGAGTAGGTGGCTGGGTTGGGACAATCATCAGGGCAGAAAATGGAGAAAGCAGTGATATTCACTAGGCTGCTGGCAGAACTTCACGGGGAGGGGAAATCCCTAAGACAAGCCTCACAACCTGATACAACAGGCAATGGACCAGGAAATCAGCAAGGAGTGGGGATAGCATAGCAAAAACACAAAGGAAAAGATTTTGCTAAGAAAAAGGCATCCAAAAATGTCATTAAGAAGTCAGCCATTTTTTTAAAAAACACTAACTATACTGTCATATCTTACAGCTACATTCTTTAAAGAGAAATAGAAATCCATTAAAATACTGCTTTAAAAAAATTAAGTCACATGTTTGCTTATAGATCTTAATTTAGGAGAGTAAACTATATCTTTTTACTATGAGATGAGTAAACACAAATGAGTCAAAAAACCAAAAAGAATACCAAAAAAATCCTACCATCTTAATACAAATATTATTGCAGTAATTTTTCAGCAGTTATAATACATAAAATTTTATACTAAATGTTCTCCAATCAGCCATATGCATTTTCTAAACCACATGAATTTCTCCACATTAATTTTAACACTTGCATGATATTTTATCAAGCAGATTTTCAAAATTTATAAATCAATTTTTCCATTTCTCATCGAATTTGTGGCTACCATAAATTTTGCAGGGGTATAAACCAACACGTCAGCATGCATAACTTTACAACCTGAGAATCAGATAATTAACAGTACCCGAAGTGAGGAAGTTGTCTCTAAAGATTGGAAAGGGAAGGGAAGGTTTATTTTCAGATGCACCATCTCGCAGGGTCACTGACAAGCCAAAAAATTTACCTGGAAGAAATCTTACAAAACGTGGCATGAAATGAAATCTTGGGCAGCAGGGAGGACTGTCTTCAAACAAAGGACCTGAAGCAAACAAGTGAAAAGAGAAGAAAAAGAAATCAGACAGCCTTAGAAGGAACACACTGCAACTTAATTCCTAAGATTTATGATAACCACAAAAAAAATCACCAGAAGTAGAGTCATAAAAAAATACCACTCCCTCCACTCTTCTCAATGGCTAAATCAATCATTGGTTACTGCACAAGCATCCAGTGAAGATGGCAATAAGGTCACTACAAGAAGTTAAGAGCAGCCTGAAATTCCCAAAGAGCAAATGTATACAATGAAATTATTTTTTAAAACCCAGAAGTATTGGGACTGGCAATGTGGCGTAGTAGGCTAAGCCCCCGTCTGCAGTACCAGCATCCTACATGGCTACCAGTTCATGTCCTGGCTGCTCCTCTTCTGATCCAGCGCTTTGCTTATGGCCTAAGAAGTGGAAGATGGTCCAAGTGCCTGGGCCCCTATACCTGTGTGAGAGACCCAGAGGAAGCTCCTGGCTCCTGGCTTCAGATTGGCTCAGCTCTGGCCATTATGGCCATTTGGGGAGTAAACCAGTGGATAAAAGACTTTTCTTTCTGTCTCTCCCTCTGTCTATTCTAACTCTCAAATAAATGAATAAAATATTTTTAAAAAAACTGAGAAGTATCAACATTGTTATCATAATTAAACTAGAGCAGGATATAATAGGTTTATGTGTTAATTTCTTCCCATTTCAGTCTATACAGTAAAAAAAAAAAATACTACTGGTTTGAAAAGCCATTCACTCAATTTATTCATTCAACAACTTAGTTTGAAAAGCTATTCATTAATATACTGCTTCAAAAATAAATGAGTAAATGTTTGCTGGAAAACAGATATTTCCAAAAGAATAAATTATCCAAGAACCAGGCATAACGTTTGTAGCTAACTTACTCTGTACGTGTATGTATTCAGATGTGTGTATGTGTGTGTTTTAATGACTAACCAAAGCTCTGTTTAAATAAACTGTCAGAAGTTTATTCCAGTAAAGTTCACTAGATTTAAAATATTAACTAATGAGATTTTCCCCAATCCACATAAATCAAGGTATTTATAATAACTGCTATCACCTTCTTAGTTAATAATAGGCACTATCAAATTGTATGAAATAAAATCCAAAACAACTTATTCATGTCAAACAACACCAAGCATTCCTATGACTAATGTACTTTTCCTTGAGTATTTCAAAAGTAAGAGGAATTTATTTCAACTACATCCCCCTGACTTTTATAAGAGTTTTCACATATACCTTTCACATATATCATATTCTTCTACAAGCATTACTCTCTTCTCTAAATCCTATTATTTACCTTTAAGATTCCAGTCATATAATTCCAAAATATCTCTGAATAGGAACAGTGAAAAGAGTTCAAGCCCTTTCACACAAAAATTCTGAAAAATAAAGCAAAATCAGATTACTGAAGATCTGCAGGCATATATTAACCAAAAGTTCAACACGTTCTAGTCAAGTATCCAAAAAAGTGTTCAAACTATACTAAAACCATATAATTACATTTGGCTACTATCCTGCAATAGCTTTTTGCTTTCAGACAGAAACAAAGTTGGCAATAATGTTATGAGGATCCTATAAAAGTGTGAACTCAGCTCTTCTCTGTGTACAAATAAAATGTGAAATTTAAAAAGCAATGACTCGCGTATGTCATATTTTTCTAACCCAATTATAAAATGTGTCACAATCTCCTGGGGACTATTTGTTAATTCAGATTTTAAACACACACACACACACACACACACCTGCAAGCTCTAATTGGCTTGTCTCCCAATCCCCACCCTACACACCCAGAATTTCTGCTACCAAGACACCCAAACAAAGAGATTCTTTATATCAAAAAAGTTCACATTCTTAATGAGAGAAAATAAAGAAAGGGCTAAGAAAAACTATAAAGCTTTGTACCCAAATCTGTAAACAGGCTAAAAGAATGATATATTTGCAAGTGAGACTCGTATCATAATTTTTCCTCCTACTTGTTTTGCTCAGGGCTCATAAATCACCCTGCGTGAGATCATGCCCAAAGTCATAAGCTTTTACAATAGCAAATGAAGGCTTACAACCTTAAAAACCAAAGGAAGCAAAAAATCCTTCCAAAAGGAAAAGGAAGGGGTGGTCCTTCCTCTTTAATTCTTTCTGAAAGGCAGGTAGAATGAACACGACTTGCTCAGAATGAAATAGGTGCCAACCAAGCATGCACGTCATGCCCATCAATTCCCCCTCAGTGCCCCCTGCCCATGACAGAGCTGCCCTGTTAAACAAGGTTTGCAAGAAGAGCCAGGGGCTCTGGAAAGCAACCAGACTTCAACACACTGTTTAGCACACAAGCTTGTTTGCTGTCTAGTTGTTATTTCTTAGGGTGATTTGTTGACACCACTAAATTCAAGATCAGGCAATGAATCATTCTGAGATTCACATTAATCTTGTTTTGGAATTTTAACTCTCTTGCATATATTTAGATAAATCTGCTGCTGAGCATCCTCAATGAAAAACAATTAGGAAAAATATGTAAATATATGGGAAGAAAAATGAAGCAAGTATTGATCTTGTCATTGGAGATAATGAATAAGATTATTCCAACAGCTATCAGATTCAGTTTAACTATTCCAGTTTCCTTTCTGAAAATGGCCAATAACCAAAACCTGTCCCTTCCACAAAATAAACTAGAAACAGATGTAAAGTTACTATCACCAGATGCAACATGAGCAGAAATGGGTTCAAAAATAGGTCAGCGAGTTAAAGCATGACCTGAATTTCAACCTTGATATTAGAGCTCCATCACACTCGCCCTTCAACAGTGAATATGATACTTCAGGAGTATCCCTATGCATAGCAAAAGCTAGAGCTGGCCAAGTTCAAAGCTTCCAAATGTAGGTATGGAATAAACGAAAGAGTAAAGTACATGACAAGCTGTTCAACTATCTTTTCCCTTACCTCGGGCATCATCTCTTCAATGAAATGAATCGTGTAGTCTATGTTGAATCTTATGACTTTACATAGTGGAATCTGCAAGAAGAAAAGAGATTCAGTTCCGCAGTATCTCCCTGTAGGCTCCCATTGCACACACATCTGCTCCCTGACCCAGAAGGCCATGAACCAAATGAGAGTGTTGCACCTTCATCTGTGCTGCTAACAACAATGCACAAGAAGCTTGACCATAACTGGTCAGTTTTAGTGGTTGGAATACCATGGGCCAGGCCTATACAGGAAAGCAACATGTTGGTGCTTAATTACAGTATTAGCAGTAGCAACACAAACATGACAGGAACCCATTAAAACCAAGCATATCATCAGTAATGGATTAACAAAGCCACAGTCATAAACATTTTTCTCAGGTCTTTAAAACATTTGAGAAAGTTCGGCTCGTAGGCTGTCAGGCTGAGAACTTATCAGGTACGGATTCATGGGTCACTGAAAAGCACACAATTCATGTGAGTGTGGCTCTTCAGCAAAGGTAACTGTGATAATAAATATAACAATAATAACTAACATTTATGGAGCCAGGCACTGCTCTTCACGCTCCACAATACCCACTCATGTCACCACCACAACATCCCAACAAGATGGGATCAATGATTTTGCCTGTTGTGGTACAGGAAACCCGGACAGTCGTCAGGCGACAGGCAGCTGGTGAATTAGGAAGCTCGCTCTAGACTCCAGCTGTTAGCCACCAAGAGTATGTACCATTTATTATATGTTTTAATAGAGTATGAGTGAAAACAAAGGAAGGCTCAGCATGAAATACATCCACCTCTGCCTTGTACTATCAATGTCCATCAGACACTAATGCCTCAACACAAACGTATTCCTGTGTGAATGAAAGAACAAGAAAGGAAGAAGCAGGGTTACTGCAGTGGCTTGGCTTGGGTGGCTGGCTAGGGAAAATAACAGAGGCAGAAGCCCTAGAGATGTGCTAAGTGGGCTTTTCTGGCTGCTCAATCTGTCCATAAGACGATTTTATACACATGTAATCATTTTTAACAAACCACAGCAACCAGAAACAAATTTTAATGCCACCAGCAAAAGGGAGGGTAAGAAAAACTGAAAAAAAAAAAAAAAAAAGTCTTCTAATGCCATCTACTGGAAATCTTCTCCAAAATGAAGTTTAGTTCTTAGAGTTTTTTTCAAGAAGGTAGTAGTTCATTTCAGTGAAGCTCATAATTAACTCAAATAAGAGATCCATCTTCAACCTTCTAGTGTTAATGAGCTCCAAACCAACCAAAGCAATATGCCATGTCCACTATCATTGATAAGTTCTGCTTTATTTCTACATTCATTTATAAAATATTTGAGAGTTACACATTTATGCATGACTCCACATGTTTTTAAAATGCCTGCTCTTTCCTATCAACTGTGAGCTCATCTGTGCCCTGAGATAAGCCCCAGGCCCTATTTTTAGAGGTAAGTAAGGATCTAGAAGAAGAAGAAAGGCATGTAAACAAGTACAATATAATACAATACAATGTAACTTTTAAGTGCAATTAAAAAACAAACCAGCAAATAAAATATAAAATGAGAAAGATCCAAATAGGAGGAACATTTGAGTTCAGCCTTGCAAGACAGGGAGGGGTTTTCCAGGTCTTTCAGAAAATTCAAGTGTTTAGCTTCTAGCAGACGGAGAAAGGGAGCAGCAAAAAGCAGCCAGTTAGATGTTCAGAGAGTGACCTGCAGAGTGAGACAGGAGACAGAAGGCTCCGGAGAGGAAAGTCTGAACACCATTGTGCTGCCCTTACACTCCATGTCAAGGTCAGGGCTTGTGGCTACACAGCAACAAGAAATCAGTCAAGTACTTTAAGTAAGAGAATGCCACCTTTCCACTTCAGATGCAGCACTATGAAAACAGTGTAGAAAAAGCTTGAAAGGAACAAGTAAGACCAGAAGATCAGACCGGAGTCCACTGCATTAGTACAGGGGCCAAATAAAATAGTCTAGAAAGTCAGAAAACATTTGAACTTAGGTAAGAGATGTTACTGATATAGACAGTGGTCACTCTGATGTAACAGTGAAGAAAGAATACAGGATAATTTCTGGGTTCCTGGCGTAAGTGACCAAGTAGGTAATGACAGCATTAATCAGAAAGCAGAAATTCATGAGAGTATCCCTTGAATAGTTCAAATCAAATATTTGTAGAGGACGATGAGTCCACTTTTGCACAGGCTGAGCATGGGAAAACTCAGGGGACATGAATGACAGCATTCCAAAAGGCAACTGGAAATGCCAGAGTAAAGCACCGAGCTGCCCGTCGCTGACCATCACAGCTGCACATATTAAACAGGGGGGCCAGAATATGCATAGGAGGAATACACTTTGGATGGGACTGAATTATTCAGGGTGAGAGTTTGTAGGAGAAATGGGGACCACAACTCCTGAGAACACTTAACAGGCAAGAAAACAGTGACAGTGTAAACTTTACTCCTTACTGTCAAGTGCAAAAGAACTCTTCTGATGATTCATGCACGCACAGTCTTCTCCTCATCTCATTTTGACTAAAATCAGTTTTAGGAAGGAATTCCTTCTTTGACCTCTTCTCTTTATACCGCCAGAGCCATTCTCAGAAAGGCAGGATCTTCTTATCCATTCAAACTCTGCTCTAAGACTCAAAGAGAACTTACCATTTTATTGGTCAACCCAGAAGCTTTATTACTGCAAAGATAATCAAAGCAGCTCCCAATCAATGCCATCACCTACGATCATTTCTCTAATTTTTTTTTTTTTTTTTTTGACAGGCAGAGTGCACAGTGAGAGAGAGAGACAGAGAGAAAGGTCTTCCTTTGCCTTTGGTTCACCCTCCAATGGCCACTGTGGCCAGCGCGCTGATCCGATGGCAGGAGCCAGGTACTTCTCCTGGTTTCCCATGGGGTGCAGGGCCCAAGCACCTGGGCCATCCTCCACTGCACTCCCTGGCCACAGCAGAGAGCTGGCCTGGAACAGGGGCAACCGGGACAGAATCCAGTGCCCCGACCGGGACTAGAACCCGGTGTGCCGGCGCCGCAAGGCAGAGGATTAGCCTACTGAGCTGCGGTGCTGGCTATCATTTCTTAAAATACACTTGAAAACTAGAAAGTAAAGAATATCATATGCTGACATTATTCCATCTTATCTTGGGGCAGGGGGGAGGAGGGAGCAAAACTGTATTCTAATTCTACTACTTCCAGGCAATGAATGATCAAATCCACAGGTCATCAAGGCCACTAAAAATGGAAAACCAGCTTAGGCGGGAGGGAAATGACAAAGAGGCTTTCTTGTGCTATTGCACACCTAATAAATATGCCTTTATAACTTTAGTTACACTGTCATAGTCTTCAATAACATCAGGTAATCTAAGTAATAGCAAATATAGGATACAAAAGCATAAAAATATCCTGGAATGTTCTTTACTAAGCTAACAAGGCTTTCAATCCACTTTAATTCAAGATGACCTTAAGAGAACTTGTTGCAACTAGATGTGGTTGAGAGTTTTTTATTACTGTTATTTGCATACCATACTTACTTCTCTTCTCTCTCTAGCAAGAAAATGAATCAGATCAGAGAGCAATTTAAAAATTCTTTTTCTTGGGAGGCTATTTCAAATTCAAGAGGCTTATGATGGATCTCACTCTTATGAACTGTACAACACTCAGCTTAAAACTCAATTTATTTTATCAACATCCCAATATAAATGATGGGACTCTTCACTACAGAGCAAAGTTCTCAAGTTTTGAGAACTTGAATATTTATATAAAATATATGCTGAAGCTAGGAGTTTTCTAGTCTTTTATTTTATAACAGTAAAAACTGATTGATATATCATTAGAGACCTCTCAGTACCAAACCTGGTGCTGAATAGAGTTTTAAAAATTATCTCTTCCACTCACTTTTGCTGTGAACCTAAAACTGCACTAAAAAGTGAAGTCTGCTTTTAAAAAATTATGCCCAGGTTTCATGAAAATCTTAAGCAGCATCCCTATCATTTATGAAGCTCATCACTCATCCAAGGTAAAAAAAAAAAAAAGTTAGAAGATTCAAACCCAGTTCTAACATCTTGTCTATTCCTATTTTATAGGAAGTGACAATATTTATTAGGTGCCAAAGGTTATGATAAATACTTTTCATATTTTATCTCAGTCATTTACCAGAAAAGCTGTGGAGATTGCTACAACTCATAGTCTATTTCACAGATGAGAAAACCAAAGCTTATAAAGATCGTACAACTAACTAGTAGAATTTACTAATATTAAGCCCTGGTATCTCTGAAGCCACACCACTTTCCGTCTTTGATCAACACAATCCTGAAAGTCAAAATTGAGACCTGTATTACTTCTAGGGAATTAAGAGATGGGCAATATCTAGAATTTTAAGTATTTTCATGCTAGCAAAATTATTTGTATTTCAGGTCTTCCAAAGCAAGAAAAAAAGAAAGATGTTAGATTGGGAGCAGGGAACTCTGCAGCAGATGATTTGTAAAGGTCTTTCCAACTCTAATACCAGATTTGGTGGAACAAAGGATCTGAGTGTCTGAGACACACAAAAACGCAAAGAAACCATCCAAATTGAAAAGCCTCCTGGTGCCTTTTCATAGAGATTGTTTAAGAATGGTTCGCTATTACTCCCTTTGCTATGGTAGTGAACAGATGGTCCGCCCTAGAGGTAGATATAATATGTATTATCAAAAACATGTATGCTTACATTTACAATATAATCATCTTCTCAAAATTCTCTAGGATAAAATATATTCCAGAATAATGAAAACCTCAATTAGAAGAACGATTTGCTTTTAAATTGGCATCACTACTACGGAATCATGTTTACCTTAAAGGAAAAAAAGAAGGACAGAAAGCACCATGGTAAAGTTAAGGGCTGAATCTTAACTTTATTCTGAAAAGGAACAGAAGTTCATGTTCATATGTACTGAAATGCCTTTCAAATTCCAGATGTAATTTCATGGAATCAAACCAGAAAAGACTAAAGAACATTCTATTTTGATGTAACTACCCAACAGCTATAATCCTCTAAGTTCTAAGATATTGTCTGGCTTGGGTGAAGTATACTGCTGTGCTTCCTTGCCTGCACTGCTGCCCAAGAATGCTCCATATTCAACTGGAATATGGAATTAGAAGTAAGACAATTCCCAGGACTCTCGGCTTTGAGATGGAAAGATAGTGACTCACAGACACCAAATTTCCACTTGAATCAATTACAAACAACAATGCCTGATACCTGGATAATAAAATCACGAATCCAAGTCAGATAAAATCTCTTGGAAGACATCTTCCTGGGACCCAAAAGCAGGTATCCTGAACATGCTCCAGCTCTCATTCTATTGCTCAGTGACTAAATAACAGTCTCTCCTTAAAACTTCCCAACTATCTTTTGAAGGACAACTAACCCAAAATAGTTTTAGCACATTACTCCACAGTTTATCCTCCTTTTTCAATCTTTCACACTCTCAAAATGTTATTCTGACACATGTTTACTTACACCATTTAATGTGGGTCAAACCTGTGACTCATTAGCACAGATGTCACACTCCCACCTGATATACTTTACTGCAGAGGTCCCACAACTCACAGAGGGACGCAGAGGAAATGTTACTTAGGAGTCAGATGGACAGAAATCTCTTTTAACTTTTGGAAAGAAAGGGTGAAGGGAAGACAAGGTACAAGGAAAGTGAAAGGCAACCCATAGGCACATACTTACATTGGTCAGGGGGGCATGTGCAAACATAGAAAATCCTTCAAATATATACTCATGATCGTCATATTCTATAACCGTTGGCCTGTCGGTCTGGAAGCAAACAAACAAACCACCAAGTAAATAAATGACACAATTCACATACACAGAAATCCACTGGGGCCTGAAGTCACAAACAGGAGAAATGCAGGGATTTGTGAACTCAGTGTTTTTCCAAACATCACAGAGAACTTTATGCAAAAGTTTAATATTAGGCAAAATTCTCTTGCTTGGAGAATTCTCTGGCTTCAGATATTTAGTATTTATGTAAGGAGATAATCAATGATGTTTATTTATGGGTGCCATAAAAAAAGGAATTTGTTTTATTTAACCTCATAATACTACCAATCTGTTCTTACTGAGCTCTATTTCTGAACAAGTCCTAACAAGAACAAGTAAACAACACAGTTAACTCAAATGCAAAGTGAAACAAGATTCAGCATCAATGTGGTCAAGACTAAAGGCTCGGAAAGGCCTCCGGGTCCCAGAAGTTCAACCTCTCATAGCTCTATCGCCAGCCTCTCTAAGGAGAAGCCAAACCACTAAACACCTCAACAGATCAATTCCCACACAATGTCAAAGGCTGTAATTACATGAAAAGTGAACCTGTAATTAGATCATCAAAATCTAAGCATGAAACACACTCTTCAGGGCTGGCACCGTGGAGCAGCAGGTTAATCCTCCACCTGTGGTGTCAACATCTCATATGGGTGTCAGTTCTAGTCCCAGCTGCTCTTCTTCCAATCCAGCTCTCTGCTGTGGCCCGGGAAAGCCGTAGAAGACGGCCCAAGTCCTTGGGCCTCTGCACCCACGTGGGAGACCGGGAAGAAGCACCTGGCTCCTGGCTTCGGATCGGATCAGCACAGCTCTGATCATTGTGGCCATTTGGGGAGTGAACCAATGGAAGGAAGACCTTTCTCTCTGTCTCTCCCTCTCACTGTCTGTAACTCTACCTCTCAAATAAATAAATAAAATCTTAAAAAAAAAAAAAAACACTCTTCATAATCCACTCATATAGTCCACTATTCTTAATTTAAATGCTAAAAATGGAGCTAATTATCAAGGCTGGTAACCTGATATAGTTCTTCTATACATATTGAATATCATTCTTCTAGAAAGTATATGTATAATATTTATATATGTTATATAAATATACATAAAATAGATACACAAATGAGAGCTCAGAGGGGGAAAATTAAGGAATATACAAAAACACATTATTTTCTTATGCCAATATTACTGTTATTTTCTATTTGAATAACTAAACAATGCTGATCTAAATTAAGTATAAAGAAATGAACTTCTGAAGAAATAATGATTAATAATAGTCTGGCCTCTCAGGAAAATAGTTGAGCAGTTCCTCAAAATATTAAGCATAGTTAACACATGATCCAGCAATTCCAATCATGGGTACACACCCAACAGAAATGAAAACATACCTCCATGTAACACTTGTACACAAATGTTCAAAGTAGCATTATTCAAAACTACCAAAAAGTGGAAAAAACTCAAATGTCCATCAATTAATGATTGGAAAAAATAAAATACAGTGTATTCAGGCACCATTCTGCCTTAGAGGGGGTAGTGCTACTTTCTTTCTCTGTGGAGTTGCCCATTATAGATATTGCATAAGAACAGGATAATATAACCAAAGTATTGTATAAGTCTCTGTGCTTTGTTCTCCTGGATGGTTTAATTGAGGTAAACACCAATCTTGTCTTTCTTAATAAAGTCATCATTTGTTAAGTCAAAAAAAAAAAAAAAAAAAAGAACAGGATAATATATTATATGGTTCTGTGTCTGATTCATTTACTTTGTGTAAATTTTTCAAGATTCATCCAAGTTGTAGCATACATCAGTACTTCATTCCCTTGTGTTGTCAAATAATAATACTCTATTATTATGTTTGATATTTTCACTGCAGCTGACTCCCTGGGTTCAAATAATCACTCTCCCACTTAGAACCTGAGTAATCTTGAACAAGTTACTTAATTTCGTCTGTAAAACTTGGACTGGTCCTTCATGTGTATAGGAGGAAAGACGCATTCCACAGATCTGTTACAAGAAGTAAGTTAATATCTGTGCAAGCCTCAGAATAATGCCTGAAACACAGTACATACTCAACAAATATTAAGTACCATTACTGTCATCAATATTCAATAGATTGTGTTGTTTGGGTCTCTAGGCAACAAATAAACTAGCTGCTGATTTTTAAGAAATGTGAAGGTATTTTGTGCATTCTTTCCATTCCAAAGCTCCAAAGAATAGCTCCATAATTCATTGGCTATGATGAACTTAATTTTTTTTTTTTTTTTTTTTTTTTTTTTTGACAGGCAGAGTGGACAGTGAGAGAGAGAGACAGAGAGAAAGGTCTTCCTTTGCCGTTGGTTCACCCTCCAATGGCCGCCGCTGCAGCCGGCGCACCGCGCTGATCCGATGGCAGGAGCCAGGAGCCAGGTGCTTTTCCTGGTCTCCCATGGGGTGCAGGGCCCAAGCACCTGGGCCATCCTCCACTGCACTCCCTGGCCATAGCAGAGAGCTGGCCTGGAAGAGGGGCAACCGGGACAGAATCCGGCGCCCTGACCGGGACTAGAACCCGGTGTGCCGGCGCCGCAAGGTGGAGGATTAGCCTATTGAGCCACGGCGCCGGCCCCATGCTATGATGAACTTGACTACTGTGTGATATTAACAATATGAAAGAAAAAAAAGATACGACAGTATAGTGAGATGAGACTGCAATAATCATCATTATGATAAATACCAAAAATAGTTTGCAAAGAAAAAACATTTAAGAACTGAATCATAAACTTGGCATAAGCACATTTTAAATTATATCAAATCTCATTTTGTTAGGAACTTACTAGAAAGTTTGTAGGAGGGGAGACTGTAATCCGATAGTGGAAAAGTCTGCCAGCATTGTTGGTCATGGGGCGGCAGGGCTTAATGGCCTAAGAGGGAAAAAGAGAAAATGAGTTGACAAGTAAAGCAGCAAAATATTTTTATTTCAAACTAAGACTGTGTTTTCTAGATTCACATCTGAAAAAGAGGCTTTTATGAAAACAGCATTCAGTTTACCACAAAGGAGCTGAAAAAGGGATGGCAGATCTTTTTTGAAGATTTATTTTTTATTTGAGAGGCAGAGTTACACAGAGAAGAAAAGACAGAGAGAGAGAGAGGTCTTCCATCTGCTGGTTCACTCCCCAAATGGCCACAACAGCAAGAGCTGGGCTGATCCGAAGCCAAGAGCCAGGAGCTTCTTCTGGGTCTCCCATGTGGGTACAGGGGCCCAAGGACTTAGGCCATCTTCTGCTGTTTTCCCAGGCACATTAGCAGAGAGCTAGGTTAGAAATGAAACAGCCAAGACACAAACCAGTGCCCATATGGGTATAAAATAAGTGGGTAACCAACAAGAGGACTATGTAGTTTGTACTAACAAGAAGGCTACCAAGAAGCTGAGGGCATGTCACTCCAACAGTCACACTACCTTGTCTAGTTCTAAACCTAATCAAGTGGTTGGACTGAAATCCACTGATGGGAGAGAGAACCAGATCCCAGCAGGAAGGGATCCCACCATAAAAGCACAAATGGTGATGACAACACTGTCCTTGCCCAAGGCGCCTATGCAATTTACCTGGGAAAATGTTACCTGGAAAGGGGAATACCCAGGTGGTTCAAGAAGCATTGGACACAGTATCTGAATCCTCACTGACACCTGGAGACTGGATGCATCATCCTGCCACTGTAGCTAGAACAGACAGGAAGCCACCCAAGGTAATAACTGGAGTCTCAGTCAAGATATGGCTTACAGGGACTAGTGCCGTGGCTCACTTGGTTAATCCTCCACCTTGCGGCGCCGGCATCCCATATGGGCGCCAGTTCTAGTCCTGGTCACTCCTATTCCAGTCTAGCTCTCTGCTGTGGCCTGGGAGGGCAGTGGAGGATGGCCCAAGTGCTTGGGCCCCTGCACACGCATGGGAGACCAGGAAGAAGAACCTAGTTCCTGGCTTCAGATCAGCGCAGCGCCGGCTGTAGTGGCCATTTGGGGAGTGAACCAACAGAAGGAAGACCTTTCTCCCTGTCTCTCTGTCTATAACTCTACCTGTCAAATAAAAAAAAAAAAAAAAAAAAAAAAAAAAAAAAAAAACAGATATGGCTTACAGTGAGTCTACTGAATCCACAGATGGTCATTTCTCTGCCCTTTTTACATAACACTGAAATTAACCTGCATGGCAGTTGGTACCTCTCCACATTGGGCCCATGACCTGTGGCATAAGAACTAACACAATGGAAAAAAACAAGTAAAAGTCACTGAAAATTGCCACTACCACCCCCTCTACACGCACACAGGCATTGAAAATAATATTGCATTGGGGTGGAGGGTGGCCAAAAACTACCACTCTTAAGGATCTGAAGGACACGGAGGTGACGGTAACTATCATATCTCCCTCAAATTCACCACTGTGGCCCCTGAAGGACTCTGGAAAGGCGACAATGGACTATCGTAGGCTCCCAAGCAGTGGCTCTGAACACAGCTGCCACATAAGGTGTTGCAGTTTAGCTGGAGCACGTTATTATATCAGGTACAAAGTACAAGGCAGCTAATCAGGTAAATGAGTTCTTTTCTATCACAATTAGAATGAGCATCAGAATGGTTTACAGACAACATGTACAATCTTGCCCCAGGCTGCCAGCTCTCACACCCACTGTTGTAACAGCCAAAGAGCTCTTGACTTTCGGGAAACACACAGAACATCACACTGCTCCGTTACAACTTGGATGTTCTGCTGATCAGGCTAGAGGCCCGGGTGAAACACAAGCACTACAAAGCATGACAGAATCTCTACAAAGATTCGGAGGCCTGCTGCAGCTACTGGGCTGGGTAGAGTCAAGATGCTCCCTCCAGAGTAAAACACAAATCATTCTATCTCCTGTCTCCAACGAGGAACAAGGAAGCCCAATACCTGGTGGACCTCTTCGGGTTCAGGAGGCAGCATGATCACACCTAAAAAAACTGCTCGGGTCCAGTTATAGAGCAGGGCAGAGAGTGCAGCCCAAGTGAAAAAGGCCTCAGAGTTTCCAGGATGAGGTACAAGCAGTATGCTGCTGGGATCAAAATTCAGTTGATGCTACAGTGATGGCAGGAAAAGATGCCAAGAGAACTTCATGGCAGGCCACATGGGAGAACCACAGAAATGCCAGTCCTTAAGGATCTGAAGCAAGGCCACACCATCAATAGAAAAGAACTGTGTCCCTCTGGGAAAAACATAACTCCTAGTATGCTACAGGTCCCAGTTGATGTAGAAGGCCTGGCCCAGGGACATCAAATAGACAAATGGCCAGAACCACCTATCATAAGCTGGATCCCATCTGTCCCACTAGGCAATAAAACTGAGAGGCACCAGTGACCCTGAGAGAGAGGTAAAGAAGCTGAACACGCACATGAGCACAGGGCACAAACGAGTCACCTGGACAGGGCACATTCCCTCAGCCAATGACTTAAGGATGGAAGGATGATGGAGAAAGAAAACACCCAAGTTTGGTTTGCAGAAAGGTCAGTTGGTAAAGAGGGTGGAAACCAAAGTGGGTTACACCACAGTCTCACTGTGACATGGCTTTGAAAGACAGCAGTGAGGGAGTATGTCACCAATGTACTGTTTTGGGCATGTTAACACGGTCATCACAGTGTTTGGAAAGAGACGTGGTCTGTGGTTAGACTATAGATAAACTCATGGGCAGAAGAAAGTGGCCTTGCCAGCTGGTCAGGGGCCTAGAAGGGAAAAGTTAGAAGATTAGGGATAGGAAAGTCTCAGGTTAGAGAGATGGGGGTGGATAAATGGGAGGGAGCAGGAGGCTCTCTGTCTCACATACAGATGTCCATCAGGGAGCAACCACCATGGGAGAGATACTAAAGAAGCAAGTAGACAAAGAGACCAGAGCAGTTGGTGCCAGTTAGCATCTGTCCAAAGTCATCCCAGAGTTGGCAGGATAGGTACATGAATGCGGTGGCCACGGAGGCAGAGACAGGGGCTTCACATGAGCCCAGTACCGTGCACCCCACCAACCAAGGCGACACCAAATGCCACTGCTGAACATGCAACTGACCCATGCTGAGCTCCTCAAATGGCACCATTCCTTGAGGAGAACTACCTGCTACTGCTCAGCAATATGAATACAGGAAGGGGTCAAAAGTCAGTTCTTCCGGGAATAAACATACACTCTGAGTATGAGCTTGCCCTCCTCGCCTGCAGGTCCTCAGCTAGCCCCGCCACTCAGCTACCCTGCCTGCTGCCCAACTGAGGGGCTTGCAGTCGATGCAGAGCCTGCTGCTGGTATCTCAGGGTCAGCACCTTGGGCTCAGCCTCAGCTGCAGAGCCTCTCTCCCCAGCTCATGCCCTTCCTTGTGTTCACGGACTACACAAGAAAATTCCAACAAGCCAGGTTGGATCAGGCCCATATCACAGGTGCACTGCTCCTTCCCAATCTGTCCTATGCTCCCTTCTTGTCATGGATACAGATCCCTAGTAACCACTCAGAGCCCCAACCCCAGGTACATACACGGACACTCACAGATGCTATCTTGCCCCACAACACCTTGCTGCACTTGCTGACTTTAAAGACAAATGGAGGTGAAAATGAGGCATGTGTTCAAATTATCAGGCACTCTCATAGTCTTTTCTTCAATTCTATGGCCCCAAACAAGTTTTATACAGAAACTGAGAATTTACATATACTAATGTTTAAATACAAGGTGAGGAAATAAAGTGATAATCCTGGGATTAATAGCTTATAAAAAATAAAAGAGGGAAAAATAAATGAAAATCATCAAAATAGGAACAGTAAGAGAGGCTTGTACAATATAAAAGTGTTCTACCATTCCATCAAAGTTCTTTAGAATGTCCCCAACAAGCCGGGGCTGGGGATACACAGTATCTACTCACAGTTTGATGGAGACAGTAGGCTAACTAAGACAATGAATGTGACAAGCGCTGCGGTGAAGGGCAAGCACCCATACACGGCTACGGTGGCCTCGCTATCTAGCCAAGAGGGGGTGTGCCTCACAGCAGTTTAATCAGATAACTAAAAACATGAAAAAATTATAATATGTGCAGTTTTAGAATCCTTAAAATAATAAAACATGTATCAAATCCACCTTGCCTATTTTTTTTTATTTATTTGACAGGTAGAGTTATAGACAGTGAGAGAGAGAGACAGAGAGAAAGGTCTTCCTTCCGTTGGTTCACTCCCCAAATGGCTGCTACAGCCAGCGCTGCGGCAATTGAAGCCAGCAGCCAGGTGCTTCTTCCTGGTCTCCCATGCGTGTGCAGGGGCCCAAGCATTTGGGCCATCTTCTACTGCCCTCCTGGGTCACAGCAGAGAGCTGGACTGGAAGAGGAGTGACCGGGACTAGAATCAGCACCCATATGGGATGCCAGCACCACAGGTGGAGGATTAACCAAGTGAGCCACAGCGCTGGCCCCACCTTGCCTATTTTAAATAATAAGCCTTCCAAAATATCTTTGTTTCCTTAATAACATTCCCCACTCCATGCCCAAAACCCAACTATTTTTGCCTCTGCAATTATCAGTAACAGAGACTATTTGGAGGTATGAAAAGACCATTTTGATGATATCATCTCATTAAGACGAAGAGGAATAGCCACAGCACCTGTCTGCGTTTGGCTTTTGGTGCTCATGGACGTCATAACTTGAACCACTTACCTCTTCTCCAGGATAAATGCTGTGCCTAATTCCTGTGCGTCGGGCTTTTGCGCTGCACTTGCAGAGTGGCCCATCATTCATCTGTCAGAAATGGAACATAATTCGTTTTTATTAGGGGGAGAATCCACAGCATGCACACTGATGCCTGAGAAACGGTGTGGGTTTTCATGTCACGAGCACCGAAGCTCTGAAGAGGCTGTCACTGTTAGAAGATTAAACGGTTGTTCCGAAACCAATAAAGCTGCAAAGTGTCTATAATGTCTCATAATGGGAATCTCCATGATGCGCTGGGTTCCCCAGTCCTCTGTGTGGCCAAGCAGGAGATGTCAGTGTCAGCACACTTGACCCTCATTTTCCCCTTCCTCTTCAATGTACGCTTGTTCCTATTTCTTATTTCAGAAAAAAATTACTTTCACCAAAAAAAAAAGGATATTTTATATCCTAGAGGAACACACAGTGTATGTGCTGCCGAAGCGAGCACAGGAACACACAGAATGCTCTGAAGGTGATATGCAGATTAAATGTTTTGAAGAGAAGCTTAAAGGTAGCTATGAAGCAAGGAAAGAAAATGCCTACTAAAAGGCTGAAGAAATTCATACCTTCTAGTTAATACTGCTTTTCAAAATCTTACTGAGATATTTTCATTTATATTTTCATACAATGAATTGCAAATCCATAGAAATTTTAGGCAATTTGTGTGTGTATATATATATATGTGTGTATATATATATATGTGTGTGTGTGTGTATATATATATGCAGTCATTGATGTCCATGGGGGGTGGTTCTGGGAATTCCCTCTGTCCCACCCTCTGGATACCAAAATTCAAGGATGCTCAGGTTCTTTATTTAAGATAGTGTACTGTTTGCACGTAAGGTCTGCACATCCTCCTTTATATTTGAAATCATATCTAGATTACTTATATACCTAATACAGTATAAACACTATGTACAGTTGTTATACCATATTGTTTACAGAGTAATCAGCAGAGATACAGTTTTTCCCCATGTGTTTCTCTTTTTTAAAAAATGTATTTATTTGTTTGAAGTAGAGAGAGAGAGAGAGAGAGAGAGAGAGATGCAGACAGAGATACTCCAGTCTACCAGTTCATTCCCCAAATGGCTGTAAAGGCCAGGCTGTGCCAGGCAGAAGCCAGGAGCCTGGAGCTTCTTTCAGGTCTCACACGTGAGTACCAGGGCCCAGGCACCTGGGCTATCCTTCAGTTTCCTCCCAGGCATATTAGCAGGGAGCTGGATTGGTAGTGGAGCAGCCAGGTCTTGAATCAGCACCCACATGGAATGCTGGCACTGCAGGCAGAGGCTTAACCCACTATACCACAGCACCAGCCCCTCTGTTCAATTTCAATAAAGCAAAAGGTACCACAAAGGACATGTTTGCCAAGCATTCTAACTACATTAATTCCTTTTTCTTTTCTTTATCTTTTTAAAAAATTTTATTTTATTTAAAAGGCAGAATGACAGAGAGGGAAGGAGACAGAGATCATCCATCTGCTGGTTCACTCTCCAAATGGCTTCAATAGCCAGGGCTGGGCCAGGCCAAAGTTCCAAAGTTCCACCCAGGTCTCCCACATTGGTGGCAGGGGCCCAAGCACTCAAGCCATCCTCCTCTGCTTTCCTAGGCACATTAGCAGGAGTCAGATCCAAAATGGAGCAGCCAGGACTCGAACCTGTGCGCCGATATAGGACACTAGCATTGCAGGTGGCAGCTTAACTCACAGCAGAATGCCAGCTCTCTAACTATATTAATTCCATAAAGGAAATTTTGGATAGCTATCATCTAACAAGAATCAGCAGAAGAGTATCTTAATTAATACATGGAATAGTATGGAGTTATTTACAAAATAAATTTTAAATGGTAACATATTGATATATGTTTTCTTATATTAATTCATATGCATTAAAGATACTACCTTTGGATACATTATATATTTCTTTTTTTCTGACAGGCAGAGTTAGACAGTGAGAGAGACAGAGAGAAAGGTCTTCCTTCCATTGGTTCACCCCCCAAATGGCCGCTATGGCCGGAGCGCTGCACCCATCCAAAGCCAGGAGCCAGGTACTTCCTCCTGGTCTCCCATGCGGGTGCAGGGGCCCAGGAACCTGGGCCATCCTCCACTGCCTTCCTGGGCCACAGCAGAGAGCTGGACTGGAGGAGCAACCGGGACAGAATCTGGCACCCCGACCGGGACTAGAACCAGAGGTGCCAGCGCTGCAGGCAGAGGATTAGCCTAGTGAGCCATGGCACCAGCCTACATTATATATTTCTAAGATATAAGTCTTAAAATTTTTTATTATGTATTACTTCATAATAAAACAGTAATCTTTTAAAATTTATGAATTTATTTATTTTAATTGAAAGGCAAAGCATCAGAGAGACAGGGAGCACCAGAGAGGGAGAAAAAGATATCATCAATCCACTGGTTCACTCCCCAAAAGGCTACAATAGCCAGGACTGCCAGACCGTAGCCAGAAGCCATGAGCTCCATCCTGGACTCCCACAAGGGTGGCAGGGGCTCAGGTACTTGGGCCATCATCTGGCTGCCTTTCCATGGGCATTAACAGGAAGCTGGACTGGAAGCTAAGCAGCCAGGACTTGAACTGGTATTCTAATATGGGATGTGGATATCCAAAGCAACAGCTTAGCCCACTGTGCCACAATACCGACCCCAATAAATCAGTAATTAAAACAAAAATCATCCAGCTATTTCAGCATTAACTAGAATATACTTTTAACAAGAAAAAGAACTTACAAGGATATGTGATTGACCAACTCAAAAAAACTGAAGTTGTATAGGACTATTTTGTTTACTATTTTGCAGCAAGATACCTTCCAGGTGAACTGCTTTTAAAAAGACCTATGAGTTCTCTCTCCTCCTTCCTACCATTTCTCTCCTTTCTACTACAAAGTTTAATGAGGTGGTGCCATTGTCCTGCACCCCAACGCAGAATTTACAATGGTCGTCGAATATGATTCAAGGAACAGCTGCCCTGCAGCTGAACTCTGAAGCTGAAAAGAAATAAGGTCTGAAGAATGACACCTAATGCTGAGAATAAAACTCAGTTTCAATACCAGCCAGCATCCATCTCCTGAGCCCAGAGACATAAATGTGACATGTGGGTCTGCAACCTCTAGAGCAAGAGCATAAAAACACACGCACCTGGCCTGGGTCGTTGTACCATAGCTCATCGTGAAGTCGGTCAGGGTGGGCTTTTTTGCGCTTGATTTCTGCAATGACGTCGAAAACCTCGGAGTCAGAGCTGCTAGAACAAGTGCTGTCCTCATCGGATTCACATTCGGATTCACTGGAGCTCTCTGATAGCAGTTGGGGAAAAACATGGAAAGAAGTTGAAGAAATTAACACAGTGGTTTTCGTGCAGACTTCCAGGCGACCCTAACCTCTAAATATAAACACAGCTCTTTGTTCTTCCAGCAAACATCTGATGGCCTACTCTGTACCACTGAGCTAAGTGATACCACAAACAATCATGCAGCTCATAAGAGTAAGTCTGAAGTCTAGATGGGAAGATGAAGAAAACAAAGATTATTTTACAGGGAAAATAAGATTTAAAGGACGATGCTAGATAAAATGAAAACAACACAGTGGTAGTATGCAAAGCTACAGCAGGGCAGTGTTTGGTGTAGTTGTTAAGATGATGACTGGGATGCACACAACACATATCAGAGTGCCTGGGTTCAAGTCTTCACCTGGCTCCCAATTTCACCTTCCTGTTAGGCACACCCTGGTAAGCAATGGTAGCAGCACAAGTAACCATGTTCCTGCCACCCACTCTGGAGATCTGCATAGAGTGGCTGGCTCCTGGATTGAGCCTGGCCCAGCATGCGCCATTGCAGGCATTTGGGGAATAAATCAGTGGATGGGAAATCTGTCTGCTGGTGTCTCTCTCTCTCTCTCTCTCTCTCTCTCTCTCTCTCTCCCTTTCAAATAAACAAAATTTAAAAACCCATTAAGGGGCAGGTACTTTGGCATAGTGGGTAAAGTCACCACCTGCATTGCTGGCATCCCATATAGGTGTCAGTTCAAGTCCCAGCTACTCCACTTCTGATCTAGCTCTATGCTATGGCCTGGGAAAGCAGTAGAAGATGGCCCAAGTCCTTGGGGTCCTGCACCCACTTGAGACCCAGAAGAAGCTCCTGGCTCCTGGTTCGGATCAGCACAGCTCCAGCCATTGCTGCCAACTGGAGAGTGAACCAGTGGATGGAAGACCTCTCTGTCTCTCTCTCTCTCTCTCTCTCTGCCTTTCCTTTTCTCTCTGTGCAACTCTGACTTTCAAATAAATAAATAAATCTTAAAAAAAAAACCATTAAAGTTTTATTTAAAAAGTTATAATAATCTGAAAAACAGTAAATAAATTTTTTAATGTTCTATAAATTTTATTTTTAAATAGATAAAATTTGAAAACCCATTAAATATTTTAAAAGTTAGAGCAATCTGGAAAGCAGAAAGTCAACCGTGATCCCAAAAGGTAAGTGAATAATTTCTCAGGAGAGGCCCTGAATGGGACGGGAGCAGGCTGATAAGGAGGTGCAAAGAAGAAAGGGACACACAAAGGAACACTGGAGCGACGGCGGAGGAGTGACTGCCTCGTGGGGACAGTTTCACTCCTGCAAGAGGAAGCAGTTCTACAGACCAGCCCCAAAACAATGCATTCTTGAACTGAACAGTAAAAAATGATTAAGATGGTAAACTCTGGTATTTGTAATTTACTGCAATTTTTTTAAATCCATAGGAGCTGGAATAATCCTCCAAGAGATTAATGTAGTAGCAGCAAACATAAGTGGTAAAACCCAACACAGAGCTGTATTTTCATGTACTGCATGAGGAGGACACAACTGTCAACCCCATTTCACAGATGGGAAAACTGAGGCTCGATGATTAATCACCTGCCCAAAGTCATCGAGCAAGCACATGCTGCAGTACAATTTGAGGCCAAGGCATCTGGCTCCCAAGTCAGTGCTCTTACCACCATGGATATTGCCTCTCAGCACTGAGACATACTCAACGTGAACAAGCAAGAGCCACGGAAACCACAGCTAAGAGTATATACTGAATGTCTCGCCTGTGCATGATATTCATTAGGGGCTAAGGACACAAGATGGTGAAAAGCAGTTTCCGTCCTCGAACATCTCAGCATCTACTTGGAACCGGAGGACATACACATGACCAATACAAGAAAATTACACAAACTGGCTATGTGAATACAGAACCCTTTAAAAAGCATTGGGCTATTAACTGCTGTTTCCTCAGCAAGCCAGGAGCACCTGGTTTTGCAAGGGGAGGGCGCTGCCTGGCGAACATCAGAGGCATGCGGCCCAGGCTCCCACTTTCATGGGACATGGACTGGCAGTCCCAACTTCTAAGACTGTACAACTCAAAGAGACAAGCTGGCTAGCATGCCTTGCAGATGAGACCCTTGTATCTTCTACTAAGGTAACTGAGGAAAAGTAACATCAGAACAAAGGAAGTTTTACCACTGTGTACTCTGTTGACCTTAAGTAAGAAAAATAAAATGACAATGAAGACACTTCACTTGGGGAATCCCAAAAGTTCAGGATGAAGCCAGAAGGGCAAAGTCTTGAACTGGCGACCCTGACTCACCTAAGTCTTCATCTAGCTTCGTTTTCGGAGGTTCCCACGGAGGCCTGGCAGCCTTGGCCTTCTCTTGCCTGCTCCCCAGTTCTTCCTCAAATCGGTCATATAAGTCGCGGAGCCGACTTGTTCCAACCACAGTAGAATCCCCCTTTTCAAAATAAAGGATCCACATTAGGAGTCAGGTTAACAAGGGTAACATGAAGGATACAGAAGACCTCTAAGGTAATCAAAGAATTTTTAACACCGAGGTGTCACTTTTCAACCCTCCTAAGAACCACTTACAAACGTAATGCTCAAGGCTGGCAATGATACTGAGAGTCAAGCACACTCTTATAACAGACACCATCCTCAGGTAAATGGGTTTTGCCAATATCCAGAAACATGAGAACTGTTCATCTATGCCCTGTTGATGACACTTAAAAAGCAAATGATGATCCTCAAAGAATTCATGACAATTGACTCGAGACACTCACCTACTACAAAATCATTCACATTCTACTACATTAACTCAATACACAAAAAGAAATAGCCTATATATCCCCACCTCTCTCTCACACAGACACACACACCACAAAACACAGGGGTTCTACAATTCGACACTCCTAGACGAAGTTCTTAACTCCACATTCTTTAAAAGTTGGAAATGTCCCATCTCTTTGACTTTGCCTCAAAATGTAAAATCCAGATCTTTCAAATGAAAAATGAAATGAAGGGGGCCGATGCTGTGGCACAGCAGGTTAATGCCCTGGCCTGAAGCTCTGGCATCCCATGTGGGCACCAGTTCGAGACTTGGCTGCTCCACTTCTGATCCAGCTCTCTGCTATGGCCTGGGAAAGCAGTAGAAGATGGCCCAACTCCTTGGGCCCCTGTATCCGTGTAGGAGACCCAGAAGAAGCTCCTGGCTTCGGATTGGTGCAGCTCCAGCCTTTGCAGCCAATTAGGGAGTGAACCATCAGATGGAAGACCTCTCTCTCTCTCTCTGCCTCTCCTCTCTCTGTGTAACTCTGACTTTCAAATAAATAAATAAATCTTTACAAAAAATGAAATGAAGGCAAACCATAAAATTTGCAAGCCAGAGGATGAGTAGAATAACTGTTTTTCCTAAAGCCCCATCTCAGTACTGAGCCGGGCAAAACCAGGACAGCTCTGACATTCTCACAACGTCCTCTGCAACGTGGGTGACGAAACTCAAAAATCAACGATAGACTGTTGGTTTATCAGCCTTCCTTAAACAGTGAAATTTTATTAACTCCATAACAACATAAGGAAAAGAAACCAGCTCTGTCCTAAACTCTCTTAGGCTTGGTGTCTTCACTTTTACTGCTTTTAAACTCTTCAGCCACTTTTCTCTTCCTACCAAAAGAACCATATCCCTCCAAAGACAACTATGTCTTAATCCCCGTTACCACACACAGCAGAGAAGACTTGCAGATGTAATTAAGATTATAGAATTTGAGATCATCCTGGATTATTGGATGGACTCAGTCTAATCACAGGAGTTCTTGAAAGTACAGAACCTTTGTTACCAGGGGTCAGAGATGCAACAGAAAAAGAGGCAGGAGATAATCAAAGCATGAGAAGGACTTGAACAGTCACCACAGCTTCGAAGATGAGGAAGGGGTCCACAAGCCAAGGAATGAACATGGCCTCCAGAAGCTAGGAAGAGCTCTCAGCCGACACCCAGCAAGGAAACAAGGGCCTCTGCCCTTCCGGCCACGAAGAACCAAACTCAAAAGCATGCAGTCCTGCTGACACCTTCATTTAGCCAATGACACTCAAGTTGGACTTCCTACCTTCAGAGCTATAAGTTGATAAATGCATGCTGTTTTAAGCCATGCAGGTTGTGGTTCTTTGTCATGCTGGAACTTTGTTATGACGGTGATGGAAAACGAATCCCTTGGGCAGCTGTGGTGACAGGAGGGAAGTGGAGCGGGGCAGGTGCTAGAGGAATGCTCCACCCCACAGGCCCTCTGCATCCTCCACGGGGGCACAGCTGTGTGAGGACATGATGCCTGCAGGTGCTCCATCAGCCTCCAACTGTGGAAGATGCTCAAGATGAGAACAGAGCCCTGACGTCACCAGGCCTCCCTGCAGACGCCTTGTAATGGAAGAAATACACTCAATGCGTTCAAGTCACACAAAGCCAGGCAGTGTTATCTAGACAGTATTCCCAACCAACAGCACACCTTGCTGCCAGGGAGGCTTTGAGGACTGACACGCAGCTAACAAGAGAAGCAAGATGGAAACATTCCAGCGTGGTCCAGCTGCTCACTACATGAGCTGCTCCTTCCCCATATCACAAGACCTATTATGACTGAGAAGGCACTGTAATTCACCAAGTTCAGCATCACCCACTATAAGGACTTTCTAAAACTCCTTCCCAAAAAGCAAGGAAATCTGCTCTAAAGCTCCCCACAAATAAGGGTCCAAAGAGAAGCACAGATAGCTTCAACTTAGGGTGGCTCAACCTAACAATACTTTTGGCTTTTCCATGCTGCAAAAGTGACACGTGGTCAATGGAAACTGTACTTTGAATTCTGAATTTCAAACTTTTCCAGGACTAGTATCATGCAGTTTGATCCTCCTTCTCAATGCTGGGCAGCCCCAGCTCCTAGTTAACCCTGCAGTCACAGTGGGGTGGTGGTAGGAGCAGAAACGATCTCTACAGTGTGCTGTGTTGCCAGCATTTTTTGGATACAGCGTTCAATAAATTACATGAAATAGTCAACATTTTATTATAAAATGGGCTTTGTGCTAGATGATTTTACCCAACTACAGGCATTCTAAGCACATCTGGGATAGGCTTGGCTAGGATTGGTGTCCTGGCGCATGGGTTAAGCAGCTGCTTGCTACACTGGCTTCCCATATGGGAGTGCCGTTTCAAGTCCCGGCTACTCTGCTTCCAATCCAGCTTCCTGCTAACATGCCTGGAAAGGCAGCAGAATATGGCCAAAGGACTTGGACTCCTGCCACCCATGTGGGAGACCAGGATGGAGTTCTTGGCTCCTGGCTTTTACATGGCCTAGACCTGGCTATTGTAGGTATTTGAGGAATAAACCAACAGACGAACAATATTCCTCTCTCTCTCCCTGCCACCACTCCTACTCACTCTCACTCTGTCACTCTTTAAAAACAAAATAAAAGTAGGCTATGCTAAGCTGTGATGTATGGTAGATTCAGATGTATTAAATGTGTCTTCAACTTACAATAGGTTTACTGATATATAAGTTAAGGATTCTATGTATCGTCACAAAATTCCAAACACAATCCTCTCTTTACCTAATCCCATATACTAAATCTAATATCTTTAGCTATTTTTAAAGACTTATTTTTATTTGAAAAGTAGAGCAACATAGGAGGAGAGAGAAATCTTCCATGCACTGGTTCACTCCCCAAATGGCCACAACAGCCAGGGTTTAGGTTATGCAAAAGCCAAGAGCCAGGAACTCTATCTGAGTCTCCCACGTGGGCGGCAGGGGCCCAAGCTTGGGCCATCATCTACTGCCTTCCCAGGGGCTTAGCAGAAAGTTGGGTTGGAAGCCAAGCAGCTAGGACTCGAAACAGCACTCTGATATGGGATGCTGGTATCACAAATGTTGACTTAACTTGCTGTGCCACAACACCAGCCCCCAGCGTCTCCAACTTCTGAGGCACTAAATCTGTAGATCTTTCCCTCATTCATTCAATCAATGAACATTACCACATGACTTTACTCTGTGGTAAATATGTCTATATTAATGGTTGAACACATAACACTAATGGGGAGGACAGAAAGAGACAGAAGAGAGGCAGAGAGACAGAAAACAGAGTGGAGATAAAAGAAAAGGTTAAGGGGCCGGCACTATGGCATAGCAGGTAAAGTCACTGTCTGCAGTGCCAGCATCTCATATGGGCACTGGTTTCAGACCTGGCTGCTCCACTTCCGATTCAGCTCTTTGTTATGGCCTGGGAAAGCAGTGGAAGATGGCCAGAGTCCTTGGGCCCCTACACCTACATGGCAGACCTGGAGGTAGCTCCTGGCTCCTGGCTTCACATCAGCCCAGCTCCAGCTGTTGCAGCTATCTGGAGAGTGAACCAGTGGATGGAAGATCTCTCTCTCTCTCTCTCTCTGCCTCTACCTCTCTGTAACTCTGCTTTTCAAATAAAATAAAATAAATAAATAAATAAGGAAGGAAGGAAGGACGGACAGGTTAAAAGGTGAGCATACAGAGATGGTGCTGGAACCCACCATGCATTGAGAATGCTGGCTACCAGGTCACACCAGCTCAACCCTAGCAGCATTAACAGTCCTCACCATAGCCCAGTTAGGGTAACAATAGTGCCCCTTATACAAAGCCACTCACTTTGTAGAACGGATCTTTTGGTCAAGGAGTTTGAGACAAACTCATTCTTAATTTTCTACTTGGGGGGGTCAGGAAGCACACCCACAGTCATACATACCACAAACTACATAAACTAGTTACAGTTGGGAGCTTCTGACACAACACACATCAAGACCATCAGTGTCATAAGAAATGCAGAACAAACAGATACTTGAATTAACCTGAACTCTTGGCCTTTAATTCTCAACTTGGGGTGATTTTCCCCAGGAAACATCTGACAGTAACTGAAGACATTTTTGGTTATCACAGCTGGAAAGGAATACTACTGGCACCTAGTGGGTACAGTCCCAGAACATGCAGGGCAGCAGCACAGTAAAGAATTACCCGGCCCATAGGGTGGGCATTTGACACAACAGTATAGCGCTGCTTAGGATGCCCACGTCCCATGTCGTGGAGTGCCTGGTTCCAGTCCTGCCTCCTCCACTTCTGATCCAACTTCCTACTAATAGACAGCCTGAGAGGTGGCAGGCAATAGCTCAAGTACATAGGTCGCTGCCCACGTACATGGAAGACCCAGATTGAGTTCTTGGCTCCTGGCTTCAGCCTGGCCCAGCTTCACCAGTTGCCAGCAGTTAGGAGGTGAGCCTTTCAAATAAAACTTAAAAAAAAAGAAAAGAGAATTATCTGGCCTGAAATGCCAACAGCACTGGTCTTTGGCTTCTCTCTGTTTCGGACCTACCACCTGATCCATGGGGTCACTGGAGTAGTAGTTTTCAGAATGGGTACATCGGATCCACACAGGCTTAAGCAGCTCTTCTTCCTCCTCCTCATTTTTGTCAGGCAACGTCTCTTCTGGCTCCTTCTCTTTGATTGACGTGTAATTCTTCTCTTTGCCGGAGCTCTGGTTGTCATTCCATCTGTCTTTTTCTTCCTCCCAACGGGCTCTCTTCTTCTCCCTACTTGGGGAGCGACTTCAAAAGGGGCAAAGGAGGTTAATGATTAAAAATGCTCTGCCGTTGTGGAAACCATTCTGTTTCACCTGCTTTAGGCAGTTTTCACCTAAAACACAAACATCACACCAAACTACCATATTGTCTTTCATTAAACCAGTGATTCCCAAACACTGGGCTGGTGGCATCAGAATCACCCGAGGTTTACTTGTTTAAAAATACAAATTGCAAGGCTTTTTTGGCCCTACCCTAGATCTACTTTCTGATTCACAATCTCCAGGGGTGGGGCCCAAGAACCTATATTTTTAATAATCTCCCCAGGTAATTCTGGTGCACAGCCAGTAGGTTCAGGGACAACTAGCAAACCCTAACTCCTAGAAGAGAAAGTTATGTAGCAAAATTTTGGATATCGCCACATATGGACAATTTCAGCAGTGAGGCCTTATGAATTCTCCATGTTTTGCTATGCCAGGAAAAAAATTTTTTCACAGAACATGATTTCCATTTGGTCATAAATTTAGCCTGAGGACGATCAGTCAAGAGTGAGCTAGTCACATCATCCTGACCACCTCTCTGCAACCCTAGACGTGGCTAACTACACTTACTGAACCACACTCTGCCTAATTCTGACCCCAACAAATACTAACAAGGAAGTTATAGAGGACAAAGAAACAATAACCGTCTCCTGGGATTCCTGAGGCTTGAAATCTGTAAGACCCATCCTATGGGAATACTGGAGGGAAAAACTTACAGGAGAGTCATTTAAGTTCAAGACACTGAAGTACAGAACTTGAGAATCCAGCTAAGAACACTTGCTTCAATAGACCAGCTGGTGGCCACCACAGCTCCAGTACCAAAGTTACTACCATCCGAAAAAACTGAAATCCAGATCAAACTCAAAAAGCATTTTCATTAACGTCTAATTTTAAAACAGGGGACATCTACCTGTATCTGTAGGAAGCAGGTGTGCTAGGTGTGTCTACTTGGGAGGGCTGGAAAGATCACACATGTTGACAGCTTATTTACGTAACTTCTAAATATCACAAAATGCATCATTTGCTTTGTTAATGAGAAACAGTAATTGCCAAAATTAAATGTGTTAATTTTAGAAAAATAATAAAGCATAAACAGAAACCACCTATACCACGGCTCAGAGATGATAACCACTATATTTCAAAAATGTTTTAAAGCATATATAGACATACTAATATACAAATAAAATTTACACATTTTAACAATAAAAAAAAGAACTCTAGAGCCTGTCCTTCTCATTCAACAGTAAATCAGGAACACCTATCTCAATCCACCTACATCCAAACCATTTTTAATAAGTGTACATTATTCCCTTATATGTATATACCATAATTTTATAAATACAATGATATTCATTTAGGTTGTTATTGTCTTTTTTCCACCATAAACAATTTTACCATAAACACACTTGTGTTCTTGGTACACGTGCCAGATTACTTCCCAAAAACGTGTGTGCTCTGTTCAAGACAGGCAGCACCAGTTCACACTACCATGTGTATGTGCTTCTCTCCAGACAGGCAGTACCAGTTGAGGCTACCATCACAACCATATGTAAGTTCCCATTTCCACACAGCCCATCAAAATGCTTGCTTTTAACCTTTGCCATTCTGACAGAAAAAATATAGAATTTAATTTGCTATTTTTTATCACTACTGAAATGAATACAGTTCATGTTCACTTCTTTTGTGAACATCCCAGTCATGCTATGCTAATACTTACTAATTAGGACTGTAGCTTTTTTTTTCTATTTACTGAAAGTTTTTAAGATAATTATCCTTCTGTCTAATGAACTGTAACCTTTACTAATTTTTTGTGTTCCTTTTACTTCATTTTTTTTTAAGATTTAATTATTTAAAAGGCAGAGTTACAAAGAGAAAGGGAGAGGAGAGACATATTTTTCCATCCATTGTTTCGTTCCCCAAATGGCTACAATACCCAAGGCTGGGCTAGACAGAAGCCAGGAGCTCCATCGGGGTCTCCCATGTGTGTGGCAGAGGCACAAATAATTGGGCCCTCTTCTGCTCTTTTCCCAAGCACATTAGCAGGAAACTAGACCAAGAAGGTGGAGCAGCTGGGACTTGAACTGGTGCCCATGCAGAATGCCAACCAACACTGCAAACAGCAGCTTAACCCGCTGAGCCACAGCACCAGCCCCTTTTAATTCTGTTTATTTGTTGCTACATACAACTTTTAAAGTCAAATCCAGAGAGCTTTTTGTTTCCTACCTTAGTGTATGCTTGGAAATTCTTTGCCATCACAAAATAAATATATATTTTATATTTTCTTCAATTACTTTTTTTTTTCTTTGACAGGCAGAGTGGATAGTGAGAGAGAGAGACAGAGAGAAAGGTCTTCCTTTTTGCCGTTGGTTCACCCTCCAATGGCCGCCACGGCTGGCGCACTGCGGCTGGCGCACCGCGCTGATCCGAAGGCAGGAGCCAGGTGCTGCTCCTGATCTCCCATGGGGTGCAGGGCCCATGCACTTGGGCCATCCTCCACTGCCTTCCCGGGCCACAGCAGAGAGCTGGCCTGGAAGAGGGGCAACCGGGAAAGAATCTGGCGCCCTGACCGGAACTAGAACCCAGTGTGCCGGTGCTGCTAGGTGGAGGATTAGCCTAGTGAGCCGCGGCGCCGGCCTCTTCAATTACTTTTAACAACAAATTGTTTTACTTTATCTCTCCAAGATGTAAGGCAAAAATCTAATTTCAGCTTTTTTCTCCAAATGGCTTATCAATTGCTAGTATCTCCACTGATTTTAAAGATCAGCTATATTATTATTGATATAACTTTATGTATTATTAGATACAAATTTAATAGAAACCTAAAACTTGCTCAGTATGTCTCACTGACCTACTCATACCAAAATTTAAAAATTATTATGTATTTTCAGAACATTTAACACTAATAGAGTATTAGTATTTTATATTCCAAAGAAAAATTAAACTGTCATCATGAAGTTCTAATACCAATACTCTAACTGTTGTTACATTGCAACAATAGACTATTTGGAAGAAAATCAGTATATTTACAACACTGTGTCCCACGATAGCAGGGTTAGGGAATGTCCAAACCCATGAAATCATTTAATCTGGCCCTGCAAAGTCAACCAGAGGCAGTACTCGATATTCAATAAATATAAGGCAGGCTACTTTTGAAGGCTGATAATTTTGTATGGCCTGCAAATCATATTTCACGACAGAAAAAAGGCTCCCACCCCTGCACTATGGGGTACACATGGTCTCCATCCATCTATATCAACTCTCTGTCATCAGCTACATTCTATAATTTCCTTCTCTTTGGTTTTATGAAGATTTAAAGTTTATTATAAGACATTCAATTTTAATTAAGATTTCTGTAGCAAATATATTTTTTTTCCCATTACATTTTCTACCTGGGTAATCCTGGCTATTAGAATATCATCAGTTAATAATAGCTTAGCTCCCAGTGCCTTTTTGCTTGTTTTGGTGTTTACTGAGAGCTTGACACTTTGCTAGGCACTTTATTGACATTTCTACATTTGATCCCAATGTGGCAAAGAGTAACATTTCCCACAAAGGAGAAAACCATCTTTAGAAATTAGTCACTTACCCAGTAATCATAAAGCTCATAAATGGTAGTTAAATGCTTATATCACTGCCCCAGATATTTTAACATGCTCTAAAAAAATCCCAATACTTATTATTATTATGGGTATCAAGCAACACAAGGCAAAAGACATCCTCAACCCATTCCCTTTAAGCAGGTGTCTTGAATGTAGGGGGTTGTCTGCTGTGACTATCAATTGTTATTCATTTTTAATGCCTTATTAAGAGGGGCAAACATCTTTTTTAGGTAAATGTCTCAGGCACTCCAAAACTCAAAACCCAAACTCCAAATGGTTTCTCTCAGCAGTGTGCTCCACCACAAACTGTGGTGACTTCTCCTTCTCCACATCCCTAATTTTTATTTTCTGCTCTACTTCATTAGTTAAAACTCACAAAATAATCCAAGTATGACTTCTCTGCAAGCTGCCGGGCACTGGAGAAGAAACCATTCGATTATTTCCAGCAACGTTACAGTAAAAATCATGAACTTCAAACAGGTCCTCTTCAATGTCCACCAACACACTATCCAGGCTTTTCTGCTATCTCTCCAGGCCCTCTTCTCATGCTTTCTAGTTAATCTCCTCTAATCCATGGCATTTATTATTCCCAGCTGAATTTTACACCTGGTTATCCAGTTAACAACCACACAATTCCATCTAGATGTCTCTGATTCTAGACAATCAATCGGCATCCTCCAAAGTGAATTCATCTACTTACCTCTTTCTTGGTATCCCTCATCCTCAACGGGGAACACCAGATCTCAAGTGATCACTCAAATCTTCCCTCAGCCTAACATATTTGATAGGTCAAGTCCCACTGACTCTCTCATAAATACTGCAATGACATTCACCTTTCCCCATTACCCTGGACCATTCCACAGTCATGTGTCACGTAGATTCCTAAAAAAGCCTTTGAAACTGATTGTCAGACCTCCAGGCCTAACCCTGGAGCATTCCTCCTCACTCCTTGCCCCTGCCACCCCTCTTTCCCAGTGCATTCCAGTGCAAACTTCAGGTACCCTATACTACCCTGGACTGCATTTTTCACTGCTATGTTCCCAGAGCAACTTGTAACTGTCCTAAGAAAAGCACTTACAGCTTTGTCTATAAAGTGGGGGCTCTTACTAATGATTGCATCACCCACACCAATATAAAACCTGGGACATAAGAATGCTAAATTTTTAATTTGCTTGTTGATTGGATCACAGCGTTAGGCAACAGTGACAGGCAATGGAGACCTCTTTTCTTTTTTGAAACTTCTATGGAAAGGCCTATGGGTTTCAACATTAAATCTGCCTCTTTTGGGGTAATATCAACTATGTTCATCATGAGACATGTTAAAGAAGTCTGTTCATACTCCTACTTTCCTAAAGATTTTACTCATAAATGGATGCTGGCTTTATTTTAAATACCTATTAGGCAGGTACTGAATAACCCTAAGGATTTTAACACAAACAAATCACAGATTTTCTAATACCAAAAATCTACCCATGAATCTTGGAATCAACTCTATTGGTTATATTAATACACTACTGAAAACAACTTCCCAGTATTCTAACTGGTATTTTTATACCCAAGTTCATAAGAAACTGGAGATTGTTTTGTAGTTGCCTTTTCCTCTGTTAGGTTTTTGCCATCTGGCTTTTCTGCTCAGCATGAGCTGAGCTTTCCTTCCACATTCTTCACTGTTCTACAACAGTCTGAAATTTTGAAGGTGGTACAAGTTTAACTTTTAAAAAGTATTCCATGGTTACTTGTCTATCATAGTTTTCTGCTTCTTAAGTGAAATTTGTAATTTTTGTTTTAGAAATCAAGTCCAAGTTTTTAAAGAAAATATCTGCCCCATATTATTCTTAAAATCATTTCATTCTTGTAATAATACTTTCTCATACTTAATGTTGCATATTTTTCTTCATTTTCCACCCTTTTGAATTGTATAATCTTGCAAAGAACCAAGTCTTGCATTTACTTACAAATATAGTTTGAGTTCTCTTTCAATTTCATTAATGTATTTCCTATTTAAATCTCTTTTTTTGTCTTTATTATATTCTACCAATTTCTAAAGCCATGTATCCACATAATAATTACATACATGGTTACTATTTTCCTGGCACTCATTTTAGGCCCCAAGCACAAGACATGCATTATCTCAGTGACCTCTCACTGCCCAAGGTAAGTTTAACTGTCCTCATTTTACAGATGAAGACACTGAGGCTTAGAAAGGTTAAGACTTCGGCCGGCGCCGCGGCTCACTAGGCTAATCCTCCGCCTAGCGGCGCCGGCACACCGGGTTCTAGTCCCGGTCGGGGCGCCGGATTCTGTCCCGGTTGCCCCTCTTCCAGGCCAGCCCTCTGCTGTGGCCAGGGAGTGCAGTGGAGGATGGCCCAGGTGCTTGGGCCCTGCACCCCATGGGAGACCAGGAAAAGCACCTGGCTCCTGGCTCCTGCCATCGGATCAGCGCGGTGCGCCAGCCGCAGCGCGCCAGCCGCGGCGGCCATTGGAGGGTGAACCAACGGCAAAGGAAGACCTTTCTCTCTGTCTCTCTCTCTCTCTCACTGTCCACTCTGCCTGTCAAAAAAAAAAATAAAAAAAAAATAAAAAAATAAAAAAAAAAAAAGAAAGGTTAAGACTTCATCCAATATCAAGGTTGGGAGGGGCAATAACAAATCTCAAATCTGTCAGACTCCAGAGTGCCCCTCTCAACCACTATTATATAAGACCGTAAGTTTTATTTCTGGATCTTGAGTTGGTCACATCTTGTAAGTTAGGGGCTACAGCAATCTCAATGTCATTTTTCTAAGATGGTAGGATTGCGGTTTTGCTCTTTTTTCTGAAAAGGGCCTGAGAGCATACTTATGAATTTCCAAAGGTTTTCTTTTTTTTTAATTTGAATGTTTAGTGTATAGTTTTATAGCACTGTGGTTAAAAAAAAAAGTGACCTGTATAATTTCTAATTTCTGGAAATTGATCAAGATTTTCCTTGTGCATAATCAATACAACCGGAAAGTACAGGCATGGAAGCAATGGCTGCTGCAGTTTTTCACAGGTCACCTTGGACAAATTCGGAGGCTGTAACAAAGACTTGGCTGACACTCTGCACAAGCACAAAATCCAAATTCAAGGAGATAATCCTATGACTTCTTTCCAGGTCAACTCCTTGCTTACCTTCCAGATCTCTTATACTCTTTTTTGTAGGACCTTTCCAGAGATGGTGATCTTCGGTTGTCCCGGTGCCTGTGTCTCTCCCGTTCCCGCTCTCTTAAAGGAATTAATACACAGAGCTGTTTTCAACAGAAAGACTCAAAAACACCATCTCTTTTCCCTGAATTCATCTCCTAAATAAATGGACCACACCAAGAATTTTTCAGGCACTATTCACTAGGGGACATTTTATATTCCTCTTTAATTGAGTAGAGGATAAAGGAACTTTACAGAAGCTAACTAATGTGGACAATATCTCTGTTTTCTTGAAAGAAAGAAGTCACAGTTGATACTAGGGAATTTTATCATAAACTACTCTCAAGACCATCCCATCAGCCAATCTTTGGTTATCTAACCTACAGGGAAAACTTTAGAGGACTCTACTGCCTGCTGATTTCTAGAAAGCTCTCAATTTCACCCACCAAATACACTTGATATTAGCCAAAAGGCCGAGAAGCGATCATCCACCAAATAAAAGCAAATTATAAAACTTTTATAGCAAAGATGAGAATATGGTACTATACTGAAAGAGCTCTGAATTCTGATGGATTATAGTCCTGAGTCGTAGTCCTGTAACTAACATATCAAGAGACCATAAAATGAATAAGATACTTCAACGCTAATTAGCTGGAAAAAGCTAAATGTAGATGTTGAGTTTATGTAAAAATGAAATCAGAGATTTTTTTTAACTTTTTAGAATAAAATCAGAACAACAGTAACAGCTTCTGTTTAGTTAACAGTCTCTTTAGTTAACACAATAAAAATCTAGAACAAAAGTCTGGACTCCAAGGTGTTTAAATCAGAACTACAAATCTAAGGGAAGCAACCACCCAGCCTTAGAATAGGGGCAGGGATGGGGACTGCACAGTTGAGTACCCCTTATCTGAAATGCTTGGGACCAGAAGTTTTTCAAAGTTTCTCAGATTTTAGAACATCTGCATAGACTTTACCGATTGAGGATCCCTAAACCGCAAATCTGAAATACAAAACAGAACACTCCAAGATGTAATTCTCTGAGTTTCACATCAACAGCACTCCAAGTTTCAGATTTGGGAGCATGCCTGAATTCAAAAATATCCCCAAAGTGTAGCAAACAGAAATATCAACACACACAAGTCAAAACTCACAAAACTGATAGAAACCACTGACTGCTTAGATATCAAGACCAAAAAAATTTCTAATCAAAAGATGTCCCTGTTCTCAAGAAAGACTCCCTTGAAACCACAGGCTTCCAACACACACAACCCTCAGCGACACACCAGCTGCTTAAAACGAAGCCACCAGAGCTTTGGATCCCCCAGTCTTCACCTAACACACTTCTAATATTGCAATTTTCATTTAGGTAGTAAATCTCAATTATAGAAATAAGTGAACGGTGTCACAGAACAAAGATAAAATACCATGTGCAATGGTACAGCTGCTGAAAAGAGTACCTGCCTACATTCCCAACAAAAAACTCTAATTAGAGGACATTCTAATTTTTGTGTTTTAACACGTAGTCAATAGAATTCTGTATTTCAGAATAACATTTCTGTGATTGCTAGCTCTGAGTAGATAGTAATTACAATAATTTGAATAAAAATTATATTACTATTAATGTAAGGGTACTCCATGTAAAGCGAGAAAAACTATGTGTTACTTTTCCCAAAATTCTTCCTTGTCTACAAGTGGTAAAGTATGTTTTCCCCAATATAGTCCTATACATAGAAGTCATATTAGGACATATGTGCCCTATGTTTGTTTCACAGGGGCACACCAGGGAAGCCAGATGAGCTGCCCTCCACCTAATACCCCAAAGGGAGACAATTATTCCAGTGGCAGTGGAACTGCCCCAGGCACCAAGCACATTCTAAAGCAACTCCAATATAAATTAAGGCCATTTTAGAAAGACACAGATCCTCATGACAGAGGAGTGTGGTTTAAGAAAATGCAGATCTGAGGTAGTCCCGTGGCACCTGAGTTCCCTTACTGAGATCCTCTGTTTACAGGAAACCGGAGCTCATCAAACAAGAGGGAACTTCAAAAAGCTCATGAGAAGATAGCATTCAAAGACAGGCTGGTTTTGATGAAATTTTGAAATCCATGCACAATTTTTTCACCATATACATTTTCCATGAACTTTTTGAAGAACCGCCCTCCCCCAATCATATGCACAGATTTCAAAATGTTTTTGCACCAAGATATTTATCCTTTAATTCCATTTTCCATGAATGTGTGAAGGACCCTCATATATCACTCCAGGTTTAAGCCTCAGTAGAAAAATTCAGGATTTATGGCAGAGCCCTAACAACTCCTCAGTTCACAACAGCATCTCAAAACTGAGGGGGCACAGCGGAGGGACTCTAGGTTGTCTGCAACAGGATGTTTTCACAGAGGCAGGATTAAATCATCACAGGCCTCTGCCAACTAGTCCCACAGAGTAATAAACAACAAAACTGAGCAGAAACTGCCGTTTATGCTAAAAAAGACTTTTAACTAGCAACTCTCACTTGGCTTTGCCACCCCCTCCTTCCAGAAACCGGTCATCTCCACAGAGACAGGGTCCCTTCTACCCTCCACCAGGCTGTCAGAGAGAGAGCGGCAACAATGCATGTTCCCTCCAACCTGCCCAGCACTAGCCATTCTCTTCAGGGCACAAAATGACCACTACCGTTGACTGAAAAAAAAAGTTCAGTCAAAATCAAATCAACAAAGCCATGAGAAAAATGAGGATTCTGAGACCTGAATGAATTCCAGCGGCCAGTTGGAGGATAGCAATAGGAGTCGAGACCAACTTTTGACAAAGCCATGGCCTGAAGTGGCCCTGTCTGGGGAGCGTAATCAGCACATAAGTTCCACGAGACAATGAAGGCGGACACACTACAAGGGAGACAGGCAGGGCCCACTGCTAGCTGGACAACCAGAAGACCTCCAGGCATCACGACATGGAGTCCACCGAAGGCACAAATACACTCATTGCACGACCTTCTATTCTGCCATATGGACCAACGATTCTTAGCTTTCTAGTTTTTCAGACATATCCCCGCCTCTTTGACAATCTGCTATAAGCTTTCTCATAGAAAAATATACATACACATAAAACTTTGAACACTTTACAGAGTATTTCTACAATCCCTGTTTCAAGAATGCCTGCTGGAAATCTTTTCTCTTATACTTTTAAATATCTGGTCTTTTGGGGAAAAAAGAAATGTAACCTAAAAGGGAACAGTATTTCTAAATACAATTTCCTTCAACAATCTGATGTACAAATTTATGAAAGTGAATATGTTTTAATCGAACAAAATGTTTAAAAGCTATTTCAAAAACTATACCTTCGATAACCCATAAGTAACTAATCTTACTTTATTTTAAAAAGAAACAAAGCAAGAAGGCAACAAAGTACAGTAAATTTCCACTTATCCTAAAAATCAGGAAGCAAGCTGGGCTTGTAATTTTGGTTCTTGATTGCTAACAGAGGGAGATCACCAATTTCAAAAAAACTGAAATGCCATAACCTGATAGGATCACACCGAACATGATTACAACTCCGGTAACACAAAACACCCCAGGAGCGCTTTCATGTCACGGGATCACCACGGAATCAACGCCGTGTGCAGAGCAAAAAGGCTCATTTTATGAAACCCGCTGAGCTGAATCCACGCTGGTGATTTCCGAATGCTTTCCGAGAGCAGCTTTTTTCTGACATCAACCTATTTACTACTCAGCGTCTTCTTCAAAACAGGGCCAAAGCCCGTTTCCTTGCCGCTTGGCCCTCCTGGCTTGCAGACAGATGCAGACCACGCGTGGGGCCGCTGTTGTCCGAGAACAAACCCCCGCGCTCCCGGCTTACCTGCCGCGCTCGTAGCTGCGGTGGCGAGACGGCGTCCTGCCCCGGTCGTAATCGGACCTGTAGCGGCTGTCTGGCCTGCGCCGATCGGGGCTGCGGCCTCGCTCGCGCCGATCCAGGGACCGATGCCTCTCGCCTCGCCCGTGGCTGTGGTCTCGGTGCCTGTGCCCGTCGTAGTGCTTGAGCCGCTCCGGGGACCTCCTTTCACTGGGGGCCTTGGGGAGTGGGTAGGGTGGGAGGTGCCGAAAGTGCGGGCCGCCGCCGGTGCCGGCGCTGGGCGGGAAGGCGCTGGGGCTGCTCTGGAAGCCGTTGAAGCTGGGAGGCGGCGGGAAGCTGTGGTGCGCGTAGCCTGGCGGGCACTGGTAGCTCACCTGCTGCGGCAGGGCCGGCGGGGGCGGGGGCTGCGGCACGGAGGGCGGTGGCACCATGAAGGGGAAGGCGCCCTGGCCCGGAGGGGCCCCGGGGACCGGCGGGGTGCTGGCGCAGGGCACGGGAGGCGGCACGGGAGGGAAACAGGGCGGCACGGGGAATGGGTGCCTCATCTGGTGGCTGGGGAAAGGCGGCCTGATGGGGCAGGGCGGGAGAGGGCCTTGCGCTGACGGAGGCATGGGCGGAGGGAAAGGCACGAAGTCCGTCCGTGGAGGCAGAAAGCTGGGGGCCGGCGAGCTGGAGAAGGTGGTGGCAGGGGCGCTGGGCGGTTCGTACTGATACTGCGCGGGCGGCTGCTGGGGGTGGAGCAGGCGCAGATTTTGCGGCCGAAAGGTGGGCGCTGAGGGTCTGGCTCCATGGCCTCCTCGTCCACGTGGACATCCTCGTCCCGGGTGGAATGACATTCTGTGACTTTGGTGAAGGAGAAACAGGGAGAAGTTTAGAAAGAGCAAATGAAATCTCCGCGTGTACACAGAGTTGCATAAGTACCTGAACATCTAGAGGCAGACTGTGGTCAAGCCATGGAGTACCTTGGGTTTTCTCTAAAAGCTGGAATTCCTCATGGCCAATAAACTCTTCCTCGTCCCCTTGCTCAGCCACCCAGGCCACTGCCATGAGCCCTGGGCCTTGTTACTCTTAAAGCAGCTCCAGCCCCAGGATGGAAACTAACATCCTATGGTTGAGCCACCTGCTACTGGGCCGTGGCCCAACCTCGCCTCCAATCTCAGCGTTACCAAGGTATGCCACCCACACACCCCACACGGCCTACATCTACACACACCTTCCTGTCTTCCCCCACCTCCCCATTCAGCACAGACTCCATGGCCCCATACCTCAATTACTTGGTTTTAATACCCTATACTTCTCTGCCCCACTCTTTTCACCCATAAGAACTCAGCCATACCCCAGTCTCAGAATTCCCAACAATTCATTTTCTACAGGCTGACCCTAAAGTCATACAGTAGAAAAACTGACTGGGCAGACTGGTGCCCACGCAAATTCATGGTCACCAGGTTCTGCAGAGCTGTCGTCTGCATACTTTACTCTGCTAACCGGCCACCAGAACTACAGTCAATCTTCAGCACCTTTCCTGATGTTCTGTTCTCTTCAGTCGACATGTAACCTTGTCTCCTACCAAACAGAACTACAAGAAACATGAGAAGCCAGCTTCCTTAAGTAGTTCTACCACTCCTACTGACCCATCTCATCCACTTCCAGCCTTTCCCAATTGCTTCCTCCTGACAAAGACCATGGAGCATGTGCCTGGATCCCGACCTCAAGTGTCTACCTAAGATGATGGCCCTGCCCCCACCTTTCCCCCTCCCCTCTACCAGGCCCTGCCCATCAGTGCCTGATGGTGCTCGTGTCCACTCCAACATAAAATACTTCCCCTGGCCTCCAAGTTCCCCTCCACTCAGCACCTTCTTTCTCCTCCCCTTCATGACGAACAACTTAGGAAATGTTACTCTAGACTGATGCTTATGTCTCCCCCAAAATTCGTACGTTCAACCCCTAATCCTCAATGTGAATGTTGTATGGAGGTCGGGCTTCTGGGAGGTCACTAGCGAATGAAGTTCTTAAATTGGGTTTAGTGCCCTTGTTCAAAAAAGAGGAGAGCCCTTTCTCTGCCATGTGAGGATACAGCAAGAAGGCAGTCACCTACAAGCTAAGAATAGGGCCCACATCATGGCAGAGAACCGGATCACGCTAGCTCCCAGATCCTGGGCTCCCAGCCTCTAGAACTTCAAGACAGAAGTGTGTGCTGCGTAAGCCACCCAGTCTTGGGTATTTTGTTTTGGCAGTCCAAGGTGACTGAGACAAAAAGTGCTGCTACTCCAAAGTATCCTCAGAGGATTGCTACCAGGATACTGGCCCCATACCAAAATCCACAGATGCTCAAGTCCCCTATTCAAAATGGCACAGTATTTACATAGAACTTTCTCACATCCTCCCTTAAAAACAGTCTCTAGGTTACTTACAACACTAACACAATGTAAATGCTATGTAAATAGCTCTTACACTCAATCACTTCTCAGCCTTTTGGCTAAGATCAAGTGAATAGTTGTTATACTGTATCATTAGGGAATGACACAAGAAAAAGTCTATAAATGTTCAGTATAGTATACATCCCCTCAGGCCTAACCACACCATACAGGAACCAGACCCAGTGTTTACTGGTATGCTGGAGATAAACTGAGGACCTATGAAATGGCAGGCGGCCACAGCACAGAGTGCCTAAATCAGTCACGTGGATTTAGCACAGCCCTCAGCAAGCCACAACCTCAAATTTTGCTTTTGAGATTTTTCTGGGATTTTTGTTGGTCAGGTTTTTTTTATCCAGTTGGTTGAATTCATGGATGTAGAACCCACATAGCCAGAGGACTGGCTATACACTTCCAGCTAGTTCTAATCTGGCTTCAGCTTCTGCCAGCATCCACCTTGTCTTGAAAACCAATGATGATTTTCAACCATCTTATTTGATCTCTGTGCAGCATTCAGTCCAGCTGCCCCCTCCCTTGAGGATCCTTTCCTTGGCTTCCTGATACAACACACTCACCATGACCTACCTGGACCTCTCTGGCTGTTCTCTTGGAAGTCTTCTGTGCCAGCTGACCTGCAGGGAGCCCTTGACCATTTGGTATTCCTCGGGAACACACCCTGGGCACTGTGCCCACTCTCTCTTCCAAAGTGACTCCACCCACCTGTGTTACTCCAATTATCTTATTGGTAATTTCCAAAGTGACACCTCCAGCCACCAACTTCTCAGTTCTAGACCCACACTGCAGATGGCCAACCTGACTTCTCTCCTAGAATGCCTCACTCACTCCACAATTTAATATACCATACTCTGAAGGGAATCAACGACCTTCCCTCCGTGACAATACTTGTCCCTTTCTTGGTGTTCCTATCTCAGTAAATGAAGCCATTCACTGGTCCTCAAGACACACACCAGGAAATCACCTGACAAGTTTGCCTCCCTTATCCCTTTAAGCTAAAAATTTACTCTAAAATTCCTATCATTTAGGTGTCAACTATACCATAAAAATATGCTTTTTCATTCCTATCATTTTTGCTTTGAATTCACACATTTCATACAATCATCTCTTATCCAGTTACCACAACAGTGTCCTTGCTGGCCTTTTACAACCACCCTCAGTGCCCCCAGGCCTTCGTTGCTTCCCTGCTCACAACACTATGTTGCTACAGTAATTACAACCCAGCAACTAATTATGAAATTCCACATTTAATGGCTCTCTGTACCTCAGAACTGCAAGCTGCAGCAGAGCAGGGCTCCCGGATGTCCCACTAACTGTCCTGGTCTGAGTTACTCACCCTGTCCATGATCCTCCACTGTGTTGTGCCCACTGTTAAAAGAACAAGCACGTTTCTCCCTCTCCCCAAGTATCTAAATCCTTCCCACATCCTATGGCCAGCACTGGCCCCTCTCCCTGTCCGCCCAAAATACTGCCATACCTATCACACCACTCACCACGTACTGCCTTGCATCATGACGTACTGTCCAGACACATCACATCTTCCACAGGAACTATACGCTCTACAGGACAAAAAATAAAATATACACACTCATGATTCCCAAGCTGCAAATGATACAAAATACTCCTGCAATTATCTTACCACTAATTTTGCATTCTCAGATGCACTTAGCCTGCTAACCAAATTAAGATCCTGCTAAATTGCAAGAAAGTTTCTAATTTTTTTTTTTTTTTTTTTTTTTTGGACAGGCAGAGTGGACAGTGAGAGAGAGAGACAGAGAGAAAGGTCTTCCTTTGCCGTTGGTACACCCTCCAATGGCTGTCGCGGCTGGCGTGCTGCGGCCGGCACACCGCGCTGATCCGATGGCAGGAGCCAGGTGCTTCTCCTGGTCTCCCATGGGGTGCAGGGCCCAAGCACTTGGGCCATCCTCCACTGCACTCCCGGGCCACAGCAGAGAGCTGGACTGGAAGAGGGGCAACCGGGACAGAATCCGGTGCCCTGAGTGGGACTAGAACCCGGTGTGCCGGCGCCACAGGCGGAGGATTAGCCTATTGAGCCATGGTGCCAGCCCCGACTAAATTTTGTGATGTCCTTACTTATCTTGCTGACTTACAATTGTTAGTAGCTGAGAAGATTGAAAAGGTAGGCATAGCCCGCTCTACCCAGTTAAAAAACTAGGATAAATATAACAATTCCCCACCTATCTTTCATACTGTTTTCTTCATCATAAACTAAGGTAGGAATAGATCAAAACCAAAAAATTGGGGCCGGCACTGTGGCATAGCAGGTGAAGCTGTGCCTATAGTTCTGGCATCCCATATGGGCACCAGATCGAGTCCCAGCTGCTCCACTTCTGATCCAGCTCTCTGCTATGGCCTGGGAAAGCAGTAGAAGATGGCGCAAGTGTTTGGGCCCTTGCACCCACATGGGAGACCCAGAAGAAGCTCCTGGCTCCTGGCTTCAGATTGGTGCAGGTCCAGCTATTGCAGCCAATTGGGGAGTGAACCAGCAGTTGGAAGACCTCTCTCTCTCTCTGCCTCTCCTTCTCTCTCTAACTCTTTCAATTAAATAAAAAAATCTTTAAAAAAAATCAGTGAGATCTGCATTTAAATTCAAATATAATCTCCTTCTTAAAAAAAAAAAAAGGTTCATTTATTTTCTTGAAAGTTAGAGTTGCACAGAGAAAGAAGGAGAGGCAGAAACAGAGACAGAGAGAGGTCTTCCATTTGCTGGTTCACTCCCCAAATGGCCACAATGGCAAGAGCAGTGCCGATCCAAAGCCAAGAGTCAGAAGCTACCTCCAGGTCTCCCACACATATGCAGGGGCCCAAGGACTTGGCCGTCTTCTACTGCTTCCCCAGGCCATAGCAGAGAGCTGGATTGGAAGTGGAGTAGCCGGGACTCAAACTGGCACCCACATGGGATGCCAGCACTGCAGAAGGCAGCTTTACCTACTATGCCACAGCACTGGCCCCCAAATATAATTTGCTTAACACAACAGCTATGACTGATTTTCATTCTCAGTTCTTCAAATAGAACATTGGGAATATGAATGACTTGCCAAATACTTGAACGTCAGCAAAAAAAAAATTTTTTTTGACAGGCAGAGTTAGACAGTGAGAGAGAAACAGAGAGAAAGGTCTTCCTTTTTCTGTTGGTTCACCCCCCAAGTGGCCACTACAGCCGGCGCATTGCGGCCGGCCCGCTGCACTGATCCGAAGCCAGGAGCCAGATGCTTCCTCCTGGTCTCCCTTGCAGGTGCAGGACCCAAGGACTTGGGCCTTCCTCCACTGCACTCCTGGGCCATAGCAGAGAGCTGGACTGGAAGAGGAGCAATCGGGACAGAATCCGGCGCCCCAGCTGGGACTAGAACCCGGGGTGCCGGCGCCACAGGCGGAGGATTAGCCTATTGAGCCACAGCACCAGCCAGCAAAATGTTTTTTAAAAAAGGACGCTCATACATTTAAGCTTCCTTTTATATATATACATACATATATAAAAGTAAAAAGCTTTTATATATATATAAATAAAATGCAGAAAGCTTTAACATAGGAACATCTCTCTAAAGCCTTACTAATTAAAAGTTTATCAATAAACTTAGGACAGACTTTCAAATGGCTCATAAAAATAATTACAGATTACTGAGTTGTGCTTATTATTAAGTTGTGCTTAATATCTGATATCAAATAACACTTGATTAATGAGATATCCAGTCCAATGCCCTCAAGATGAACGTGAGACCCTGCCACAACAAGCTATTGCTCCATGCAAGGCAATGGAGGCCCTGCAGAATCTGGACCCAATGTCTCCTTCCAGGGTTATCACTCACTCCCTTTCCGGCACAAAGCCCTTACTTTCCCAGATTTTCCCAGCTGATTAACATACCAAGTACTATTGCTCTCGTTCTTCTTCAATCTCCTAGCCTGTGAATTTGCCCAGTACCTTCCTATGCATCCACCAATCTCAAACGCCACCTACTCCATGAAGGCCTTTCTGATTCCTTTTATTTTTTTATTTTATTTATTTATTTATTTATTGACAGGCAGAATGGACAGTGAGAGAGAGAGACAGAGAGAAAGGTCTTCCTTTGCCGTTGGTTCACCCTCCAATGGCCGCAGCGCGCTGATCCGATGGCAGGAGCCAGGAGCCAGGTGCTTTTCCTGGTCTCCCATGGGGTGCAGGGCCCAAGCACCTGGGCCATCCTCCACTGTACTCCCTGGCCACAGCAGAGAGCTGGCCTGGAAGGGGGGCAACCGGGACAGAATCCGGCGCCCCGACCGGGACAAGAACCCAGTGTGCCAGCGCCGCAAGGCGGAGGATTAGTCTAGTGAGCCGTGGCACCGGCTCTGATTCCTTTCAGAAAGCAATCACATTCCCTCCCAACTTCAGCTGCTCTTAGTCTGTACCTAGTTCTTTACCTCTGCGGCTCTTACCTGAGTCTGCCACATAGTATAGTCCTGTGTGCACATGTCTAACTCCTGCACCAGATGGTTAGCTCTCGGCTGACAGGGCTTGATTCAGTCATTTCTGTGTCTTTCACAGCCCTTGGCAGAGCATCCTGCAAACGGCAAGTAGTCAGTAAATGCTGTGGTCTCACCAACGAACGGCACATGCTTCTCTATTGCACATCTCACTTCAACAGATATCCGCAACAGCTTTGCATTACCACAGCCAATGATTCCTGCATCGTTTAATGAGTCTACACATGGGAAGCACTGTTCCAGGCCCCAGGGGCTCAAAGATGAGGAGGACACACAGAGTACAGGACTCAAAGAAATCAGAGCACACTTACAATTTCTTTTATTTAAAAAAATGTGATAAACACAAGAGTTACCTACTGAGTAATCAGAGGAACACAAGGGGGTGTGCTGAACTACAAGTGGGCAAGAATCAGGGTCATGTACGACTGCACCAGTTGAACATTCACTATCAGATCCTCATGGATGTACCCGTAGTTAGAAAACCCAAACAAACTGATCACGAAATTCATCTATCAAAGGCATCCGCGGGCTGTGTCCCGGATGTAAACACTAATTTGAAAGTCAAGACATTCTCTGCAACTCCAAAATGCTTTTCTGCCCGTCTGCTCCTAGGCGGCCGCCGGGCAGCAGCGAAACGCAAAGAACTGTTTTGAGCAGTTCGGGTCAATCGCTGCAAAGTGTAACCCCATTTTTACCGAGAACGCCCTCTTTCTCCCAGGTGAACTCGCAGGCCGGGCATCTTCACCGGCTGATTCGTAACTGCGTGCTCACCTGTTTGCATCTCCCGCCAGACCGGGAGCCCCAAGAGGCGGGCGCTGGGCACACCGTCCGCGACCCGCGCGGCCCCAGGCCTGGACCGCGGCGTGCACGCCACAAATGAATGAAAGGCCTCCTTTCTCACTTCTCTTTATCCGCCGGATCCGGGCCTAGGGTCGCTCTTTTTGCCCTCGGCTGGAGATCTAAAGACAGAGGCTGCGGGACAACAACTCCCAGGCGCCCCGCGCCTTAGCTCTGGACTCCAGCCACGTTTCAATCCGGCCTCTCGGAACCACTCCCTCTTCCAACACCCACAAGGTGTCCCTTTTACCTACGAAGTGTTCTCAGGTCCCGAGATCGCCGCCAGAGCAAAGACAGGTTAACACTGCAGCCGCCAAGACAGTGGCGCCGCCCGCGCCTCCGGAACAGGAAACCGAGGGAATTAAAAACCAAGCCTGAGAAAGCCGGACCGAGGGAGGGAAAACCCCGTCGGCTCGCCGCAGCCCTTGTGTGCGCTGATTGGCGCGTCGACGAGAACGATCGAACTGTAGACCAATCGGCTACGTCGATCCCTCCGGAGCCCACCCCCATCCTCTACATCCTCCTATCCGAAAGCGCAACCGGGTGAGCGCGCGTTTCCGCCCGGAGAGGGCGGTGGTGGCGCGGCTCGGGCTCTCGTGGGTACTCACGGGGTTCCTGGGACTGGGCACTCCTTGGGGCACGAAAATATGACTGCCTGCGACGGAGAGCGCGCTCGCCTCCGCCGCTACGCGGAGCTACCTGTGTGGGTGGTGGAGGAGCATCAGGAGGTGAGCGGGCTGCTGTGGGGCTGTGAGGAGCTGAGGCTCACGGGCCCGGGAGACGCTGCAGCCGTAGAGTCGGAGGCCACAGAAATAACCACGGTCTATCTGCCCCAATTCCGTTGTTGTGAGGAAAAACTCCGAAATGGCTCTCTTGAAAGAGTAGAAGCGTTTATGGGGCGTTTACCCCGATTTGCTCCAAATCCCACAGCTAGCAACTAGTGAGGTGGGGATTCGAACCCGAACAGGCGGACTGCAGAGCCCCGATCCCGTTAACGTGCAGTTAACGCAGGTTTCTGATCGTCTCCTGGCATCTCCGCCACTGCCTTGCTGTGGACCAGGGACGCTTTATGCTGAGGATGTGGGCTCCAGCCTGTGAGGTGGGGACAGCCATCAGGGCTTTCAGGGGTATTGTTGGGTAAGTAGGTACTGAAGCACGGTGCTCCTGATTTATCAGCGCTAAAAGCTGTTCCCATTTTTACGACTGCGCTGCTGTAAGTTGGTGATTTACTCTAGACTTCGAAGACATTTGTTGAGAAGTAGTATCTATAGGCCGTGGAGGTTGTCTGGATAGAAGAGGAAGAGGGATTTGCTGAGGGAGAAAGTTAAGAGAACAAAAAAGTTGGGTTTCTCAGAACCTGGACCTGAGAGAAAGAGAAAGTGTAGGTGAGATGATGCTTTCAGACTCGGTGTTACGCCTGGGACTGTGGAAGGTGTAAGAGGAGAAAGAGCCTTCCAGATCACCTAGGCCAGCCCTGCTACTTTAAAGATACCAAGAAGACCTGGGGGCCTCCTGTTCTGTACACAGTTAAGGCTAGAATGGGCATTCACCAGCAGTTGGTTCCTGAACCCTAGTCGCCCTTTCCCGCATTACGCCTTGCCCTTGAGATAGGGTCAGGAATGCATCCAGAGGTGCCAGGTGCGGGCGGGAAGTTCTGAGGGAAAAAATCGAGCTTGAATCATCATCTGAACCCTCCTGCAGTAAGCGCGTTTTGTATGTTTCCCACTTTTTAACAACTCCGTATGCCTCAAATGTGTGCCACTGTGTTTAGCAATGTGTTTCACTTTGCACTTGAGTGTATATGCTCATGATTTCAGTGTCAATTCTGAGTGTGTGTTTACGTCTTTTACAGGTTCTGCCTTTTATATACCGGGCCATAGGCTCAAAGCATCTTCCTGCCAAGGATATAAGTTTTTTACATTTTGACTCCCATCCAGACCTTCTCATTCCTGTGAATATGCCAGCAGACACAGTGTTTGATAAGGAAACACTCTTTGAGTAATACTTTGATTTTACTAATGATCTTTTATGTGTTTGAAATACAGTTTTTAGTAGATGATAAGCAATTGAGGGGAATAGACTTTGCTATTTTGTTTGCTTTTTTCCTTTTTTATTTTATTTAGAATAATGTATTGATTAACTTTTAAAGAAATTCTTTATTTACATTTTCATTAAAAGACATTCTATCCACTGCTTCACCCCATAAATGCCCACAACAGCTGGGGATGGGCCAGGACAAAGTCAGAAGCTGAAAACTCTCCACGTAAATGACAGGAGCCCAAGTTCTTAAGCCATCATTGCTGTCTCCCAGGGTGCACATCAGCAGGAAGCTGGAATCCAGAACAGAGCCCGTTCTCAAACCCGGGCACTGTGATATAGGATGTAGGCATCTCAAGTAGTATCTCAACCACTATATCAAATACCTATGCTGACAAACACTTTCCTTAAAGAAACAGAAGATATTTTATGTGTGCTGGCCCTGTGGTTATATATTAGAACTATTTAACTCTGCCCTTGTAATATGAAAGCAATCATAGATACTGTAAACAAATGACAGTAGCCATGTTACAATAAAACTTTATTTACAAAAATAGCCCAGCTAACATTTACTAATCTCTTGTTTCAAGTAGAACACAGTAGGAAAACCTTTTTGAACATGTGTTAGGGCATAGCAAGCTAAGCATCCAACACCAGCACCCCATATGAGTGCCGGTTAAAGTCCCAGCATCTCCACTTCTGATCCAGCTCCCTGCTAATGCACCTGGGAGAGCAGCAGAAGATGGCCCATGTTCTTGACACCCATGTGGGAGACCCAGATAGAGTTTCAGTCTCCTGGCTTGGACCTGGGCATTGCTGCCATTTGGGGTGTTAGCCAGCAGATGGAAGATCGCTCTGTCTTTTCTATATCTCTGCAACTCTGCCTGAAAAGATCTGAGGAGCCTCCTAAGAAACTGCTCTTTGAGACCTGTTATCTTAAAATATGGTGTGGATGAAATAATATTTGGGAGAAAAATAACACTCACTAATAGTTTTAATGTTTCTCTCTATTTCTTTCCTAGAGAACTAAGTATTGAAAACTGGATTATGCCTGCAGTTTATGCTGGCCATTTTTCCCACGTTGTATGGCTTCATCCCACATGGGCTCAGCAAATGAGAGAAGGAAAACACCACTTTTTAGTGGGCAAAGACACTTCTACTACAACAATCAGGTAATATCCTCAAATTTTTCTGTGTGAAAGGGGTGAATGCTTCTATCTTATTTTGGATCCTTTTATCTCTAAACACAAATGAGAACTGATTAAACCTCAACTACTGGGCCGGCGCCGCGGCTCACTAGGCTAATCCTCCGCCTTGCGGCGCCGGCACACCGGGTTCTAGTCCCGGTTGGGGTGCCGGATTCTGTCCCGGTTGCCCCTCTTCCAGGCCAGCTCTCTGCTTTGGCCAGGGAGTGCAGTGGAGGATGGCCCAGGTGCTTGGGCCCTGCACCCCATGGGAGACCAGGAAAAGCACCTAGCTCCTGGCTCCTGCCTTCGGATCAGCGCAGTGCGCCGGCTGCAGCGCGCCAGCTGCGGCGGCCATTGGAGGGTGAACCAACGGCAAAGGAAGACCTTTCTCTCTGTCTCTCTCTCTCACTGTCCACTCTGCCTGTCAAAAAAAAAAAAAAAAAAAAAAACTCCTCCAAAAAGAGTTCTCAGAACACCAAGAATAGTTTTAAGTCTCCTGACCTCTTTCATGCTGCATTTTATTTTGTTGCTGGTCAGATCGCCTTTTGAATTTTAGGACCTTCATGCTCTGGAATTTGGGCTTTATTGATGATCAGCTGCATTGAATCACTGAAGTTCGTTACAGATTTATATATCTACTGTTATATTTTACTGTTTCCTTCCAATGTAACTATTGTCTGTTGAATCTGACATTTAAAGATTTATATATCTGAGAGGCAGAGTTACTGAGAGACAGAGAGAAAGGTCTTCCATCCACTGGTTCATTCCCAAAATGACCACAACAGCTAGAGCTGGACCAATCTGAATTCAGGAGCCATGAGCGTCCAGGTATCCCACACAGGTGCTGCTTTCCCAGACACATTAGCAGGGTACTGAACCAGAATTGGAGCAGCTGGAACTCAAACACACTCCAACATGGGATGTCAGCATTGCAAGCCACTGCTTAACCTTCTCCACCATAATGCCGGCCATTATTTTGGTTTGGGTTTTTTATGTTTTTTTTGTTTGTTTGTTTGTGTTTTTATTTAAGATTTATTTATTCGTTTGAAAATCAGAGTCACTCAGAGAAGGAGAGGCAGAGAGAGAGAGAGAGAGAGAGGTCTTCCATCCACTGGTTCACTCCCCAGTTGGCTGCAACGGCCAGAGCTGCACCGTTCTGAAGCCAGGAGCCAAGAGCTTCCTCTGGGTCTTCCCACGTGGGTGTAAGGGCCCAAGGACTTGGGCCATCTTCTACTGCTTTCCCAGGCCATAGCAGAGAGCTAGATTGGAAGTAGAGCAGCTGGGATTCAAACCTGTGCCCATGTGGGATACCAGTGCTGTAGTTGGCAGCTTTAGCTGCTATGCCACAGCACAGGCCCCTGTTTGTTTTAGTAAGTCTTATTTGTTTTAATAAGTTTAATGGCTGAATGAGTTATTTAATGGTTGAATGAGTTATATGAGTTTTAATATTATTGATTTGATTAGTTTTAGGTGATTAGTGTGAATTAAATTGCAGTATCATCTGACTTGAGTTATATGCACAGCTATTTTTGTTGTGTAAGACATTTAACCAGTGTTCTCTGTGCTTTTTAGGATACTTTATTACCTTTAGAAAGAGTATATTCTTGACTTTCTAAATTCTTTTTGTGATGGTATAAATATTTTAAATCATGTGACTATAGCTTTCTAGAACCTGAAGGATAGTGGGATGAAATGGTAATGCATTAAAAATGAAAATGGCCTGGGAAAAGAGGCAGAAGATAGCCCAAGTGTTTAGGCCCCTGCCGCCATCACCCACATGGGAGACCCAGATAAAGCTCCTGGCTCCTGACTCCGCCCTAACCGGTGTGGCCATCTGAGGAATAAACCTGCAGATAAAAGATTCTCTCCTTCTCTCTCTTTCTGTCCGTCTCTCTGTAACTGTAACTTTCAAATACGTAAATAAATCTCTTTAAAAGTGAAAAAAAACGGGCCAGCGCTGTGGCACTGGCAGCACCAGCATCCCACATGGGCACCAGTTCAAGTCCTGGCTGCTCTACTTCCTATCCAGCTCTCTGCGATGGCCTGGGAAAGCAGTAGAAGATGGCCCAGCTCCTTGGACCCCTGCACCCACTTGGGAGACCTGTAAGAAGCCCCTGGCTCCTGGCTTTGGATCAGCTCAGCTCTGCGGTTGTAGTCATTTGGGGAGTAAACCAGCGGAATGAAAGACCTCTCTCTCTGGCACTACCATTTTCTGTAACTGTCTTTTAAATAAAATAAAATAATTCATTAAAAAGTGGAAAAAAATCTTGAAAATTAAACTGTTTACTTCTAATCTGTCCATATGACATAATTAACTTATAGAACAAGTGGGGTTTTTTTTTTTTGTTTTTTTTTGTTTTTTTTTGACAGGCAGAGTTAGACAGTGAGAGAGAGACATTTGGTTCACCCCCCAAATGGCTGCTATGGCCAGCGCGCTGCGCCGATCCGAAGCCAGGAGCCAGGTGCTTCCTCGTGGTCTCTCATGTGGGTGCAGGGCCCAAGCACTTGGGCCATCCTCCACTGCCTTCCCAGGCTGGAAGAAGAGCAACCAGGACAGAACCGGCACCCCAACCGGGACTAGAACCTGGAGTACCAGCGCCGCAGGCAGAAGATTAGCCTAGTGAGCTGCGGCACCAACCTTCATTTATTTTTGTTGTGATGTATTTATTTAGGATAAATTAAAAACATATAATAAATATTGTACATAATACTGCAAAAGTGGTTTTTATCAATACTTCAGTCAGTAGACTTCAATTAACCTGCAAAATCAAATAATTTTTTGCAGTCTGACACAGACATCTAAAATAGTACTTGGAAGATTTTTTTTTTTTTTTTGACAGGCAGAGTGGACAGTGAGAGAGAGAGAGAGACAGAGAGAAAGGTCTTCCTTTTGCTGTTGGTTCACCTTCCAATGGCCACCGCAGCCGGCGCGCTGCGGCCGGCGCACCGTGCTGATCCGATGGCAGGAGCCAGGTACTTCTCCTGGTCTCCCATGGGGTACAGGGCCCAAGCACTTGGGCCATCCTCCACTGCACTCCCGGGCCACAGCAGAGAGCTGGCCTGGAAGAGGGGCAACCGGGACAGAATCCGGCGCCCCGACCAGGACTAGAACCCGGTGTGCCGGCGCCGCTAGGCGGAGGATTAGCCTAGTGAGCCGCGGCACCGGCCGGAAGATTTTTATTATCTCATGATTTTAGTAAATCCTGCAATAAAAATTCGTGGAACAGATGCATAGAGGTATGCAGTCAGATTGTGTAGTTTTGTATAGGAAAAAAAAAAAACAAAGTAAAATTTCCATTATTAAAAAGAATGGAAACTTAGATTGGGGTAAATAGACTTTGTCTTTATTAGAATGGTACAGTTTTTAATGATTTTTTTAAAGATTTTACTTATTTATTTTAAATAATTACAGAGAGAGGGAAGAGAGAAAGAGAGGTCTTCCATCTGTTGTTTTACTCCCCAAATGCCTGCAGTGGCCAGGACTAGGCCAGGCTGAGGCCAGGAGCCAGGAGTTTCATCCAGGTTTCCCATGTGGGTAGAGGGGTCCAAGCACTTGGGCCATCCTCTGCTGCTTTCTAGCAGGGAGTTGGATTGGAAATGGAGTAGCCAGGACTCGAACTGGCACCCATATGGGATACTGACCTGCAAACAGAAGTGCTGGCCCCCAGTTTTTAATAATCTTATTCAGGAGTGGGTATTGTGGTACAGTGAGTTAAGCTATCACTTGTGACTCCTGCATCCTTTATTAGGGTGCTAGTTTGAGCCCCAGCTACCACACTTCTGATGCAGCTTCTTGCTAGTGCATCCTGGGAGGTAATGGATATTGGCTCAAGTACATGGGACTCTGCCAACTGCGTGGGAAACCTAAGTGGAATTCTGAGCTTCTAGGATGCCAGTGTTGCAAACGGCAACTTAACCCACTGTACCACAATGCCAGTTGCTTGCTAATGTTGAAGTTCAGTGCACACAAGCCTATGTGGTAACTCTACAATGTAGGAAGCTCTAGTTCCTTAAGTCTTTTTTTGTCCACCATCTCTAGGTGGTCCTCTTAGTCAGCCTTGTCATTTCCATATTCATGTCCCAGTCAGCAGGGAAGGGCAGCAGAGCAAGGCTTTGCATTCTTTTCTGCCTTTACAACGATTAGCCAGAACTTACTCAGGTGGCCACGTGTTGCTGCAAGGTAGACTGACATGCAGTCTTTACTTGGGACAGTAAAGAATCTGAGGAATTCTTTGCCCAGCTAAGAATTTGAGGAATACTATTTCTGCAAAACAGGAAATACAAGTATTAAAGACAGTCTCAGTTTTTGTTATACATGTCCTTAAATTTTTATAGTGGCGTAGTGAAATGTCAGTTAATTTGTCCATTCTTTAAAATAGTTTTTTCCTCTGAACCAGGGTTACAAGTACTGATCATTACTTCCTCAGTGATGGCCTCTATGTACCTGAAGACCAGCTAGAGAACCAGAAGCCTTTAAGACTGGATGTAATCATGATGAAACCTAATAAACTCTGTAGCAAACAAGAAGAAAATGCTGCAGTGTGTTCTGCCAAGAAGCCAAAACTGGCACTGGAAGGTGCAGAAAACACTGCCTCTGGTACTTGCGACTCTTCTGCAGATGGACTGGGAAAGGACCCAGGGACACAGAGAAGCTGCCAGTCTTGCCTGGAGCTGTCATGTGTGTGTTCTGAAAGTCAGGCCTGCCAGAGTACCGTCAGCACTGGGGAAGTTCTGGAAATTTTGGAGAAAGGAGATGGATTTGTTTTAGATATTGACTTAGATTTTTTTTCCGTTAAGAATCCCTTCAAAGAAATGTTCACTCAGGTATATACATTTTTAAAATAATAGATCTTGAGAATTGCATGACATTTTTCTAGCTTAGGGATCAGCAAAGTTTCTTCAAGGGCCATAAAGTAATTATTTAATACATGATGGCTACATTCTCTGCAACATATGTTCTTTTTTTTATGTTTTTTAGCCTTTTAAAATTATGTATACTGGCCGGCACCGCGGCCCACTAGGCTAATCCTCCACCTGTGGCACTGGCACTCCGGGTTCTAGTCCCGGTTGGGGCGCCGGTTCTGTCCTGGTTGCTCCTTTTCCAGTCCAGCTCTCTGCTGTGGCCCGGGAAGGCAGTGGAGGATGGCCCAAGTGCTTGGGCCCTGCACCCGCCACCTGGCTCCTGGCTTCGGATCGGCGCAGTGTACCAGCCGTTGTGGCCATTGGGGGGGTGAACCAATTGAAGGAAGACCTTTCTCTCTGTCTTTCTCACTGTCTAACTCTGCCTGTCCAAAAAAAAAAAAAAAAAAAAAAAAAGGATGTATACCATTCTTACCTTGAGTGCCATACAAAAGCAGGCCATTGGCCCTGGGTTGCTGACCCCTGCTATCCATAGTCTTCATTATTTTAGACTTCTTAATGGGGTTATTATTTACATAGGTAGTTTAAAAAATGGGATTAAGTAGTACAAGAAAGTATATACACTGAAAAAAATCACATACTTACCCTGTCCATTCCTTCAGATTCTTACTTCAGAAACAAATACTCTGGCTAGTTTATTGTATATCCTTCTAGAGATATTCTATGTATCTAAAATTCTCTATGACACATTTTTCCTTAAAACAATGAAGTCCCTGATTTCACATGTCACTGTATGTAGTTAATGATGCAGGGTTGTGATCCTTAAGCTAAGTACTTCACCTGATCTTAAGTATAAATTACTACACAATATTATTATGTGTATATCTGATGTAGGACTGTGCATTTAACAAATTTTATTTGATAAATTCATGATCCGAATGAGCATTCCTAGGTGCATTTTTTAAAATATTTTTTAATTTATTTATTTGAGAGGTAGAGTCAGAAAGTTCTTCCATCCACTGGTTCCCTCCCCCAGATGGCACAACAATCGATCCAAAGCCATGAGCCAGCCAGGAGCTTCTTCCAGGTCTCCCACATTGGTGCAGGGGCCATCTTCTACTGCTTTTCCAGACCATAGCAGAGGGCTGGATTGGAAGAAAAGCAGCCAGGACAAGAACCAGTGCCCGTATGGGATGACAGCACCACAGGCGGAGGCTTAGCCTACTGTGCCACAGCACCTGCCCTCCTAGGTGCATTTTAGACACACACATAACAGCTTACTTTAATAACATGAGAGAAGTTCTTCCAAATCTTTTCTTTCTGGTATTCAAATTGACTGTGTTCATTATTAGATTCATTATGATGGTTACGATGACGTTGTACTTTATGATCCTAATTCTATGGATATATATCAAAAGCAAAAAATTCTACTAGGTACTAATTTAGAAGAGGTAAGAGGTAGGGATTTAGTGTAATTTGCAGCAGGAATCTGGGACCTAAAGAGACTTTAGTTGTTATCAGGAAACCTAGGAATGCAGAGGTTTTTGCATCCTTTATACCTCTTGGTACTATGAAACTTCCTGAAAAGAACATTATACTTTGTAAGAGTTTTATACTTTATAATTCAAAACTATTATTTTTTAATATAAGGAAAGATAGTTTGCCCTTTTTTTAGAGCATGCTTATAAGTTAGTTAGGTTCTCTTTGCTACTTCTGCTTACTAACTGTATGATCTTGGGATCTTGAGAAAGCTACTTAACCTTTCTGATGTGCAATTTCTTCAAGTATGAGATTAGAATAATAATCATACCCAATTTAGGATTGTTATAATCTGTGCTTAATAAATTTTAGCTATTGGGGGCCGGCATTGTGGCATAATGAGTTAAGCTGCTGCATACAACACCAGCATCCCATATGGGCACAGGTTCAAATCCAGGCTGCTCCACTTCTAATCCAGCTCCCTGTTAGTGCTCCTGGGAAAACAGTAGAAGATGGCCCAAGTGCTCTGGTCCTTGCACTCACATGGGAGACCCGGATGAATGAAGCCCCTGGCTCCTGTTTTTGGACTGGCCCAGTTCCAGCCGTTGTAGCCATTTGTGGAGTGAGCCAGCAGATAGACAGTTGATCTCTCTTCCAGTCTGTCAGTCTCTCTCCCCTTTCCCTTTACTCCCCCTCTGCAGCTTTCAAATAAATAAAATAAACCTTTAAAAATAAATAAATACATTTTAACTCTTGGATAGAACCTCTTCCTCACAATACTCCAAAACGAGATTATTGGGAGTGGATTGAACCCACATATGTAATGGAGCTATGTGGTAGTGCTGAACAAGGCAGGACTTTCTGCGAAGCCTGCGTAAGCAGGAATCTTTTCTTCCATTACGTGGAGCCTCTAACTGAGGTCATAAGTCTCAGCCACTTTGCCTCCACTATTGCCTTTGTACTCCAGGTTCTCTTTTGATGTTAAAAAAAAAATGACTGCAAAATGAACATGGAGATTTGTTTAGTTTTCATTATAAAATATACATATATTTCCTAAAAACAGCTAGAATCTGTTTAGGTCCTAGGATATAGCCATTTATAAAGTGGGATATTATTGGAAATATTTTCACATCATGACCAGCTACCTACCTAGTTGTCTTCAACAGCTGATTTTTATACATTATTGTCTTTCCCAGCTGGATGGTGTTTCCCTGAAGAAATTATATTTACAGTGGAAATCTAAAATATATATTGATTCTCCCAGGCAAATCTTTAAATAATAATCCAAGATATTCTTTATCACAGGCAAGGCTATCTTTCACTTTAAGCATATTATTTTTAAAAATTTAGCTTTTTTCTTGATATATAGATTTGTTTTCTTTTCTAGGAAGAATACAAAATCTTACAAGAGCTATACAATTTTAAAAGGCCTGGTGCCAACCTGTCAGAGGTATTTCCATTTATTTCTTTGAGTTTTATGCAAAGTAAATCATTATCTGCTAATATATTACAGCTTATTAGAGTTATTTCAAAGGACTGTCCAAAGTGTATGTGTGTGTGTTTGGTGTGTTTTTGTGTCGCTGTGTTTATCAGTGAAGCCCAGAGTTAATACCTGACAATCATGTTTTAGTGTGATATTGCTTGGTTGTTTTTGAAAGAATACCTATATAATCTTAGCTTTCATCTGTGTACAGGAAGATTTGGTAGATATTGTTGATACTCGAATTCACCAATTAGAAGACTTAGAGGCTACTTTTGCTGATTTGTGTGATGGTGATAATGAAGAAACAGTACAAAGATGGGCTTCAAATCCTGGGTAAGACCCTTGCATGTTTTCCCCCAACTTTATTAGCTTTCAGTACTAAGTATACTCCTAAATTTGCTATAAAAATTGCTTTGTTAAAATTGGTGTTAAATTTCAAATGGATTTACTATCAATAGTTAGCATTTATTTTTTCCTCTGTGCCCTCTGTCTATAAAATTTTTCCTTACATTATCTCATTTATTCCTCAACAACAACCTTATGGTTTTATTATTTTATGTACATTTAGTAGATGTGAAGGAAAAAGCACAGAGATTAAGTATGTCACTCATAATAAGTAGTCATGCTTTCAGTTGTCATTCAATAGCTACCCCTAAATATAAAATAATAAGCTAGTCTTTCAAAGGATTAAAGATGAATATATAGATAGTCCCTGGTATATAAAAAGTAAGAAAAAATTTTCAAAAGAAAAGTAATTGCCTTGACAAATAAATTATAATATGGAAATTAATCTCCTTTTAAGAATAATGCAACTACTGATAGAAGAGCTTATTTTCAAAGCATTCATGACATGAGGAAACAGTATTTGGATGCTCAGTTCTTCATCAGGTCAATTACTTGACCGATTCTTTCATTGTTAACATAGCATGAAAGTAGAAAGAGAAAATTTCTTTTAGAGTGAAAACCATTGGTATTAAAGCTGGCATGAAAGAATATATTAATGTTAATATTGTAGTTAGTTTTCTTTAAAATAATTCTATAGATTATGTAAACTCAGAAGGCCAGAAAACTAAAATAAAATAGTCAAACTCTTTGTCTCCTTGAACATAGAAAGACCACAACTAGTTTGTTTGTTTGTTTGTTTGCTTTTTGACAGGCAGAGTTAGACAGTGAGAGAGAGAGAGACAGAGAGACAGAGAGAAAGGTCTTCCTTCCGTTGCCTCACCCCTGAAATGGCCGCTTGGGCCGGCACGCTGCGCTCATCCAAAGCCAGGAGCCAGGTGCTTCCTCCTGGTCTCCCATGCAGGTGCAGGGCCCAAGGACTTGGGCCATCCTCCACTGCCTTCCCAGACCACAGCAGAGAGCTGGACTGGAAGAGGAGCAACCGAGATAGAATCCGGTGCCCCAACCAGGACTAGAACCCGGGGTGCCAGCACTGCATGCGGAGGATTAGCCAAGTGAGCCACGGCACCAGCCCACAACTATTTTAAAATTGATCTCCCACAAACCTAACTAATGATTCTCTACAGTGTAAACAGAAGGAAGAAATCAGCTGTAAGACAACAATAAAAAATATGAAGTTAAAATCACAATACTTTAGACAAAAATTAATGGCCACTAAAATTTTTCATGTTAGTTATTGAAAACAATTCATCAGGTCTCCAGTAGATTACAGAGAAAACTGGAACAGCCTTTGGAGAGGAATCATGTGGCTAAAAGGTAAAGTGTATGAGTGAGAAATACCTTCTTTTGCTATGTGCATATTATCACCTTTTCAAAATATGCTTTGTAATTTCGGCTCAAAAATTTCAGAAACATCTGTGGTTTTTAAATATCATAAACTTTATTATCACCATGGAAAACAGTGGTATGGAAGAATGACTGATAATAATTTGTTCACATTAGTGAATGTTGGCCAGGTACAGTTCATAATCTTTCTTTTTGGTGTAGGGAGCTAGTTCTAAAAATGATACCCTCTTTTTTGAAATTATGATGGAAGAAGGAGATACAAGTCACAGGACATGAATGTTCCTAGAAATATTAAAAAGAATCCACCATTTCAAGATTTCATGAAGCCTTAAGCCAAGTTTTAAATGTAATAACAACAGAATAGGCCTGGAAACCTTACAGTCCTGAATGTAGCCCAGAGACAGGGCCACCTTGCACTGTAACCTAGATGCCTGTTGAACATACCCAGTTATCTCATCATCTCCTGCAGGTAGTTCCACCACAAACAGGAAGATATGTTAAGACTGCAACAGTGGTGAGTTTATATTGTCTCTGAAATTGGAAGGAGAAAGAGCAACACAAAGGAAAATTAAGTGAGACAGTAAGAAAAGTCCCCTCCAATCAGCTATCACTCTGGGGGTGGGAGTGTTCACTGTGCCTAAGGAAGTGAAGTGGTGGTTAAGGTTCAGAAGCCCAAGGAAGGAATAATAGGGCAACTAGACAGGCAGGCCTTTGTGTCTTCTTGGTTCCCCCCCCCCCCCAACAAATTAGTGGATATTGGTGGAGAAGGCATTAAAATACCACGAACATTAGTCAGTTTATCAGAGATTCCAAAGACTTCTACCTAAATTAAGTAACTTGAAAGTACCACTATTACTGTATTAGATAGAATGGAATTTTTCTGATTATAATTATATATTGATATACATTGCTCTCATTTATCTTTAACTTTTGAGAAATAGTGTTTTTCATCACAGTATGCTAAAGGCACTTGATTTTCCTGCTGACCAAAATAGTTTTTAAGTGCAGGCCTTCTGACACAGCAGGTTAAGCTGCCACCTACATGCCGGCATCCCGTATCAGAAGACAAATTCAAATTCCTGACTACTAGGATTCCAATACAGCTCTGTGCTGACGTGCCTGGGAAGGCAGCAGATGATGGCCCACGTATCTGGGGTCCCTAAACCCATGCGGGAGACCCAAGTGGAGCTGTCCAGGCTCCAAGCTTTGGCCTGGCCTGGCGCAGCACTTGTTGTTGGCAGCTATCTGGGGAATGAATCAGAGGATCCAAGGTCTCTTCCCCCGCCCCCACCCCAGGCCTCCCCCACCACCACCACAACTCTCCCTTGCCTCCTCTCCCTATCAATCTGCCTTTCACATAAATAAAATCTTTTTTAAGAAATAATTTTTAATATAAGAGCTTCTCATTTCTAGAGAAGAAAACATCATTTTCTTCAGTGATTGTTTTCAACTTTCAACACAATCTGCAATTTTTTACATAAGAAAATGGTAGGGAACATTTATAACAGCTTTATTTTTCATTTCCCAATCACCATATGAAACGTTCCTAATGGTAAATGTTAAGTATAATGTGTTACTTTGCTATCGTAATTTTAGTTTAAGTGGTTGTGATGTTTGATTGAATAGGGTGGTTTTTTTTTCCAGAATGGGATCACTAGTTCCACTTGTACAGAGTTTAAAAAAACGAATGGAAGTGCCTGACTATGAAATGGTAAATATTTTTATATTAAGTTATGTAAAATTGACCCATTTTATATAAAGGCAGTTTTCTGAGTAGAAAACTTTGCTTTTGTAAAGATGGTTTGTTTTATTTGTATTTCTCTGAAGTCTAAATGAATTCTTAAGAAAAAGCATAAGTGAAAAACACATACTTTTAGAAGCCAGAATACGGTTAACTATGACATATTTGAGTTCCAGCTTTCAAAACAAAAGTTGCAAAATGACAGCCTGTGAGCGACTTGTAGCTTTCAAATTTCTTTGGTAGTAAAACTGAAACACCACTCATTTAAAATTAAAACACATATGTAGATACCAATAGGTCGTCATTATACATAAAGGATACATTAGAAAACAATAGATAAGCTAGGAGGAAAACTCCTGTAGCTCCTCAAAGCTTTGAATATAGTATGGGTGCATATTTAAAAAGTAAATAAAATAATATGTTAAAAGAAAGGGTAGAATAAGAATATTATGTAAAATTTGGCATCAACATTTTAGGATCTAGGTGAAATGGATAATTTGCCAGAAAATGTGAATTAAGATTGACTTAAGTACAAGCAGAGGAACTAAGTAAATCAACAGTCATAAGAATTTTAAATTATAGAAATAGTTAAAGAATTATTCCTTAAAAAGGCATTGGACCCAGACAGGTGTATAGGCCAGTTTTTCCAAATCTTCAGAGAGTGGGAAATTTCTGTGACACAGAAACTATTGAGAGGAGCATGTATTTGAAAATGCCTTGCAGTTAGGAGGCCTGTGCAACTTCAAGGTACCAGGATTTAATTCCCAGCCCTGGCTCCCGACTCCAGCTCCCTGGCAATACACACCTTAGGAGGCAGCAGTGATGGCACAAGTATTTGGGTTCCCACCACTGATAGGACAGACTTGGATTGTTTTCTTGGCTGCAGCTTTAGCATCAGCCATTGTAAACATTTGGGCCATTAACCAGCCCATGAAAGTGCTCGTTCGCTCACGCGCTCTCTCTCTCTCGCTCTTCTTTGCAAATAAAAATTTTAAGGCCGGCGCCGCGGCTCACTAGGCTAATCCTCCACCTAGCGGCGCCGGCACACCGGGTTCTAGTCCCGGTCGGGGCGCCGGATTCTGTCCCGGCTGCCCCTCTTCCAGGCCAGCTCTCTGCTGTGGCCCGGGAGTGCAGTGGAGGATGGCCCAGGTGCTTGGGCCCTGCACCCCATGGGAGACCAGGAAAAGCACCTGGCTCCTGGCTCCTGCCAACGGATCAGCGCGGTGCACCGGCCGCAGCCCGCCAGCCGCGGCGGCCATTGGAGGGTGAACCAACGGCAAAAGGAAGACCTTTCTCTCTGTCTCTCTCTCTCACTGTCCACTCTGCCTGTCAAAAAAAAAAAAAAATTTTTAAGAAAACCTATTAAGGAAAAAAAAATAGTCACAATCCATAAAAACATTTAAAAATTAACATCTGTCAGGGCCATCATTATACAGCAGCATGTTAGCCTGCGGCTGTAATGCTGGCATCCCATTTGGTGCTAGTTCGAGTCCCCAATGCTCTGCTTCCAATCCAGCTCCCTGCTAATATCCCCAGTCCAGCTCTCTGCAGTGGAAGATGACACAAGTACTTGGGATGGAATATTCCAAATGGAGTTCCAGGCTCCTGGCTTCAGCCTGACTTCACCTGGCCATTGCAGCCATTTGGGGAGTAAACCAGCAGATGGAAGACTTCTCTTTCTCTGTCATTCCCTCTCCTTAGCTCTGCCTTTCAAATAAATAAATAATGTTTTTTAAAAAATTAGCATTGTTAACAAAGCCATTGATGATTAAAGAATCAAGTACAACATAGTCTTATAGTGTAATTTTTAATTGTGCTATTTTCAGGTTCACCAGGCTGGTCTGACCTGTGATTATTCAGAACTTCCTCACCATATCAGCACAGAACAAGAAATAGAGTATCTTATTCAATCTGTACATTATTTCCTGAAAAATCTACCAAAACCTACTCTTGTGACTATTGCAAGGTAAGTGTGGTAGGGTTAATTATGGTTTCCACTGATGTCTACATCCTCCACCTGCGGCGCCGGCACTCCGAGTTCTAGCCCCGGTTGGGGTGCCGGATTCTGTCCCAGTTGCTCCTCTTCCAGTCCAGCTCTCTGCTGTGGTCTGGGAAGGCAGTGGAGGATGGCCCAAGTATTTGGGCCTTGCACCCACATGGGAGAGCAGGAGGAAGCACCTGGCTCCTGGCACAGCGTCGGCCGTAGTGGCCATTTGGGGAGGTGAACCAATGGAAGGAAGACCTTTCTCCCTGTCTCTCTCTCTCACTGTCTAACTCTGCCTGTCAAAAAAAAAAAAAAAAAAGTCTACATCCTAATGTCTGGAACCTTAAATATGTTGCAGAAGGGACTCTGAAGCATGATTAACTCAAGAATTTCTAGGTGGGGGGATTTTCCAGGTAGGCCTGGTACACAAGGCCTTTATGGGAGGAAATCCACAGAATCCAAGTAAGAGAGAACTTGGAAGGTTGGAAGGTGCTACACTCCTGGCTTTGAGGATGGACAAAGTGGCCACAAGCTAAGGAATGCAGACAACCTCTAGAAACTAGTAAAGGCCAAGAAACAAATCTCCTAGACCCAAAGAAGGAGTGCAGCCTCACTTGCACATTCATTTTAGAACTTCCAACCTCCAAAATTATAAGCTAATTAATGTGTATTATTTTAAACCACTGAATTTGTGGTAGTCTTTTACAGTAACAATAGGAAACAGAATGTCTGTAGGTGAATTTCATGTTTGCTGGTACTGTGATACTACATTTTTTTACTCATCTAGAAATTCAGATATTGTATTTTTTTTCCTATAAGTGATGGTAAGCAAACCACATACTTGTCTTTTTGTTTTGTTTTGTTTTGTTTTGTTTTGTTTTGTTTTGTTTTGACAGGCAGAGTGGACAGTGAGAGAGAGAGGGACAGAGAGAAAGGTCTTCCTTTTGCCGTTGGTTCACCCTCCAAAGGCCACCGCGGCCGGCACACTGCGGCTGGCGCATCACACTGATCCGAAGCCAGGAGCCAGGTACTTCTCCTGGTCTCCCATGGGGTGCAGGGCCCAAGGACTTGGGCCATCCTCCACTGCACTCCCTGGCCACAGCAGAGAGCTGGCCTTGAAGAGGGACAACCGGGACAGAATCTGGTGCCCCGACCAGGACTAGAACCTGGTGTGCTGGCGCCGCTAGGTGGAGGATTAGCCTAGTGAGCCGCGGCACCGGCTATACTTGTCCTTAAAATTGGTGGTATTCAGATGAATATAAGAATTCTCATTTCTGTGTCCTACATAAGAATATTAGCGACTGCCATGTCTTAAATTTGAGCATAACTGCTGAATAGTTATAATTTAATAATTTATTTCCTATATTAATCTCTGATCTGGATTTGTATAGAAATAAAAAGTTCTAAAATAAGTACTTTAAGTATTCAGGCTAATAACTATATAGTAATATATGACAAATATTTTATTATATCTTTTTGTCAATCCTGAAACAAAGCTCATGGATAATATAACCCATCTACTCACATAATGTAAAGATTTATAGATTATATATGTAATACATAGGTAATATAACCTACCTTTCCACATAATTTATATATATGTATGTATATGTATACACACAAAATGTCAGTGACTATAACATAAGGGAAAAATGAAAGTGATTTTTACATGTCTTTCTTTTTTAAAAACTTATTTATTTATTATTTGAAAGGCAGAGTTACAGAGAGGCAGAGGCAAAGAGAGAGAGGGAGAAAAAGGGGTCTTCTGTCCACTGGTTTACTCCCCAAATGGCTGCAACAACTGGAGATGGGCCAATCCAAAACCAGGAGCCAGTAGCTTTTCTGAGTCTCCTATGTGGGTGCTTGGGCCCAAGGACTTGGACCATCTGCCTGGTTTCCCAGACCATAGCAGAGTGCTGGTTGGAAAGTGGAGCAGCCAGGATTCAAACCAGCACTCAAATGGAATGTCAGCACTTGCAGCTTTACCAACCGCGCCACAGCGCTGGCCCTGATTTACATATCTTTACTAAGAGTCACTAAACAGAGCAGTTACAAATACAGATACCCATGTGTTCTATTGGCCAAATACCACAAAAAGCACTGCCAAAATGACATGATTTTTCCAGTCATTGCACAACCTGTTAGTAAAGGTCTGAACTTAAGTCCAGTCTTTCTCAATTCATAGAGTAGTTATGACAAATTTAATTCATACTTAGGCCATTTTCAAAAATACTTTGTACATAAGGCCGGCGCCGGGGCTCAGTAGGCTAATCCTCCGCCTTGCAGCGCCGGCACACTGGGTTCTAGTCCAGCTGGGGCGCCGGATTCTGTCCCGGTTGCCCCTCTTCAAGGCCAGCTCTCTGCTGTGGCCAGGGAGTGCAGTGGAGGATGGCCCAAGTCCTTGGGCCCTGCACCCACATGGGAGACCAGGAGAAGCACCTGGCTCCTGGCTTCGGATCAGTGCGATGTGCTGGCTGCAGCGCGCCAGCCGCGGCGGCCATTGGAGGGTGAACCAATGGCAAAAGAAGACCTTTCTCTCTGTCTCTCTCTCTCTCACATTGTCCACTCTGCCTGTCAAAAAATAAAATAAATAAATCAAAATAAAAAATACTTTGTACGTAAAAGAATGTTAAATTCTAGGCCCAAGAAATTAAAAACTAGTTGTTCACTTGTTTTGTAATTTTTTTATTCTTAATATATATTTAGTTTTATTTAAGGTGTAGAAGTTTCATGTATTTCATTAGGAACATTGTGATACTTGCCACCCTACCCTCCCTCCCACCCATGCACTAACCCTTCTTCCTCCTCCCTCCTATTCCTTCTCAATTTTTACAAAGATCTATTTTCGGTTTACTTTATACCCATAAGGTTAATCCTACACTAAGTAAAGAGTTCAACAAATAGTATGAAGAAAAACACACTGTCTCTCAGCAGTCAAGACAAGAGCTATAAATAATCATCAAATCTCAAAATGTTGATTACACTCCTATACATTACATTTCAGGTATTCTATTAGTTTTTTTTTTTTTTTTCAAAAACCTTTTATTTAAGGTATACAAACCATGCAATTCATAAATACAAATTGAGGAACATAGTGATTCTTCCCAACCTACCCGTATTCCCACCCTTCTTTCTCCTCCCTCTCCCATTCCCATTCCTATTTTTTACTAAGATCTATTTTCAATTAACTTTATGCACATAAGATTAACCCTACGCTAAGTAAAGAGTTCAACAAATAGTATGTTCCTCAACAGTCAAGACAAGTGCTATTCAAAGTCGTTGCATCTCAAAATGTCAATTTCAGTTCTATAGATAACATTTTAGGTACTCTGTTAGTTACCACAAATCAGGGAGAACATATGTTATTTGTCCTTTTGGGACTGGCTTATTTCACTAAGTATAATGTTTTCCAGTTGCATCCATTTTGTTGCAAATGACAGGATTTCTTTTTTTTTTTTTTTTTTTGCCATTCTGTAATATTCTGTGGTGTACATATCCCATAATTTCTTTATGCAGTCTTCAGTTGATGGGTATTTGCATTGATTCCATCTCTTAGCTATTGTGAACTTAGCTGCAGTAAACATGGGGGCATAAATAACTCTTTCTTATGCTGATTTCATTTCATTTGGGTGCATTCCCAGGGGTGGGATGGCTGGGTCATATGGTAGGTCTGTATTCAGGTTCCTGAGGTATCTCCATACTGCTTGCCACAGTGGCTTTCCCAGTTTACATTCCCACCAACAGTGGATTGGGGTGCCTTTTTCCCTACTTCCTTGCCAGCATTTGTTATTTGTCGATTTCTCTATGAAAGCCATTCTTATGAGGATGAGGTGAAACATCATTGTGGTTTTGATTTGCATTTCCCTGATGGCTAGTGATCCGGAGCACTTTTTCATGTGTCTGTTGGCCATTTGGATCTCCTCTTTTGAAGAATGCCTGTTTAAGTCCTTTGCCCATTTCTTAACTGGATTGTTTATTTTGTTGTTGTTGAGTGTCTTGAGCTCTTTATATAGGTACACTTGTGAGAGTATTCCATGGACTTTGGAAGGTATGGAGGACCCAGAAGAGTGAGTCATATTGCAGGACTATCCTGCAGGTTGCAAGCATTCTAGCATCCCAGGCTTCTTGTCCCAGGCCCTTTATGTCAGTAGCATTCACAAAGTCATTGTAACAATCAAAAATGTCTCTATAGGCCGGCGCCGCGGCTCACTAGGCTAATCCTCCGCCTAGCGGCGCCGGCACACCGGGTTCTAGTCCCGGTCGGGGCGCCGGATTCTGTCCCGGTTGCCCCTCTTCCAGGCCAGCCCTCTGCTGTGGCCAGGGAGTGCAGTGGAGGATGGCCCAGGTGCTTGGGCCCTGCACCCCATGGGAGACCAGGAAAAGCACCTGGCTCCTGGCTCCTGCCATCGGATCAGCGCGGTGTGCCGGCCGCAGCGTGCCGGCCGCGGCGGCCATTGGAGGGTGAACCAACGGCAAAGGAAGACCTTTCTCTCTGTCTCTCTCTCTCTCACTGTCCACTCTCCCTGTCAAAAAAAAAAAAAAAAAAAAAAAAAAATGTCTCTATAGAGTCCCATGATTCCTCTGGCGGGGGGAGGAGGGAGTAACTCACATGAAGCGCCATTCTTCTTATGTTTTTAAGAAATCAGAAATCTTTTAAAAGCATTAAGAGTGCCTTTATTTGTTAAAGCTTATAAATTAAGCTTTTAAATATGACACTTTAAGAAAGAACATAAAGAAAGCCAAAAAAAAGAAAAAAAAAATGACACTTTAAAGTAGATCTTTATCCATATGTCTATGCTTGTATGTATATATATATACGTACACTAAATTATCAGATTAATGTTGCACTTTATAATTTGTATGTCTTAATTGTTTATATTAACCTTAGAAATATCCCAGTCACCAGAGAATCAAATGAATTTGTCAGAAATATTTAGATCTGAAACACTTGTGCTAAGTAGTAGGCTAGATAACTAATTGCAATTCCTTCTCTAAAGATTCTTTGCCATTCTTCTCAGTCCATCCTATCCTAAAGGGCTTTCCTTGCTCTAATCTGGAATCAGGAGACACTGATCAAATCAGTTCACATCTTAATCCAGCTGTAATTGGCAGTGACATTGTAACTGCCCCAGTGCGTCTCAAATTATATTTGGTGAGTTCTAGAAAGACTCAAAATCCAAGTTCCTGGCCCACCCTACCTTGCTGTTTTCTCCTTCATACTACTGTGGAAACTGATACCAACACCAGCACATCCCCATGTTTCATATTGGTCCAAGCTATGGATCCTCCACACTTGGGTAGTTAACATTGTTTTTAGAAGTAGAATGCATTTATGGATTGGAAAACTTCTACCCTAGTCATTGCTTACCCTAGCATTTTACACATATAAAAAAAATAAGAAAGATACTCAGCCAATGCCTCTAAGATTAAAAAAATCCTTACTCCCAGTGGCATCTCTCTTTTGAGGAAACAGTAGTCTAGCACCTAAGCACTGAGACTCATGCCTCATGCTTTTGAACACATCACCAACACTTAGCAGCTCTGTGACCTTGCATATGTTAATCTTTGTTTCAGTTTCCTTTAAAGAAGTAGTGACTGTTTCTATTTAAAAGAGTTGCTGAGAAAATCAAAGAACATAATTCACATAAAATGCCTGACCTAGGGTAACATTTTAGTAGCTTTCAACTTTTATTATTCTAAAACTCAACATTCATTTCTGTTTTATGTTGACATCAATATAGACAAGTTTTTCTTCACAGCGTAGTATGATTTTTCTCCTACTTAAGTGTATTTTTCTCCTTTCTCTTGGCTCCAGGTCAAGTCTGGATGATTACTGTCCTTCTGAGCAAGTCGACGCCATTCAAGAAAAGGTCCTCAGCATGCTGCGCGCCCTCTATGGCACTCTGAACGTCCACCTGCAGTACTCTGCAGGGTCCTCTCCGTCCTGAAACACAGCAGTGGGCTCCTCTTTCATCTTGGTCTAGTGACAGGGTTTTCATTAACTTACTTACAAATTAGTCTTCCAGGGAATATTTTTTCTATTAACTTGCAGTTGAAATTTTTCAGATATTTTGAATTTCCAAACAAATATCAGTTATTGAATGAATGCTGGTGTAATTTTTAGGCAGCAAGTCTACCATGCCCAGTTGATGGAACTATGTATCTTTCTTCCTCTCCATCCATCCTGTTGTTGTCTTTGTTTTTGTGAATTTTATTTTCCTTTTAACCCCCTGGGCCCACTGGACTGTTTGAGATTCGCTCATCTGTTCATTCATTTTCTCACTGATAGTTACTGAGCACTTTACATGTGGCAGCATTATTAAATCCTGGGGGTGTGGTAATGAACAGAATAGACAAGGCCCCAATCCTTTTGGGAGAGACAGATGAAAAACTATGGCTTCTGAGAAGTGTTAGGAAGAAAGAACAACCACAAACATGTCTTAGCCATGCTCTTAGGACTCAGGGTACCCTGGCCTTACAGGAAAGAACATTCACAAAAGCTACTACCAGAAGAACCTTGCCACCCCATGGAAATGTTGCAGGAAGTCTACCTTTCCAAGGCTGCTGGGATTTGGCCTCCTGCCAGATGCTTTTCAACATTGTTAGTATTGAAGAGGTCTGGTTGAGTAAACTTGACCAAACAAAAATTAACCTTTGGAGCGGGGTTTTTGGCTAATCAGAAAAGCCCTTTAGGTGATCCTTGTGGGCGTCAGTTAGCATTCTAGTCCCTAAGTACCACTAGATTGGCTGCCTGGATTGATAAATTGTTCAGTAAACCTACTTCTGATGCAGATATTAAGAAAAAAAGTTAAACCTTTACTTCCGACCTGCAATAGATACACAGGGACATAACTGTCTTCCACTAGCCTCCTTGTGCCTAACACTGTCTTCCGGAATCACTCCAGATCATGAAACTTTTACTTTTCTCCATTTACTAAAGTCATCCACTCTTAGATATCCCTTTTGTTCCATAATCGTTTTGTTTTTTGTTTTTTTTTTTTTAATTCCAAAATCTGGAAACCTTGGAAACATTTCTAGTCTGAAGCATTTCTTTTTTCTTTCTTTTTTTTTTAAGATTTATTTATTTATTTGAAAAGCAGAGTTACAGAGTATCAGAGAGAGAGAAATCTTCCATCCACTGGTTCACTCCCCAAATGGCCACAACAGCAAGAACTGCACTGATCCAAAGCCAGGAGCTTCCTCCGGTTTTCCCATGCGGGTGCAGTGGCCCAAGGACTTGGGCCATCTTTTACTGCTTTCCCAGGCCATAGCGGAGAGCTGAATTGGAAGTGGAGCAGCCAGGTCTCAAACCGGCGCTGCAGGTGATGGATTTTACCCACAACACCACAGCACCAGTCCCTCCATAATCATTTTTAACTACCTACTTGATTTCTTTTCCTTTAAGAGACAGCATTGCATGAAAAAAGAAAACAAACACCATCACTCCTCAGTCCTAACTCAGAGCTTTCATTTTTGCATGTAATCGTCAGGCCTCATCCACATCCATACCTACAGAGTTGCATGTAACTAAAACCAAGAACATAGTGCATTGTCACTCAGTAGATGGTACCAGACCCCACTTTTCCAATGATTCTGTTTTCCAGTTTCTTACCACCACGTTAGCTTCCAGAGTCTAATACTGTGGATGCTTATTTGTATTGTGAAAAGGAAAGCAAACTGATTTAGCTTTCCAGCCAGTTTGGCTAAACATTATGTACCAAAAAGATTTATATTCTCTGTAAAAATCAGAGCTTTGCAACATTGTGTTTATTTATATTGAAATTTTTCTGTTGGAATTCTGCAAGTAGATATCACTTTTATTTATGAGTAAATTATTTTGTGCACTAAAAGAAATTAAAAGGTATGTTTTTGAAGTTTTAAAGATGTTAAATACAGCTATGGTACTAATTTATTGTATGTCAGTGTGTTGATGGCATTGATTTTGAGTCTAGTTTACTGGTATTATGATTCCCATGAATTCTGATTGTTTTAACTCAGGTTAAATAAAAGAGCATCAGCTTTGTTTGTGGTAGCAATCAGGTGTTGAATGCTTATGCTTTAAGACTGTATCTGAGGAGTAAAATTGAGTCTACTTACTGCATAGAAACAGTTTAATAAATTACCTCTCTATATATCCAAATAGAAAGATGCTTATCAAGCTATCCTTCATTTGTGTTTTGAGTACCAGTGAGGGACATGAATATTGTTTTGGGTTATGTACAAATACCATTAAAGCTTGGGATTTTAAGTTCTGTCTTTGGTAATACTCTTTTTTTTTTTTTAAGATTTATTTTATTTATTTGAAAGAGTTACACAGAGAAAGGAGAGGCAGAAAGAGAGAGAAGTCTTCCATCCGCTCGTTCACCCAATCAGGAGCCAGGAGCTTCTTCCAGATCTCCCCATGCCGGGGCAGGGGCCCAAGAACTTGGGCCATCTTCTACTGCTTTCCCAGGCCATAGCAGAGAGCTGAATCAGAAGTGGGGCAGCCAGGACTTGAACCGGTGCCCATGTAGGATGCCGGCACTTCAGGCCAGGGCGTTAACCCACTGTGCCACAGCACCGACCACAATAATACTCAGCTGCAGTTTTATATCTCTTTATGTACTGTAGATTCTCTCAGAGCTATTAGTCAATGTAGAAAATGTTTGAGGCTTCTGGGATGTGATGGCAAAAGAAAATACACAGACAAGATAAAAACTGAGTATCACACATACCCAAGGCAGAGCACATAACCAAATTGAACCAAAAGGTAGCGGGTGGGAGGGGGTGGGGAAGCAAAATACAAAAGAGTAGTAGTAAAAAAAAATGAGATGTCTTCCTATTTGTGATAAAGATAAACAGGAAAGATAAATGAGAAGCTAAAAAGATTGGTTACCTACTCAGTGTAGCAAGGAGAAGGGGGAAACCAGAGCAGGTAGTAATGAGGAGGAAGTGACACTCCATGTACTTCTCCAAGTACAGCTTTGTGTGTATTCTGACCATTAGAACCACAGAGCTGTTTAACACATCCAACAAAAATAAATACAGAAATCAACCAAGATGGGAGAACTCTTTCTGGAATACAAATAGGAATAAATTAATTATTGAACAAATGACTAACTTAACCATACTGAATGGAATGAGGAGTGAGGAACCTAAGTAAATGGAAAACAGTATTTTGACCTGAGACTGAAAAGGTAAAAGACATAAGGAGCTGTTTGCAAGTACTATACTATAGTTAATAAGTCTTTCTTATAAAGGATATGGATTAGCAATTTGGTAACTACTTCATGTCTATACTAGTATTGAACAAATATATTGTGTGTAAGAGCCATGTTTCTCATTCTCAAATAAATGTTACAAATAAGAAAAGGGGTGGCTACAAGGAACTTTGTGTTGAATTGCAGTCAGAGGTCATCTGTTGGACCATGGTTTTAAATATGTATCTAGTACATACATTTAGATGTGTGTGCATACACAGGGTAATGTACATACATAAATGCCTTAGCTCAGCCTAAGGGAGCCTAGAAGCGATGATACTCCCAAGAGCAGCAACACATGTGGATCATAGCTCTTGGACTGTAAATGCCATTCTCCAATAAAAGGAACCAACGGAAAAATCAAAATGAGCCTGGAATAACTTGTTGCACCAAAAAATAAGAAAATACTTTAAAAAGCTTGAGAATATACACAGAAACCAACATGAAAGTTCCCAATGGACAAAGTTAGGATGATTTAAGCAACAAAATTTAAAAGTAGTAATATTGGGGGTGGGTGTTGTAGCCACGTCTTGGGGTACCCATATCCCATATTAGGTACCTGGGTTGAGTCCCAGTTACTCTGCACTTCCCATCCAGTTCCTGCTGATGTACCTGGAGAGCATCCACTGATGGCCCATGTTCTTGGGTTCCTGCTGTGGGGAGCAACTCGGACTATACTGTTACTGGAATTAAGACTTATTCTATGCATCTGCTCTCCCACAATATGGCGCTGGGAGAGAAGAAAACAGCTTCTACACAGCTGCCTCCAGTTCAGCCAATGAACTGTAGGACTTGCTCCTGATTGGAGGAGAGCAGCGTGCTCGGCGTGTGGGCAGCCGAGTTGGGATTGGCAGAGGAGGACTATAAAGGAGGAGAGAGACGGCATGCACCGGGAACATCTAAGAGGAATATCTAAGGGGAACACCTGTGCAGCCCCCGAGAGAGCCGGCCGGCGGTGTGCCGCTCCCCTGCGGAAGTGGGGAATGTGGCAGGGGGAACCGCCCTTCCACGGAGGTGGAAGGGACAGTAGCCAACCCGGGAAGAACGAGCAGCAAACCCGGGGAGGGCCGAGCAGACGAAAGAACAGCGCAGGGTCCTGTGTCGTTCCTCCACGAAGACGGGGAGCGACATAATGGTGCCGTGACTCGGATATGAAGCCTAGGCAGGGCTTAGTGTCGTTCCTCCACGAAGAGGGGGAGCGACACCTGCCACTCATTTTGGACACCAAGATGGAGTTTCTGGCTCCTGGCTTTGGCTTGGCCTAACTTTGGTTGTTACATGCATTTGGGGAGCGAACCAGCATATGGAAGATCGATCTTTGTCTTTCTGTGCCTTTCCACACCTTCTTCCATTAAGCAACTTTAAGCTTTCAAGCTTCTGGGGCTGGCATGTGGTGCAGCAGGTTAAGTTGCTGTTTACAACACTAGCATCCCAGACTGGAATGATGGTCTGGCTACTCCACTTCTGATCCAGCTGTCTGCTTACAAAAGAATGGAAGATGGCCCAAGTCCTTCAGCCCCTGCCACCCCCAAGGGAGGCCTGGGTGGAGTTCCAGGGTCCTGGCTTCAGCATGGCCCAGCCTGGCTATTGTTGCCATTTGGGAAGTAAACCAGCAGATGGTTCTCTCTGTCTTTTCCTCTCTGTGTCACCTTGCCTTTCAAATAAATACATCTTTTAAAAAATAAAGATAAGATTCTGTATCTGTGGTAGTGCTTCCTCATTAAAAATTTAGTGTACTGCTTACTACTGTGCTAGTATTTCTTAGTGGGTTATACTTCTAAAATAATTTTTGTTTTGAAATTGCTTAGGCTTTGAGTGGCCTTCTTCCACACTTTTTCCTCTAAAGCCCTGCTACTTTTTAGTGTGCAAGTGTGCAGAATACCAAGTTTTTGTAGAAATTTGAGTATTTGAAGAGTAACAGAATATTTTGTGGTCTGTGATATTTACCAGTTACACAGGCGAAACTTGTGGTTTTTATCATGGAGAATCTGTAGAAGTAATCAAGGTTAACATCACCAATTAAAAAGTCACATTGATGTCAGATCCACTGAAATGAACACATCTGTAGTAATAATCCCTGCCAAAACTACACGACCTCGATCTAACCAAGAACTCATCAGATGAATCCAAGTTGAGAGACATTCTACAATAACTGTCAGGTCATGAAAGACAGGAATGACAGGAACTGTCAGGGACTGGACGAGGCTAGGGAGACAAGGTTATACAACCTAAGACTGCACCCTCAAACAGAAGAAGGACTTTGTGGGGGAAACTGGGAATATTTACATATCAATTGTACCCATGCTTTTTTTCTAGTTTTGATCATTGTGTAGTGGTAATAGAATTGTTTAGACGAAGCTGGAGGAAAGCATTTGTGAATTCTTTGTACTATTCTGGTGACTTTGAGTGGAAAATCACTTCAGAGAGAAAGACACAGTGAGAAAGAGCATTGTTTTCCATATTGTACTGTTTCATTTATGCTGTATTCAACTGTGCTGGCGTACTTGCATCCTGCTACTCTTTCTTGCTAGCACAGAATATTACATTGCTGGGAAATTTTCCAAGTGAACCAATGTAGTTTCCATGGTTTACTGACCTAATTTCCCTGTTTTCCAATCTCTTATGAGCTAATCCACCTTTAAGAAGTGTAGCAGAATACACTGTATTGAACTTGTATGAGAAGTGTTTAGATGGTGGGAAATAGAAATGAAGAGAGGACACTCCAAAAAGGAAGATTGTTCTTAGCACTGCCATGAGATACTTTTGGGAATGCTGCAGAGTGATTCAGGAAAAAATATAAAGAGGGGAAAACACAGTACTCACACCAAAAATTAAAGCGGGGATATCACCACAGATCCTTCACATGTTAACTTTATGCCATTGAACTTGACAAGTTAAAATTAAGAGGTCTTTGAAAAACACAGCTTAAACTGACACAAAAGAAACTCACAGAATAACTATCAATTTTAAAAGTTGAATGGGTGAGGGGAGGTTCTGTGGTGTAGTGGGTAAGGCCAGCATCCCATATGGGCTACTCCACTTCCAGTCCAGCTCTCTGCTATGGCCTAGGAAAGCAATAGAAGAAGGGTGACCCAAGTCCTTGGGCTCCCGCACCCGTGTGGCAGCTCCTTGCTTCGGATCTACCCAGCTCTGGCCTCTTAAAGCCACCTCCTGAAATGCCAGAATCCCATATGGACACCAGCTCCTGCCCCAACTGCAGCACTTCCAATCCACCTCCCTGCTGATGGCCTGGGAAAGCAGCAGAAAATGGCCCAAGTACTTGGGCCCCAGCCACCAACATGTGAGACATGGATGAAGCTCCTGGCTCCTGCCTTCCGCCTGGCCCAGCCCTGACCATTGTAGCCATCTTCAAAGTGAACCATGGATGGAAGATCAATCTGTCTGACTTCCAAATAAAATACATAAATCTAAGAAAAAAAAAATGAATTGATCCTCAAAAGCCTTCTCTCAGGGCTACCTACTTTAGAGACCTGGAAGAAGCTCCTGGCTCCTGGCTTCAGTCAGGGCCAGCCCTGGCCATTGCAACCAACTGGAGGATGAACCAACAGACAGAGGATCAATCTCTCTATATGTCTCTGACTTTCAAATAAAATAAATTAATGTGGCCAGCACCGCGGCTCAGTAGGCTAATCCTCCACCTAGCAGCACCGGCACACTGGGTTCTAGTCCGTCGGGGCGCCGGATTCTTTCCCGGTTGCCCCTCTTCCAGGCCAGCTCTCTGCTGTGGCCCGGGAGTGCAGTGGAGGATGGCCCAAGTGCTTGGGCCCTGCACCCCATGGGAGACCAGGAGAAGTACCTGGCTCCTGCCTTCAGATCAGCGCAGTGCGCCGGCCGCAGCGTGCCAGCCGTGGTGGCCATTGGAGGGTGAACCAACAGCAAAAAGGAAGACCTTTCTCTCTGTCTGTCTCTCTCTCACTATCCACTCTGCCTGTCAAAATAAATAAATAAATAAATAAATAAAATGTATTTTTTAAAAGTTGATCAACAAAAGCCTTCTCTCAAAGAAAACTATATGCCTGGATGGTTTCCCACAGGAATTCTACCAAACATTTAAGGAATAAATAATCCTTAACAAACTCCTTTAGAAAATAGAAAATATTGGGGCCAGCGCTGTGGTGCAGTGGGTTAATGCCATGGCCTGAGGCGCCGGCATCCCATGTGGGCACCAGTTCTAGTCCCAGCTGCTCCACTTCCAATCCAGCTCCCTGCTATGGCCTGGAAGGGCAGTGGAAAATGGCCCAAGTCCTTGGATCCCTGCACCCGCACGGGAGACCTGGAAGAGGCTCCTGGCTCCGGATTGGCACAGCTCCAGTCGTTGGGGCGTGAACCATCAGATGGAGGAGCTCTGTCTCTCTCTCTCTCTCTCTCTCTCTCTCTCTCTGTCTCTCTCTCTCTCTGCCTCTCCTTTCTGTGTAACTCTTTCAAATAAATAAATAAATATTTTAAAAAAAAAGAAAACAGAAAATATGAAAATATTCCCAACTCACTATATGAACCCAATATAATCCTGTCAAAAATTTAACAAATACATCACAAAAAAAAAAAAGGAGATTTCAATACCAACACTTCCCATATGGAAAAGGATTTTCATATGGACACCATATTAGCAAGTTGATAGTAGCAATCCAGGTAGCACATCCTGACCAAGTTGGCTTTATTCTTTAGGGGAAGCAAGTTTCTGTAATAGTTGGAAATCAGTTGATGCTATTTGCCACAAAATAGTTAAGAACTAATTCAACAAAAGACAGGTATAACGTCCACAATGAAAACTGTAACAAAGACTTAAGCTGTGGGGCAGGCGTTTGGCCCAAAGGGAGTTCCTGGATTCAATACCCAGACCTGCTCCTGACTCCAGCTTCCTGCTATTGCAGACTCTGGGATGCAGTGGGAATTGTCCTGCTGCTTATGTGGGAGGCATGAATTGGGTTCCAGGCTCCCAACTTTGGCCTGGTCCAGCTCTGGCCATGCTGTCTGTCAAATTAATTACCTAGTTAATTAGTTTTAAAACAAAAATAATATTTTTTAAAAAGGCATGCTGCAATAGTCATAGTATGATTGCAATTTATTAAAATAGTAAAAAGCTTCCATTGGAAGCCTTGTGATGGTTGTGTGCAGCCTTCCTCAAATTGGACAAAAGTTACTTGGGCCCAGGAAAGACTTGCATTACTACCAGTCGGTAGTACCAACAGTTGTTAGAAAGTTTTTTGAACAGAAAAATAAATATCCATTTATTCTGGTTTCTTCCTCATCCTACCTAGATAATATTGGTGTGCCTTTACCATAGATCACTATATACTATGTTCCAGAAAAGCATGCACCATTGAAAACCCAAGTATTTCATCTTGTTGCTCTTCCTTTAATGATTGATTGGCATGCATTGCTGACTTTTCAGAGGAGGCAGAGGGTCCATATTTTTCTCATCCTCACTCTGAAGGTGCTTCAAGAGCAACCCCTCAAAATCTTACGGGTGCAGAGCAGTCACCCTGGCTGGCCAATGACCAATCAAAAGTGGGGTGTTCTCCAGCTGCTGTAGCAAAGAGGTGCAGATAAAGAACTAACACACATTCCTTCTCCCCACTCTTCCCTCCTTTACCCCTTCAGAGGTTTCTACGTTTGAATTTTTGTGATCTTGACTAGTTTGTTTGCCAAGTAAACAAACCAACTGAAAAGACCCCCCCCTTACATAGTTTGTATATTATCAAGCTGACACCTGCCTTGTCACCTTAACATAATTTTCAGTTTCACTTGATATTTTTATATTTAGTTTGGATTTTTCTGGCTAAGATTAGTAAAGCATAAATTAAAATTCACTATGAAAATTTTTAAATGCTTGGCTTATTTTAATGACACTGGCAAGAGACATATTTCTTTTTCTGTTTACCAGTTCCAAGTAACAAATTAAGGGCAAAGAAACACTTTGATTTAATGCTTTGACCATTTGATTAAAACATGAAAAGGAGCATTTTGCCCGCAGAAAATAACAAACTCCGTAGTAGGTAGGATTGTGTCCCTCTCCCACAAATGGGTCCTTGCGCTGACCTCCAACCCTGTGTGCAGGTTATGTTACCCCGCAGGGAAGACTAAGATTGCAAGTGGAATTAGGGCTGCCCAGCCCCTGACTTAGAGAAGGGAGGAGTACTCTGGATTGTCCAAGTGGGGCCTATGGAATCAACCAGAAGGGCCCTGGTGGGGGAGGGAGGACAGGTGTGTCAGAGGGATGCAGCCGAGGAAGACAGCCAGCCTTTGCCGGCTCTGAAGACGGTGGCGGGAGCAGCCACAGCAGGGCCAGCAGCCAAGGAATGTGGGCAGCCACAAGGTGCAGAAGACAAAGAAACAGATTCTCAACTGGGAACTTCGAAGGAGCACAGTCCAGCTGGCACTGATTCTAGCCTAATGAGATCCACTGCAGGCCGGCGCCGTGGCTCAATAGGCTAATCCTCCGCCTTGCGGCACCGGCACGCTGGGTTCTAGTCCCCATCAGGGCACCGGATTCTGTCCCGGTTGCCCCTCTTCCAGGCCAGCTCTCTGCTATGGCCCGGGAGTGCAGTGGAGGATGGCCCAAGTCCTTGGGCCCTGCACCCGCATGGGAGACCAGGGGAAGCACCTGGCTCCTGGCTTCAGATCAGTGCGGTGCGCCGGCTGCAGTGCGCCGGCCGTGGCAGCCATTGGAGGGTGAACCAACGGAAAAAGGAACACCTTTCTCTCTGTCTCTCTCTCACTGTCCACTCTGCCTGTCAAAAATTAAAAAAATAAAATAAAATAAAAAAAAGATCCACTGCAGACTTAGGACCCTGGAGTTATTTGAGTAGATTTGTGTTGTTTTGAAGACCCCAGGTTTGTGATAATTTATTACAGCAGAAGATCCTTTATCTAATGAAAGATGAGATTTGCCAAGGAAGTTTAAATCCATATCACAGAGAAAGAGACAGAAAATCAAACACCACACCCATACTGCAGAGGAACTTTTTCCTGGGCCATTGTCTGTTCTTTGGGGACATTCTTTTCTTATCTTTTTTCTTTTTTTTTTTTTGATAAACTTTTTTTTAAAGTGTAGAATTTTTTTTTTAAAAAAAGATTTATTTATTTATTTGAAAGGCCGAGTTACAGAGAGCCAGAGGCAGAGGCAGAGGTAGAGAGAAAGGTCTTCCATCCATTGGTTCACTTCCCAAATGGCCGCAACTGCAGGAGCTGGGCTGATCTGAAGCCAGGAGCCAGGAACTTATTCCAGACCTCCCACATGGGTGCAGGGACCCAAGCACTTGGGCCATCTTCCACTGTTTTCCCAGACCATAGCAGAGAGCCCTATCAAAAGTGGAACAGCCAGGATTAGAACCAGCGCCAATATGGGGTGCCAGCACTGCAGGCAGCGGCTTTACCTGCTATGCCACAGTGCCAGCCCCTGGGGCTGTTCTTAATCTCTATTTTTTTTTTAAGTTAAAAATTCCTTAATTTTTTTTTCCTGGTACCACTACCACAATTTACAGGGCAATATACCTGATGTAATAAAAAGAAAAAGAAAAGACAAAGCTACAACAGATTAAAGCCCTCAGGAATGTACATCTAATTGACACTACATTGCATTAATCATTAGCTGCACTTTTTGCAAAGTGTGGCTATGACAGTCCTGAACAAGAAGCGTTTCCTGTTTAAGCTGCAGTAACTTTCTGACTATGGATCATCGTTCCTTCTGTGGCAGATTTTTACAGTTCCTCTAATGCATTTGGGACGACTGTCTCAAAGTGACCTGCAGCTTTCCTGACAACTCCTCGCTTGCTCTCCTGCTAAGAACTGTAGCCCTTTTCTGTTTTGTTTTTTTTTTTTAGAACCTTCTGCTACCATATCCACCACTTCCACCACCAGATCCATAACCACCACCATAGGGACTGCCCGAGCTTCTTCCACCAAAACTGCCCCCTTTCATGGGCCCGTAATTTGATTGCTGTTGTCCACTATAATTACCAAAATCACTGTAGTTTCCACCACCACCATAGTTACCTCCAAAATTTCCTCCTTCATTGTAACCATCACATCTTCCTCCTCTACCATATCTACCACCTTGGTTTCCATATCTTGGTCCACCACCACCATAGCCTCCTCTGCTGCTATAACCAGGACCACCACCATCACCTCCAAAACCATTGTAACCACCATCACCCCCTCCATAACTTCCTCTGCTGCCACCACCTCCACCACCATTGCCTCCTCTTCCAGCAAAGTTTCCACCACAGCCAAAATTACCTCCACCACCTCCAAAGGTCCCTCCACAACCCAGAAAGTTGCCAGATCCCCCTCCACGGCCTCTTGGTGACCCAGCAGCAGACGGCATCTCTTGTTTAGAAAGGGCCTTTTTCACTTCACAACTATGCCCATTAATAGTGTGGTATTTCTGAACAACGATTTTATCAATGCTATCATGATCGTCCAAAGTTACAAAAGCAAATCCTCTTTTTTTTCGCACTCTGCCTGTCTTCCATAACTTCTATGGTTTCAACCTTGCCATACTTCTCAAAGTAGTCTCTCAAATTATATTCCTCTGTATCTTCTTTAATACCACCAATAAAAATCTTCTTCACTGTTAGATGGGCACCAGGCTTTACCGAATCCTCTCTAGAAACAGCTCTCTTTGGTTCCACAACATGCCCATCAGCCTTGTGTGGTGGAGCACACATTGCTGCATCCACTTCTTCAACACAAGAGTAAGTCACAAAATCAGAGTCCCTGGAACGTTTCGTTTGGGGGTCTCTCATTACCACACAATCTGTGAGTGTGCCCCATTTCTCAAAATGTTCTCTCAAACTATCCATCTGTAGTTTCAAAGCTCAGACCACCAATAAACAGTTTCCTCAACTGCTCTGGTTCCTTTGGCTCATGGCCCTCCTCCCCCCGGTGGCGGCGGCGGCGGCGGCCGGAGTCGGGCTGGGGCGACCGGGCGGTGGTTTTACCAGACCTATTCTTAATCTCTTAAAAATCATTTACTATCCCTTTAAATTGCATCCACCCGCACGACCCCACACCCCACAACGAAGGATATGTAAGTTTCCAAGTCTCCTTAGGCTATTGCGCACTCACGTCTCTGTGATGCCCCTGTGCTCATGAATAAACTTGTACGCATTTTCTCTCGTTAATCTAATTGCCACTTTATTTCAGCAGACTTAAAAGACTCGGAACATTTAGAGCGGAGAGAGAAAACCCCGGGCTCCCACAGCAGCTATAAAAAACAGAATCGTTAGTGTTCAGTCACGTAATTGGGTCATTTGGACACAAGGTGGCAGTAGACTACCAGATTTATCGAAGGAGCACTGTAAAAAAGTCAGTGATAGCCTTTTAATTAAAAAAATGTTTTTTTTATCATCTCATCACATGTACATCTAGCTCTTCTTCAGTATTGTTGGTCAGTCACTTAGATTAGCCTTGATGAAATTTTAGGTTGTTTTCTAACAGTTTTTTTAGAAGAATGAACTCTGAGTGACTAGAAGCCACTAGAATGTGTCACAAGGGTAAGACCTTTAATTGTTCCCAGTTCCTTGGCACTGATGGCAGCCTGCAGCAGGCACCCAATAAATAATGGTGGAGCAAAAGATCATCTTGCATCCAATTTGCATATATAAATTGTTTGCAAGTCTTTTCTCACATTAATTCCGATAATCTGAAACTTGAAGAAAATCCTTTTATCCAAGAATTTTAAATTTAGCACTGTTTATAGAACACTCATTTATTCAAATGTGCTTACAGTGCCTTATTCTTTGTGCTAGAAACAAAACAGCCATTCTTTGTTGTATGGAGCCAGCTCTGCCTTACACCCAGGAGTGTCCAGTTCTAACCCAACACTCCCAGGCTTCCGCTTCTCCCAGCGGTGTGGATGACTGGCAGGGCTTGTGTGGTCATGGCGACAGTGTACCAGAAGTCAAATACCTCATGATGCAGGGGGGTGCCCTTGCTCTTGAGTGCTCTGTGCTGGCTGCTCCCTCAGCCAGAAGGCATTAGGAAAATGTGCTCTTCAGGAGGTTCTTAAAGGTTGTAGGGGAAGAAAAATAATTTGCTCTCTGCCCTCCATAGTTCTTAACCCAAACTCTTTATGACAAAAGAGGTTAACAAGAGAAAAACAAGTTCACTAACAGGTATGCCTCACATACACGTGAAAAAAAAGCTAGAGAAATTAGTAAGCCTCTGCAGTAGTTCTCAAAACATCTTGTTAAACTTCAGGCTTAAACACTCTCAGTCTGAAGTAGAGACGAGGGGTGTGTAATGATGATGAGATGCTCAGCAAAAGCACCACACAAGGAAGACAAGGTTTGTTATGCAGACTGAAGTCTGGGCTTTCAGTGGGTAAGAGTTTCTGGAGATTTCATTAGCCTTTTCTTCCTGGTACAGTGGAGACGCAGATTTCTCTTAGCAAAGGGTAACTCCTCAGAGTCACACCTGTGTCTGCAGTGTCTCGAAACAATCAATTTGTAGAATAGGGCATTTAGCCTGGTGGTTGAAGATACCCTCATCCCACATCAGAAAAACTGAGTTCAGGTCCCACCTCTGGCTCCTGACTCCAGCTCCTGCCAATGCAGACCACGGGAAGCAGCCGTGATGGCTCAGGTCACCAACCTGGGACACATGACTTGAGCTCCCAGCTTCTGGCTGCAGCCATTGTGGGCACTTGGGGGATAAACCAGTGTAGACTAAAGTCTACCAATACGCCATTTTAAGAATTAAAAGATCTGAATGACTTAGTCTGCCCCAGGGCCCCCCACCCATTTTTTTGTTTGATGATGTTATGTGCATTTCTTCAAAGCCTGGGCACTAAGGCAATGGTTGTCAAGGACCAGAATGACCTGGTCACAAGATAAGGACCCAGCTAGTGACGGAACATCTGGGAGATCTCACCCCACAGCTACCTCTTACATTATTGTAGTCATGTAGTTAATGTTTTGTTTCCCTCTATGAAGCCCTGTCCTGCTTCCTTTTGGTGGAGAGGTTCAATGTTAAGATGCTAGCTTGCCACCTCCCTAGTTGCTATCATTCTAACCAAACTTTATTTTCCCCAGATCCTCATGCTTTGAGTCATTGGCTCTCCTTGCAATGAGTACTTGATTTCAGATCTGGTAACACATAGACAGGAGCCTTCTGTCTGCCTATCTGTCTTCTCTCTGTGTCTCAATAATAAATTTTTAAAATAAAAAAAATCAATTTGCCAAAAGAAGTGCATTCTGCAGTAGCTTATCCTTGTGCGGTCATTTGGGAGTGGTGTGAACTGAGACTGTGTCCTCAGACCCCTTGTAAGTTCTGATTCCTTTATAGTATTTGGTTCTCTCCTCGTTTGTGTTGTTTCATAATTAGTTGTGTAAAGCGGTGCCAGGTTGTAATTTCCCTGTAGAGAAAGTTGTAGAAACGGTTCCTTCCTTTTGTAGTCTCAGCACCCATCTATTCTTGGGAACAAAGTAAATGCTTCCAAAAGAAGGAAGGAAAGACAGTAGGAAAAAAAAGGAAGGAAGGATAGAAGGAAAAATATCTCAAAATATGGCGATCTGGTTTACTGATTGCTTCAAACTAAGAGTTTAAAGGTTGCAAATGCAGGTAAGAGCTTCCTCTGAAGTTCCCTTAGCTGACTAAGAGTCAAAGACTCTATTAGAGTCAAAGACTTCCAGCCAGAGGGACATGGAGGGGGCTCCGAGGAAGGCAAAACCCCAGGGAATCGGGGAATATCTTTTCAGTCCTCTCTCCATTATCTCATCAAACTGGGGAGATTAACTCATAAGAAAGGAGGCTAGAGTGTCCACCTATCTACTCTGAATGCAAGGCCTATATACAATACACGACCTATACACAATCCTTCTTTGAGGACTGCTGATGTGAACATAGAAGTATTAATTTTTTTAAAAGATTTATTTATTTGGAAGTCAGAGTTACAGAGAGAGAGGGGGAGAGAGAGAATGAGAGAGAGAGAGAAAGAGATCAAACTTCCATCTGTTGGTTCACTCCCCAGTGGCTGAATGGCCAGACCAAAGCCAGGAGCCAGGAGCTTTCTTCTAGGCCTCCTGTGCTGGTGGCAGAGTTGGGCCATCTTCTGCTGCTTTTTTCAGGCACATTAGCAGGGAGCTGGCTTGGAAGTGGAGCAGCTGGGACTTGAGCCAGCGCCCATATGGGATGCTAGTGCTGTAGGTGATGGCTTACTTACCTCACCACAGCACGGCCCTTTCCCGTCTCCCCCCACATCACCCCGTGGTATTCACTTTTTACTCCAGGCTGGTGTCATGTGCAAGCGCTGATGCATGTAAGGTGCACAAAGTGATAAAAATCTATTCAAAAGGTGAGAAAGGGAACACACACATAGACCCGTCATGAGTTGGTGGTAGGCCAGAAGATAAGGGAAAGGAGAAGGGATGGGGAGGGGAGCTGGGAGGACCCCTGGCAGAATCTCCTGCTCAGTCTGCTGCAGAAGAGAACCCCTCCCCTGAGATTGCCCCCCCCACCTTGAGGCAGGAGGTGGTGCCTCTCCAGGGGTGAAGCCACCTTGGAAATCTGTAGCAATCCCACAATTCTCACATGGAGCTCAATATCCCCTTAGGACTCTGATGAAACAAATGTATCCCAGGAAAGGGGGGTGCTTTGATTGACAAGTAGGAGGATAGGATTATGTGGGGCAGGGGGTGGCTTGCAGGTACTTCTAGCTCAGCAGACCTTTATTGTTGCTTGCCCAATCCACATCACTGCTGACTTTTTTTTTTTTTTTTTTTTTTTGCATAGTAAGGCAGCATTTGTTTGCCACACATTTCCTTTTTTTTTTTTTTTTTAAATTTACTTATTTACTTGAAAGAGTTACACAGAGAGAGAAGGAGAGGCAGAGACAGAGAGGGAGAGAGAGAGAGGTCTTCCATCTGCTGGTTCACTCCCCAGGTGGCCACAACAGCCAGAGCTGAGCCGATCCAAAGCCAGGAGCCAGGAGCTTCTTCCGGGTCCCCCGTGTGGGTGCAGGGGCTTTCCCAGGCCATGGCAGAGAGCTGGATTGGAAGTGGAGCAGCTGGGTCTTGAACCGGTGCCCATATGGGATGCCGGCACCACAGGCAGTGACTTTACCCACTATGCCACAGCGCCCGCTTGCCACACATTTCCTTTCCTTACCCTCCCATGGCCTGTGCTTCCCTCCTCAGGCCCCTATTCGTTCCTGTCAGCACCTCCCCCCAGAAACTCGGAGCCCCTATTCTTCCTGTAGCTCAGAATGCTACTTAAGCTTCAACCACCTGGACCTTATTGGATTCTTATACTTTGTGTGCGGCTCCCTGCACGTGCACCCAGATAAATGTGTATGCTTTTCTCCTGTCAGTGTGTCTACGGACTATTTCTTTCAGCAGATCAGTTACCAAACTTCAGATTGCCCATGGGAAGTTCTTTTCACCTCTGCAGAAGGAAGATAGAAGGGGGAAAAAGAAAGCCATCCCATCATTAGAATCAGACTGCAGATAAGTAAAGAAACGGTTGTAGATTGATTAATATATAACAGAGGCATCTACCTATGTGTTTAGCCCAGAAAAAAGAAGTAAGCAGGATTCTACTAGTCATCTGGGTATAATTTCCACTTGCGAACTCTTGTGATAACAAATATAATGAGACCCAAAATCAACGCTGTCTTCTCTCTTTTAAAAAGATAAAGAAAGAATTTGAATACAAATTACAATGTTTTTCTTCAAAGGAGAGTGATTAGCCACTCTTTAATTTGATAAAGTCCTTTATGCTTCAAATACAGATTCATGCTTTAAATATTAATAAAACTCAGAAAGCAGGAATCAAATCTTCAACCTTTCATGCATTAATTATTAAAATTTTAAAACTTCAAAATCAAAGTACAAAATGGCCTTCCCAAGTCATCCCATTTTTTGGTATTAATTTATATGGTTAAATATAATTTTGTATTTGTTTAATTGAATATTAATACTATAGTTCAAAATTTGCTATTTCTTGGTCTATATAACTCTACCTATACATTTCTGCATTCAATAAATGACTATGATTTTATCAACTTTTATTTTTATCAACGTGCTATATTTGACAAGTATAAAAGACCAAATATTCCTAACTTTCAGCTTGAAAACTAATCCTGGCACTGTGACACCGTAGGTTAATCCTCTACCTGCAGTGCCAGCATGCCATAGGGCACCGATTCTAGTCCCGGCTGCTCCTCTTCCAATCCGGCTCTCTGCTATGGCCTGGGAAGGCAGTGGAAGATAGCCCAAGCACTTGGACCCCTGCACCCACATGGGAGACCCAGAAGAAGCTCCTGGCTCCTGGCTTTAGATTATCCTGGCTCCGACCATTGCGGCCATTTGGGGAGTGAATCAGTAGATGGGAGACCTTTCTCTCTCTCTCTCTCTCTCTCTCTCTTTCTCTCTCTCGCTGTCTGTGACTCTTATCTCTCAAATAAATAAGTCAAAATCTTAAAAAAAAAAAACCTAGCCCCTTCTCATCACCCTCCCACCCCCACTATTCACCAAGTAACCAATTTCAGTGTTGTTTTGTTGTTGTTGTTGCTGTTTTCACTGATTTTATTTTCTTTTTTCTAGCTAATACACACACACTTCTATCTCTTGTTTTATCTCAACAGACTTACCTATTGATTTTTAGGTATGGGTAATAAGGATTTTAGTTCCATTTACAACTTTCCTTTCCCTTTCAATCATCCTAAATGGAATGATATCTCAAATGTCTCTTAAAATTATATTTAGTGCTTTCATAATTTTGACTATGTATATCTAGTGTGTAGTTTACTTTTGAGCTAAGTACCATGATTATATGTCCTTTCTTACATAATTTGTTTTTTTCTTGAGTTAATAATTGCCTAAATTTAAAATAAGTTTTTAACTTTCTTTGAACATCTAAGTAAATATTTCCCTACCTTCAACACCCCTGTAAAAGGCCTCTCAAATATTATGGGAAAGATGTTAGATAATTGAAGAATCACCTTCTTCCCTATTCATCCCAGACTTTCAGTGCCTCTAGCATCCCATTCCATTCTGGATGGGTCCACGGTGGGTCTGTTGCTCAGCTGTACTAGAGCTCTCATTTGCCATCATGATGGAAATTCTATGTCTCTGTTTCCTTAGTCTGACACATACAAAAATCCTAGTATCCCCCAGGCTGAGTCCCTTCATGTACATGTGTGCGTGTTTGTACTTACAGACATGTATACACTTGGGAACATCCTCAGATACCTTCCCAAGAAAGATACTTAGGAAATATACTTTTGAAGACTTGGCCTATCTAGAAATGTCTCTTTTTTATCTTAAACTTGATTGGTGGTTTGGAATACAGAATTCTTACTTAAAGAATTATTTTCCCATGGAAATTTGATGGTGTAGCTCCCTGGGCTTCTCCTTTCTGTTTGTAAAGATGCCATTCTCACTCATAATATTCTGTCCTTTAGTCACCTCCTTCTTCTACCACACCCTCAGGAGCTTTTAAAGTCTTCTCTTTATCCCTGGTATCTAAAATTTCATGATACTAACTCTTTTGTTATTGCTAGATTTTATTTGTTGGGATTTTTGTTTAATTTTTTTTTTTACTCACATTTTTCTGTAGTTTTTTCATGGTATTTTTAAAAAGGATTGATTGATTGAGTGATCGATTGATTTGAGAGCAAAGTGACAGAGAGAAACAGGGAGAGACAAAGACAGAAGAGATTGTCCATCCACTGGTTTACTCCGTGAATGGTTCCATTAGACAGGTCTGGGCCAGGGAAAGCCAGGGTGTCTCCCAAGTGAATCAAAGGGGCCCAGATACTTGGCCCATCATATGCTGTTTTTCCAGGCATGATAGGTGGGAGCTGGATCAGAAGCAAAGCAGCCAGAACTGGCACTCAGATGTGGGATGCTGGCATCACAGGTAACGGCTTAACCCGCTTGCGTACAATGCTGGTCCTCTAAAAAGCCTTTTTGAGAAAAGGTTCATTTTCTTCAGTTCTAGAAAATTCTAATATTTTAGTAACACTTTTTTCTACCTCTCAATTCTTTGTTTCTGGAGCTTCTGTTAATCAACTGTTAGATTCCTGGGTTGGTCGTGTGGTTTCTTCTATGTTCTCTCTTTTGGTCCAGTTATTCACTGTTTTCTTCCATGTTTTAGATTTCCTAACTAGATGCTCCACTTTTCTATTGTGATTTTCATTTCTGCAATCTAATTTTTATTTTCCCAACGTTTTTGTTGTTATCTGAATAATCTTTTTTTAAAAAAAGATTTACTTATTTGCTTATCTGAAAAGCAGAGTGACAGAGAAAGGATAGACAGAGCAACAGAACCTCCAGGGCTGGACCAGGCCAAAGCCGGGAGCCTGGAACTCCACATGGGACTCTCACGTGTTGACAGGGCCCTAGTACTTGGGCATCTTCTGCTGCTTCCTGAGTGTGTAAGCGCAGGATGCCCAATGGGAAGCAGAGTATTGGGACTGGAACTGATGCTCTGATATCATCTGATATCAGCTACTTTTTTTTTTTTTACAGGCAGAGTGGATAGTGAGAGAGAGAGAGAGACAGAGAGAAAGGTCTTCCTTTGCCGTTGGTTCACCCTCCAATGGCCAACACAGCTGGTGCGCTGCGGCCGGCTCACCACGTTGATCTGCAGGCAGGAGCCAGGTGCTTCTCCTGGTCTCCCATGGGGTGCAGGGCCCAAGCACTTGGGTCATCCTCCACTGCCTTCCTGGGCCACAGCAGAGAGCTGGCCTGGAAGAGGGGCAACCGGGACAGAATCTGGCGCCCCCAACCGGGACTAGAACCCGGTGTGCCAGCTCCGCTAGGTGGAGGATTAGCCTAGTGAGCCGCGGCGCCGACCTGATATCAGCTACTTTTGCCTACTGGCGTCTTAGTCCTCTGTACCACAGCACTGGCCCCTGATTAATCTTTTTAAAATTGCCATCTTGTTCCTCTTTTATAAATGTCATATATCTTCTCTTAATTCTCTGAGGATAGATTATCTTTTTTTCATCTTTCTATATAATTTACATTTTCTCTGAGCTTTTTTAGACCAGTTTATTGGAACATAATTTATATCATAACATTCATCCATTAAAATATTTTAGTATATTTATTGGGTTGTACAACTCTTACCACAGTTTTAGAGCATTTCTACCACTTCAAAAAGATTCCTTGTGTCCATTTGTAGTTCATCCTCATTCCCAAACACAGCCCGGTCTGTCAATCATCTGCCCTCTATTGCTATACATTTGCCTCGGGGCCAGTGCTATGGCATGGTAGGTTAAGTAGCCACTTGCACACCAGCATTCCATACCAGAGCACCAGTTCCAGTCCTAGCTTCTCTGCTTCTAATTTAGCTTCCTGCTAATGCTCCTGGGAAGGCAGCAGAAGATGGATCAATTACTTAGGCCCCCGCTACCTTATGGGGGTACCCAGATGGAGTTCCTGGCTCTGGGTTTTGGCCTGACCCATACCTGGCTGATGCAGCCACTGGAGGAGTAAACTGGCAGATGAGAAATTTTTTTTCTCTTTCTCACTCTTGCTCTCACTCTCCGCCCCCCCCCACTCTAATGCTCTTCCTTAAAAAATAAACAAATAAATAAATCTATGCATTTGTCTTTTCTAGATTTTATAATAATGGAATCATATCATATGGAACCTTCTGAGTCTGATTTCTTTCACTTTATGTACTGTTCTCAAAGGTCGTCTTGATGTAGTATTTATTGGTTGTTTATTCAACAGTAGTTGTTGTTGAGAGAGTGTTCCATTGTGTGCCTACATCATTTTGTTGTGTCATTTACCAGTTGACTTGTTTCTTCTTTGTGTCAATTATAAACATCTTTTTATAATTTTATTATTTCATTTAAAACTCCATCTTTCACATGAGAGCGCCAAGATCACCAAATATGTGACACTCAGCCGGTCTGCTCACATTTAGAGGTCCAAAAAGCTCTTTGGGAGTTGTATGTGTGCCTGTGTGAAGCAAAGAAATAGCAAAGTGGAGGATTCATTGTAATTCTTTGGGTGAATCCCAAAATTTTTCATCATTTTCTCTTGGGCTACTCTCACTTTCGGGTCTTGACTGGAGGGTGTAATCCTAACTTCCAGTGCTCTAGGATCCAAGAGGAAGCACAAAGCTGAGACATCATAAATTTTGGTTCATGAACTTTTACTTACTCCCTCTGTTTTCACCAGGAGATCCTTACTTCCTTCAATTGTGCCTAGTGGCCCAAGTCCTGAGACCTGCTGTTTTATTGTCATCTTCTGGGAACTCAACACAGAGCAGAGGAGAAGACACAGAGAGATGCTTCTGTTTACATACATTTCTCAAGGAGTCCTTTGCTTTTCACCCACACCGTTATCTGCTCCCCAACTCCGTTCCCAAAGAGATCTGGTGCCAATTTCTGAGCCTGTAGGCGGTCTGCAGTGTAAAGTAGGTTACCTCGCTGCTGTGCCCACTGCCAATGTAAGATTAGCTCTGTTGGCTGCACTAATCCATTATCACTTTCCCATCTACTCTGCAATGTCCAAAATGTTACTTCTGTTGTCTTCTGTTCTCATCATGAGCTCATGCTTTCATAAAAATCCTTTCACTCTTTTTCATAACATTTTTGGAGGGACTATTTGTTCAACTAAACATAACCATTTTTTAAAGAAAATCTGAGTTTAATACTTAAATAAAAAATAAGCCTTTCAATTTCAAATAATTTATGTTAAATAACTCTTTCAAGGAAGGAAGTTCAGTAACTCTGCAGTCCTGAAATGTGTGCTGCCTGTAGTGATTCCTTACAATGGAGCGGAATGGAGAAACGTGGGGCAGGGTTGTGGTGGGGACAGGATAGTGTTACAGTGGAGAAGCCTGAGAGTCACTCTCTCAGCCAGGTGCTCAAGGTTAGCACCAACATGACTTTTTTTTTTTTTTTTTTTTTTTTTTTACAGGCAGAGTGGACAGTGAGGGAGAGACAGACAGAGAGAAAGGTCTTCCTTTGCTGTTGGTTCACCCTCCAATGGCTGCCGTGGCCAGCGTGCTGCGGCCGGCGCACCGCGCTGATCCGAAGCCAGGAGCCAGGTGCTTCCCCTAGTTTCCCATGCAGGTGCAGGGTCCAAGGACTTGGGCCATCCTCCACTGCACTCCCAGGCCACAGCAGAGAGATGGCCTGGAAGAGGGGCAACCGGGACAGAATCCAGCGCCCCGACCGGGACTAGAACCCGGTGTGCCAGTGCCGCTAGGCGGAGGATTAGCCTATTGAGCCGTGGCGCCGGCCGACCAACATGACTTAAGATGGTATGATGCACTCTTTTTTTTTTTTTAAAGATTTATTTATTTATTTATTTATTTTATATATATTTTTTTGAGAGGCAGAGTTACTGAGAGAGAGAGGGAGAGACAGAGAGCAGTCTTACATTCACTGATTCACTCCCCAAATGGCTGCAACAGCAGGAGCTGAGCCAATATGAAGATAGGAGCCAAGAGCTTCTTGCCGGTCTCCCACACATGTGGAAGAGCCCAAGCACTTAGGCCATCTTCCGCTGCTGCTTTCCTAGGCCATTAGCAGGGAGCTGGATCAGAAGTGGAGCAGCCTGGACTGGAACCATCACCCATATGGGATACTGACGCTGCAGGCAGAGGCTTAATCTACTATGACACAGTGCCGGCCCCACATATTATATACTCTTGTTATGATATGAGGAGAGTGGCACTTTGTCCCCATGGTCTCCTACCCCAAAACTCATCTCTCCTGCATCAGATAAATCTCAAAATAGGAACAATCTACAAAGTACCTGACCAATACTACGCCACACTGTTAAGGTCAACAAAACCAAAGAAGTCCAGGAAACTGTCATAGCCAGAAGGAATCTACGGAGATGTGACAAATAAATGCAATGTGGTAACCTGAAGGGATCTTAGAAAAACAACATTAGGCAGGGTAAGACATGGGAATAGTGAGTGGACTGACATGAGTAATAGTGTCTCAGTAACTGTGGGTTAATAGTGACAGATGCAACAAACAAATGGAGAAATTGGATGCGAGTGTAATTATTACTCTCTCCAGCCTTTGTAACATATATATAAAATTATTCTTTTTAAAAGTTTATTTAAAAAGAAAAAAAGTCTCTAATTTATCCTTTGGCTATTTATTGTTATTTTTATGTAAACAGAAACATGCCAGAAATGATCATTTTACCATTTGGCTCATTTATTCCCACAGAATAAAGCTATCAGCAATCTGCTCTAATCCCTGTATTGGAAAAGTTTATTCCCTTCTCTTTTACAAATATTTATTTAGCAAGCACCATGTTCCAGGAAATATATTTGGTGCTGGGGCTAGAGAGATTAATACAATCTGATTCCTATCCCACTGGAAGTTCCATTCTGAGAACACAGACTGACATAGAACGCGCTCTGTATCCCACTTCTCTATTCATATTAAGACTACAAAGAAAATTGTCACTGAGACTCTCCTCTGGATTTTAAAAACTCTTGTTTAGGTGAGACATGGCACCTTTAAACCTGCATTATCAATTAAGAAACACACAAGAATGATTAGCTACAAACCTGAAAGACAAGGGATATTCCAGAACTCCCTGCTTTTGGCATGAGGGCACATCCTCCCACTAACATTAAGCAGCATCTCATCAAGAAGGTACAAGAAGCAGTTCTTGACAAGTGGACAAATGACCCTCACCACATGGACAAGCGCTTGCTGGCCCTCATCTGCCTAGCCTATGCCACAGATGTCCTGGAGAATGCATTTGCTCCTCTTCTGGACAAGCAGGATGATTTAGCCTCCAAGCATGGAGAAGCTTCTCCGTTTAGACCCCTTCTGTGATGATTCAAGGCCAACGTCAGTAAGAGTCTGTGGGCAACAGGATCAGCATTCACCACGGAACTGCTCACTGTGATGCACGATGCATTCCCTTTCTCTCCTGCAAGTCAGTTGCTTCTATTCCAATAACTTCCGTTTTTCTGCAACTTACACTTTCACACGTGATAATAGACGTACTCCTCCCTCTCTCCCCCCATCCCCTCCTCTGTGTGTGTGTGTGGCTATTCTCACTGTAAGGTTTTGAATTTCTGTTATATTTACTTTCAAACCACCTCCAGATTTCATATATGCATGATTTGTATCTCCTCAATTTAAAAATTTTCTCTAAGTGGGGCTTGTGGGGAGCAACTCAGACTAGACTAAGTTACTGGAATTAAGACTTATTCTATGCATCTGCTCTCCCACAATATGGCGCTGGGAGAGGAGTAAACAGCTTCTACACAGCTGCCTCCAGTTCAATCAATAAGCAGCAGGACCTGCTCCTGATTGGAGGAGAGCAGCGTACTCAGCGTGTGGGTAGCAGAGCATGGATTGGTGGAGAGGACTATAAAGGAGGAGAGAGACAACATGCACCAGGAACATCTAAGAGGAACACCTGAGCAGCCCCCAAGAGAGCCGGCCGGCGGTGGGCCGCTCCCCCACAGAAGTGGGGAAAGTGGCAGGGGGAACCGCCCTTCCACGGAGGTGGAAGGGACGGTAGCCAATTGGGAAGAACCAGCAGCAAACCCGGGAAGGGCCGAGCAGACAAAAGAACAGCGCAGGGTCCTGTGTCGTTCCTCCGCGAAGACGGGGAGCGACAGGGCTGATGTTGCAGCATAGTGGGTAAAGCCTCTGCCTGCAGTGCCAGCATCTTATATGGGTACCGGTTCATGTTCTGGCTGCTCCACTTCCAATGCATCTCATGCTAGTATGCCTGAAAAGGCAGCAGAAGATGGCCCACGTACTTGGGCCCCTGCACCCATGTAGGAGATCCAGAAGAAGCTTCTGGCTTCAGATTGGGCCAGCTCTGACCGTTGTGACCATTTAGGGAGTGAAACAGCGGATGGAGGTTGCATCTATTTGTCTCTCCCTTTCTCTCTCTCTGTCGCTGTGCCTTTCAAAAAAATATTTTTAAAGATTTTCCTTAAGTATAAGTTCTATATTCTTCAAAAATTGAGATAGAAATTACACAAGGACTTTAACCCACTAATAGTATATATCTCTATAATAATATTTTATATCAGAGCTCAATTGAAATATATACCTTAAATTATTTTTACTTTCTTCTTTAAGATTTATTTATAAATTTGAAAGGCACAGTGGTAGAGAAGGGGAGGAACAGATCTTCATTCCACTAGTTTACTCACCAAATGGCCACAACAGCTGAAGCCAGGAGCCAGGAACTCCATCTGGGTCTCCCACATGAGTAGCAGGGGTCCTTGTACTTGGGTTGACTTCTGCTGCCTTCCTAGACGCGTTAGCAGGAAGCCGCATTGGAAGCGGAGCAGCCAGGACTCAAACTAGCACTCAGGTGTAGGATGCTGTTGTCGCAAGCAGCAACTTAGCCTTCTGCACTACAACATCAGTCCCACTTTCTTCATTCTTATGTTTGCGTGTGTGTGTATGTATGTGTGTTTCCAGTGTTTTTATTAAACTACATACAGCATAAGCAATAAAAATCTCTGCTTACACAGCTGTTTCCATCTAAAATAACTTGGTATCAGTTTCCCAGGTCTGTAGATAGGTTGTCATAGAGGACAGCTCTAGTGGCACTATAGACCTTAGTATTAGGCACAGCTCCAGAAACAAGCTGAGCCCTTCAGACTCTTTAGCATCAGACATGGCCCTAAAACTCTAGGGCAAGCTGCAGAACAAAAGCTCCTGGATTCATGTGAAAGGTGTCCAGTCCAGGTCCTGAAGCCTCACAGGAAAGATAAGTGGGAGCTGCAGCTAAGTGGCCAACCCCAGTTACCAGAGTCTCCCAGGTTGATCTCACATGCAGTCGGAGATCCCTTGATTAGTATGTTTTAACTATTAAATCACAAATGGTTAAGTCATTATGTTAATTTAAATAATTAACTATTATTTTAAAGCATTAATAATATCATTAGAGGTAAACAGTTCCATAAAAGCCATTTGGGTTGTGATAGTTGATACTGTGTATAGTGTGAGCTGCATATGAGTAATTCTTGGCCCTGCACACCACCCAGGAAGTACAGAGGTATGAGGGCAGCTTAAATGGAAAAATTCCAATTCTGTATTTCTTCTCTGCAGTTCTCAGGCTATTGCCTTTGGATTCAGATATTCCCTAATGGTTGACAAGAGGAGAGCAGCTCCAAGGATCCAGTAGTCACATGGTGATCTCTAGATTGGAAGAGGTGAGAAGCAATGTCTTGGGGATCCCAGATGATAGGATTTTTGCCATCTTAGTCACCATCTTACCCTCTAGGTAACTAACAATATCCCAAGCTGTGCGGGAAAAACAAAGTCATTAAGATAATCCACCACTCTTATCTGATGCCTGAAATGTCAAAAAAAAATTTTTTCCCAAGAAAGTCCAGGTGTACTCTGGTTAGCAACAGGCCACCTTTGTCTACAAAGATGTCTCATGGCTCAGGGATTCACTGTTTTGTGGCTACTCAAGACCACGCTCTATCCACAAGTCCCTAATACATCGTACTGTATAATTCTGGATTTATCCACCTCTTTCTTGAATCTCATAGTCCTTTCCATGTTTGGCAGTCAGTTCTTGTATAATGAGTTTTCCTAAAGCAGTGTCTTTTCCTCCTATATATTTTAAAATGTGATAAAGCCTTTTTCTGACTGCAGCAGGTATATTCTCAAGTCTCATTGGCTGATTGTCATCAGATAACCATTTCTAAACCAACTACTGATCAATTCACACTTTGTGGGTTATCAAGAGAGGGGCTCTGTGTTCTCTAAAGCATGTGGTAATTGGTGTAGGGAAAACAAATGGAGTGTTCTGTTAGTAACAAAGAAGAAAAAGTTTCTGAGTATGCAGCCAATGATGTATAACTTTCTGTGGTAGATTAGCTATGGCTATAAATCCCTTGCAACTCTTCCCATTAAAAAGTGAAGTTGAAATCGGAGAAGACCTCCTGAAATGTGGCCCCTTAAAGTTCCCTAGAAATGCTATCTGGGGTGCCACAGGTGCTACCGGAATTTGGGGTGCCTTACGATTTCAGCACGGACTTATTACTAAATCCCCGATATTAATAAGCCCAAGAGGGTTCTTGCCTAATATTTAGAGAAGAATTCTAAATACCGGCACAAATAAATGAGGCAGCATGGTACGTTTTAAGCTTTTATTTAGTGAGAAAGATGCATAAGAGAGTGAGAGTTTTATTTAAGAGAGAGAGGTAAATAGGGGTTCATACCAAGCACCAGGAACCAGCCACATGGATGAGCATCTAGAAGGCCATGCGCCCTGGAGGTGTGGGGCTACAGCAAGCCCCTTCCTAGCAAGAGGCCAGGGAAAAAGAGCAGGCTGGGCCACACCGTGGCCCGGCTTTTAACCCACTTCCAAAGGGGAGTGGTTAATTAACCTGATTGGCTGGTGGGCACGCAGGTGTGGCCAGGTAGGGGCATGAGGCCACACAGGGGCGTGGCGAAGGCGTGGTCTTCCAGTTCACAAATCTGATCAATTTTTACCTGCATGTCTGCCTACTTCAAAGTTGGAACGGGTATTTGGCCTACTGGGTAAGACGATACTTTGGGACATCCAAATCCCATACCAGAGTGTCCGGGTTGGAGTCCCAGCTCCCAAATCCAGCTTCCTGCTAATGCACATGCTAGCACAAAGCAGATAATGGCTCAAGTAGTTGAGTCCCTGTCACTCATATGGGAGACCTGGATTGGGTTCCAAGCCTCTGCATTTAACCTGGGCTCAGCAATTGAATCAGCAGATGGAAGCTCTGTCTCTGATTCTTTTTCTGTGTGTCTGTCTCTTTTTGTCTCTGCCTCTCAGTAAAAATTTTCAAAGATCATAATAAGAGATGGAGATTACTTCCCCAACTCATCACTCTAGGTTGTCTTTGGCTTTTGTGTTACCTAATAAAACACAGCATAAGTGACACTTTTTAAGCTCCAGATCTGGGACACATGAGATGATGTTTTTGTCTTTATTCTCTTGGGACGCTTCTTGAGATCACCATATCATGATGAAGCCCAGAATAAAAGACCATATGAAAAGAGAAACCCACCCATCCCAGCTGTCACAGCTAAGTTCAGCACCAGCCAGTTGACCTTGTCAGCTGCAGATATCCGTGTGAATGAGCCCAAGTGAAAGCAGCGGAGAACTGCTTAGCCAGCCACAGAATTTTGTGAAATAACAAACTGTTGTTGATTTAAGCCACTAAGTTTCTGGGTATTTTATTCTACAAAAAAAGCTTAGCTGAAAGAGAAATTTATACTGAAAGTGGGGTGCTGCTATGAACAACTCAACACTGCTGCATTGGCATTGGACCTGGGGAGCAGACAGACTGAAGAAGAGCAGCAAGGAAACGTATTTTGTGCTAGTGGGAAAAACAATGGACAAAACTGTTGTCTGGAGTGATTAGAGGGTCGAAAATGTAGGTAATCGTGGCAGATTCTTGCTTGATTGGTCTTATAGGAGAAAAATCTTCATACATCACTTTGTGACTGGGACCCCCCCCCCCCCATTCACAGCAAAAGACTAATTAACAAGAGAAAGACTTAGTGCTTTGGTTTGAATGCTTGTCCCCTTTGAAACTCACCTTGAAATTTAATTGCCATTGTTAAAGATATTAAGAGGTGGAACTCATAAGAGGTGATTAGGGCTGTGGGCTCTGCTGTCATGAATGGATTAACGCCCTTGTTGAGGGAGTAAATTCTTTAAAAAGAGTGAGCTGGGCTCTCTTTCTTGCCCTCCCCTGTCCTGCCATCTTAAGTAGTGACTTCCTCTTTGCCAGATGCCAACGCTTTGATCTTGGATTTCCCAGCCTCCGGAACTGTGTAAAAAACACTTCTATTCATTATAAATTACCCAGTCTGTGCTAATCTGTTATAACAGCACAAAATAGACTGACAGATTTATTTAATGGACATTTCATGTGACATGGAAGCCTTCAGAAATGGGATAATCCGTGTCTCTAGAAGGATGGTCATGCAGACATATTAGAAGGGTGTGATCCGATGGTAGTAAACCGGGAAGGGGCAGGGGGACTCAGCAAGGTCTGCTTGTTCAATTCTTCTTGGCATCTCTGTGTCTCATGACCTCCTTTAGGGGAAGGTCAGCTTCACTGTGCTTCAGGGAAGAATGGTGGGAGAAGGTCAGAGAAATTCTCCTGCTTCTGCAGTTTTCTCAAGTCCCAGGGTGCCATGTTTTGAGATACTGTATCCTGAATACCCTCAGCCCACAGTTAGCCCTATCTCCAGGTAGCTACACTTTTGTGTGGTTCCCTCCTGTGCTGACTCTAGCAAACCTAACACAAGCCAGGGCTTGATCAGTATTTTCACGTGGCTTTTTCCTTTGGAATGCTTCTTCTTGGAGTCTAGCCATTATACTTTGAAGAAATGAGAACAGCTATGTGGAGAGGTCTGAATGGAAAAGAATGAGGACCAGTGTTAGTGCTCCACCCCAGCAATGCAGTGAGTCCAAATTGAATCCCCCAGTCACCCCAGCACCACAAGCAACACCACATAAGGCAGAACCATCAGGCCAAGCCATAGCATCATGAGAAACAATGGGTTATTATTGCTGCATTAAGACAGGAAGTTTGGGTATGGTTTTATATAATATTAGACAGTTGAAACAGTACTGGACATTGTGAGTCTGAGTGTTAGGGGCTGAATTGTATCCCCTTCCAAAATTCATATGTGGAAAAGCTAACCACTAATGTGACTGTATTTGGAAATAGAGACTGCAGAGAGGTAAGTAAGGTTAAATGGTGTCATAAAAGTGGAGACTTTATCCAATAGGATTGATATCCTTGCAAGAAGGACATTTTCTCTCTCCCTCTCCCTCTCCCCCTCCTTCCCTCCTCTCTTTCTCTCTCTCTCTCTCTCTCCCTCCCTCCCTCCCTCCCTCCCTCCTCTCTCCCCACGTGTATACACAGAAAAACTATAAGAGGACACAGCGAGAAAGCAGTCATTTACAAGCCAGGAAGAGAGTCCTCACAAGAAACCAACCCTGTTATCACCTTGATCCTGAACTTCTAGACTGAGGAACTGTGAGAAAAGGCATTTCTGTTGTGTAAGTCGCCCAATCTGTGCTATTTTGTTATGGCAAACAGAACAAACTAACATACTGACTCAGGAGATTTCCACACTGAATGCTGAGAAGTGCTCATTGGCTTCATTTTAACTGCATGTGAATAAAATATAGGGAGAGTAGAACTAAATAAGAAGCAGTTTGCAAGCAGAATCTAGGGGGAATATAAAGGCCCCAGGATGTGCTGGGTTGGAAATTTAAACTGTTTCTAAAGATCTTCAAAGTATTAACAGGGACATGAGATCTAGAGAAAATCAAAGGTGTGACTCTAATACACACCCCTCCACTTTGATGTCCTCACAAACACTGAGTGTGGTGCCTACTTTTTATCTCAGCTAGATAAGAGTGCCTGGAAGAATCTTTTTTTTTTTTTTAAGATTTATTTATTTATCTGAAAGGCAGAGATACAGAGAGATAAGGAGATAGAGAGAGAGAAAGATATCTCCCATCTGCTTATTTACTCCCCAAATGGCCACAATGGCCAAGGATGAACCAGGCTGAAGCCAGGAGCCAGGAGCTTCTTCGAGGTCTCCCACGTGTGTTCAGAAACCCAAGCACTTGGGCCATCTTCTGCTGCTTTCCCATACGTATTAGGAGGGAATTGGATCAGAAGTGGAGCAGCTGGAATAGAACCAGTGCCCATAAGGGATATCCGTACTGCAGGTGGAGGCTTAGCCTTCTACACGACAGTGCCAAACCCTCAAAGAATCTTAAGGACACTTTGATCAATTCTTCCCACTTGGCCCAATGCAGCAAGAGGCTTACATTGAAAGCATATAGATGTGTCTTTAGGGACAACCCCTTTCAGATTCATGGGACACTCATACAGTTTTTGAGGGAATTTTGCTCATGAAAATAATGACACCTTGGATGAAGCAGGACAGACATAGTTTAAAAGAAAAAGAGGCAGGGTCAGCACTGTGGCATGGTAGGTTAAGCCTCTGCCTATAGCGCTGGCATCCCATGTGCGTGCTGGTTCCTGTCCTGGCTGCTCCTCTTCTGATCCAGCTCTGCTATGGCCTGGAAAAGCAGTGAAAGGTGGCCCAAGTGCTGGCCTTCTGCACCCACGTGGGAGACCCAGAAGAAGCTCCTGGCTCCTGGCGTTAGATTGGCCCAGCTCCAGCCATTGCAACCACTTGGGGAGTGAACCAGCAAACGGAAGGCCTTTCTCTCTGTCTATCCCTCTCTCTATCAATAACTCTGCCTCTCAAATAAATAAAATCTTAAAAACAAACAAACAAACAAACAGGAAAAGAGCACCTCTGGGGACACAACTTTCTGCAGCTAGAACTGTCTGAGAAGACTACTCAGCTGCAAACACAGACTGCTTATGGGGGAAAACAAATGTTTTGGAAGATGGAGGCAAGATTCCAGAGAATGGAGCCAAGCCATAGATTTGGAAACCACTTCTAGGGAAGAGGCAATGGCCCCAGTCAAGGAATATTCCTCCCAATGTCAGGGGTACTGGCAACATATGCCTGGCTAGATTTCACAACTGTTCAGAGCCATGACTCTTGGGGGATTTCTGTGTGCGTGTGTGTGTGTGTGTGTTTGTTTTTTTTTTGTTTTTTTTTTTTTTTTTTTTTTGCTATTGTTGCCGTTTTTGAACAAAAGTTTGTATTGTGTTATGCTGTGCCTTTCTCATCATTGTATATTAAGAACTGGGGGAAGAGGGACAGTTAATTTTTCTTTCTAGCTTACAAACAACCTGATTAAGGGGAACCACCACAAGGAGTTATAGCTAAGGAGCCTTGCCCAGATCGATGTACATGTGCACTTGGAGCCTAGCACTGTAAATAGATGACAATTTGGAGGGCCTTCTGTGTATTCTGCACGCAAGAGTCAAAGAGTTTAACCCACTGCAAAGTTAAGAGGAACCATTCCCAGAACCACCTTCCTTTCTGACACCAAGTACAAGTTTGGAGGACTTCCCCAAATCACCTTACGATCTTCCATAATTGTTGTACTCGTTTATACTCCCACCAACAGGGCCGGCGCCGTGGCTCACTTGGTTAATCCTCCACCTGCGGCGCCGGCATCCCATATGGGCGCCGGGTTCTAGTCCTGCTTGCTCCTCTTACAGTCCAGCTCTCTGCTGTGGCCCGGGAAGGCAGTGGATGATGGCCCAAGTGCTTGGGCTCCTGCACCCGCATGGGAGACCAGGAGGAAGCACCTGGCTCCTGGCTTCGGATTGGCACAACGTGCTGGCTCCAGCCATAGAGGCCATTTTGGGAGTGAACCAATGGAAGGAAGACCTTTCTCTCTGTCTCTCTCTCTCACTGTCTAACTCTGCCTGTCAAATAAATAAATATATTCTCACCAACAGTACAGTGTATTAGGGTACCTTTTTCTCTACATCCTCACCAGCATTTTTAAGATTTATTAATGTATTATTTGAAAGGCAGAGTAACAGAGTGGGAGGGCAGAGACAGAGAGACAGAGATCTTCCACCCACTGGTTCACTCCCCAGATGGCTGCAATGGCTGGAGCTCAGCCAATCTGAAGCCAGGAGCCAGGAGCTTATTCTAGGTGTGTCATGTGGGTGCAGGGGCTCAAACACTTGGACCATCTTCCACTGCTTTCCCAGGTGCACTAACAGGGAACCGAATCGGAAGTAGAACAGCTGGTACTTGAACTCACCACAGTGCTGGCCCCTCTCTATTTTTTTTTATATTTATTCTATTTATTTGAAAGGTAGAGTGACAGAGAGAGAGGCAGAGACAAAAATCTTCCATCTATTGGTCCACTCCCCAAGCAAGCCTGTCTTCCACTGCCTTCCCAGGCACATTAGCAGGGAACTAGATCAGAAGCAGAGCAGCTGGGACTTAAACCAGCATACCAATATGGGATCTGGCCTCACAGGGGATTGCTTAACCCACTGTGCCCCAACACCAATCCATGCCTCTCTAATTTAGCACAGTCTACCCTCAAACAATATATTACCACATGAAAAGTACAGGTACATGTTAATTCCTCTCTTTTGTCCCTTCTGCTACTGTTGTCATATTTCTATCCCTACCTACATTATGAATTCCACAATATATTATTTTTACGTTACACAGTCAAAAATATTCTACAGAAATCAACAAACCAGGGGTGGGGGAAGTACTTTTATTCTTACCCACTTTAAAAAAATTACCATTATTGCTATTCTTTGTTCCTTTGGGTAGATGTGAATTTCTATCTAGTGTCATTTTTCTTTAGCCTGAATAGCACTTTCTTTAACCTTTCTTGTTATTCAGGTCAGCTGTGAAAAATTCTCTGTTTTTGTTTAACAGAAAAAAATATCCTTATTTTACATTCATTATTGAAGAATATTTTCCTGGAAATAGAATTCTAAGTGGACAGATTTGTTGTTGCTGTTTTTCTTTTAGCACCTTGAAGACCCTGATCCTCCATCTTCCAGATTTTATCATTTCTGATGGAGAAGTCAGGGTCATGTTATGATTACACTCTGTATGTCGTATGTTGTCTTTGTCTACCTCCTTTTAAGATTTCCTTTTACTTTAAGTTTTTAGCCACTGACCTAATTTGACAGTGACATACTCAGTGTTTATGCACATTCTACTTGAGGTTCACTGAAATCTTTGATTTGGATTTATGAGTTGATTTTTTTTAAAGATTTTATTTGAGAGACAGAGTTGAGAGAGAGTGAGTGAGCGAGCTTCTAACCACTGGTTTACTCCCCAAATGGCTGCAGTGGCCAGGGCTGAGTCAGGCTGGAGCTAAGAGCCGTTCACTTTTTTTGGGTCTCCCATGGAATTGAGCCATCCTCCGCTGCTTTACCAAGTACATTAGCAAGGAGCTGGATTGGAAGTGGAGCAGCCAGGACCCAAACCAGTGCCCATACTGGATGCTGATGCGGCAGGTGGTAGCTTAATCCTCTGTGCCACAGCTCCAGCCCTGAGTTGATATTTTTCAACAAATTTCCTCTTCAAATGTTTCCCTCTTTTTAAATTTCTCTTTTTATAAAGTTCTGGTTGTCACATAGGACTCTGAGATTTTTCATTTTTAAATATTTCTTTCTCCCTGTTTTTTAGTTTGGATAATTCTTATTTCCCTATCTTTAAACTCTTTGACCCTTACTTCCACAATATCCAAACTGTTGCTAATCCCATGTAGTAAATTTTTCATTTCAAAACGTCGTCTTCCGTGTTGGAGGTGCTCACATTCCCAGAGATTCTTGTGTACCCATTTATATTTAAAAATAGGACCCAGATAAGCTAAGAGCTCTGTGCTTGTGAACAAGTTGGTCAGCTTTGCTGTGGAATGATCCAGGGGGAGCAATGGCCATTATTTCAGTGAAACTACAGGGGCCAAAACATGGAGGTCTTTCCTCTAGGACCACTCCATGCTCCATTCTTGCCTGGCTGAGACTTGATGCTGGACTTCAGAGAAGGAGAAAGGAAGAGACTTGTGATGGAGATGATAGGAACAACTGCCATCTTGCCTTCTCGATCATGTGAAGGCAAAGAAAAGTGACAAATCCTGAACACAGACCCACACATAGCAATTATATTTTCAGTGCCTCATTATGCCACATGTACAGATAATCCAATTTCACCAGGTATCTGTTTTTCTACTGTTTTGTTTTCAGTTCCACTTCTCATCCTTATCTGTCAGTGCATATCCACTATTTGGCCCCAAAGTTCTCTAGAGTTCTATCAGCCAACTAGTCTTCCTTCTCGCCAAGATTTCCCTCTGGGAACCTTTAAGCTATGCCTCTGAGGTAGGCGGCCAGCTAGTGACTGAGAGCTGTGCAAACCTCACCTCCTTCTGTGCTGACCAAACATGGCTACAGGCCCAGTGCATCCATCCCCATTCATGTGCCTGAAACTCACATCCCAAATGCACCAGATGCTATGACACTTTCCTACACATCACCACACGCACTATAGTCCTGCCTAGACTCCACATCTTCGAATATTCAGTTAAGCCCTGTCCAGGCTACCACCCCTACCCCATAAAAGGAACACCCAAACTTTGCTAATTATAGCTCATTCTCTTTCCTGAGCTTGCCCACATTTGTGTCTTTGTGTGTACTATCACTTTAAATACATCTTATTTTCCTGCATACTTCTATGTAAGTCTCCTCCTTGAATACTTTTCTCCTATGGAGGCAAGAACCTGAAACAAGCCCAGGCAGGGGCCAAGTTCCCCCACAACACCTATACCTGCATATAAACTAGCACTGCTCTGTCCACTTCTCATCCACCAATGGCCTTTCTACCTTATATATCATTATTTGGACTTATATATTTTTCTTTCATTAGCTGTCATTACAGAAGAGTCTCAAGAGAGACAAATAGCAAACAAGTGGATCAACCATTTTGGATGAAAAACTTTTAGGTACCATAAGATCTTTTTGCAGAGTGTCAAAGATATCTTTTTTTTTTTTTTTTAATACTTATTTATTTATTTGAAAGTCAGAGTTACACAGGGAGAGAGAGAGAGATAGAGAGAGAGAGAGGTCTTCCATCCCCTGGTTCACTGCCCAATTGGCCACAACAGCCAGAGCTCTGCCGATCTGAAGCCAGGAGCCAGGAGCTTCTTCAAGGACTTGGGCCATCTTCTACTGCTTTCCCAGGCCACAGCAGAGAGCTGGATCAGAAGTGGAGCAGCTAGGTCTCCAACCGGCGCCCATATGGGATGCCGGTGCTTCAGGCCAGGGTGTTAACCCGCTGCTCCACAGTGCGGGACCCAATGTCTTTTTTTTTTTTTTTTTTTTTTTTTTTGACAGGCAGAGTGGACAGTGAGAGAGAGAGACAGAGAGAAAGGTCTTCCTTTGCCGTTGGTTCACCCTCCAATGGCCGCCGCGGCTGGCACAGTGCGGCCGGCGCACCGCGCCGATCCGATGGCAGGGGCCAGGTACTTCTCCTGGTCTCCCATGGGGTGCAGGGCCCAAGCACTTGGGCCATCCTCCACTGCACTCCCTGAGGCATCTTTTTTGATAAAAGCAAAGTTGTAGAGTAAGTTGGTGACAACTTAATGACAATTGTGAAAAGGGGGGGGGGGGCATTTCCTTTTTCATTGGCTTCAGTTTAGATGTCTAGTTAAGTATTGCCTTTTAAAACTTTACTGTTCCTTCCCTTCCTAGACGATTTTTTCCTTTCTTCTTTCTGCATCCCCAGTCTTGCTTAAAAAGAAGATAGATGAAGCTTGCCAGCCATGGTCCCTGCAGGAAGCTGACTTAACTTCAGCTAGCTCCAAAGAAGGCACTTGAATAAGGGAATTCCTTCGCGGTGTGGATAGGGAGTAAACAAAGGCTGTTGAGACATACAGAGTCTAGCAGCAGAGAGCAGCCATTACCACATCAAGGGCAAAAGAAACAAAGGGGAAAAAATAGAATTGCTGGAGCCCAGTGAGAACTGGGATTGTGGAGAAGGGGCCATTCAGTAGAATGTATAATTGTGGGGAGAGACAGCTAGTGTCAGAGCTGTAACACCAAAAGAGAGTAAGAGAAGAAATAACACAATGTGCCAACTGGAAGCTAGTTGTCAAGGGAACCTGGGAGACACAGTGCATGGGACCAGCCTCCCTGGGAAGACTTCATAGGCAAAAGGAAAGCAATCAGTACATGAAGACTTTAAGAAATATCTGTCACATTACTTGGAGGAAAATCAAAATGTGTGAAAAGTCTAAGCATTCTCAGTGATGTAAAGTGGCTGAATGAGAAAACCAAGGACCATCTTGTTAAAAAAAAAAAAAGTCCTTCGCTTTACCTTTGCTGCCTGTCCTTTTAGATGAGGATGGGGGTGCAGGCATTTCCAGTTAGAAATTAAGATTGCTTTATACTGCATGTTCCATGCCTTAAGGTGGCTCTTAATTTATCACCTCATTGATGGAGCCAACTGCCACTTAGGGGAAAAACAGACCAGGAGCAACATAGTCAGCTCTGGAAGAGTGGAAATGGCCAGGCTAGGACATCAGGCAACTGTTTCCAGTGTTTTCAGTTCCAAGAAATGTCTCAGCCCTGTCATGGATGTCTCCATGGATTTATTTAAAAACTCAAATACCACAGATTTATTTATTGTGTGCTGAGAAATCCACTGTGACTTCAGTTGTTAAGTTCTGGATGACACTTAGTTTAGCATGATCCTAGAAATAGATAATTTATTCCTTGCATTTTACTTAAAGTCTAATGGGATGCCAGGCTGACTTTCACTTTGATATGAAAGCCTTATTACTTTATCCAAAAAGAATGTCCATTTTACAAAGGTATAGCTGACATGGTGGTGCTTTGTATCCAGTACATGTATCTATCAAGTAGTGTGTACCTTATTTCAGGTTATGGTTTCTCCTACCAAGAATCAATAGATCACACTCCTAAATTTAAAAGCATGCATGCATTTTTCTGGGAAGAAGACTTATGGTTCCCATAAATACTCAAAAACTATGCCTTCCTCTGCCTCTAAATCAACCAGCACTCATCTATTTTTTATTTTTTATCAACAGATGACCTACCTTTTATTTTATCATTCGGGTTTATACATTTTTCATTCATTAGTGTCATGAGACTCTTGAGAGAGAAAATACAAACAAGTGTGGTCAAGTGTTTTCAATATTAAGAACCATGGCTAATTATAAATATATTTGGAGGGAAACATGAGTGAAGGATGAGTGCTAAAAAAATTTTTTTTCGAATTAGGGAATGGAATTTATCACAAAGATGATCTCCCTGATAGTATTGCGGACTAACTGTGGTGATTTAGGTGAAAGAGTTTGGGTGTAGAAAAATAAAAAATGAGACAATATTTTTCTCTAATATGATGGTTTGTCCCAGGACGGGGTTGATCTCATGATTGTGGATTATGACCCATTCTCCTAAGCTTTGCATCATAGTTCCTTCTGGATTTTACTTGATGGTAGGATGATGTTCTCCAGCCTGACAACAAGACTATTATAGGCAACCCCATTGCTAGAATAATTGGCACTCCTTCCTAGGAATGGTGAGTTGATATAAAGTAACTACTTCCTGTTTTGATAAGTATTGCATGGACACCGGGTAAGGAAGGGATCACAAACTCAAACGCCTACCTGGAGCTGGGCCTTGTCCCGGGCAGGCAAGTGGTACTGAACTGAAGAATTTATGGGCTGGCGCTGCGGCTCACTAGGCTAATCCTCCACCTAGCGGCGCCAGCACACCAGGTTCTAGTCCCGGTCGGGGCGCCAGATTTGTCCCGGTTGCCCCTCTTCCAGGCCAGCTCTCTGCTGTGGCCCGGGAAGGCAGTGGAGGATGGCCCAAGTGCTTGGGCCCTGCACCCCAGAGACCAGGAGAAGCACCTGGCTCCTGCCTTCAGATCAGCGCGGTGCGCCGGCCGCAGCGCGCCAGCCGTGGCAGCCATTGGAGGGTGAACCAACGGCAAAAGGAAGACCTTTCTCACTGTCCACTCTGCCTGTCAAAAAAAAAAAAAAAAAAAAAAAAGAATTTATGCACTCTCTGAAGGGCACAGCCTTTACTCAACTCCATTTTTTATATAAAAAATTACAATTTGTAAAAATTGGCAACTAATCCAAAACATTTTAAAACAATGTGTCGGATGAACATATGTTTTGAGGGTGTATTTGGCCCAGGGGCTGCTGGTTGGGTCCCTGTGTAAAGGAGTCGCTCCCAAGCCTGGCTGCTGATCAAAATCATCTGTGGAGCTTAAAAAACACAGATGCCCAGTCCCTCCCCAGACTTGCTGAATCAAATCTCTGGGGGTGATGCTGAGGCACAGCCAAGTGTGAGAATCATGAGAGCGAAGAACTGGTTGATGAAACAGCATTTGCTTATCCTTAAGGTATAAACTTCAAAAAAGACCACAATAAAAGAAGTCAGAAGATAAATGGAGAAACTGTCCCCATGGAAGAGCAAAAATGGTGAAGGCTATAGGAAAGCCTTTAAACACCTTCTCCCATGTTTCAATTTTATTTTTCTAATCCTTTCATATAACTGCATTTTCCAATATGGTAGCCACTAGTCACTGGGGGATACTTAAGTATAAATAAAATGTAAAGTTCAATTCCTTAGTTGCACTAGCCACATTTCAAGTGGTAAGTAGTCATATGTGGCTAATGGCTCCCAAATTGGACAGTGCAGATATAAAATACTTCATCGTTGCAAGAACCTAATGGACACCCCAGGTATAAAGATCATAAGTGAAAATCAAGAAAATGTTGTAGATTTTTGAAGCCATTCACATTGGACTCTGATGTTTCAAGAGATAAGTAACTATTAGTACAGAATAGAACATTTCAAAATTGATCACATGAATGCATGCTCTTAAAGAGAGTGATGCTTATGGAATGTAAATTAATTAGTAGACCTGGAGATTTTTATAAAGTGAAAAAAAATGTGTACAACCATTGGACAAATGTTTATCTGGTGCCTTCTAGATGCCAAGCGTTCTATTCTTTGTGTTTTGAATTATTCATGGAATCAAGTAAGGTTAAAATAATTGACTTGGGAAACTTCCAACTGTTATATTCGCAGGTATGCATCTTACCCTTATTTTTCAGCCTACATTTCCTCTTTAATTATATGGATTTTCCTTTAATGCAGCAGCCATCATTAGGTTAAAACATGTTACTTGGTATAGGTAATGTAGCTTAATGGCCAAAAGGAAGAAAGAAGTAGCAATAGGAAAGGAGTTTTCTCTTTGCCAAAAAGAATAGCTTGCCTGGTGATGAGTTTTGATCTGACCATGACTGGGTATAGACATGACTATACATGACAGCAGCCCTCATACATAGGCATGACAGCAGCCCTCATCTAACACCAGCAAGCAGAGTAACATTTTATATAGGCATTCAACCACCATTGATACATACGTCTTATTCCTATTTAAACCACGTTCAGTAGCACCAACATTCAGAAATACAGACAAGATAGGGTCCTTTTTTTAAAAAAAAAGATTTATTTATTTTTTACTTGAGAGAGTTACACAAAGAGAGGAGAGGCAGAGAGAGAAAGAGAGGTTTTCCATCCAATGGTTCATTCCCCAATTGGCCGCAATGGCCGGAATGGCCGAAACTGCACCAATCCGAAGCCAGGAACCAAGAACTTCTTCCAGGTCTCCCACATGGGTGCAGGGGTCCAAGGACTTGGGCCATCCTCTACTGCTATCCCAGGCCATAGCAGAGAGCTGGATCAGAAGTGGAGCAGGGACTAGAACCTGCACCCATATGGGATGCCAGCACTTCAGGCCAGGGTGTTAACCCACTGCGCCACAGCCCCACAAGTTAGGATCCTAAAGTTAAAGGCTTTGGGCCCAGAGATTAAGTGTAAATTTTTAAATTGGTACAAAAATCTGGACTCGGGAAACAGAACATTCTAAATTTAAAAAGAGTTTTAGGAACAAAAATATCATAAAATAATCTGGGATAAAAACATGGTTGGATACTGTTGAGAATTGCTGAACATAATGCATCTTTATGGAGATGCTGACTGAAATGAGAGCACACTGAGTGATGACGTTAACAGGGCACAGGGTGGGAGTCAAGGTGACACTGTGCAAGATGGGATGGTTGGGGGTCTGTAAGTCTCTTCTCCAGTCATGAACAGTTAATGAATTCCTAAGGGCCATATGGATTAAATTTTAAGTGTTCTAACAAGTTAACATATTCTTTGTCTGTGGTATAAATCTGACTGGGTATTTTATAGTCTCCGTGAGGCTCTTGGGATAATAATAAAGGCTGGGGCTTCTTATGGAATGCAGGAAACAGTGGAGTGCTTATCTTTGTAGTGGTTGCAAGTCTCTGATAGTGTTAAGGAGTCATTACAAAGGGACAAGAATCTGGGAGTTTTGTTGATAGTCTTTTACATTAGAAACTCTGCTTATCTAATCTTGTAGCATGAGCTATCTCCTCTATAGAAATGTCAGCAAGGTTCATTTGGTTCACCATCATCAACAACTTATACTAAAAAGTACCATAGTGACTTGAGTCTCTCTCCTACACACACATACACACACACACACACACATCTATATTTATATTATAGATAAGGATCCATGTTAGATGATGGAAGCAAAAGATCAAACACAGACTCTTCCCTTGAGGAATTTATCTTCTCAAAGGGGAATTTTATATGTAGACAATTACATATAAGGAGATACAGAATTGAGGGAATGACATCAATAAGTACTGGCAGAGATTGGAGATTATGGAAATTAAGTATTGCTTTGCCTGATACGTTTTAGAAGAGATAAAGAGCAAGAAGAGAGAACATTTTTGTTGTTGCTACATCTGAAGGCTGCACTCTTATTGTTTTAATCTTGGTCATCATCTTGTATTGAAATGGCCCCTAGCACTCCTACTCCCCAACTGAAACCAGTTGAAGCAAGAATTTGAAATGAGGCCAAGAAAGAAGTAGGTAGTGAATGGAAGGTAGAGTCTTACAACCCAGACATGTCTGGGATCTAAATCACCAAAGAGATGAGCAAGCCAGGGTGGTGCTGAGCAATGTGAAGGGGTGCATGACAAAGAAGAACTTTGCCCAATGTCAGGAACCATGTCATAGGCTTGTCTTTCAAAAGAGCCACTGTGGAGCTGACTGGTTAATAGTGAGGAGCACTGATATAGAACATTACAAATTGCACCTAAATACCTTTGGTGAGATTACCCAAACATCATCAGCGAAAGAGAAGCAAAATCCTCAGTGCTGGTTGCATTACCCAGGGACATTATTTATGTGAAGTGGACCTCACCATGGGTGAACAGTCATCTTTGTATTGATGGCGTGAAAGCAGTGCTATCAGGTGGAATTGCAAAACAGCATTACAGGTAGAGCAATAAGCTTAAATAAATATTTAACATACTAAAATATCCTAGGCCCTTTGATTGCTTTTCTTCAGATAGAAAGAAAGACTTCCTGCTAGGAACTGTGTTTCCTTGAGTGGTCTTGACCTCACTAAAGTTGATTTGGCTTTATCACATTGTCAAAAATTAAGAGTTCTATTTTTTTGAAGATTTATTTATTTCTTTGAAAGGCAGAGTTACAGAGAGGCATAAGCAGAGAGAGAAAGAGAGAGAGATAAAAAATCTTCCATCCAGTGGTTTACTCCCCAAATGGCCGCAACAGCTGGAGCTGAGCCGATCCGAAGTCAGGACCCAGGAACTTCTGGGTCTCCCACATGGGTGCAGGGGCCCAAGGACTTGGGCCATCTTCTACTGCTTTCCCAGGCCAAGCAGAGAGCTGGATTGAAAGTACAGCAACCATGACTTGAACGGGCACCCATATGGGATGCCAGTACTGCAGGCAGCAGTTTTACCTGTTACACCACAGCACTGGTCCAAAAGTAAGAGTTCTTGATGGTAGATCTTGTCCTTCATCTGTAGTATGAAGTTTAAATATCCTAGCATTTAAGGTACATGGATTCTTTTATCTATTTATTGCCGAGGGTTCAGCCAGCATTCCCTAGCAATGTATTTAGCACTGTATTTAGGGTGATACTGATGGTGGGTGTACTACCTGAACCAATTGTTCAGTGCCGTACTTTGAATATTAACTATGCTGTATGAAGAATAGATAGAGAGTGGCAATGTTGCCAGCATCCCATATTGAAGTATGGGACCCAAGTCCTGGCTGCTCTACTTCTGATACAGCTTCCTGCTGATGCACCTGGTAAAACAGTGGATGATGATCCAAATGCTTGAGCCTCTATCATCCATGTGGGAGATCCAGAGGAAGTTCCTTGCTTTTGGCTTTGGCCTGGCATAGCCCTGGCTATTGTAGGCCTTTGGGGGAATGGACCAGTGGATTGAAGATATCTCTTTCTCTCTAATGTTCTGCCTTTCAAATAAGTAAATAAATATTTTTGAAAAAAGAATAGGCAGGTATGGGGGTGAGCTCTGGCCTAGTGGTTAAGATACCAATTAGAATGGCCATGTCCTATTTCTTTCTTTCTTTTTTAGCAGATGCTTAACCTACCACATCACAGAGTTGGTTCTGGCCATGTCCCATTTTAGTGTACCTGTTCTTGTTGTTGTTGTTGTTCTTGTTCTTGTTTTTGTTTTGCTTATCTCTGTCTCCTGACTCACTCTAGCTTCCTGCTAATGTAGATCTGAAAAGCAATAGTGATAGTTCAAGGAATTGGGGTCCCTTTCATCCACATAGGAAAACTGGATTGAGTTCTAAGCTCTCAGATTGGACCCTTTAGCCATTACAGGCATCTGAGGACAAGCAGATGAAAGCTAGCTTTCTTTCTTTCTTTCTTTCTTTCTTTCTTTCTTTCTTTCTTTCTTTCTTTTCCTCCCTCCCTCCTTTTTAAAGATTTATTTATTTACTTGAGAGGCATAGTTACAGAGAAAGGGACAGACAGAGAAAGGTCTTCCATCCGTTGTTTCACTCCCCAAATGGCCGCAATGGCCAGGGTTGGGTCGATCTGAAGCCAGGAGCTTCTTCTGGGTCTCCCACTCCCACATCCAGTGCAGGGGCCCAAGCACTTAGACCATTCTCTACTGCTTTCCCAGGCCATCAGCAGGGAGCTGGATCAGAAGTGTAGCAACTGGGACTCAAACTGGCACTCATGGGATGCCAGTACCGCAGGAGGATGCTTAATCTACTAAGCCATAGTGCAGGCCCCCTTTCTCTCTTCCTTACTATTCCTTACTATATATCTCTCTCTATTTCAAAAAAAGTAAATAAAAAATGAAAATGAATAAACAAATAAAAGAGTATTAAAAAAGATTAGTTACAGATGCACATGATGTAAGAGGATGAAGTAAGGCAACTGATTTTTTTTTTTTTAAGATTTATTTACTTATTTGAAAGGCAGAGTTACAGAGAGGCAGAGGCAGAGAGAGAAAGAGAAGTCTTCCATCCACTGGTTCACTCCCCAAATGGCTGCACTGGCTGGAGCTGCGCCAATCCAAAACCAGGAGCCAGGAGCTTCTTCCGGGTCTCCCATGTGGGTGCAGGGGCCCAAGGACTTGGGCCATCCTCTACTGCTTTCCCAGGCCATAGCAGAGAGCTGGATCAGAAGTGGAGCAGCCAGGACTCAAACTGACGCCCATATGAGAATGCCGGCCCTGCAGGTGGTGGCTTTACCTGCTATGTCACAGCACCAGCCCAAGACAACTGATTTTAATAAACATTCATATATTCTAATTCGTATTTTCGAGGTGACAAACTTTAAAATAGTATCCTTGGATGAGTCCTCTTCAGAGCATTTTAAAAACAGCTTTAATTTTTTTCTTCAGATATTTCTGAAAGGAAGTTCATTTGGCTGTGTAAGTTATGGCCTGATTATTAAGAAATAATTCATAGTACTTAGCATTGTCCTTGCAGTAGATCTGATGTTATTAGGCCATGATCAGATCATGCTGTTAGGAAATGCAAGAATTTTTTCCCTTGAGTCATAAACCCACCCTGCAGAGATGGAAAATAGGTCGCACATTGTGACAAGGTTAAGTCGGACCTAAATATAAGCACTAAATCAAAACAAAACCCTGGAAGAGCTGAAAACATGTAATTTTATCACTTTGTGTTGGGGCAGGCATATTTGTGGCTGATGAGCAAAATGTTATTCACTCTTCTGTAGTTTTAGTTCCCTGCCAAATTCAGGTGAAAAGTCAGTCTGACTCTCTGGAAAAGCAAACATGGACGACATTAAGAGAGGGGCAAGAAGAGGGATATTTAAAACTCAAGCCACAGGCTCCCTAACCTGTCAGCCTTTGTCATTTGTCTTCGTGGAAAATGCTCTGAAAAGAGCTTGTCTGGGGACCGGACAGGTATTAAGTGATAGGTTCTATTCAGTCTAGAACTGTGTAAAGCAGTAGAGTTGCACAGCACTTGTAGATCCAAATACTACCTTTGTAAGGGACCCAGGGCATGTTTTTACCTCTTGTTATAGATGAAGGCTCTTGATGGTCCTTGGAGGTAAAGGGGTTTTACTTGTAGACATACATTCAGTGTGGAGCTGAGGACAAACCCAGGTCCCTCGGCTCTCATGTTCTACAGGAGTAAGCAAAGAGTTTGTGTTTGTGGATAGAAAACTCCAACCTTGGGGCCCATCAGGTAACACAGTTAATTCTGTGCTTGGTCTGTGGCCATGCTAGCAGCCAGTGGAGCCACCCTTGGCATAAAAGAGTCCCAGTTGTGTGTTTGGGGCTATTACCTACCTGCTTGCCAAGTCAGGCCCTAGAGCCCTCTTGTACACCCTAGTCCATAGTGCAATACCTGGCACAGGCAAGGCACCCTGCAGATGTTTGAACGAAGACCCTGAAATGCTGCCAGGACATGAAAGAGGGAGCTGGCCCGACTACTTGGCTCGCCACAATTGCAGTCTTCAGCTGTGAACACCATTGATGGACTCTGCCAGCGCCAGAGGTCTCCTTCCCTGGACACTGGGGCAGGAAGGAGACTTGTTTTCCTATTTAACCATCTGAGAGTGATTTTGCCTGGTTTCATCACTGCCCAAGTCCTGGCAGCCACATGGGAAACGCAGGACATTCATTGAGTACTTTCATTCACTTGGAAAGTTGGCTTTGTTTAGGCAGTCCCAAGGGTCTTGCTGTAAATGTGAGATGAGAGGGCAAGGCCCTGCCAAGAAGTTACTTGATTTACGGTGGACGGGCTGTCTGTGTGCTCACGGCGGGGCCTTGGAGTTAGAGCTCCCCTCTGTCTGTCTTACGGGACAGCCCACACTGGAGGCAACAACAGCTCTGCCAACTGAGCTCAGCAAGCAGTGAGAGACAGATTTGGGGGAAGGAGATTCAGAGACAGGGCTGGCAGCAGCAGGAAGAATTCCCCATCCTATGTCTCATCAAACTTCTCTTTCTAAGTTGCCGTTCTGCGTTGCTGCCTGGCTACTGAGCCATTAACTGCCATGCAATCCTAATACACGTGTGCCATTAAACAATACTGCAGAAGAAGCTGAAACTCAAGCCAAATTCTGAGTTGCAAAGAGTCCCTTGACAGCCTTTCTCTAGCTTCAAGATGCTACCTGCCACGCATACCTTTCATGTAACAGAAATAACTCTTTCTAAAAATTATTTACTTCCTTGAGGCATAACAATTTGCATCTTTAAACTGAAACAATTCTTTTTTTTCTTTTTAAATTTTATTTAAGGTAAACAAATTTCATGTATTTCATATATACAGATTTATGAACATAGTGATACTTCCTCCCCTACTCTTCCTCCTGACCATGCTCCCACCCTTCGTCCTCCTTCCTCTCTTAATTTTTACAATGATCTGATTTCTGTTTATACTCATAGGATTAACCTTACACTAAGTAAAGAGTCCAACCAGTAGTAAGAAGAAAAAAAAAGCATTCTTCCTCAACGGTAGAGACAAGGGCTGTAAACAATCATCAAATCTCAAAATGTCAATTTCATTCATATACATTACATATTGGTATTATATTAGTTACTACAGATCAGGGGAAAAATAGTATTTATCTTTTTGGGACTGGCTTACTAAGTATAATGGTTTCTAGTTGCATCCATTTTGTTGCAAAAACAGGATTTCATTCCTTTTTACAGCTGAGTAATGTTCTATAATATATATATAATGTGTATATATATTTATATATATCTATACCTATAATTTCATTATCCAGTCATCAATTAATGGACACCTAGGTTGATTCCATACTTAGCTATTGTGAAATGAGTTGCAATGAACATGGGGGTACACATACCTCTTTCAAATGCTCGTTTCATTAACTTTGGGTAAATTTTCAGGAGGGGGCATTGCTGAGTCATATGGTTTATCTATATTCAGATTTCTAAGATATCTCCATACTGTCTTCCACAGTGGTTGTACCAATTTACCTTCCTACTAACAGTGGATTAGGGTACCCCCCCACACACATACATATCCTTGCCAGCATTTATTATTTCTTGATTTTTATATGACAGTATTTCTAACTGGGGTGAGGTGAAACCTTATTGTGGTTTTGATTTGCATTTCCCTGATGGCTAGTGATCCTGATCATTTTTCATGGGTTTTTTGGCCATTTGAATTTCTCCTTTTGAAAAATGTCTGTTCACATCCTTTCCCATTTCTTACCTGGATTGTTTGCTTTGTTGTTGTTGTTAAGTTTCTTGAGCTCTTTAAATAGTCTGGATGTTAATCCTTTACTAGTTTCAGAGTTTGCAGCTATTTTTCTCTCATTCTGTTACATTCGCTTTGCTGAGTGTTTCCTTTGCAGGACAGAGCTTCTCAACTTGATGTAATCCCATTTGTCTACGTTGGCTTTGATTGCTTTTGGGGTCTTTTCCAAGAAGACTCTGCCTGTGCTAATGTGTTGCAGAGTTTCCCCAATGTTCTCCTCTAGTAATTTAATGGTATCAGGTCATGGATTTGGATCCTTGATCTATTTTTTTTTTTTTTTTTTTTTGACAGGCAGAGTGGACAGTGAGAGAGAGAGAGACAGAGAGAAAGGTCTTCCTTTGCCGTTGGTTCACCCTCCAATGGCCGCCGCGGCCGGCGTGCTGCGGCCGGCGCACTGCGGCCGGCGCACTGCGCTGATCCGATGGCAGGAGCCAGGTACTTATCCTGGTCTCCCACGGGGTGCAGGGCCCAAGCACTTGGGCCATCCTCCACTGCACTCCCTGGCCACAGCAGAGAGCTGGCCTGGAAGAGGGGCAACCGGGACAGAATTCGGCGCCCCGACCGGGACTAAAACCTGGTGTGCCAGCGCCGCAAGGCGGAGGATTAGCCTAGTGAGCCGCGGCGCTGGCCCCTTGATCTATTTTAAGTTCATTTTTGTATAAGGTGTAGGGTAGGAGTCTTGTTTCCTATTTCTGCAAGCAGCGAACCAGTTTCCCCAGCATCATGTGTTGAGGAGATTGTCCTTTCTCCAGGGATTGATTTTAGCTCCTTTGTCAAATATTAGTTGGTTGTAGATGTATAGATTGATTTCTGGAGTTTCTATTCTGTTCCATTGGTCTATGTGTCTATTTTTGTGCCAGTACCAGACTGCTTTAATTTTAACTGCCCTGTAGTACGTCTTAAAACTTGGTATTGTGATGCCTCCAGCTTTTTTTTTAAAAAAGATTTTATTTATTTAAAAATTTGAGAGGTAGAGTAACAGACAGTGAGAAGGGGAGACAGAGAGAAAGGTCTTCCATCCACTGGTTTACTCCCCAAATGGCCTCAACAGCCAGAACTGAGCCAATCCAAAGCCAGGAGCCAGGAGCTTCTTCTGGGCTTCTCATGCAGGTGCAGAGGCCCAAGTGCTTGGGCCATCTTCCACTGCTTTCCAGGCCATAGCAGAGAGCTGGATCAGAAGAAGAGCTGCTGGGACTAGAACCAGCGCCTGTGTGGGATGCCAGCGCCACAGGTGGAGGATTAACCTACTGTGCCACAGCACTGACCCCAAGCTTTCTTTTTGTTGTATAAGATTGCTTTAGCTATTCAGAGTCTCTTATGTTTCCATATGAATTTTAGCATCATTTTTCTAGATCTGAGAAGAATGTCATTGGTATTTTGATTGAGATTGTATTCAATCTATAAATTACTTTTGGTAATATGCACATTTTGAAGATATTAATTCTTCCAATCCATGAACATGGAAGACTTTTTACATGTTTTTTTCCTGTTTTCTTCTATTTCTTTCTCTCTTTTTTAAAAGATTAATTTATTTATTTGAAAGTCAGAGTCACACAGAGAGAGAGGAGAGACAGAGAGAGAGAGAGAGAAGTCTTCCATCTGCTAGTTCACTCCCCATTTGGCTGCAATGGCTGGAGCTGTGCTGATCCAAATCCAGGAGCCAGGAGCATCTTTCGGGTCTCCCACGCAGGTGCAGGGCCCAAGGATTTGGGCCATCTTCTACTGCTTTCTCAGGCCACCGCAGAGAGTTGGATCAGAAGTGGAGCAGCTAGGACTTGAACTGGCACCCATGTGGGATGCCAGCACTGCAGGCGGCAGCTTTACCTGTTATGCCACAGCTCCAGCCCCGTATTTCTTTAATGATTTATGATTTTCATCATATGTCGCTCCCCGACTCGCGGAGGGACGACACCAGACCCTGCGCTGTTCTCTTTGCCTGGCCCTTTCCCGGGTTTGCTGCCGTTCCCCCACTCATGGAGGAACGATGCCGTCCCGGGTTAGCTGTCGGCCCCCTGCCTCCGCGGAGGGGCAGCACCCCCGCCGCTTTCCCCGCTTCTGCAGAGGAGCGGCACACCACCAGCCGGCTCTCTCAGGGACTGCTCAGAGGTTCCTCAGATGTTTCTGGTGCATGTTGTCTCTCTCCTCCTTTATAGTCCTCTTCCACCAATCCGTGCTCTGCTGCCCACACGCCGAGCACGCTGCTCTCCTCCAATCAAGGAGCAGGATCAGCTCCTGCAGCTTATCAGTCGAATTGGTGAGGCAGCTGTGTAGAAGTTGTTTGCTGTCTCTCAGCGCCATATTGTGGGAGATCAGATGCATAGAATTAGTCCTAGTTCCAGTAATTTAGTCTAGTCTCAGTTGCTCCCCACAATCATAGAGCTCTTTCACACCCTGGATCAAATATATTTCAAGGTATTTAAAATTTTTTGTACCTATTGTGAATGGGATTAATCTTACAAGTTCTTTCTAGCCATGGCATTGTCCATGTATACAAACGGAATTGATTTTTGCATGTTAATTTTATATCTTAGGCTGGCGCCGTGGCTTAATAGGCTAATCCTCTGCCTTGCAACGCCGGCACACCGGGTTCTAGTCCCGGTCGGGGCGCCGGATTCTGTCCCGGTTGCCCCTCTTCCAGGCCAGCTCTCTGCTATGGCCCGGGAGTGCAGTGGAGGATGGCCCAAGTTCTTAGGCCCTACACCCACATGGGAGACCAGGAGAAGCACCTGGCTCCTGCCTTCAGATCAGTGCGATGCGCCAGCTGCAGCATGCTGGCCGTGGCGGCCATTGGGGAGTGAACCAACGGCAAAGGAAGACCTTTCTCTCTGTCTCTCTCTCTCTCTCACTGTCCACTCTGCCTGTCAAAAAATAAAATTTTATATCTTACCACTTAACCAAACTCTTTTATGAGTTTCAAAAGCCTCTTAGTGGAGTCCTTTGATTCATCTATAGATAGAATCATGTTATCTGCAAACAGGGATAATTTGACTTCCTCCTTTCCAATTTGTATTCCTTCAGTTTCTTTTTCTTGCCTAATGCCTCTGGCTAAGACTTCCAGGACTATATTGAATAGCAATGGTGAAAGTGGGCATCCTTATCTGGTTCTGGATCTTAGTGGAATGCCTCCAACTTTTCACATTCAATGATATGCTGGCTATGGGTTTTTCAGAAATTGCCTTGATTATGTTACAGAATATTCCTTCTATATCTAATTTACTTAAGGTTTTCGTCATGAAAGGATGTTGTGCCTTTGGGGTCAGCACTGTGGCATAGTGGGTAAAGCCGCTGCCTGCAGTGCCATTATCCTATATGGGTGCCGGTTCGAGTACCAGCTGCTCCACTTCCGATGCAACTCTCAGCTATGGCCTGGGAAGACACTAGAAGATGGCTTAGGTCCTTGGGCCCCTACACCCACGTGGGAGACCAGAAGAAGTTCCTGGCTCCTGGCTTCAGAATGGCACAGCTCCAGCTGTTGTGGCCAATTGGCAAGTGAACCAGAGGATGGAAGACCTCCTCTCTCCCTCTCCCTCTCTCTCTCTCTCTCTCTGTGCCCCTCCTTCTCTCTGTGTAACTCTGACTTTCAAATAAATAAATAAATAAATCTTAAAAAAAACCCCAATGTTTTATTTTATCAAATGCTTTCTCTGCTTCTATTGAGATAATCTTATGGTTTTTGTTCTTCAGTTTAATGTAGTGTATCACATTTATTTGCATATGTTAAACCATCCCTGCATATCAGGGATAAATCCCACTTGGTCCTGTGACTGATCTTTCTGATGTGTTGTTGGAGTCGATTAGATAGTATTTTGTTGAGGATTTTTGCATCTATGTTCATCAGGGATATTGGTCTATGGTTCCCTTTCTCTGTGTATCTTTTTCTGGTTTTGGAAGTAAGGTGATGCTGGCCTCATAGAAGGAGTTTGGGAGGATTCTCTCCCTTTCAATTGTTTCAAGTAGGTTGAGAAGAATTGGAATTAGTTCTTCTTTTAAAGCCTGGTAGAATTTAGCAATGAAGTCATCCTAGGCTTTTCTTTGTTGGGAGGGTCTTTATTACTGATTCAGTCTCCGTCTTGGTTATTGGTCTGTTTAGGTTTTCTGTGTCTCCTTGCCTCAATTTTGGTAGATTGAATGTGTCCAGGAATCTATCCCTTTCTTCTAGATTTTCCAATTTGTTGGCATATAGCTATTTGTAATAATTCCTGATAACTTTTTATTTCTGTGGTATCAATTTTGAAACTGAAATAATTCTTAGCAATCAGTAGTGGTACACAATTTTTTTTTTTTTTTGAAAAATTTAACTAGAAGGAGAGGCTGAGAGAGAGAGAAAGAGAGAGATCTTCCATCCACTGGATCACTTCCCAAATGGTCGGGACAGCAAGAGCTGGGCCAATCTGAAGCCAGGAGCCAAGAGCAGACAGAGAGCAGTCTCATTCACTGGTTACTCCCCAAACACCTGTAGTGACTGGGGCTGGAAGTGGGAATACAATCCAAGTCCCCCATGTTGGTGGCAGGAACCCAACTACTAGAACCCCACAGTGCTCCCTCCCAGGTCTGCCTTAGCAGGAAGCTGGAGTCAGAAGACAGAGCCAGGTTTCAAACCCAGTTAATCCAGGGATGTCTTAACTGGCATCTTGGCCACTGGGCTAAACACCTGCCCCTTTTGTTTTAATTAACTGAAAAAGCACAAGCCCTGGGGAAGTCCTTCAGTGCCACATGTTCCACTGCGGGAAGATCCCATGAAAATCAGTACCATTTGAATATTTTAAAGCGGCTGCATACAAAAATATAACATCACTAACAAAAGCTCAGTGCATTGCGAAAACCAGGAGTCCTGCCTGGTGGTGTGGGTGGACAGCCATGTGGCCTCAGCAGGTGCAGCTGTGTCAGGCAGCCCACGACAACATCATCTCCAGTGGCTGTTCTTTTTCTGCAACTGTAACGGGACTGGAAGGCCATTATCCTAGGCTGCTCTCAGTATTTCTCTCTTCCTCTAGTCCACCCTTCCAGAGCTTGGGAGCAAGGAAAACGAAAGGTTATTTCTTGAGAAATCAAAGAAAAACTGAGTACTTGTGCCTGAGTGTGCTTTACACTTCAGAATGGCAAGGAATCGTGGGAAGATCCCCATTAGGTAATCCTGATGGTCGTAGGCATGGGGCTGCCAAGGGAGCTGGAACCTGTCTGTGTATCTCACAAGGAAACACTCCGGGAGCCCCTAGTCCCAGTGAGCAGCAGTCTGAGATGTCCCCAGTTTCCAAGAGTGAGAACCTAGAGCGTCACGCTGAGCACTGGGACCAGTGCTACCGCCTACCTTCAGTGCCAGGGGAAGTCGGTGCAGGCTGAGGCTGCTCAGAAAAGCACCTTGTTTTGCATTTGGAAGGTCTGTGTGCTCTTTGTTTTCAGGGCGCCTGTGAGCACTTGCCCACGTCTAGCAGAATTCCTCAGAGGCTTTGAGAAAAGAAGGAACTCTGTTTTGTGCCCAGGATTTGTGGCTTTGGTGTACTGAACTGCCTGGCCTAGCCCTCACTTTATCTCACCCCTACTGTCTCTCCCCTGTCCCCGGGGGCCATTCACCTACAGCCCCACTGTAGTAGGCTGCCCTACTTCCCTCTCTGCTCAGTGGCCCGCTCACTCCTCCCGCTATTCAATCTGGGCTCCCCTCCCACTCCTGCTGGCATTCCTCCTACCAGCGTCACCCTCCAAGAAGACTTTTGTAGCCCACACCTGTCTCTGGGTCCTCTCCACCACCACCACCCCCCGCCCCGCCCCGCTCTCCCTGTTCCCGTCAGAGTTGATCCTCACAGTGGCAGCCCAGTCGTCTCCCGGTTCCCACGGGAGCCTCTGCAGTCACTGTCGACTGTTCTTTCTCTGCAGGGAGACAAGTGCAGAGGACTCACAGCCCCCGCTGTGCTCTGCTGACCTGACACTGCTGTCAGGTGGGGAGCAAAGTGTTTTGGCCAAAGACGAAAACATATAATAGAAAAAAATATATAATAGAAGCTGCCTAAGACTTTGGCCTAGAAATGACGGAAGTCAGATTACTTTCTAGTAAGCCAGGAGTTCTGAGGGGGTATAAGCTACTGGAGAGCTAGAGGTTCACTTTGTCATTATTTCTTCTCAGCCCCTTCCCAACCCTGCTAATCCCCTGGGAAGCTGCGGGTGGCGGTGGGAGGGATGTGCATGGTGACAGCAAGCCAAACCTTTCTTCCCTTTGCCAGCATAAAGTGGCTAATGATGCAAAGAAGAATGGAACTTTCCCCCTGGGAATTGAAGACTGCTGTGACCAAGAGCCCAGCACCAGTGAGGCTAGGAGGGACACACCACACAAGGTGATTGGGAGAGAGAGGGTCTTGGTGCAGGCAGTAGAGGGCGGCAATGTACTGAGTCCTCCAAGAACAAAGCTCAGAGACAGAGATCTGCAGGCAGGAAGATGATCCAGGCGATGCTGTGGGCTCAACACCTGTGGAAGGAGGGGAAGGAAGCAGAACTGGGCAGAGGACAGCATTGGACTGAGACGAGGTCTCAGTAGCAGCCTCAGCCAGTCTTGTGAGGACCTTGGAAGCTGGATAAATTTTTGGAGTTCTCATGAGTTGGGGCCTGGATCTTTATTATTCTTTCTCAATGTGTGCTTTTGGGCGAGGCAGCTCTCTTTAGCTAAGGCAGTTCCCAAGAGGGCTGGCAGCTGAGCACTGTCGTGAAAGGGGGCCATAGAAAGCAGTGACATTAGTTTTCACTACCCTTTGAATTGGAGCACTCACAGCCAGAGCACTCAGATAAAGCAGATCGCCAGAGGACTGTGAAGAATTAACTAAGAAAACCAGGGGCCAGACCATCCTTGCCCTCACATCCCTTGTTGTCCTTGGTAATAGTGGTGCTGGTGCTGTGGTTGGAAGCAGAGTGGTTCTATGGGAATTTTAGCCCACCTGGAGTCAGAAGCACGGGACCTAGCTTTTCTTGCAAATTTCAAGAAAAATAACAGGTTATAACCTCAAAGAAGTTTTTTGACTCTATAGTATGCTGACTCCGGGAACCATTCCCTCCACCCAGATGCCTGCCATGGGCTTGCTCCAGTAAGCCATCTCTGCAACTGTCATCGCAATAAGTCGCTAGAAGCTTGGCAGGTTTTCAGGTGTGTGGAGAGTCATCTTGTGCCTGGATGTGTGTAAAGCAAATAGTCATGTCCTGATTCATTTCCCACTCTCTCCAAAGCAACCTCCCCATCGCAGGTGTAATCAAGGCCAGGGCTGGACTGATAGCCTTTAGTAATCACCAACCACTGACATCATCTGAGTTGTGTGTGTGTGTGTGTGTGTGTGTGTAAAGCAATGCTTGTTCCTGGACCCATTTGAGAATGTTCTGTCTCCTGGCTTTTCCCACATTTCTTCCACCGCACTGCCCTTGCACCCTGCCATTCTCGCTGTAATTTATTAATCTCTGTCCAGAGCAGGTGCTGCAGATAGCTTCACATGTAAGAAACTCCTTTCTGATGATATATGTTTGCTAGCCTCTGTAAGTTTTGCTTTTAAACATCACAGGCCATTATTTTGAACACCTTAAGCATTCCTGAATGATTTTGTTGGCTGCAGGTTCTGTTTCTGAGCTAGGATTCCGTGAGTTTATCTAAAAGCACACCTGCAGGTCTGAAGGGTCTTGGAGAGCGAGTCGAAGCTGGATAGTCACAGATGACATAGAAACATGAAACACTCATTGCGTACAAGCATGTACACACTCATTTCTGCTCTCCTCCTCTTCTGTTTATTCATAGAATTGCATGTCCTTCACGCATTCATGGATCACAATAGAAGAGACATCCCAGGATGACTTAACCTCATAAAGGGCAAAAACCTTGCTTAAGATGCTGGGGAAAGTTTGATCAGGTAGAGGACACAGGAGAAGCCACCCCAGTTTGGGACAGCAGCATAGTGGCTAAGAACTTGGGCTGGAGAGGTCTCAGTCCTGGTCCTCCCATAGTTGAGGCTGGAATACATCAATTAAAGTCAAGCCATTTAAGATGGATTAAAATTTCAAGTTAGCCATAAGCTGTACTTTGGAAATTTATATTCATTAAATAAAAGTTAAAAAAATTTTCAAGTTAGACTTTTTCTAAAATGAAAAAAAGCTACAAATCATGAAAATAAAATGTTATCTCATCCAATAGAAAATAGATTATAATTGCAACTATGTGCTCATTCTTAGAATGAACCAGAATAAATCTCATGTGGACTTCTTGGCATAAGTTTTAAGCTAAAATTATATGATAACGTGATACATAAGCCTTCACTCAGTGTATGGTTTTATAGCAGGGATGTTTGGGCAAACATATTAGAGAGCACCATGCATTTTTCCAGGGGTATCTCATAATCTGTTAACACTTAAATCATTGTTGTTTGAAACCCACATCCTGTTACTGTCCTGGTTGATTTTTCTTCCCCAACAGTTAGCTGTTTTACCTTGTTTGTCCATGGTTTCTCAAGCATTTCCAGCAATACTTCAACACTTTCATCAACTTCATAGACCCTCTCATCTTTTGAAATAGTCATAAAAGTTATTTATAATCAATTTGCATTTTATTTGTGCTGCACTGTTTTTTTTCTTTTCATTTTGAAATAATTTTGGATTTATGAGGGCACTTCAAAAAGTTTGTGGAAAATGGAATTAAAAGATAAATTTATTTTTGGTGCAAGAAAAAATTTTGAAATCCATGCATATAAGAGGTTTATGAAAACTTCTTATGAAAATACTATGCATACATTTGAAAATTTTTTGCACCAAGCTAAACTTATTTTTAAAAAATATTTTATTTGTTTGAAAGACACAGAGACAGAAAGAGAGAGGGAGAGAGTCCCAGACCTCCCATCTACTGGTTCACTCTCTAAATACCCACAATAGCCAGGATGGGGCAAGGTCTAAGCTAGGACCCTGGAACTCCATCTGGGCCCCCCACATAGGAATCAGGCACCAAAGTACTTGAGCAGTCACCTGCAGCCTCCTAGGGTGCACATTAACAGCAAGTCAGAATTGGGAGTGGAGTCAGAACTTGAACCCAAGCACAAGGATTGGGATGTGGGTTTCCCAAGCAGCATCTTAACTTACCTTTTAATTCAATTTTCCAAGAGCTTTTTAAAGTTTCCTCATATGAAAAAAAAGAATCTGTAAAAACAAGAGAGTTCCTATATACCTTTCACCCAGATGTCCCAAATATTAACTTACATCACCAGAGAACAGTCATCAAAACCAGGAAAAAAAATTGACAAATAACTTTCAAAAAAATTTAAAAATTATTATTTGAGAGGCAGACAGAGACAGAGACAAAACAGAGAGAGTTCCCATCTGCTGGTTGACTGCCCAAACACCCACAATGGCCGGGATCAGGCTTCTGGTCCAAAGCCAGCAGCCAAGAAATCAAAGTAGGTCTCTCACGTGAGTGGCAGGGACCCGACCACTTGAGCCACCACTGCTGCCTCCCAGCGTGTGTGTTAGTAAGAAGCTGGAGTCTGGAGCAGAGCCTAGACTCGCACCCAGGCGCTCCAGTATGGGATGCGGTGTCTTAAAAGGTAAGCCAAGCACCTGTTCCGACCCACTAAGCTACAGACCTTACGCAGATGGCAAAGGTTTTCTCTTCTGGGTGCTGCTCTGAGATCCCACATTGCACTGAGTCGTGTCTTCTTTATCTCCCCCAATCTGTGGCAGTTCCTTCATCTCTCCTCCTCCTTCACTGCCGTGGCATTTTGCCAAAGTTCTGGCCAATAATTTTATGCACTCTCAATTTGGGTGTTTCTGGTTGTTCTCTGGAATGGACTGAGTTGACAGAGTTTCGGTGGGCCCCCAGGAGTGATATGGCATCCTCCTCCTCTGTGCACCCCATCAGGGGTGCACGATGCTAAAGTGTCCTGCCACTGTGTTAACTTGCATCACTTAGACTGTGTCTGCTGGGTTTCCTCTACTGTAAAATTGCTGTTTTTCCCTTTGGAATTCACTAATAATTTGGAAGAGATGGTTTCAGGGAATAGAAGATGTAAATATCCTGTTTGCCTCCCAATTTTTGTTCTGTAATTAGTATAGAAGGAATGATGGAAATGGAAAAAAAATCACGGTTTGTCAAACATCACTGTATCTGTTGCATGTACTCATAGGTGGAACTTGCCTGTGATAATCATTACTATGAGGTTTGACAAATGGTGATTTTTCTATTTCTCCCATTCCTTCTACATTTATTCACTGGGATTTGGATTTTCAAGGCTTAGTACCAAAGTCATATAATATCTCATTAGTAGCTTTTAGATTGACTTCATATTACATGGCAATTTTTTTGAAGATTTATTTATTTATTTGAAAGGCAGAGTTACAGAGAGGCAGAGGCAGAGGTCTTCCACCCACTGGTTCACTCCCCACATGGCCACAATGGCTGGAGCTGGGCCGATCTAAAGCCAGGGGCCAGGAGCTTCTCCTAGCTCGCCCACATGGGTGCAGGGGCCCAAGCACTTGGGCCATCTTCTACTGCTTTCTCAGGCCATTAGCAGGAAGCTAGATTGGAAGAGGAGCAGCTGGGTCTCAAATTGGTGCCCATTTGATCCTGGCACTACAGGTGGTCACTTTACTAACCACTATGTCACAGTGCCAGCCCCACATGGCAATTTTTAAGATATAACTAGATTGGGGCCAGTGTTGTGGCATAGCAGGTAAAGCTGTGGCCTGCAATGCTAGCATTCCCTATGGGTGCTGGTTTGTGTCCTAGTTGCACCTCTTCTGATCCAGCTCCCTGCTAATGGCCTGGTCAAAGCAGTGGAGGATGACCCCCATGCCAGAGCCCCTGCTACCCACAAGGGAGACCTGGATGACACTCCTGACTCCTGGCTTCAGCTCTGCTCAGCACTGACTTGGGAGTGAACCAGCAGATGGAAGATCTCTCTATGGGGCTGGCGCTGTGGCTCACTTGGTTAATCCTCCGCCTGCGGTGCCAGCATCCCATATGGGCGCCGGGTTCTAGTCCTGCTTGCTCCTCTTCCAGTCCAGCTCTCTGCTGTGGCCTGGGAAGGCATTAAAAGATGGCCCAAGTGCTTGGGCTGCTGCATCCGCATGGGAGACCAGGAGGAAGCACCTGGCTCCTGGCTTCAGATCGGCGCAGTGCCAGCCGTAGCGGCCATTTGGGAGTGAACCAATGGAAGGAAGACCTTTCTCTCTGTCTCTCTCTCACTGTCTATAACTCTACCTGTCAAAAAAAAAAATCTCTCTGTCTCTATCACTTTCTCTCTCTCTAGCTCTTCCTTTCAAAATAAATAAATAAATCTTTAAAAAGGAAAAAAGATAATATATAGAAAACACGTTATAGCTTATAATGCAGCTACTGAAAAACTCAGAATTACATATGTACCCCACATTTGTGGCTCATATTACAGTCCTATAGGACAATACTATGCTATGGACCCAGACGATAAACTCTTCCGTCTATCTCTTAGGATTATTGTGGGAGTTAAATGAGAATGTTCTATAAAGCATTAGGCATAGTATCTAACATTCTTTGAGTGCTCAACAAAATCAGCTATTATTACAGAGATGTGAAAAGATAGTTATTCTTATGACCTCTTGACTGTTCTCAGGGACACTGAAGTGTTTTCATTAAGAATTTCAGGACTTCCCTCAGAGAGAGACTGCTGGAGACCCTGAGCCCCTTCTCAGACCTTGGAGAGCCTGTGATTTAGCTGAGAGCCGGGAGTTAAAGCCAAGGCTTGCTTAATGGAAAATTGGGTGAGCCACTGATTTCAATGGGAAGAGGAAGAAGATGGGAGAGGAGAGAGGAGGGTGTTCAGTTAGGGAGCCTGTGAGGAGGCAGAGATGCATTTGCCCCCTGGGATAGATGCCCTGGTGAAGCCCTGTGTGATACGTGGAGCATCACACTGGGCCAGCCTTCCGCCTTAGCAGTGGCAGATGTCTGCTTGACAGTCAGCTCCTCCTTCTGCATCAGTCCTGCTGGTAAGGCCGCCTGGTGCTCCTGCGGATTCGTGAGCAGAACTGATGATCTCACCGAGCTGAACCCATGGCAGAGTGTCCTTTTCCAGGTACAGCATCCCAGGTATATCCTCTTCCTGACGACAGCTAGGACACAAGCCAGATTCCCTTGATCTCATGATTGGCAGCGCTAGCGAAGCTTCTCCAGGAGCTGTTCTTTCACTGTAGAAGTTGTTTGGGCTTCAGGCAAAAAAATATTAAAAAACCATGGGATGATGAGCCCTTCAGATGTGTCTATCCAAATGTACAAGGGTAATTATTGAAACAATTTTACTCAACCACTTATATAGTCTTTACCACATCCTAGGCATTGTTCGAAGGGCTTTCTTTATAATAACTCAGTTAATATCCATGTCAATTCTACCAGGTTAATATTATCTTTATTTCTGTTTTACTGAAACAGAGGCACCAAGCAGTTATTTTCCCAAGATCATACACCTAGTTAGTGTCAGGTCTGGGATTTGAACCCAGCGAGTCTGGCTTCAGCTCATATAGCCTCTCTGTGGGAGCTGCCTCCTGATCAAAAATGGAGCTAATGCAGCATGAGTTTTGCATTTGAGGTTTCTAAATGAAGGTTTATAGAGATTTTTGCTCACCTTCTTTGGTAATTGTTCCCCTTTGGGCCAATGAGCAGACTCCATTTTTCAGAAGGGGAAACTGAGTGATGGTTTGTCTAATTTACTTGAAGCCTTGGGCAGCAATTTTTTTAAGGACGATTCCTTCATTAAGCAGTTAGAGGATCTTCCACACTGGCTGTCCCTGGGTTCTGGAGAGTGAAAAACAGCTGGCTGTCACGTCTCCCTAGTCCTTGAGTTGTCTGTATTTTGTGTGTTGTCATTTGCTAAAGATACGACAATGTGCTCTTTGCTTGGGTTTGCAGCTAGGAGACCTGTGTGTGTTTTCCCACCTCCCCCAGGAATGCAACCAGAAAAAGCAATGGCATCCAGGAGCCATCTGGGAATGCTTCCCAGCCCTGCTCTAAATCGGGGCCCAGAGCCAGCTGTACATGCGTGAGCTTCAGAGTTCACCTGGGTAAGATTCATTGCAGAGGGCTTGATCAACAAGAGTGATTTATCTGCAGTCCCAGCTGTCCAGGTTCTGGTAGGCAGCCTTCTGCGAAGGATGTAGCCAAGATGTGGGTCTGAGTTGGGTAATTAAGACTCCAAGCTGAGAAGCAGCTTTGAATGCCACAGTCAAGCTCTAGAAGTGTGGATACGTCTCTCCTTTGATTGCTTCCAGACTCTGAGTGCCTATCTGAGAAATGAGAGAAATATCACCTGAGTTCATGGGACATCAACCAAGCTTGGAAACTTACTTACGGATAGCAGAGAGATTCTACAGAAGCATGCAACAACTCTTGAAATAGTTCCATCGTATTTATTTAAGCAAGGAAATTATATGAGTCAGGGTCCTATCAGAACCACAGCATACTCAAGCAGGAATACCTGAGCAAAGTGTAGTTGACAAAGGTGTGGACAAGATAAGGGAGACCAAAAGTGATCATGAAACATGCCAAGGTTAGCAAGAGCAGGGAGCTGTAGCTACCCCAGGTCAGGACAAGCAGGAGCGAGGAGTACCTTCAGAGAGAAGGCCCCATGAGAGTAGCAGATTAGAGACTGGTAGGAGCTATGACCACAGGTAGAAGAGCAGAGTCTCTGTCAACACATAGCCCAGAGGAGGAGTTGGGGGTAGGGGGAGAGAATTCCCTTCTCCATGCTCTCTTCCTGCCTCCCGTCTCCAGCCAGGTGTACCCATTGGTCAAACCCAACCAGGAGGCAGAAGGAACAGGGGCATAGTAGGAAGTCAACCTCCAGAGGCACAGAGCAGGTGCAGGTGGATCTGGAGGGCAACAAGGACCATCCAGTGAGGAACACATTAGTGATTTGGGGATTCTGGGATTTAAAACCTTGGCTTCTTAAAGGTCTCACACACTATGAAAACTTCAACATTCTTGCTATAGACAATCAAACAAAATAAATCAATTGAGAAACAATTCATGCTACATGTTGTAAGACTAAAATACATTTTAGGTACTCTCTTTGCTGCCAAATCAAGAAATCCAGAAGTAATTTAAATTAAGAGCATTACAACAATGATAAATGTTATCTGCCCTTTGTTAGTGCCAGGCAAGTAGATAAACGGCATGTGTGTATTTCCTTCCACCATCCTCATCACAACCCTATGATGTCACTAATCATTCATTCAACAAATGTTTTCTGAGTATCTGTCATGCACCAAACACTGTCAAGAACTGAAGATTACTTTTCTAAGAGTTTCTATCATGAGACTTGCAAAAAGGCAAATATTCAACAAATAATTTTATGAGGAATTGAAACAGTTGAGGTGAGTGCTTTAGAATAAAAGCAGGCTGGCGCCGTGGCTCACTAGGCTAATCCTCTGCCTTGCGGCGCCGGCACTCCGGGTTCTAGTGCCCGTCGGGGTGCCGGATTCTGTCCCGGTTGCCTCTCTTCCAGGCCAGCTCTCTGCTGTGGCCAGGGAGTGCAGTGGAGGATGGCCCAAGTGCTTGGGCCCTGCACCCCATGGGAGACCAGGAGAAGTACCTGGCTCCTGCCATCAGATCAGCGCGGTGCGCCGGCCGCAGCACGCTGGCTACGGCGGCCATTGGAGGGTGAACCAACGGCAAAGGAAGACCTTTCTCTCTGTCTCTCTCTCTCACTGTCCACTCTGCCTGTCAAAAAAAAAAAAAAAAAGAATAAAAGCACATGAGCCATGAAACGGATCACCTAACAATCTGGGAGAAAGTGAAGGCTTCCTGGAGGAGGTGAATGACAGCAGACTCCTGAAGAATAAGGAACTGGATAAGGGGCAGACCAAGGGAGAAAAAGCCTCCAAGAGAAAGGAAACAAAACTTCCCAAATGTGCAGGAACAAAAAAGCATTAGGCTATGGCGTGTGTTGCGGCACAGTAGATTAAGTTGCTGCTTGGGACACCTGCATCCTATATCAGAGTGCCTCATTCGAGCCCTGGCTACTCTGCTTCCAATCCAGCTCCCTGCTATGCACCTGGGAGACAGCAGATTATGGTCTTGAGTACATGAATCCTTGTCACCCACATGGGAGAATGAGACGGAACTCGCGGCTCCTGACTTTGGCCTGACCCAGCCCTGGCTATTGCAGATATTTGGGGAGGGAATGAGCAGATGAAACATCTCTGTGTATGTGGGTGTCTCTCTCTGTCTCTCCCCCTACTCTGTCAGTCTGCCTTTCAAATAAGTAAATAAATAAATCTTTTTAAAAACAGAAAAAGAGCATGGGGGCACTGAGCCAACAGAAAGGCAGATACCATCGTTGGGTTTGGTGAGTGAGGGGTAGAGTATATGAGGGTATTTCAGAACATTCCTAGAGAGTGGCATTAAAAGACAAATTCATTCCTTGCATACAGGTATCTTCAGAAAGTTCATGTGTGTTATGAAAAAGCTATGCAGGGATTTCAGTATTTTTCGCATCAAATAAACTTTATTTTTCTACAAACTTTGTGAAGTACCTTGTACAAGCTGAGAGTAGGGAGGTAGATGGGGCTCCTCATTCAAGGCCACAAAGACTGGACCCGGGACTCTGTGTTTTATCCCAAGCATAATGTTTGTTCCTGGAGTTTTTCAAGCAGAGATGTTTCAAAAACACAACCAGCGCTGCTAGGGAGAATGCATCTGAGAACAGAGACTGGGGCTTGGGGCAGGGTGCACTCAGGAAGGATTTTTTTAAAAAGATTAATTAATTAATTAATTTGAAAGGTAGAGTTAGAGGCAGAAATAGAGAGCAAGAGAGAGACCTGTTTTTAAAACTTTATTTTCATTTTATTTGAGGACAGAGAGATAAAGACAAACTCAGAAACTCAAAGAGAGCTCTTCCATCTGTGGGTTCACTCCCCAAATCCAGGTCTAGGCCAAGAAGAAACCAGGAGCCTGGATCACAATCCAGGTCTCCCAGGCGGGTTGCAGGGATCCATCCACTTGAGTCATCACACGCTGCCTTCCAGGGTGCACATTAGCAGGAAACTGGAATCAGAAGTGGAGCTGGAACTTGAACCTACGCATCCCAACATGGATTGTGGGTGTCCCATGTAGCCTCTTGACTATTGTGAAAAGTCCACCCCCAGGAGAATCCTTGCAGTAGTGTAAATCAAGGGTCAGCTTGTCAAACGTTTATTTCGAAGGACCACACAGCAAATGTATTCAGGTTTGCATGACATATGGTCTCTGCCGTAACTACTTAACTGTACCCCAGAAGTGCAAGCAGCAGCAAAATGTGCGTGGCTGCATTCCAGTAAAATATATTGGCCAATGCTTGTTGTAAATAAAAGATGAAGATAGACTGGACCAGGGTAGTCAAGCCTACAGGTGCCTGAGAAATAATTGTCAGGACACACTTTTTAGATGTGGGGAGTGAGGGATACTGGGGCTTTGGGTTTGGTCAGCTGGAGTGTTGGGTTTCTATTTATGGAATGGCTAACATTGATGAGAAATTCTAGCAGATGTCTAAGAGCATAGGAAAAGTAAGATGAGAGCTAATTTAGAGAAGATTTATTACCCTGGAGGTAGAAAGTTAAAGCAGATCCTAGATCATCACTTTGATTTTACCTGGGAATTAAAAAGTAAGGTCATCTTCAGATAAGAATAGGGCAAGACAAAGGTGAAATAAGAGGAATTGGAAGTTTGAACAGGGGACAAGCATTTGGTGCAACGAATGACATGCTGCTTGGAACACGTGCATTCTTTATTGGAAAGTCTGGCTTGAGTCCTGACTCCACTTCCAATTCCAGCTTCTTGTTAATGTGCAACCTGGGCAGCAGCAGTGATGGTTCAAGTAGGTGGGCGATCTAGATCAGCTCTGGTGCCCTGGCTTCTGCCTGGCTCCAGCCCTGGCTGTTGATGGCATTTGGGGTAGTGAATTAACAGATGGAAGACTCTCTCTCACACACTCTACCTTTCAAATAATAAATAACTTTATTAAAAAGAAATTTTGATATTGTGGAGGCTTGAAGTACTGTGTAGGTTTACTACAGAAATAGTTACTGGGCACCATCAAGCTCCAGCTGACATGGGTGCCCAGAAATTTACCATCTACCCAGATAGATTCTTTTTCCCATCAGTGCTTGAATTGGCAAGTACAGGCCAGGGACAGGCAGATTTCATCCTGCAATGGAGTTTTTCCAAGTTGGTGCAATCAGCGAATGCCTAAGAGAGTTTAGATAAGAAAGTGGTAGGAGTGATAGCCATAGACTGTAAGTGTGGGAGTCCTTTACACCACCCCTGACCTTGAGTTATGTGATAACATGTGTTGTGACCAAGTAAACACACCCCACTGGAGAGGGCTGCCTTGGAGGCTGTGACAGTGAGGGGTGACAGTGGAGCTGGGAAGGATGTGTAGAGAAGAGGCCAAGGGAATGGGGGTGCTCGTTAACTCCAGAGTGGGTGCGCTAGATGGTACAGTGGTTAGAGAGGCGGTGTGGGAGGGGAAATGGCAGAGGCTGAGACACAGCATGACGGGGTGAGAGCCTATCAGTGGGCACAGACCAATGGAAATGTGAAGAAGTCATGCTCATGTACACTCCAGTGTCTCTTGGAGCCTGGTGAGCACTCAAGCCAGCTAGAGTTCAGTGCAGAAAACAGCGAGTATGGACGAGGTGGTGCCAGGCTTGTGCCCCTGCTAATCGTCTGCAAAGTGCTGACAGCTGGGCCTGGGCAGCATGTGTGTGGCCACTGGCGAGGGAATGAGCCCAGGGGGCAGGGCAGGGAGCCGCAGCACTGCATCATGGGATCTGGTGTCCGGACCCAGCTTGCCCCAGGTCATCCCCACAGTCATTGGCAAAGCCTGGGCTGGTCTCCAACGTGTGTGCTGTGAATCCCTGATGCTTTGCTTGCCCCTATCTTTCCGGAGGTCCTCTGCATTCTATGTGCTCTATTGGAGAACCAGGGCCAGGATGAGGGCAAGGCAAACAAAGGCATCCAGGACACAAAATTTAAAGAAGCACTCCCTCCCAGGGTTGTGCACCCACGTGCAGGGCTGTGCCTGACGACAACACAAGGCGTCTCAGGTTCTGTATCCTACCACCTCTCTTACCTCACCCAAGTTCCAGCTCGGCAGAGAACCCTAAAGTGAAGTTGTATCTAGGGATTCTCCACTTTGATTTTGAACGAAGCTTGGTCCATTAATAATCCCAGAAAAATAATTTTGATTTTGGAGTAGGTTGTGAATCCTCGCTGGAGAAAAAGTATTTCTGCGTTTATAATAAAGCCAAGTTTGGGCAACTTTGCTGTATGATGCTCCATATTACTGCATTTTCTGTGAACTCTTTTGATCTCTAACAGCACTTTCTTGCAGATTCATGGTGGGGATACAATATTGATAAGCACCATGACATTCAGACTGATGGTACACATTTCAAAAGACTTTAATAAGAAAAACATCATTCTTTGAGGAACATTTAGAATTTATCATAAGGAATTAATTTATAAGTCTGCTGCCTTCATTGGAGAATATTTTCTGAACTGGGGCATGAAACCAGGATATGTATGTACCCCTCCATGACAGGGAACATGAGGGACCTGTCCTAGAAGTCACTCCTCATCACAGGACCCCTAGTCCAGAGACGTGGCATCTTCAGGGTGAAAATCAGGCATAGGCAATACGCAGAATCAGCACTGCCAGAAGCATGGGAAGAGAGATGTCCTCAGGCCGCTCAGGGTCTTTCTTCACTACCTTCTAAAGCATATGCTGCATCCCCACTAAGAGTGCTTTCTAGGTAAGTCACAGAACTAAGGCGGGCAAGTGGATTCCTAAGGGGTCTCCATCTAGCGCTAGAATTCTGCTGTCTGGGGTGGTGCAGAAGGTTAAAGCCCTGGCCTGAAGTGCTGGCATCCCATCTGGGTGCCGGTTCAAGTCCTGGCTGCTCCACTTCTGATCCTCTCTGCTGTGGCCTGGGAAAGAGTAGAAGATGGCCCAAGTACTTGGGCCCCTGCACCCGCGTGGGAGACCTGGAGGAAACTCCTGGTTCCTGGCTTCAGATCACACAGCTCCGGCCGTTGCAGCCATCTGAGGAGTGAACCAGCGGATGGAAGACCTCTCTGTCTGTCTCTACCTCTTTCTGTAACTCTGTCTTTCAAATAAATAAAATAAATCTTAAAAGAAAAAAAAAAAAGAATTCTGAGATCTTGCCCTCTTCTGTTTTGACCTACAACCCCTTGTTTCTTCCCCCTCTATTTCCAGGTGGTCTGGTTATCTCAATGACAGTAGTAAATTGTGTATTTCAGAGCAGTTTGATGACAAATACACAGTAAAGTGGAAAAGCTCATTCCCATCTCCCTGGATGATGAAAAAAAAAAAACTTTGAAAATACAGAAAATTGGCATTCAAACGATTTTGGTAGCATTCAGTTAACCGGAAGTGAGAGAGACTCCATGAGTTAAGAGCATGATTCTTCAGGCTCTTTACCAGGAGGAAGCCAACTGGGACTCCACTCCACTGGGCGGTTGGAGAGATGGAGATGTCAGCATTTGCTCAAACCAAACAGGAATAAGATTTCTTACATATCCTCAAATAGACAATGACTGTTTCCACCAAATCTTGACATTTTAAAGCCTGCCTTAGCATTTCCTCCAAGGTTCCATGGGTCATATTGACTGGTATTCTTGAACTCAGCAGAGAAATGTGAAATGCATTTTTTAAAGATCTATTTTATTTATTTTAAAGGCAGAGAGTGGGGGGGGGGGAATCTCTTTCATCCACTGGCTCACTCGCCAGAGCATCACAATGGCTGGAGCTGGGCCAGGCTGAAGCCAGGAGCCTGGAACTCCATCTGGATCTCCCACATGGATGCCAGGGGCCCAAGCACTTGAACCGTTTTCTGCTGCCTTCCCAAATGCATTATCAGGGAGCTGGATCAGAAGCTGAGCAGCCAGGACTCAAACCGGCTCTTTTATATGGGATGCTGGCATACAGTGGCAGCTTCACTTACTGTGCCACAAAGCTGGCTCCCAAAATACATTTATTATGTTTAGTTTGCTACTTCATACATCATGTAAATAAGTCATAAATGATGATTTATCAATGGCCTTATCAACTATTCTTGGTGATTCTTGCTGTTCATTGAGATTGAATGGATGACATCTTTTATTACATTTTACAACAAACTGAAGTTGCCAAAGAGTTATTACTATCACATTCATTAGAAGAGACTTTAATTTTTTTCAAGGCAACTTCATATCTATGATCTCACTGGGGACCTAAGATTCGATTAAGAACTTTACAGGCAGATAATATTATCCCCATTTTAGAGAAACTTGCCGGAGGTTACCCATACCTTACTGGGTTGTCATGATTGGCTACAGAACACAGAGCTTGCTCTCTGTTGCTTTTTTAGACTGGGTATTATTTAGCTAACTTAAATGACTGTGTTCGTGTTAGCTGTACTGGTAAAGACAGGTGCTAAGACTGATAAAAAGAGACAACAAGAAGTGAAGAAATAAAATTTAAAAAATATACAGACAGAATAGAGACAAGAAATACATTTATTTTTAATTACTTTTGTAGAGATTATTCAGTGAAAGTATCTGGAAGTAGAAGTGTCTGATGAAAGAGTAAAAATAGCACGAGTGATTTAACATGGTGCCTTTTCATAAGCAAGTGGTGCAGAACAGAACAAGGAGAATGATCAGCAGGGGAGATAGGAGTTAGGGATTAGAATGTGTTGTGCACAAAATGAGGGAGTTAGCAAATAGCTTACCTAAATAGCCTGCAAATTTAGAAACACAGTGATTTGACTGAATTGCAACAATTTGGGAACAGAGAATGGGAGAGGACCCAAGCTTCCCAGCTTCCTGGGTGCACCCCTTGTGATATGATAGCCCCAAGCCCCAAGAAGACTCACATCTATCTTGCCTTTAGCATAAATCAAAATAATGACAAAGGCCAACAATAAGACAAAAACCTATATATCTGTGAAACTACAAATCTCTTTAGATTTGCAGATTGCAAAGTACTGGTTATGCTGCTCTCTCTCTCTCTGTCTCTCTAATGGCATGGTTTTTCTGGTGCCTTAAATGTATGGAACAAGTAAACTCTAGTCTAAGGCAAATCAGATTCCATTGTTGTCCATGAGAATTTACTTGGACTGACACTACAGCTTTTTACCATCTTAGAGAGTGATTGAATCATCTGTTTCAATTGTGAAAATTCTAAGTGATGCCTGGTCTATACTTGCTAATGTGTAATTCATTTTTTTCTGCAAAAATTATATAAAAATTACTTTGGCAATTGAGGCTTCCATAGTATAAATGGAAGGCTGAAAGTCAAGGAGAGAAAATGATGGGTTGGGTTAGCTACCTAAATAAATAGAAAGACAGTGTATTCTGTAAGGGGGAGCCCGGGAGAAAATCATAAATTCTACATACATGGTAATATCAGACAACACCAAAAACAACAAAACACATTCACATAAACTTTAACATCATGCTCAGGATAACAGTGAAACTCATCATTTTCAAAATGCATAGGATGAGAAGTACTTGCATTTTCCCCCTAAATATATATTTTAAAACAGGATGCATCAAATGCAGAGCCATTTATGTGTTGGTTAATAGGAGATTTGGTCTGAGACTGAATAAACATTCCAAAATGTTCATCAAGTGAAATAAAATCTGTCACTATGCGATCAAGTACTGAATGTGATCTCAGGCTTACTGCATTGCAGCAAATCTCTCTAGATTTGCCCTGTGGGCCACCAGCATAGCAACCACTGGGGTTCAAGTTGAGAATGGAGCATCCGTGATTCCCCACCCTCACCCTCGCAGACCCAGTGCATGAGGCTCGCAGGAGATGAGGCTGAGTTAGTTTTATTTTCAGGTCTTCCCAGGATCCCTAAGCAAAGTCCAGGTTGGAATCCACTGAATTAATGTTTCACTGTCACTGTTACTTATTTCTTCTTTTTAAGCCCTTCCGAGGTCAGAGGATAGCTCATTCCACAATGAGGCCATGAGTGGAAGATTTAGTGGGCAGGAATTTGCAAAAGAAAGGCAGAAAGGGTAATTAGGTAGGTAAACAGGAAGCTGGAATCTGTTTTGGAGATAAAATGAACCCACAGAGACTGGGAGGAGAAAGGGAGCTGAGCCAGTTATTGACTAAGGTTCCTTCCCCTGTCCCTGGAAACTTACTTGAAGGGCAGCTGAGAAGGAAAGGTGGAAGGCCCTCTTCTTAAGACTGGTGATGCAACCCCACTTTCCTCCCAGCTGCCTGGTGGGTAGAGTCTTCTCATCAAAGCAGAAAGCACAAGGAAAACCAAGTGCCACTGAAGTGGATGAGGCTCGACTTGGATGCAGCGCAAGTACCTGGCAGTCTTTGACCTACGAGATGCTTCGGTCCGAAGTTTGTGGAAAATGTAATTAAAAAGATGTTTATTTTGGCACAAAAATTTGCAAATCTTATATATAAGGAGTCCTCAAAAAGTTAAAGAAAATTCATATTATTAAAAACCATGCCCAGATTTCAAAATTTTTTGCACCAAAATAAATTTATTTTTAATTCAATTTTTTTCACAAATTTTTGAAGTATCCTCCTATTGCCAATATATTGTAGCCCAGGATAATATAGTTTTGTTTTATTCATTATTTTAATCTTCACTTGCTCTTAAGCCTTAGATTTTCTATATACAACCTCTTCCACAGCATGTGTATTATGAGCAATTAATTAAAGTGGCAATGGGTAGAGGTACTAATCTATGACTAAATATTTAACAAAGAGGCAGAAAGGATTTACATTTTGATCTCCAAACACTGGAAAATAAATGCCCTCAATTGTCAGCTTCCCAAATTGACATGACTACAAGGGCACAACAAAATTTCCATGCTTTTGAGTGATCTTTTAAAAAACATTTCGATTTATTTATTTGAAAGATGGAAAGAGAGATAGCAAGACCTCCCGTCTTCTGTGGCTGACTTCCCAAATGGCTGGGATAGCTGGCACTGGGCCAGGCTGAAGCTAGAACAAGGCGCTCAATTTGGGGCTCCCATGTAGGTGGCAGGGACCCAAGTGCCTGAGCTATCACCTGCTTCCTCCCAGGGTGTGCATTAGCAGGAATGCTGGAGTGAAGAGCAGGGCCAGGACTCGAACCCAGGCACTCTGATAAGGGATACTGGTGTCTCAAGCAACAACTTAAGCACCACACCAAATGCCTGCCCTTGTGAATCAAGCTATGAGTAGCAAGTAAAACCTTGTCCAAAAACATCTGGAAAATGTCAAATGAAAAGGATTGAAACTAGGAGTATTTAAAGCAAGTCAATAGGACCATGTCTAAAGGAGACAGAAGAGACATAACATCTGCATATGTTACCTTTATAGATCATATACAACATGTATATACACTTAATAACTTGTTTTAATTGGGCAAATACTTATTAAATGTCTATTGGGTCAGATACTGCCACAATAGGCTTTGGTAACACACATACGATTTAAGTTTTTAAAGATGTATTTATTTATCTGAAAGAGTTACACAGAGGGAGAAGGAGAAGCAGAGAGAGCGAGAGGTCTTCCATCCGCTGATTCACTCCCCAGATGGCCGCAACGGCTGGAGCCAATTCGAAGCCAGGAGCCTGGAGCTTCTTTTGGATTTCCCATGTAGGTTAGGGGTCCAAGGACTTGGGCCATCTTCTACTGCTTTCTCTAGGCCATAGCAGAGAGCTGGATCGGAAGTAGGGCAGCTGGGACTCGAACAGGCACCCATACGGGATGCCAGCACTGCAATTGGGGGCTTTACCCGCTATTCCACAGCGCCAGCCCCTAAGTTTTCTTACTTAGGAACAAGGTAGAAATACAAGTGAGATGGAAAACTGTCATTCCTACAGTAACTTAATACACCTGACAAGGGTTAGATCAGCAGTTTGCCCAGAGTGCTGCCATTGCAATGATTCGTGAGGGAGGGGCAACCTGACGTTGCTCAGGCCATCAGGAAGCTTTCTCAGGAAGAGGAAGATCTTTGGGATTTCAGGAGGCACAGGGGTGCGAGACTGTCACTCTGGCAGAGGAGACAGAATTTACAGGTAAGCTGTACAAGGCTGGAATGAAAGCCCTGGGGTAGGGCGTGTGAAAAACAGCTGTGAGGGTGGTTGAGCGATAAAGTCATCTGCATATTCATTTATTCAATGAGCTTTGACTGGGTGTTGGAGGAAGTGCTGAGTACTCAGGTTACCCCTTCCCGGCTCCTGTGGTGGAAAGTGGTGGAATATGATGCTGGGTCTAGAGGGGAACGGAGAGCAGCAGTCATGTTTGATTCCAGACGGCTTTTTTGTGACGTCCCAATGATCTCATGGAATAGTTACCATTTCACTGAGCACCTCCCAAGTGCTATGCTGAGTAACTGTGTCCCTGCTGAACCTCACAACACCCCTGCGACGCAAGTATCTTCTCTCTCTAGAGATGGGAAGAGCAGTTTGTGGGTGCCTGAGTTTATACTTCCATTCGTGCAGGAACTGATCTCAGTGGCCAGGTGATTATCAAGGCTGAAGAAGAGCTGAATTCAAGTGCTTCCCCTTCTGACCAATACCTCAACTACCACCTTGAAAATACCATGCCTTGGGGACCACCTGGTTTCTGACGCCTTGGGACACCCTGTGGAGTCTGTGTGCAGGTCTTGCAAGAGGCCAGAGCTGATTGCCCTGTTGGGCAAAGCGAGAGCAGCTCACAGCCCGCACCATCCCCACCAAAGCAAAGATTTCCAATTACTGCACTGCAGAAAATGTCAAAAGCACTGTTCATTATCCCAGGTTTTGTAATTTTTCATATGTTTCTACTCTTATCTGCGAGCACTTGAAAAAGACCAGCTTTTTCCTCTTAAGGGAGCTTAATTTGCAGAGCTGTGCAGTCTCCCTATTGTGTTCTTATCATCCCCTCCCTGTGGCAGGCAGAATGACAAGGATGACCAAAAAAAAAAAAAAAAAAAAAAAAAAGAAAGAAAGAAAGAAATATTTGAAGGCCTTCCTGAAAAATCCACGGGAATAAGAATCCAAACAGCCGCAGGTTCGTGTCCCTCGAGTGACCTGGAGCAAGGGCGATCAGCGTTAGCTCTCACAGCCCACTCCGCGGGGGCTCTTGGCGAGCATTCCCAAGGACCAAAGCCACCTTCCAAGCGCCGTGGACTTCCCTGGGGTCGTGACTGGGGGAAAGAGGCTGTAAGGTGCCAAGAGGTCCCCTCTCCCTGACATTCCCTTCCAGCGCTGAGTTAACTTCCGTATCCCAAGGGCGAGAAGCCAAGGAATGGGTGGCTAGCTCTTCCCCCATCTCCTTAGGAAAGGCAAATTCCGCCCATTCTTTGATAAGGCAATTGACATTTTTTCTCGGTAGTAAGTCAAGGGCCAACCAAAGGCAACCTCAAGTCCCCTAGCTCGCCTTCCGCCACCTGGATGGCGCCCCAAGCGCCGCCTGGATGGAAATTCTGAGCGGCAGTCTCCCTGGGCCCCTTCGCTCGCCCTAGGATACCCAGATTTCTGAGGCCGGCGCCCCAGGACTGCTGGCTCCCCAGGAGCGACGCCCCGGCCTCGGTGCTGCTGGCTCGGGGGAATCCCCGCCCACCTTGTCACTCCTGCAGGGGAATCCCCGCCCCTCGTGGCTGTCACTCCGTGAAGGGAGTTCCCGCCCCTCTGATCCACCGGAGGGAGGGAATTCCCGCCCATCCTGGAGGCTCGCTGCATGCCTAGCGCCGCGCCGCGAGGTGCGGACTCCCAGCGCGGGCGAGTGCCGGCCCCGGGCAGAGGGACGCGGTGGGGCGGCGGCGGCGGGGCCCCTCGGAGCCGCGGGCCGAGCCGGAGGCGCGGGGGATTGCTCCTCCCGAGGCTGCGGGCGAACCGCGGCGCTGCAGCTCCGGGCAGGCGCGGCGGCGGCACCGGTGGTGGCAGCAGCGGCGGCGGCGGCGGCGGCGGCGGCGGCAGCTGCACCGGAACCCGCCGGGCGGCGCCCGGGTCCGGACGCGAGAAAAGCAGCGGGAGCCCCTTCCGAGCCACTAGCAGGTGAAGCGACCGTCCCGCCTCACGGGCCACGGGGCCACGGGTGGGCGCGGGGGTCGGGGAGGCTTGGCATCTCCGGGTCTTGTGCGCCCGGGAAAGTTTAGTGACACAGCCGGGCGCGGGTCCCCAGCCCCGGCTGGGCGGTGAGTCGGGGTGCCGAGCCGAGGTCCCACGCTCGGTGGCCGCTAACTCGTCTCGAGTCCGGCCGAGAACTGGAGGGCGCGGCGGAGAGGAGAGGGCTGGACGGAGTGGGCCCAGGGCAGCCGGGCCACCGAGACGCCCTGCGGGGGACACTCGGGGCCCCGCTACGCTCTGGGCCATCGACTTGTCTCTTCCTCTGTCCTCTTGTTCTCTGGCCCTCGGGGATGGCCTTGGGGACCACGCTCCAGCGTGCCTTCAGCTCTTGTCCCCTTCCTGCCCCGGGAAGAGGCGTGCAGGGCGAGGACGTGGAGAGGGGCGCGTGCCAGGGGAGAGGGCATCTTGGCGGGGGGCGAGCTGTCCCGGGCATTTGCCCAGGGAGAATTGGGAACCAGTGGGCAGGGAAATCCTGTGTTCCCTACAAGTGACTTCCTCCTAAAACCCGATCTCCCTCCCACCTCTGGTTCACGGTCTTGGTCTTCGCTGCTACTGGGAAGATACATTAAAGCGCACGGCTGAATTGGGGCGGGAGAGGGCCCAGGACCCCTGGCGGGAGTGCGCCAGGAGCCTGATCTGTGCACAGACCTTGATAAGGGGACACTGGAGTGTGAAGAGGAGGAGGTCTGGCCCTGGCTGCTCGCAGGCACTGGAATGGCAGGCAGGAGGGCAATCCAGAGCTCTGATCTGCGCTGGGAATGGAGTTGGGCACGGCTGGGGATGGCAGCCAGGTCTGTGTCTGTCCCCTGCAGCTGGCCCAGCCTCTTGCCCCTCAATAGCAGTAGGGTTCTTTGGAAGGATGTTTTCCTTGGGAGATCGTGAGGAAGCTACTGGAGGTGACCGCTGAGTATCTGCAGAAGTGATATCTTGGTTGTACCTTTGCAGAGAGCCCCTTTGGGCCCCTGGGGCACCTTCCCCAAGGAGGTCCCACACACTCCGCCTGCTCTGTGCTTGGCTCCAGGGACTTGGCATTTCTACAGGACCAGCTTTTCTGGTCTGCGATTTCTGGGTGGGGGTCAGGTAGGTGCAGGCTGGCAGGTGTGGCGTGGGAGGGTTGCTGGTGGGGGTGGAATAGAATGTCTCAGAACACACCTCTGACTATAGGTGGTGGTTCTGGCTTCATCAATTCCTTCTTCCACTGGGATGGGCCAGGAACTGCTACTCCTTTAAAAATCACAGAGTGGTGTGAGTTTGTGAATATGTGTGTGTGGAGGGGAAGGCAGGAATAGGAACAGGGGGGCAGCAGGTGCTGGGAGAGGAAGAATCAGAACCATGCGAAATGTATAAATGTGCATCCCTTGACAGAGTTAATATGCTCCTGGAAAAATATTGAATCATGCTTTAAATCTATCATTGAAATTGATTTTGCATGCACTTATAGTAGTTTACTATTTAAGGAAACTTATGATAATTTCTCTGTTCATTTCAGTCATTTTATTTTTGGATTACCTGTGGTTTGCTGGGGGTGGGGGTGAGGGGGAAGGGTGGGTGGCAGTGGCTAGGGCTTCCAGGGGGTGTGCTCGGATGAAAGAGGCTTCCTGCCTGCACTCGGAGTGTCAGCCTAGCAGAAGTGAGAGACATCCGCAGAGTGCCGTGATGCAAACCAGCGTACTTAGAACATATGGAATGAAGGGATGTTGGGATGAAGACAGTACCTGAAGAGGGGTCCAAATGAAACATTTTGGGGGTATGGAGGAGTAAAATGTCACTTTTGGCTGAAAGGCTTTGTGGACGAGGACCTAGGGAGAAGAGGTGTGAGCAGAGAGGTTGATCCCGAGTTACGACAAGGCTATGAGGGGCAAGAGGCTGAGCTAAGGACTTGGGGGAACTTAGTTAGGAAGACATTTGGAACTTTGAGAAAGGGACTATTGTGATCATGTGCTTCAGGGTGATTTATTCTGTCTTGCAGACAGACTTGGAATTGTGGAGAGAGAGAGAGGCAGGGAGCCTCGTGAGAAGGGTCTTGTAATAAGATGGGGCAGACAGTGAAGCTCTGAGCTGGTGGGTGGCAGGTGCAAGAAAGACAGGAGGGACACATAGGACAGGACCTGAGGAGGGAGTGCTGCTTGGATTTGGAAAGAAGAAACAAAGGACACCCACAGGTCACAGGTGTGAGCACCCAGGGCACTAACATAGGAGGTTGGAGGTTTTAACATTTGATGAATCAGAAACCTGGGGATCTCTCTCCAGTCTTCTCTTTCTGACTCTTCTCACATCTTATCCATCACCTAGGTCTATTGATCAGCTCTTCTTGTAAAGTCTATCCATGCCTCCTGGGACCTGTGGGAAAAGCTCCAACTCCTGAAACCTCTTCACATTTTTTCCTTGCTGTGTTCCCAACACACACACACACACACACACACACGGTGCACCTGCCTTTCTGCCTTTGTAAGACTGTTTTTCTGAGGGGGCTGGGCAGGGCTGGCTCCTGGTATATCTTTCCTTCTCTGGGCCTTCTTACTCTTTTTTTTTTTTTTTTTTTTTTTTTTTTTTTTTTTTTTGACAGGCAGAGTGGACAGTGAGAGAGAGACAGAGAGAAAGGTTTTCCTTTTTTCTGTTGGTTCACCCCCCCCAAATGGCCACTGAGGCAGGCGCGCTGTGGCTGGCTCACTGCACTGATCCGAAGCCAGGAGCCAGGTGCTTCCTCCTGGTCTCCCATGGGGTGCAGGTCCCAAGGACCTTGGTCATCCTCCACTGCCCTCCTGGGCCACAGCAGAGAGCTGGACTGGAAGAGGGGAACCGGAACAGAATCCAGCGCCCTGACCGGGACTAGAATCCGGGGTGCCGGTGCCACAGGCGGAGGATTAGCCTGTTGAGCCGCGACGCCGGCCATCCTTACTCGTTAAGATCCAACCAAGGCCTCTTCCTGGAACAGTTCTTATCCCGACCTTGCCTCTGCCCTGACAAAGCCCTGAGAGCACACTCATGATGCTGCACTGGCTCTCTTTCTCTCACACCCTATCTAGTTCATGCCCCGATAAGGCCTGGAACAGTCACCCATCAACTTACTCAGGTTGGGCAGATAGAGAGGCAAAGGGAACACCCTGGACCCCCCACCCAGGCCAATTGTCCACATCCTGACTTGGAATCTGCAGACCCCGTGGGCTGGACAAGATAACATTGAGCTGTGGTCACTCCCTTGGCTTAGATCATGTGGGCCTAGGGACCCAGATGATGGTGGTGCTGGGCATCCCTGTTGCAAGGTGGCCCCAGGTCCCTTCTGCACCAACCACAGGGGAAAAATCCTCCAGAAGATGAACCCACAAAATCTTGGAACCAAATTCAAAGAGAGGCTGCATCTCTTTAACAGGACAGACTTGGAGACTCAAGCATTAAAAAAAAAAAGAATGGCCGGCGCCGCGACTCACTAGGCTAATCCTCCGCCTTGCAGCGCTGGCACACCAGGTTCTAGTCCCAGTCGGGGCGCCAGATTCTGTCCCGGTTGCCGCTCTTCCAGGCCAGCTCTCTGCTGTGGCCTGGGAGTGCAGTGGAGGATGGCCCAAATCCTTGGGCCCTGCACCCCATGGGAGACCAGGAGGAAGCACCTGGCTCCTGGCTTCGGATCAGTGCGATGCGCCGGCCGCAGCACGCCAGCCACGGCGGCCATTGGAGGGTGAACCAACGGCAAAGGAAGACCTTTCTCTCTGTCTCTCTCTCACTGTCCACTCTGCCTGTCAAAAAATAAAAATAAAAAGATGTATTTATTTTATTTCAAAGGTAGAGTTGCAGAGGAAGGGAGAGAGAGAGGATGAAAGAGAGAGAGATCTTCAATCTGCTTGTTCAATTCCAAGATAACTACAATGGCCAGGGATGGACCAGCTGAAGCCAGGAGATTCATCCAGACATGTGGGTGACAGAGATCTAAGCACTTGGGCCATCTTCTGCTGCCTTCCAAGGTGTATTAGCAGGGAGCTAGATCAGAAGTGGAACAGCCAGGGCTTAAAGCAGAGACCATGTGAGATGCCAGCAATGCCAGCAGCGGCTTAACCTGCTATGCCACAGTGCTAATCCCAACTCAACCATTTATAAAACTATTTATTTATTTACCTATTTATTTGAAAGGCAGAGTTACAGAGAGAAGGTAAAACAGAGAGAGATCTCCCATCTGCTGATTCACTCCCCAAATGCCCACAACAGCTAGGCTGGGCCAGGCTGAAGCCAGAAGCCTGGAATTCCATCCAGGTCTCCCACATGGGTGGCAGCGGTCCAAGCACTTGGGCCATCTTCTGCTACTTTCCCAGGTGCATTCACAGAGAGCTAGATCAGAAGTGAAGCAACCAGGGCTTGAACCAGTGCTCAAATGGGATGCTGGCATCATCATTGGTAGCTTAACCTCCTGAGCCACAAGGCTGGCCCCTTAGCCACCCATTTCAACCTCATTCTTCTGCCCTCAGCAATGTGTCCACAGTACCAAGTAGAATGCTGAAGACGGAGTCGGGTTGCAGGGGAGGAAGACCAGGCAGGGAAGCCCGTGAGAGAGACAGGCAGACAGCTACAGAGACAGAAGTGCTGTGTCCCACAAGGATGATAGCAAAAGGCCATAGATCAGCACCGTGGTGCAGCAGGTTAATCCTCTGTGGTGCTAGTGTCCCATATGGGCGCCGGTTCTAGTCCCGGTTGCTCCTCTTCCAGTCCAGCTCTCTGCTGTGGCCCGGGAGTGCAGTGGAGGATGGCCCAAGTCTTTGGGCCCTGCACCCACATGGGAAACCAGGAGAAGCACCTGGCTCCTGGCTTCAGATCAGCATATCTCTGGCCGTTGTGGCCATTTGGGGAGTGAACCAACGGAAGGAAGACCTCTCTTTCTGTCTCTCAGACTGTCTGTAATTCTACCTGTCAAATAAATTAATTAAATTAAATTTTAAAAAAAGAGAAGGCCAAAGACAGAGATCACTGTCATGAATGATGGTTGTGGAACCAGCTTGTAAGGGGAAAAGGAGAAAATGATTGGCAAGACAGTGGAACTTACAAGTAGACACTGGATCCCAAAGTGTATTGTCACTGCTGCTGTAGCAATGCAGGTTAAGCTGCTGCTTGCAATACCAGCACGCGATACTGTCTCCGGTTTGAATCCTAACTGCTCCACTTCTGATCCAGCTCTCTGCTAATGTGCCTGGGAAAGTAGCAGAAGTGGCCCAAGTGCTTGGGCTCTTGCCATGCATGCTAAGACCCTGATGGAGTTCCAGCTTCCTGGCTTCAGCCTGGTCTGGCCCTAACTGTTGGGACCATTTAGGGATTGAACTAGCAAATGGAGGATCTCTCTTTCTCTCTCTCTCTCCCTCTCTCTGTGTAACTCTGCCTTTCAAATAGATAAATAATTTTTTTTAATTATGCTGGTTACCAATAAAATAGAGTGCTTTGAGGAGGTGGTAGGTTGAGGCAAAGTCTGTTCAGGAAGTCCCCAGTTCTCCCTCCCAGGCATGGTTGGTAAAGAAAAGAGAAATGGGAGAGAATGGGGGATCAAGATAAGGGGTGTTTTGGGAGAAAGGAAGTCAGAAAACATTAAGAGCAAGGGCAGGGGGCCGGCGCCATGGCTCACTTGATTAATTTTTCACCTGCGGCGCCAGAATCCCATATGGGTACCAGGTTCTAGTCCCGGCTGCTCCTCTTCCAGTCCAGCTCTCTGCTGTGGCCCGAGAAGGCAGTGGAGGATGGCCCAAGTGCTTGGGCTCTGCACCCGCATGGGAGACCAGGAGGAAGCACCTGGCTCCTGGCTTCGGATCGGTGCAGCTCCGGCCGAAGTGGCCATTTGGGGGGTGAACCAACGGAAGGAAGACCTTTCTCTCTGTCTCTCCCTCTTACTGTCTGTAACTCTACCTGTCAAATAAATAAATAATCTTTTTTTTAAAAAAAAGAGTAAGGGTAGGGGAGGAACAAAGCTGGCACTGCCTTCCGGGGGTTGGGGGAGCCGAGTTTGGATGCGGTGTTGGAGAGAACAAGAGGCCACGCAGCAGAGGTCATGGGGGTCTTTCCGGTAAAACAGGAGGGGGCGTCTGCGAGGTTAGAGAGGACCCTGGCTGAGGCTGGGCCCTGGAGGGGAGGGGCTGCTGCCCCCCCGGCACCTGGCCACCAGCAGGGAAAGGGAGGATTCCTGAATCGGGGCTGCAGACTTGGGCTTGAACTTCTCTCTGCCAGAGCCTCTGCTTGCTCATGTGTCAAGCTGGTACATTAGCTACTCCCCAGGCTGGTCTCAGGAGGCATGAGAAGAGCTACTGAGCGGGGTATGTGAGGCCATCAGTGACAGTGTGTGCTGCACAGCGGGTCCTCGTGAAGCGTGTGCTGAGAACTGACTGCTCCTCTCACCAAAGGCAGTGAGAGCCCATTTGACGTGGAAGGCAAGACTTTAGAGCAGACTGGACGGCAGCTTGCTTCCAGCTCTGGACTGCTCTGAGCGATTTGGCCTCCCCGTGTCCAGCTTACCGAATCTTTTAGGAGGCCTGCCTTTTCAGTCACTGGCTTGCTGCAGGGACTACATCTGTGTTTCGCTTCCCTCTCTGCAAAGATCCAGTTGCCCGGCTCAAAGCAGGGAGAGCCTGGATGGTTTCCTGGTCCTCTGTGGTTTGGAAGGGGGCTGTGCATTCCTGCTTCCCAATTCATGCGTTTGATGAAACTGAGACCCAGGGGGCAGAGAACTTGCCCTGTTCAACAACTGGAACTAGAATCACAACCTACGGTTACTTAATCTCACAACTGTTAGCGTAGTGGCAATTGTACAGGATGCAGGTGGATGCGAAAGAATTAAAAATCTGCAGCCCAGGGTGGGTGTTGTGGCACAGCTAGATTCGCTGCTGCGTGAGACACCACATCCCATATTAGATGGCCTGGGATTGAGTCCTGCCTCTGCCTCTGCTTCCTATTCAGACTCCTGCTAGTGCACCTGGGAGGCAGCAGGTGATGGCTCACACACTGAGTCCCTGCCACTCACATGGGAGGCCTCCTTGGAATTCTGGGCTCCTGGCTTCAGCTTGGCCCAGCTCTGACTATTGTGGCAATTTGCGAAGTGAAATGGTAGATGGAAAATCTCTCCCTCTATCTCTTCTCAGTCACTCTGCCTTTCAATAAACATTTTTTTTTAAAATCTGCATACCCTTTTGGTTTTGTTATTTGGTCTTTGATTATACATAGAAAGATGAAGTAAATAGTCTCATTTAATAGTGAAGAAGGGAAGATAAGGAGCATTTAATTTGTTTTATTAAGCACTCAAAAGATGTGTGGCAAGTTAAATTAAATTTTGGGAAAATGTAAATAATTTTTTTTTTGACAGGCAGAGTGGACAGTGAGAGAGAAAGACAGAGAGAAAGGTCTTCCTTTTGCTGTTGGTTCACCCTCCAATGGCCGCCATGGCTGGCGCGCTGTGGCCGGTGCACCGCACTGATCCGATGGCAGGAGCCAGGTACTTCTCCTGGTCTCCCATGCGGGTACAGGGCCCAAGCACTTTGGCCATCCTCCACTGCCCTCCCTGGCCACAGCAGAGAGCTGGCCTGGAAGAGGGGCAACCGGGACAGAACCCAGTGCCCTGACCGGGACTAGAACCCGGTGTGCCGGTGCCGCAAGGCGGAGGATTAGCCTAGTGAGCCGCGGCGCCGGCCAATAATGTTTTTTAAGGAACTAGAATACAGAGCAATTTTCTCAACTTTTTATTTTCCACCAGAATGGTCTATGTCTATATTATGTTGTTCCTAGGGGTTCTGCATAGTTGTGTATAAAATGACAGACACTTTTACAGAACTTAAAAATTTTAAATCCTGGGGCAGGCAATGTGGTACAGCAGGTTAAGCTGCCACTTAGGATGCCCATATCCTATAAAGGAGTGCCTGGTTTAAATCCCAGCTACTGTTCACTTCTGATCGGCTTCCTACTGATGCACCTGGGAGGCATTAGATGATGGTCCAAATGCTCCCTCAGATGCCCCTATGTTGGAGACACGGGAGTTGCTGGCTCCTGACTTTGACCTGGCCTTGCCTTGCCTGTTGCAGGTATTTAGGGAGTGAACCAGAAGATGGAAGATCTCTCTCTCTCTTTTTCTGTTTCTCTTTCTCTCTCTCTCTCTCTGTCACTCTGCCCCTTGAATAAGTAAATACATCTTAAAACGTTTTAAAAATCAAATATCATGATATCAATATTCTATAAACAGAAAGAAGATGGAATTGGGAGCAAATACATTCCCATGGGCCCTGGGCAGGAGGATTTGAAGCCAGGAGGTCATCTGAGTCAGATTGTGAGCTAGAGAGTTCTGCATTCTGTTTACAAATGTGTTCTAGAAAACACTGGGAGCATTTACGGTTTGAAAACTCAATGGTTGAAGAGACCCTTTGTGGTCTGATAAGGCAGCAGCGCTGAAAGATGGCTTGTTCAGGCACTAAGTGTGCAGGGAAGACACATTTGTCTTGCAAGTCTCTCCAGTTCCGGGAAGAGGCTGGTCCTTGGCTCTGGCCTCTTCTCAGATGCCAATAACATCTTCCCCACCCCATAGTTTAGATGCAGCCAGGAATCAGTCTCCAACCTGACAGATCCTGGCTGCTCCCTGCATACATTACCCATGTGGGTATATCCTAAGTGAACAGGGACTGGGCTATTAGCTTGCAGAAAATCAGAAACTTAAGATTCTTAACTCTCTTTATGACGCAATCTAATGAAACCAGATAGCATTGAACATCTGGCTGATGAAGTTATTCTTGGATTGTTTGGGGTTATTGAGTCTTACTGTGGCTCATCAAGCATTCTAGGACACACCAAGAACTTTTGGAAAAGCAGGGTTACAGCCAAGAGGATTCATATTGTGCACATAATTGTTGCAAACTTTGGGTGAGATAATAGCCAGGAGACAGGGAAAGTTCTATTGTCTGAAGCAGCCGGAAATACCTGGATATCCACAAGAGGATACAAAAAAAAAAAAAAAAAAAAAAAAAACCACACACACACACAAACAACAACAACAACAACAACAACAAAACCCACAAACTCTTACGTATCTGCAAATCCTCAAAAGAGCATAATCCAGTCTCTTGCAGGATGAAATAAGCCCAGCTCATTCCAGGTAGATATGTAGTGTTTTAACAGCTTTCTGAGGAGGGCTTTGTGTGGTGTACTTGGCCCTAGGATGGGATCCTTGGAGGTGTTTTAACAAGAGTGGGAATGAATTTAAGCTGGGCCACTCCTGGTCTTGTTTTATCAACACTTGGACACCTCTGGTACTTGGCTTTGTAAGCTTTAGGCTTTGATTCTGCTTCTTCCACTTGATTGTCCAAGATACAAAACACACACACACGCACACACACACACACACACTGGTGTTCTGGCCTCAGAAGAGTGTTTGTCCTGGTTTGCTAAAAATAAAGACAGCATTCCTACAATGCAGAATAGGATTCCTGCTGTGAGCAGGGCATGCTTAGCACAGTGGAAATCCAGTGAGTTCCTTAGCTGGAACGTGCCCACTGAGGCAGTAGGAGTTTAGCTGGAAGGAGGGTGGGGAAGATGGTCATTTGGGATCCTGAGTACTCAGCAGGGGGAGGGCTGCCTCCTGGGGGAAGCCTCCTGGCCTTCAGAGGAAGCCAGTGGGAAAAGACAGGGTGCCAGGGAGCTTTGGCCTGAGGGCCTGTCTGGCTGTCTGGCTGTGGTCACTCCTACAAAGATCCAGGAGACATCCTAGGATGGGAGACAAAATAAGCACCATCTCATCTCCTTCACCAAAGGCCAAATACCTGTCTCAAGACAGGATCTGGCTTGTCTTGTGTGCATATCCTGAGTGTTACTGAAATTCTGCTGCTCCGTGAACTTCTGTTTCTGCAGAAGAGAGGGGCAAGTGTATTCTGAGTTAGCCACGATGCCTTGGGTTGATGTATATGGGTTTGAGCAGCCATCAGAAGTGTCTTCAACAGCCTGACCCTTCCATTACCTGATTATTAAGTGGTTGCTGACACTGTTTAAGTTTGTATGCAAGTGATCAAATATAATCGAACTCTCTTCAAATGTCCAAGCGTTTCTTTTTTGTGCACCTAAGAAGATGAGAATGGAGCCAAGATTAATAAAGCAAGATGTCAATAAACTCTTGACATTTTTGTGTGTTGGCCAATGGACACTTATATAAAAGTCTGACTTGGCTCCATTTCTTTTGGGTCCTCCCCCTCCTCTTTTCAGCGTGGTGTATTTATAGAGATTGGGTAAAACTAGCTTGTGCTAAATGGGTCTCCTGGTGAGGAAAATTAACTTCCAAGGCTAAAACAGCCGTGCAAATATTATTACAAACTCACTCAGCGTACACAGTTGGCACAGCTCTCCTCCACAGTTGGCTGCTGCCCACTCTCCACTCCTACCCGCCCTGGTCACCATTAGTCCCAATATCATTAGGCTAAAAGAAGAGACATCTGTCCCCAGAAAATGTGCTTGGAGTGACCTTATCAGCATGGATCCTCAGGGGACAGCAGACAGTGAGATGGCACAAGAAGGAGAAGGTACCGGAAAGGATCATGTTAGCCCATCTCTGGACCTACTGCTCATCTTTGAAAACCTGAGCAGATGTAAAACTGATTGATTTCTTTATCGCTGACTGCTATGGAGCAGCAGTCAGCAAATTTTGGCACCTGGGAGACACACATGGCACCTGAGCACCCACCCAACCTTCTGGTCTTTAACTGGTAGGTTTCCCAAGCGCTGTCTTTATCTTAAAGGTCTCTGAAGTTTGTGAGCTGGAAGACCACGCCTTCACCATGCCCCAGGGTGACCTCATGTCCCTACCTGGCACACCTGTGTGTCCATCGGTCAATCAGGTTAATTAACCACTCCTCTTTGAAAGTGGGTTAAAAGTCTGGGACACGGGGTGCCCGGCCCTTTGGGCTCTTTGGTCTTTTCATTTTCTGGCCTTTTGCCAGCGTGGGCCCCTGCACCTCCAAAGCGTGTGGCCTTTGGATCACCTGCCCCATGCTTCCTGGCCTAGACACTCCTCCACGTGGCTGGCTCCTGATACTCGGGATGAGCCCAGATTTATCTCTCCTTTTAGGTAGGGCCCTCACTCTCCTATGCATCTTGCTCACTGAATAAAAAGCTTAAAATGCAAAAAAAAAAAAAAAATCTGAAGGTGAGCTGACTTTTCCCCAGACTTCAGGAACCCACACAATATCCAATAAATGGATAAAAATTAAAAGTGTTTGGAAGCTGACTATTGGTCAGGCACTGTTCCAGACACTTTTTAAAAAAAATATTTTATTTATTTACTTGAGAGACAGTTACAGACAGAGAGAGGGAGAGACAGAGAGAAAGGTCTTTCATCCGCTGGTTCACTCCCCAAATGGCTGCAACAGCTGGAGCTGGGCTGATCCAGAGCCAGGAGCCAAAACTTCTTCCGGGTCTCCCACGTGGGTTCAGAGGCCAAAGCACTTGAGCCATCTTCCATGGTTTTCCCAGACCATCAGCAGAGAGCTGGATCAGAGGAAGAACAGCAGGGGCACCAACCAGCACCTGCATGGGATGCTGGTGCTGCAGGCGGAGGCGTAGCCTACTATGCCACAGTGCTGGCCCTGTTCCAGACACTTTGTGTATCTTCACTTCAACAACCCAGTGAGGTGCATCCTGTTATTACTCCTAGAGCTGCCATGACAAATTAGCGTGGATGTGGTGGCTGAAAACAACAGGAAGTCATTCTATCAGTTTTGGGGGTCAGGTGTTGGCAGAGCCAGGCTTCCTCTGGAGGCACCAGGGGAGCATTTTTCTTTGCCTCTTCCAGCTTCCAGGAGCTGTCGGCAGTCCCTGTAGCTTCTCCACTCTGATCTCTGCCTCTGTCTTCACATCACCTTCATGTCTGTGTGTCCTTGGCTTCCCCATCACTTCTGCCTATCTCTATTTTGTGTGTCTTTTCTAGGGATATTTATTATTGGATTTAGAGACACCCGTGTAATCCAGGATGATCCCATCTTGAGACCCTAAATTGAATTCCGTCTGCAAAGACCCTTTTACCAAATAAGGTCACGTTCACAGGTTCCATGATATGGACTTGTATTTTTGGAAGATGCCATTCAACCCAACTGCATCTTCTTTTAGAGATGGAGTAATGATGGTGCAAGGTAGGTAAGCAAACTCTCTGTAGTTACACAGCTAGGAGTTGGTGAAACTGGTTTTTAATACAGGAGCCTAGTTCTAGAGCTTACAGCCTTGACTATGACTCTATAGTATCCATGGATGGCAGGATGAGCGAAAGGATGCTAACAAAGTTAGCCAACATTCTTCCCAGTGTATTGAAAGGAACCGCTAATATTCATTCTTTTATGCTTGTGTCCGGGACATGACCTTGGTCCTATTCTCCCTCTCTAGGAAGATCTCGGCTGTCTCAAGGCTGTACCTACCATCCACATACTGTGGTCTTTCATGTTTATGTCTCTGGCTTTGACTTCTCTACTGATTTCCAGCTCATGTGCCTCACTGCCTACTTAATATCTCCACATGAGTGTGCTACAGGTGTTTCAGACCTAGTAAGCACAAAATGAAATCCTTGCTATTTCTCCTTAAAGCTAGCTCTTTTCTTCTCAGTAACTGGAACCCCCATCCCACACCTAGAACCTTCTTTGCTTCACACCCTGCATCCAAATCCATGAGGAAGTCCCACTGGCCCTTTCTCCAGGATCCACCCTCTTCTCCTCACCCCTGAGAGAACAGATCCAGTGAAAGCCACTGCCATCTTGCCCCTGGGCCTCTGCTGCAGTTGTCTTCTAACTGGACCTCCTCAGGACACCCCAACCTCTAGTTCTTGTGCCTGAAAGCAGCTATGAGGGGCCTTATTTTTTCTTAAGTTTTTTTTTTCACAGTTACAGCCAGTTCAGTTATAGCAGTTACAACAGCTCACAGCCAACTTAAGAGTAAAGCACAAAGATTTCCCACATACCCCACACTCACACTTGCTGTTACCCCACTATGAACATCCCCCACCAGAATGGCATATTTGTCATAGCTGATGAACCTAATTGACACATTATCATCTCCCCAAGTCCATAGTTTGGTGCTGTACATTCTATAGGTTTGGATCAATATGTAATGACATGTATCCATCATTACAGAATCACACAGGACAGTTTCACTAAAATCCTCTGTGCTCTACCTCTGATCCCCCTCTAACCTCACCTGGAGGGTTCTTCTGAAAACGTAGATCAAGTTCATGTCACTCCTCAGCTTAGAATGGGGGGATTTCTCATCATTTGAATATGGGCCAGTCCCCTTGCCCCAGTCCACCCCTCCCATGACCTCCTCTCTCACCCCTCACTGTCCTCCCTCTGTGTCCCAACACACTGTTCCTGTCATTCTGAAATACAGCAGGTTCCATCCCTTATCAGGATCTCTCCTCTGCGTGAAGCTGCCCACAGATCCTCACAGGTGTCTTCTTGAATATATAATCTAAAAGTGCTGTCCCCGTGCTCCATTACGCGACTTCTGTTGGTAGACTGATCTGTTCATTTATTGTGTGTCTCACCTCTTGGGATATAAACTCCATTAAAGCAAAGACCTTGCTTTGTTTGTGTCTCAGGTGCCCACAACAGTACCAGTATACTGTAGACACTCAGTGAATATGTGTTGGACAAACTGAGCTCTTTCAGCACTTCATTTCCCAGTTATCCCTCTTTTTAAGTGACTTGCCTGAGGTTACATATGTATTAAGAACCAGAGAAAGAATTAGAATCCAGCATTGTGGTGTAGCAGGTTAAGCCTCTACCTGTGACACCGGCATCCCATATGGGCACCAATTCAAGTCCTAGCTGCTCCACTTCAAATCCAGCTCCTTGCTGATGTTTCTGGGAAAGCAGTGGAAGATGGCCCAAGTTCTTGGGCCCCTGCACCCATTTGGAGGACCCCAAAGAAACTCCTGGCTCCTGGCTCCAGCCTGGCCCAACTCCAGCCATTGCAGCCATTCGGAGAGTGAGCCAGTGGATGAAAGCTCTCTCTCTCTCTGTCTCTCTCTCTCTCTCCCTTCCTCTCTCTCTGTAAGTCTGCCTTTCAGATAAATAAATCTTAAAAAAAAAAAAAATAATCTGAATTCAGATCTGTTTTCTAAACTTTGTTCTCAACCACAATTTTATACACGAACTCTGAGAATCAAGAGCTGCCCTATCCCTAAAGTCCTATGGGACTCTGAGTTTTCTTTCTTTCATTCTTTTTTTAAGATTTTATTTATTTATTTGACAGTTAGAGTTACAGACAGTGAGAGGGAGAGACAGAGAGAAAGGTCTTCCTTCCGTTGGTTCACCCCCCAAATGGCCACTACTGCCGGAGCTGTGCCAATCCAAAGCCAGGAGCCAGGTGCTTCTTCCTGGTCTCCCATACGGGTGCAGGGGCCCAAGCACTTGGGCCATCCTCCACTGCCTTCCCTGGGCCACAGCAGAGAGCTGGACTGGAAGAGGAGCAGCCGGGACTAGAACCCGGCGCCCATATGGGATGCTGGCGCCACAGGCCAAGGATTAACCAAGTGAGCCACTGCTGGCCCTGGGACTCTGATTTTTCTAGTCACATTACTGTTCATAAACCCAAACACAGATTATTGATACGTAGAGAAGAAATTTACTCATTCAGATTCACCAGGTACTATTTCTCTGAAAAGTCTGAAGCTTGAGAAGCTAAGACATTCATTTCTCTTTATCTACACTTTGGAGTTTGAAGCTAAAGACTTTCTGATCTATCTTGAGGCTTGATGAGTTCAAGCCCTCTTCCTTGAGCCCTTGAAGGAACGTCTGGGAGATGACCAGGTTGAGTCAGTAGCAGTTATGTGTGTTCACAGGGAGTACTGAAGTCCTCCTTCCTATGGTTTTCCTTACACATGGACACCTGTGTGAGTTGTTTTTTTTTTTCCTGCCTCCATATCTCTTCATAGTTGGTAGAACTCTGGGGCAAGAACGTAGACCCTCTTTTTAGACTGGCTGATAATGAGATGTTCTCCATGGGGTCTTGTCAAAAGATTGGTCTATTTCTTTTTTCTTTTTTTTTTTTTTTTAAGATTTATTTATTTATTTGAAAGTCAGAGTTACACAAAGAGATGGAGAGACAGAGAGACAGAGAGAGAGGTCTTCATCCTATGGTTCACTCCCCAATTGGCTGCAATGGCCGGAGCTGTGCCGATCCAAAGCCAGGAGCCAGGAGCCTCTAACGGGTCTCCCACATGGGTACAGGGGCTCAAGGACTTGGGCCATCTTCTACTGCTTTCCCAGGCCACAGCAGAGAGCTGGATTGGAAGAGGAGCAGCCAGGACTAGAGCTGGCACTCATATGGGATGCTGGCACTGCAGGCGGCAGCTTTACCTGCTACACCACAGCACCAGCCCCTGGTCTATTTCCATAACAGCAGCTTTGGGCCAGTCATGGAAGAAACGAGAAGACAAATTCTCACAGATAGGGGGCTCAGCAGTTGCTTTTTTTTTCTTCCTGTAGTTGTACTTCCTTTTAAAAATGAGTTCCATCTTGGGAATTTCATCAACATCCCAATAAGCAGACATCACGCAAAAAAACTACTCTTTTAGGCAAATTGTAATTATGGTCATGTGCAAGACTCACGTATGTGGGTGGGACTTTTATTCATATAAAGGACTATCATGGCCAAATAGTGTATCTGGTAAATATAGCTGCTCTCCTGTAGGAACGAAGAACCCTGGCTACTTGCTGCATCATGTGCTTCACCTCTGCTGTCCTGATCGGGGTTTGCTATGGTAACCAGAACTTTGCCCGAGGGTTGTGCATGTAAAGTGTCACTCATTAGTAGTACTCTTTATTTTTAGCGTAAACCAAAGAGGAGCTGCTCAGTGTTCCTGCTAACAGGCAGGTGAGTAATCACCGTGGGGCCTTGGATGACTTTCGTGTGCTGTTCTCACGTGGGATATCACCACCCACTACAGTTCTCATTTGTTGGAGCAAGATGAGTTTCTGGACTTCCATTGGTTGAAATCAGTGCAGAAACTACACACTAGGGAAGTTGGAGATACTATTTTTTAATAACTTTCTCAACTGCTATTCCCCATCTTCGTCTTGACACAGCATGGCAGCCTGCTAATGATGGCAGTCCTGCAGATGGGAGGTGAGTAGCTGTCCCTGAAGCCATTGAAAGCTCAGTGAACGTTTGAAGGAGGTAGTATTTTCCTCTCAGCATGGCACTCAGCTCTCACCTACAGCTTATATTTTGTCCTCAATGCCCCTGGACAAACTTTTTTTCTTCTTTCACTCAACTTATATTTGTCTAGCACTTGCCACATAGAGAACTATACATATATATTCTTTAGGGAATAAAAAGAAATAAAATTCAGATTGCCTTGAATGATCAATCATATAAAAATTTTTAATTGTCCTCTGGGCCCAAGGAGGGAAAAATCTAGAAAAGAACATGGAGGAGCTGATGCTGTGGTATAGCAGGTAAAGCTACTGCCTGCAGCGCCAGCATCCCATATGGGTGCCGGTTCAAGACCTGGCTGTTCCACTTCAGATCCAGCTCTCTGCTATGGCCCGGGAAAACATTAGAAGATGGCCCAAGTCTTTGGGTCCCTACACCTATGTGGGAGACCCGGAAGAAGCTCCTGACTCCTGACTTCAGTTCAGCCCAGCTCTGGCTGCAGCCATTTGGGGAGTGAACCAGCAGATGAAAGACTTTCTCTCTCTCTCTCTCTCTCTCTCTCTGCCTCTGCCTTTCTATAACTCTACCTTTCAAATAAATAAATAAATCTTAAATAAACGAAAAGAACATAGGGAACCTCCTGAACCTCACTTTTGTTGGAGGCTTGAAACACGCTTATGTCCCCCTTGGCATGTTTGCTGATAGATACATATCTAGGACTGAGTGAATCTGGGGCCAGGTAATATTGTGTTCCATCAGTTGTGTGTTTGGAGAAGGATGTGAACCGCAGTCCAAAGTGAAGCCAGAATCATTTCTTGAGTTGATACCAACTGGGGGTCAGAAACATTAGAATTAGAAGGTTTTTCCAAGTATAGATTTTATCATGTCTATGCTATGACCCAAATACCCAGTGCAATGCCTGGACCAAAGTTCACCCTTCATGTAGGTTGTTGATTAATTTTGCTTTGTTTTATTTATTTGAAAGTCAGATTTATAAACACACACACACACACACACACACACACACACAGACACCCCGCAGTAAGGGAGAGAGAAAGGGTGAAGGAGAAAAGAGGGAGATCTTCCATCTGCTTGTTCAGTCTCCAAATGTCTGCGATGGCCAGGGCTGGGCCAAAGCCAGAAGCCTGGAACTCCATCCAGGTCTCTCACATGGGTAGCAGGAGACCGAGTACCTGGGCCATCTGCTGCTGCTTTCCCAGGGGCATTAGCAGGGACCTGGATTGGAAATGGAGCCACCGAGACTTGAATTGGCACTCATAGGGATGCTGGTGTTGTAGGGGATGACTTAACCCACGGTGCCACAACACCAGCCACCATAAAGGTTTTTTTAAGCTAATGAAGTTGGTGTTAGTCTGGCATGTCTGGTGGGATAAAAGACCCTGGGTTATACTACAGGTCATACCTACAGCTAATCCAGGAAGACCCCCATAGTCCTTCCAAACATACCGGGAGGGACTAGGAAATATGAGGTGATACTAGTTATGCCCTAGGCTGTGTGGGATAGCAAATGTTCTGATCCAGTGGCTGAAAGGTTGTTTGTCCAGCAACAGTTTCTCCTCCCAATGGAAATGTTTCCATTTTATACAATGATCATTTTAAATGCTCAAGAATTACCTAGAGAACATCATTTTTGTGCAGCCCTGTTCATTCACACAGTAAATCTAATAGGTATTTGAGACCCACTGTGTGTTAGACCCTTGGTTTCTTAGGGCCCGAGACATTCAGTATGTCTTAAGCTGAGTCCAGAAGAACATTGCCCCTGGAGAAGGGATTCCACCCCCTGTGCATTACAAACTGCTCTTCTCAAGGGCGCCAATGACATCCACAATGCTAAACTCCAGCTCAATCCATCCCCCACCCTTGGTCCTTGACACACTCCGCACCATGGCCTTTGGGCCTCCACACTCTCTGGGCATGCCCCCTTGCGCACCAGCCAGCATTCCTTTCAGTTTTCTTGTCTGCTTCCTCTCCTCCTTGACCTCTTGATGATGCTGGTATGCCCAGGACTCAGTGCTTGCCTTTCTTGCCTCTTCTTTCTGAGATTACTCTCAGTAATGGCAGCCACTCTCATAGCTTTATTTTTTTTTTTTTATTTACTTATTTGTTTGAAAGTCAGAGTTACACAGAGACAGAAGGAGAGGCAGAAAGAGAGAGAAAGGTCTTCCATCTGCTGGTTCACTCCCCAGTTGGTTGCAATAGCCAAAGCTGCACCAGTCTGAAGCCAGGAGCTTTCTCCTGGTCTCCCACACAGGTGCAGAGACCCAAGGACTTGGGCCATCTTCCACTGCTTTCCTAGGCCATAGCAGAGAGCTGGATCTGAAGTGGAACAGCCAGGTCTTGAACCGGCACCCATATGGGATGCTGGCACTGCAGTTGGTGGTTTTACCCGCTACACCACAGGGCCGGCCCCTCTCACAGCTTAAAATACATGCGTAAGCCAAGAACTCCCACCAATACTGCTTGCATGTGTAGTTACTGGCTTGACATCTCTGCTGAATCTCCCAACAGTCGTCTGAAGCTTCAGCACCTAAAACTGAGTTCTGGATTCCCATCCTGCCCCTTCTGGTGTTCCATCTCTGGATAGCTCTTTAGAACGTATCCAGAATCTAACCACTGCACATCTCCTCCTCCAAGCCATCCTCATCTCTCAATTGGACTATTTTGGGAATTTTCCAGTTGCTACTGTTTCCCTCTTCTCTCAGTCTATTCTCAACAGAGCAGCCAGAATGACTATAGTAAAATAGAAATCATTTCTTCTCACTTCTCAGCTCAAACCTCCTGAAGATCTCTCTCTCTCTCTCTCTCTCTTTTAAGATTTATTTTATTTATTTGAAAGACAGAGTTACAGAGAGAGGTAGAGACGGAGAGTGAGAGAGAGGTCTTCCATCCGCTGGTTCACTCCCCAGATGGCCGTAACAGCCAGAGCTGAACCAATCGGAAGCCAGGAGTCAGGAACTTCTTCCGGATCTCCCACGTGGGTGCAGGGGCTCAAGGACTTGGGCCATCTTCTACTGCTTTCCCAGGCCATAGCAGAGAGCTGGAGCAGAAGAGGAGCAGCTGGGACTAGAACCAGCACCCATATGGGATGACGGCGCTTCAGGCCACAGCACCAGCCCCAAGATCTTGCTCTCTTAAAAGCCAAACTCAGAGCCGGTGCCGCGGCTCACTAGGCTAATCCTCCACCTTGTGGCGCCGGCACACCGGGTTCTAGTCCCGGTCGGGGCGCCGGATTCTGTCCCGGTTGCCCCTCTTCCAGGCCAGCTCTCTGCTGTGGTCAGGGAGTGCAGTGGAGGATGGCCCAAGTGCTTGGGCCCTGCACCCCATGGGAGACCAGGATAAGTACCTGGCTCCTGCCATCGGATCAGCGCAGTGCGCTGGCTGCGGCGGCCATTGGAGGGTGAACCAACGGCAAAAGGAAGACCTTTCTCTCTGTCTCTCTCTCTCTCACTGTCCACTCTGCCTGTCAAAAAATAAAATAAAAGCTAAACTCATTCTGCAGCCTAGCAGAAGCAGTTCTCTCCCCTCCCGGCGCCCTTCATCCTCTGACCTCAGTTCTTTTATTTTCTCTCTGAGGCCATGCTTCTTCCTCAGGGCCTTCACATCTGCTGTTCCCTCTACCTGGAATGCTCTTCCACTGTGTGGCCAAGTTCTCTTTCACTTCCTTCCTGGCTCGATTCGAATGCCATCTTGGGTGAAGTCCTCTGTGTAACCCTGCTGCAGCTAAAGACTTCATATCCCCTTTCTCAGCTTGATTTTCTTGGTAGCACATTGTCATTTTCAAGCATATTTTACCACTTAATTTGCTTTTCTGCCCACTCCTCTCCATTACGAGGTGCAGCCTCCAGGGGTAAGTTTATGGAGGTGGGATCTATTTGGCTCACTCTTGCAACATCAGCATTTAGATCAATGCTTGGCTTATAGCAGGGACTCAGTAAATGTTGAGAGAATGAATTAGAATTCTTGGTATTTTGAAAGTATCGATGCCCTAAGGACTGGGATTTAATTGGTATGAGGCATAGCTGAAGCACCAGTATTTTCTGAGGGTTCCCCAGGTAACTCTAATGTGAAGCCAAGGTTGCAAACCACTGCTTAGTGACCTGAACTCTGGGTTGTTTTCCTCCTTCTTGGGCTTTTACCCTTGTGCCCTATGTCACTGCATTCTTAGAAAATCCATTAGTCTCAAAACTGAAATTGCTATGGATGGGTTTAATGAAATGTGTGCTGTGTGTGATAGCATATTAGGGCTTTAATTGGAGCATCCTGTTAGGGTGAATGTGGTGGACATTCATCGCGGGATGACCTTGGCTGAACTTGGAAGGGGAGGCACAGTCCCCATGTTGCAGAGTGAAGTGTGTTCTTTGTCATTTCCCAGTTGAAGGTCAGATGTTTGTCTTCAGATTTCAAAACTGAGCGAGGATTTTCATCTGGCTGAGGACCAGTTCTGCTTATCTGAATGAGCAATACGTACTTTCTCCATACCCCCACCCAGAATGTCTACCTTCCCACTGTTTAAATTCTGTCCTTCCTTTAGGGCCCAGGTGTAGCCTCGTTTGTTTGATAAATTTTCTCCTTTCCTGCCTGGCAGCCCCTTCCAGAACACCTGGCCCTGACGTACTCACTGCACATCCAGCACGTCGCTTTGGTTGGTGAACCATTTGGTGAATGTGTCTGCTTGTCTTTTGAATCCCCTCCCAGACTAGACTGTAATCTCTCTCAGAGGGCACTGGGCCATTTCTTGCACCTCTTTGTGTCCCTAGCAGCAGGCAGTAAGTAGATGTTGACGGATTGCTGAAGCTATTCTTATTGAATGTATTGGCAGCGTCTGCCCAGGAGAAGGGATGCCATTCTTGGTGTAATTAGGGATTATACCCGCTGTAAACACCTGTGCATTTTTCACTCTGGTTTATTGTGGATCTGTATCATTCTCACTTGAAGATTTTTTGAAACAGCAACTGAATATGTAGTTTGTAAGATTTAAAATCCAAACATTTCAGTAAACTGTTTGAAAATGACATATTCAAGAAAGTTCAGATGTAGTCATGTTTCGTTTTATTTCCAAAACCAGGTTCAGGGACCGGCGCTGTGGCTCACTTGGTTGGTTAATCCTCCGCCTGCGGCACCAGTATCCCATATGGGCGCTGGGTTCCAGTCCCAATTGCTCCTCTTCCAGTCCAGCTCTCTGCTGTGGCCCGGAGTGCAGTGGAGGATGGCCCAAGTGCTTGGGCCCTGCACCCGCATGGGAGACCAGGAAGAAGCACATGGCTCCTGGCTTCGGATCAGCGCAGTGCCGGCCATAGCAGCCATTTGGGGAGTGAACCAATGGAAGGAAGTCCTTTCTCTCTGTCTCTCTGTCTATAACTCTACCTGTCAAATAAATTAAAAAAAAAAAATCAGGTTCAAAGATATAAAATTAAACTGAGTGCTGCTGAGAGGAAGACAGGGCAAAGAGGCCACTTCTTAGGTCCTACCTCTATCTGAAGTAGTGGCTGTTCCATTAACGTCTCATTATCAAGTTAACATCCTTCATGTCCACAGCCTGGAAGATTGGGGAGCCTGAAATAAGCGAATGGGAAGAAGGTTGAGAAACTGAGTTTCTTAACACTTTTGTGGCCTTTCCGAGCCCTGAGTTGGGGAGAAGTGATGTCATGGTGAGACAGGAAATGTTATAAAGCTATAAAATGTCATAAACCGATTTCCATCTGGCTGTAGGTGTGTTAAGACACAGCAAAGAAAAGCACATTGTGCCTTTACCAACAGGGATCGGATTATTGGAGCAGTATACCATGGAAAAGCTGTTGACACAGCATATCTGGACTTTTCAGCAAGGTGTTGGGTGGGCCATGGTGATGTCTTCGTGGGCAAGACGGAGAAATGTAGACTGGACGGTAGCAGTGCATGGAGATTTGCAGCTGACCCACCCCTTGCCTGGACAGAGAGCTGCATGGATTGATGTCCATTCACAAAGGGAGTTCCAGAGAGTGAGTCAGGCACAGCTCTGCCATTGGCTTTATGCTGCTCCTGTTCAACATTTTTATCGGCAATGAGAATGAAGATGGGACATGTTTATCCCATTTGCTCATGACCCGGATTGGGGAAGCATGGTGACCTCATTTCACACCAGAATCTGAACTTAAATAGACTTAGAGGACAGGCCAAATCTTGTAGAAGTCAGCCAAGGGGCTCAAGTGAAGATCCTGCACTCGAGTCTGAAAAGGCCAATTGTGTTTTACATGGGGTGTCTTATAAATTGGAACTTATTTTATCAGCAGCCTGTGCAGAAAACATTCAGACCTAATGATCAGTGCCCACCCATCACGCGGTGATGAGGCTCTGAAATTAAAAGTATTCCCAGGGTATGGGGCCTAGAAGCGGATTGGGGAGGGGTTAAGTCATCCCCTACAACACCAGCATCCCTATGAGTGCCAATTCAAGTCTCGGTGGCTCCATTTCCAATCCAGGTCCCTGCTAATGCCCCTGGGAAAGCAGCAGCAGATGGCCCAGGTACTCGGTCTCCTGCTACCCATGTGAGAGACCTGGATGGAGTTCCAGGCTTCTGGCTTTGGCCCAGCCCTGGCCATCGCAGACATTTGGAGACTGAACAAGCAGATGGAAGATCTCCCTCTTTTCTCCTTCACCCTTTCTCTCTCCCTTACTGCGGTTGTCTAGATGGTTGTGTGCCACGCCTTAGGGGAAGGGTCCAACATGAGAGAATTAGCTGGGGTCTTCCTCTTTCCAGCCTGTACCTTTATGACCATGTCTGTATCTGCTCCTTCCCAGATATTCTAACCTCCTCGTCTCCCCGCCCCCCCCCCCTTTTTTAAAGATTTATTTAAATTCATTTGAAAGGTAGAGTTACTGAGAAAAGGACACACACACACACACATAAACACACAATCTTCCATTGGCTGGTTCACTTTCCAGAACACCATCTGGGTCTCCCATCTGGGTGGCAGGGGTCCAAGCCCTCGGGCCATCATCCGTTGCTTTCTGAGGTGCATTAGCAGGGAGCTGGATGGGAAGTGGAGCAGCTGGGACTCGAACCAGCACTCATATGGGATGTTGGCATCGCAAGCAGCAGCCTAACTGCTGCACCACAACAGACACTGAGCTGTGTCTCCTTTCCTCTGGCTGCCCTCATGCTCCAAGATCTCTACGCCACATTAGTTCAGCCACCTGCATGTTGGGGTGTCCTGGCTGCTAAGCATTTCTGTGAAAGGCAAACCACTCATTCACTTGGATGGGTGCAGTTGCAGAGTACTGATCTCTACGCTGTTCGGGCCCCAAGGCTGGCAGACAGGAAGCTGGTCTTTCTATAGGAGCCCAGTCCCCTCCCCGTGTCTATTATAACTCTTCCTTCAACCTCCCAGCCCACCGCCTCCCCCTCCTTTCCAGCAAGGGCCTCAGTGTATCTTCACACAGAGAACCAGCGGGAACTCCTCGGTCCTCTCCCTTGATCAAAGCTGTCTAATTCCACATGCAGCCCCCACTCTGCCTCCCTGCCTTGGAGAAGAGTTCCCTCCTTTCATCGGAGATCTCCTCCCAGAGCAGGAGACACCTCCTCCCTCTTCGTTCACTGTCACCCTTGATCAGGACACTTGTTCCCTTCTGTCATTAACCCTCTGTGTTTATAGAGGTTCCTCTTCACCGTCCTCCACCCCTTAATTAAGATCCCTTTGTCCTTGTATCTTTTTTTTCAAAGTATTTATTTTTGCATTGTTTGAAAGGTAGAGTGACAGAGAAAGAGATCTTCCATTTGCTGGTTCACCCCCGCCCCCCAAATGCCTGAAACATCCTGGGTTGGGCCAGGCTGAAGCCAGGAGCCAGGAATTCAATTTAAGTCTTCCATGTGGGTGACAGGTACCCAAGAGCTTTTGCCATCAGCTACTTCCTCTCAGGGTGTGCATTAGCAGGAAGCTAGAGTTGGGAGATGGAGCCAGGAATCAGACCCAGTCACTCTGATATGGGATAAGGGCATCTTAACCTCTGTCTTAGCCTGGGCCCAACACCCACCCCACTCTACTTTTTGGATTGGAATTTGCATCTTGCCTCTTAGACATTGATGTTCTCGTTTCTTCCAGACTCACATGTCCAGTATGTACCTACCATGTCTATCTGGGTGACCCTCAGCTATTCCAAAACAACAGATTCCCAACTGAGCTTATCCCTGTCTCTATGAATCTGCTTCTCTCCTGTTCCCTAGTTTGGCCAGTAGCAACCCCACTCGGCCAGCCCGCAGATGAGAAATTCATCCCTCAGTTCTCTATGGTTCTCTGTACTTGCGTGTCGGAGTTTTGCCAACTACAACCCATCGCCTGACAAAAGTGTTTTGATAGCTTTTTGTATGCATGATTGCCAAGACTTTTTATTCTTATTTCTGGTATGGAAGCTGGAATAAGGGCCAAAGCATTGAAGTTCAAGGCAAGAGAAGCCTTCCATGTTGGGAAAGTTTTTCTAACCCTTATACCTTTCTCAAAGTGGTGTGGGCTCCCTTGTGAGCTTCCCTTTTTGTTGATTTTAAAGATACATTTATTTATTTTGAAAGAGAGAGAGAGAAAGAGCGAGGAGTTTTCCACCTGCTGTTTCACTCCCCAGATGGTTGCAACAGCTAGAGCTGGGCTAGACTGAAGCCAGGAGGCAGGAGCTTCATCTGGTCTCCCACATGGGTAGCAGAGGCCCAAACACTTAATGCCATGCTTATTCCAGGCCATTAGCAGTGAGTTGGATTGAAAGTGGAGCAGCCAGGATATGAACCAGTGCCTATATGGGATGCTGGCATCACAGGCGGTGGCTTTACCGACTGCACCCAAACGCTGGCCCCATGAGCTTCCTTTTACTGCAGGCATCAAGCAGAAACTGGGGAACTGATGTTGTAAGATGGGGCTGGGGACTTCTAATGCCTCTACCAACCCTGGGATTTAATTCAGCAGCTAATGGGCTCCCCAAATGTACTTTGTCCACATCACTGCAGTTTCGTTTCTTAATGGACTGGTAGGCACATCTCATGGATGAGGAAGCAGAAGCTCAGGAGGTCAAGTAATCCCCCCAGGTGGGTAGTCAGTGGGTAAGCATTTTTCCAAGGGAAAACTGCTGTCCCCAAACCCACTGTGTCTGCTAAGCTGCTGCCTAGAGACAGACTTCAATTCAACAGCGTGCAGTCAGCTGTATAGCCTCCTTGCTACCATTAAACCTTTGAGGAAACTCGAGAGAAGCAATTCTTAAAAAAGCTTAAATACACTTGGAGCCTCAGTTCTCCTCAAATATGTTCCCATATTTCTTGGCATATTGTACCCTCCCCCACCATTTCTATGAGTACTTTATTATTATAGCAAGTAGTTCTAATGACCAAATGCAATTTTCTTCATAGGTCACCATCTCCAGCTTCCAGAAAACAAATGAGGAAGAAGTAACTCTTCCATTTACTGGGAATGGCTTATAATTAAATGCAGATCCTAGCTTCAGAGATGCCAGGCTGTTGCAAAAATAGCAGCCTGTTGTGTGACAGACGCTGAGCGGGGTCCATCCTGGGTTTTGTTTTACACACTCAAGAGAAAGGGAGGTGCCACACATTGTGGGGGACTTGGCTTGAGGTCTACAAAGAATATAAGCACATAATTGCCTTGTTTTAATTTTTGCCTCTAATGCATTGCCCAGGTAGGAAGCACAGGTCTGATTGAAACAGCAGATAAGCATCAAAATGGGGAGGCAGTTGGCTTAGGACAGTAACCGTATGGGAGAGAGAGTCCTAGGGAGCCGCTGAGCCAAGATCTGAAATCCCAGCCGTAGAGACTCAACTTGCAGATAACTGTGAGTGGTTATTTTTATAGCTATTCTCGGAACTCTAAGGAGAACTTATCCTCTTACATGCTCTAAGGTATGTGATCCTTTCTCCATCTTTCACCTGATCCTAACTGCATTGTTCGGGTGTTCGCAGAGCTTTCTTAGCCTGTGGGTCTGAGGGTAAGCAAGGCTCGAGTAATTAAAATCCAGCGATTATTCCCCAGGCTAGAGTGACATAGAAGTGGCCAGCTCCCCATCAGTCCCATTTCTGTCTGTCTCCGGCTGTGGGACTCCAGGAAAGGTAGCTATGCTCTGGAGGCCCTCATTCGCTCGCACGGAGAAGGAAGCAATCGCAGTTAATAATTTGTAGTCTTTTCTCTCTAAAGAACAAAATGTCCTGCAGCTCTAATCCACACACTGCCTGTCTTAGTCCTTTTGGGCAGCTGTCACAAAATACCATGAGCTGTGTGGCTTATCGCAACAGAAATTTATTTCTTACAACTCTAGTCAAATCTTGATTTGAAAGGCAGAGAGAGAGAGAGAGAGAGAGAGAGAGAGAGAGAGAGAGAGACCTTGCATGAGAGAGAGAGAGAGAGACCTTGCATTCGCTGGTTCATTCCACAAATGCCCACAGAGCAGGGAGCTGGAGCTCCACTGTGTCTTCACATGGGTGGCAGGCACCCAAGTGCTCGAGCCACCGTCTGCTGCCTCCCAGAGTGCACATTAGCTAGAAGCCAAGATTGGGAGCAGAGCCAGCGCTCGGGTCCAGGCACTCCAATATGAGACACAGGCCTCCCATGCGGTGTCTTAACAGCTGCGCCAAGCACCTGCCCCACATTTCCCACAACCTGGAGCCTGGGAGATCCAAGATCCAGGTGCCAGCAGATCCAGTGGATTCAGTGTTGATGAGGCTCTCTCTGTGGTTCATAGACGGCACCTTGTATGTGGAAGGGCCAGTGCAGCCCTCTGGGCTCTCCTTGGTAAGGGCCCCATTTCCAATCACAAGGACTCTGCCTTTGGAACCCAGTCACCTCTCCGAAGACCCTACCTCCTAATGCCTTCCCCTTGAGGGTCGGGATTTCACATACGGCGTTTAGAGGGACCCAGATTCTGCCTTCTACCTGAAAAGGCTCAGCCCTTTCCTGTGATCCACTCACGCTCACAGAGTCTCGGGGCTCACCCTCCACCCTTTATGAGTAAATCCCCCTAAATTAAGCTACCCATAGCAATACCCTGCTTCTGTTAGGAATAGTCTCGGTGAACATTACAAGACTTCCAGGGCAGAGAAAACTGAGTTGCCCTTCCTGTCCTCCCCTCTGTTCTAATTTCCTGTTTCATCAATGAGCATGGTTAGTCCCAGAGAGGTGAGGTAGCTTTCTAAGGGTCACACAGCAGACTCTTCTGTAGGATTTTCCCCTCCTGCCCCAAATGTCAAGATTCAGGTACTTGGCTTTTGGTGTTTAAAAACAAAATTATAGTTTAATTTCCAACAGAGCTATTTTTAAACAGGAGACTGTTTCATTTTGGAAATTTTTTTTTTCAGGAAAAAAAATAAACAAGTGCACTAGATTTGTCCTTTTAAGCTAGTTTAAGAAGTGTGCCTGCTCTGTGCTGTTGAAATTGGCAGGCTGACATCCTGCAGACAGACTGTTCTGGTCTACTCAGTTAGTTGTTATCCCAAATGCAAATCTGACTCACGGGTGAGATCATGAGAAATCTGGACGATTTTTCTAGATGACTTTTTCTTTCCTCTTCCAATTTTCTTCTGCGGTATTTGGCTTCGTACGTTACCCAAGCTGGGCAATAGAACTCTGAAAGGGCTGTTCCTAGGATGGCCTCTGCTGTCGTGTGAATCACAAGACAGCTGGAGCAGGTTTGGCCATAAACCGTTTGTGGTTTTGGTGAGGAAACTTACGGCTGTGTGTTCACGCATTTGTGTGTATGTGCACACGTCAGTGCACAAGTGTGTGATGGTATTCTGGCAAAGCTATGAGATCTGTGTTTCCTGGGATTTGAGCTCTCCTTCTAACCAAATGGACTATTTTCAGCCAACAAATGTTTGTTTACTATCCACCTTCCACTAGATGCTGATGATATAATGGGAACACCTACCATCTAGATGAGGTTGCCTATAATTAAATAAATAAACATTTCCTAGGCTGTGTATTAGGGTCATGGTAGCTGCTGTGACCATTAAACCTCCAACTTTTAGTGACTTAGCCTAAAAAAACATTTCTCTCGCATCTCTCCCGCGTCACAGCCCGGTACAGGAGTTCTTGGTCAGCAGGTGGCTCTCACAAGTTCTTTCTGTGTCTCCACCATTTCCCAGGCTGCACGTGCTCTGCCTCCAGCTGGGGGAGGGGAAAAGAGATCCTGCAGAGAAGGTACCTGGATTTCCAAAATGCCGTGGCATGAAAGTGGGACCGGCCACTGCCTCTCACATTTCATTAGTGGAACTGGATCACACGGCTCTGTTCAGATGCAAAAGGGGCCCAGGAAATGTAGTCCGTGATGAGTCTGCCCTACGGAAGGGGAAGGTGTAGACTTGTGCTGCTGTTTCCGCTGTTGTCTGCTAAGCACTTTATTGAGGGCATGCCCCTGGGATGCTCCACAGGCACCTGTCCGGGACTGGGTGAGGGGAGTCATCACTTGTTTCTTCTCTCTTCTCTGTCTCTCCTGAGCTTAATTCCAGCTCTCCAGCCTGTCTGTCTCTGTTTTTCACACTGCTGACTGCATGTACTCTGTCCTTTCTAGAACTTTTTTTCCTACTGCACCTTGGCCTTCCAGGCGCTCACTTACCATTCCCCTAGGGACAAAGGTGGACAGCATTTTCCCCAAGAAACCTTTCCTGCACCCCCAAGTCCAGCTTGTGTGTGTGTGTTCTTGCATTCTATGAAGGCAAAGGAAGAGCTCTCTACTGGGGGTGTGAAAGCCTTCAGGAAGGCACTTCTGCTAATCAAACTGGAGTTTTATGTGGTGTCACCTTCAGCATTTAGAGTGAACTGAGGGCCGGTGCCACGGCTCACTAGGCTAATCCTCCGCCTTGCAGCATCGGCACACGGGGTTCTAGTCCCGGTCGGGGCGCTGGATTCTGTTCCGGTTGCCCCTCTTCCAGGCAAGCTCTCTGCCGTGGCCAGGGAGTGCAGTGGAGGATGGCCCAAGTGCTTGGGCCCTGCACCCCATGGGAGACCAGGAGAAGCACCTGGCTCCTGCCTTCAGATCAGCGCGGTGCGCCGGCTGCAGTGCGCTGGCTGCGGCGGCCATTGGAAGGTGAACCAATGGCAAAGGAAGACCTTTCTCTCTGTCTCTCTCTCTCACTGTCCACTCTGCCTGTCAAAATCAATCAATCAATCAATCAATCAATCAGAGTGAACTGAGAGGTAAGGAAGCTGTGAGAATCTGGGGAATGAGCAAGGATCCTTTACCTTCCAGGAGCTTGGTGGAGCAGAGGGAGGCAGCGTGGGGCTCCAGGAACCTGCACGCTAGCAGTGGGCTTCAGGAGCTGTTTCTGAGGGTTCATTTCTGGAGAAGAGATGAGAAGATTGTTCGCATGCTGATGAAGGAGTAGAGACTGAAAGCATCCTCTCCACCCTGGGAGGAGGAGATGCTGCGCCAGCTGGTTCGGGTCTTGAGGCGGAGGCCGATGCAGTGTAGACTCCCCCAGAGTCAAAGCCACCCTGGAATGCATCTTCCTGCTCTGACAGGCCCAGTCCCTTACAGAGGAACATGGGATTTTAGTTTTTGGATATAAGAAATGAGCATGTTTCTCTTGCAGCCAAACTTATCTCCTTATTCAGAAAATATTTTCCTGCTAATTATTTTTAATGACCTCAAGGAAAAGTGCCTTTTGCAATTATTTTGACAAGTTCATACCTGCCAGGGGCCTGCCAATCCTGCATTTATGAGGCGACGTGGCTTTTACTATTTAGGTTACCATTGGAGTTGCCTAAAAATGGACGTGTGAGCTGGGTGCTCAAGAAGAACTTGGCAGGATAGGGTAGGAAGGGGACTGTGTGAACCCGGCTGGCCTCCGTCCATCTCTCTGTTCTTCTTCACGCCAGTCGGAACGCTTGGTTTTTTGAAGCCTTGGGCCAGGCCAATGTACTGTGAGAATAGTTTTGCTGTGGGAAGGCTCCTGCAAACTACAGCCGGAGTATCCATGATATGTGTAAATTAAGGTGGAACAGAGCAGATCTTTTTTTTTTTTTTTTTTTACTGCTCTAACTTTATTTATTTATTTATTTATTTGACAGTGAGAGAGAGAGACAGAGAGAAAGGTCTTCCTTTTTCTGTTGGTTCAACCCCCAATGGCTGCTGCGGCCGGCACTCTGCGCTGATCCAAAGCCAGGAGCCAGGTGCTTCTCCTGGTCTCCCATGGGGGTTCAGGGCCCAAGGACTTGGTCCATCCTCCACTGCCTTCTCGGGCCACAGCAGAGAGCTGGACAGGAAGAGGATTAGCCTAGTGAGCCGAGGCGCCGGCCGGAACAGAGCAGATCTTGACTGACAGCAATTCAGAGATTCTTAGACGTTCAGCTTCCCAGGTGCTCCACTATGTTTCTTGTGATTTCTCAACCCAAGCACCAACATTCATTCATTTACCAAATATTGATAAGGCACCTACTGTGTGCCTGGATGTACAGCTGAGCAAGATAGTCAAAACTCTTGGCCCCCATGAATTAGCTAAAGCATGTGCAGTGTGACAGCAGGTGGAGTTAAGTGCTTCTCAAAGGAAAACATATGGGCTGGTGCTGTGGCGTGGCAGGTAAAGCTACTGCCTGTGATGCCGGCAACCCACATGGGTGCCAGTTCAACTCCAGGCTGCTCCACTTCTGACCCAGCTCCCTGCTAATGGCCTGGGAAAGCAGCAGAAGATGACTCAAGGGTCTGGGCCCTTGCAGCCACGTGGGAGACCAGGAAGGAGTTCTTGGCTCCTGGCTTCAGTCTGGCCCATTGTGGCCATTTGGGAAGTGAACCAGCAGATAGAAGATCTGTGTGTGTGTGTGTGTGTGTGTGTCTCCCTTTCTTTCAGTAACTCTGCATTTCAAACAAACGAATATTTAAAGAAAGGAAAATGGGGCAGGGGAGGAGGCTGTAGATGGAGGGGGCTTTGCCTGATGGTGGGTGTAGGAAAGGCTGCTCTGCGGTGGTGGTGACACTGGAGCAGAGATGGGCACTCATTTTAGGGAAGGAGGAGTCACCGAAAAGGGACAGCCAGTGTGAGGGCTCTGCGCTGGGACACATGCAGGCCTGGTAGCCCGGGGATGCAGCATGACGTTGCATGGACTCCAGCCGAGCTCCCAGTCACAGCGGCAGGCCTCCCCATCACGGCGGTGCTCCTGTCCCGATGAGGCTCAACCCCAAAGAGCTAGCAACACATCCCTGACCTCGGAAGCCAGGAGGCAGTGGGGCTGCGATAGGTTGGCAACACTGCAGACCCTGCTCAGGAAGGTAGACCTCTGTAGGAGAGCAGGGTTCTCCAACAAATTGACTGTTTCCATTGCTGTAGTGAAATGCATCAGATATGGACATCTAGGGTGTGATGCTTGCAGGGATTTGGCCTTTGGAGAAAAGGAAGGAAACGATGAAGGCAAACAACCTTATGGCCCCTGTTCAGAGAAAGCCACTTGGAAGATGCTAGAATGTCAGACTCCTCTTTGTCCCTCTGACCATGGTGCTGCCCCTGCGAGGTGGGCATTCTGGCTTGTGAGGGTGTCTGCCTTTGGTCCCACCTTCCCACTGCACAGCAGCTTTGACCACTGCCCGGGAAGCACCCCAGCTCTGTGTGGTTACCAGCTCCGACTTAGTTGCTAATACTTCCTTTGAAACCTGCCTTTGCCGGGATCTTTATGACACATTTGCACGTCAAGATCATTCGAGCTTTGGAGTTTAGGTCTCCTTCTCTTCCTAATGTCATAAAGGGATAGTGATAACCCGAGAGAAGATTATGTTCTGTGGTTCCAAGTCAATGAGCTTTAAAAACATCCATTTTATCTGCAGGCAACTATGGCTAATGATAAACGAGGGAAAACAAAATCATTCAAAATCTGCAGTGAATGCTTGGTTATTTGCAAAGAGCCTGCTTTTTAATAAGGTGCAGTGAAGAATGAGGCGTAAGATGGAGAAAGGTAGGGAGAGCACTTCTGGGGTTTCTGGGGTGTTGTCGTTGCTGTGGGGGACAATCCTGGTCGTCACTGAGGCGCTGAGGACATCCAGTATGTAGAACAGGATCCTGCTAGACGTCCAGCCACACCCAAGCCAGCGCCCTCCACAGAGGATGGTCCAGCCCTAAAGGTCAATAGTGCAGAGGGTGAGAACTCTGCTGCCTGCTGCTCCCTGTTCTCACCCACCTTCCGCTGTGGACCGGCCCTGGCCAGCCTCACCTAGGAGCTGCTTCATCTCCGCGTGGAGGCCTGGAAGGGGCCCTAAAAGTGATCTAATACTAACTGAAGGTTTATAGGCGGCAGCGGTAGGACTTCAGATAGCTTGAATGACTTTCCTAAGTTCACACAGCTTTTTACTTACCAAAGTGGGATTAATGAACAGGAAAAAATTTTAACAGCTTTTGCAAAAGGAGTTTTGTAGGCTTCTCGCATTCTGCTCTTGGAGTATTACTTCATTCATTCATACAGTACCTGCTTGTAGAGTGTCTGCTCCATAGCTGGCATTCCACCCATCACCTGAATAAACACGGAGACTGCATAAAATGGGCAATCAAATAATAATAGTAATAATAACAACATGGAGAACGTTTATTGGAGGTTTACACTGGGCCAGGGCTACACTAAATGCTTTAATAAATCCCCAATTTCATTAAGTCCTCCCCATAACTTTTGCAAGCAGGTACACTTATTATTCCCATTTTATAGGTGACAAAACTGACACTCAAGGGTAGTAGGACTAGGAATTTGAGCCTTATTCTTCTGGATTCCAGAGCTGGAACTCCTAGTCACCAAGCTGTCCTCATTTCTGCAAGATGGGAAGAAACTAAATTATTACTATAGTTAGGCAACTGCTGTTTTTAGAGTACTTTGAGTTGCTGTTGTGTTGTGGATTTTCCAAGCATATCAGGACTTGTAATTTCTGTGAATACTAATTTTGGGGAAGGATTTACTGTGCAAGTGATGTGTATAAGCACTGGGACTCAGCAAGGAGCAAAGTACTCGTTTTACTGTGGGTTCCTCCCAAAGCAGAGCTTCAGACAAGGGTTTGGTACAGAAAGCCAGGTGAGGAACCGGAAGGAGAGAAGGATAGGAGGAAGCCAGTCAAGGTGACTGTGGCACCAACCAGGGGTGAAGTCCGCTGAGGCTCTGTGAGAACATGTGGGGCACACACCTCAGAATCATCCCGCCACCCTGCCACGTAGCTCCTGCCCTTATCCTTTGGTCCAATGCATGTTGCTCCTGGGGGCATTCGTTCCTGGCTCCTCCCCAGGCCTGCAAATAAACTAGAAAACCCTAGAGCCAGTTTGAGAACTGCCCTTAGGTGATCTCCAGGGAGGGTGGCCCAGGGGCTCTGACTGCAGCATCTGCTGTGGTCCAACAGCTGAGCTCAAGGGAGTCACAGTCCTGTGGGGCAGGAGGGTTGATGGAATCCACTGTGCAGGACAATGGAAAGGTGAGTACAAGCAATGGACAGCTGCACTAGAAATGCGATTCCATCAGGGGACATTAAGGAAGAATTTCCAGGGAATGACCTTGAAGGGCTAAAATCAGACGAAAAATAGCCCCCTGTCCGCAACATCTTCCTTATTCGCATCGCTAGAACCTACTGCAGGTACTGCTATGGTGAGTGTTGCCTGGCCTTTGTTACCAAGAGCTTTGAATTCTTTTCCTGTGCATTGTCGTGCTAGGGTACTTTTGTGGTTGGCAACAGGACGGGCAGCCCAGGCATGCGCACACAGCAGCAGCCGGTGCCTCTGAGCCATTGTCCTTGAAGTTGCGTAGGGAAGAGCCTGGTGCTAGCTAGCTCCACTGCCCTACACATCCACCAGAGCCAGCCCTTCTTCAGATGCAGATCACCCCTCTGCTAGTGTGAAATCCTGGGCAAGTGGCCTCTGAGGGCAGCACTCATTGCAAAATTCCAGGAACACAAAAGCGTGCACCTGGAGAGCTCCTGAAGGCACAGATCCTTGGGGCCTGTCCTCAGGGGTTCTGCTGCTGTAGTTATGGTCAGGTCAGAGGCTTTGCCTTCCACAGGCTGCACCCTGCTGACCCTGCTGAGCTACAGTCCCCACCTGGAGGAGCAAGGCGCCACACCGCTCATCACTTCTGTCTGTTTTCACCTGGGTCAGGGCGTTCCAGCCTCTGCACCACCCACCCCTGGGGCCTGGTCACTATTTGTTGTGGGGGTTGCCTGTGCATAGCAGGAGGTTTAGCAGCATCTCTGGGCTCTCTACCCACTAAGCGCCAGTAGCACCTCCAAGTGCCGACAGCCCAAAATGTCCCCAGATGTTGCTAATCACTCCCTGGGAGGCAAAAATCATCCCAGCTTGAGAAATGCTGACTTCGATGTTCAAGAAAAACTACTCCCCAGACTTGAATATGCATAAGAATCAGGTGGGGTCTGCAGATTCTGATTTGAAGGCCCGCTGTATTTCTGGTAAAGCCGAGGCTGGGAGGCCGCTGGGGCCGTCGGGGCTGCCCGAGGCCGGGCCACACTTGGAAGAGAGGCCGTCCACCCATTGTAACGAGTCTACCTAAAGGTGGGTGCGGAGGTGTCCCTGCGAGTGCTGGTGATTCCACCAGTCCTGTGGTTCCTTCGTAAGTCCCAGCTTGAGGAAATCTCTGACCGTTTCTTCCCTATGGCTCCGAACCCTCCCCCAGCCCAGAGCCTCTGCTCCTGCGTCCAGGAGGAGTGAGCCTTTTTCTGGGCACGACAGCCAATCTATGTTTCCTTTCGACGGGCGCGAGGATGGCACTAGGGCTCCTCAGGACCCCAGGGGCCCGCTTTGTACTTCTTTTTGTTGTACTTTCCGGGAGTTTTAGAAGGGGAACATAGGGGCAGGAGCCTTCCTCTGGAAGGTGAGAGATGCAGGTGTACCGAGCTGAAATTCCAGGAGGGCACTAGGGAGAAATCCAGGAGATGTCTCTGGGGGCTGCAGTGAGGCGCTGGTACTCAGAGCTACAGAGGAACAGAGAAGGCCTGAGGCTGAGGAGCTGGGCAGGGGCGGGGGCAGGGGCGGGGGCGGGGGGGGGGGCGCTCCCTTTACAAACTACTGAACTCCAGGATTTATTCTGGTGATGAAATTCTCTGTAGACTTCTAGAAATACTGCTGCTTGGCCCATTGTTATTTTTAGCCATTGTCTGTTTCCTATTGTTGGGAAGAGTAGAGATTCTTAGAAGACATTTCCAGCATGCTTTAGTGAGAAAGTCTGAGATGGTGTGGGGAAGGAGCCATGGCTACTGCCCTGCAAATGTCCCCTGAGGGCAGTGCTTTGGGACAGAGAAAGGACAGCTGATACCCTAAGGTGTGTGTGTTTGGGGGGGGATGTCCTGTGGGACAGCGCAGGTGCAGACACCCAGTCTGTCCCCCAGCGGTGCTCCTGCCTGTGACCACTGGTTCTGCAGGGCTGTGTTCCTACTGTGCGTGTGCGGTGCGGGTGGGTAGATCCTCCCTGTCACATCTCTGTTGAATGCATTCCGAGCTGTTCGCTGGGGACTCCCACTGGCTGAGCTTGTACTGTGTTTCTGAGCCCTACCCAGGAAGACAGGAGGCAGCCTCTTGGTTTTGCAGTCGGAAGGATGTATGCATAAGTGTTGAGAGGAAAATTCACGTGGGAGATGAGAGAGATTAGTCAGTGCTGTGGACTGAATATTGGTGTCCCCACAAATGCATATGTTGAACTCTAGTCCCCGCTGCGATGGTGTTGAGAGATACAGCCTTTGAGGGGTGACTAGGTCATGAGGGTAGAATCCTCTCCATGGGAGGAGTGCCCATTTAATCAGACACCGGGAAGCATGCACTTGCTCACTCTCGCTCCACCTCTTCCCTCCCTCTCTGTTTCTCTCTGTTTGGTCTAAGCCACCCCGTTCACAGCAGTCCTTTGTTATGGGAGCCCAAACAGACTATGACAGTTAGGATGATGCTGTAGACCAAGAAACTTCCCAGTGCTGCTTGTGAAAAGACGGGCACTTGTCAGTGCTGCCCTTCCAGTCTGGGGAGAAATGAGGAAAAAAGATCAATACAGTGAGTTTCTTACAGTGAAACTCACTCTAAGGAATAGAGCCTTGGGCTGCAGTCTCCCTAGCTTGGAAGAGGCTACACGGTCTTGTCATCCATGAAAGAATGATGTTTCTCATTGCTATTTAGTGTCTTTATTGGCCAAAGAAAGAAAAAGAAAATAGTTGGTTCCAAAAATAATGCTACAATTTTTATGAGGCTGTGGAACTTGGATGTCTAGAAATCACTCAGCTGGGCAGTTGGGAGAGTGCAGGTGAGAAATAGTGCTCTGGTCTCAGCGGCAGCAGTGGAAGAGGAGAAAGGACGGTGGAGGACAAGACAGGACTTTGTATATGTGACCCCAAATTGTAAACTTTAAATATGTACTGCTTGTTGCATGTCAATTATACTTCAGTAAAGCCTTTTATAAAAATGCCTGTGGGTGCCCTTGAACTCCGGGCAACTCAGGGACTCAGGGTCAGGATGGAACCTTCCAGAGAAATACAGAGGATGGAGGGGAGACACATCCTGGGCCAGGGGAAACGTGGGAGTCACCTCCTGAAGTGCTGTGTGTAGGGCGTGCGCTGCCCGGGGCTCCATTTCCCTGATCTCCTTGGGCAGAGCGACAGACCTCGAGGTTGGTGCTGCAGGTGCCTCCACGTGACAAATGGGGGCAGAGGGAATGAGGGAAGCGTTGTCCTCTGATGCTGAGCAGGGAGGTGTGAGATATTCAGATGTGGGACTTCGGGAGCCTAAAACCCAAGAAGGCCCCAAGTTCCGGCTCCATGTTCTGCCGTCCTCTATGTGACAACGGATGCTATGGCCTCGAGGGGGTCTGGAGAGAGAAGATGGGAAGAGAAGGAACAGGCCCAGAAACCTCCGGATCCTGTCTCCTACCAACTAATCCTCCCAGGAGAAAGGACTATACAGCACACAGGTCAGTGGCTGGCCCATGGGCACAGCTGATTTCTGGCAGCTTTGGCCTCATGTTCCCATTGGACAACTCTTCATGTCCGGGCTGCAGGTGGGCCCATGTCCACCTCTGGGTGTTGGATCTTCCCACTGTGGTAGGGAAGAAAGGCTGGGCAGGGTCTGACCACTCCCCAGAAGGAGAACTGTGGAAGTACCTTTAGTGGGATGGCCTCAACTGCCAGCTCAGGCCTTCTCGTGCCTGGACCCAGGCTCCCAATCACTTCAAAGCAATCTTAATAACAGTGACAATGATTTTTGAGTCAGGTATTATGCCAAGGACTTTACAAGGAATAAAAAAATAATTTTGAAAAAAAAAGGAAGAAAGCAGGTGTTCCAATCTAGGTGACCTTTCTTTTCTTTTCTATTTTTTAAAAGATTTATTTTTATTTATTTGAAAGGCATTTACAGAGAGAAAAAGAGGGAGAGACAGAGAAAGGTCTTCCATCTGCTGGTTCACTGCCCAAGTGGCCACAACAGCTGGGGCTGGGCCAGGCTGAAGCCAGGAGCCAAGAGCCAGGAGCTTCTTTCTGGCGTCCCACATGGGTGCAGGGGCCCAAAGACTTGGGCCATCTTCCACTGCTTTCCCACGTGCATTAACAGGGAGCTGGATTGGAAGTGGAGTAGTGGGTCTTGAACCGGCACCTATATGAGATGCGGGAACTGCAGGTGGTAGCTTAACCTGCTATGCTATAGCACTGGCCCCTCTAGGTGCCTTTTCCACTCAAGCCTGGCCCTCTGGAAACACATGGCCCAGTTGGTGTTAGGAAGCTGGAGTAGGGAGCAAGGCTGGCCGGAGCCCAGGCACTCTGATATGGTTGTGCAGGTGTCCCACGAGGTGTCTTTAAGTGTTGCACCTATCCCCTGCCCCTGCCAGTTGATGTTTAGGGGCAGGAATGCAGACCAGGGTCAGCTGAGGGGCAACAAGGGCTTAGCACATGAGGAAAGGCGGGGTTGAAAAGGGAAGTCAGGTGACTTTGAGGCGGCTAATGGGCATGTCCACTATCTTAATTGTAATGCTTTCATGGATATATACCTATGTTAAGACTTAGCAGGTTGTATGCTTTGAACACGTACAGTCTGTTGTATGTTGGTAAAGCTCTTTATAAGAATCCCAAACATGCATTTGCCCAGGGTCTGTGTGTGATGTGGGTTAGATTCCCAGGGCAGCTGGGAGTCCAGAGGGAGAATCGCCTGGGGGCCAGCCCCAATAGATTCCTGCCCCTTCTGCTGACACTGCGACTTCAGAAAGGCTTTCCTGCCAGACTGGCTGGGAGGTGATGGGGGCGGAGATGGTGGTCTGCAGAGCCCCTCTGCTGGATTAACCACGAGAAGGGCTCTCTCGTTTGGGGTGGGAGACACACTTGGGTCTCCTGTGGAGTCAGTTGCCTGAGATCAACCACCTTCCAAAAAATTGTTTGTCTTGCCTCTTTCGAGAGAGGGAGACCACATTCACATAATTTCTGTTACAATCTATTGCTATAATTGTTCTATTTTATTGCTAATTGTTAACCTCTTACTGTGCCTGCTGTATAAATTCAACTCCGGCACAGGTGCGTCTGGTCTTGTTTGGGACTAGCCATGCTTTCGGTGTGGAATCTTGGAACACATCCCCTAGGGAGAAGGGAGGACTCCGTGCTTCTCAGAGTGTTATCTTCCTAGGAAGATGCATTCACAGGTGCCGCTGCTTTTCCTTGAACTTGACTCAAAGATCCATGCTAGATTGGCACAGATTCCAAATTTTCTTGTGGAAAGCAAAATATTGTTTTTACTTTTTCAAAGCAGCTTATGCTTAAAGACCTTTCCAGTAGCTTATGCTTTCAAACACTTCCCTCTGGAAAACGGAGGATTTAAAAAAGTGGGTTAAGACAGCTTCTCTGTCACCCGAGAGCTATTGTCCCCAAGGACACGCAGGTTCCTCCCAAGTCTCTTGTGGGTTGCTGTGACATGAAAACACACTTGTCATTGTGTTGTGGTGTTGTCTGAAATTGTATTTTCACATAACAAGCACTTAGGCAGTGCATACTGCATGCTGTCCATTGTTCCCCATGCTTGCTTGCTTTTTTTTCTTTTTTTTAAAGATTTATTCATTTGAAAAGCAGAGTTACAGAGAGGCAGAGGCAGAGAGAGAGAGAGAAGACTTCCATCTGCTGGTTCACTCCCCAAATGGCTGCAATGGCCAGAGCTGTGCTGATCTGAAGCCAGGAGCCAGGAGCTTCTTTTGGGTCTCCCAAGGGGGTACAGGGGCCCAAGGACTTGGGCCATCTTCTACTGCTTTCCCAGGTGATAGCAGAGAGCTGGATCAGAACTGGAGCAGCCGGGACTCGAACTGGCACCCATATGGGATTCTGGCGCTGCAGGTGGCGGCCTCACCTGCTATGCCATAGCACTGGCCACCCCCTACCCTGCATGCTTTCTTAATATTAGCTCATTTAATTTATTCTCCCTAGCAGCCCTATGAAATAGGATGTTTTTATAAATAAGGAAATAAAATTATGTCTGACCTCCAGCTGAAGGGCTGTGAATTTGGAGACTTGTGTACTGATGTCTGCTTACACATTTTTAATCCACTTCCTCTCAGGAACGAATATCAAGAGATTGAAGGTCCCCCTTCTGATTCAGCCACTTAGATCCTGCTATACTTAGGCTGTATTAACCAAGGATTATTAGCAAAGGTGACAGTGCAGTGGCTAAACTTACATAAAAACACAGGATTTGTAGAATTTTATCAAATCCTCAAACACTGTAATCCCCAAAATGTTCAGTCCAAAAATTTTTTTAACTTTACTTACTATTCATTATCTTCAAGGTAATGGTTTAATAAAGATTTTATTTATTTATTTGAAAGTCAGAGGTACATAGAGAGAGGGAGAAGGAGAGAAAGATCTTCTATCTGCTCGTTCACTCCTCTGATGGCCCCAGCTGCCAGGGCAGGCCCAGGTGAAGCCAGGGGCCAGGAGCTTCCTCTGGATCTCCCACATGAGGCCAGACACTTACGCCATCCTCCACTGTTTTTCCCAGGCTATTAGCAGGGAGCTGGATTGGAAATGGAGCAGCTGGGACTCAAACCGGTGCCGATATGGGATGCTGGCACTGCAGGTGGCAGCTTTACCTGTTACACTACAACACTGGCCCTGAGATTTTTTTTTTTAAGATTTATTTATTTATTTGCAAGTCAGAATTACACAGAGAGAGGAGAGGCAGAGAGAGAGAGAGAGAGAGGTCTTCCATCCGATGGTTCACTCCCCAATTGGCCGCAACAGCTGGAGCTACGCCGATCCGGAGCCAGGAGCTTCTTCCAGGTCTCCCACGTGGGTGTAGGGGCCCAAGGACTTGGGCCATCTTCTGCTATTCCAGGCCATAGCAGAGAGCTGGATTGGAAGTGGAGCAGCTGGGTCTCGAACTGGTGCCCATATGGGATGCCAGCGCTTCAGGCCAGGGCAGTAACTCACTGTGCCACAGCGCCAGCCCTGAGATAATGTTTTTAATTTATATTATAGTCAAAGACTTAATGCTCCACTAAACAAAGAGTTCAACGAATAAAAACTAAAAAGACCACAATTTAGGAATATAGGCAAGGGATATAAACCATAATCAAATGAAAAGATGTCTGTTGCACTCAGATACAGTAAATTTTAAAAGTCACAGCTCATTATAATTACAGTAGTAGGTCATTCTTAAAAATTTGCTTGACAAAGATTTAAAACAAAGTTTGATAAAAAATTATACTTTCAGGAAAACTAATACATGCATTTCTTTTTTTGATCTTTTTAGTTTCAGAAGTTTTAAATGCATCTCTTTTTATTTTATTTTATTATTATTAGTTTTTTGACAGACAAAGTGGACAGTGAAAGAGAGACAGAGAGAAAGGTCTTCCTTTTGCCATTGGTTCACCCTCTAATGGCCGCCGCGGCTGGCGCGCTGCGGCTGGTGCATTGCGCTGATCCGAAGGCAGGAGCCAGGTGCTTATCCTGGTCTCCCATGCGGGTACAGGGCCCAAGGACTTGGGCCATCCTCCACTGCACTCCCTGGCGATAGCAGAAAGCTGGCCTGGAAGAGGGGCAACCGGGACAGAATCCGGTGCCCCGACCGGGACTAGAACCCGGTGTGCCGGCGCCACAAGGCGGAGGATTAGCCTATTGAGCCATGGCGCTGGCCTTTTTTATTTTTATTTTTTTGACAGGCAGAGTGGACAGAGAGAGAGAGAAAGACAGAGAGAAAGGTCTTCCTTTTTCCATTGGTTCACTCCCCAGTGGCAGCTGCGGCTAGTGCACTGCGCTGATCCGAAGCCAGGAGCCAGGTGCTTCTCCTGGTCTCCCATGCGGGTGCAGGGCCCAAGGACTTGGGCCATCCTCCACTGCACTCCCGGGCCACAGCAGAGAGCTGGACAGGAAGAGGAGTGACTGGGACAGAATCCGGTGCCCCAAATGGGACTAGAACCCGGTGTGCCAGCGCCACAGGCGGAGGATTAGCCTAGTGAGCCACGGCGCTGGCCTTAAATGCATCTCAATTTACAGTCTCTGGCTTAGATGCCATCCATACGATTATTTTATGTTGGTGATGTGTTTTGCACTCAGGAAATGATTTAGAAGACTTGCCGAGCCTTTGTTCATTCTTTCATTTGTACATGGATGGGGTATATGGCACTGAAAACCTGAATGAAGGGGCTTGCTCGAGAGGACAAGGCTCACTGCCTCACCAGCCTCTGCCTGGATCTTTGGGGACAAGTTTGAGGGTGATTTCAGTTTCCCTTTGCAGCAAAGGCTTGTCAGATGAAGGGATGGAGCAGGTACTGGGGACATGGCAAACCTTGGCTTTGTGGCCATTGCAAAAGACAGACTTCACCTGATTAGAGAGGAAATCATTCATTCTGGGCCCATGTGAAATCGCCAAGATCATTTGCTAACGGGACCTGGGAATAGGCTGGCTGTGGGATTCGGCCTCTGAGAGCTGGGGAGAAACTTGGTCCTGGGAAAGCCAGCTTAAAGAAATATTCCTCACTCATGGCAGCCTCGGGAACACGAGTCCTCCAGTGCTACCATGAGGGGCTGGAGTCTACTTGCATGTGGCTCCCGTTCTGTGGCCAGGCCTGGGGCTGCACATGCACAGGCAGCAGCCAGGAGCAGGCCCGTGGCTCTCAGCCTGGCCTGCCAGCCTCTCGTCTGGACATGCATGCTTAATTACTCCACTGCTCTCTAAAAATGATGTTGGCTTGCCCTTGAAATCCTCAACCATTTGCCAGGCCCTGCCGGCTTTGTAAATACCCCCTGTTGTGGTGCAGAGAGCCCGAGCCCAGGCAACGGCCCATCTCCTGCAGTTCCGAGAGATGCTCCATTGCAGTGGGCCCAGCTGCTGCTTCTCCAGCTAACCTTGGCTTCTCAGACAAGGCTTGACTGTTCATGTCCATTCTGGGGGATTGGCCAAATCTGAATTCCTTCCCGGGACTGCCCCTGCCATCTTATCCTCAAGGTTAGCACCTGTAAAGTCATTACCACCGTATGCCGGTCTGCAAACGTCTCTGCTTTTCCCACAAATGGAGACCATTGCCAGATTCTCACTCGATGATCCAACTATGGAGCCACCACTTGGGTGGAAAATTACTTCTTTCTGCCCTTGAATATGAGATAAACACTGAAAGGCTCGAGACTGTAAGTTATCACACGTGTTTTACTTACAATGAACTTTTTATTCTGGGATTGTTTTGGATTTATGGAACAAGTTGTGAAGATATTGAGTCTACCCTGTTTCTCCTGGTGTGAACCCTGCAGTGGGAGCGTGGGCCCTTTGGCCTGATTCTCTCATTGTTAACATCTTATGTAACCGTGATACGTTTGTCAGAACCAAGGAAACCATCCTGGCACATCTCTATTAACTAAACTCTGCACCTACTAAGATTCCACTCGTGTCCTTTATCTGTGCCAGGATTCAATCCAGGACTCCACACTGCCTTCAGAAAATTCTATGTTTAACACTAGAGGACCCTAGGTAGGACAGTAAGATAGCAAGAGAGAGTGAACAGCATTGATTGTGCGGTTGTCCTATTTTTCCTCCCTGTTAGCAGTTAAGGCCTGATTATGGGGCATGCATTTGGCACAGCGGTTAAGACGTCACTTGGGAAGCCCTCAGACCATACAGGAGTGCCCAGGGTTGAGTCGTGGCTCTGTCTTCTAGTCCAGCCCCTTGTTAATGCACATGGGAGGTAGCAGTGATGGCTCAAGTATTTGGATCCCTGCCACCCACATGAGAAACTCAGGTTGAGTTTGGGGCTCCTGGCTCCAGTTTGACCCAAGCCTAGTTACTGTGGTATGAACCAGTAGATGAGCTCACTCACTCACTCTCTCTCTCTCTGCCTCTCAAATAACTAACTTTTTCAAAGATATATTAGACATTGTTTTAAGATATGTACAGGTTGATTTTAGCAACGGGTGTCGCTCTCAGGTGTGGGAGTTTCTGATGAATACAGAAACTCCACTGAAAAGCCCCAGTCCCACAGAGCTGCCTTCTCCAAGGAAGGGAATAGCCAATTTAAAAGAACGGATGCCGGAGAGGTGTTTACTCCAATTAAATATCTTGTAGTAACGTAGTTTAGATTCCTTGGGCAGAGGCAGAGAATTTGTCGTATAGGACACAGTGAAGGATATACTTATTTTTGGAACACCGTTCTTCCGTCTACCTGAGCCCCACAGAGGTAGCTGTATGATTGGAAAATTGAGCCCAAGAGGCAAGTGTAGAGGAACCGGGGCTGGCTAGAGGGGAGGAGGTGAACGTGAAGGGTGGAAACGGTGGTCTGAAGCAGCCGTTCGTTCTTCTGCAGGACCTGGCGGAGAGGGAGGGCAGCACCGGCTTAGCCAGAGGGGTGCAGGTGCGCCTCGGCCAGGTGAGAGGTGAGCGCCTGAATGGGGCGCTGTTCTATCTGTGGTCACTTTGAAGTTTGCGTGTGCAAGCCTAATGCTAATCATTTTCTTTCTTCTGAGGCACACTGAGAGCAAACCAGCCCCTGGGAGAATATTCGTGCCTTGGTGACAGCTTTGTGTTTCTGGAAGCCTAGCTTCCCATAAAGGTAGTTAATTGGGAGAGGTAGCATGGTGCACGCTTGCTTGCAATTAAAAACAAGGCTTAATTACTATGGCTAAGGCTAGAACTAGCTGATACTATTCACTTTGTATGTAAATAAGGCATACAATTTTAAAGGTTAAAGAAATGTGAGAACAACGGCTAATTGGGTACCTTCCTCCGCCATTTAAAATTCTTAACTGTTTAATTGAATTCTGTTTGTGTTTTAATTTCTCCTCCAAGGTGTAATAGAACTTGTGCGTCTTCAGATTTCCAGCCGTGTGTGTGTGTGTGTGTGTGTGTGTGTGTGTGTGTACTGTGTACTGGGTCCGGCATTCTGGTATTTCAGGACAGCTAAACCTCAGAGTCCCCCCTAGATGTGAATTTTCACATACACCAAGACACCCCATTTCCCCTACAAGCCACTTACTTAATTTCTTTTGCCTGCTCCACCTCTGCCTTTCCCGCCGCGATTTTCTTCCTTGCACCCACATAGAGCCCCTTCTCTCAATCCTGCAGGAGCATGTGTGGCAGCTGCGTGAGCCCCATGGTGCCCTCCTGGCCCCCAAATCAGACGGGAGTCATTTGTCTTTCTCTGGACCTGACCGATGCTCTGACTTTATCTCTTTGAGGCCGTCTCCCGCCTGACCCCTGCCATCTGGTGTTTGCTAGTCATTTGCATTCGACCCTTAAGTTTTGCTCATTAAACACCCTGCTTGGCAGCTCTGCAGCTCCCCTGCAACTTTTACAGCTTGGCTTTGGGTACAGGCTGCTTCCAGCAGAGCCCAAAGGTACAGAATCTCAGTTAGATTGGAGCGTTCAACAAAGATATTGGAAAACAAAATCATAAGATTTTCATGCACATTTAAAGAGATTTGTCTGCAGTCTTAGGGGATAGGATATGGGACTTTATTCTTTGAAGTTTTTTTTTTTTTTTTTTTTTTTTTTGCCTTTTAATACTATTTGTTAGGGTTCTTTTAAAAAATATATGAAGAAGTATAAAGAAAAAAAAAGTAACCAGTAATTTCACTGTCCAAATAATCCCTCTTGGTGTATTTTGACTGGAAATTTATACATGCTTACAAAACTCCAACAGTGCAGCACGATAAAAAAAATGACAACTTTATACATAGACACACATATCTACATACAAGGATAATGAAACATAAGAGATTCTGTTTGCTACTTTACTTAATGTGCCCCAGAGATAGTTTGAGATCAGTGCAAAAAAAGGTTTCCTCCGATATATCTACGATGTGCGCAGCAGTGTGTCTTATGGACTGATGATAATTTAGCCAGTCCCCTGTCGAGGCATGCCTTACTTGTTTCTAATTTCTTACTGCAGTGAATCTGTGGTGAATATCCTTGCAGATTTGTCCCGGAAAATTCCTGCATGTATATCTGTTGGATAGATTAATACAGTAATAGGATTATCAGAACAAAGTGAACATGCATTTTAAACTTGATAAGCAATGTCATAGTCTTCCTAAGAATGCTTGCAAAAATTCACACTCCCAGCAAGTGTGTGGAAGAGCCATTTGCCATCTATACTTACTAGGTTTTGTTTTGCTTTTTTAAATTTTTCATCTATGCCGAAGTTATTTTCTCTAAGCTTGAATTTGGAATCCAGGACTTTTTTTCTCCAAATGCTAAATCAGATCCCCCAACACCAGTCTCTAGGCTGATGACTGAAATACACCATTCCTCCATGAGCGCCCTGCTCCCGTATCAGCCACCTGCCTGCTGACGGCTCTGCTTGGATGTCTAAGGAGTGTCTCAAGTGATAGATGGATGCGATAGGAGAGTCTCTGATTTACTGCCCCTGCTGCCAAGCTGCTCCTGCTCCTCTTTCTCAGTTAATGGGCCCAGCTTCTACCTAGTTACCCAGACCAATGCACTTGCAGTCACCTTGATTCCTTTTCCTTTTCTAACCTGTCAGCAAATTGACATTGTATCAGAGTTATCCCAAATCACCATTTCCAACATGTCTACCTCGCTTATGCCAACACTACCTCTTGGGTAGACCATTGCAAAAGAAAGTGGAATTGCATTTTCATTCTTGTCTCTTTAAAAAAATTTTATTAGAGACAGACAGAGTTCCCATTTGCTAGTTTACTCCCTCAGTGCCTGTGAAAGCCACGACTAGGCTGGGCTGAAATTTGGAGCGGGGAACTCAGTGCAGGTCTGCCCCATGAGTGGCAAGGACCTAAGTGCTTGAGCCATTATCGTTGCTTCCCAAGGTGCACATTAGCAGGAAGCTGGGATCAGGAGCAGAGCTGGGACTCAAACCCAGTCCCTGCGATGATACGGGATGTGGCCATCCCGAGTGGCATCTTAACCACCAGGCTAAATGCCAGTCCCAGGATCAGGACAGTGTTGCTGCCAGATGCCTCATAAAGCAAACTCAGTTCTCAAAGTGTGGGTTTTGGAGTTGCAGTTAGGATCCATGCATCTGTGCAAGCAAAGGCTTTGGTGGAACAAGTCTTCAGGGGAGGACATAAAGACATAAACAGGGCCAGCCTCTTTCTCACTGAATTATCTCCCATTGGATTAGATGATGTTAAGGTCCCAGTCTCTGAGGGTCTCCATTTGCTTAGATCATATCAGCACATTCACCCACCTTGTAGTAACACCCACAGGGTGGGGAGCAGGGGTGCCGGAGACTCTTACCCCCTTTTGCTACCAGGTGACTGAGTGCAGGGGCTGGATCTAGCAGCGCAGGCTGCACCTGCTGAGCCCTGGGGTTCTGTGACGATTGCCCAGCAGGCTGTCTTCTCACAGCAAGCAGGAAGAAAACCATTGCAAGGTGTTGATTACTCCCCAGGCTCCTTCCCTTTTCTTTTCTTCTCAATGACAGTGGAATGGACACATGGCAATATTGACTTAATATTCGCTCTGCTCAAGAGAATTGGGTCTCTTCAAGTGGGCGGTAGTTAGCCGGGTCACAGCAGGGCAAAACTACTCGTTCAGCAGCTTTTGGTTGTGCTCATAGGCCTCCCTGGAGTAATTTGTGTTTGCAGTTACCTAAGCAGCAGCATTGAAAGCATCCAAAGGACGCTGCTGTGTGTACAGGACTGGCCAGGCCAGGGCTAGATGGTGCAGCGTCTGTGGCATTTGGGATGACTTTGTCCAGGCCTTATTTGCTGATAGTAAGAGAAGCAAAAAAAAAAAAAATCAATGTTAGTGTGGACGCCCACATCCCATTCAGAGTGCCTTGGGTTGAGTCCTGTTTAGACTTCTGATTCCAATGTCCTGCTAATGTGCATTCTTTTTTACTTTTTCTTTTCTTTTCCTTTGTCTTTTTTTTTTTTTTTTGAAGATTATTTATTTGAAAGTCAGAGTTACGTGGAGAGAGGAGAGGCAGAGTGAGAGAGAGAGGTCTTCCACCCGCCGGTTCACTCCCCAGTTGCCTGCAATGGCTGGAGCTGCACCATTCTGAAGCCAGGTGCCAGAAGCTTCCTCCAGGTCTCTCATGTGGGTGCATGGGTCCAAGGACCTGGGCCATCCTCCACTGCTCTCCTAGGCCACAGCAGAGAGCTGGATTGGAAGTAGAGCAGCTGGGACTCAAACTGGTGCCCACATGGCATGCCAGCACTGCTGGTGGCAGCTTCACTGGCTACACCACAGCACCGCCCCCCCCCCAACTTTTTTTTTTTTTTTTTTTTTTTAGATTTATTTATTTGAAAGTGGAGGGAGAGAGAATGAGAGAAACAGAGAGATCTTCCACCTGCTGGTTCACTCCCCAAGTGGCCATAATGGCTGGGGCCAGGCCAGGCCAATCCAGGAGCCTGAAACTTCAGCTGGGACTCCCACCCAGGTATCAGGAGCCCAAGTACTTGGGTCATTTTCCAGTGCTTTCTCAGGGACATTAGCAGGGAGTTGCATTGGAAAGTGGAGCAGTCAGGACTCGAACCGGCACTCTGATATGGATGTCAGTGTCACAAGCTGTGACTTACCCCACTGTGCCACAGCCCCAACCCCACTAGTGTGCACTCTGGTAGGCAGCAAGGTATGGCTCAAATAGCTGAGTCCCTGTCACCCACTCGGGTTGTCCAGGCTGATTTCTGGACTCCTGGCTTTATATTGATCCAGTCTCAGCTGTTGCAGGCAGTGAACCAGTTGAGGGAGCATCTCTCTCACCTCCTCCCTTCAAATAAAGGCCAATTAACCAAAATATTGATGTTCACTTTGGTCACTCTGACTCCCATCTCTTCCAACTGGATTTTGACATGGGTGATGGCGTCTTTGGATGCTGATTCCCAACATCCTCCGGTCTGTTCCCAGAAAAGATTCCAGCGTCTTCTCCTGGTGACTCCAGGCTACTGTACTCTGTGATCCAGCAGAGCGTGCGAGTACCACCCCGTCCAGCAGAGCGTGCGAGTACCACCCCGTTTCTGTGCTGACGGCCGATGTTAAGGCATCTCTGAGTGGGGTCTTGGCTTCAGTCTTTCGTTAGGAAAAAGCACAATTCCCACGGGCCCACCTGAGCTATTTTGGTGCTGGGAAACCCATCAAAACCACCACTCAGGTCATTTGCAACATTGTCTTTTGTCTCCACAGTTAGTCATTCCCTGACCTTTAGAAAGAGCCAAGCCTCAGATAAGTCTGGTAAAAATATCCTTTGGGAATGAAAATAAGTTCCTTTGGCGAGGATATTTGATGCAGCTATTCAGAGGTGGCTTGGGATGCCTGTATCCCGTGTCAGGGTGCTTGGGCTCCTCGCTCAGGTGTGCTCCCAATCCAGCCTCCTGATAATGTGTACCCTTGGAGGCAGCAGGTGGTAGTACTGGGTCCTTGCCACCGATTTAAGAGACCTAAATGGAGTTCCGGGCCCCTGGCTTCAGCCTAAGCCAGCCCTGGCTACTGTGGGCATTTGGGGAGTGAACGGGCAACTGGAGGATTTCTCTGTGTCTCTCTGTCCTTCAAATTAAATGAAAAGAAGTAAACAAAACTTTTAAAAAGAAAAGAAAATGAGTTCAGGTCCTAGGTGCGAGTTCCCCAGGTGGCTGCAAAGCTGGGAGATGCTGTCAGAGAGGTCACGGGCTTCCCGCTGGAGAGAACACCCCATGCGGGCTGTGTTCCAGCCACATCCCAAACCAGCCCAGCCAGCTCCTTGCCATGCTCCTCACTCTACTTTGGATCACCCGAATGACCCATCGGAAAAACTCACGGCACCGCTGGGCAGCCTGGCCGAGGGCCGCAGCCACCGCCTGTGCCTGGAAATGTGCTAGACGAGGACACCTCCCAGGGTTCCTGGGAAGTGGGATGAAAAGATAAGTTTGTGTTGGAGCAAGATTTTGAACTTCATGCCTAGTTTTCCCATACTACATATTTTTTCATGACCTTTTGGACAACCCCTTATATGTGTAGATTTCAAGGTTTTTTTATTTTTTTGGACCCAAATGAACTTATCTTTTAATTCCATTTTCCACGACCTTGTCAGAGTGCCGTCCCGTGTGCTTAGGATGTGTTCCGTGAACACCACCTGTGCGGATGGCAAGGAGGGTATTTGGTAGCAAAGACCATCAAGTGGGTTACCTGACCCAACACATATGGATTTTCTCGCAATTCTGGAAGCCCAAAGTCTAAAATCAGAGCCTCAGCAGGCCCGCGCCACCTCTGCAGGCCAACCAGGAGCCTCCCCCCACCCCTCCCAGCCCTGGTGACCCTGCATCCCCTTTGGCTGTGGCCGCATCCCTCCGGTCTCTGCCTCTTCCTCTCCTCTGTGTCATCTCCTTGCCTGTCTCCGTCTCAGCTCCCTCTGCCTCTCTCCAGAGGATACACGTCCTTGCTGTTGGGGGCCTCCTGGAAAATCCAGGACAGGCACCTCCTTCCACGGTCTGTCACTCCTTCACAAGGCAAGGACCTATTTTCCAAGCAAGGTAGCAGTCCCAGGTCCCAGGGATTAAGGCGTGCGCACATCTGTGGCACCACTGTACTCAGGGACTGCTACCTGGGGGATGACAATGGTGACACAAAGCAGTAAGGATGTGCAGGTGCATCTAGGAGTCTGCTGGGAGGTGATCAAGGTGGCGCCACCAGGCTCTGGCCTGACTCAGTGTCCCACACTTCACGCGTGTTCTGGACAGTCCTCTGCTTGCATAGCCCCAACACCCTGTTAGGCTCCTGGGCCGGCTCCTGTCAGATGAGACATGGAGGCCTGGGGCCACCCCCCAGGCCAGTTGCCTGCCTCCTTGAGGGATGAGGGCATTTACAACAGGCCCATTTTACACATCCAGGCCAGGCCACAGCCCAGGGCCAGCACTCGAGAGCAGCTGCAGTGCTGCTCAGGATCCAGCGATTGCATCCATCCGGCCCCTGGCTGCTGCCCAGGCCTTCAGTGGGGTGCACCACCCATGTGCAGGCCGGGGGAGCCAACATCTCCCCCAGCCAGGCCTCTCTGTGGGACGGCCCTCCCTTGCAGCCGCGAAGGCTTCTGCCGCTGTTACCGCTTGGCTTGGGTTTGGCGGCTGGTTCTGTAACCTCGAGGGTGGGAAGAGGCTGTTCTGGATCTGGCAGGGCCTTGGTGTGCAAAGTGAAATCCCTGATGGAGAAGATATGGCGTGACAGGGGCCTGCTGAGCAGCTAATGACGGGATGTGAGGTTCCGGGCCCTGTGCCTGCTCAGAGCAGGAAAGAATCCGTAGGTGGGGCTGGGGGAGGGGAGGAAATGCTTTCATTACTGTCTGCTTCACTGATGAAGTTTTGGTGTCTCCTGCCACTCCCAGCAGAGAGCTCGGAATGAACCCCACAGTATCTGTGTGCACTCATGGCTTCCAGGGATCAGCTCAAAGCCCAGAGTTGCTTTCCTAGCAGTTTAGGCGGAACTGGAGGGAAATTGCTCTCCAGGTCTCTCTTCATTGCCCATATCAGTGTGGAGACAGCAGCTTCTACCCAGGAGCTGGGAGGCCTGTGTTCTTGCCCAGTTCTGCCCCTATAGTCAGAAAACTTGGAGGAAGTTGCTTAAATGCTCTGTGTCAGATTCTTCACCTGGAAAATGAGAGATGAGCCTACAAACCCCAGCCCCGCGCTTAGGCTAAGGAGGGGGTGAGTGGATTTCCTCGGCCATAGCCCTTTTAGACAGGAGTCATCGCTACGTCCCTGCATGGACTGAATGCGGTTTTTAAGGAAAATGACAGAATGTGGCAATCTCCTAAATAAAATGTGTTTGTATGAATGGTAGCATTTAAAATGTGAAAAACAGGCGAGGCTTGTAGACTGTTAAGTAGAAACAGCCAGGGCTGTCTCTAGCCCTAGAGAGCCCTGGCTTGACAGTAGCTCTTGGGGCTAGGGGCTGTATCTTCTGCGTTATCTCATGTTTTGAATCCACACTAACTGGTGTGTTAGGAGGTACTCTGTACAATGCTGAGTCGCTCTGGGGCACCTGGTCCACCTGCTGTCTTACCTGTGAAGAGCTGGGCCTCAGGGATGAAATGAGACTGAGCTGCTGGGGGCTCTTCCCCAGGTACACCGTGTTCTCCCGGCCCCTACTGAGGCTGTGCTCTCAGCCTCGATGGCCTTGGCCTTGGCCTTGTCTACCTTGAAGGCAGGATCCTCAGGGAAGCCTTTCTGGCCTTGCAGGCTGAGTTGTTTTGTTTCTTGTTCCTGTGGTGCTCCCTCAGGGCTGGGCCAGGGCCTGGAGAGCCGGTCATGAAATTACAGGGGCATCCAAAACCCAGTGAGCAAGAGAAATGATCCCTCTTCTTTTTTTTTTTTTTTTTTTTTTTAAGAGATTTATTTATTTATTTGTACGGCACAGTTAGAGAGAGGGAGAGAGAGGAATGTCTTCTGGGTCTCCCATGCAGGTGCAGGGGCCCAAGCACTTGGACCATCCTCCACTGCTTTCCCAGGCACATTAGCAGGCAGCTGGATTAGAAGTGGAACAGCCAGGACTCACACTGTCACCCAAAAATGGATTGATAGCATTGCAGGTGGTGGCTTAACCCATACTGTACCACAACACTGGCTCCAATATGTAGTATCTTAATGCAGTAATTTAAAAAATCAAATGGAAAGTAAGAACAAAAGTCTTCATTGTCAACATCTGAAATAAATGCAGTAGCTGACTTTGCCCTCATGCTACACCATGTTACTCACCTCCTCATAGTACTCTCAACCCTGTCCACAGGACCTGTCTTTATTTGCTGTCTTGTTCATCATGCATTTTTGCAGTAACTCTGATTTTTCAAAATATTGCATTAAAACATTTGTTGTTTTGTTGACTCCAATTTTGTGTCCCAGACATTGGTGACACTTTCTTGGCATACCTTACCTTAGGACAGTGCACCATCACTGTACTTGCTGGGTGTCTCAGCTGCTGCACTGTGAACTCTTTGGGGTCGGGGCAGGCTCTCTTTACCTGGGTTTGACAAAGACCTGATGGGGTCTCCTGCACAGCCTTTGAGGTCCTCTGCCTCGTATGTTGAGAGTAGACCTGGTACTGCCTTGGATCCTCCTCTGTCCATCCTCAAAAGCATTTGAGAAGGATGTGTGTCTTACTAAAGATTCCACGGGGGACACCCAGACGCTGCACGTCCTCAGAGTTCAGAACTCAGAACCTGAGGCCCTGCTGGAGATGCCAAAACAGGACTGGATGTTTCAACCCCGTCTGTGCTCGCAGGGTTGTACCTCTCCTGGGGGCTGACTTGCTGTTCACCTGAGAGAGGTCAGGGAAACTGGACGTGTAATGAGGATAACACAGGCATGGCAAAGGTTTTCAGACAGTAGGAGCCATTCGCAGTAGGGAGTTTAGCAAAACAGGAAAACCTCTGCAGAAGATGAGAAATCACCTGGAATCTTGCCCCAGGGGTGAACCCTGGGAGCATTTCCTTGTGTCCACTTTCAGACTTTCTCCTGTGTCTGCAGAAAATGGTGATCTCCCAAGTGGAGAGAGCCCCCTGCTTTCCCAGGCTATTTATTCTGGCCCTGGAGCCATTTCAGCTTCCCTGTAGCTGCCCCCAGGCGCGCGCTGAGATACCTGGGTTCCAAGTCAAAGAGCCTGGAGAGCTTAGAATCTGGAGGGGAGCTCAGGGCAGGGGCCAGGGCTCCCCAGTCCAGGATGGGAACCTTTGCATCCTTGAGTCCCCAGCAGGAGCTGCCGTGTGTGCCTCGGACACGGAATTTCTATTAGGCTTGGACTCCATTTTGGCAGCGCCAAGGAGGACAGGGCTGGGTGGAAGCAGCTGAGGGTCCACTAAGTGCTAACACTTTGACACACATCATTGCATCCACTCCCCACAATGACATCGTGGTGGTCAGTAGGCACCTGTGATCAATAAGGAAGCCGAAGCTCAGCAAGTGGAGCAGGTGGCCAGTGTTACCCAGGAAGTACCTGCAGAGTGGGACCCCCAGGCCCGGGTTCTGCTGCCTCCCCAGCTCGAGGCAGGGCTGGGAAGGGAGGAGGAAGGTTGGCCTCCGCCTGCAGTCCTCTCTGTTCTCTCAGCAGTGGAGTGGAGCTGACTGCTCCATGCGGAGCTGCTTTGGGGGTTGGTATGGTTTTGTGCGCACAAGGCTGCTGATTTTCATTTATTTGCTCGGCAGATGTTTGTCAGATGCTCCGAGCGCCACTCTGGCGTCAGAAGGAGGAAGGAAGTGGCGTGAAGTCCCTGCCCTCGGTGGGTTTATATCCTGGCAGGGGAGAGAGACACGTGTAGAACACACACACACCTGTCTGTGTGCTTAGTGCAATGCCAGGTCTGCAGCTGCTTTAGTTTTAGCACTGGGAGTCCTTTGTCCCAGGAGATCCTTCAGGCCTGGGTAGACCAGGAGAGTTGGTCACCTTAGACTGGCTGGGGAAGGGAGGGCGTCTGTGAAATGTTAGGGGCTGGGTGTGCTCTGAGCTTGGCCCTCTTCTCCCTCCCCAGGGAGCACCCATGTCGTAAGCTGCCAGTCCCTCTCTCCCTGGACAGAGTCTCCAGGTTGGACACAGGCTGCCTCTGACTGTACCCACCTGCTTCAGGTATGCTTCTAGCACCAGAGCCACCTGCCCTCTGAGACCTGAGTCCCCAGTCCCCGGGGATGAGCTGTGGTACAGACCCCATGTGGTAGGCTCTCCATTGTGGCTGAAACCAGTGGGTGTTAGATGCAGCAGGGGCAAAGCGGAGGCCTGGATCAGTTCCCTGGCAGACGGCTGGCAGTACACACAGGTGTCTTTCTGCTCGCAACCCCTCTGCAGCCTCAGACATGAAAGCCCTCTTCCTGTTTCATTTCAAAAATCCAATACCTGTTCTAATCTCCCGAAGCCGGTGCTCCGCACGGAGCCCCGCCGGAGCCTGAGGCAGCTTTGATGTCATGCGCTTGCAGCTGGGAACGGAACTCTGGTCCTCTCTCACACTCGCAAACCGTGGGGATGACGCGCAGATGTTTTTCTAATAACGAGTAGATGTGCAGGCGCCGACACATGAGAATAGTTTCCAGTCCATAAGTTAATTAGCAAGCTGGGGAGCCCGGATAAATAAAGCTTTCTGTTTCCTGCAGGCTGAAATACCAGATCTGGAGGTTCCCTCCCTGCTTTCTCCCGCACACAGAGCGTCAGGGTTCGAGGGCAAGCATTTGAATGACTGATAATTTGTGTGCGTTGAACTGGCTTCTGAGCGGCCACATGGCTGTGTTCCTGCAGACACGCCAGCTCAGACATGCAGTCAATCAATTATTTGCTGCCTGATTCTCCATCTCCCCAACCTCCAAACTTGGCCTCTGTGTTTCTTCTCATATGAGCTCTGTGGCAGCATTGCTGAGAGTAGAGAGGGGCGGGAGGGGTGGGAGTTACTGGCCAAGCCCTCTGATGGTAGTGCCGTTTTGTTTCCTGAATCTTCAAGCAAACCCACGAGAGAGGCGGCATTGTTTTCTCTGTTGTATAGATGGGAAAACGAAGTCTTAGCAGACTCAGCTGCTACTGCTGGTGAGTGGGGAACTAGCTTCAAGAGGCCTCATGGAAGGCCCGCGTTGTTCCCCATTGAGCAGAGGTCAGAGGTGAGCTTCCCTTGTGTAAAGGGTCTAAGCAAGACCTGTACCCAGTGGTCAGCTTTGTGGTGCAGTGGGTTAGGCCGCCACCTGCCATGCTGGCCTCCCATATCTGAGCATCCGATCCAGCTCCCTGCTAATCTGCCTGGGAAGGCAGCAGGTGACGGCCGAAGTACTTGGGCTCCTGCCACCCACCTGGGAGACTTAAATGGCTCCTTCCTTCAGCCTGGCCACTGCAGCCATTTGGAGAGTGAACCTGCGGATGCAAGATCTGTCTCTGTCTCTTCTTTCTCTGTCTCTCTGCCTTTCAAATAACTAAATACATCTTAAAAAAAAAAAAAAAAAGACCTCTATCCAAATAAAGACTTCTTCCCATGTTGGCTAGCAGTGGCTCTGTTGGTAGAAGTCAGCCTCCTGCCTTCAGATCCCACTGGTCACACCCTACCCTTCATTAGCCTTCTCTTTTTTCTCTCTCCTTCCCTCCCTCTTATACATTCTACCCTTCCGATCTCTCTTCTTCTCTTTGAAATGGAAATGGTTAGTGTTTTCAAGCAGATTGAGCCATCTTCCCAAGAAGCCAGAGAGAAAGTCTGAGAGATTATCCCAAAATTTATTCAAGCCTATGTTTCTTTGTAAAAATTCAGTCCCAGCATCTGAGACTTGGAGTTGAATGAGTGCATTCCCCTGGGTGGATGGTGTGTTTACTGCATATCACTGTCTGCTGCTAACTGTGCTTTGAAACAAGAGACATGTGTTTTTAATAGAATTGCAAGTTGTAGGCCTTGTTAAAAATACCCACATGCTGGCTGGAGGAGTCAGGCGGGATGTAGCCGTCAAGCTAGGGTTCCATTCCCAGTGTGCCGGGGCAGGCGCCGGAAGCCAGCGAAGCTGCACCCTCTTGTTGGCATGGTTGCCTGTTCTTTTGGAAATGACCGCTGGCCAGCAGCAGGTCTTCTCAGCCCCACCCATGCACAGAGCAGCGATGGGCTTCATCTGAATTCGTGTTTATTTGCAGGGAAGCTTTCGCCTTTATTGTGAAGAGTGTCCGTTGATTTTTGTGGAAAGCCTGAATTACAGGGTGCTTTAAAAGAAATGCAGCCCTCGTGGCTTAAAGGAACGTGCGTTCCTTCTGAAAGCTAGGACCAGGAGTTGGAAGCCAGACTCACACAGGATAGCCGGTGAGCCCCATGTTCCCCAAAGCAGCGCCTGTCCCCAAAGGACTACCTGGAAGTCCTTCTTTGCCTTCATTTTCCAAATAATGTATAATTTTTTTATGTTTGTAAATGAGAGACTTGAATAAAAATGAAATAAACTTTCATCAATAGTTTCACCACCCATAGATGTTCATTTCCAAGATATTTCTTTCCAATAGTTTTTTCTATGTGTGTGGAATCCTATTCTATGTTTCATATACTGCCTTTGTATTATATTACATGCATTTTCCCATTCCATCAAAAAACCCTGTGTCGCAGGAAGTGGCCAGTGTGTGGGAGCCACTGAGAAGAATTGACCAGCAGTAGAACACAGAGCTGTGATCAGAGTTAGATTTATTAAAATCCGCTGCAAGGGAGCAGTAGGTGAGCAGGCCAGGATCATAATCTGGGCGCTGCACATGGAGGCAGATTGCCACCGGATGGGAGCTTTTCCATCTCTGGTGATTTCCTTATTGCTGGGGATTTTGATTAGGGGCTTCCTTATTGCCAGGGGCCCAGGTGACCGCCACACCCTCCAAATGTGTCTCTTTGGAAAATGAGTACATAATGTGACATCCAGTAGATACACCACAATTGATTTAACTAGTGCTCTTTTTCTCAAATATTTTGACTGCAAATTTTTCCTATTACAGAAAATACTGTAATATTCCTGTCCTTGACTCTTAATTATGTGAGATGTTTCTTCTATTTGAAGTGTCATTGCTTTCTTCCATGGTGAATGATGGATGTGTCCCAGGAATATAAATCAAATTACCCTTTAAATGCAGAAGAATTCCCCTCATCCCAATTCAGGAGCCACGTGTCTTTTTGTAAGGAGGTCCAGAATTAGAAAATAAAATAGGGTGGAAGAGAGTTTGCATGCACATGACCTCATCTCTTGTGTTACCTGGATTGCGTAGTGCAGCTTAAGGAGACATGTTGTGTGCTGCCTCCCCTCCAGTGGGTCAACACCTGCCCCCAGGAAGCCTGGTTTACACCCAGGAAAGATTCACAGTGGGATATATGGAAGAATATAACAAAGTGTCAGGCTATAGGGTGGATGAGCAGGGATTAAGAGAGACAGAATGAGGCCGGTGCTGTGGCTCACTAGGCTAATCCTCCACCTTGCAGCGCCGGCACACCAGGTTCTAGTCCCGGTCGGGGCGCCGGATTCTGTCCCGGTTGCCCCTCTTCCAGTCCAGTTCTCTGCTGTGGCCAGGGAGTGCAGTGGAGGATGGCCCAAGTGCTTGGGTCCTGCACCCCATGGGAGACCAGGATAAGTACCTGGCTCCTGCCATCGGATCAGCATGGTGCGCCGGCCATTGGAGGGTGAACCAAAGGCAAAAGGGAGACCTTTCTCTCTATCTTTCTCACTCACGGTCCACTCTGCCTGTCAAAAAAAAAAAAAAAAAAAAAAAGTAGAGGAAAAGTCTTGTATTTTCCGATGACTTCTGGAGAGAGAAGGAACTTGAGGCTGCTCTTAAAGAATACCCCCGGGGGTTGGGTGTTTAGCCTGGCTGTGAAGACACCCACATCCCATATTGAGGCACCTGGATTTGATGCCCATCCCCAGCTCCTGACTCTAGGTTCCTGCCAATGCAGACCCTGGGAGTCAGTGGTAATGACTAAAATGACCGAGTTCCTGCCATCCATGGGGGAGATCTGGATTGTGTTCCTGGATCCTGGTTTTGGCCCCATGTAGTCCTGGCCATTGCAGGCATTTAGAGGGGGTAAATCAACAAATGAAAGCACCTTCTATGTCTCTCTCTCTCCCTCTCCCTCTTTCTCTCAAATACATAGATAAATAAATTTATCAATCTGAGATTTGTTTTGAAAACCTATAGTATGCCTGGCAATTTATACATAGCACCTAATTTATTCCTTCTTGTCAAAAGCAGTTAGACTGGCATCAGCACTGTGGTGAAGGGGTAAAGCCGCCACCTGCAGTGCCAGCATCCCATATGGCTGCCGGTTCAAGTCCTGGCTGCTCCTCTTCCAATCCAGCTTTCTGCTATGACCTGGGAAAGCAGTAGAAGATGGCCCAAGTCCTTGGGCCCCTGCACCCATGTGGGAGGCCCAGAGGAGGCTCCTGGCTCCTGGCTTCGGATCAGCACAGCTCCAGCTGTTGTGACCATTTGGGGAGTGAGCCAGTGGATGGACGACCTCTGTCTCTGCCTCTGCCTCTCTGTAACCCTGCTTTACAAATAAAAAAAAAAAAAAAAAAAGCAATTAGGCTGTTAGCCCCCCAAATGAGCCCCACACAATTTAATGAGTATAGATTTATACAGCATAGTATTGAAAATACATGCAAATGCAATATACTTGAAGTAGACACAGGCATATACACATATTACAAATGGGGAGGGGAAGATAAGGCTAGGAAGTTAGATAGGAAGAACTTTAGCTCTGCGAGGGAAGGATTCTTTGCGGTTTTTTTCACTCATTGCACACAGCTGTATTAATGACTGAATGGAGCAGAAGTTCAGTAAGTATTTGTTGAACGAGTGGATGGATGGATGAACAGAATGGACAAAGATACGTGCTGTATGTCCTGTGTACACTGCTAGTGGTCAGATGAAGATTCGACTCTGAACTTCCTTATAGACCAAGCACACAGGGTAGTTTCCAAAATGATTTCTATTGATGAAGAAGGAACAGGTTTAGCAGGCACTGGGGATGAGATTTGAACTAGGTTATAAGAAATGGGGGATCTGCTACAGGAGCAAGACTGCCGTGGGGAGCAGTTGGAAGAGATGGCTGGGGAATGGGGTACAGAGACACATAGGCGGTGTGTAGGCATGTGGGGAGTGGGGGTACAGGGAAGCATAGATGGCGTGGAGGCATGTGGGGAGTGGGGGTACAGAGACACATAGATGGTGTGTAGACATGTGGGGAGTGGGGGTACAGAGACACATAGATGGTGTGTAGTCATGTGGGGAGTGGGGGTACAGAGAAGCATAGATGGTGTGTAGACATGTGGGGAGTGGGGGTACAGAGACACACAGATGGTATATAGTCATGTGGGGAGTGGGGGTACAGAGACACATAGATGGTGTGTAGACATGTGGGGAGTGGGGGTACAGAGACACATAGATGGCATGGAGGCATGTGGGGAGTGGGGGTACAGAGACACAGAGATGGTGTGTAGTCATGTGGGGAGTGGGGGTACAGAGACACATAGATGGTGTGTAGACATGTGGGGAGTAGGGAGCAGCCTGGCCTGGACCCAAGAGAGAGCAGGAGGCAGATTCATTTAAAAGCAGAACAATCTGGCCATTTCCTTCCCAGATCTCATCCTCTGTTACAAACAGAATGCATCCTCTCTACCAAATTCCTGTGCTGTAGCCCTAATTCCTAATGTGACGTATTTGGATACAGGCCTTTAAGAAAGCAATTAGGACTCCATGAGGTGGGAGGAGGAGGCCCTCATCCAACAGGACTACTGTCCTTACAAGAAGAGGAAGAGATACCCACAGCGCGGCTTTCTCTGTGCACACCTGGGCAGATCGAGGAGCAGCACAGTGAGATGCCCACACCTTGGTCTGCGACTTCAGTCTCCGTAACTGTTGGCCAAACCACCCAGGCTGTGACATTTTGTTGTGGTTACCTGAGCGAGCCCCAGACAGCATCTCTGTAGAAAGACAGGCTCACACCCTCAGGGAGACCTGCAGAAGTGACCAATAGTCCATGTGCCTCAAGCATGGTGGAGTTGTCCATTTGTAGAGGAGACTTGAAGCATCACTGGTCCTGAGATGCTTCTCTGTCCCTCCATGTCTCACCCCGCCTGCCCTGTGTACTGTGGCTCCCAGAGGCCTCCTTCTCAGAGGGGCATAACAATGCCAGTCTGGGATGCCAGCGAAGGCCCTGCCCATGAAGTCTGGACTAATCAAGCTCTACATCTTCAATTGTGGTCTGGCGTTTTCCACTATATCTTTTGCAACTTATTTATCTAAGCCCCCACTTCTCATGGCCTCTCCCTGCCCTCCTCTAAGCGCAGATACGACTCACCCACAATTATAAATTATAATTGTACTTCTTGGAGATGGATGCAGGGGGACAGCAGTGGTCACTGCAAACCCCTCATTTGCAGCATCTGGTCCCAACCATAAACACCCATGGGAGCCTGGCATCCAAGGGGAGGGGCCACGTGGCAGGAGCCCAGGCACTTGTTTTCCTCTGGCTGTCTTTGGATTATGCTCATTCTTTTCCAGTGACTTCTGTAGCCATCAAAGGTATTCTTAAGGCAAAACCGATGTTTCTGTTTGTCAGAAGAGAGAAATACTGTCTCTGGAAATCATTATTTGTTCTATAACGCTGGGTTTCCATGTGCAACATGGGCATTGACCAATCCACGAGGGACAACATTCACCAAGGCTGCCTCGTGAGTGGGGTCCCTGAGAGCTGTGCCACATCAGGCCCCCATCTGACCCAGTATCAGGTCAATGTCCATTTGACGTCATCTATGGCTCACACCTAATCTCATGCTTCTTTGATAAAACATTATGGAAACCTCACTTTTTGGTTTTATCCTTTGAACCCTCTTTCTAAACCTCTTTGTGTCCCAGTTTCTTCATCTATAAAGTAAAGAGAGATTAATGCCCACCTGATCCAGCCATTCTGGGCATGAGAGGAAAAAATCCTTTGCTAAAATAAAGCACCCAGTTCGGCATCTGGCATGGAGGAAGTCATCATTTATCATAAAAAGTTCACACTGCAACAGTTTGCAACCATGCCTTGCGAGAGTAAGTATCGCTTGAGGAGTTCTTTGTAGCTGCTGAATCTCTGGGATGCTTCCAGGCCTTTGTATTCCAGCTGGGGTCAGAGCACCTCAAGACATTTGCAGATGCCAGGATCCGTGTAAGGTACTCATCCGTAAAAGGATATTGTTAGAGGGATCTGAATTGCCCTTTTTGCTTAAACAAAATCAGCGATGCTCATGCCTTGTGGCTTTGTACCAGAATATGCAGTGCAGCCTAATTAAAGGGCAGAGGGTGTACATGCACTCTGCTAAACCAGAAAATGTACTGTCCCCTGAGCTACTGTGTGTATGTGTGTTGGGGATGGGGAGGAGACTTAAAAATAGAGAAGGTTGTTTTTCTCTTGCCTATGGTGAGGTTTTCATTGAGCTTGTGCATAAAAACCCCAGAGCAGGATCTAGCCTATGCTTGGTTGTGCATCTGTGCCTTAAGCTGGGGTGGGGAGGGGCCTTAAAATACATGCATAGACCAGAGAATGTGCAGTGGAAGCATTTTCATGAAACTCAGCCTCCCCGACTCAACACCTATCTGTAGAAAGAGGTAGGATGGAGGTGGTGGGTCACTCCTGACCTGTGACTCAGGGTGGGTGTCTGGCTGCAGTCCTCGCTGACTTCCTCTTTGACCATGAACTAGCCATGTCTCATCTACAAGCCTCAGTGTCCTCACCTGCCAAGTGAGCCAGCTGGACCCTGTGAGCTTTGGAGCTACACCAAGCTTTGGCAGGCCAAGCACACCCCGGATCAGCCATTCCCCTGTGTAGAGCAGACTTGTGGACTTGTCTTCATGAAACCAACACACTGTGCGGTCCCTGGTTCAGGCACCAGCTGCAGCTCCCACAGGCGGCAGCCACGGAAGGAGGAGGCATTTGCCCTTTGTATCCCTTAAAAATAGAATAACAAATAGACAACACTTAGAACCTTTGATTCCTGAAGTCAGTAATTAACTTGAGTTCTTGAGAAATTGCAAGTGTTGACTTTAAAGGAGAGATGGTGGTGGTGAGCTGAGGCCAAGGCTGTGGGTGATGGGAAGCGAGGCATCTCGGTCCAGAATGCGGGTCGTTGGCTTGTCTTGGATGTGGCAAGGCCCAGGGACTTGTGGGGATCAACATGAGAATCTGGGGCCCTGAGAAGTCCTTGCAGTTGCCCAGGGCAGTGGGGCCCATGCACAGATAATCCTGCTACCTCTTGCTGCGGTGCTGTCCACTCCAAATTGATCATTTCATTGCTTGTGGTTCTTTGGACCAGGAATCTGCCTGATCAGTTTTCTGCTTCCTGTGGGGTTGACTCAGGTCCCTTGGTAGGACTCAGCTTGTTGATCCGGAAAGTCCAGGAAAGTTTCGCCTTCAGGTCAGAGACCTTGATAGAGAGAAGCTGGAAGACGGGTTCGGCTTTCGTAACTGGGATGACTGGGTCTTGGTTTCTCTCTCTCTCTCTCTCTGTCCCATTTCCAGTGGTCACACTCCATTTCCATCTGGTGTCTCCATGTGGTCTCTACAGCAGAGTTGCTGGATTTCATACATGGCAGCTTAGGGCTCCCAAGAGACAAACAGCAACACTGCTAATCCTTTTAGGATTAGGCCAGGCCAGCACTGGCACAACATCACTTCTGCCATATGTCCCGGATGGAGCAGTCACAGAGAGGCTTAAATTCAAAGCGATGGAGGAATAGACTTTACCTCTCAGTGGGGAAGGGGCATGCATGCCCAGGAAGAGAAAGCACTGAAGACAGCCATCTCCAGGGCTGCACTGCTGCTGGGCCCCTTGGCAGGACCGGGAAGGCTTTAGAGCCTGTGGTGACATCAAGAGTCGTGATGCCGGTGGCCTTTGTGGGTGCAAGAGAGTCAGCCTAACTGCCCCGTGAAACCAGAACTCTGACTCCGGGAATGAGAGAGAGCCACAGGAACCCTCTTTGCTCCTTGCATCCAGGAAGTATTCTTGATTCAGTGATCAGGATACATCCAGAATTCCTGGCCCGGCCTAGGCTTACTCCACTCTCTCTCAGGGAGCAGAGTGATTTTCATCACAGGTGTTCACCACTTTGATTGACTATTTTTCTTTACATATCTATTTTTTTAAAAGATGTATTTATTCATTTGAAAGTCAGGGTTACAGAGAGATAGAGGCAGAGGCCAAGAGAGGTCTTCTATCCGCTAGCTAACCCCACCAAATGGCTACAATGGCTGGAGCTGAACTGATCTGAAGTGAGGAGCCAGGAGCTTCTCCTGGGTCTCCCGTACAGGTGCAGGGACCCAAGTGCCTGGGCCATCCTCTGCTACTTTCCCAATTACATTAGCAGGGAGCTGGATCAGAAGTGGAGCAGCCGGGACTTGAACCAGTGCCCATATGGGGTGCCAGGGCTGCAGGTGGCGGCTTTACCTGCTACGCCACAGCACTGGCCCCTTGATTGACTATTTTTTTTTTTTTTTGACAGGCAGAGTGGACAGTGAGAGAGAGACAGAGAGAAAGGTCTTCCTTTGCCGTTGGTTCACCCTCCAATGGCCGCCGCGGCCGGCGCACCACACTGATCCGATGGCAGGAGCCAGGAGCCAGGTGCTTCTCCTGGTCTCCCATGGGGTGCAGGGCCCAAACACTTGGGCCATCCTCCACTGCACTCCCGGGCCACAGCAGAGAGCTGGCCTGGAAGAGGGGCAACCGGGACAGAATCCGGCGCCCTGACCGGGACTAGAACCTGGTGTGCCGGCGCCGCAAGGCGGAGGATTAGCCTAGTGAGCCGCGGCGCCGGCCTTTGATTGACTATTAATGATGGCCAGGAGCACTGTGTATGGGATTCTGAGATCACATCAGACATCAGCACCATGGTGTGTTGGTCATGTCTCTCTTGGGTATCGAATGAGGAGTGGCATCACTGTGCCATTCAGATTTATTCTATACCTAGGTCTGACAATGCTGTACTCTTACTGGGAAGGGGAAATTTTTGCATCAGCCCCTAAATTTACCATGTGTTTTCCCATATGCCCCATTTTCAAGGCTCACTTCCTTCTGAGTGACTGTCTGCAACCTGCTTGGCCTCCAAGGCCTGTCTGCTCTTCAGACTTTGCTGGACTGGCCTAACTTCTGGGTTTCTATAACCTTCGGCTGAGTGATGCATTGTTAATTATCTTTTCGTCTTCATGCTAACTATCCCCAATTAGGCTAGCAGATAATGTAAGTCCAGGATGCATCTTGGAATCTTTCCTTCCAACTCCTAAAAAGTAGCTGGCATTTCTGTTCACGGTGGTGACCTAAGATGAGCATCAGAAGAGGTTTGAGTATATTAAAGCTCTCTCTCTCTCTCTGCCCACAGACATCAGTGGTGGAAATGGATTCATATTCACAAGCCTGGCTCAGTACATGTTTCCGGGAGCATTTGCCTGGGCTGGAAATAAAGCCTAGAAGGCAATGCAGGCTGTTGGTCAATGTGCCCAGGAACGGGTTCTGCCTGAGGTTGCTGGCCCGCTAAGCCAATGCATGAGTGGTTCCTGATGATGTGTCCCCAGGTTCCACGCCTGTCCAGGATCCCACGGTCCTTCCTGGTGCTCATGGGATCCATCAGTGTGAAAATGCCTAACTCAACATTCTGGTTGAGGCTTGGGGAATGTTTAGACTCCAGAGAGGAAAACAGCGTGGCTGGGGAGCCTGGGGTTGCCTTTGGCATGTGTGGCAATGGGCACAGGTGATTAAGCATCTCTGTTTCAACCTCAGCAGAGACTTCATGTCTTCTCACCTCTGGAAGGCTGATGTTTATGAGGCCTTGTACCCTCATATCTGGACCTCCAAACTGAGAGCGTGAACTTGGCTGAACTCCTTTGAGTCATTTATTGTTATATTTGGGTTCATCTGTTTGGGCCTATAAAGTTCCCAGAGACAAATGTGAAGAACACACATCATCATTTTTGCTACACTATTTCTAACAAATAAAAGATCTAATACTGTGGAACCTGGGTAGGTGCTGAGGTGGGTAGGGAAGGAAGGGATATCAACCTTGAGCTTGGACAGGGCTCATAGATACCTGTTTGTTCCACTCAGGTCTCTGGTAGAGAGGACTTTGTAGCAGTCTTGCAGGATTAGATTGGCCTTCCCTTGAGGTAAACATACATGTTGCTGTTATACTTGGGAATATCATAGCTCTCCAGAAGCTCCTTGGGTGTGTTACCTTTCTTCCTGATCCAGAGATTCGGTGGTTTTCCCAGCATCCTCACAGCCACCTGATGTACATCAGGAACCAAATATAATCAGGACATATCTTATGGTCGTTAAGATACAGTGGCAAATGTTACTCATCATTTAGTGGACACTGGAGGTCATCTTAGAGTGCATTCAGAGTCATCCAAGGAAGATGACATTATGGATCGCCCAGCCATAATGTTGGGTGACTTTTTGATAATTGGTCATCTAGAAGTTGTTTGCTAGAAAAGTCATGCAGAGAGTCTGTTTTACTAATCGCTAAGAACAGCAGCAACACCAAGTGTAATCTGGTAAGCACTCGCTTGATTCCAGACTTTGCACCAATGTACTTCTTGCACCAAGATCTCATTTCATCCCTCTGAGTTAGTGGGATCTTCTGAAGCCACCATTAAAAACTGAGTATCTGGGACCGGCGCCATGGCTCACGAGGTTGATCCTCTGCCTGCAGCGCCGGCATCCCATATGGGTGCGGGGTTCTAGTCCTGGTTGCTCCTCTTCCAGTTCAGCTCTCTGCTGTGGCCTGGGAGGGCAGTGGAGGATGGCCCAAGTGCTTGGGCCCCTGCACCTGCATGGCCATTTGGTGTAGTTCTGGCCATGGCGGCCATTTGGGGGGGGTGAACCAACAGAAGGAAGACCTTTCTCTCTGTCTTTCTCTCTTTCGCTGTCTGTGATTCTACCTGTCAAATAAATAAAAGATACTAATAATAAAAAACTGAGCATCATAGAAGGGCTGCCTCCTTCATCTCGTTGTAAGGCTGTATTATGTGGCTGTAATAAAGTCACCCCTGGAAAGGAAGATTCCTGACCTTGATGCAGCAAGTGTTGACTGATGCTCCTGCATCCTCGCTGCCCAAGCGAGCTCTGCAGAGCTTATGGTGATGCCCACCCCCACCCCCACCCCCCCGGCTCTGCTTCTTTTGCTCCTCACTCTTGCCCCAAACCCATGGTCTCACGTTGGACTGCGGACTGCCTGGATGTGGATGTGGCTCATCTTCTTCCAACACTCACTTCCTCTGTCACTCCCATGCAATTTAATGTAATGATAGCTAGAACTAACACCTCCTGCCTCTCTTCTGAAGAAGATGTACTTTGCACTGCGTGGAAGGAATCCGTTGTTAATTTGCAGTTGCTGAATGCTTAGTCACATTTGGCCATCTGTTTTAAAAATGTACCCGGGATTTGTTTGAATCAGGTGCGTTAAGACAAACAGACACAGGAGTGGCTGTGATGGTGGAAGAGGTTTGTGCTCTGTTCCCTAGAAGCAGAGGCACAGCACACAGGCGACTCACCACAGCTGGCCAGGGGACCCAAAGAGAGCAAGGGGAAAGTGTGGGTAGATGTCCTCATTGTGGGTTTGAGGGAAGGAGTGGGCAAGGCAAAGTGAGCAGGCTTGGGGTTGGCTGGTTTGGAGGATTTCAGTGGGCTCTGGGACACGGGGACTACCCTCGTTGTGTGGCTCCTGGCCCTGCAGTGACTGGGGCAGGGACTATGTGTGAGAGGTACATGGATGTAGTTTGGGTCTGTGGCCTCCACATGGATCGGCTTTGCTATGTCTAGGAATGGGTTTAGCCCTGGGGTGGATGCTTGGTACCATGGTGAAAATACTGCTTGAGATGCCCACATTCCAAACTGGAGTCCTGGCTCTGCTTCTGAGTCCAGCTAATGCACGCCCTGGGTGGCAGCAGGTAATGGCACAAGTACTTGGGTTCCTGCCGGCTTTACCCATTATGCCACAGCGCTGGCTCCCACTCTGGCCATTTAAACCACACTAGAGTGATCCTGGCTCTTCCATGTCCCTCCCTCCCTAACCCTCCAACTCAGCCCCCAAGTTGTGCTCATTCTACCTCCTAAAGCTACTGCCCAGTTTCCTTCCTCCCCACCTCCACCGACTACAGAAATGACCAGTGGCTGTGCAGAAAGAAAACGGCAGCCTTCTCAGCACTGCCCACCCCGCAACCCATCCCCCCTCTGCCCCTCCTAGAGGCCTGGCTTGTGCAGGACACCCCCATCCTGCTGTCCCCTGTTTTCCGCACAGCTCTGAGCCCTAATTCGGAGCAGCTGTGTACCAGCCACTGGTGGCAGCTGGGAGGGGACAGAGTGGGAGCGGCTGGCAGGGTAAGGCAGAGCCCTCCCAGGGCCTTAACCACTCAGGGAGTCCCTTTGCCAATGCTCTGTTCACAAGAAGCACTGTGTCTGGAAGGGGCCTGGAGCCAGTGCAAGGCCTAGCGTCAGTTTTGAGGTAGACTATTTGTCTCAACTGCTCCCGGCTCCACCCAGCTCCTCCTGTGTGTTTCCTGCAGGGCCTGCTGAAGGGATCTGGTACAGCTGCCTGGGCTGTCAGCTCCCGCATATAACTCGTTGACACTGATGGGAGGTAAAGGTCACACTTCCCAGTGGCACGTATGCTGGAGAGGAGCCTAAGAAGGCAGGCACAATACACCAGGAGGTGAGGACAGGGCTCGCCAGTGGGGACGGGAGATTGGCCGATGCATGGAAGACATCCGTGCGTGTGGCCCAGGTCACAGTCACAGCTTGTTCCTCCACCTTCCCAGCCAGGGGTGGGGAGCACACAGAGCCAGGCTGCCTGCGGGAAGGCTCATTGGTGCCAGGCCCATCCGCAGTCTCTGATTGAGGCTAGGAGGCCTCAGAGGACGGTGTCCTTGTCCACTTGGGCCACCGTGGCTATGCACGATGTATCACATGGCTGAAACAGCCAAGACTTATTTTCATACAGGTCTGGAGGCTGGAAGTGCGTGATCAGGGGTGGGCACGTGTGGCTTCTCCCCAGAGCTCTCACCTTGGCCACCTTTTCACGTTTCCTCCTGAGAGCATCACTCCTCGTATGTTCAGATTTCCCCTTACCAGGACACCAGTCCAGCCTAACAGCCTTCTTCTAACTAAAGCACCTCTTGAAAGGCCCCATCTCCCAGTACAGTCACATCCCCAGGGCCTGAGGGCTGGTGTCAACACAGGGCTGGGGTGGGGGAGGAGCACACGCAATTCAGCCCCTGACAGGAGAGCAAGGAGGTGGGCAGGCCTTACACCTGTGGTTCTGGAAAATGTTCCTGCGCTGGAGAATTTGTAAGTCAGTAGTGTCCATTCAGGAACATTCTGAGTCATTGCTTTCCATTATATGAACTAGGAACAACTTCACGAGCAGAAAGAGGCCGCTTAAAGAGGCTGCTGTGTTAAGCGTGCAGGGACGAAACGGGCTCGGGGAAGGTGTTGAACTAAGCAGACCAGCGGTTCTGCGATTTTGCTATAACATTTGCTTACTTGCACCATTATTTGTTTCATCCGCTGCACTTGCTGACGATAACAACAGCCGGTGCCAAAATGTTCAAGTTTCTGAGTGAAAATGTGAATCTTACAAAACTCCTCATACACCATGAAATCTCTATATATGTGGAAACATCGCTATTATTCCTTGGTAGCAATGGGGATACTACCTATACGCCCAAGGAAGAGGATTTGAAGATCGCTACGGGGAGCAACATCTCTGTGTCTCCTCCGATCTGTCAGAAGACTTAGGGGACAAATAACACTTTCAAATGATTACTGAAAGAGGATTTGAGAGGTTGATCAGTTACAACTTGGTGTCTGTAGCTTTTCATTTATTCAATATAACTGATTGTCTAAAATGCATAATTCTGTGCTACCTGCTAGTATCGGGAAGGTGAATGAGATTCTGTCCCTGCCTTCAAGGCCTCACTTATCTGTTCAGAATTTGGGTTGAAAACCACAAGATCCAGGCTGGCCGGCTTAAGCAGAGGAGTGATTTACTGAGGAAGATCAGGCAGAGTCGGAAGCCCAGCAGCCGACCTGGGCAGTGCACTGCTCCGTGGAAACACTTCTGTTCCCACCGGTGCCTGGGCCTCAAAGCTGGAGCACCTGACCCCACTTTAAGATCCTCTGCTGTTACTATGTCTCAAAGTAGGGTGTCTACTCTTGCTTCCCAGCTGTGAGGGAGGCTGGGGAAACAAGTTTCTGGCATCTACCTTCAAGATGTGTGGGATTGTGAGATGGGAATTTCTGCAAACAGGAGGAGCCTCACAAGGCATTGAGTAGCCAAGAGCGTGGCAGCCATCCATTCTAAGCTCCCAATCGAATGGAGGAAGCAGATGAATATGTATATTCAAAGATATCACAACATCATGGGGGAATTGAGGTATATACTTATGGATGGTGGGGTGCAGAAGAAGGGTTGTTAGTAGCGTGGGTGGTCAGCGAAGGCTTCCTGGAGGAGGTGATTGAACACTGAGCACATCTCGATGGAAGCAGTGAAAGGGAGCAGCCTGGAACTCCTTTAGCCTGCCTGACTTTAGCATCCCTCCACAGTGAGTGTGCCACTGAGCCAAGTGGGCACCGATGAAGCAAGAAGAAAAGGCAGGTTGTGATAGGATTGCTTCAGCGGAGGTCCCGGGAGGGAGCTGCCTGGAAAGCGCTCAGGGCTGTCTGCACGATTGTCTTGGTTTGTGTCCTCTGCCCTCCCAAGTCTGCCCCCTTCAGGTGTTCGAATAAGCCATGGCTCCTAGTAGGAAACGCACAGTGCCCTTCGGACGGCCTTGGAAGTACAAAGCCTGCCTCCAATGGGCCTTTTCCCCTAAAAAAAAAAAAAGAAAGAAAGAAATAAGGAGGTATAGGAAACATTTGTATCTCTATACTATCTTTTTTTTTTCTTTTTTTTTGACAGGCAGAGTGGACAGTGAGAGAGAGAGACAGAGAGAAAGGTCTTCCTTTGTCGTTGGTTCACCCTCCAATGGCCACCGCGGCCGGCGCGCTGCGGCCGGCGCACCGCGCTGATCCGATGGCAGGAGCCAGGACCCAGGTGCTTCTCCTGGTCTCCCATGGGGTGCAGGGCCCAAGCACCTGGGCCATCCTCCACTGCACTCCCTGGCCACAGCAGAGAGCTGGCCTGGAGGAGGGGCAACCGGGACCGAATCCGGCGCCCCGACCGGGACTAGAACCCGATGTGCCGGCGCCGCTAGGCGGATGATTAGCCTAGTGAGCCGCGGCGCCGGCTATATACTATCTTTAAGAAAAACTCTCAAATACAATCAAGTACCACCCACTGCTTTGCGATTTTCTTCTTCTTTGCCTTAGATTTCTTTACCTGTGGGTCTTGTAGCAGCACCTTGAAGTTGCACTTGGTGGAGGAGACCGAGGGAGGGGCTATTTCTAGGGCTGGGGCTGGTGTGGGGAGTTGGAGCACAGGCCTCGGCTTCCCCTCACACTGTTTCTCCTGCGGGTGTCCGCGCCTTGCTAAATGCCACCACTTACTCATTAGCTGGGTTCAGAAACGTAGCCGTCCACCTTCCAGCGTCCCTGTCGCACCCCACGGACCAGCGTGGACAAACGCCAGGACCCGTTTTCTCTAGGCCACGCCTCTCCCTGTAGACATGTGAGATTTCAGAACAGAAATGTTTCTGTCGCGTAGAACTTCCCAGTGCTGCTCCCATTGCGCTTACAGAGTTCAGACCCAACTCAAGGCCTTGTGTGAGGCAGCGCCTGCTCACGCAGCCTACAGGCCTCCTCCCTCTCACCACTGGCGGGACCGCCATTCCCCAGGCATCTCCTTGGGGTCCTGCCTCGGAACACTCGCCAGCTTCCTGCCCCCGCCCTGCCCCCTCCACACAGCGCAGCTGGCTTCTTGTCTTCTAGGTCTCAGCTCAAGTGTCACATCTTCCAGGAGCGTTTCTAAATAGTGCCCCTCAGCCTGGTATTTTCTTTTTTTAAACTTTTATTTATTTGAAAAGGAGAGACACAGAGAGCTGGTTCACTCCCTAGATGCTTGCGACAGCCAAGGCTGGGCCAGGCTAAAGCCAAGAATCAGGAACTCAATCCAGGTCTTCCATGTGGTTCGCAGAAACCCAACCACTTGAGCCATCACCCGCTGCCCCCCCCCGCCAGGGGGTTCAAACCCAAGCACTCTGACATTGGATGCAGTGCAACATCTTAACTGCTGGGCCAGATATCCACCCCCTGGTATTGTCTTAGTACAGTTCCTTGTGGATTTCTCTTTGGCACTTAACACAGTAATGTGTACTTTCTGCTTTCCTGGTCATGCACCTCTCCTTTTAGCGTCTCGGTTTGGAGGAAACTGGGGATGATCGGTTTGGGGATCTTCTGTGCCTTGCTCACTCTGTACCCACTGCACTTGGCCCAGCAGTGCTCAGTCACAGTCTGATGAAGGAACGAAGCAACCCCGGCCTTCCAAGGCTTCTGCCAGACCCCTTCCTGCTCCCCTTTGAGGGGTGCATTCTCTATCCCGGGGGCTTCCCCTCCCCGGGAGCAGACGCACCCCGCTGTGGCAGCCAGGCACAGGCTGACCCACACTTCATCCTCTTGGGTCAGCCAGCTTGTGTCATAGCCCTTTGCTGCAGCTGGCTGGGTCTCTGCTCCCTGCTGCATGGCTAGATGATAGAACAGGCACTCCGGGGTCTTCCCCGCCGATGTAGAACGGAGTGCAGAGAACACTGAACTTGGAGACATGCGTGCGGCTTCGGGGCCCCGCCTCCTCCCCCCGGCTGTGTGGCTTTGGGAAAGCTGCTCCGTCGAAGCCTCCCTGTCTGATTCCGTGCTCTGTAGCTATGACCGAATAGCTGAGTCGTGGTCATTTATGAAGGAAAGAGGTTTATTGTGGCCTATGGCCCTGGAAGCCTTGGGAGGGCGCTACATCTGCTTGATTCTCTGGGAGGACCGGGTGCTGTCAGCTCATGGCTGAAAGCAGAAGGGCTGTTGGGAGCATGCCCTGGGCGAGACCATGAAGGGTAACCCCATTTTCTAACAGCCCACTCTTGTGGTTTCTAATCCAATCTCTGGGGAGTGAGCCCTCACTCGCGTGAGACATCTCTGCCAACTTGACTCCAGCAGTCCCCTGCAGGCCCCCCGCTCCCAACACTGAGGGGCTCAGGAGTTCTGACGGGGACAAACAAATTTTTCCTCCTCTACAGAACGTGAGCAGAGGTCTCTATTTTCAGTTACCTTCCAGGACCCCTGAGTTGCCATTTGTGCACATCCACTGCCAACCAACCGTAGGGATGCAGTAGTGGTATGTTATTGTCCAGCGTGCAAAGAGGAGGTTGACTTGGAGGTGAGAGAGCCTGCCCAAAGGTTTGCCTGGACAGAGTTTCTGTGCCCTCAGTGGATGGAGGAGGAGTGGGCATGTGCTGCCCGGCAGGACTGACCCCGGGCCTGGGGGTGAGTCTCCCATCTGAGGCTTTGCCCTCCACACTCTGTTGTGGTCTGGAACACAGGGGTGGCCCACAGACACCTCACTGTTCAGGGGGTGAAGAGCAAGTCTGGCTCTGTGTCTGCTGAGCTAGGGCTGCATTTCTTCAGCTGGGTTGGTTGTCTTTTGGGCGGCTCTGAGAGTGAGGTTGGTTGCAATTCTTCTTTCCTCCAGTTTATCTCTGTAAATATGCAAGCCTGCCCTCAAGGAAGCTGAGTTTTTGTTATAAGATCAACCAGGAGATAGTCTCTGACCATCTATGGGCAGGTGTTCTCTTTACAAGGAAATCTAAGATTCCCTCTCTGCCCCCAAGGCAAGATTTCTCAGTCTCAGAACTGTTGACATTCTGGGCAGAATTTTTTGTTGTGAGCTAGGGAAGCTGTTCTGGACATTGTAGGAGGCTTAGCATCTTCTGACCTTTAACCACTGGATGGATGCCAATAGCACAATTCCCTCTTCCCAACACACACACTTACACACACACACACACACACACACACGCACGCACAGAGACTTGACTCCAGACATTGTCATGTATCCCCTGAGAGCAAAACTGCACACACACACACACACACACACACACTACTAACTTGAGAAACGCTGTCCTAAGGGAGGTAATTGTCAAAAAAAAAATAAAATAATAAGATGGAAATAAAGATTTTGGAGAAGGAGGGGTGTACTTTAGGCTGAATAGCAAACACAAATGCGCTGAGGCGAGTCGCCTGCCTGTCTGCATGCGGAGGGGTCCTTGTTTTCGGTTGCTCTTTGGCAAATGCCCACGGCTGTGGGGCCAAGGTGTGAGTGCTCCACGCTGACCTCGTGCTGCTAACAGCTTCTGTCTTGCCTAGGACAATTCAGAGATTTACATGCTTCTTGGTCACAAAGATTCATTGCTATTAGCAAAGGCCATGTCCATGAACTTCGATTTCATAAGGGCATGCATATGACAGTCTTCATAAAGTTCATGTAAATGCATATTGTGAAAAAATATGCTTGGGTTTCAAAATTTTTTACAGCAACAGAAACTTATCTTTTAATTCTAGTTTAACATGACCTTTTTGAAGTTCCCTTGCGTAAGTCCAATGAAATATATAGCATTAGATACTCTAAATGCTCTCTATTCCTTCTGGTTAATATATTAATATATTACATAAATGTTTATAATATATTGCTATAGTAATATTTAGTGTTATATATGATATATTCTATTTTATAGCTCCCATTTGATATTCACAACCACTGTGGAGAATACCCATTTTACAGATGGAAAAGTGAGGTTTGGAAAGATTTAGTGTCTTGCCAGGTCATCCAGCCTGCACAGGGTAGGAAAGAGTCTGAACTCAGATTCTTCTGCTCCCAGGACCTGCTTTATTGGAAGGAATGTGAGGTTAGGAGGTGGAGCTCTGTCCCCATGTTTTTTGTTTGTTTCCTTTTTGTCCATTCACCAACGTAAGAAGCATCTCTTTTCTGCCGAGGGTTGGTTTTACAAGGCAGGTTTGTCTGTTTTTAACCTGGCTTCACTCACAGATTGTAGACTCAAGAGGACAGAGTATGTGCCTCGTAGTTCTCTGTCTCCCCAAGGTCTACACCAAGTTGGTGCTTAGTAACCATTCACTGTTTGTTCTTGACTCCTATGTCCTTCTAGCGAGTCCGTGTTCAAGGAGTGAAAACTCTCCATGCCTCTTAAGGAGTGGAAATTCTCTCTTCCCAGTTAGCTCTGGGAAGAATTATTTCTTGTTACCCTCTAATTTTAGAGCCCTTGAGGGGCGGCTGTTTACAAGAGCGCTGGAGTCAGAGTTGTCACCTCCTGCGTGCGCCTCTCCCTCTGCCTGCAGGACCTAACTGTTTAGCACGTGATTCTGGCACGAAGAGCAGCTTTCCTTAGCTGGGCCGCAGGAAAGGGCCAGCTGTTGGCTCCACCGGAAGTTCAATGCAGCCAAGAAAGAGACAAGTACTCCAGGAGAGCAGGCCACCGACTGGGGTGGCGGCGATGGTGCAGGAGGGATCGAAAAGGTTTACTGTCACGCAGGGTCACGCACAGCTCTATGGGCTGGGGATGTAATTAGAACTGGGATTCCTCTGCTTTTAGGAAGAGAGAGAGAGAGAGAGTGTGTGTGTGTGTGTGTGTGTAGTGGGGTGGGGTGGCTGGGTGGGAAAGGGAATTGGCAGAAGGGAAGGAGAGAAATTTCTACCTGGTAAACAGCTATGGGTTCCTGCCATGCAATAGACTTAGGGATCTGGGAACGAGTCGCAAATTGAGCAAGTAGCCAGGTTTACCCTGGCGTGAACCATGACATGATTTACTTATTTTGAAAACATTCACGGCATTCTTGCTTTAAAAGGGAAAGAAGCTTTGGTGAGAGCAACAGGGGGTGGATATTTGGGTGATAGATCGTTCTCAGGACCGAGCCACTTGCTGAGTCTGCCTAAATGAGAGAGTTGATTACAAGGCCTTCGGATGCTGCTGTGTCTTCTCAAGGTTGAGTGTCTCGTAATTGGTCTAGAGCGAATTCCTTTGCTTTATTTCCAGTCTAAGCAGAAGCTCCTCTCGCGCCTGTATGAGCTCCCAAGGTATTTTTAAGCCTCAATTGCCTGGCTTTTTGACTTTGCGTAGTGTTGATTGATCCCCACCTCTCAGGCTTCCAGCCTGTAGGTTGGAGATTCAGAAGCTAAAGAGCCTTTTGAGGGTGGTTGACGTTGCTTTGCGCTATTTGAAATCTCCACATCCAGAAAGTGGCTATGGGTTGGACCTGCCTGGTTAAGAGGCCCGAAAGAATCCCATTTTTGCCAAGCTGCATACCAAGGGCAGCATGGAGCCTGCTTGCTTAGTGCTGGTTTCATTTACATTTTTTAATTGAGGTACAATTTATCATTTTATTTATTTACTTTTATTTGAGAGGCAACAGGACAAACAATTCTTCCATCTGCTGGTTCACTCCCCAAATGCCCACAGGGTTAAACCTGGCCAAAGTCAGGCCTGGAACTCAATCTGGGTCTCCCACATGGGTGGCACGGACCCAGATACTTGAGTCATCACCTGATGCTTCCTTCCCAGGGTGCATAATAGCAGGAAGCTAGACTCAAATCCAGGCACTTTTTTTTTTTTTTTTTTTTTTTTTTGACAGGCAGAGTTAGACAGTGAGAGAGAAAGACAGAGAGAAAGGTCTTCCTTCAGCTGGTTCACCCCCCAAATGGCTGCTACGGCCGGCACCTGCGCTGATCAGAAGCCAGGGGCCAGGTGCTTCCTCCTGGTCTCCCATGTGGGTGCAGGGCCCAAGCACCTGGGCCATCCTCCACTATCTTCCCGGGCCACAGCAGAGAGCTGGCCTGGAAGAGGAGCAACCAGGACAGAATCCGGCGCCCCGACTGGGACTAGAACCCTGGGTGCCGGCACCGCAGGCAGAGGATTAGCCTAGTGAGTCGCGGCGCCGGCCCAGGCACTTTTGAGATGTGGATGTCCCAAGCAATGTTGTAACCCCCTACATCAAATGCCCTCCCCAAATGAACCATCTTAAAGTGCATGATTCAGTGGCATTTAGTAAATTCACATCGTTGTACAGCTGTCCTCTCTAGTTCTGAAACATTTTCACCATCCAGGCATCCATTAGGCAGTCCCTCCCCATCCACCTCTCTCCCCAGCCCCTGGCAGGCAAAGAACTGCTCTCTGCTCACATACAAGGAGCAATCTACTATGTGACCTTTTGTTCTGGCTTCTTTCACTTTGCATAATGTTTTCATCTGTGTTGCAGCTTAATTAGACTTTCATTGCCTTCTATGGCTGAATAGCGTTCTATTGTGCGCATACGCCACATTTTGTTTAGCCATTTATCTCTTGGTAGACATTTGGTTGTTTCTACCTTCTGGCTGCTGTGAACAGTGCTACTACGAATATTCGAGCACTCATATGCGTGTTTGTCTGAAGATCTGTTTTCAGTTCTTTGGGGTATACATTTGTAGTTAGGAGTGGAGTCGCTCAGTCATGCGGTAAGTGTATGTTTATGTTTTGAGGAATCAGTATTGGTTTCAGAGTTTAGCTCCTGGTCAGCTGTTAGAATCCTTAGAGGGGTTTTTCTAGAATCATGAAATCTGAGTTTTAGAAAAAGTCTTAAAGATCATGTAACCCATCTTCCCACCCATCACACAAAGTCTGCCTGTGACAAAACTTAAGGAACCTTGGCCGGCGCCGCGGCTCACTAGGCTAATCCTCCGCTTTGCGGCGCCAGCACACCGGGTTCTAGTCCCGGTTGGGGCACTGGATTCTGTCCCGGTTGCCCCTCTTCCAGGCCAGCTCTCTGCTGTGGCCAGGGAGTGCAGTGGAGGATGGCCCAAGTGCTTGGGCCCTGCACCCCATGGGAGACCAGGATAAGTACCTGGCTCCTGCCATCGGATCAGCGCGGTGCGGCAGCGCGCTGGCCGTGGCGGCCATTGGAGGGTGAACCAACAGCAAAGGAAGACCTTTCTCTCTCTCTCTCTCACTGTCCACTCTGCCTGTCAAAAAAAAAAAAAAAGTAAGGAACCCCCTCCATCCTCTGCATGCACAACACGAGGGCAGAGGAGTGCCCTCCTTCACAAGGGTGGGCATTCCATCTATAGTCAGCCCTGCCTGATGGTTTGCCCTATTGAGAAGTTTTCTCTACCTGGAATCCATAGACTCTTGGTGTTGATCCACAGGTGAGCTTGAGCGTGAAGAGATGGGCAAAGAGTTTGTAACTTTCATTATTCTTTAAGGGATGCTTGACCTGACTCGCTGTCTACAGTGACCCAATGATGTCATCTCTCTCTTTTACACATTGAGCCTCCTGGCAGAACACTGCGTGATTGACACTTGCCCTCTGCTCACCTCTGACATCCAGACCCACAGGTGAACATTTCACGAATGCCCACCTGTGAGAGGACAGAGCTCAGGCTAGCAGGCAAGTCCCTTCCAGGCCCCCCCACTCCCCGGCTGCCCGTGGTGTTGGCCACCTGCAGTTTACTGCAGATACTGAAAGAATTTGCTATCTAAGAGATTGTTTCGTTTGGAGACAAGGGCATTTCTAAGGGAGCTGAGAAAATCCTTGAAAGTTACATCACTTTTGATGTAGATAGGACGGGGAAAATAGCAGGAGCCGCTCTCTTTCTAAAGCCAACCATCTACTGAGCTATAATATACGTAGTACTCACAAAGTAGTTAGTGCCATGGCACTCAGTTTATGTGAAGCAGAACACGCGAACCTTGTTAGAAATCAAGATATTGGTTACTTTGCAGCTGGCACCTGGAATAGGTCACAGGGCAGTCCTCAAGGTGCAGGTAATGTTCCCATTCTCTTTGGAATAACTCTCTGTGATTTAACAGAATTTCAAGGAGTATTTGGTATACCTCACACTGAAGAGAGAAAGATCCTAGAGGCTGCAAAGCTTGGGCAGCCGAGCCTCTTGTTTGGGGGATCTCTTTGCTGTCTGTCTTCCAGCATCCTTTCCTCCTCCTCTGACTTTGGTGCACAGTCTTTCTCAGTCTCAAGGCAAGTGCTGTGTGTGGTCTGACCCACCCTCTGGCTGCAGCAGAAGTGGGCATGTAACTCAGGGGAAGGTTAAAGGATGGGCACAAGCTTCAGATCAGACAAGGAATCTATCCCAAGACATTTTGTGAACCCCCAATAAAGAGGCTTGGGCTCTTAGCAAGGGCTGCTGAACTGTTAGAATAGATGCTTTGGCTGCTAGTGCATCCTGGCTACCACACACTGAGTGCCAACTGGGAGTAAAGCCAAGACAGAAGACAGAAAAGTCAAGAGTCCTGGTGACACCATTTGTGGATCCAGCCGTGTTGAGAGCTATCTCCTGAATGCAGGAAAACAATAAACTCTTTCCCCACTGTGCTCTCATTCAGCATAACACAGAACACTTCTGTAACAAGATATGTGGACTTCTTCAGCCCCTGGAGATAACCAAGAAGAACCCAATAATGACCCTTCTATTACCCCATTTATACAAGTTGTGTATTTCATAACATTCCAAATTGTAAAGCACAGAAAAGAATTCTAAGATGGCAACTTTAGATCTAAATTGTTAAGGTGGTTCTGTCTGGGGGACAGAGAGGTTGCCCTCAATCAAAATAATCTAAATTAGAGGCAAGGGACAAACTTTAAGCCTAGTGGTTAATGTATCAGTTAAGACGCCTGCATGTCAGGTAGAAGTTGTTGGGTTTGAGTGCTGGCTCCAGCTCCTGATACCAGCTTCCTGTTTTTGGGAACCCTTGGAGGCAGAAGTGATGGGGTCCTACCTCCAATGTGGGAGACTTGGATTGAGTTTCCACCTCCCTCTTTGGCCTCTGGCCCAGCCCCTGCCATTGTAGGAATTTGAGGAGTGAACTAGCACATGGGAATGCCCCTCCCCACCCCCCCACAACTCCCACCCTTTTTCTTTCCCTCCTTCTCAAATAAATAAATGTAAATATTTTCAAATTGAGGTGATTCTAAAAGTATCTTGTGTTCGGCTATATGGGTTTCCAGCTATTCACTGGATGAGAACTATTCTTTGGTAAAACATTTAGGGATTGATGATAACCTGTAGGTTAAGTATAAGAGAGTGTCATTAGAACAATCAATAGGCATCCTTGCTTTGGAACTATCTTCCTATCAGGCCTTGCGTTCTGCCTGGAAGTCCATCTGAGGCTGGTGTAGTGTCTGGGGATCTGTCCCAGTGCTTAGCTGTGAGTATGCAATCAATACCTGTTGGCTTGACCTAGTTTGAGATGATTTTTTTTTATTTGCACAGAACCTTACAAATCTCCCATCAGCCATTTAACCTTGTCTTAACTTACTGTTCAAACCTCTCTTACTCATTCGCTCACCTCCATGTGAACAATTACAATGTAACAAAGAAGAGACTTCTGCAAGAACCGCCAGTAAAGAATACTTTAGATCTTAAAATTGCTTGTGGGGTTAGAACCACAGACTCTCATAGCACTGGAAAGAAGCTTAAAGACGACCCCCAGCTCTTTGGAGGGAGGAAGCAACCTGCTGAGGGAGAGGCAGAGTGAAGGCGAGGCTGGAGTCTGGGGTGCTGCCTGACCTGAAGCTCTGCCAGTGACTACTTGAGACAGAGACGAGCTCAGCCGTGCCTTGAACTTCAGGGCAGCCTACTTGCTTTTTGGAAGAGGGGAGGATGGGATCCTGCAGCTGCACAGTTCACGCTACTACACATCTTTTCTGCATCTTCGGATCCTCCAAGTGATACTAAAGGGGGACCACAATAGCCACAGGTCCTTTGATAATTCCTTTTTCAGCTGTTGCTACAGATTCCTCTTCACTTTACATGGCTTCTAGGAGTGGCTAAAATAATGCAGGTGGGACTCCGTAGTTTCCATTGCTGGCAGGGAGGCTGGACAACAGTGGTATTCACAAGGGAAATCATTTGCTGCTGGCTAGATCTGCTTTTGAACTGCAGCAGGACCACTAGAATTAAAGTTAGCACTGTCTGGGGCTGGCATCGTGGCACAGCGGGTTCAGCCACCACCTGAAGTGCCGGCATCCCATGTGAACTCTGGTTCAAGTCCTGGTTGCTCCACCTCCAATTCAGCTCCCTGCTAATGCTCCTGGGAAAGCAGTGGAAGATGGCCCAAGTGCTTGGGACCCTGTACACACATGGGAGATTCAGATGAAACTCCTGGCTCCTGGCTTCAGCTTGGCCCACCCTAGCCCCAGCCATTGTGGCTATTTGGGGTTTGAAGATCCTTCTCAGTCTCTCCCTCTCTCTCTGTTACCCTGCCTGTCAAATAAATAAATCTATCTTAAAAACCAGCATTTTCTCAGGGCTCATTTTAGATCAAGTGTTCCGCGAAGTGCGTCGTATGGACTACTTCATTTCGTTCTCACGAGTTTCCTGTGAGGCAGACCTTGCTGTTGTCTCTGTTTTTCTGACGAGCAAACTGAGGCATAGGGAGGTTAAGTAACCTGCTCAGGGTCACCAAGATCTGCCTAAGTGCACGCTTCAGTCCTCATAGAAGACAGCAGCAGACCTGACAGGCAGCAAAGGAAATTACGTTGTTGGAAGGCTAGGAGATTGCCAGGGGTGACATCTACCGTGCATCTAGATCACGGGAGTTTTTCCTCAAAACCACTTTGTTCCAGATAGCTGAGAAAAGAACAGTCCCCCTTACCACAGATGGGCTGCTTGGTTTTAACTCCAAGCTTCCTCACACCTGCTTGGTCTGATAACAGAAATTCTTTACCTGCAGTGAGAGAGAGTCTTGACAGGCCTTAGTGGGGCATTTGGGCAGCTGCGTGTCCTTGCTGGGTTGTGCCTTTCTTGCTATTTGCGTGTGTGTGTGTGTGTGTGCACTAGTTTTGTCAGTGCAGAGAGCACAGCTGATCCTAAGCCAGCTTCCTAAGACTGCAGCAGATTCCTGGAGAGAGGGTGACACTGGCTGTCCTGCCCTTTCTCTTTACTGTCCTGTTCTGCACTTTCTAAAAATATTCCCGACAAGCAGCTAATGGGCATTTTGGCCACACAGCTTGAAACCGCTGCTGCCATTTCAAATGGAATGCTTCTCCTTCACGCCTGCACTCCCTGATTCATGCAATGGGGGTGGACTTGGCCACTTCATAGTGCCCTCACCAGAGGCTCTTTAGGAACAAGAAAGGGCATTTTACCTCTCTCAGCAAGTGTTGCATGTTTACTTGCTGGCAAGAAATGACACGAAAGCTTCCTTGGGAAGAATGCAGCTGCAGTTATTGCCAAAGTCTCATGAAGTGCTCTGCAGGGGAGCAGCCCCAGCTGTTCAGAAGAGAGGTTATTGCAGTGGGCGTTTAACCTCGTGGTGAAGATGCCTGGGTCCCACATCCGGGGTACCTGAGTTTATGTCTGACTCCAGCTTCCTGCTGATGCAGACCATGGGAGGCAGCAGTGACAGCTCAGGTAATTGGGTTCCTGCCACTCATGTAAGAGACCTGGATTGAGTTTCCAGTTTCGGCCTCATCCCAGTCTTGGTCTTTGCAGACATTTATTAAGCCAGCAGATAACAGCAATCTCTCTCTTCTCTCTCTCCCTCTCCCCCCCATCTGTCTCTTAAATAAGTAAATAAATTTTTAAAATTAGCAATTGTGGGGCTGGCATTGTGGTGCAGTGGGTTAAGCCACCACCTATGACACCGGCATCCCCTATGAGCACCAGTTCAAATCCTAACTGTTCCACTTATGATCCAGCTCCCTGTTAATGCACCGGGGAAAGCAGTGGAAGATGGCCCAAGTGCTTGGGCCCCAGCTACCCATATGGGAGACCCAGATGGAATTCCTGGCTCTTGGCTTCAGCCTGGCTGTTAAAGCCATTTGAGGAGTGAACGAGCAGATGGAAGATTGATCTGTCTTTCTCTTTCTCTAACTCTGTCTTTCAAATAGGTAAATCTTTAAAAAATTATATAGGTGCTCCCCAACTTACGATGATGTATGAGTTTGCCACTTTACAAGGGTGTGAAAGGTGCCTGTATAACCATTCTGCTTTTCACTTTCAGTACTGTGTGCATTAATTACAGGAGATATTTGGCATTTTTTTGAAGTTTGATAATATATTTTATTTAACCCAATATAGCCAAGATACTGTAATTTTATCATGTGGTTAATATACAACATTGTAAATGAGGTATTTTACTTATTTTCTTCATTCTGTTTGAAATCCAATGTGCATTTTGCACTTGGAGCGTATCTCAACTCAGATTAGTCACATAGTAAGGGCTCAATCTCCACATGAAGCAAGTGGCAGCCGTACAGGGCACCGTAGCTCTAAACCACAGAGAAAGGGTGGATTCAGGAGAAACACTGTTCATCTCAGGCCACCTCTTCTTCCTCTCTCGCTCCCCTTTTTCTTCCCTCCCACCCTCCCACCGTCTTTCGGAGTCTGAGTTTTATCTCAGTTCTCTGTATTGACTGTGAGACTCCAAGCTTCAGTTTCTTCATTACAACAGTAGATATCCACTGCATGTTCAAGCTGCTTACTGCTTCTCTCAGTGGGGTGGGTTTTTTAAAATTTATTTTTTAAGGAATACAAATTTCTTAAGTACAGCTTTAGGAATATAGTGATTCTTCCCACCATACCCGCCCTCCCACCCACACTCCCACCCCTCTTCCTCCCCTCTCTTCCCCTGCCAGTTCCATTCTCCATTAAGATTAATTTTCAATTAACTTTGTACACAGAAGACCAACTCTATACGAAGTAAAGATTTCAACAATTTGCACGTGCACACACGCGTGCACACACACAAATAACCTGAGAACTAGTTTTACAGTTAGCTCTTATAATGCAACTCATTGAGGACAAAGGTCTTGCATGGGGAGTTAGTGCACAGTGACTCCTGTTGTTGATTTAACAATTACCACTCTTATGTATGATGTCAGTGACCACTCAACGCTCTTGACATGAGCTGCCTAGGCTATGGAAGCCTTTTGGGTCCACAAACTCCGTCAGTATTTAGACAAGGCCATAAGCAAAGTGGAAGTTCTCACCTCCCTTTAGAGAAAACTTGATACTTTTTTTTTTTTTTTTTTTTGTTGTTGACAGGCAGAGTGGACAGTGAGAGAGAGAGACAGAGAGAAAGGTCTTCCTTTGCCGTTGGTTCACCCTCCAATGGCCACCGTGGCCGGCGTGCTGCAGCCAGCGCACCACGCTGATCCGATGGCAGGAGCCAGGAGCCAGGTGCTTTTCCTGGTCTCCCATGGGGTGCAGGGCCCAAGCACCTAGGCCATCCTCCACTGCACTCCCTGGCCACAACAGAGAGCTGGCCTGGAAGAGGGGCAACCGGGACAGAATCCGGCGCCCCAACTGGGACTAGAACCCGGTGTGCCGGCGCCGCTAGGCGGAGGATTAGCCTAGTGAGCCGCGGCGCCGGCGAAAACTTGATACTTTATTTTAAAATAGGCTTTGTGTTGAATGATTTTGCCCACCTGTAGGCTAATGTAAGTGTTCTGAGCACATTTAAAGTCGGGTAGGCTAAGCTATCATGCTTGATAGGCTCTGTGGATTGAATATAGTTTCAATTTAATTATATTTTCGGTTTATCATAGGTTTATCAGGACATAGCCCGGGTTAAATCTGGAAACATCTGTAACAATAAAGTACAATGTTCCAGATAAAAGAAGTAAAAATACAAGCTTAAAAAATTCAGAATATGGCATGTTCCCAGTTGAATACAAAATATTACACACACATTTCAGAGAAAGATTAAAGGGCGATCCAAAAGTGGGGCTGTCTCTGGTTGCAGATTGTGGTTGACATTATTTTATGCATGTATTTCTGTATCTTCTCTCTATTTTTTGGCAATTAAAATTCATTCCATTGAGAGTCAGGATTTGTTTTGTTAAGAAGAGGCCTGTTCCAGAATTTTCTTAGGGGTCAGTTCCGTGGGTATCCAAGCGTCATGGTGAACTCAGGTCTGGAGGCTGCAAGGTCAGGGTTGGTGTGAGTCTCACTCTGTGGTGGTAAAGCAGGAACCGCCCCAACCACAGTAGCAGCAACTTGAGGTTAGAATGGCAGCATTCTCACTGTGACGCGCGAGGGGCTCGGGGAAGACAGCAGGTGCACCGAGTTCCTCTCATTGCTGGGCCTCTGGGAAAAAGAAGGGGTCCACAAGTGCCAGTTCTGCTTCCACGCTGGTGCCTGTTCTACCCTAGAGTGGTTCTAGCCTGGGCCCGTCCCTTCTCACACTGGCTGCAACAACGCCCCGAGGAACACTGCTCCTTGGAGAGGATCTGGTTCACCCTGTGAAACACATATTTGTTAAATAAAAGGTTGTTGGCCAGTGAATACTTAACCCATGACCCTGCCTGGACCTGGCTTCACTGTCACAGGGAGAAGAAAACAGTCTGTGAGTCCAAGGGCAGTGGGTGGGGGAGCTCTGACCAGTGTGGCAGCGCTCAAGGGAGGCCAGCTGTTCTTGCCAAGGGCCAGGACTTTGAACAGAAGCCTTCTTGGGAACAGGTGTGTTTGCAGCAAAGTCACGGATCCCCTCTGAGCCTTTACAGATTCTGCATCCATGCATCAGAGACAGCAACACTTCTTTCATGAGGTTCTTGTGAAAAGCAAAACAGCCCAGTGAAATGGACCTTGGCCAAGTATCACGCAGAGGTTGCCCGTTGGAGGTACATGGTTAAAGTTTGCTGAAGATGGATTCTGTTGAGATTAGAGAGTGGTTACTTTTAATTTTTTAAAGACTGAATTTGTTGTAAATATTTGGAAATCAAGACATTTCTCTTTTGAAAGTGTGGATCTTTTCACCTCCCGGGGCCCTGGTGTTCTGGCATGGCACGAATCTGCTAGAGGCCAGCAGTGGCTTTCTCTCTCCAGGGTGCACCGGTCAGGGGACAGCAAGTGGAAGGCATGGGGCTTCTACGCTAGAGTCTCTGCTCTACCGTGTGCTGGTGTGACTTGGGCCAACCTTGTAACTTGCAAAGCCTTCACTTGCTGGGTTTCTTCATCTGTAAAATGGGTCACCATCCATAACCTCACAGGGGATTGTGGCAATGACTAAGTGAAACAGGGAGAACAGCACCTGTTGCACAGAGGTGTTGGATCAGAGCTACCTGCATGGTTTCCTGACAGTGTTTGGCTCAGCAGCTTCTACTGGATGTGAATCAAATGATGGGCATTGTTTCTATTGTATAGATGGTGATTTCTTTGTGGTATATTATTTGGGTGTTCTGGATGGGAAAAATGGGTTCTAAAGAAATTCAAAGACTGTTGCAAATATCCTTTTTTCAAATTGGTATTATTTATTTTCGCTTTTCTTGATAGGCAGAGATGCAGAAATGGTTTATCCATCTGCTGGTTCACTCCGCACATACCCATAATAGTCAGGGCTTGGTCACTTCAAGACCAGGAACCCAGGACTCGGTCCAGGTCTCCTAGTTGAGTGGCAGAGACCCAAGTACTTGCGCCATCACTGCTGCTTCCCAGGGTGTGCATCAGCAGGAAACTGGCTCAGAAGCAGAGATGCCAATATCCCAAGCAGCAACTTGATCACCACACCAAACACCCAACCCCTACAAATATCCTTTCAGATGAGCCGGTCTTTCTTTCCCTTTGGGGAATGCTCTGTGAGTAGCATCAGAGCTCTTTCCCACTGGTGAGTATTACCATGTGTCCTCTGATCTTCACTACTCTGAGGTCTTTGGGTGTTGAATCTGTATACTGCACTTCCATATTTGGTTACATTCTGCTAGTTGCTGCCTGTCTTTTCAACTGGAGTGTGAACTCTATCATATTCTCCTGTTCTGCAAACATGGCAGATAATCAATAAATTGCTCACAAATGAATAGGTAGGGCTATTGCTAGAGAATTTTGAATGGCTCTTTGAAGACAAGCCCAGTGGCCTCCAGGTTCTTACAGGGCAAATCTTTCTTTTTCTTTTTTTCTTCTTCTTTTTTTTTTTTTTTTTTTTTTTGACAGGCAGAGTGGACAGTGAGAGAGAGAGAGAAAGGTCTTTTTGCTGTTGGTTCACCCTCCAATGGCCGCCGCAGCTGGCGCGCTGCGCTGATCCGATGGCAGGAGCCAGGTGCCCCTCCTGGTCTCCTATGCGGGTGCAGGGCCCAAGCACTTGGGCCATCCTCCACTGCACTCCTGGGCCACAGCAGAAAGCTGGCCTGGAAGAGGGGCAACTGGGACAGAATCCAGCGCCCTGACCGGGACTAGAACCCGGTGTGCTGGAGCCGCAAGGCGGAGGATTAGCCTATTGAGCCACGGCGCCAGTGCAAATCTCGACTAACAGTGACCTTCCCCTCTCCCTTCCTCCCTCCATCCATTCATCCACCCTTCTGTCCCTTCCTCCCTCCATCCATTCATCCACCCTTCTGTCCCCACCTCCCTCCATGCATTCATCCATCCTTTCATCCCCGGCAACCACTGGGAGAGTGTCTGCTAACAGAGTCAGAGATTTCCCAGATACCAAAGAAATGGAGGAAAGCAGCCCATGGAAGAAGCTGAAGGAACGGGGATGCCTGGTGTGCAGTTGCTAACCCAGACAATGACTCTGCGTTCTGAGCAGCTGCTCATGGGAGCAAATGGAATAAATATTTCTAGACTCAGTTCATTGACTCAGGCAACATCAAATGTGGAGTTTTGCTGTCCCACTCTTTCCATCTTCCCCTCTTTAATTGTGCCTTTTGTATAACCCTAAGCATAAGAAACGTCTTACTAATGTGGTGACAGCATTATACAGGGCTGGTCTCCGAAGGCCATGAGCTGGGTTGGTTTGGAACTTTCTGCAGTGATTATTCATAAAGGTGGAATTTTTTTTTTCTTCCCACAATTGCACCGTGAAACATGGTCTTTTAGACCATGACTTGGTGATGACTTGACCCTGCTCTGATACTGCCATTTCCAAATCGAGCTTCTGTGTTGAAAGTTGTGGCAGTACCTTGAGATTAGGGCAGAGTTGATCATTTGGTTTCTATCAAAACCAGGGTAGGCCTTGCCTTGCCCGTGTTTGCTGGCCACTTACAAGGGAATGGCAGGAATGGGTCTGTCATATCCTTATTAGGCAAAAAGTCCTTTCTGTCATAGCTGGTGTCCAAGAGGGGTGCTTAATTTGCTTCCTGGGGGCAGGGGGCAGGAAAGAAAATGACTTGCTTAAAGAGCGTCTTTTGATATTGATATCATTTAGATGAGTCAGATCATCTTTTTACTTCTGACATTTATTATCTCCTCCAATATTATCTTGATGCTAATTCTGAAAAAAAAAAAAGAAGAAAGACTTTTTTATTCCCCTTTGTAGCTTGAAGAGGAGAGAATCCTTTTGTAAAAACACCGTATTCTCTTTCTTCTTTGTATGTATAATTATCGAGACTAAGGGTATATTCAAATTATCTCAGAGAGTTCCAGTGAACTTTCTAAAACACTTAATAGCACTAACAACTTCTCCTGGTGGGATCAGAAGCCCCACGTCAGGCAGTGGTGCAGTGGGAGCTGTCTGCACTCGCTTCCTCCTCTCCCCCTGGAGTATTCCCAGGCCCACATGGCTAAGGCTTTACAGGGCGCCAGGGAGGGTGGGATCTACAGAGGACTTGGTCTCCTCATCTCCACCTTCATAATTCAGTTGAACAAATGATACTTAGTGTCCTAGAGACATCCATTGCCTTGTCTCAAATGATTCAGTACCTTCTTAATATTGAAGTAATATTTTTCATAGTAACGAAAGTTGTGTTTATTGTAGAAAATTTAGAAAATATAGATGGACCCAAAAATGAAGAACAGACTAATAATCCCACCATACAGATAAAAATACAATTAGTGGGGCAGGTGTTTGGTGCAGGGGTTGAGACACCTGCTGAGACACCTGCTATACTGGAGTGCTGGGCTCAAGTGCCAGCTCCATTTCCCATTCTGGCTTCCTGCTAATGTGCACCCTGGAAGGCAGCAGCTGATGGCTCAAGTGATTGGGTCCCTGCCACCCACGGAGAGTTCCGGGCTCCTGGCTATGGCCTGGCCCGGCCCTAGCTACTACAGACATTTGGGGAGTGAACCAGTAGACGTGACATTTCTTTCTCCACTCGTCTCTCTCTCTCTGACTTAATGCCCATCGAATAAAAGTGGTGGACACACAATAAGTACTCAGTGAACATTTATTGAAAGAATTTAATGGATTCAAGCAAACACCAGAAGTTCCCACCTGCAGGGAGCTCTCATACCCTGCCCCCACCCCCAAAGACACCCTTTCCTGGGTCTCATTCACTGTGTGGCCCAAACCCCCTTCACTCACCCTTTCCCTCAGCTCGCTGCCTCTTTGCTTTCTGCACTAGCACGCTTATTACAGGCTTGTTGGTTTCTGAAACGCATGCTGTTAGCCTTTAACCTCCCTGTTTTAGCACCTCCCCTTTGGGGCTGAGTTCTCTCCAAGGTCAATTTCAAGTTGTGCTCTGATGCTGTGTCCTGTCTTAGTGAAAACGTCCCATGTTCGTCACATCCTTTTAATCAGGTGCTCTCTGATCCATGTTTGTGAATGAACTTTGGTCCCCTCATATGAAGGAATAAAGGGTCTGTTGTAGGAAGCAGCCTGTTCAGCATCAACAGAATTTGCCTGAATTGTGCTGCCTACCCAAGCCAAAATCTGAGAGGGGAAAATAAAAACAACCAGCGAAACTTGATCCAGAAAGCCCCATGAAGGGTCTAGCATTATACAAGCCACTGCATAGACTGTTCCCCAGGGCAATGCGAGCAGCCAAATATAGGGCTGTAAATAGAGCGTGGGCCTCCGGCTGGTTTGGTCTGATTGGAAGTCAGGGGCTGTTGGTTGGATTCTGGGCATCTTGGGCAGGAGCTGCTGCCAATCCCCCCAGAAATGAGAGAACAGCCTTGACTTTGGCCAAGGCGGATGCCCGGTTGCAGCCAGGGTGTGGTTGTCATGGCTTTGTCCTATGGAACGAATTGGCGTTCTGAACAGACGGGTATAGACCAGTGGGGACAAATCACTATCAGCTCGTGCATCTACTCCCCTTTCCCCTGCTGTAGTACTGCCTTGAGGAGAGTTAATGGCTTTCTCTAGGATCAGTGGGAAAGAGAGCTGTGATCCATTAGCAATGTCATGGGTGTGGATGTGGGAAGTGGACTTGTATGCCAGCAATTCAGAATCCTTGGTATCCATAAGAGAGTGGGCCCCCAAATAGTGTTTTTTTTTTAAGATTTATTTATTTATTTGAAAGAGTGACAGAGAGAGAGAGAAAGAGAGAGAGAGAGAATATGAATCTTCCATTTCCTGCTTCTCTCCTCAAATAGCCAAGCCAAAGCCAGGAGCTAGGAACTCCGTCCAGGTCTCTTATATGGAAGACAGGGACCTAAGTACTTGGGGATCACCTATTACCTTCCCAGGTAGTATCAGGGAGCTAGATCAGAAGCAGGGCAGGCAGGACTTGAACCAATGCTCCAAAATGGAATGCCAGCGTTGAAGGTGGCAGCTAACTTTCCATACTGCAATGCTAGTCCACAAATCAGTATCTTAAATTATTGCCCCTGGGGGCTGGCATTGTGGTGTAGCAGGTAAGGCTGCTACCCATGACACCTGTATCCCATATGAGTGCTGGTTTGTGTCCTGGCTGCTCTACTTCCAATCTAGCTCCCTGCTAATAGCTAATGGGAAAAGCAGCAGAAGATGGCCCAGGTGTTTGGGCCCCTGCTATCCACATGAGAGACCCAGAAGAAACTCCTGGTTCCTGACTTTGGCCTGGCCCAGCCCTGGCCATTGTGGCCATTTGGGAAGTGAACCAGTGGATGGAAGATCTCTCTCTCTCTCTCTCCCCATCTCCATCTCCGTCTCCGTCTCCATCCCTCCTTCTCTCTCTATTCCTCCCTCTCTCCTTCTCTTTCTCTCTCTTTCTGCCTCCCATAACTCCTTCAAATAAATATATCTTTAAAAAAATGTTGTTTCCCCTAGAACAATATCTTACAAAGGTCCCTGTGCCTGTGGTGACTGTATGATTTTTCATCATATTAGGATATTTTTGAGGGTGAAAGGATGTGCTGTTATCCAAGGACAGCAGTACAAGCACCCGGGACATCTGTCCCCTGTGAGTGCCCTCATCGGAAGGGTGTCCTGCATCCTCTCCCTGGGCTACAGGGGCTCCTTGGGCAAGATCCCCCTTTCCATTCTGCTCTGCACTCCTTCCAGGAAGCCCTGTCCCCAGGATAAGTTTGTCTCATAGAGAAGGAAAGTTGGCTTTCCTTACCCATCACTAAGTTCATGGTCAAGGCACTGGGAATGCAAGGCAGATTAACAAGAGAAAAGCATACACATCCATTTAAAGTAAGTTTTGCGTATTATGGGAGCCTTCAGAAGTGGACTCAAGGAAACAGCCAAGCACATGTATTGTTAGCTCGGTTTCGATGAAGAGTGGATCGTCAGAGAAGTAGGGTCCAAGAGGGGGTAGGGCCCAATGCGATAAACTGGGTGCAGGGAACTTAGCAAGGCCCCTCTGTGTGGGTCCCTCTCCATGTCTGGAGTCTTCAGAGATGAACACGCTCCTTTCCTCTGGATATACGGAGGGCGCCTCTCCAAGGGGCTTTTCTGACCTGCCTCAGGGGAGACTGGCAGAGGAAGGGGAGAATGGACCCCCGACTTCCGTTTTCTCAGATCTGGGGGTGGTGTGGCCTGAACACCAGGAGCCCCAAATCTGCAGGTTGATGGTGAGGGTCCCCAGCATCCACCTCCTTTTTGTCCTTAACACCCTCGTGTGAAGCAGTACACAGTCAGAGCACCACGCCCCGGACACTTTCTTGCCAATGCCGGTGCCTTCCGGGGCAATTCGATACTGACTTCTCCCCCATGGTGGCAACACCATCAAGGCCTCGTACTCACCTGTGTTTTCCAAGTGCCAGAGTTCCTGGTGTGAATGGCTGTGCAGTCTGAGCTCAGAAAGCAGGCTTCCCCACAGTCCCTACCTAGAACCTGCTGACCAGGGATGCACACACATCAGGAGTGAGCGACTGCAGAAGCCTAATGATCGGGCAGGAATGAGTTAGGATTCCCTAGGCATCTTCACTGATTTTTTTTTCCATCTTTCCTTGTTAAAACTCTAGATTACTCTTTTTTTTTTTTTTTTTTTTTGACAGGCAGAGTGGACAGTGAGAGAGAGAAAGGTCTTCCTTCTGTTGGTTCACTCCCCAAATGGCCGGCGTGCTGCACCGATCCGAAGCCAGGAGCCAGGTGCCTCCTCCTGGTCTCCCATGTGGGTGCAGGGCCCAAGCACTTGGGCCATCCTCCACTGCACTCCCCGGGCCACAGCAGAGAGCTGGACTGGAAGAGGGGCAACCGGGACAGAATCCGGCACCCCAACGGGGACTAGAACCCGGTGGTGTGCCGGCGCCGCAGGCGGAGGATTAGCCTAGTGAGCCGCAGCGCCGGCCAAATAATGTTCTTGACCTGCCGCACATATTGTTATTTTGCTGAGCCGTGGTTGTTGAGTCTATCTGGCAACAGGAGGTGAGGGTGCTGGCATCTGAAGACATGGACGTAAGAGCTGACTTCCTTACAAATGGCCTGTGTGACTGCGGACAGGCCACCTCCCTGCTCCCACCCGAGCCTTCTACCCTGTGGGCCCGATCACTGGTCATCTGGCTGTTTCAGAAAGGATACCTGCTTCTCAAAACACCGCACAACAAGGCAACATCCACAACCCACATTGCCCTGTCTGAACCCCGGGGTCTGCTCTTCAGGGAAAGCAGGATGGGGCTGATGGACACCCCCAGCAGTTGAATCAGCAACGCTCCTCTCCTGCCAGCCTTCTGGCCATTTTTCTGGGAAGACTGTTCCCTGCATGCAGGCACTCCTGGCAGGGGGTGGCAGGGTGGGAAAACTAAAAGGAGATGAAATTTAAATCTCTCCAGTCTGCTGCTTGTCAGCAGCTCTGATCACACGCTTGGTTGGGGTTCAGTTGAAACCAAAGACTCAGAGAAGATTCTAGGTTATCTGTGCATTGCATTCCAGCTGTTAGGGTATCTGTGCGTTGCAATGACAGATTCTAGGTTATCTGTGCATTGCAATTCCAGTGGAGCTGAGCTCCCTGCACAGCAGTGTGTGGTGTGGGAGGACTGTCTTATTCTGTATCTTTCTCTGTCACTAGTCCTTTGGGGCAGTGGTCCAGGGCTGCAATAGCACTTGAAATAACCCTAGTCTTGGGATGCACCAGCCCCTTATCAGCACTTATTAAAATTAGAAGCAGGCCGAAGCAAGCAGGACAGAAGTGACATTATTGGCTCTGTGTTGTAGATGGGCTCCTTTGTTTGCATGCACTTTTTAAATCCGTATAGGGCTTGTTGTTTTGAAGCTGTTTCGTTGCGTACCTGTCTCCTGGTGGACCTGGGCGTGCCTCAAGTGGCAGGAATGATGTTTTCACTGTGCATCTCTTGGTCAGCATCAGGGCACATAGCAGGCTCCCAGATTTTTGTTTGCTTGTTTTCCACGAGTCAGAAAATGAAGCTGAGAGGGGTTGAATAATTAGCTTGGCGGTAAATCTGTCTTCCTCATGCCCAGAGATTCAGGAGTGAATTCAACAGGCAGAGTCCAATGTCTTCATCTCCCAGTGCCTACCTACATTCCCTTGTGACCTCCCCAAGTGTCCCTGGGTCACCCTGCAAGCTCCCCACCCCCCACGATGACTACTCCCCTCCACAAAGCCATCCCCAGCTGCTCCTCCCCACTGAGCCTCTCAGCAGGAATAAGGAGAAACACTGAGTTTATTAGAAAATTGGCATCCTGCGCTGACGTTTATCTTCGGATTTGCAGGGTTCTCTGCTAAGCGGCTGCCAAGCCTGTAGGGCTGCAGATTCCTGAGCCATCCAGGCTGCTGAATCAGGATTTCTGGAGCCGGCAGGTGATTTTTTTTTTTTTTTTTTAAAGAAACCAGCCCATGGAAACCATGGTAACAGATCCTACCCTTCCTATGCAACTCTATTGTCTACTAAGAGTCCCCAGGAACTGCTTAGGGGCTCATGGGCCAGATAGCCCCCTGCAGTTCCAGCCATGCCAAATGCTACTCCTACACTTTCCTGCCCAGCTTTTCTCCCACTTGAAAAGGCCCTGGCTCTTGTTTGCCATGAGCTCTATTCCAGGGGGACCAGCAAGCCTAGCTCATGCCCCAAGCCTCCCACCATGGCCTCCTGCAGCTCACCTGTCCATCCTCCTTTCTGAATTCTGCTAGCTCCTCTGGCTAGGGCCCTACAGATTGGCTCTGATTTCTGGTGTTTAGTAAACAGTGATGTGCCACTCATGTAAATGCAAAGACACTCCAGTGAACACAGCTGACAAAGGCCTTGTCCCCATGGAGGAGACACAGTAAACACGATGCACACGTACATTTTGTAATGTGATGTCTGCTAAGGATAAGTGGTGAGGAGGCAACCGAGGGAGGTGCAGAGCTGGATAATGAAGAACTAGCAAGTGCAAAGGCCCTGAGGCAGCAGCATCCCTGCTGTAGTCAAGAATGTCTTGAGGCACCTGCTGTTCCTGGTGTATTCCTAGCTGCTGCAAGGGCCGCAGGCTCTTATAGGCACTTGGTCAATACCTGCCCAGTGTGGCTGGGGTGAAGTGAGTGGTGTGGGATGAGGGGAAGAGGTGCTGGGGGGGAGTAAGATTGTGTAGGGCCTTGCAAGGCACCGTGAAGACTTCAGATTTTATGCCATGGATGAAGGGAAGCCGTTCAGTGGTTTTGAGCAGCACACAGCGATGTGGACAAACTGACCTTTTGTCCAGTGTGCTGACCTTTTGTCCAGTGTGGAGAACAGATTCTGGGCGGTGAGGGTGGGAGTGGGGAGACCAGTTAGGAGGCTCCCGCAGAGGTCTAGGTGGGAGATGATGGGGCTTGTGCTGAAATGATGGCTATGAACATAATGAGAAGAGTTTGGGCTTGCATGCATTTTGAAGGTAGAGACTTTGGGTTTTGAGGATGGATCAGAGAGTGACTTTGTCCATCTGAGCTCCATGCAAAAATACCTGAGCCTGGGTAATTCACACATCCCAGCCCTGGAGGCCGGAAGTCCGGAGTGAAACTGCCGGCAGGTTCAGCTGTCTGGGGAGTGCTGCCCTCAGCTTTCAAGATGGTGCCTGACTGCTGGGTCTTCAGATGGGAGGATGGCCCCATAAGGTGGGGGGAGGGGGAGTCCCTGTGTGGCAGGAGGATGTCCCCATGTTGGGGGGAGGGTGTCTCCATGTGGCAGAAGAGCGGAGGCGCAGGCAGGCGAGCTGCGTGCTGCTAGAAGCCGCTTTTATGAGCTGTAACCCACCATGGCCTCATCACCTCTTAAAGGCCCTGCCTGTAAAGGTGATCACAATGGCAATGCCTGAATTTTGCAGAGCACGTATGCAACCTGTAACAGAGGGAAAGCCTAGGCTGAAGTCCAAGGCTTCGTATGTGAGCAGCTGGATGGGAAGACGATGCTAAACACATGTGCTTGCTCCTCTCTGGCTTGTTACTTTCTGTCTGATGCCTCTGACTAGGATGAGCTCCTAGCAGGACCCTAGATCGCCACCGGTGCTGCCTTAAATACCGCTCCCCCCACCACACCCAGCAGCCAGTGCTAAGGATTGGCAACACCTTTCCCCCACCCTGTGGCGTCAGCACCTGGGAGGTGGTGGGAGGTTTTTGTGAGGGTGGCCTCCTGCATCACTCAGCTGTCGCCAGTAGTTCAGGTACCGCCTCTGCCTCTTTGCAGCTGGGCTGGGGGAGGAGGAGAGAACAGAACACCTCTCATGTCAAGTGCATCCATCTCTGGGGGAGGGTTACTCACTCTTCCTGTATACCCCGAGTCCCTCTGCCTCTGCTTGTGCTTACCTCCTCTCTCCCGAGCACATCTCTCTCACTTTCCTGCATTACTTGTCAAAATACCATCTTTAGGGGCCAGGTTAACGCCCTGGCCTGAAGGGCAGCATCCTATATGGGCACCGGTTGGAGACCCGGCTGCTCCACTTCCAATCCAGCTCTCTGCTGTGGCCTGGAATAGCAGTAGAAGATGGCTCAAGTCCTTGGGCCCCTGCACCCGCGTGGGAGACCCAGAAGCAGCTCTTGGCTCCTGGCTTGGGATCAGTGCAGCTCCGGCCTTTGTGGCCAATTGGGCAGTAAACCAGTGGACGGAAGATTCTCTCTCTCTCTCTCTCTCTCTCTCTCTCTCTCTGTGTGTGTGTAACTCTGACTTGCAAATAAATAAATAAATCTTTAAAAAAAAAATACCATCTTTCTCCAAAGCCCGTGCCAAATACTTTTCTCTTCCGTGTGGCTTTGCCTGATGTCCCAGCCAAAGGTGGTCCCCCCACCACCACCACCGCATAACGTTTCTGCATTTCCTGCATCATCATCTTCTCCGGGTCATGCTCAGTCTTCCACGCAGAGACCCTCAGGGAAACGATGGGCCTCAGTTACCTTTGAGCCTCCAACCCAAGGCCCAGGGGAGCCTCTTGGCCCCAGCGTGCACTTGAAGGTTATTATTTGAATGGGAAGTGAATACCTTTATGACAGATGTTTTGAGCAGCTCCAGGGTGTTTGTCAAGAAGATTAGGAATCAAACAATCAAATTGTCCAAGATGTGTCAGGCAGATAACATAAATACATTAAGTGGGTAAGCATAAGAAAAATTTTCTGTAGAGACACTATTATAGGGAAGATCTTGGTGCCGGCATTGTGGCACAGGGGGTTAAGCAGCTATCTGTGTCGCCGGCATCCTATATGAGCACTGGTTCACTTCTGACCCAGCTCCCTGCTAATACACCCGAGAAGGCAGCAGAAGACAGCCCAAGAGTTTGGGACCCTACCACCCATGTGGGAGACCTGGGTAGAGTTCCTGGTTCTTGGTTTCAGTCTGGCCCAGCCCTGGCCATTGTGGCAATCTGGGGAGTGAACCAGCAGATAGAAAAGCCTCTGTCTCTGTTTCTCTCTCTGTAATCTGACTTTCAAGTAGCTAAATAATTCTTTAAGAAAGGAAAAGAAAGATCTTACTTTCTTCATAACCCTCTATCAGCAAAGCATGATGATTGGAGGATGGACGATGATTTTCTAGGTCAGGAGGCAGTAGGGAGTGGTGGAGACTGGGGTGTGCAAGAGGGCACGTGCCTGTCCCTTTATCTAATGTTGACAGCCACGCCTTGGTCCCCATCCTCATTGCCAGTGTTAGCACATAATCAGCTTTCCAAGAGAGGCTGCAATTTAGACATTTTGCGTGGAAAAATCCTGATTTCTAGATGGTAGCAAATGATGCCCAGCCCCACCCCACCTCACCAAGACAACAGCCTTGGAAGAGCCTGGCTAGCGGTTTGCGAGCTGATTTACACAGAGGTGTCAAGCTTCTCCCTCTGTGGGAAATAAGTTCATTCATTTGGAAATCTCTGTGGAGGCTTTTCACTAAAGATAGGGTGTTTACGTCTTGCTTTGATTCTCTGGCGGCATTTTGTGTGCTGTTGTCCTGCTTCTCTCCAAGCAAGAGCCCCAGGGTTCCTGTGCTTTGTGCGTCCCAGGGTTTCTGTAGCTTGCCTTGAACTCGGCATCACAAGCTTTTGATTTGCCTCCAGGAGTGGTTGAAATGGAAGCTGCAGTGTTCTGCAAAGTATAATTGGTTTTAAATTGTAGGTTTAATAATAATGACGCTGGGCTTAATGCAATGCCATTCAGCTGCTGCTTGCAGCCCTTGGCAACCAGCAAGGCACTGATCCTCATGCCCGTCCTGAGGAGGGCACAGCTGCCGGGACTCTAGTCCTCCTACCCCAGCCTGAGGCAGGACCACACGGATGAGGGGCCTCTCTCTGTGCCCTGGGCATGGGGGACCCGAGGCTGGATTTCCAAGGCCCTTCGGTTGTCTTTTTCCTCTCTTCCTCACCTCTGGTTCTCCCCGTGGTTCATTAGGAGTCCTCCTGGAAGAGGAGTGGAGAAACTCAAATTCTGTGATTGGGTTTCTGTGCAGAAGACTTACATGGGAGAGTGTGTTAACTTAATTGGCTCTGATCCGGCTTCTGGCTTCTTTCTATGTTTAAGTCACTTTTTCTCATTTTCCCTGACTATGCCCAGTAGAGCATGCCTTTAAAAGATTAAATCCTGTTCTTTGGTCTCTCAGAGTGAAAAGAACTCTGGTTCGGAAGTCAGGGAGCCCGGATCCTGATTATGACTCTTTCTGGAACGATCTGTGTCTGCACTTACATGGGATACGCAACCTCTCCTGACCTCATTTCCGCGCTGGAGAGATGAGTAGGTTCAATTACTTGACCACGAACGTCTCTTCCAGGGCTTGGAACGGATAACCTAAGTGTTTCTGTGCAACAACACCAACTCCTCCTCAAGTTTCAAAAGTCAATAAAAATACCAATCTACATGTGTTATACAGCAGACTAACTGAGGCTTGGACAAGTGAGGGCTGGTTCAGCAAAAATGCCACGTTTGTTAGAAAAAGCAGAGAAGGACATCGATGTTGTATGATGTGGGGTGTCCGGCTTGAAAATTACAGGCAGCAAAGTCAATGACAGGGTAGCGTCAGCCCGTGGCCGACTGATGGCTGCCTTTGGTAGGTTTCCCAGGGTACACCCTCCGGACAAACCACAGCTGTCGAGAACCTGTGGTCTCGTTCCCCATGGATGACAAGCAGCTCCTCATTTGTGTCGGTTTCTGAGCTGCCTTTGCATCCACCATGGTTTCTGGAAGGTTTTGTGTTTTTGTTGTAGATGGGAACAAATTACAGAGTAGGGGGATCGCAGGGGAGTAAAAACAGAAACATTGATCCTGAAGAAGCTTCTCAGGGCTTGCAAGTCCCTCAAGGCCATTTGACCAGCGCTAAGGGGGAAGTGGTGTTTGTGGAGTTTGAGGGACGCATGCGTAGGATACCCCATTTCACGCAAATGTCTCCAATGACAAAGCTAATGAGATGCTGGGAATCTGCCTCTCTCCCTAACGAGCACACTTTGTTCCTGGAAGCGCAAGGCCAGTCAGTGGCCTTATGCTATCTGTACCATTTTAGTTTTCTTTCAGAGGTGCGTTACACTTGTTGCAGGAGAAAAATGAACAATAGTGATGAGCAGGTTTTGTTCTTTGGAAGTGACATTCTGCAGAACGATTGAACCTAACGTAAACGATAGGGGCATCGGGAAGGGAAAATATGTTCCCCTTTTCTGGAAACCACTTGCTGATCTCTCTGAGAAATGGAATGAGGGCTTCTCCATGGCAGATGTCACTGGGCCTGGCTATGCCACAAGGTAGAACAGGAGGAGGCATGGGCTGAGCTGCTGGAGTAAAAGGCTCTGCACTGGTCACTCTCAGGAGAGAGAAGTGGCCATGTACAGACTCCACACGGAGTCCAGTTCTGAGAAATAGGATCACTATTTTGGGATGTAGGTTTTACCTGTAGAAGACTATTGCCTTAAGATTTCGTGAAAAGGCATTAAAAAAAAAAGATGTCCACAGATATACTGTGCAGTTTATACCTGTACAAATGCCAGCAGTTTAGGCATGGGGTGCACAAAGAGTTAGCTGTGATGGGGAAAGGGAATGACAGCACTGAGAGAGGGTGGGTGGGGTGAAGCTTGGCAGGCCCGTGGCCTCCAGGACCTGGAGTTTGTCCGTGTGTTCCTGTGCGTGGCTTGAGGTGAGAATGAAACCTGGAGCAAAGATGGGGTTGGGAAGACTTGAGAACTCTTCTAAAGGCCAGCTGTACACTCAGAAAGAGCCAGAGGCTGTCTTTGTCCTGAGGGTCAGGACTGTTTCCCACCTGCCCATCGCCATATCCCCAGGACTCACAAGTGAGCCTCGTGATTCGCTAGTATTTCTGAATAAGAAGGAAGATGGGTGGAGGAGCTTGGGAAGTCCTTGCACCAGCATTCACCAGCCATTCCTTCTGGGCCTGCACAGAGTCCCGTGGCCACACAGGATCAGCCACAGGGACATGTCAGTGCCTGTGCAGCTAAGAAGCCTCCTTGGGATACTTGATGCAGAAAAAGAATGTGTTGGAAGGACACTGGGCACCACAGAGGGCTAACGGGGGGCCGAACATAGGAGGAGCCAAGGAGAGGAGGCCTGCAGGATGACAGACATGTGGTAGGGGAGACGCGACAGATACCCCCAGCACTGCCAGGCACCTCTTTTCACATGGGGGAGCCCCTCCTTCCTCCCACGTGGGCAGTGCTGGGTGGCCAAGCGAGACACATGTCCCCTGGGGGGCAGGGCTTGGCAGAGCCCTCGATGCAGTGAGTGATCCAGTGACTGAAACAACAAGGAAGCACCAAAATAAAAACACCTCTATATACATTTTAGGATTTATCTTGTGTTAAACACAAGTGAAAGAAAAGATGTGATTGTGGCTCATAAAGCAATAGAATCTAATAGGACCAGTAGGGTATGGTGTATTAAGTGCGCAGGTGGCCTGGGACCATAACAACTTGCTGGCACATTCTTAAGGAAGAGCTTCCAAGTGGAAGAGGTTGGTCAAGGTGGTTTTGTTCTTGGTTTAAGCCATGCAGGGACAGTGGAGACAGCTTCCTTGACCAGGCTTTGATTCACTACCTGGGAGGTCGGCTCTCTACCAGTTCCGTCCCCTCTCCTTCCCAGAGGCACCAGCTGTGCCGAGCTGTTGTTTTCCTATGGACGCCAGGTCAGGAGAGAGGAGGAGGCATCAGCTGGGACCTGTCAGCCCAGCCTCGTGCCCTGTGACATGCTCTGGCTTCTGGGGGTGAATTAACTCTTGTTTTTATTGAGCTGTTAATTCCAGCTCCTGTCTGTCTCCCTAATTCACTCCACATGTTTGGTCCCTGCTGCCCAAGCCGGGCTCCTCATTTGGAACTTCTTCTGGGACAGCCCCTGGCAGCTGCATCCCACAGCTCTCCAGATCCTCGGGAGGCCCGCTGCCCACTCTTGACCTCACTGGATTCTATATTTTTTGAGCTCCAGACCTTAACTCATTTGTATTTTATGTCTTCTCTGAGCTGTACACTTCACAGGAACTCAACGAATTTTGTTCAAACTGCAAACAATGCAGATCATGTTGAAGGCTACCTATGTTAAGCTTTGTTGACCACCACTGGAGACAACTGAAGTCATGGTAGCATGTAGGGAGGAAGCTGGCCCAGGGTCAAGCCTCAGTGGAGGGAACCCTCAGCTCATCAGACATACGCACGTGGAAATCATCAGCAGGCCCTGGGTTCTGCATTGGAGAAGCTGCCATCCGTGGTGTGCTTGCATGGTCCCAGGCTGGGAGACCTGCGGGGATGCCATGGGAGGCTTTGGGGACCTGATTCAATCCTATAATCACATATCATCTTCAAGTAGGAGGAGACCTTAGAAATCCTCTAATTTTGAGTTTTCCAAAATGAGTTCCTGGACAGGGCTTCCCTTCATCCCTTCATCCCTTCCTGTCTTCTACTTCATCCCTCCCCGACCCCTTCCACCTTCATCCTGAGAAGAGAAAGCACCCCAGTTGGGTAAGTGCATCCATTTCAGAATCTACCCTTTCTCTCCCAAAGTATGGAAGGTATACGGTCTCTGCCTAAGAAGCGAAATGACATTGTTAGCAGGTGTCAAAGACAGAATCCTGCTGCCTTCCACCCGCCTCCCCACGCAGTCCTGCTCACCTGTGTCTCCCACTCCTTCCTGCTCCTCCTCTTCCTCCTCTGCTTCAGTTGCCAACAGGTGCTCACCCACGGTAAGCCACTGGCTTTGCCTTAATTTTAACCCCATTAGCAGCACTCTGAGAAGCTGCACACCATGCTCCCCCCACACCAGCACTCCTCGCCAGCAGCCCCCACCCACTGTGTGTGCTCACCCACTCCCCACACCCTCTTCCTCAGTCATTGCCATTGTTGTTATTTCTGGGTGCCTGGGAGGGAACAGCGTGAACCAGTGGCTGTGGAGTTGAAGGGTATTGTGACCACCCTGCTCCTAAGTGCAGAGGGTTTTACAGGATGCGTTGGAACAGCTGTTCAGGCACATACGCCAGGCAGGGCTCTTTCAGGAGGTTTCTGGGGGAGGGAAGCTTCCTCGCGCAAGAGAAAAGGATTAGTTCTTTCCTCTGTTATCTGAAGCTTTGCCTTCATTTGGTTTGCTGAAGTTCAGCGTGTGGCTCGTGGGTCATTGTTGGAAGAGTCTCAAAAAGGAGCAGGAGGTGAGTATAGCTTGGAAAATAGACTTAAACCCAGACCCGCTTGACTGAGAAAAATCTCGGAACTATTCATAAGCTAAGTTTGGTGGGGCAAGGATTGTGTCTTTGTTGTTCATTCTAATACCTACAAGCAAAAGATGATTGCAAAGGAATGAGTGCATTATGAATTTGCAGAAGGCTTCCGATATCCTCCAACTCCAAGTCTCTGTATTTGCGGAGCAGCTCGCCAGTGGGACTTGAGGACATCTTGCTCCAGGTCGAGCAGACAGGAGGAGAAGGAGGATAGTGTTTTTTGGCATTCTTTAAGGAAGCAGACCGGCGTGGGAGGAGGGCTGTTCTTAATGGATAAAGTGGCCTTGGGGTTGGTGGCTCTCATGTTGAACTCAGGCACAAATGTATTAACATATATTTTTACTGAGCACCTAGAGTGCACTTAGCATGATTCTTAGGGAACGTGCAAACAGCCTACTAGGTACTTGAACAAACAGTGAACCAAATACAGTTCCTGGCATGAAATGACTTCAGGGGTTTCATGAAACAAGTCCAGGGGAATGATCAGAGAATGACTCAAGGCAGGAGATGAATGTGAGCCCAGGAGTACAATGTCGACAGCACATGCTATGAATGGTAAAAATGAGGGGGACATTGGACACACCTTGGAGTTTCGTGAATACATTTGGGAGAAAGTGGGACTCGAGGTGGAAGTGAAAGAAAAGATGTGATTGTGGCTCATAGAGCAATAGAATCTAAGTGTCCCAAGGAAGAGAGCTGTCCCCAGCACAGAGCAGCTGCACTGAATATCTGTTGAGTGAGTGATGGAGTAGGGGAGGGAGGGAGACTGTTCCAGGAATAAGCAGTTGAGCAGAGGCTCTGAGGTGGGACTGTATTGACTGTGGGTGAGGCTGAGAGGTCGGGGAGTGGGGGGAGGGTGCTGTTTAGGAGCCGTAGGGTGGAAAGGTGGAGTCAAATTATAGAGTCTTGACTAGCAAGATGGAAAACTTAAATGTGATGTAGGCTCTTAATTTAGGCAGATAATCTGGGAAAGCGACCACAATGACAAGCCACCAAAATGGGAAATCTCAACAGTGGTAGTATTTTGGTCTGGACTATTAGCCTGGTGACTGATTGCAGGATGAGAGGGAGAAGAGTGGAGTCTCCCTGTGGGGCTGTAGCAGTGGGAGAAGAGGGGAAAGCAAATCAGAGGTGCTCCAAGACCTCGCGTCAGGGGGATAAAGGAGAGGGAGAGAGTAAAGAGAAGACCACGAATTTGAATAATTAGAATATTGTAATTACGCAATAAATACAAGGTATGCAGGGGGTCAGCATATCTAAAAGTCTGGATTTTGGTGTAGTCCTAAATGTGTTAGTTGGAAATGATGACATCTTAAAGACAGTTGGAAATTTATGTTGAAGTTTGAGTGAGAGGCACCGCAGAGGGCCAAGGGCACAGGACCGACCTTGGCACATTTCTCATCAGAGTGTTCCTTGGGGGTGATTTGAGGTGGTAGAAGGATGTTGTTTCCATAGTCGTGGCAAAGCTGGAGGCCTAAATTGGTGGACAAGTTGAAATTTACATACATTGGAACCTGATGACCATTTCTCTATTGGCTGACAGACGCTTATGCCAATTGGTGAACTTTTGTAGTAGAACTCCCTCTTGAATATTAAGAACGTATCAATTCATGCATCTGGATTTAATATGTAACTTCTTACTTTCAGGAGATTGTCAAAATTAGTTAATTCCCTCTAAATATTTCATGGCAGCAACAAATAACTGAGAAGTTCTGAGATGTTACTATTCAGACAGAGCTTCTGGATAGCTGTCATACAACTTGATCATCCTAGGTTTCTAAAGCCATGAGCACTGTCATAGAATAGACTATCATTGTGTGTGTGTGTGTGTGTGTGTGTGTGTGTGTGTGTTTTTAAGAGGAGATGGATTTAGCAGTGGAAATATTAGACTGACATGATGACCACATTCTCTTGGCTGTGTGTTAGGCTGAGACCACTACCTGAAGGCCCTACCATGAGTGTGCTGAGGCCAGGGCCCGGGTCTGTGAAATCACAGGCACAATAAACAGACCAAGTACATAGAGAGCAAGAAGCCCGGGCCATGGGCCGAGTCAGATGCCAACACCAGCAGGCACAGGGACAAAGGCAAGGTACTGGGGGTAGGTCAGGCATGATTGAAATCAGTTCTTTTGCATGTGCATGTAACCAAAACACAAGAAGCAAAAAATTCACTATCTTAACCATTTTTAAATGTATAATTTTGTATCATTAAATGCATTCACATAATTATCACAGCAGTCATCATTGGTATCTGGTTCTAGAATTTTGTCATCATCCTAAAAAGAAACCCCATATTCATTAGCTAGTCACTCCCCATTTCCCCTCCTCACAGTCCCTGGCAACCACCAGTTTTCTCTCTCTATAGATTTGCCTATTCCAGATATTTCATACGGGTGAAATGATACAACTTGGGGCCATTTGTGTCTGGCTTCTTAGCATAAAGTTTTCAAGGATCATCATAGCATGTACCAGTGTATTATTTCTTTTTCTGGTTGCGTAATATTCCCCTGTATGGATATGTTATATATTGTTTATCCATTCATCAGTAATGGGCATTTGGGTTATTTCTACCTTTCAGCAAGTGTGAACACTGTTGCTGTGAAAATTTGGAATAAGTTTGTTATGCACTTGTTTTCAATCCTTCTTTTGAGTGTATCCTGGGAATGGGGTTGTCAGCTCATGTGGTGATTCTGCATTTAACTTCTTGAGAATTTCCAAGCTTTTCCTCTGCAGCTGCATCTCGTACGTGTCCATGAGCAATGGACAAGGGTAAGCATTTCTCCTTATCTTTGCCGACATTTGTTTGACCCAAGCTAACTCTTGTAAGAGTTCATGGCCCTGTGCTTCTTTGAGGGCCACGAGCTGACCCAGTGGGCTGAGTCCCATCAGACAGACTTGAAGTCCCAGCACTGTGTCTAGTCGCTGTAGCAACTGCCACCGTGGTGACGAGTGGAGAGACCAAGGCTCATCCACATGTGTTGTGTTCAGTTGCCCAACCTGAAATGCACACTGTCTGTAGTTAATGCAGTATTTGCCTTCCTGCTAAGACACTCCCACACAGGCCCTGCTTCCCCTTCAGAAGTTAGGAAACCGTAGCAACTGAGGAAGGGGCTTTGTCGGGCCAGGATGGGTCTTCCCTTCCCTTTGCTGTGACTACTCAACACTTGGACTGGTTCACAGTGGTGTGTGGACTTCCATGGCAGCATGTGTCACGGCGGCTACTCAGTCCTGCTGCTGTAACTCAGAGGTGCGTAGGTGGAAGAATTAAGTGATATCAGGATTGGGGAGGGAGATTTTCAAGAAGGGCTGAAGTCGAGAGCTATTGCAGGCTGTTGTCTCTCACGCCTTTCCCACCTGGAGAGCTCCTTTCAGCTCTGTAAACACGGCCTGACATTTACAAGCATCTTTCAGACCCCTGCCCTCCCTCCCGCCCTCTCCACCACGCACTTCCCCTCGGCAACGAGCAAACTGGGAATAATTTGACTTGAAATCAAGGTGGAGCTCAGTAGAGCGACTAATTAAGAATGCGATTTTTTTTTAAGTCCTCAGAGTGGGTATTAGAAATCAGAAATGTCTTTTTGTTGCAGTGAGAGTTACAAGTTTGTGAGAACACTGACTGGGATGTTGTCTTGGAAGCTGAGGGGCTCTGAGGATAGCCCGCAGTAGCTCTTAGGGCCAGAGTGGACCTGGCCAGCATCACCATGGCCCCGGCTCCTGCCCACAGAGCCCCCTCTGGCATCAGGCTGCCAGGCTGACGTGCTGCCCTTAGCCAGCACCTGGCATGCTGCATACTGTCTACTTCTGCCATGAGCTCCACCCGTAATGGCTATGTGGTTTCTTGATTAGAACAACCCAAAATGAAATAGAGAAACTCATGGACCTCAGCAGAACCAGAGCCCACCACAAGGGAGAATGATGTTAATGAGCTTGCCTGGAAGAAAAGAACCACTTGGACAAATTCCTCATATAAATTTTAATGACATGTATGTGTCCTTAAACATCTGAGATTAGAAGCGTGGAAACTTGGAGAAGACAGAGAGTGTGTGCGTGTATGACACTGGCAAGGAGGCAGAACGGGTAACCCCCGGGGGACACTGAGTCAATCACACTACACAGACCAGGTCCCTTTCTGAGAAGCCCAGAAGCCAGGGAAGACGTTCCTGTCCCTCAGCTGAGTGCTGAGCCAGCGTGAGAAAGCCAGACATACAGCCACACGTTGGAAATGGCCAACTGCAAGCAGTCTTCAAAGAACTTGAAAATAAAGGAAAGGAGGCAGCCCTCTGATGATAAAATACAAGAGCAGTGTGGAGCAGGTCGGAGTGGAGACCTTTAATCTCAGAGAGTAGTGAGTTCAGGCTCTAGTTTAGCCAAAGACCCGCAATAGTGCAGCTCGGGTTTTACACACAACTGGGGTTGTCCGGCCACCGGTTATCAGAGAGAGAGGCATCAGGAAGATGAGCTGCAGAATCTAGGCGAGCTACTCATCCTGTATGCCAGTCTGCTCCTGCTCGAGAGGACCACATGGATTCCTGGCACCTGCTGGTTTTACACACCTCCATCCATAGCTCACTCTGTCACTTTGCATCATATAGCTTATAATAAAGCAATGAAGCATGAATCTGACCCCGTAAAATGAAAGGCAAAGAGGCTACTTTTCCCTTTCTTAAGACTTGAAAATAATTTAGGAACCACTATAATTTGAATATAGGTTGAGTGGCACCAAGGTTTTCTGTGTTGAAATTTAGTTAGCATTGTGAGATATTGAGAAGGTAGAAACTATGGGAAGTGAGTAGGATTAGACTAGTGAGTTACTAACTTGACTCTTGCCACGTCGTGCTCTGTGCTGCCCCAGTACTCAGCCTGGAAGAAGACCATTGCCTCATGAGGCCCCTAGATCTCGGGCCTCTGGAACTGTAAGCCAGAACCAACCTCTTTTCTTTAAAAGGTAGCCTGCCTCAGGCATTTCAGGATAGTATCGAGGAACTGACTCTGGCTTTTCTGCAAATCCGAGTGCTAGTTCCTTGCTTTCTCAAACCTAGCTGCCCTTCATCTTCAATGGCCTCTCAAACCTGCAGTTCTCAGAAATCAACCCTGAGGATCAAAAACATATGTTTTTTTTTTTTTTTTTTGCCTCTAGATCAGCTGTCCTCCCTGAATCCGTGGAATATATACTTCAAAATAGGCAGGGAGGGAACAACCTCAAATTAAAGCCCCTCCTATAAGACAATTAGCAAAACCTCTCCATCTTTTAAAATTAACTAGCTTTTGGCCGGCGCCGCGGCTCACTAGGCTAATCCTCCGCCTTGCGGCGCCGGCACACCAGATTCTAGTCCCGGTTGGGGCGCTGGATTCTGTCCCGGTTGCCCCTCTTCCAGGCCAGCCCTCTGCTGTGGCCTGGGAAGGCAGTGGAAGATGGCCCAGGTGCTTGGGCCCTGCACCCCATGGGAGACCAGGAAAAGCACCTGGCTCCTGGCTTCGGATCAGCGCGATGTGCCGGCCACGGTGGCCGTTGGAGGGTGAACCAGTGGCAAAAGGAAGACCTTTCTCTCTGTCTCTCTCTCTCTCTCACTGTCCACTCTGCCTGTCAAAAATTAAAAAATAAATAAAAAATAAAAAAAAATTAACTAACTTTTATGTTAAAGACAGGCAGAGAGAGAGAGGTCTGCCATCCCTTGGTTCACTCCCCAAATGCCTCAACAGTTGGGTCAGGCCGAAGCTGGGAGCCAGGCACTCAATCAGCGTCTCCCACGTGAGTGGCAGGGGCCCCCGTGATGGAGCCAGTGCTGGGTCTGCATTACCAGGAACCTGCCGTCGGAAGCGGAGCCAGGCCTTGAACCCAGGCACTCCGAATGGCGTGCAGGTGCCCGAAACAGCGTCTTAACTGCTGTACCAAATACCTGTCTCCGTCTCCATCTCCTTTAGGGAACATTAGGGATCCAGTGGCAGGAAAGACTTTGTTTCTTCTCTATGAGCCTTTCTGTCTTTCTTGGGAAAAATATCTTCACCTGTCACTGGCCCGCCTCATGCTGAGTCTCGCACTCTGGACTTTTCTGCCTTTTACTACTTTTCACCGTATGTTCCTTCGGCAAATGCCCTGATGCTGTCTGCTCTCCCAGATGACCTTGGCGAGAGCGGGGCCGGTGCTTCAGCACTTCCCCGAGGAAGAGGGTGGGACCGATCTGTTTTTCTCTGGCTCTCTCTCCTGGCACCCTTTCGCGAGTGGCAGCCAGGACCCAGGCACCCTGCCTCAACCAGGGACTTCTGGAGTCTCCTCAGCACTGCTGCTATGCCGGCCAGATTATCCGAGCCCTGGAGCGGAAACTGTACCTCAGTGGCTGGTCTCCTCCTCTCTCCCAGACTCCCTCAGCCCTCTAGGTTGCAACCTCAACCTTCCACCTTATGCCCAAAAGCTACAGCTGGGAAAGGACCTCTTATCATTTTAAGTGAAGACTTTTGAAGTTGGTGATTTAACTTATAATGAAGATAAAAAGCATTTCCTGCCCACTAGGACTCTGAAAAGATGCAGCCTGAGACTATCCAAGCCTGGGGAATAATGGGTGTGAGAAGCTGTGGAGCCTGAGCTGAGGAGCAATTAGTTGTCCCCAAGCCAGCAGAGGCGTGTCGCAGAGGTGAGAAGGCAGGGCCGTGTGTAACTTGGTTGGCGAACAGCGTGCAGTGTGTCCTGCGCAGCCCCCTCCCCACCCCCCGAAATGCTGGCAGAGGCTGAGGCCACCACGGGCCCAGTTTAGCCATATACTCGCAGTGACCCAAGAGTCAGTGAATGAAGAATAGAGGACCAGAGCAGGTCAGAACTTTGAAGAAGTCACGACTACGGCTCAGGTTTAAACATGATTAAGATTCTGCCTACTAGATTTATTTTTTTAAGATTTATTTACTTATTTGAAAGAGTTACAGAGAGAGAGAAGGAGGCAGAGAGAATTTTCCATCTGCAGGTTCACTTCCCAAGGGCCTTAACAGTCAAGGCTGGGCCGATCCAAAGCCAGGAGCAGGAATTTCTTCCAGGTCTCCTCCACAGGTACAGGAGCCCAAGGACTTGGTCCATCTTCTGCTGCTTTCTCAGGCACATTAGCCAAGAGTTGGATCAGAAGTGGAGCAGTCAGGATTCCCACTGGTGCACATATGGGATACAGGCAGCATCACAGGGTGGCTGCTTAACTCACTGCACCAAAGTGCCAGCCCCACCCACTAGGTTTTGACTGGGTGTTTCTTTACTTTTGAAAAACAAGCAAAATCATAATTGATAGAATTAAAAAGGAGAGAACAATCCAATGTAGGAAGTGGGATACACAGCAGACTCATAGATTGGCAAATGTCCTAAACAGCACTCTGGCCTCAGAATCAGCCCTTAAGGCATTTGGATCTGGCTAAAAAGCCAATGAGAGTTTCTCAGGCATGGAAAGCCAAGACTCTGTGGTAAAAAAGGACCTAAATGAAAGATCTCTGTGAGTGAGATCCCAGTGGAAAGAACAGGCCATCAAAAAAGGAGGTACCTTTCTCTGAAGGGAGGAGAGAACTTCCACTTTGATTATGGCCTTATCTAAATAAGGTCGGAGTTTGTGAACTCAAGAGGCTTCCATAGCCTTGGCAGCTCATGATGGGATGGTTTGTTAGTGGGAGGGTAGTTATGGGGGGAAAAACCCCTATAATCCAAATTTGTACTTTTGAAATTTATATTTATTAAATAAAAGTTTCCTAAAAAAATAAAAACAGACAAATAAAAGAAACCCGCCTGAGTCAGCACTGTGGCGTAGTGGGTAAATCCACCATCTGTGGTGCCAACATCCCATATGGGCGCCAGTTCAAGTCCCAGCTGCTCCACTTCCTATCTAGCTCTCTGTTATGGCCTGGGAAAGCAGTGGAAGATGGCCCAAGTCCTTGGGCCCCTGAGCTCATGTGGGACACCCAGAGGAAGCTCCAGGCTCCTGGCTTCAGATCAGTGCAGCTCTGGCTATTGTGGCCATCTGGGGAGTGAATCAGTGGATAGAAGATCTATCTATCTCTCTCTGTGTGTCTCTCTCTCTCTCTCTCTCTCTCTCTCTCTCTGGTAACTCTGCCTTTCAAGCAATAAATAAATCTTTAAAAAAAAAAAAAGAAACCTTCCTTGATATTATTATTCCCTACAATGTGAAACTCAGACATCCACATCTGAGAGATGTTAATAAGATAATAATAAAAAAAGAGTTCCATGGTCAAAGAAGTTTCAAAAGCCCTAACTTGAACTTTAAACAGCTTTCACCAAGACTCAGCTTCACAGAGGCTTCAATAGGAGTGATAGCTTTGGGAAGACTGAAAAATTAAGAAGAAAAAAATCTATATAGCACACAACAATTCTCAATTGTGTGATAATGAGCACCCTTTTCTGTGCAGTAGCTCTTTGAACTTAGGAGCACATGTCTTTCCCATGTTTTAACTTCCTTCATTCCAAGACCTTCGTTTTTTTGTTGATCTTTCAAACTAGATGACTCAACACCTTGTATTCATTTCTCTGTTACATGATTTGTGAAGAACCTGATCCATTTTGACCATGCCTTACAAAACATCAGACCAGAGGCCAGCGTTGTAGCATAGCAGATTGAGCCTCTGCCTGCAATGCCTGCATCCCATATGGGCACTGGTCAAAGACTTGGCTGCTCCACTTCCAATCCAGCTCCCAGCTAATGAACTTGGGAAAGCAGCAGAAGATGGCCCAAGTCCTTGGGCCCCTGCACCCATGTGCAGAGAAGTCAGAAGAAGCTTCTGGTTCCTGGCTCCGGGCTTTGGTCTGGGCCAGCCCTGGCTGTTGGGGCCATTTGGGGAGTGAACCAGCAGGTAAATCTATCATCTATCTACCTATCTATCTATCTATCTATCTCTTCCTCCTCCCCTCCTCCTGTTCCTCTTCCTCTTCTCCCTCCTCTTCTTATCTCTGGAACTGCCTTTCAAATAAATAAAATTTTTTAAATCTTAAAGAAAACTCAGCCCATCAGCTTGGAATCCGATGAGGACTACTTGGGTTTTCAGATGGCCTTATCAGCCGCAGTGTTCGTGCTGAGGAAACTGCGCCCTAGCAAGGGGAGTGCCTGCCCATGGCCACACGGCTGAGCAGCCTAGGGCTCAGCTGCCGAGCTGAGTGAGGGTTTGCCTAGCTGCCAGCTCAGCATCCCTCCTTATCTCCCATTGCATTGTCTCCTTCGAGCCCAAGAACATGGCTCCTGGCTTGTCCCCCAGTCTGTCCTTGGTCCATCCTCCTTGAGAGGACTTATCCAGATCTCTTAAAACAACTGCTGTTTAGCCATTTTCATTTTGTCTGATTTTGTAAAGGAAGGTTCCTGTCTACATCGTTGCTGGTAATGCATCTGAAGGCAGTCAGAAATGGGGAACAAGCAGAGCATTCCTTTGTAACAGCTTCTTCCTTGCAAGCCTTCTCTTTCACCTGTGAGGTCAGCTCTCCCTCCCAGAGTTGTCCCATCTAGAGGGTTAGACCTGCCAATGGTAGGAGGATGGGCGGTGCCAGCTGCACACAACCAGGGACTAGCATTAAGGCAAGGTGAACCAAGTTTCATATCAAAGGGTCCAGCAAAGCACACCGTGGTTCAGGCCAACAGTTGGCACCAGGGGCTCCAAAGGCTGGTGGAACTCAGTGAAGGGCAAGCTGGAAGGCAGCTTGAAACGCACTCCAGCTGTCAGTTCAAGGGGCAGGGTGATACTCCGGAGGCTGCGACGAGGACTAGCAGGAGGTGGATGAGGCTGCAGGTCAGGGCTGGGAGCGCCATCAGGACTTCAGCATGATATGGTACCGAACTCTGTCGGATGGAAGCCGCACCAACAGTGACTGTTAGCGCTGAGCAAGGACAGGTGGCGGGCAGGAGGGATGGCACGTAGAGAAAGAGGAAAGGTGGAGAACCAGCCGTTCCCTCCATGCTCCCTGTTGTGGCCCTGGTAATCCTTGTCTTTCTCTCCACTCTCACAAATCCCCTGAGGATGCTGTTCGCCTTCGAGTTCCTGAGCTGAGCACAGGGCAGCTCCCATGGAACCAGCAACTGCGTTCAGAACGGATGAGTGAGTGCATGGGCTAGTTAACGGCGGAGGAGCTGGGATTAGGTTGGCACCAAAGGCCATGCTCAGGAAGCTGGAGACACGCATCCTCACCTTGCTGAGGGCAGGTGCAGCTGATGAGCCCCATTCTGACCCAGTGCCTTTCCAGACCCCCAGGGCCGGGTGGCTTGTGCTTAAATCAATGCTGACCAGACAGCCGGACTGTGCCGCGAAGCCCAACTAACCAGGAGAGCAAGCAGCAAGTATGGTTGGATCCCAAACCCACAAGTCTCTTTTCTTTTCAACAATTTGAGAAACATTCAGCAGGCCCTGCTTCACCTCACTGAGGATAAAATGGGCGATTGGGATTAGGATGCTCATTCCAGAGTTGCTGGCCTGCCAGTGACATTTCTCAAGTCACCAAGCAAATGTTTCCCAATTACCAATTCTAATTTGCAGTTTCGATGTTAGAGAAGGACAGCCGATTAAACATTAAAAAGTGCATGGCCTCCAAGGTAAAAATAGGGAGGAAAAGTCAATAGCAACTTAATTTTGACTAATAGAGCCAAGTTTCCGCCCTAGCTGGGTGCTGGGCTTTTATTTTTAAATCGTTCCTCCTGATACTTTAGAGCCTCGTTGTGTCCTTTCTGAGTCACTGAAGAGTTGGGGAGAAGTTGATTAATTTTTAATGCAAACTGCAGAGTTTGGAGCGTGGCAGAATTCCAGGCTCAGGCTTGTGGTCCCGGTAGGTGTGGGACTCAGGCAGTTGAGAGCAACTTTGGAGTCACTTTGCTCATCCATGATGTCCTGATTCTTGATGATGACAACCCTCAGACGAAATGCTAATTACTTCCAAGGGGCTGGATCTGGAATTTGTTTTGTTTTGTTTTGTTTTGCTTTTCTCTTGCTCTCCATCAAAGTCTCTCGTGAGTCCCCCAGCGAAGTCTTTGTAACTCATCAGTCCTTGGCGGTCAATTTCACCAAGACTTATGTGCTCTGGCAGGCTGACACAGACTCCTCTTTGCCGAAAGATGAAAGGCATGTCACTGAAAATATTAGTCAGGCTGCAGCAAAAACTTGGTGAGCTCTGCATAATCACAGAGAAAGGGAAAGTAGGTCACATTTGGAGCCCGTTCTGTTTGTGGAAGGAAAGGGAAAGAAGATAAAGAAGAAAATGTCAGATAATTTAGTTTTATCACAGCTTCTTAAGCCAAACCCAAGGCGGCGGAGGCTGGGGGTCTGACACAATCCCGGCTTTCTTGGGTCTCCCACAGGTTAAAAGACAGCTTCCCTGAGCTGGACGCAAAGATACGAGCAGACAGCTGACGGAACCAGTTAAATAGGATTCCCTGTTTGTGCTGCAGGGAGAAATTCCATTTGCAGCTGACCAGCAGGCTGGGAGACTGGACTAGAAGATTCTGGGGACTTGCCTGGGGCTGGAGAATTCATCCCGAGTAGCTGTCACCCCAGATAACCCTACATCACCCTTACTTCCAAGTTCACTGCCCGATCATGGCTCTCCCTGGGGGCCAGGAATTTGTGAACACTGCTGGGACTCCCAGGGCGCCTAGAATCTGTTCTAAGACCTCTGGCCTTTACGGTTGTGGGATTTCTCAGGCCAGGCCAGATTCCTCCAGGGAGATGCTAATAGCAAAAAACGGCCACCCTGGAGTTGCCTTCTGTGCAGTGAGCCTAGTGGCTTAGTGAGTGATTTACACGCCACCAGACTTGGACAGTCCTCCCACTGTAGCTGCAGCTGTCTTCTAGCCTTGAATTTAGACACATGCTACAGATGGCCTCAACTCTCGGCCTTGTCTTCAGTCTTTTGTCTTTCTTTTGCTTATTTTTTTCATTTTTAAGCGTACTTCATATATATATATACATATATATATATATTTTTGCAGAAGTTGTGGTCTTAAGCAAAGAGGAGTATGTGGTTGAATCATTAAGGAAACTTGCTTTCCATGGAAGCACTGCAGTGATGCAATTTGTAAAGGGACCCGTCCTTCCCTTGTGCAGATAAGCATGACTTAATGGAGCTGCTTGAGGACGAGCTATGTGTCTAATGTATTTGCTGTTCATAAATTGGAAATGTTCCTGACAGCACATACTGTTCTGCTACTCTGTATTTGACAAAAGAGGAAGTAGAGAGTGACATAGGGACTGTCTGCCATTTTTAATATTTGTGTAACTATTCAGAGCTCTTGGGGAGATCTCCAGCCTATGTGCGGATGTTGCAGCACGTCGTGGTGTTTATCTTGGGCATAGCTGCCTTATCTACCCTAATCTTATCGTGGGCATCATCAGGAATGTTGAGTCAGTGCATACTCAATGCATGGGGCATGAGTTGCTATAGTCTATTACGTCCTGAGCTAAGGGGGGTGTTTTGGCAGGTGCCAGGGCCACCAAGGTTGATGTCAATCTGCACCATGTTGAGAGGCAGAGGATGTGGAGTTAAGTAAGATGGGGTCTGGCAGGTCTGCTATTGGATTGGCCAGCTGCTGTGAACAGGAAATCTAAGTCAACAGGGAAATGAGTGCAGGTAATGGAGCCAGGCCCCAAATTGAAAACTATTAGATCATTTCCTGCCAAGTAGGAGCAAAGAGCAGTGGTAGACCAAAAAGATGGGAGTATTTCATGAGGCCAAGGTCAACTGCCTGCCAGAACAGAGCACAGGCAAAGCGAGAGTGGACGTGGGCCTTGGCACCTGGCTCCTTCACGCACTGTCTCCATGACCTTTGCCTTCAACCTGGCCAATGAGATGGTGAAATTAAATGAGTTATTTTCAAACTTACCATGTTTTAGGCTCTGAAATACTTTCTTAAACCAAGATTTGGGCAAGGAAACCCTTAATCAATAAGGAGGTAGGTAGGGTCCATTTGGTTAGCCCTGAGAGGAGGAGCAGGACTGGGCACCTGAGCCCCTACTTGCCCCTGTCTTTTCTATCGGAGTGGCTCCTTGACCTCCCAGGGGCAATGCTGGGAGATACTGAATTGGACAACATTTTAAAAATCCTTCTATCTCAGAGGTTGGCCAGCACTACTGTATAATCAGTGCTACTGCCTTTTCATGGTATCCCAGACAATGTCGCCTGAAGGGCTCCTCTTGTTTTTAGAGGGGTCACATCTGTGTGTAGTCATGCTTCTCCATCTACCACAGACCAACCCGAAGTGTCTTGAGCCAGGTGAGTAACAGGAGCCAGGAGACCACCCACTGGAGTGAGACCATCCACTGGATCCATGTGCTATCCACCGTCAGCTTGAGAATTCCCTGTGGAATGCTAGCCAGACCTTCCCTCCACAGACTTCTTGGGCTAGCACAAGACATGGGAATTTGGGGGCAACAGGTGGGTCTTGAGGTTCACCATCTGTGAGATTACGAAGTGAGAGCCATTAAGCAACACAGCCGTCATACCAGCATTCATTCCATGCTTGGGTTTCTTACAAAGGGAGGATGTCAAAAGTAGGAAAAAACAAGGTAGAGTTTCAACTTACCTTCTTATAGAGATCACAAACTGTTTCCAACGCCTTTAGAAATTGGGTAGCCCCTTGCTTTTACTCGGAAAGACTGTCTTAGACTTAGTTAATCATCAGATAATGGGAACTCAATTTCCTTCTAACTGTACAGTGGAGAATGTTCAGTCTCATAAAGTAGTCAGTATAGTCTACCTAAAAGTCATGGTTAACCCCTGGATTGTTGTCCCAGCTCTGCTCCTGGCTACATGACTTTGGACAAACCACTCAGACTTTCTGTGCCTGGGTTTACATCTCTGTTAAATTGGAAGAGCTCCCGACTAGGCTTGGCTGCAATGAGATCATACAAGCTTCAGAAAATTCAGGAAACTGAACACTATGCATGTATTTCAAACAACTTTTGCACCTGAAGAATTTATCTTCTGATTCCATTTTCCATTAACTTTTTTTAAGATTTATTTATTTGTTTGTTTGTTTTTTAACTTTTATTTAATGAATATAAATTTCCAAAGTACAGCTTATGGATTACAATGGCTTCCCCCCCGTAACTTCCCTCCCACCCGCAACCCTCCCCTTTCCCGCTCCCTCTCCCCTTCCATTCACATCAAGATTCATTTTTAATTCTCTTTATATACAGAAGATCAGTTTAGCATATATTAAGTAAAGATTCTCCATTAACTTTTAAAAAATTATTTATCTTTTTTTATATAATGTGAAAGGCAGAGAGACAGAGATAGATCTTGCATCTGCTGGTCCACTCCTTAACTGCCCGTAACAGCTAGGCTGGGCCAAGCCAAAGCCACTGGAACTCCATCCAGGTCTCCCACATGGGTATCAGGGACCCATGTACTTGAACCATCACCTACTGACCCCCTGGGTATACATTAGCAGAAGGCTGGATTGGAAGTAGAGTGGCTAGGACTCCAGTGTAGGATGCAAGTATCCCAAGTGGCAACTTAACCACTGTGCCAAACGCCCACCCACCATGAATTGTTTGAAGCACGCAATTGTCTGTAGGTGTGTAAGCGTTGAGACAGTTCATTCTGTGCTTCAAACAATAGGAATGGTCAGTGTGCAGCTGATGTTGATGCCCAGAGGAATGGAGTTGCTCCATTTACAGGATCCAGGGCCACCGGCCTGAGACTCCTGTTCACCCAGTGGGTCATCCCTCCTGTGTTAAATCACCAATAACAGCTTTGTGCCTGGGGCAGAGGTCCAGCTGCCGAGACTGGTGTGGGCTGATTTTGTTTTCCTGGAGCCTTGTGTCTGCTCACTTGTTCTCATTACCTGGCATTCTGCCTCACCTGGAGGTAGGAGCAGAGTTTGGATTTCACCACCACCCTACGCAGAGGATAAAAACCTAGGAGGCCAGGGAAGCAGGAGCTTAAAAAAGAGGGAGGAGAAAAGAGGTGTGAGTCAGAAACTTCAAAAGGGAAAGAAAATGCTTTCTTTCTCTTTTGCCAAAACATTGGTTATTATACAAAGAAAGCATGTTCACTATAGAAGAAAAAATAAAGAGAAAGCAAAACCTACTTGCTAGTCTCACCAACCATAATTAAAGTGTTTGATGTGTTAATATTTTAGCTGTCTTACTTCCTGAATTGGTACACATGTGTATCAATGTGCATATAAACAGATCTTTTAAAATGAAAAAGGGAGCAGGTGTTTGGCCTGGTGGTTAGGACGCTGGTTAAGACTGCTGTGTCCCACATCAAAGTGCCTAGGTTCAATGTCCAACTCTGGCCCCTGCCTCCATCTTCCTGCCAGTGTAGACCCTGGGAGGCAGTAGCTATGGCTCAAGTAACTGGGCTCCTGCCATCCACATGGGAGATGTGGGTTGGGTTCTTGGCTCCTGGTTTGGGCCCTGCCCACCTGCAGCCTTTGCAGGCATTTAGGGAGTGAACTAACAGATAAAACTGTTCCCCACCTTTCCCTCTCTCTCCAACTCTGCCTTCCAAATATATAAATCTTAATTTTTTTAACTATGGAAAAGGATTATGCTCAATGATGTGCTGTTACATGTTTAACATTTTTATATGCCTGTTAAAAATTTTTTTAAACAAAAATCCCCTTTAATGTTCAACCAATGGCTGATTGTATGTGTCAGTTTCCATGCTGTAAAGCCTTCCACCATGGCTGACTTCAAACTAGCAGTGTGACGCCAACTACCTTGCAAACTTCCTGAAACCGTCAGCTCTTGGAACCAGCAAGGACCAACTAAATGTGGTTTTCTGACGAGCATTTCTCCTTCACAGTGTGATACAGAAGTCTTTATGCCTAAACTATTGACAGTTATTGCTTCAAGTCAGAATCGTCTTCCTTTGGGAAGCTGGAGTCTGCTCAACCAGTTGTAAATACTGTCCTTGAGGTACCATTTGCTGATTTCCTAGGTTCTGTTGGTCTTTGCCTAAATGGAATACACTTTTTTATGAGGTGGTAGGAATAGAAATGTAGTTGAAGGGAAAAAAAAACAACAACAGATTAGTGGGGATCAAGCAAAAGAGTGGCGAGTGGTGGGCTGGAATGGATTCTGCCGTTTGTTATCTCCGATGGAGCCAGCCCCATAGACAACTGTCTCCTTTGCAGCAACTTCTTGGTGCAGCCGGCTCCGTTCTGTTGTCACTCAGCTCCCCTGGCTTTTCGGAGGGAAACCGGCCCCTACTCCTGTGTGTCTCGGAGAACTGTTTGGCCCAAGTAAAACCTGCTAATCAGATCCACGTTTTCCTTGTGGGACGGAGCTTCGGGAAGCTGAAGGGGGAGGCGGGCGTGGAGAGCTGCACTCACAAAGCGGCAGTGTGTGTGGAGTCACCTCCCCTGGGCCCCAGGCTGCTGCGGGGGCCTCCGCGGCAGCAGACTCTGAAGAGTCTGCTGGGTGGAAAAAGCAGTTGATGCCAAAGGTCTGCCACACGATGCCTTTACCACGGCAGAGCCTCCAGAGCTTCTAATGACAAACTGACTCCCAGTGGGGTTGGACAGGACTTTGGAGCAAAGGGTTTGCAAGTGTTGGGAGCAAAGGGCTTATAAGCAGGCACCAGGAAGAGCCTGCCATCACAGTGAGCAGGGAAGACTTGGCCATCACCTCTGCTGGTGTAGCCAGTGTGAACGGAGTAAGGCAGGGAGTCTAACTGGAGCCCCTGGTGGGAGAGCCACTTCCACACGCCTGGAACAGAAGAGGCAAAGGACAGAGCCTGTGAATAAGAGGCCTTTCTGTCGGGGAGCCCCAGGTCTCTCCAGTTCTCTGGGTCACCTTTGACCCTTCCTCTCCTCCACCCTCACAACCTAATTCCAGGTGGACACCAAAACGGGTCAACTCTGCCTCTGGAATGGCCCCCAAAGCTACCCGCTTTGTCCTCACTGCCACTCCCAGCCCTGGGCTGCCCACGTGTCACTCCTGAGCTATGAGCACAGTCCTGCACAGATCTCCCTGCCATGTGGTCTCACTCCATCCCTGGGCACCCCGCGCGTCCCAACCCCATTCCCCATCACTGTTTCTTCAACTCAAGGAAGTAACAGATGTTCCTAAGCTTTTAGAAAATCCAGAAATTTAGAGGTGAGAAACCACTCGGGGACTTATTCCCTGAGATGAAACTGTTATTTTTGTGAATATTCTTCAAAGACATTATCTTCATTTTTAAACAAAATGGATATGCAATTAAAACTAGTTGGTAACCCACTTCCAAACTTACCATGGTGAACGTCTTCCCACAGAGATACTTTTCTAAAACGAAATCACAAACTGCTTTGTTATTAGATCACTCCCTTTCTTTAAAAAATTCAATAAAATCCTCAACAACCAAAACCCACTGCCTGAGGGGGTGGTCCGTAGAACAGGTCAAACTCCAAATGTCACCTGCCCCCGCCTACCCCTTGGCACTACTCTCCCGCCCCTGCCTACCACGCACACCCTGTGTGCCAGCCCTTGCTTGTTGTATGAATGTTACCTGTTGTTTACTCTGAGAAATCCACTCCAATTAGCTTGTGTAAATGACTCTCATTACCCCCCATTCCCACCTTGTGAATTCTCCCATACTTCCAGGTTCATCTTTAGTTATTTATGAGTCTACCCCCCAAGGAATACTGGGAATCTCCCGAAGGCATTAGCAGAACTTACTCAGTTTGCATATTTAGCAACTCGTGGTAATACCTGGCCCAGGTGGGCAGCACTTAGTAAATATTTATGGAATGAATCAGCCCCAATTTGGTATTCCTTCTTCATCGCCTTGCCAGTCTCATGTTTTTGTTTTCGTTAGTATCCAGGGTTAATCCACATTCTGTTTTCTTGGGCTCTTGTACTATGTTTCTGTCTTTCTGTCCTGGAGTCGGAGCCCCTGACTTGGAACCGTCATCCGCTGCTTTAGTCTGTGCCAGAGGGTCTAAGATGGCCTTAGTTACTAGTGGCTTTACCATACTGCTCGGAATCCCTGAGAAGCAAACTCACTTTTCCAGAGTCAACATCCTCTCCTCAAAGGCTGATTTGTAGGTTTATGGAAATGCTTGAGACGGGAGACCCTGGCCTTCAGAGAAAGCTGTCCGAGTGGGGCTTTACCTTCGGAGCCAGAAGCTTAGTCCAGAAGTCACCACAGGGGAAGGTGGCAGGAGCTGTCAAGTGCCCAGGGGCGGGGTGGGGTTGAGTGGCCCAGGGCCATGGGATTCTGGGCCTGATGAACGCCAGAGGGACTCCTCCAGCTTCTGCCCTTGCCTGGGTTCCAATGCAGAATGTGTGCAAATGCTGTGTGCTTTTGCTTGGGGTGCCAAGGGGATTGGGTATGGAGGTTTTACCAGAGGGAAGAGTCAATTCATTTTCTGTAGTTCATCAACAAACATGAAAGTGGAGCTGTTTTCATTCAACCTTGGTGAAGAGGACACAAACAACTGTTTGCCGAGAAATCAGGATGAGCACCGTCCTGCCCCCTGGGGTAGAAGTAAAGGCAGCGGAGCCACCTTTACTGTGCAGACCTCAGAAGTTTGGATTTGCACATCTGTCTGGGCATTTCCTCTTAAAAGCAGCTCTAGGGACTGGCACTGTGGTGCATCAGGTAAAGCCACTACCTGCAATGCTGGCATCCACATGGGTGCCAGTTCATGTCCTGGCTGCATCACTTCCCATCCAGTTCCCTGATAATGGCCTGGGAATGCCATGGAAGATGGCCCAAGTGTTTGGGCCCCTCCCACCAACATAGGAGACCTAAAAGAAGCTCCTGGCTCCTGGCTTTGACCTGGTCCAGGCCTGGCTGTTGTGAACTCCATGTGGGGAGTGAACCTGCAGATGGAAGATTCTCTCTCTCTCTCTCTCTCTCTCTCTCCCCCATCTCTCCATCTCTCCATCTCTCCATAACTCTGACTTTCAAATAAAACAAATCTTTTTTAAAAAAATAGCAGTTCAGGGCCGGCGCTGAGGCTCAATAGGCTAATCCTCTGCCTGTGGCACCGGCACACCGGGTTCTAGTCCCGGTCAGGGCGCTGGATTCTGTCCCGGTTGCCCCTCTTCCAGGCCAGCTCTCTGCTGTGGCCCGGGAGTGCAGTGGAGGATGGCCCAAGTCCTTGGGCCCTGCACCCCATGGGAGACCAGGAGAAGCACCTGGCTCCTGGCTTTGGATCAGCGCGGCACGCACCGGCCGCAACAGCCATTGGAGGGTGAACCAATGCAAAAGGAAGACCTTTCTCTCTGTCTGTCTCTCCCTCACTGTCCACTCTGCCTGTCCAAAAAAAAAAAAAAAAAAAAAAAAAGGCAGTTCTAAGCACAAAACCATGCATATCATGGGATGTTTTCTGCATGTAAGTGATAGAAATGTAACCCTAACCAGCTTCTACAAAAAGGATTTTAAGTGGTTCCACTGCCCAAGTTGATCAAGCTCCCAACCCATTTTCTCCCCCACTCTGCTATCCTCAGTATTATGCTCCATCTCAGGCCAGTAGCGAAGCGGCAGCAGCAAATCCAGGCTGTGAGCCCCGAGGACACAGATGGACAAGACGTCTGTCGCATCTCGGCATTTTTCTGTTAGGGCTGAAGCAGGGTTCCCTGGAAAACTCCTGGGAGCCACACTGCATGACTCCTGGGTGGCCTCAGGTCACCTGCACTCCTGAAACTGTGGTGGGGGGAGTGGGCTTTAGTTTTTATTCCAAGTCCTCCTCCAATTGAGGACCTCCTGGTCTACCAGCACCTCCTTTTGATGAAGTAAATGGTAATGGTATCTCCCTGAAATCCCTTGTGGAGCTTAATCTCCATATTTCCATGGCACCTTCCCCCCAGGTCCTGGATGAAACTGGGGCACCCTGGGAAAAGGGCGCATTTTGATTACCGAGTAGGAGGGTAGAATTATTCATGGAGCCAGGTGGGGGTGAGCACTTGTGACGTACGGGTACCTCCAGCTCTGCTAGCCTAACCAGTGGCCCGCCTATCCTATATCAAACCCATGCAGAGAAGGGCAGGTGCTACCAAGAGCAAGGAGGCCCCCACAGCGTGGAGGAGGATGGGCAAATCCCCGAACCAAAACCAGGATTCTGTTTGGGGATAAAAAAAGAGGATTGGATGCTGAGCAGAATCCGCAGTGTTCTCTACGACTCAAAATAAGCATGTCACAGAGTTGGTTGCCAACTGTCTAGTGATCTTCAAGCTGTTTTTAGCTGCTTAACTTTATTCAAATAAAACCTTACTGAGAAGAATAAGCAAATAAAACTAATACAATGAGAGCAGCTGTGGTTGCAAGCCCGCGGAAGGCTGTGTACTGTGGTTTAAGCATCGCTGGTGGATTAGTTCATGTGAACTTCAAACATCTTTCTCTTCCTGCTCTCCTTTCATCCTGTGATAGAGTTGTATTATGTGGGACCGACTTCTCCTTGTGTCAAGGGCATTCTATGCAGTCAACTGGCCAGAGACGACAGAGTAATTACAGGGTTTGGACAAATAGGGGCCTTTAGGGAAGCCATTGAGGTGGGGAGAGCAGATTTGGGCAGATGAGACCAGAGGCTAAGATGACAGGGAGCCAGGGAGAGGAGCTCCTCTGAGTGGGGTGGTGACCTCTGATCCTGCAGCTGACTAATTCACTCTCTGCCAGCATGGTGTGGGTGGTCCTGGCCCACGGGTGATGTTTGCATCCAGGAGGAAGCAAAAGGCCTGTTGGGGCAAGATAGAGGCACTGGCTGGGATCCCATGTGTCACAAAGGGCAGACAAGGCATGCAGGTCCAAGGCTTTAAGAGTGTCACTTTGGGATGGGGTGCATGTAGGGCAGGCACATAAAATGCCAGTCACTCAGTTAAATTTGAATTTCAGACAAACAACAAATAATAGTTGTTGTTCAAACAGTGCTTTACTCAAATCATTATTTGGCTATTATAATTTGAATCTGAATAATATTTAGTATAATTATGTCCCAAATATTGTGCAAGATATACATGCATACTAAGACTCAATACAATATTGGGGACATACTTACATTAAACCTTTGTCTGAAATTGTTCTTTAACTAGGAGCTGTATGTTCTTATTTGCTGAAGCTAACCACCCTAACTGGGTAGGAAATGGGAGTCTCCTGGAATGTCAGGAGGTGAGAGCTGACTTTCTTCCCATGGTCCCAATGTCAATCATGGAGCAGTCGGCAATTCTGATCCTACCCAGCCAACAGCGTCCGTGACCCTGTCCCTTCCATTACCTGAAAGTCATGTTAAAGCACAGATACTGGCATGGCAGTTCTTGTGAATTAGAACCTCCAAGGACTGGACCTGCTCTATCTGTAATTAGACCAGGTGATGCTGGGACTCCGCCCAGCCTAGGAAAACCACTTCCAAGTTCATTACACTCAGTGTTATTGCACACTCCCTCAGGAGTGACTGCTGGCTGGCTTAACCATTTGGAGAACCGGGAGCACCAGGTGCACAGGTGTTTTTCTTTCCATTTCTCTTCTTTTCTGGCCTTGGGTCTGTGGTAAAGGACTTGGGTGGAAGGCAGGATAGTGCCAGGACTGAGCAGGACAGAGCGCTGGGCCTGCGAGGCAGGGCACAAGACCACCTGCATCAGGGAAGGTGGCCAAGGTTTTAATCACGTCCCTGGGTGAAAAGACTTGAGATTTTAAGCCGAGAACAAGTCTTCGTGTTTTGTCACGTGATCCCTTTGAGGTCTGACTTGGCACCATCTACGTGCTCAGCATGGCCAGAATGATGCTGAGCTTGGATTTTTCCAACCCAGGTGCATAAAGCAAGTTGTAAATGCTCCAGTGGAAGTTGGTGAGTGGCAGGTAAGGGCCATATTGCTAATCTTGGTAATTCCTCGGGTCAGCGGCAGACCTGAAAACATCTCTCTCATGGCTCCTTGCCCGACAGGGCTCAGCGAAGTACCGACTGGCCCACCGTCTTAAAGCTTTGAGCCCACAATGTACCCAACTGCCTCTGTTTCCCCTGTATAGAGGCATCCCAGGGCCCATGTTTTCCCTAATTCAGAGAACTACACAGGCTTTTTTAAAAAAATTGTTCTAATTTCCTGTCTTCCTGGAGAGAGGCTTTGCCTAGTGGATGACAATCTGCCTTCCAGTCTCAAGTGAGTTTTTGCTGAGTGACGTCACAGACACCTAGTGCTCTGGCTGTCGGCTGAGTGGCAGGTCCCCTCTCAATCTGTTCTCCCATCTGTGTCATGAGGAAGCTGCCACAAGGCCACGGAGCTCTGGGAAAAGCTGGAGCTGTCTGGAATTTCCGCAGCATAAGGCTCCCCGACGGGGCTCCAGGTTAACTGTAGAAAGGAGAATGTGGCTTCTCCTGGCTTTTTTCTCTGTGCTTTTTACTCTATCCCTTTGCCCTTCTCTCGCCCAGCCACTCCCATGCACCCCTCGTCCCCTCGTGGCCTGCTCACGGCTTTGTAGTTTCTCATAGCTATATTACATCTAGAAGGTGTCTGTCTTAGTCTGTGTGTGCTGCTCTAGCAAAATACTGGAGACTGGGTGATTGATGAACAGAAATGTCTATCCCTGTGTTCTGGAGGCGGGGGGTCCAAGCCAGAGTGCCAGCAGGTGGCGTGTCTCTGCTTCCTAGAGGGTACCTTGCAGCTGCAGCCTCTAGAGATGATGGGAGGCAGAGTGGGCACCAGAAGCTGGGGCTCCCAACCTTTCATGAGGCACCGATCCTTTATGAGGGCTGAACCCTCATGGCAGTCCCTCCCCAAAGGCTCCACCTCCTCAGACCATTGCAATTAGGGGTAAATTTCTTTCATTTCTGTTTTTAGAGATTTATTTATTTATTTGAAAGGTAGAGTTGGCACAAGAGAGGGAGCAACACAGAGAGAAAGGCAGATCTTCCATCCCCAGGTTCCTTCCCAAAATGGCCATGACCACTGGGGCTGGGCCAGCTAGAAGCCAAGATCCTGGAACTCCATCCAGGTCTCCCATGTGGGTGGCAGGGGCGCAAGCACTTGGGCCATCTTCTGCTGTCTTCCCAGACTCTTTAGCAGGAAGCTGAATCAGAAGCAGAGCACCTGGGACTCAAACTGGTGCTCAGAAGGGATACTGGCTTCACAGACAGCGGCTTAACCTTACATTGCACCAAAACACTGGCCCCATGGGTTACATTTCAACACAGGACTTAAGGGGGACACATTCAGACCATAGCAGTGTTCTCCCTTCCCCAGAGCTATGAACTTAGAAATGAAGAAGAAAGGCTAAGCTGGTAAATACAACAGATGTGGTTGAATAGCCAGCCTCAGAGATACCCAAGATAGGAAATTACCCACAGAACGGTGTAGAATCCAATACTTGAGTCAGTAATCTTGCGGAGGATGGACTGAAATGCGATTGTGCTTGTAATTCAGAGCAGAGAGATCAATTGTTATCGATGTTGTGGTGGTGATTTGAAGAGAGTGGGTGGGAACGAAGGCAGTGCAGCTAACAGGAAGGAAGTCTTCCAGGGGCTAGAAGTTAGTGGGGCCTGTTCTGGTGTTGTCTCGGGGAGAGAAGTGGCTTGGCTAAGTAGGAATTAGGCAGTTTGCTTTGTGAAGTCCAGGCTGTGATGTGGGCCCGTGAGTGCCTGAAGCTACCAGAGCTGGGGTGTGGATGGGTTGGGGCTTCCTGTGCTTACCTGGCCCACTTTGTTCCAAAGCTTGCTACCTCTGCATCCTGCCTTCAGGGCAGGCAGGAATCCATCAGATTGATGCAGACCTCCTGTCCACTTAATAAGGTGCTTGAAATTGAAAATTAATGAATGAACGTTCCTGTTGGTGACTGTGCATCTACACATGAGAGGTAGACAAGCTGTTCAGCGTGGCCGACAGAGGCACGTTTCTAAGTCCAAGAGTCTGAAGACGTGGATGGCAGGGAACAGCCAGGATCAGGGGCACTTTTTGTCCTCTCCCTGGCCTCCCGGTGGCCTTCCCTGGCCACACAGCTTGTAACAGTGCGCATGCCCAGTGGTTGTGGTCCAGCCTCCTTGCTTCCCCAGAACTTTCCCCAAGGCCACCACAGCAGTGCCCAGAGCAGAACCCCGACGTGATTTTCAGCTGACTTCCTCCCCACGTCGGCTCTCTTTCACCTCCTTGTCCTCTCCTTTATTTCTCTCCTGTCTATTACAAGCCAGGATGGCGCAGGAGTAGACATGGCGACTAATACAACACACTCCTTCAGTTTTCCTTCTCCATCCTTCTGACTTCTTGGCTACCAGGGGTCAAGTGAGGATTGCTTGCTCCCTCACTCCCATGGGCTTTGACTCGCCTTCCTATTGTCTGAGACCTTTCCCACAGGCAGGCCTGGGAAAGGGGAAGCTGCTCAGAGAAGCGCAAGGCTGAACCTCTGTGCTCCCTGGTCTGTTGGTTTCCTCTGAGGATTCTCTCTCTGCACCAGGCAGTCCAGCCCCGGCTCCTGCAAGCAAGCAAGCCGTCCAGGGAGAGGAGGACAGGGGGCAGCGAGTCTCTGCACAAGGGAGATCTTTGCCAAACTCCAGAGTCTGCAAGGCTTCGGTGGAAACACCGGATTTCCCATCATTACCCCCACCCCCAGGCAAGTTCCTCCCCACTTCTTGAAACCTTGGTCGTTTCTGTTGCTTCAAAGAGCTTTTCTGCAGTAAGACATATTTCTTCTTGTCTTCCAGAAGAGCTGGGCTGGGGTTAGAGGCCCATGAATGTAAAACCAGCCCCGGGGCCCACCTCCTCCCTTTGCCTTGGCAGATTCTCAAAGTCTGATAAAGCAATTTGGCCCATCTCCTCTGCAGTTAAAACTTCCATGTGTTGTGTGTATGCTTCTTAATGAGGCTGGTGACTCCATGCCTGACTTGCTAATTCAGCTCCAAAGCCTGGGAGAAAGCCAGAGCTGGAAAGAAACCTCATCAGCCCACCTCACCGGCGGATGAAGAAACTGAGGCTCAGAACATTGAAAACACTTGACCTTCAGCTAGCTAACAGCAGTGTGCCCTCGTGCCCGTTGCAACTGTGTGAGTCTTTGTGAATCAGTGATGATACTGGACCCTATGCTAAAAATTTAAACACAGTAAATGGATTAGGTACCCAAACATCTAAACACCAGAAACATCTAAGCAGCATACTTGTTCCAAAAGGATTTGTAAAACAACCAGCCCCCTTTAAAAAAAAAATGACTCCAGTTGAAAGAACTTATTACAGTGTGTGCTATATGTTGATGACGGGAGCTACAGGTTTGTGGATGGTGGGTTAGTGCTGTCACAGCTGCTCACACCATACAGAGTGGACAGGATGGTCCAACTGTACTGGGCAATCACCGTGAGAGGAATTGTTGCAAGGTTGCTTACGGTAGGGGTTTCACCACCCAGGGCCAAGACAGGTCAGGTTGGGGGATCTTGGGCAGGGCAGTTCCCTCGCACCTTAATAGATGTCTAGTTCTATTAGTCAGCTTTCCATCACTGTAACAAAATACTTGAGGAAAGCTGCTCATGAAGCAAGGAGGTTTGTTCTGACTCACGTTTGTGGAGGTGGCCGTGTTGGTTCGGCATCTGGTGATGACCTCCTTGTAGGCCGACTCCTGGGGCAGCACAGAGTGTCACGGGGCCAGAGAGAGTACAGCCAAGGGAAAGATCACATGGGAGCCGGGAAGAATGGGGTATGGTTTTTATAACCAAGCCTCTCATGAGAACTACCTTCTAATGCACACCCCCAAGGACCTGTGGATCTTCACCTGTCCCAGGTAATCCATAATTGGATTGCATTTCCACTTTTCTTTTTTTGTTTGTTTAAAGATTTATTTATTTATTGGAATGATTTACACAGAGAGAGAAGGAGAGGCAGAAAGAGAGAGAAAGGTCCTCCATTCTCTGGTTCAATCCCCAATTGGCCACAATGACTGGAGCTGGGCCAATCCGAAGCCAGGAGCTTCTTCTGGGTCTCCCATGTGGGTGCAGGGGCCCAAGGACTTGAGCCATCCTCTGCTGCTATCCCAGGCCACAGCAGAGAGCTGGATTGGAAGTGGAACAGCCTGGACTAGAACTGGTGCCCATATGGGATGCCAGCACAGCAGGTGGCAGCTTTACCCACTATGCCACAGTGCCGGCCCCTGCATTTCCACTTTCTTAGTCCCATTGGCTTATACCTTTGGGGTTTAAATGCCTGCATGAGTTTGGGACCCTGTCCTATACAAATCATAGCACTATCCTGTGTATTCCTGATGATTTGTGTCTCAATGCTGCAACGGTCCACACCGTGGGCCTCTCGGGCGGTTGGGATTGCAGGCTGGATGTCATGAGTGCCTTTCCTAGCAAAGTGTGGCTTCTCTCCATCTCTGATTACCCACTGAGTTGAGGAGCTCTAGGCTTTGCTAGTGACTTGGCTGAGAGCGACAAAGCACCCTCCAGTATTCTAGATTTCCCTACCATTTTCTGAACTCCACAACCTCCATCAATACATCAATTACATTCCCAAGGCTAGCAGTTGACAGTTTGACCGAGTTTTTCACAGGACTTTGCTAAGGTCACCACTTTCCAGCCTGAAATGGTCAAGTGCTTAGCTTGTGCTTGCCAGCCTTTCCCACTCATCCAGTTCCACATTTTTGTTTCTATTACTTTTAGTTCTCTCACTTCTAGGTACCAAATTCCTTGTGTGTTCAGCTACTAGGTGTATTTAGAAAACTCAATGACTTGGGGCTGGCATTGTGGCAAAGTTGGTAAAGCCACCACGTGCAGCACTGACATCCTAAATGGATACTGGTTTGAGTCCTTGCTGCTCCACTTGTGATTCAGCTCCCTACCAATGTGCCTGGGAAAGCAGTGGAAGATGGCCCAAATGCTTGGACCCATGCCCCCACATGGGAGACCCAGAAAAAGCTCCTAGCTTCAGTCTGGCCCAGCTCTAGCCATTTTGGCCATTTAGGGAGTGAACCAGCAGAAGGAAGGTTTCTAACTCTGCCATTCAAATGGCTAAAAAAATTTTAAAAAAGAAAAATCAATAACCCACAATGGGATATTTTTCCTATGATTTCAGATCTTCTCTTAAGAAGGGTTAATATAAATTCTTCCCAACAATTTCCACTGTAAGAGAAGCTGCCTTTTAGTTGAGTATATTGCCACACCCAAAATACAGGGAGAAGGAGAGTAGCTATCAGCTGGGTGCTGGCTTGGGTTACGTGGTACAGCTGAAGAAGGTGAGATTGTCAAAAACGGGCAGAGGTCCATGGAGCAAGGTCAAGTGCAGTGGACCCAGGTTCCCATCCTAGCCCTGTTACTTACTAACTGTGAGACCTTGGGCAAATTAACTAGCCTCTTTGACTCTACTACTCTCTGCACCTATCAAAAGGGATAGTAATGATATCTTCCTGCAGTATTGTGGCAATTAATAGGGTAATCCACAGCAGATGCTCATTTTGATCACTGATACACAGCTATGCTCAGAAAACTTAACCAGTAGCTGATATTGGTGAGATGGAACCAGACATCCTTGCTTTCTAAGGGGTGGTGAGGACTGGAGGGAGAAGGAGCTCTAAGGAAGCTCCCAGGACACTGCTGTTTCCCTTCCATTTGCTCTTCTGGAGCCACACTGTCCACTTCCATCTCCGGGCAGCCAAGCCAGCTGACACCTCAGCATTTGGGCACCTGCGGTCCCCTCTGCCTGTGACAAGCTGCCTAGGGGTATCCCTGCCTTCTCAGAGAGGCCTCCCCTTCTCTCCTCGTTCCTCCATCACTCCTGTCCTCTGGCACTACCATAGTTCTCTTCATAGATGCCATATCCTGTGTTTGTAGACTCATTCGCCATCATCAGAACACAGACTTCATGAGCCTTTGTAGGGATGTTGTCTGTTCGGTACCCACTGCATGACACGCACTCAGTGAACATTTGTTGAATGAGTGAGTAGTGAGTAGTAGGTATTTCATAAACATTGGTTTCCTTTAAAGGATACTGGTTGTGTTTTTTTTTTTTTTTTAAGATTTATTTTATTTATTTGAAATATAGAGTTACAGAGAGAGGTAGAGACACAGAGAGAGGTCTTCCGTCTGCTGGTTCACTGCCCAGATGGCCGCAATGGCCTGAGCTGCACCGATACAAAGCCAGGAGCTTTTTGTGGATCTCTCACATGGGTGCTTTTCCATTTTCTACTGCTTTCCCAGAGAGCTAGATAGGAAGAGGAACAGCTGGGACTAGAACCAGCACCCATATGGGATGCCAGTGCTTCAGCCAGGGTTTTCACCTGCTGTGCCATAGCGCTGGCCCCGCAAATACTGGTGTTTTTTGTTGGTTTGTTTGTTTGTTTTTTTTTCAATTGGAAGAGGAATCCAGCCAAAAGCTTAGAAAGATCAGTGACCTTGGCACTTAGCTGAGGGCTGCAGAATAGGAGGCCATCTGGAACCCAGACAGGTGGAAGGGGGAGCTGGTATGAGACAGCCTAGTGGGAATCTGGCTTTGAGGCAAGCTCTGGGTAAACCAGGGGACCCTTTTGTACCCTCTGCCATGCTAAGGACTTAGTCTCTGAATTTTGGGTGACCACAGGACCATGGCAGATGACTAATCTCACTTAGGTAGTATTTATCAACCTTTTAAAAACATTAGCATCCTGCCCCCATTTGGAGAAAAATTAAGTCAGATTAAACTTCCAACATAGGAAAATAAATACCAAGGAGCAAGATTCTGTCTGGGAGGGCTGAGCTTTAGCAGGGGTGAGGTCCACTCACCATTATAAGATCTAAGATTTTCTTGCCTCCTCCGAAGCAAATTTCACCCTCTTGCCAGTCAAGTCACCTCTACTGAGAAACCACAACTTTGCTGAAAGAGGAAGCTGACAGATTCCAAACCCTGGATTGAGAAATTACCTCAGTAACAGGTGCATTTACTGTGACTGCTAAGGCTGTCAGCTTCAAGCTACTCAAAATTAATTTAAATTATCATGGCTATTTGCTCGAGATGGGAATCTAATTGGAGAATTATATATGGCAGACAAAAGTGGTCTGGGCTGCTGACATGATCCCTACATCCACAAATTCTGCTGACTGTGGACATGAGTTACCGCTCAGGGACCTTCGCAGAGACGAGCCTTTGAGAGGTGTTGATGGCTTTAACTGCACATTTCTGGTCTCTTGTCTGGGGCAACATTTCACTCACTGGGATAGAATGTTTCTCTGAGTGTTCTGGAAGAACCATACTGGTTCACTCCCTAAGTGGCCAAAATGGTCTGGGCTGAATCAAGGCAAAGCCAAGATCCTGGGACTCCATCTGGATATCCCATGTGGGTGCAGGGGCCCAAGCACTTGGGCCATCTTCTGCTGCTTTCCCAGGCACAATAACAGGGAGTGGGATTGGAAGTGGAGCAGCTGCATCCAATCGGTGGCAGCTTAATGTGCTGTACCACAATGCTCGCTCCTAGTTCAGTTTTCAAAATGTCATTTATTGTACAGATTGATAGGATTTTCCAAATGGGAGAGGAACAGCAACACAGCCTCATCCAAGATGACTAAAACCCAAGAACAGGAGTGGTGTGGGGAATCCAGGTGTTCTCTCCAGTCTTGCACTGCCTCTCTCCACTGATGAACTTTATTTCTTGGCAGGAAGACTTTGCTACTCAGTTCACACACCACACAGCAGGTGGACAACTGTCATTCAGAGCCCTGGATTCCAAAGTTACAGTTCCTACTGTGGACAAGAAGCTAGGACCCTTCTCTCTGAGTCCAGGAAGATCTCTGATTGGGCGAGATGCTCAGCCCCAGGCCAATCAGCAGGAGGGTTTTATTATGTGACAAGGCTGTGAAGAGGGTTATCATAGGCTTGTAGCACATGGCTTTCCTTTTACTTACACAACTCTCAAGGTACTATAACTTTCTCAGTTGCCTCATTGATAGTATTTTCCCAATGCCATGTTCAAAGCCTGGTTCTTAATACACAGTTCCTTCCAAAACTCAGTGTAAAATGAAATGAAAAAATGTCAAAATGTTTAACTCAATGCACTTTAAAAATTTTAAATCCATGCCTACCATTTTCCATGAGTTTCTTGAAGACCTATTATAGATGTTCAGTAAGTACTTGCTGAATGAGTAACAAGAGGGAAAAAAAAATTCTGAACCACTCTTGTTTGGTTGTCTTTTAATTAGATTTATGTAAAGAGCATTTTCCTCAAGATATTTACTCTGAGTCTGACTAATACCTTGAATTACAGGCCATTGAAATTTTAATTAAACACCTTTAATGATTTTTTGTTAATTATTGAGAGTCTCCAATGTAATAGCACTGTGCCAGGGTAGGGAATGCATTGTTGAATATATGAATATGAAAATACAAATACTGTCACTGTATCTGAGGACATCTCTGGCACATCGCAAAGGCCTCAGAGGTCATTTAGCTTAACTGTCACATTTTTACAGATGAGGAAATAGTGGCTCAGGAAGTTGTTAGGCCCGCCAGGAAGTGTTTTGGTTTGCTCAGAAGATTTCATTAGGTCTGCGTGTGAAGCTATTTCTCAGCGAGAGGTATTACTTATTTTGGACAAAGAAGACATGCAGTGTTTGTACATATATGGATTATCTTTTTTCTGATCTTGCATTTCTTTTTAATAGCCTGGTGATTATGTAGATGATATTTGCTAAGCTTTTGATTTATTTGGAAGCAATTAATAGCTGGCACTCGGGTGCTTTGGAAACTCAAATCACACTGCAGTAGAAGTTTTTATGTGGTTAATGAATAATAAGGCCATTTATTATTGACATGGCTTCTGACACCTCTTCCATTTATTATTATTTCTTGTTAACTCACTTCCTAAGATGGCTGGAAAATGTTTTCCACCTTTAGTGGCATGGACTATATTGACTTCCTCTAGGGAAAGTGAAGCTGGGGGAAGAAAGTGAAAGGAACCATTTTTCTGTTTTTATGGAGAATGGAGATGCACATTTTCTTTGGAGAAGTCAAGTTGGCAGTGGAGTTCACTTACCCTTTCACTGGGGACCCGTTATGTGCCAGACACTGTGTAGGGTTTGGGGGGACGCCACACCAGCTCCAGGAGGGACGCACCTGCCATAGTAGGCCATGAGTGGCAGCACAGCTATAAACGGTACAGTGAGAAACAAGCAACGAAGACGTTTGTAGAAACATTTCCCAGGAGGTGAAGACTTTGGGGTTGGCCTTTCGAAGGTTGCTTTCAATTACTTGCCAAAGGGAAATCAGAGAGGAGACTAACACTTGTAGAATGCTAGAGTTCATGGTTTCCTCTGAATCCACATGGTAAAGAGGGAAAGAGGCTAAGCTCAGAATGCAGTCGGCTTAAGTGGAAGCAGATGCTGTCAGAGGTGTGGATGGCTCTTTCTCCTCTTGGTGGCATTGTAGAATGTACTTCCAGAATGGACAGCTCTCCTGTGTGTGAAGTTGGGCTGACCAGGGCAAATGGACATAGATTTTAACTTCCTAGGAATGTAATTTCTTAAAAAAATTATTTATTTATTTATTTGAGAAGTAGAGTTACAGACAGTGAGAGAGAGAGAGAGAGAGAGAGAGAGAGATATCTTCCATCCGCTGGTTCACTCCCAAAATGGCCACAATGGCTAGAGCTATGCCAATCTGAAGCCAGGATTCAGGAGCCAGGAATCTCTGGGTCTCCCACACGGGTGCAGGGGCCCAAGCACCTGGGCCATCCTCCACTGCTTTCCCAGGCCATAGCAGAGAGCTAGATGGAAGAGGAGCAGCCGGGACTAGAACCGGCACCCATATGGGATAACAGTGTCACAGGCAGAGGATTACCTACTGCGCCACAGCGCCAGCCCCTGTAATTTCTTAATTGTGGCCAGGGCCCTCTACAACCTTGCGAGGCTGGATGTGAGTTTGATAGCATATTGATAGGGGCTGCCCTGGAAAAAGTCAGATAACTTTTCCACACTGGTTAGGAAAACTTCCTGGAGAAGGTCACTGATGCAGAGGCCTCTGTCAGAGGGAAGCAAGTGTGTGAAGATGTGGGGTGGGGGTTGGGGTGGAGGAGACAGAGAACACAGCAGAGGGGAGTGGGGAGAGGCGTGAGGTTCCTGGTGTGTGCCTGGTGCCTGAGAAGCCAGTACAGGCCTTCTGTACGATAGGAGGCCATGCATTCAACGTCAGAAGACTCACTGCTGTAACTGCATGTTTTTTCCCCCTCTTCCTGTCCCAGGTGTGCATGAGCCCAGGGGAGGACCCACTGTCTGTCGCTGCTGGAGGAATACCCAATTTCCAAGTCATCTGTGCGGGCCCTGCTGTGAAATGAGCCAAGCCAGGACTTGTCCAACACTGGCTCTGTTCCTTGTCGCGCACTCGGGAGCCGTTGTCCCACTGTTGTAATTGCGTCCTGTCCTCCTCTTGCCAAGGCCAACAGCCCTGACTCGAGTAGGTGTCCCAGGCTCCTCTGCCAGCCTGAACATGAACACATGCAAAGCTCATGACAACCAGGCTTCGCAAGGGACGTGGGGCCCGGCAGGGCCCGGCCCCCAGGAGCGGGTGCTCTCATGATGCTGGCGTCTGGGACTGAGCACCATGCCCATCACCCAGGACAATGCCGTGCTGCACCTGCCCCTCCTCTGCCAGTGGCTGCAGAACAGCCTGCGGGAGGGCGGGGACGGGCCGGAGCAGCGGCTCTGCCAGGCGGCCATCCAGAAGCTGCAGGAGTACATACAGCTGAACTTTGCTGTGGATGAGAGCTCCGTCCCGCCCGACCGCAGCCCCCCTGCGATGGAGATCTGTACTGTGTACCTCACCAAGGAGCTGGGGGACACGGAGACGGTGGGCCTGAGTTTCGGGAACATCCCTGTGTTTGGGGACTATGGAGAAAAGCGCAGAGGGGGCAAGAAGAGGAAACCCCACCAGGGCCCCGTGCTGGATGTGGGTTGCATCTGGGTGACGGAGCTGAGAAAGAACAGCCCGGCGGGGAAGAGCGGGAAGGTGCGCCTGCGCGACGAGATCCTCTCCCTGAACGGGCAGCTGATGGTCGGAGTTGATGTGGGTGGAGCCAGGTAAGTGGGGGGAGCGTCCTCGGGCTGGGAGCCGGACACGGATGCCTGTGGCCCACCTGTGTCTGATGCTGGGATTGTAGCTGTAGTTGCAGAAGATAATGTCCCGCTGGTGAGAAGCAGGTGCCATGTATCCGAGGAAGGGGAAACAGGGTAAGTTGAGGTTGTGTGGTGTTTCTTGTTTCTTTTTGCTTCATTCTCTCTTAGAGGACTTAGTCGCAAGAGATTTTCCTTTTCGCCTGAAACTTGGGGTAGAGAGAAAAGAAACAGTGCAGGAAATAAAGAGTGTGAGAAATGCCCCTCTTAGGCGCTCACTGCAGCTCCTCAGCTTCCATCAGGGCACCCGAGGTCAGGCACCGTCCCGCAATACCTGAGCCTCAGCAACTACGGGCTCCTGACACAGCTACATACTGCAAGATCCACGTGGATCTCCTCTGATCACATGTTTATTGACTATTCTGGAGCATATTTGCTTTCTACCCATGTGGCCACCCACCACAGTGGTGAATTCTGATTGGACTGTTTGGTTGCTTCTCCGTTGAGTCGAGGGAACCTCAAGACTGCCATGAGGTTCAGTGATGGCTAGATCTCCCAGAATTCAGAAAAGCTGTCATGTTCATAGTTATGGTTCATTATGGTGAAAGAATGCAAGATAGAAGGTGCAGGGAGTGCAGTCAGGAGAGAGAAGACACCAGCTTCCTTGGCCGGCGCCGCGGCTCAATAGCTAATCCTCCGCCTGTGGCGCTGGCACACTGGGTTCTAGTCCCAGTCGGGGCGCCAGAGGGTGAACCAACGGCAAAAGGAAGACCTTTCTCTCTGTCTCTCTCTCTCTCACTGTCCACTCTGCCTGTCAAAAAAAAAAAAGAAAAAAAAAAAAAAGACACCAGCTTCTGGTTGCCTCTCCCAGAGGAGCTGAGCACATGGTGCCCAGTTCTAGCAGTGACATGAGACAGCATAGACAGTTACCAGCTAGCGAAGCTCACCGAGCCTCAGTGTCCAGAGTTTTCATTGCAGGGTGGTCACAAGGGCATGGGGTGTGTGTGTGGCTAATGTTAGTTATACTCGGGCTCCGGTTTCTGCAAGGTCAAAGTAAAGGCACGTGCCCGAGGCTCCCACCATAAGTGATGGTTAGCATAAGCTGCTTGGCACAGCACAGTGTCCCTGGGGATGCAGAGACATTCTTTTCAGGGAGGATATTTCAAGGGCTTGGATGTGATCCCCCAGGAGCTGGTCAAGGGCCAGTCCTTTGTTTGGAAGTCATACAGGATAATGGTAAACTTGCTGAGTTAATCCCTCACTGCACACCTGCAGTCCAAGGCTTCCACTGCCTCATAACAACCGAGAAATTAACAATCAGAAGAGAGGAGACTAGCTTGATTTTTCAAGGTTCATTTCCTTCTTCTCTTATGTAAGTGTAAAATGTACCGTTTATTGAGTAGTTTTCACCATAGCGATGTCTGCCAGGCAGTATCTCATTTAAAACCTCCACCTGACTCTCGGAAGGATGGCTATGGAAGAGAAACCTTGGCTACACATCACCACCTTAGCAAGAAGCGGAATTAGATTTGAGCCTGGATCCATCTGGTCCCACAGCCCGCGTTCCCAACCATTGTCTGTGCATAATTTCATGGATGCTTTACAGCTCTACAGATCCCCCCTCAGCATCATCACAGCCTGGAACAAGCTGCAAGGCTTCTACCTACTCAAACTGACACAGCAAACAGAAGCCTCATCTTAGAAAAGGAAACTCCATTTTAAAATAGAATCCCTTTGGAAAACTTACATCCAGACAGAGCGCTTTGGGATTTGGGTACCGTTGTCCCTGAGCATTCTTGGGGGATTGGTTCCAAGATGGCCTGCAGTTACCAAAACACTCATATGCTCAAGTCTCTTATATAAAATGCTGTAGTATTTGCATATTGCCAACACACATCCTCCTGCATCCTGTAAGTCGTCCCTGCATTGCTTATAATACCTGGTACAATGTGAATGCTATGCAGATTGCTGTTATGTTTTAAGGAATAACAACAAGAAAAAAGACAGTCTATATATGTTCTGAACAGACACAAAATTTTTTAAAAAGTGTTCTGTCCGCAGATGGTTGGATCAGTATAGAGGGACAACTGTGGTAGGGAGTTTAAAGTGTTTTGCATGTTTTTTTTTTTTTTTTTTTTTTTTTTTTTTTTTTTTTTGACAGGCAGAGTGGACAGTGAGAGAGAGAGAGACAGAGAGAAAGGTCTTCCTTTGCCATTGGTTCACCCTCCAATGGCCGCCGCGGCCGGCGCACCGCGCTGATCCGATGGCAGGAGCCAGGAACCAGGTGCTTTTCCTGGTCTCCCATGGGGTGCAGGACCCAAGCACCTGGGCCATCCTCCACTGCACTCCCTGGCCACAGCAGAGGGCTGGCCTGGAAGAGGGGCAACCGGGACAGAATCCGGCGCCCCGACCGGGACTAGAACCTGGTGTGCCGGCGCCGCTAGGCGGAGGAGTAGCCTAGTGAGCCGCGGCGCCGGCCATGTTCTTAAGACATTCTTTTTCACCCTTTGTAACAAAAGGTTTCATGTAACACTGAATTTTCCCACCTATTTAAGTGAGTTTTAGCCTACAAAGTGATCACTAGGAATAAGGGTTCTGTAGAGACCCCGTTGTACCGCTCTGCTGCTTGGCCAACAGAATGTCAGTGACTGCCTGTCCACTCTTACTGCAAGCCACAGATGTTAGGGGTCCATACACCGACTTCTCGCCCACCCTAGCAACCTGTGCCAGCAGGTATGATTATAATATAATGCACTGTTTTGGGAAATCTGTTTTGCTCCTCTCTTGAGTTTGATTTGAATTCAAGACTGCCTTCAGTGACACCGTGGGTTGAATTGAGTCCCCCAAAATTCGTACAGCCCAGTACCTCAGAATGTGAAGAATGTGATCATATTGGGAAATGGGGTATGATAGATATAATTAGATAAGATGAGATCGGACTGGAATAGGGTGAGCTCCCTCCTGATCCAATGAAACCGGTGTCCTTACAAAAAGGCAGATTTGGGGACACACACACACACACACACACACACAGAGAAAGAACATCAAGGTGAAGACTGGAATTAGGCTGCCACAGCCAAGGGACTGCCAGAAGCCAGGAGAAAGACCTGGAGCAGGTTCTTATCCCACACCTCTGTGGAGCACAGCCCCGCCGACACCCTGATCTGTCTTCTGGCTTCTACAACTATGAGATAACACACTTCTGTCACTTATGCTACTTTGTGGTACTTTGTCACAGCAGTGATATTTGACTGTGTCACCTTATGGCCAAGTTGCAGTTTTCTCGCTGACAATTCCCCGGGAAACTTTAGAGTACTGTGGATGGTTTTGGAAGAGGACGCTTTGAGAATCACATGTGTTAAGTGTGGGAGGAGCAGGTGCAAAATGTAGCAGATGAGGTCATGGTTTGCTCATTTTAAAAATTGGTTTAGAATCAATTTGGAATGTTTATCCCTAGGGAAAGAATGGAAAATTCACAGCCATGGATTTGACAGTCCTGCTGCACCCCAGATCTAGTACGGACCCTAACCCTGTGATTGCCCCCAGGTTACCACCATCCCTCTCACTGGCTGATGTTCCTGAGGTCTGCAGGGAGCTTCTGGGCTCCAGGAAGTTCTCGCTGTCTTGAGTTTTATCTGGTGTGAACTTCAGGACTTTCTGGGATCAGATGGGGTCTCGGTCATGGTTAATGTCACATGCCTTATCTTGCAGGCATAGCTATAACACATGGAGGACGGTTGTGTTCATGTGCTCTTCCACCTCCACTGTGGGGAAAATGAGATTTTTCTGGAATGTTCTGTTTACTTCTGTTTGGTGCAGGGAGAATGGAAAGGATTTTTTAAAATTAGTTCCTACAGGGAATACTTTGTAAGTCCCATCACTCCCTCACTAGCTTTCTATAAGTAAACCAGACCTATTCCCTGGGGACAGATTGTTCCAAATTGGTAACAAAATGTGGAATTAATTAAAACAAAACCCACGCAGCCAAACAAATAGACTTTTTTGAGAAGCAAAAGGGCCCATGTTTGACTCGTGTATTTTCAGAATGTGAACACTGGATGTTCTTGTTCATGAGTAGATGGGAGTGTAGCCCAGTCCCAGGAGTAGAGACTCAGAGAGATGGATCTGGTTTGAGACCTGCTATTGGCTGTGGGGCTATGGGCAGGTGACCTCAGCTACAGGAGGTGATGTTTCCCTAATAGGGTTGCTTAGTGGAAGAACGAAGATGATCAACTTAATGCACTGAACACAGGCATCTGGCAAGTGGTAGACACTCTGTCAAAAGGAGCTTTTAATACCTCACCCAGCTGGCATCCTGTGGCTTGAACCCTGGGCTTAAGGGAAGGGGAAGAGCCTAACTGCTGGTTCTCTCAGCAGGAAAGACAAAGAGTAATTTTTGACTCAACAACCAGAATCATATTCAAATACAGGGTTCTGCCACCTATACAAGTAGGTATGTTCCAAGAACCCCAGTAGATGCCAAAAACCTTGGATAACACCAACTTCTATAGATACTGTGATTTTTTTCCTGTGATGAAGTTTAATTTATAAACTAGGCACTATTAGAGATTCATAACAACAATAGTGGACCAATCACAGCAACACACTATAACAGCAATGTGAATGCAATCTCTTAGAATATCTGATGGTGCTCTACTGTATTTGCAGACTGGGGTGGGACAGGGCTGAGTACAATTGTGGATAAGGGGGCCCACACTGTATTGAGCAACTGGTGTGGCAGCTGGACAGGAGACATGCAAGAGTGGGGTGCCAGAGCCCACCTGGACACCCCGCTGACTGGCACAGACATCAGTGGCTGTGAGGACGGCCTGAATGTCAGCCCTAGCTGGAAGTAACTTTCCAGCACAGTACCCACTGCCTCAACATCGTGTGTAAAATTAAATTTAGGGTTGGTACAAGCTGCGACTTTGGTTACCCATGGCAACCTTGGGTTCTCTCTGGATTATAGCAGATTCAAAACAGAGTGTCAAGAGGCCGCTACAAAGCATTACCTGGAGAAATGACTGCCGGCAACAATGTGGGTAAGAGGTTATGGAGAGGAATAGTTGCCAATTACAGCTCTATAATGTAGTCTCTGGGGCCATTTAGCATGAGGGCCCTGCCTGGCAGAATATGCCAGAAGGTCCCTGGGCTCCGCAGGATGGTGTGTATCATAAGAGGTGGTTGTCACGATGACCTGGAGACATTAAGGAAAGGTTAGCTCTCTTCCTTTCCCTGGCCTCTTGCTGGGAGGGGCAGCTGACTGTAGCCCTGTGCCTCCAGGGTGCGTGGCCTTCTGGTCACCTGCCCTAGGCTTCCTGGTCTAGATCCTCCTCCACATGGTTGGTTCCCGGTGCTCGGTATGAACCCAGATTTACCTCTCTCTCTTAGATAAAGCTCCCACTCTCCTATCTTTTTGCATTAAATAAAAGCCTAAAATGTTAAAAAAAAAAAAAAAGGAAAGGTTAGATCAGACTCAGCTGCCGTTTAAGAAGCCAGAGAAGCGTGCAATATACTTTAGAAAGACTGTCGCCCGGCGCCGCGGCTCAGTAGGGCTAGTCCTCCACCTAGCAGTGCCGGCACTCCGGGTTCTAATCCCGGTCGGGGCGCCGGATTCTGTCCCGGTTGCCCCTCTTCCAGGCCAGCTCTCTGCTGTGGCCCGGGAGTGCACCCGTGTGGGAGACCAGGAGAAGCACCTGGCTCCTGCCTTCGGATCAGCCGTGGCGGCCACTGGAGGGTGAACCAACGGCAAAAGGAAGACCTCTCTCACTGTCCACTCTGCCTGTCAAAAAAAAAAAAAAAAAGACTGCCATTATAGAAGGTTAAAAGGAAAACAAGCTTCAGCGTTTAAAATTCAATTATCTGGAAAACCGCCATGCAGAACAGCCCATAGCCGCGGAGGCGGCTCACACCGCGTGTTGGCCACGGGTGCGTTTGAGCCCTGCATCCTTCCTTTCAGCCTGGGTCCCCGCGCGCCACTGCGTTCAAGACTTTCTGTTTCTGGAAAGAATCCCAGAGTTCACCCAAGTCCTCGTTTCTCACTGCACCGAGGAGGAATCTGGGGATTTGGGAAGTGGTTTGCTGTGGTCAAATATCTGCGTGGAGAGGAGCCAGGACCGGCATTCACACCATCTGACGCGGATTCCAGCACCTTCTCTCCAACACTGCAGCTAGGAACCAGCGAAATTAGGCCGGTTTGTTACAGTTTGCAGCCAAAACAAGCAGAAAATGCAGGGTTTTCCTACGCATTCTGCTAATACGATTACACCGAGGACTTCCGGCTCCTTAAGGGTGAGCGTGCAGCCGCTTCAGCAGCGCGCCATTTGGCGACGCTGGGAGAGACGGCGCGGGCTGCCGCCCTGTCAGCCTCAGAGGCTCTGGGGGCCGTCGCCCGCCACCTTGTGGTTGGACCAGAACGGGGAAAGGCGTCGGGCGTTTCGGTCAAGTTGATCCACCCTGTGCGGTGCGGGCGGTGTCTTCTGCCTCCAGCGCCCCTCGGAATCGCAACCCCTGAGCCGTCCCCAGGCGGGCAGTGCCGCCGGCGCCAGGCCGGCCTCCCCGACGCCCCAGCCCGGTCACTCCGCCCTGGCATGCCCTCCTAACCCACCGGGCCTGGGGCCTCAGGCCCCCCACACGTGGATGAGAAGCCCGTGTGTCTGTGACCGATGGGGGAGGTGATCTTTCCTCAGTTTCCCTGACTCAGGCCTCCTAAGGGAGGTGTGAGTAGCAGGTGATTTCCGACGGCGACGGCCAGGCTGGTGCTTGTCTTTAGAAAGCTGACCGCACCGGCAGCCTACGGCTCACCCGCAGAGCAGAGCGGCCCTTCGGGGTCCACTGTCTCCTGGAGGGAAGCGATTACCTAAAGGTAATGCGTTTTCATTGTTTAAAGGGGAGTGAGATGGCAGAGCACGTCCACCCCAGCGGCCTGCTGCCCCTCCGGTACCTGGACAGAGCTGAATGGGGGCACCCCAGCCACCGACTCCAGCCATGGAAGATGCAAAACCCAAATTGCCCACTGAAGTAGTGTGTTTCCACGTTAAGCATTACTTTCAGGAACGGTTGTCACTGCAAACCACGAAGAGGAGAAAGGGAAAAGTGCCTTAGTTCAGTTATGGGGTTGCTGCCGGCCTCTTGCCCTCTACTATGGGCTCCCTGGTGGCCATTTTTAGGAACCGCGATATTGACTTGGTCCTTTATGGCCAGGTGTTAAATAAGATCACTCACTTGTGAGCGTTTTTGGTCTCTGCACCAAGTGCCCTCAAATGACTCACAAGATTTTTTAGCCCGCAGATGTTTGAATTCCGAGGCTTGGCATCGCTCCAGCCCTCGACCCTCTCTTAGTTCTGAAGTAGAGGCAGTAATGACCTTCACCATCATGCCACCTGCCACGTGCAGAAATGAGAAGACTTGAGCTGCTCTCTTTTGGTGTTCACCTGTGGGTGGCTGCTTTCTGGGAGGCGAGAAAATCTGCTACTGTGAGTGCCCAAATAATGTTTGTATCTTCTGTATAGTTTAAAATAAAACATGAGGTGAGCATTCGGTGCTGTGGTTAAGATGCCACCTGGGATCTCTGCATTCTCATCTCAGAGCACCTGGGTTCGAGTACCCGTTCCACTTCCAATTCTGATTTCCTGATAATGCATACTGTGGGAGGCAGCAGATAATGACCCAAATGCTCAGGTACCCACCATCCACGTGGAAAACTTGGATTGAATTGCCGGCTCCTGGCTTTGGCCTGACCCAGTCGCTGCTCTTGTGTGCATTCGGAAATGAGCAGCAGATGGAAGATCTCTGCCTTTCAAATACAAAGAAAATGTGAAGTACTTGCGCTCCTGCACCTGTGTGGGAGACCGGGAAGAAGCTCCTGGCTCCTGGCTTTGGATGGGCCTAGCTTGAACCATTGCAGCCATTTGGGGAGTGAACCAGTGGATGGAAGACCTCCCGCCCCCCGCCCCCCCCCCATAATTCTACCTCTCACATAAACAAAGTCTTTTGAAAAAATAAAATATTCGTGAGCATGTGACTACTCATAGCTTTCTGGATGACTTGGCAAAGCAGTGTGGAAGTGCAGCAAGTGTCGCCGGCAGGGGTAGATCCTGGGCTGTCTGTATCTGAGTCACAGAAATGTGGCCCCAAGGGCAGCAGCAATGCGCTAACAGCTGGCTTCTTCACGGCTTCCTTCCCCAAAGCAGCGGTGATTCTGTCATCAGTGGTGTCTCTGGTACTTGCATCTGGCCATTTCCATTTTCGGGGGACACAGAGGGCCAGAGCGCTGGGACTATTCCATAGCCAAAGTGCGTGTTTCCTCAGTGGGTGGGCTGGATGTAAGGTTTGTCGGTTCAAACGGAGCTGGGACTTATTAAGAAATGCTTGACCTTCGAGATCACTGATGTGTTTTCCAAAAATAGACGTGGAGGAGGCCTGAACCTTTACAGGGAGCAAAGGGGCGTAGGTGTCTGTCAGGGTCTATTTTCTGTTGCTAATAACGCACTCCCACAGACCAGCTATTTTATAAACAACGAGGTTTGTTTTGGCTCGGGGTTCTGGCCGAGGGTCAGGCGTCCCCTCTGGTGATGGTCGTCTTGCTAGCAGAGTCTTGAGGCAATGCCAGGGTCTCATGACAAGACACCAGGGGCATGAGAGACCTGGCTGAGCTGGCCTTAGAGCAGGCCCACTGGCCTCGCGAATGCATTAGTTCATTTTTAAGGGCAAAACCCTAATCACTTCTTGATGATCCCACCTGGTTCCACCACTTAATACCACATAATTAAATTTCAACCTGAGGGTGGGCGCCATGGTGTTGTGGGTTAAGCCACTCCTTGGGATACCCACGTCCCATGTCAGTGCCTGGGATAGAGTGCTGCTTCTGCTCATGATTCCGGCTCCCAGCTCTTGCACATCCTGGGAGACAGTGGATAATGGCTCAGGGCCTTGGGTCCCTACCACCTGTGTGTGAGACCCGGACTGAATTCCTCACTCCAGCTTCAACCTGGCCCTGGCTATTGTAGGCATCTGGAAATTGAACAAGCAAAGAATAAGGTAAAGGTAGGTAAAGCAAACAACGAGAAAATGCCTGTGTTAGCATTTTTCTCACCACTAGTCACATACGACAACTATTCAGACCAACAGAAGTCATGTGAAAAAAATAAACTATCAAATGCAAATGCTCAACTACTATTTTGGGAAAAATCCCTCACCCTAAACATATCACCTTGAGATGATACTGATGGCATAAGGCCATGACAATCAGCAAGATGTTTCAGATCCAGATATCCACACCATGTGTGCAGTGGTTCTGTATGTTTCAGCGATGCTTAAAATCAGGCAGGACCAAGTCTAGTCCAGCATTTTACTACTGTGAATATATATATATATTTTTGACAGGCAGAGTTAGAGAGAGAGACAGAGAGAAAGATCTTCCTTCCATTGGTTCACCCCCAAAATGACCACTATGGCCAGTGCGCTGCGCCAATCTGAAGCCAGGAGCCAGGTGCTTCCTCCTGGTCTCCCATGCGGGTGCAGGGCCCAAGCACCTGGGCCATCCTCCACTGCCTTCCTGGGCCACAGCAGAGAGCTGGACTGGAAGAGGAGCAACCGGGACCGAATCCAGCACCCCAACCGGGACTAGAACCCGGGGTACTGGTGCTGCAGGCGGATGATTAGCCTAGTGAGCCACAGAGCCGGCCACTAATGTGAATATTTCAACATGTGTTCTGAAATTTTCTTGTTTTGGGGGTTTTTATTTAATTGCTTAAGGCAAAAAGGCACATACAATTAGAAAAGACTCATTTGTCCTGATGTGGTAAAAAATAACTAAAACAATATATGGAAAACAATATTTCTAGAAAATCAAGTGAAGAGTTTTGTCAGCAGCTTCTATTGGAAGATGCTGAAGTTGTAAAGGCATCAGATGCATTCTGGGAGATTGCTATGCAGTTGGGCAAACATACTGCTGTTTCTCCCATATTCCAGAGAACAGTGCAAGCTCAATTCTGTGTGAGTTTTGAAATAGACCTGCTTGGGAGTCACTGAAGGAGAGCGGTACCATAAAAGATGTATTTACAAAAGCCAATGACTTTGTCAGTTAAAATAATGTTTTGTGGGAAAATCATGTAAAGTAACATCTGCTTTGATAGCAATAAGAAAGACTGTAAGGTAAGGTTACAAAAATAGGCCAGAATATGAAATGAATTTGCCCCCTTGGTCCTAGCAAATTCATGTAGCAAAGAAGCTGAAGACAGAAGTCCAGAAGGGCTAAGGAATGTTGTCACCATTGTTCATTTCATAAAATTTAGATTTTTTTTTTTGAAATGTTAGCTTTTTTTTTTAACTGTTCTCTGTGATAGGATAGGGGATGATGACAAAAGTATTTTTGCTACATAAGAAATCTGATGCTTATCTCCAGGCAAAGCAAACACACTCTTCAAATTCAGGGTGATTCTGAATTTCTTCTTGTACAAAGAAGATAATTTTTTTCCAACTGAAACCATTTGAAAAATGAGAACAGAAGCAGTGGCATGCCTCCCAAAGCCATTTTGCAAACACAAATGCACATAACCTGTGTCTGCAAAGTGAAAGTTGTGCTCCAACCACAAATAGGAAAGCAAATACTTGAAGGAAAGCCAAATGATGGAAGGGGCATTCTCAAAATGGATTGTTGGAAAAGTCTCCATAGTTACATGACTTTTTTTTAGCAAAAAAATGCTATTTTTTTTTGCCAACAAAAAATTTCATATGTGCATTTCTAATCTTGAGAATAAAATTCTCTATTTTTAAATCTTCCAAAGAATTTTAGAGGATGTTCATGTTAAAAGCTATTTGAAAGACAGCTTCTTTGCATGAGTTTGCAAGAAAAACTCAACGATGTTGAAAATTAATGCAGAACTTCAACCAAAAAAACCCTTGCTCAAGTAGTGGATAGGATTGGAAAATGGCTATCAGTGAGCACAAGCTTCCCCTTACATTTGTCTGCAGTGTGACCCTGTGTATCCTCGTGGGGTATTTTCAACTATCATCAACTTTGGAACCAACAACACCCATTTATTTTGATCTTCAGACCATACTACTGCATTATCACATTCCAGCATATTAAACCAAGCTTTTGTAACATTGCAGTCTATTTAACTACCTAGCTCACTATAAAATTTGTTTCTATTTTATATTACTATATTCTTAATAAAGGTAAAAAATATCTTAGAATATTGTCTTTTAGGTTAAGCTTATCTTTTTAAAATACCATTTTCATACACTAGTATTTTACAACGCCTCTATTTGTAAAATGGTACATGTATGCATGAAATAGTCGCATATTGGCAATACATTTTCATTTCCCTTTCTGAGAATGAGAAATCAAAAGGTTTTTTTTTAGAAGATTTATTTATTATTTCAACGTCTGAGTTACTGAAAGAGGGAGAGGGAGAGAGAGATCTCCATCTTCTGGTTCATTCCCATCCAGGCCTGGGCCAGGCTGAAGCTTGGAGCCAGGAACTTCATCTAGGTCTCCTACGTGGGTACAGGGGCTCAAACACTTGAGCCGTCTTCCACTGCTTTCCCAGGCCATAAGCAGAGAGCTGGATCGGAAGTGGAACAGCCGAGACACAAACTGGCACCCATATGGGATGCTGGCAGTGCACGCAGCAGCTTTACCCACTATGCCACAGCGCCAGCCCCAGAGAAATCCAATTTTGAAAGCAGTCATCTCCCAAGTATAGAGTTCAGTCCTATGATTCTAAGAAAGATGTCTCATTCAAGATTTACAGGACTGAGCTGTCTCTCTGCCCTGTACCTTCTACCCGTCCTCAACTGATGTCCTCAGCTCTGTAAACTGTGCTCTCTCCTAAGCAGCCCACCCCAAGTTCCTCCTCTCAGCTTCTGGGTCAGAGCCTAGAGTCCCCAGGACGGGCACCTGTCCATTCTGCCAGTCACTGCCCCACCCCCTACCCCACGCACACACTGACTCTTCTCTTGCTTGGCACACTAACTGCTTGCTCACTGGAGCAGAGCAACATATTTGCTCCAAAATTCCTCTCTCCCCCACACACTAGTTTTTTTCTATTTCAATGGTAACATTGAAACAGCATTTCAAAGAAAAGAACTACTTGTAATTGCATTGCAGAAATTCTCCATTAATTTAATTTTCTTAAGTTACATTCTAACCTGTGACCATGTGTATATAGCTGGGCCAAACTAACTCAGTAGAATTAATCTGTATTCATCGGCAATAGGTATTTTTCAGACTACCTTTATTATTTTCATTGGCAAGTAATATGCACAAGGCAAAATGTTTACATAGAAAAGATGGATTCCTCAATTCATAAACCTTCTCAATTCCAACCACCAGTCTCTTGAGCACTGGCCCAGCTGCATCTCAGAACCTTGTTCTGATACCAGTGTGGGAGTCCTTCAAGAATTCTGCAAACCTACAAAGGGTCTGGGTTGTATTGTGTAGTGAGGGCATGCTATTTGTTCTATTCTGACTATTCATGCTTTTTCTAACTTAAAAGCCCATCTTAGAGATTGTCTCAACTTGGAAGCACTTGTAACTTTGTCTCTCAGTCTTCTTAACAGCGGTGTAATATTCCACCAGAGACTTCTCGGGTCATTTATTCCATCCAACAATTGATGGGTGTTTGCATTGCACTAAGTTTATGTCTGTGTATGTGTGAGTGTTAAATGAAAGATAAATTCCTAGCAGTGGGATCTTCAAGCAAATCATTTTGTTGTGTCTATTGTAAATCGTTTCCCCCAAGAGATAACCCTAATTTGTGTTCCTACCATAGTTTCCCCAACACCCTAGGAACGCTTTAAAAATACTAAATTATACTACAAGCAGAATTCTTTATTATCCTTGTTTTCAAATTACACATTTAAATAGTCTTGATAGGTGATAATTTAGGTAAGCATGCTCTTTCTGTCATGGCCAGTTTTTCTGTTTGAAATTCAGAGTGACTGGGAGGGAGAGAGACCTTCCATTTGGTGGCTCACTCCCCAAATAACCACAACAGCCAGATCTCAACCAGGCTGAAGCCAGGACTTGAAACCCCATCCAGGTTTTCCCTGTGGGTAGCAAGGGCGCAGGTACTTGGGCCATCATCTGCTACTTTCCCAGCCTCATTAGCAGGGAGCTGGATCAGAAGCAGAACATCTGGGGCCAGCGCCGCGGCTCACTAGGCTAATCCTCCACCTTGCGGCGCTGGCACACCGGGTTCTAGTCCCGGTCGGGGCGCCGGATTCTGTCCCAGTTGCTCCTCTTCCAGGCCAGCTCTCTGCTGTGGCCAGGGAGTGCAGTGGAGGATGGCCCAAGTGCTTGGGCCCTGCACCCCATGGGAGACCAGGATAAGTACCTGGCTCCTGCCATCGGATCAGCATGGTGCGCCGGCCACTGCGGCTGCCATTGGAGGGTAAACCAATGGCAAAGGAAGACCTTTCTCTCTGTCTCTCTCTCTCACTGTCCACTCTGCCTGTCAAAAAATAAAAAAAAGAAGCAGAACATCTGGGACTCAAATCAGTGCTCCAGTATGGGACGCCAGCATCACAGGCGATAGCTTAACCTGCCGCACCAAAATGCTAGCCCCTAGTTTTTCAAGATATATATTTACAATGCTTGTGTCTATGACTGCTTTTTCCTTTTGAGTCATCCTCTTAGGATAGGTCTCCTGAAATGAAGGTATCACAGCAAGGGCAAATTTTACCAAATTCCTTTTCACAAGTTGTTTTGCCAGATTACACCCCTACCAATAGGGCGGGAGCACTGGAGTACCAGGAACATTTCCAGATTGGGCATTATAACTTTATGTTTACTTAATAGAAGTAGGGTTCACTATGGTTTTAACTGGGGAATTTGGCTATTTTCCCTGTTTACCTGCCATCTAACAGACCTATTCAGGTCCTCTGTCCATCATCTGTGGATGTGTTCATTGCTCGCACTGGGTATGCACTCAGATGTTATAGATCTTACTCCAGATACCCTATGATTAAAATTCCCCTATTGTTAGTACGGTATAAAAGTCTTAATTGTTTCTATATGCAAGCCTGAGATTTTCTATGTTGTAATTATCTTTTCGTGGCTTCAAATCTTAGGTTGCTGCCATATTCCCAAAGACCTGGAACTCTCGTCTGCCAATTTTCATGATTATCATTTTAAATTTATCTTTAAACTTAAGTTTTATTTTAACTGGAATGTATTTTGAAACATGGTGGAAACTTTTCTAGATTCTGTATGATTCTGTAGTTGTCCAAATGCCATTTATTAATTATTATTTTTCCTCAATTAATTTGTGAGGCTTGATTTATTGTGATTTATATGTATACACACATACACACACTTCTATTTCTAGGTATTCTATTTTTGTTCTTATCTGTGTGTCTTTGTTAAGGCTCATTTCACAGTATTTTGTTTTTCTTGTGACATTGAATAGTGTTAATTACCTCCTTCATCTCATTAATGACATTTTCCATAATATTCTCCGCATTCTCACCCATTAAATTTTCCAAATTATCCTAACTCATGCTGTTGAGTTTGTAAGGTCATTCCAGGGCATGCTGTCTTTTCCAGTATGGTCCATTCTTCAAGGCCCACATTAAGTAGCTGCTCCCACCCCACCCCCAAACATGAAACATTTCCTCCTCTCCTCTTGTGAATTTCTCTGACCTGCACATATGTGTGATCTGTGGGAATGGGTGTGAGAGGCAGGATTCTACTATGGCCCCCTAGATATTACTCACCCATACCCCCACACCTCCATGTCCTACATAATCCCCAGGACTGAATCTGATGGATTTTGCTCTCATGACTAGGTTGACTTTCAGAAAGGGAGTGAGCTGGTACTGTAGTAGACTAGGTTAATCCTCTGCCTGTGGTGACAACATTCCATATGGGCACTGGTTCTAGACCCGGTTGCTCCACTTCTGACCCAGCTCTCTGCTATGGCCTGGAAAACCAGTGGAAGATGGTCCAAGTATTTGGGCCCTATACCCGTGTAGGAGACCTGGAAGAAGCCCCTGGCTCCTGGCTTCAGATTGGCCCAGCTCCAGCTGTTGTGGGACGTTTGGGGAGTATACCAGCAGATGGAAGACTTTTCTCTCTGTCTCTCCCTCTCACTGTCTGTAACTCTACCTATCAAATTAAAAATTTTTAAAAAAGAAAGGCGATTATCCCAATGGGCCTGACCTCATCACACACCCTTTAAAAGCTGAGAGTGGGGTGAACATTTGCCTAAATAGTTAAGACCTTGCATGGGGCAGCTACATCCCTTAGAAATGCCTGGTTTGAGTTCCAGCCTTATTTCCAGTCCAGTTTCCTGCTGATCCACATAATGGGGGTAGCAGAGGATAGCTCAAGTATGGGGGTCTCTACTACCCACATTGGAAACCCAGATTGGGTTCCAGGCTTTGGCCTGGCCCAGACTTGGCTGTTGTGGGCATTTGGAGAGTCAACCAGCAGATGGAAGAACGATCTCTCTCTCTCTTTCTGTCTGTTTCTGTCTCTCCCTGTGAAGTCAAGTAAAAATAAATACAGTAAACAATGTTGTATTATGGCTGGCAGAAAGGGTCATCAAAGATGCGCCCAGCCAGCCTGGAGGCTTGCACCTATCCCCATTGTGAATTGCAGATCGAAAGGAACGGGTTCTAGGAGCTGAAAGCATTCCATGGTTGGCAGCGGGCGGGACAACAGGGACCTCAATCCATGACTGCCAAGACCTGAACTCTGCCAACCACCTGTGAGCCTGGAAGAGGTCCCCAAGTCCTAGAGGAGATTGCCAGCATCCCCAGCCAGCACCTCATGTCAGCTGTTGTCACCCTGAGCCAAGTCCAGTCATTCCATGCTGGTGCTTGTCACCTACACCACTGCAGGCTAATCCCAAGTCTCTACTCGTGGGGTCCTTGGTTTTGCAGCAATGGAAAATGAAAGCAATGTCAGCATGAGATGGGGCTGTCCCTCCAGTCCTTTGCAGATTCTTGTCCGGACCTTCCTGAGAATAAGACTAGCTCTGATGCATCTTCTGCATCAGCCATGTTGTCTGCTCAGCCACAGCGGCTACTCTGGGAGGAAGGATGGGGTGGTGGTGAGCAGTTCTGCTATAGAATCACACTGCCTTGGCCAGCGCCCCGGCTCACTAGGCTAATCCTCCGCCTAGCGGCGCCGGCACACGGGTTCTAGTCCTGGTCGGGGCGCCGGATTCTGTCCCGGTTGCCCCTCTTCCAGGCCAGCTCTCTGCTGTGGCCAGGGAGTGCAGTGGAGGATGGCCCAGGTGCTTGGGCCCTGCACCCCATGGGAGACCAGGAAAAGCACCTGGCTCCTGGCTCCTGCCATCGGATCAGCGCGGTGCGCCGGCCGCGGTGGCCATTGGAGGGTGAACCAACGGCAAAGGAAGACCTTCCTCTCTGTCTCTCTCTCTCACTGTCCACTCTGCCTGTCAAAAAAAAAAAAAAAAAAGAATCACACTGCCTTGGCTCATGTTCCCTCAATTTTAAAATGGGGATAAAATGCCTCAGAAAAACCAGCAGAAGATCCATAGAGGTAGTGAGTGATTAGAGGATCAAATTCCATAGGAGGTTTGTGAGCAGTAAGTGAGACAATGTTTATTACACTCTCAGTGCAGGGTGCATGATACATGGTGAACCCTCTCAATATCAGCTCATTGTTAGCAGAGAAACAGACTTTCTGAGGCGCCTGTGCAGCCCACAGTTCCAGATGTGCGGCATTTATCTGTCACCACGTGTCCCTGGCCATCTCCCTCTGCATGCACACAGGTCCTCACCTCCACCCACTGACCGACCACCAGGGAGAGGTAAACTCAAGCCAGCCACGAGATGGATGGCGATGTGGCTTATCTGCTGGGAGTTTGGGACGGAGCCAGTGAGAGACCAAGCTGCCCCTGTGTGCAAGAGGAGCTGAAGGGTCAAACGGCACAAGGTCGGGAAGGAGCCAGAGACACTGCACACACTAGGGCAGAGGGACGTCAGGATGGTGCCCGTGGAGGGACACAGGGTGAACGTGAAGAAAGGGGCGGGACCGAGAGACACTGTCCTCAGCAGGAGGACAGTGCCTCCCAGGGGCCCAGGGACTGGCAGTTCTCTGTACCGGCTCCCCCAGTGCCTCGCTGGGCTCCGGTCCGCGAGATTGCCCTGCCCACATAAAGTGCCCCTCAAGAACAGAAAAGCCCTGGCCAAAATGCTGCTGCTGGTGGCCAGGCTCTGAGCCGATCACATGTAAATGTAGAAAGGAAATGAAATTGTTTCTCGGTCTTTTTCCAGGCCTTCCTTCAGCTGTCAGCAGAGCTGAATTCCCAGTGGCCTCTGGAGGGCACTCTTCAATTGTTTATACCGTGGAGGCGGGCACACGCTGACAGCTTTTAAGAGAAGGGTGCTTGAAATAAGAGCACCATTCACGGGGTGCCTGCGCCCTGCTAGCTAGGGAGCTGGCTGCTTTGTTTGATTATCCCCCCATCTAAAATTGTCACAGCTACTCTTTCCTTCCAGCAATGGTAGGTGCTTGTCTAACAGTGCATCTCGTTTCTCCAGGCTTCTTATTAACAGGTGTCAAGTAAAAGGAAAGCTTCTCTTTATAAATGAACAGAAAGACCTAGGGTTACAGCTTCTGATGGGAATTCAAGTTCAATTGGCCCTCAGTTGCTTGATGTACTTGGACTTCATTTGCATTTTTATGGGCATATACTCCTGTTTAATTGTAAAAACAAAGAACTAAATGTAGTACCATTATACAACAGGGGAAAAAAAATACTTGGGTGACACGAGTATAATTGCTCATATGTCTTCCCTTTCAAGGTGAAGTGAGGTATTTCCTGTCTCATGCATTTTCTTCCTCCCCCTAAGATAATTACAATGGGTTTAAGCCTGGCTGGTGGCTGCCGTTGGAATGGGAGCTGGAAGAAGGGAGAGGATTTTGCTTTTCTGTCTTGCTCAGCACCCCAGTGTTGTAGAGGCTGGGAGTGAGGTCCACACCTTCTCAGATAGGAGTCCTCTGTGAGGTGTGCAAACAACCACTGGCCCATCTTCATATGTTTGAAAAACCGATTTGTTTATTTGGTATTATCAGCATCAATGAAAACGTTTAGCCAGTGTTATCCATTGGAGATATGTGCGTTACAAAAACTTTTCTTAGTTTTTCTAACAACCCTATGCAGTAAGAGGCCAGTCCTATTATCTGCACTGAGACAGGAGAGTCCAGCTAGAAAGGTTAGCCAAAGGACCCCACTAAGGGACAGAGCCTGGAATCAAGCCCAGGTTTACCTGCCTCCCAAGACCGGAGTCTGTTTTCACTGAGACTGTCAGCTACTACCCCGCCCCACAACAGCATGTCTGTCCCATTAGAGAGCACATGTATTCATGTACATCAATATTGCCACTCCCCAGTCAGGTGCATAACCTGCTCTTAGTGCGGTAGTGACATCCTGGTCAGGACTTGCTGCTCCTTATTCGTGATAGCGCTGGCTCTTATACCTCTCCACTGTGGGAGGGAATTATCTAGAATGAAGAAGTCTGGGTTCTGGACAGTTTCCTAATGGCTTTATTTTTGTAGTCACATGAAGGTTTTTATTGACCACTTTCTCTTTAGCTCTGCTTCTACACACTGGGGAAACACTGGTGTAGAAGACATACAAGGTCCCCGGGTCTCTGGGGCCTGCATCCGTTCCTTCGAAGACTAATGACTTACCCTTGTAGGAGTTAATGTGGTTGGTAATGATGTGAAGGAATTTAAAAGTACACATTCTTGCTTTATTGAGTTTGTTCACATTCCATCAAATTTTTCTTTAAAAACTTAAAAATTGGTGGGTTTTATACATGGTTGAGTATCACCAATATCTAATTTTAGGCATGTTTATCCTTCCACAAAGAAACTCCATACCCTTTTCCCTGCGTATCCTAGCCCCTCACAACTGCTAATTTACTGTCTGTTAGGCATTTCAGTACGTAGTCTTCTGTGGCTGACTTTTTCTGCATACATCTACATTGCAGCTTGTTTCAGAACTTTGATCCCTTACATTGCCAAGTAGTATTCCGTAGGCTGTTTGTCTTTGCTCAACCTTCCATTCATTGATGGACATTGGGGTCATTTCCACTTTTTGACTTTGACAAGTAATGCTGCTGGGAACGTTGATGTTCAAGTTGTCGTGTGAACATGTTTTCAGTTTTCTTGGGCATATAGGTAGGAGTGGAATTGGTGGTGATATGACAACTCTACATGGGACTTTTCAAGGAGCTGCCCAACTCTTTTCCAAAATAGCTGCACCATTTTATATTCCCCTGTGCATAAGTGTTCTAATTTCTCCACTTTCCTGCCACACTTGTTTTCTGTCTGTGCTTTCACAGTCGTGGGTGTAAAGCAGTATCTCACTGTGATTTTGATTTGCATTCCCTTATGACTACTTACGTTGAATACCTTTTCACGTGCTTTAGGTCCTTTGTGCATCTATCTTTGAAGAAATATTTGAACCCTTTACCTTTCTTGAAATTGGGTTAGGTGTCTTTATTGTTGTTGAGTGGTAAGGATTCTTTATATAGTCCAGATACTGTTAGACCCTCGGAGTGAGGATGCTAACATGTTGAGAGGCACACCCCCAGAGACTTAGACTCCAGACCAGCTGATGCAAAAGCAAGAGGATTTATTCGGCGTCTGCGCAGACGGGCCTCCTGAACTTGGGAGTCCAGAGAGCGCCCCCAGTACAAGCCACATGGTTTATATACCCGCAGCAACCAATCAAAAGCACTATAGAGTCCATGCACACAGCAGTCCAATCCACTAGTTGTTCATGTGAAGGGCATGCGTCTTCTATCCAATCAGCTATGGGATCACATGGGAGGCATGCACCTCGTCGCCATTTTGTTGTTTACTTCTTTAGTAGTTCCTTTCCCTGCCAGCGCCATCTTGTTCACCCTGTGGGGGGAGGGGGCGGTGACGTCTCACTCCCTTTGTTCCCCTTGTGGGAGAGTGGCGTCCCGCTTCCCACACTGTTATTTGAGTATTAGGAGGCATACAAACTGGGTTAGGTCTTTGCACAGCCAGGCACAAGTGTCGCAGCTAGCTAAGCATAGGGTCCCTTATTTTTATAGCTGCACCTAATTTTAGCTTAGCGGGAAAAAAGTTTAGGGCTGTAATTTTAAACTTTAATTTTTTATTTGGGGCAAAGGTGACTTCTTGTTTTTAATAGTGTTAGCTTAAGTCACCCCATCTTGGTTTGATTTTTAAGGTTCTTCAATACAAGTCCCTTATCAGATCTATGCTTCACAAATATCTTCTCAGGAACTGCAGATGTCAAACAGTTGCCACTGATTATTTTTGACAAACAACCAGGGGAGAAGGCCGTTCTTGCAGCATCGACTCTGCTTCAGTGAGGTGATGAGAAGCCCAGGCACTGGAGCTTTCCAGAGAGCTGCCAAACCAGTCAAATGTACCAGTTCTCTGGGTTAGGTCTGGGGAGACCTCCAGGCTGGGTCTTCCCCAGTGGCTGCGAGGGAGTGCTTTGAGCCTTTAGTGAATTTCCAGCCTTCTGAAAAAGTTGATTTTGGCCATTTTTTCCTGCATTCTTGTCACTTCCATGGAGGAGTGAATTTTTGGAGGTCTTGGTTTCATCATTCCAGAAGTGCTTCTTCCAGAAAACTGTTTAAAGTAAAACATATACAAAGGTACACATCATAAGTGTTCACCTTAGTGAATTTCTGTATTAGCCATCCCACACAGCAACAAAGAACTTCACTATTCCACAGAGACCTTTCCTTACCCCTTACCACTCCTTAACCTTTTACCAAAGTAAAGAGGTATTAATAGCCATAAGATAACTTGGCTGTCTAGTACCATCATGGTTTTTTCTAACATTCTGATTCCAAGTATTCAATCCTCTCCAGAAAACCTTTTAATACTTTTAATCTAATGGAATTTTAAGTAATTATTATATTTATTTATCTTTAAAAATTATTAATCTATTTGTGAGCTCCTATTTGTTAATGTTAGGCTCCTCTCCAGAAACCTTTATCACCATGACCATCCCCCTGTCACTGAACAAGCAGTATTGGCCATAATTCTCCTCTATGCCCTTTTCCCAAACTTGCAGACACACTTGATCACCCACATAAACATGAGAAGTTGGAATGTCTTCCTGGGAGAGGTAGATGGCTTTTCAGGGACTCTCTGCACAGGGCCTACAGTGCTGATTTGCACACGCGGAAGACAGTGCCCGAGAGGCCTTTGGAGAAGCATCATCCTCCCGTGCAGTCTGTCTGCCTGTCCTGAACAAGGCTTTCCAGTGGATGTAGAGCCCTTACAACCGGAAGTCGTTTCTCTCGAGGAATTCTCCCAGTGGGAAACAAGAAGGATGGAAACCGTGGGGGCAGTTTATGAGGTGTGGGGACCTCGCTCCCTTTCGGTGTTTTATCTCTTCATGGCTCACTGGCCAGCAGACAAGGAGTAAACTACACAATGAAAGTCACAGTGACATGGACATTTAAGATTCATTGCCTGGGAGGTAAGAAGGGATCAAAGTGGTTGAACTTAATGGTACAAAGAATAGCAAAAGTGTGGGGAAACTGTCAACTGAGTTAAAAGCTTTGACATTTTTAACACAGTAGAAGACAAAATTGTCTTAAAACAGAAGATGCCTGGGTAGGTGTTTGACCCAGTGGTGAAGATGCCAGTTAGGACGCCCATAGCCTGTTTTGGAATACCTGAGTTCCAGCTCCCGCTCAGTTCCTGATTCCAGCTTCCTGCTAATGCACACCTAGGCAGCAGGTGAGGGCTCAAGTGGTTGGGTCCCTACCACCCATGGGAGAGACCTGGATTGAGTTCCTGGCCTCTGAATTTGCCTGGTCCAGCTCTGGCCATTGCAGGTATTAGGGAAGTGAACCAAAAGATGGAGCGTTCTCTTTCGAAGGAAGGAAGGGAATTAAAAAAATAAGTAAAACTTTTAGAGGCCGGAATTACACACTCACACACACACACACATATATAGTTTGTATATATAAATTTTGTACTTATACATACATATATATGCATGTTTTTATAATATTTCCTCCACAACTTTTGGCCATGAGTGTTACATAAAATAAAAAGTGCAAAACACTGTGGCAGTTTCACAAAAAAATATTGAGTTATCATATGATCCAGCAATTCTACTTTTAAGTTATATACCTACAAGAATTGAAAGCAAAGAGGCCAGCATTATACCATAGAGTTAAAAACTGAAAGCAGGCACCCATGTTCATAGCAGCCTTATTTATTTATTTATTTATTTTTATTTGACAGATAGAGTTAGACAGTGAGAGAGAGACAGAGAGAAAGGTCTTCCTTCCGTTGGTTCACCCCCCAAATGGCCAATATGGCCGGAGCCACACCCATCCGAAGCCAGGAGCCAGGTGCTTCCTCCTGGTCTCCCACGCGGGTGCAGGGCCCAAGCACCTGGGCCATCCTCCACTGCCTTCCCGGGCCACAGCAGAGAGCTGGATTGGAAGAGGAGCAGCCGGGACTAGAACCCGGCGCCCATATGGGATGCTGGCATCGCAGGCAGAGTATTAACCAAGTGAGCCATGCCACGGCCCCAGCAGCCTTATTTAAGTAGCCAAAATGTGGAATTCCCCCAGTGGCCATTGCTAGAGAGTGGTAAACAAGATGTAGTCTACACACATGTTGTAATATGACTCAATCTGGAAACTGTGTTAGCTTGCTAGGGCTTCCCCACCACAAGAGTGTGTGATTTAAGGGACAGAAGTTTATCTCCTCACAGTCCTGGAGACTAGACGTCCAAGACCAAGATATTGGCAGTGTTGGTTCTTCTAAGGCCTCTTTCCTTGACTTCTCTCTGTGTGCTTACGTTGTTGTGTGTGTGTGTGTGTGTGTTTGTGTGTGTGAGAGAGAGACAGAAAATAGAATGGAGACTATCTGCAGCTGAGTTTTGCTGTTAACCTCAAGGATCCTGCCTCACTGACAAAGCAGGGAAGAGCTTATCTAGGGATGGGTACAAGAGCCATGTTCTCATTCAACAATTTCCAGAGTCGATATTTCGTTTTCATCAAGAGGATGAAAGTGAGAGTCTCATCTCTTGGGTTGGGTGGCATCTTTAAGCAGCACGGTGCAATGAAAGCTAAATGAATGTTGAGTAAAATAAATATTCTGTCTTATAATGAAAGAGTGTTCCCTCCCTGCTCTTGAATCCATCCCATTATTTCTGGCAGGAAATTAGGCAACGAGAACGTTGTCTTAAACCCTGGTGGATCTCAATTTAGAATTTCCACAATTGTCTACCTAAAAATAAATAGAAGTATTATGTGTTATGCTCCTTTGAATCTGCTGCATTTGCAAAAACACTTTCTATATTAGTGTTCCCAATTTAGTGGTCTGACTTACATGGTTTGAAGTAGATGAAAAGCATCCTTACAAAAAATAGCAGGCTGGTGGTATGTGTATTTCAATCTCTTCTATAAACAAGGAGTCATTTTATTGGTTCTGGGTTAAAAAAAAAAAAACACTAGATTTTTGCAAATTTCTACAACAACCTAAATCTCCCTTTCTTTTACAGCTTCTACCAACACAATTCTCTATTGGTGAGAGTAGAGGGCAGGGAAAGTAGTTGATCTGCCCTTCTTTTTTTTTTTTTTTTTTTATTTTTTAACAGGCAGAGTGGACAGTGAGAGAGAGAGACAGAGAGAAAGGTCTTCCTTTGCCGTTGGTTCACCCTCCAATGGCCGCCGCGGCCGGCGCGCTGCGGCCGGCGCACCGCGCTGATCCGATGGCAGGAGCCAGGAGCCAGGTGCTTTTTCCTAGTCTCCCATGGGGTGCAGGACCCAAGCACCTGGGCCATCCTCCACTGCACTCCCTGGCCACAGCAGAGAGCTGGCCTGGAAGAGGGGCAACCGGGACAGAATCCGGCGCCCCGCGACTAGAACCTGGTGTGCCGGCGCTGCTAGGCGGAGGATTAGCCTAGTGAGCTGCGGCACCGGCCATGATCTGCCCTTCTAAAAAATTCATTTTGGAAAGGGCATATACTCTGTTCAGGATTATTAAAGTAATTTGTGTATCTTAACCCACTTTTGGTGGATGAAGAAAGGGATATTTAAGTTAATTCTTCTTGTATAATAAGAATCTGTACTAAATTTTCAGACAGAATACATGTGCCGGATCCTTCTCTACAAAATTCAGACTTAGTGTGTCTTTGATGTGTGTATATATATATATACACATACACACACACACACACACACATATAGAGAGAGAGTATATATATATATACATATATATATAATTAGTATATGTATATTTATTTTAAAGACAGAGAGACAGCCAAAGACCTCCTATCTGCTGGTGTATTCAACAAATGTCCACAATATTTGGAGCTGGGCCAGACTGAAACAAGGAGCCAGGAACTTGGTCTGGGTCTCCCAGGTGGGTGGCAGGGACCCAAGGACTTGAGCCTTCACCAGCTGCTCCAAGGATGCACATTAGCAGGCAGCTGGCACTGGGAGCTGAGCTGGGACTTGAACCCAAGCACTCCATTGTTGGCTACAGGTGTCCATGCAGCATCTTAACCTCTGCACCAAACATGGCCTTGGTGGGCACACTTGGTGATGGATGAGACCAATGCACTCATTTTGTTAATGGGAAGCTCCAAGCCCAGCAGGTGACAGCACTTCCTGTAGGTCCCAGGGAACTGGTGACAGAATCTATAGAAGCAACCAGGCTTCCAGACTCCGGCCAGGGCCTTCTTGCCAGGAAACAGCAAATGCCTATGTGCCAGCTAAGCATGGTTTTTACATTTTCAAAAAGTTACAAGGAGTATGAAACTGAACCCATGGGTGGCCTGCAAAAATGAAAATACTTGCTCTCTGGCCCTTTTCAGAAGAGGTTTGCTAATCTCTGCTCTGTACGGTGCTGCAGATAAACTTTGCACAGCGTTCCTCAGGGCCTGTGCCCCATGAGCCCTTGACAGGAAGCCTGTGTGTGAGGCTGGGGCTGCGGTGGATTCCTTTGTATTGACTTAACAAAGCTGGCTCTGTCCCCCAGAGTCCCTTCCTTGCATAGTTCTAGGTTAGTGTGGGCCAGTGTGGGCATTTTGCTAACATGTGGCAGATGTGGGTGAAGTAGCAGCCACATTCTTCCTGTGCTCAGGAAGTCCATGCAGGGCAATAGGCACCATCCTCTGGGTGCACCCCACTGCCCAGACTCCCGGGCCAAGGCAGATGTGCAGCTCCTGGGGCAGCAGCCAGGCCAGCTTGAGGCTCCTGCAGCCTCTGGTCTCCTCCATCTCCTGACTCTGGGCTAGCAGCTCCATGGATGTTCAGGTCCATGACCAAGGCCACTGATCCCTCTTCCCATCCCCCACAGGTCGGCTAGCTGCATACAGAAGCAGTATATGGTTTCCAGCCCTTCTCTTGGGTTCCAACTCTTCCACTCATGTTTCAATTTTTCCTGGTTCTCCTCCGTCTGACTTCACTATTTCCTTTCCAGTGGCCTGTGCTGCCAAAGCTAAAAGCAACAGCGGAAAGTAAATTGTTTAACCAGCTCCATAATGGTGAGAGGTCAAAGCCTCCCACAAATCCATTGTTCCATAGCAGTCCCAGTGGTGCTGCTTCTCCTATCAAGATCACAAAAGAAGTTGCTCAAAATAAAATGAAATAAAAACTAAAGAAGGTAGGATGAGTAGCTTTAAAAAAGAGATAGGAAGGGGGGGGGGGGACAGAAGGAAGAAGGAAGGGAGGGAGGAAGGAAGGAATGAAGGAGATCCACACACATATACATAGGGGGCCTTGCAAATGTTCATGGAAATGTGTATTATGAAAAATATATGAATGGGTTATAACATTGCTTTTTATTTTATTCTTTATAAAGGGAAAATGTCATGTATTTCATATATAAAGTTTTAAGAACATAATCATATTTCCCACCCTATCTTACCTCACCCTTTTCTTATTTTTCTTTTGATTTTTGCAATGATATACTTTTACTTCATAATCACAAACTTTATCCCCCACTAAATAAAGAGTTCAACAAGTAGTAAGTAGAAAAACCACTGTTCCTCAATAGTATAGACAAGGGCTAAAATAGTAGTCAAATCTCAAAATGTCAGTTTCACTCATATATGTTTTTTGTACTCTATGTATTCATTTATCACAAATCAGAGAGAAACATATTTGTCTTTTTAGAACTGGTTTATTTCACTAAGTATAACAGTCTCCAGTTGCATTCATTTTCTTGCACGAGACAGGATTTCATTCTTTTTTATGGTATATATAACAATTTCTTTATCCAGATATCAGTTGATGGACATCTGGGTTGATTCCATATATTAGCTACTGTGAATTGAGCTGCTATAACTATACGGGTACAGACAATTCTTTAATTTGCTGATTGCATTTCCTTTGGGTAATTTCCCAGGAGTGGGATGGCTGGGTCATACAGTAGATCTATTTTTCAGATTTCTGAGGAATCTCCATACTGTCTTCCATAATGGTTGCACTAGTTTACATTCTCACAAACAATAAATTAAGGTAGCTTTTTCTCCACAGCTTCTCCATAATTTGTTATTTTTTGATTTTTGGATGATAGTTACTCTAACTGGAGTGAGGTAAAATCTCATTGTAGTTTTTATTTCCATATGCCTGATGGCTAGCGATCCTGAATCCTTTCGTTTGTCTATTGGCCAATTGTATTTCATCCTTTGAAATGTATCTCTGACTGCTTTCAAGATGGCTTAACTAGATTGTTTGTTTTATTGTTGTTGAGTTTCTTGATCTCCTTATATATTCTAGAGATTAATCCTTTACCAGATATATAGTTTGCAAATATTTTACCCTTCTGTTGGTTTCCTGTTCACTTTGTTGAGTGTTTCCTTAGCAGTGCAGAAGCTTCTTAACTGGATGTAATCCTTGTGTCTGTTTTTGTCTTTATTGCCTGTGTTTCTAGGGTCTTATCCAAGAAGTCTTTGCCTATGCCATTGTCTTGCAGTGTTTCCTCCATGTTTTCCTCTAGTAATTTGATGGTGTTAGGCCTTAGGTTTACTTCCTTGATTCACTGTGAGTTCATTTTTGTTTAGGGTATAAGGTAGGTTTCTTTTTTCATACTTCAGCGTGTGGAGATTTTCTCAACACTGTTTATTGAAGGGACTACCATTTCTCCAGGGAGTGATTTTAGTGCATTTATCAAAGATTAGTTGGTTGTAGATGCATGGATTAATTTCTGAGGCCTCTAATCTATTCTATTAATCCACAAATCTATTTTTGTACCAGTAAGGTACCAGGCTGTTTTGATTATAACTGCCCTGTAAAATGTCTTGAAATCAGGTAGCATGATGCCTCCAACTTTGTTTTTATTGTTTAAGATTGTTTTAGCTATTCAGGGTCTCTTGTGTTTCCATGTGGATTTTGAGGCTGTTTTTTCTAGCTCTGAGAAGAATGCCATTGGTATTTTCATTGGAATCACATTGAATCTGTAAATCGCTTTGGATAATATGGATATTTTAATGATATTAATTTTTCTGATCCATGAACATGGAAAAGTTTTCCTTTTGTGTGTGTATATGTGTGTGTGTGTCTTCTTTTTTTTTTTCTTAATGTTTTGTAATTTTCATTATAGACATCTTTAACATCCTTGGTTAAAGTTCTCCCAGGTTTTTAAAATTTTTTGTAGGTATTGTGAATGGAATTGACCTTTTAAGTTCTTTCTCAGCCAGGGCATTGTTGGTATATAAGAATGCTGTTGATCTTTGTGTGTTACTTTCATATCTTACAATTTTGCCAAACCCTTTTATGAGTGCTAATAATCTCATAATAGTCTTTTGGTTCCCTATATATAGAATCATATCATCTGCAAACAGGGATAATTTGACTTCCTCCTTTCCCATTTGTATCCATTGGTGGTTTTTGTTGTTTGTTTGTTTTGTTTTCTTGTCTAATGGCTCTGGCTAAAATTCCAGAACTATATCGAATAGCAGTGGTAAAAGTGGGCATCCTTATCTAGTTCCTAATCTTAGTGGAAATGCATTCAGCTTTTCCCCCATTCAATATGATGCTGGGTATAGGTTTGTCATGTATTGCCTTGATTATGTTGAGATATATTCCTTTTTTTAAAAGATTTATTTTATTTGAAAAGCAGAGTTATAGAGAGAAAGGGAGAGGCAGAGAGAGAGAGGTCTTCCATCTGCTGGTTTACTCCCCATATGGCCACAATGACCAGGGCTGGGCCAGGCCAAAGCCAGGAATCAGGAGCTTCTTCCAGGTCTCCCACATGGGTGACAGAGGCCCAAGCACTTGGGCCATTGTCTTTTTTTTTTTTTTAAAGATTTATTTTATTTATTTGAAAGACAGAGTTACAGGGAGGTAGAGACAGAGAGAGAGGTCTTCCATCCACTGGTTCACTCCCCAGATGGCCGCAATGGCTGGAGCTGTGCAGATCCAAAGCCAGGAGCCAGGAGCTTCCTCTGGGTCTCCCACGTGGGTGCAGGGGCCCAAGGACTTGGGCCATCTTCTACTGCTTTCCCAGGCCACAGCAGAAAGCTGGATAGGAGGAGGAGCAGCCGGGTCTCGAACCAGCGCCCATATGGGATGCCGGAGCTTCAGGCCAGGGTGTTAACCCACTACACCACAGCGCCGGCCCCTCGGGCCATTGTCTTCTGATTTCCCAGGCATGTTAGCAGAGAGCTGGATCGGAGGTCAAGCAGTCAGCACTGGAACCAGTGCCCTTATGAGATGCTGGCACTACAGGCTATGGTTAACCCACTGCACCATAGCGCCAGCCCCAGAGTGTGTGCTTTTTATCCCCAATTTGTTAAGGTTTTTATCATGAAAGGATGTTGTATTTTATCAAATACTTACTCTGCAACTATTGAGATAATCATATGGTTTTTATTCATGAATTTGTTAATAGATTTATCACATTTATTGATTTGCATATGTTAAACCATCCCTACATCCCAGGTGTAAATCCCACTTGGTCTGGGTGGATGATCTTTTTGATGAGTTGCTAGATTGGATTAGCTAGTTATTTGGGCTTTGTTCTCCTTCCTTCCTCCCTCCCTCCCTCCCTCCCTTCCTTCCGAGATTTTTTGCATCAGTGTTCATCAATGATGTTGGTCTATAGTTCCCTTTCTTTGTTGTATCTTTTTCTGGTTTTGGAATGAAGGTGAAGGACTACAAAATGTTTTGCACCCTTAAATAACTTATCTTTTAATTCCATTTTTTCATGAAACTTTTTTGAAGTATCCTCAGGTTTGTGCATGAGTGTGTTTGTATACACTTGGTATCTATAAAGTCTGGAAACGGGTAAAATACACACAATTCTGTCACATCTTCAATCTGGGAAGTATAAATGATATTAAAATTGGGTCTCACGTTTCCCGACATAATGGGGCCCATGTACGTGTTAAACCCTGAAATCCCGTGGAGCTGGAAACACCTGAGCATGTTGGCCCAGCCGCACAGCCAGCCTCCCACTCTGCAATCAGAAACTTGCATACTAAACGCCATTTTCCACTTAAAAGAGAATCCTCAAAATCCAAACTGGCAAACAGTCATGCAAATGTGCAGGTGGGTTTTCTGAAACTAACCTGGAAGCGCTGTCCTTTGGAAGTCAGTTAAGTAGAATAAAGGCTGGGCACGCACACAGTCTCACTGTTCTTTCCAAGTCCATGGTTTTCCTCAGGGGTTTTCCATGGACTTAACATAACTTTGACCAGAAAACCTCCCCAGCACCTGGGTGTACGAAGCAGCCAGAGCAGTCAGAGCAGCCATGGGAATCCCAGTCTGGGGCGTCCCCCAGAGGTCAGGTCTGTGGGTGAACATGAGCTGGCCGCCTTGCACTGTGAACTGTAAGCCATTTCTGTCGTGACAGCCTCCAATCTTCCTCTTCCAGGAATGGAAGGGAGGGTGCAACCCCTGTGTCCTCCAGCCTCCCACTGGACTTCTCAGCACACCTCCCTCCTGCACTTCCAGCTCACCTGTCCCTGGGTTGGCCCTAGGATCCCCCTCCAGGAAGAAACTGGGGCCCCTGCCCCGGGGGAGGGGGTCAGCTCTGTCTCAAGTCCCCTCCCGCCTTGTTGCGAACTGCAGCAAAACAGGAAAAGGTCATTGCTTTTGAGTTCCTGCACTTCGCTTTCAACTCCTTTGGTCCCTCACTCCCAGAGGTCAACTTTGAAGACCAGCTGTGTTTATAAGGGGCGTGGAATCTCAATTTGTCATTGCAGGGCTCCTGGAAGGAGACCTCAGAGTTCAGAGCAGACAGTGAGACGAATGTTTGCTTTGCTGATCTTCCATCATTTTTGTCCCTAGAAGTAACCCTAGAAGAGAAAGGAGTATGCTCATGCGTAGTAAATAAGCATGCAAAGGGAAGGTGAGGTAAAACCAGGAAATCAGATTTTAAGACCTCATTGGTGATATAACAGAGGAAATAATTGGGACATCTTTGGGTTAATGTTGATGTGCAAATCACGAACACGTTCAAGGTTTGGAATTCAGATCCACAGCTACTGGAACCTGGGCTTTTAGATGAGTGGGAGGAAGATAATCTTTATCCTCAGGAAGCCGATTTTTATTCTGAAGTTTCCTTTGATCAGAAAAAAAAAATCCTGAAATTTAATTACAATGGACCTTGAAAATGCTATGCTATTTATATCTTTCCTCCCCCATATATGTGTTCAAGGAGTAGTCATTTTTATCATATTTTTAAAGCTTCATTTTGGTTTCCTTTTGAAAGTCTGTTGTCAAAATGAAAAACATTCTTAACTATAAAAGCATTGTATACTCAGTTCAGTGAGGCATAGGGAAGAAGGTGAACCCACTAGCCAAAGGTAAGCAGGGCTAGTACTGGGTATATTCTCTTTTGGACTTTTTAGGTGCATATGCACAGGCACACATGCACACACAAGGATGATCTGGTTGGACCACACGAGTCTAGGAGCATGCACTGGATCAGTCCTGGTCCTGCCACTTTTGAGATGTGTGCCCTTGGGCAACTTCTCAGCCCCACTAAGCCAAGGCTCCCGGGCTGCAAATGGAGTAAAGGAGAAAAGAGTCCCTGATTCATACGGTGATATGCGATTTAATGAGGATGTGCACAGGAGGCTCGCGCACTACCTCCCAAACCACAAATGTGAGCCGTTACTCATCTATAATTTTCTCTTGTCACTTTAAAAATCACGTCACCCTGATAAGCCATTTGGCTCAGAAAACTTCCAGTTCTCCATTTCATCCCTGTCTTAGTGGGGATTTGCATACATTTAAACTCTTCTACCTGAGGTAGATTCCTGAAACTACAATTATAGTCATTGTTAAAATCATGTTTATGCACACTTTACCGTTTCATGCCAGCACTTTACCCATGCCAGCTCATTCTAGCTCACAACACCTCTGCAGGGTAATTATCATCTTCCCCAGTTACAGACAAGAAGGCCCAGGCTGACAAAGGAGAGCCGGTATCCAAACCGGGGCTTCCTGGCTCCCAGGCCACAGCCCTTCCCACTGGGCCTTTACCTCCCTGTCCCCAGCACAGCCCAGTCGATATGGGGCAAGTCAGGGAGACAGATAAAGGTCATGAGCAGGAAGCCACACCTCCCTGGCTCTGTGTTACCATACCCACCCACCTGTCAATCAGATGATCTCTTCCCCAGGAAGTACTTCCCCTTACCTGGGACTTGGGGGCTGTACCATGTAAACGCTTGCATTTTCCAAGCTCCTAAGAAGCTGGGTGAAGTGGAAGCTCACTCTCTCTCTTCTTGTGGACCCACGGTGAACAGGGTATGAAAATCCCTCTTGGCCAGCGCCACGGCTCACTTGGCTAATCCTCCGCCTGCGGCGCTGGCATCCCGGGTTCTAGTCCTGGTCGGGGCGCCGGATTTTGTCCTGGTTGCTCCTCTTCCAGGCCAGCTCTCTGCTGTGGCCCGGGAGTGCAGTGGAGGATGGCCCAAGTGCTTGGGCCCTGCACCCATATGGGAGACCAGGAGAAGCACCTGGCTCCTGGCTTAGGATCGGCGCAGCGCGCCGGCTGCAACGCACCGGCCATAGCGGCCACTTGGGGGTGAACCAACGGCAAAGGAAGACCTTTCTCTCTGTCTCTCTCTCTCTCACTGTCTAACTCTGCCTTTTAAAAAAAAGAAAGAAAGAAAGAAAATCCCTCTTTACCTTTCCTGGCCCACTCTCCCTAAGTAAAGCCCACACGAGCATGTATATTTTCCTCACTTTCTAAACAAACATTGTCACACTGCACGTCGTGTTTGTGCCTGTACTTAGAATTTTTTCTCTAAGACAAAGGCAAGGGTCTGGAATAGAAATTTCGGCCCAACCTAGCCCACATCATAGTCTCTCATCGACACTGCACGCTTCCTGAGGCTCTGGTAGAAGTCTGAAGCGGCTTCCTGGCCAGTGTCCCACGGCTTCGCACTGGAGCAACAGTGATCTGTCAGGCAGGCGAGTCAACCGGACCAGAAGGCACAGAACTGAGATCCTTGCATCCTTGTCGCTGGATTTGCATTACCTGTGGGGTGCCTGTGACCTGTTTCATTCCTTGCTCGTAGGATGAAATGATCGCCAGATGGAAGTGATGATGCTGTTAATAACATCCTGGAAGAGAAGAAGTGTAAAGAAGCCTTTCATCCCTAATTACTTTTATTGCTAATGACTAAGTGACTAACAGCAGTGAAACTACTTAAGCTTTTTACCGCCATGGGCGTTTTTAATGATGTTTTTCATGACTCTGGTAATTAAATGTGTGTCCACTGCTTTACCCCCTGTATGTGAACAACTTTCTATCCTTTATGCATAAAAAAATGTACTTATTGGAGGCTGGCATAGGGGCACAGCAGGTTGAGCTGCCGTCTACAATGCCAGCATCACACTTGGACACTGGCTGCCCACTTCCTATGGAGCTCCTTGCTGATGTGACTGGGATAGCAGCAGAAGATGGCCAGAGTGCTTGGGCTCTTGTACCCACATGGGAGACCAGGAGGAAGTTTCTAGTTCCTGGCTTCAGCCTGGCCCAGCCCTGGGCCATCTGGGGAGTGAATCAACAAATGGAAGATATTTCTCTCTCTTTGTGGCGCTGCCTTTCAAATAAATAAAGTAAATTTTAAAAAATAAAAATAAAATAAAATAAATCAGGGTGGGAGGGAGAGAGAGAGAGAGAGATCATTCATCTGCTGGTCTACTCCCCAAATGCCCATAATAGCCAGGTTTGGGCCGGGCCAAAGCCAGGAGCCAAGAACTCCAACAGGGTCTCCCACATAGGTGGCAGGAGCCCAAGCACTTAGGCCATCTTCTTCAGGTTTCTCAGGTGCATTAGCAGGAAGTAGAAGCAAGAGTAGCTAGGACTCAAACCAGCACCTGGATATGAGAAGCTGGGTTGCAAGAGGCACCTTAATCCTCTGAACCACAATGCCAGCCTCTTTATATTTTTACAAAAGATTTATTTATTTATTTTATTTGATAGAGAAATCTTCCATCTGCTGGTTCAGTCTCCAGTGTTCACAATAGCCAGGGCTGGCCAGGCTGAAGTCAGGAACCAGGAACTCCCATGTGTGTGTCTCCCATGTGCGAGGCAGGAACGTGAATACTTGGGCCATCCTCTACTGTCTCCCAGGCACATTAGCAGAAAACTAGATCAGAAGCACTCTGATATGGGATGTGGGCACTCAAGTAGCAGCCCAGTGTTTTGCATAACAACACCTGCTCCAAACAGCTTTCTCTAGGTCTCTGTGGTGTCCCCCACCCCCACCCCAGCCCATCCAGGTCTTCATCAGATCTTGCTTGGTTCCTTGTAAGTCTCATCTACAACATTCTCAATTGTGATTGTAGGTAAATTGGAAAGTAATTGCAAGATTATAGTTCTCTCCCAAAGCCTTTTCCCCCAACACACATTTGTAAGTGTATAAAACTTTTCTTTTAAAGGTGAAGTTACAAAGAGAGAGAGAGAGAGAGAGAGAGGTCTTCCATTCACTGGTTCACTCCCCAAATGGCTGCAACAACCATGGCTAGGCCAGGTCAAAGCCAGAAGCCAGGAGCTGTATCCAGGTCTCCACATGGGTGCATGTGCTGCTTTCCCAGGCACATTAGCAAGGAGCTGAATCAGAAGTGGAGCAGTCAGGACTCAAACTGGTGGCCTTATGGGATGCCAGTGCTGCAGGCCTCGGGATGATGTTAGATGGCCCCTTTGTGAACAATGTGGCTTTGAAGGGTTGTGGCCTTTCCTGGGACCCGGAAAGGAAGGCAGTTTTTTTTATTTGCAAGAAAATTGCCCGTGGATTTGTCAGGTCCTTTGCTTTTCCGCCTAGGAGCTTCTCCAGCCAGTGGCGAGCAATAGTGGGTCAGATCAGGACTGAGGGTGGAGTCCTGCAAGTGCTCTTTGGAACAGATTTCCCACGGCCCGAGAGCATGGAGTAATTAGGAAGAGGAATCTGATCCTTGAAGTCAATTTGGGAGAACTGGGGAACTGTGTGCTATGCATTCAGTGTCTCCTTCATGTGGCTCATTGACTTGTTGAGAGAAGACAGTTTCATAAATCATCATGCGAGAGCAAGTCAAGGTGAAGCACTCAATTGAATGGTAATTGCTTGGGAAGGAAAAAGGGTCAAAGTGGTTGAACTTAATGATGCAAGAAGAGTGATCATGGGAAGAGAATCATAAATGAGGTGAGAAAGGTGAGGCAATGGTGGGGGACTTCAAGCCAGCTGTAGGGACAATGATTCAAGCCCTATTCTTCTAAGGAGATGTCCTTTGGGTTGAGAAATAGAGACCACAAAGCATATTTCCAAGGGCCTGAGGTTTTAATCATGTGCCTGTGTTTTGGTTTCTGTGTAATTGTTGGCCCTTAATGAATGTAGAATTTTAAGTTTTCTTTATTTCAAAGGCAGAGTGACAGAGAGGGAAGAGAGGTGGAGAGAGACAGAGATAGGAGACAGAGATATTTCATCTGCTGGTTCACTTCCCAATCACAGGTGTGCCCACAATAGCCTGGGCTGGGCCAGGACAAAGCCAGGAGCCAGGAACTCCATCCAGATCTCCCATGTGGGTGGTAGTGACCCGAATGCTTGGGCCATCACCTGCTGCCTCCTGCAGTGCAAGAAGCTGGATCAGAAGCAGAGGTGGGGCTCAATCCCGGGCACTCCAATTCAGGACACAGATGTCCTGAGTGACGGCTTAATTCGCTACACCAGAACACCCTTGCATGTAGAATTTTTATAGAAACCTGATAGCAAGTACAAATCACAGTTGTCAGATTTAGCAGATAAAGAATTCCATGTGAAACTGAGGACATACTTAGAGTAAAAAATTATTCATTTTTCATCTGTAATTCAAATTTAACTGGCTCCCTTGTATTTAATCTGGCAGTGTTAGCATAAACCAATGGAGCTCATCAATTGCTGCCTAGATGGTTTGCAGGGGAAAGGTACAGCCTTTGGGGTTGAGCTCCACCTGTCAGTCTATAAAAAGCCCTTTTCAAACAATGCTCACCATCATAAAGCCAATGGGGCTAGGTGTGGGCCAGACCAAGAGGGCAATAGTTGCAGTTGATTTTCTGCTTCTAAGTTTGTGCTTCCCAATGCCCAGTTTTCAGTGGCAGGTCAAAGCCAAAGAGCTCTATGGGAAGGAACAAGTTTTTTGGACAAGGGGAGGATGCAGCAGGAGCTTGAGTGCAGGCAAGGGAGGTCGAGACAAGAGCGCGAATCTATGAGGCCTCTAGGGAGAAAACCTCAAATGGTGTGCAATGGACAGGAACACATACAGTGGGGCTAAGGCTGGTCAAAGTTTGTGAGTGCCTCTTGCAGATGGGGTGGGGCTGTTTTATATTTAAATACATAATGAAATGGACCTAGGAGATCAGACAGGAGGGAGTTGCTGCTCCCCACAGGTGAGGCCATCACTGGGAAGCTCGGGATGGTGATCGAGGGAGCTCTTCATGCAAAGCCTGTATGAAATCTTGAGTGCCTGGAGCGGTAGAATGGAGAGGGCTTTCTTCAGAGCAAAGGGCAGTGTAAGACACTAAGGGGGCCGGCGCCGCGGCTCAATAGGCTAATGCTCCGCCTTGCGGTGCCGGCACACTGGGTTCTAGTCCCGGTCGGGGTGCCAGATTCTGTCCCAGTTGCCCCTCTTCCAGGCCAGCTCTCTGCTGTGGCCAGGGACTGCAGTGGAGGATGGCCCAAGTGCTTGGGCCCTGCATCCACATGGGAGACCAGGAGAAGCACCTGGCTTCTGCCTTCAGATCAGCGCGGTGCACCGGCCGCAACACGCCAGCCGTAGCGGCCACTTGGGGGGGGGGGTAAACCAACGGCAAAGGAAGACCTTTCTCTGTCTCTCTCTCACTGTCCACTCTGTCTGTCCAAAAAAAAAAAAAAAACAACAACAAGACACTAAGAGGGCCACGAAGGCTTAAATCACAGTGTGGGCTTGCTACGGAGGGACGCAGAAGTCGCTCTGCGCCTTGGAGGAACTAAATGAAGAAGCAGTCGGTAATCGGTGAGCAGAGGTTTTTGCAGGCTGCAATGGCCAAAAGATGTGGAAGGGGTGAGCGTGGGGTGGGGTAGAGGCTTGGTGATGAGGAAACCTTTTTTGTGCATAAGGAATTCTGTTGTTCAGCACGCACCAGCCACCCCTTTCCCGGAGGCTTCATCACCTGTGGTCCCTGAGGCTCCAGAGCTCGTAGATTCCAAGTTCCATCCTCAGGGGATTGAGAGCACAGTTGGAAGGACACAGCCAGCAAACATGGCCAGGCTGAAGTTTTATGCACCGCCCCATGGCAGTGCCTGCCCACAGCGACTCATCTAGGCTGGGCACCATGCTTTCTTGCCTGGATTCATATGACAGCTTCCTCACCCCACTCTGCCTCTGTCCAGCTGGCCTTCTGCCATATACACTCCTTGAAGCCGGTGCACTCTCTCTAACACAGAAATCTGTCACGCCGCTCCTCTGCTCAAGCCATTCAAGGATGGAGCCCAAACCGCTCCCTCACAAACCCAGCTTCAGCTGCTGGTCAGCTTTCCTTGGTCCTTGCCATGGCCCCAGTGTGCCATCAGTATCTCCTGAGCACCTAACTTGGTAATCCACATTCTAAGATCAATTCCTGTGCCTGACTTGCCTTTTTCAGGGTGCAGGAAGAGACTTGCTCAGGTTATCTTAGGTGATTGGGGTTTATCAGAGGATCTGTGAAATGCACAGGCAGCCATTTTAGCAACTACCAGGGCTCCCAAGGGGTGGGGGTTTACCAGGAAGGTCAGCTTGGGCTGGGGCAGGGGAAGAGGGGGAGCAGGGTGCAGAGCGGATTTTTGGGCCGAGTGCTGAAGATGAATGACCGATTGCCAAGAGACCACGGTGGGGAAGGGGATGTTGCAGACTACATAAGCCAACTGACTGCTCATGTTCTCAGGCTGTCAAGTTATTTGGCTCAGCATCAGTAGCCTTTGTTGACCAGATGGTAGGTGACCTTGAAAGCAAGCCCTTGACTCCTGCTCTCCATAGAGTGGGTGTTAGCAAGAAGGCACAGGAATGATCCCACACACTGCTTTCAGCAGTCACCAACATCTCCTGCCGGCGCCTCAGTCAGTCCCATCCCAGCAGGTTCACCCTGAACATGTGGGCTCTGGAGGAAGAGTCACCTGACTTTATCATCAGGCCCTGGTCAGAACCCTCCGCTAACTGGGCCCATCTCCATAGCTGGCGCTAGCACTCAGAAGTGTTGGAGCTGACCCACTGCCCCAATTCTTACAGCCCAGGAGGCAAAGACAGAGGTTCCTGTGTAACCTCGCTAACCAATTTATCTTGAAGACACTCTCATTCTTCAGATGAAAAAAAAAACCTCTAGATCCCATTGTGGTTCCTTGAGAACCTTCTGCTGCAGATGTAGACAGTGCCACTGCCAAGTGTTCACTGCAGCTGTGGAGCATAAACTGATAAATGTGAACTCACTATCTCGAGTGTAGGTTACGGTTGACATCATACATAATACTTCATAATACTTCAAACACTATGAAGAATGGGTAGGGACACTCCAGGCAAGGTGATAGGCATCGGCAAGCCTCGGGAGTCAACTCACAGGAAACCTTTTCTCAGCTGGTGTGAGTTAAGCCCACGTGAGTAGGTCTCTGAGAACTTAAATGTCAGGGGGTCTTTCACATTAAGATCCATTTAAGTGACCTGATGACTTTCTTCCCCTGTACAATAGGAATAAAAGTGGTTTCTGTCATATGGATTTTGGAGAAGTAAAAAGAATACACAGAAGAGCTTAGCATGATGCCTGGGACATGGTCAATGTCCAGTAAACAGTAATCATGGTTCTCTGTTAATATCAGGGCAGTAACAATTTCTCCAGGCCTAGCACTGTACCTGGTTCATCCTAGGCACTTAATACGTAGTAACAGCAATGAATGCATTTGGGAGTTCTCTGATTTCTACTCATTTATTCAACTGATATTCACTGGGCACTGTCCAAGGGACAGAGTCCTAAGCTCTGGGAATAACACAGTAAACAAGGCCACATGCCTTTCCCCTTATTTTTTTTTTTTAATTTTTATTTTTTGACAGGCAGAGTGGACAGTGAGAGAGAGAGAGAGACAGAGAGAAAGGTCTTCCTTTGCCGTTGGTTCACCCTCCAATGGTTGCCGCGGCCAGTGCGCTGTGGCCGGCGCACCACGCTGATCCGAAGGCAGGAGCCAGGTACTTATCCTGGTCTCCCATGGGGTGCAGGGCCCAAGGACTTGGGTCATCCTCCACTGCACTCCCTGGCCACAGCAGAGAGCTGGCCTGGAAGAGAGGCAACTGGGACAGAATCCGGTGCCCCGACCGGGACTAGAACCCGGTGTGCCAGCGCCGCAAGGTGGAGGATTAGCCTAGTGAGCCGCGGCGCTGGCCGCCTTTCCCCTTAAGAACTTACAGTCTACAAGGGCAAGCCGACAAGTGAAGGGGCAGTGGGTGGATTTGGGGGCACCAAGGAGGGCCCTGAGTATGTTTTTTTTTAAGATATTTATTTATTTGAAAGGCAGAACTAGAGAGAGGCAGAGACAGAGAGAGAGAGGTCTTCCATCTGCTGGTTCACTCTCCAGATGCCACAATGGCCAGAGCTGAGCTGATCTGAAGCCAGGAGCCAGGAGCTTCTTCCAGGTCTCCTACTTGGGTGCAGGGGCCCAAGGACTTGGGCCATCTTCTACTGTTTCCCCAGGCCATACCAGAGAGTTGGATTGGAAGTAGAGTAGCCAGGACTCGAACTGGCAACCACATGGGATGCCGGCACCACAGGTGGCGGCTTTACCTGCTACACCACAGTGCCTGGCATCTCCTGAGTATGTTTTAGGGGAGGGTAGGAGTGGGTCCCTGGAGCCGGTGATGTCTGAGTCTGGAGAGAGCCAGTGAGTCAGGAGGACAAGCTAGCTTCCATGCATGCAGAGGCTGCCTGAGGTTAGAAAGAGCTTACCTGGGTCTGCACAGCTCAGAGCAGAACCTCTCCCACAGCTGATTAACAATGGCCAGAGATGACACTTAAGTGTCCGACGCTCAGCGATGCATCTACACAACAGTCACTCATGTTTCCTGACTGCAAAAGCCAGAAGAGGCAGAGACACTGCCACCAAGCCTGCAGCACATGAGATGGAAAGAATTATCTTGTATGTGCCCCCACACTCCCTTTCCTCCAGTCTCTCTCTGGTCTTCTGGTTTGTGTTAATGTGATTTATGCTTTATCTAGTGATGTAGGCTTTTATTCTTGAGCTTCCGTTTCTAAGAACCACTGTTACTGAACCTGTTGAAGGCCACAAGGAACGGCCGCATATCTTGCTTGCATTGTGTTGTTCAGCCAGCAGTGTTCACTGGGGCTTGTGGGTGGTGGACAGGGAATGAGAGATCAAACACATCCTTCCATGCTCTTCTGCCCTCTGACTGCTGTTCTTTGGAGTGCAGCTTAGAATCAGCCGAGGGAGCACTCACAGCATAACTGCAAGTTGCAGGGGGAACCATCCATAGGAACCGCCCTTTGTCTCAGAGCTGCAGCTCTCCCACAGAGCCAACTGTGGTGCAGCTACCAGCATCACATGGGGTTGATTTCAGAATTCCCTTCACTGGGCATGGGTCTGACGATGGTTTCACTGACTCCCACCAAACCCTGCATGAGAAAACCAAACTCTTGGCTCGGGTGTTAGCAGCAAAATATCTCCACACACCATTGGACATGCTGGGAACAGTTCTTGACATGTTGGGAACAGTCACTCCATTTATGCAGACATTCACCAGCAAGGACTTCCGGGATCTCCGTAAGCACAGTACTGTCGGAAACAAGGAAAGGGAAGCGGATGGGAACTTATCTCGTGAACGGATTTTGAATAGCTTCTAGAAGGGGCTGTCAACCTCAGCACTGTTTACATTAGGGTCCAGACAGTCCTCTGTTGAGGGGGCTGACCTGTGCTTGGCAGCATGTTTAGCAGCATCCCAGACCTCTATGTCTGTAAGCACCCCCTCCCCGCAGTCTCCAGACATTGCCAAATGTCCCTGGTGGGGTGCAGAATAGCACCTGGTTGGGAATCACTGGTTCACAATATCAGGCATCATCCTAGACACTTCATATACTTGCCTCCGTTAATCTCCCGTCTTCGGAAGGCCCTTAGGGAGGATGGCTTGTCTATGAGAGTAGGAAATGTTAAAAGACTTACACCGAGTCCTGAGGGTAACAGTTGTGGGATCTGGACTTTAATCCTAGGTCTTTCTTATTTCACTGCCTCTCCAGGCTGCCATACAACACACAGCTCTAGCCCCAGGGAACCGGTTGCAGCTGGTTAGGGAGGTATGATGTGAGCCAAGTAAGTGACAGAGTGTTCATTGGAGAATCTGTGATGTGAGTGTTCCAGAGAGAGGTAACAGCAGCCTCAGGAGGTCAGGGAGTAAGTCCTGCCAAGATCAAAACGCTCCTCCATATTTGTAGGTAGACACATGGACTTGACAACAGCAGTGAGTTTCAGCTGAGGAGGCAGGAGATAGGAGATAGCAGTGGGTAGCAGTTAAGAGAAAACACTGGCTCCAAAGTGACACTGTTTGAATTCTAGCTTCTCCACTTGCTAGTTTTGTCACTATGAGCTAATCTTGTGCTCAGTTTCATTGGCTGTTAAATGGGTTGGTAATAATAGTACATACTCAGCACAGGCATTTAGCCTACTGGTTAAGATGCCCATACTCCATATCTGTGTGCCTGGGTTTGATGCCCAACTCTGGCTCCTGAGTCCAACTTTTTGCTAATACAGATCCTGGGAGGCAGCAGTAATGGCTCAAGTAATTGGATTCCTGCCACCCATGTATGAGACCTGGATTGAGTTCCTGGCTCCTGGCTTCAGCCCTATCCATTCTCAACCACCGCAGGAATTTGGGTAGTGAATCAGCATATGAGATCTCTGTTGACTGTCTGTCTGTCTGCTTCACAAATAAAATAAATTCAAAACATAAAAAAAAAAAAACAGTATGGGGCCAGTGTTGTGGCAAAGTGGGTTAACCTATTGTCTGCAACACCAACATCCCATGTCAACACACTGGTTCAAGTCCCACTTGCCTGCTTCTGATCCAGCTCCATGTTAATGCTCCTGGCAAAGCAGTAGAAGATGACCTGAGTGCTGGGGCCCCTGCCACCCATGCGGGAGACCCAGATGGAATTCCTGGTTCTTGCCTTCAGCCTGTCCCAGCCCTGGCTGTTGCGACCATTTGGGGAGTGAACCAGCGGATGAAAGATCTCTTTCTCTGTCTCTCCTTCTCTATCACTCTGCCTTTAAATAAATAAATACATCTTTTTAAAAAGAGTACATACTCTAAGATTGAAATAATGATTTAAAGAGTGAGCATGTTTAGGGCTTAGGATAGGACTTGGTATCCAGCAAGTGCTCAATAGATGCTATTTAATATTTGAATCTGTTGGACTTCATGCAGAATTCCCCTTCTTGAATTCATAGCAAGATCACAAATTATTGTCTTTTGATTGGAAACCGCTAGAGACTGGTTCAAGAACTGTTCCCAGCATATCCAGTAGTTCAACTCCTCTGTGGGGGCTTCAGGTTTGAAGCAGGGATGCCATGTTCTAAAAAAAAGATTCAAAGGGGACAAGAAGCAGCATGGGCATTGGTTGAGATGCTTGCTCCTCCACCCATTCAATCAACATTTACTGAATACCTTTTTAATTCTGGACATCATGTTCCTATTAACTACATCTGGAACACCAATACATCACCAGTCTGCCCGTGTGTCAGCTCAAAGTTTATTGGATAGGATTGTCATTGTTTAGTTTCAGGACAATTCAAAGTTATTTTTGTGGATTGTGCCAAAATCCCGAGGTTTCCTCTCGTGCTTAGCTGCATGTCACTACTGAGCCTTGTATTTATGGAGGTCTGATGGCCTGGATGTGGTTGGGAATCTTCCCCTGGGAATTTCCGCTTTCTTCCTCTCTTCAGCTTTTTATAGCTACATAAGGTTTAGATCTGTTAGCAAACACTTGTAAAACTGTGCCCCTCTCTGTTTATAGATCCAGGATAAATTGTTCTAATGGGAAAATATCTGTCCTTTGGAGTAACTTGGATCTGGCTTTTGATTTTGTTTGTGTGTGGCTCCTCTGTCTTTCTAAAAATCATTTTGATGCCTGCCTCACCCATGAATCATCTCTTGTTGATAAACAACAGCTCTCAATAAACCTCATCAAAAATCTTGTCTTGGTCTAAAAGTAGTTGACACTGGGAAAATATGTGACGGTCCCTGTGCTTTCTCATGGATGCTAAGTTAAAGGAAGCAGTGAAGTTTTAAGACTTTGATGGGGCATCTGACAAGAGCCCTGTAGAAATGACAGCCCACAGCCTTGGTGCCAGTGTACTGGAGACCTCACTGCAGTCCAGTTTGCCTGAGGACATCACAGTTACTAGCATCCGTACTCATTCATTCTGCAGTCACCCAAGACCTACGATATGCAGGGGCAGGCAACAGATGAAAATGAAATTTTTCTAATTAATAAAATAGAGGTGACCCCAGACTGGATTCGTGAGCCTCGTGGGCGAGAGCAATGCACCCTCTGACCATAAGGTGAGCTCAGTCCTTCCTCTCCTCTGTTATGCCGGGCTAAGATGATTTCATTCCAGGTGACGTAAACCTGTGGAAGGCTGTGTTTTGAATCAGTTTGGGCCAACAAGCATAACTGCTTCTTTTTGCAATGTTTCTTCCCTCCCGATACCTATAAATACTTAATGATGGGAGGCAGTGCTGTAATGATTAAGCAAGTCCCTTTGAGTCAGACCAAATGAGTTTGAACTGGGGCTTCAACATGTACTAGCTGTGTAACTTAACCTGCTCCTGACTCAGTAGTTTCCTTGTGTTGGAGTAACACTAATAATTATTCCCACTTAATAAGTCTACTGCAAAATAAATAAATAAAAATTAATAAATGAAATCAATTATCTACACAAAGTACTTAGAACAGGGCCCAGCAAAATTATAGTATGAGCTTAATAACTCATAGATATTATTGTCATTATCATCAGTTAATATTTGTGTGGCTCCTAAACAAAAAACAATGCTTCCTATATATGGAAACATTATAGGGGCAAGAGTTTGACAGAGTGGGTTAAGTTGCCTCTTGGGACACCTGCATCCCACATCAGTGAGTGCCTGGTTAGCATCTTGGCTCCTCTACTTTCAGTCCAGCTTCCTGCTCATGCGCTCCCTGGGGTACAGTCAATGGTGGCTCAAGTACTTGAGTCCCTGCCACCCACATGATCAACTTGGATGGAATTCAGGCTCTTGGCTTTGACCTGACCTAGCCCTTGCTGCTGCAAGCATCTGGGGAGTGAACCAGTGAATGGAAGATCTCTTTCTCCACCCCCCCCCCCCGCCATTACACATACTCTGTCTCTCAAATAAAAGTAAATTTTTAAAAAATTTAGAAAACCTTATATGCATATATGCAAATAGAAACAAATTTATGAAATACACCTACCACCTATTCAATATCTGAAGTAGGACATATACTCAGAGACACCCATCCCAGTAAAGAAGACAAAGGCCCATGTTTTCTGGGAGTGTTACACTCCCTTAACACCTGGTGTGTGTGTTAGAGAATATGTAGGCTCGGGATCTGTGCTCCCACATTGGATGGAGTAACTGAGGAATACTGTAGCTTTCAGGGGGGAATGAAAGGAGTTCTCTAGCCAAGGCCCTCACTCAGGATGGAGTCTGATGGATGGAGATTGCACAGGGATGTCAAATAGGACCCTTCCAGTGTCATCCTCAGCTGCCATTAGGATTAAGCGAGTCTTTTCGACGTCTGAGCAGAAGTGCAGTGTTGTATTTTCAGTCTCTTACCTCTGCTGTCCTTGTCAAGAGGAAGAGCAGCTGGCCAGTGTCCTCTTTATAATACCCTTTCAAATAGGAGAAGACAGTTACGTTTGCCTTCAGGCACTTTTTCATTCCAGACTAAACAACTCCAGATCCTTTAACCTCCCCTCAAAGGTTCTATTTTCTGTCTCTTTAATCATTCAGGTTCTCCTCTGGAATCCATCTAGTGTCTCCACTTCTTCCTTAGAAGAAGGGGCTTCCGACTGGACATGCCGCCTAGCAAGAGTCAGGCTGTCGCCAAATTCTTTACTATGGGGTGGGGAGAGAGCACTTCCCTTCTACGTCACACTCCCGCCAATGTGAGTGCAGCCAGCACAGGCTGCCCACCCCTTATCCGGGCAACACGCACTCTGCTCCTGAAGGACCGCACTGCAATGACGCTCAGCTCTTTGTCAGTTTTTCTTGAAGTCCCACTTGTGCCTGTCCTGTGGATCACCCCAAAGATACTACTCTCTAATCAGCCATTGTGCTAACCTCTCAAATGTTTTTAATCCCTTATCAATGTACTGGAGCTACTTTGGACTCTCCTAACATATCAGCAGTTCCCATTCAAATCAATGTTAATTGTAGACTCTGGGTGTGGGTAGAGCCATTTCAAGGATAATTTAAAGCAGAACCAGGGTAAAGTCGTGGACCACATTTTAAGCACCCTTTGTTTACAGAGCTGTTGATCTCTTTTCCAGTCAGCAGTGAGGCTGGGTGGGGGAGAGGAGGACCAGATCCTATCTTTCTGGCTTGCTGATGAGAATGGCATATGTGTTCCAAAGCTTTCCTGACATGAAGATATTATACAGATGTGGTCAAACTGTTAACTCCCAGTACACACACACCCTAAACCAAGATTAGGTAACAGACAGGGGGAGAGCAGAATAAGTATTTGCATTATTCTTAGAACCATAGATTTACTTTAAACGGTGTTGATTTACACATCATAAATTACATCCTACATTGAAGGACTCAAAAAAAGCGAGTGGAGAAGGCACCAAGAAAGGAAGAAATAGAAGACTTTTGAAATTATTTAAAAATTATTCAAATTGAACCTAATTGCTCTAAAACTTACCTGATTGTGAAATGCTACACAAATGGACGCAGTGAATCCACTGAGAATATCCGTCCGTGGCAGAGGAGCTGGACAAAGGTATGGGCAGGCATTCATGGAGGCCCAGCACTGTCTCTTAGAGAGTTCCAGCACACTGGGCTTGATCTCAGCTCTTCGGCCTGATTTGCTTCCCCCAAGGAATTCTAGTGTTTTCAGGACTGGCTTGCAAATCTGGTTCTTACCAGACACATGTGATGTTCTTTTCATGGGGTGTTGTCGGTTATCCTGTCCACACCTCTTTGAGAAAACTGTATCCTGGAGTTCTGTTTCCTTGCAGTATGAGGGTACTTTTAAAAACTCACGGAAAACAGAACTGAAAGTTAACTTTGGTGCAAAAATATTTTTGAAATCCATGCATATACCCAAGGAGTCTTTAAAAAGTTCATGGAAAATATGTAATATGAAAAACTGTGCATTGTCAGGGCTGGTATTGTGGCGAAGCCGGTTAAGCCACTGCCTACAATGCCAGCATCCCATATCAGAACATTGGTTCAAGTCCCTGCTGTTCCACTTCCAATCCAGCTCCCTGCTAATGTGCCTGGGAAAGCAGTGGAAGACTGCCAAAATATCTGGACCTCTGGCACCCATGTGGGAGACCTGCATGGAGTTCCAGGCTCCTGCCTTTGGCCTGGTGCAGCCCCTACCATTGCAGCCATTTGGGAAGTGAACCAGCGAACTTAAGATCTCTGTCTCTCCCTTTTTCTCTAACACCCTACCTTTCCAATAAACAAATACTTGTTTTAAAAAAAGAAAGAAAAATAAAAGAAAAACTAGGCATGGATTTAAAAATGCCCAATGAACTTATCTTTAACTCTATTTTGCGTGAAGCTTGGATGGTGCTTCCTTGCATTAGAGGAGAGTTCAGCCTGGCCCTGCTGCCTGCTTCCAGGTGTGCTGTTGTGCCGACCTGAATGAAACACCTGGGGGGAATTCCAGGCCTGGTAATTAAGCGGATTACTTACCTGTGCTCTTGGACTGCTTCTGGGAGTGGGCAGATTTCCAGCCCGGGCTTGACACTGTCAGCTCCTCCTAGGTTCTAATTACCCATTCCAGTAGCAGTCATGGTACTGGGAATTGAAGCCCTCTCCGGCCACCTCCATTATACTTAATTGCTTCAAATTCCACCAGATCCATCTGTGGCAAAACTCATTCACTTTTAGGGGCTGCGGGAGCGCCAGGCAAAGAACGAAGGCTTGGAGACCTAGGGGTGGTGTGGGGAGGGCCCAGCCTGTGTGTGCAGGTCCCAGGAGAGCGCACGGGGCTTGAGTTTGCTCCTGCTGAGACTGAGGGTCAGCCTGCTGAGACTGAGGGTCAGCCTGGGGAGCGTGCCATGCCTCTCGCTCGCCCCTCCCTGTGGAAACCAGGTGAAAATGTGTTTGCAGCACAAATTCCTTTAATGGTTTGAGGTTTGGCACGGCCATGCCTTTACTTTTCAACAAGTGTTAGCAGGAGTGGGAACTCGGAGCAAATACAAATGAAGGTTTGAGAGGCAGTAGAAGTCGGGGTCGGCTCTCCCCCTCCCCGCCGCCCCTCTCTCCCGCCTGAAGAAAAGCAAACACTCCTTTCCTGTCTTGTTTGTGCTCCCATTAATTTAAGGCAGGAAGCCCTCAGTGGGTGTGATGTAAACAGTCGGCCTCGTGGGTCCCGCTTCCTCATCAGCGTGCAGCTGTGGAGAGGGCTGTGCCGCCGGGGCCTCTCGGGGAGGCCTGGGCTGCCTGAACCCCACAGAAGGTGGGAGGAGCAGGGGAGCTGCAGAGGTATAAAGGAAATGCTTGCGTGCTGCAGTCACCGGCCATTGTAATTCGGGGGGGGGGGCGGGGGTAAAGGAGAGACTTCGAGAAAGTTCCCCGACATGCTGTCTTGTAGAGTGGTAGGCATTTTAGCCAGGGACACCCCCCCCCCCGCCCCTTCCCTAAGCACCCACGCTGCCCTAGAAGCCGGGTGGTTCTGCATTGAGGTGGGGCTTCTTGCCGGGGCTCCAGGGTGGGCTTTGGGGATGAGGTGGGGCCCCTTCGCCTTCGCACCTGCCCCCGGGAGCCTTTGATGGATAAGCCCCCAGCTCCCTGGGCGGTTCCCCGGTGCCTGCGGAAGGGAGTGCCCGGGAGGGGTTCTGGAATCCGCCGAGCTCTGACAAGGGCGCAAGGGAGGGACGAGCCGCCCCGGGTTGCATTTCAGTCGCGCCCTGACCTCCGCGGCCGGCCCGGGCCAGGCGGGAGGAGGGGTCCTCCCGCGGCCATGCAGCCCGTGGAGCCGAGCGGCCAAGAAGTCCCTCAGGAGCCAGAGCCCACAGCGGTTCGGCTCGCAGCGCCCGCCCGGGACAGCCCGGGGGCCGGCCGGCCGGCAGGTGATTAGGCTAATAACCGGCCCCAGGGCGCATTAAGTCCAGCCGGAGCCGCTTACTCGCAGGCCAGCTGCTCCGGACCGGGACTCCGCGGAGGACGAGAGAAGGGTCGACGCGCGGCGGCTTCGGAAGGCGAGGTAGGGGCGCGGCCAGGGGTGCAGTGCACGTGGGACCCGAGCCGCAGCCGGGCAGGAACGCAGCCGCGGCCCTCGCTTTTCTCGCGGCTCGCGCGCGGGCGCATTTCGGTCGTGACTCGCGGGGCCTCTGCGCGTTTAGAGATGTTTGTGTTGCTTGGCGGGAGGAAAGTGTCTGTGAACCGGTTTGTCAGCCCCTGGGCGGCAGGATGTGTGATGGGTAGGGGCAGGTCCTGCCTAGGGTACTGGGCCTGCTGCAGGTGCTGATGCTGCTGCTGCTCCAGGAGGGATCGGCCCGGCCCTTGCCACAGTGTCCTGGCCCCTAGCCCCTGGCTCCGGCTGGCAGGGGACCAAGTCCAGGGCAAAGCAAATCTGCCTTCTCAACCAGCAGGAGCTGTTTGGGATCAACATGAGGTCTCTTTGGGGAACAGATTTTTGTCCCAAACTACTAAACTGCCTGCTTGGACGACAGCGCCGGCGCTGATTCACACGCCGTGTGGATTGTACTATCCACAAATCAAAGATTTCAAGGATGAAGGGTGTTTGGAAGGAGAGTGGCATTTTCTATCAGGCAGCTAGCTTCCTCACTAAGTAGTCAGTCAATCAACTCGAGGAGTGAAATGAAGTGAACCCGGGCTCCCGGCTCGGAGGGGAAGAGGGAGTAACGGCTGCTGTCAGCCTGGAGACCATTTCTGGGAGAAGAGATTCTGAGAACGTAAACAGTAAAGGCTTTTCATGAAAGTAGGTCAGGCTGAGTTTGATACGAAGGGAAAGGCATACGCCCAGTAAATAAGAGAATGCACAGAATGGAGCCCATTCACACTTGGCACTCTTACACTGCTTTGCAACTAGAACTCCACCTGCAGATGCATTGGAAAGTAAAGGTGTGAGGGGCTTTTCCTACCCCAGAGGCTGATCTGACCATTAAGTGCTTGCTTGTGCACACTGCGTGGCTGTAGCCCTAGGGGCAGCTATCTGGACAAGGTGGGCAGCAGGGGCTTTGGGGAAGGAGGCCTGTGTCTGGTTTTAATGAACAGCAGTCTCAGAGTGGACTCCAAACACAGAAATAGGACCAGGATGGAGACGGGGAAGTGACTGGGGAAACTCATGTGGACTCAGGAGTTGGGCTTGCTCTGGGACTTCCAGCCTGGCACTCTGTGAGCCTGCATTACTGGGTGCAGTGGTGGCGAAGATGCCCATATGCCACTCTTCCAGGGAGAGAGAGGGTGTGGCAGGAGCAGCGAGGTTACCTGACGTTGCTGTTCCGTTTGCATTCTCACTTCCATAAACCCCCAACCCTATATCTGGCACCTGGAAGCACTGATGTCTGGAAGCTCCAGGCAGGGCACACTCAGGACCCCATCACAGCCTGTCTCCCTGGACGTCAAGGTCTCCTGTCATCTTCGCTGCCCCGTTGCCTGCCTTGCCTTCCTCATCAGGTTCTCTGTTCCCCAGAGGGTGGCCACTTGCCTCTGCTCTCCCCTCCAGAGAACAGGCTCTCTTGACTCTTGCCTGGGTTCTCATTCTGGATTCCCACTCCAAGCTGGAGCTTCTCTTCTCCCCCTTATCAAAAATGCACATTTACACACCGTAGAAGACTAGTAGCAGCAGCTACTCCCTGCATGTCTCCTGTGCTTTCAGCTCAAGGTCTTGCCTTCTGGGCGGCAGGTGCGTTCTGCCCACCTGGCTCATCCTCATGAGCTCTGCGTCTGGCCTCACCCTGACCTGTGCCAGAGGCAGCCACTGTGGTGGGACCCCCTGCAATCTCCGTGGGGTTCATTTTGCCTCTCTGTCCTGTAGCATCCCCTGTTTTCCACGCCCTGCATTTTTTCCTTTCTTTCTGTTCTCTTCCCGGTAAAACACCTCTGCCAGGAGTTCTTTCGAGGCCTACCTGGGAAGTGAAGTTTTGTGAGGCCTTCCAGTGTTGGCCGATGGGTGGGACGGGTTTGGGATCAGGGCAGCACCACTCTCGCAGGTCCCAGTGTTGCTGTTCACATGTCTGATGCTTTGATTCTGTGTCCCCCTCTCAGACAGCCTTTAGGGTCCCCTCCTTGTCCTCCTAATATTGCTTCTATAATGAAACTTGATTATAATACTTGGATACCTTGTTGTGAGTCTTTCATCCATTTTACCGGCTACTAATGGACTTTCTCAGTCTTGGAACTGCCCTTCAGTTCTGCGTAGTTTTTCGGAGATTTCAAACTAGCAGGTGTTTTGCAGAGTGGTTAACAAGTGCATGTCCCACGGCAGAACGCCTGAGTTTGACTTCTGCCTTGCATGCTGCTCTAGCCTCCTGCTAATGCACCTGGGCGGCAGCAGGTGTTGAAGTAATTGTGTCTCTACCACCGCATAGGAGACTTGGATTGAGTTCCTGGCTCCCACCTGTGGCCTGTTCACACCGTTTGGGGTGTGAACCAGGAGCTCGCTCGCTTGCTCTGTCTTCTTTTCTGAATCACCTAATACTTGGAAAGGAAGCCCAGATGAAGTGAACCTCTAATTTTCTTTTTCTTTTATTTGTCTTTTCTTTAAAAAAATTCTACCTCCTAGGAAAGTTCCACGTTGTATCTTCCTACCTTTATAAATTCAGTTTTTAAATTGATTCAAATAACTAGTTCCCAAGAGCTCCTCGAAAATCCAAGGTTTTCTTATGACCTCCTGGTATTGTTTAAGGATTGAAAAGCTTCTCACCTCCCCTAGGGTCTCAACCACAGGTGCTTTGAAGCATTGCTCTGCTTCCTACATTGTTTTTCTTTCCTCTGACTTCCTCTAGTTTTGTTTCTGAATCCCTTCTGTTTTAAGGGTTCTCCTAGAATGTCTGATCCTCCCCTGGTCACTGAGAAGTTCACTGGATGATGTGCGAAGGTGGAGCTTACACCCAGTAATAGTCCTCCCACCACCAAGGAGATGTAGAACAAGAAGGTCTCAGATGCCTGGCACACAGTAAACCTTCCCTATACCGAGTGGTGCGTGATCTGCGATGGACCAGGTAGCAGTGCCAACTTAAAGTTTCCCGGATGACTCATGTGTAACAGCCAGCTTGGATGACCTCTGCCGTAGCGTCGCTTGCTGGTGGGGTCTCTGGAGGACTCCACCTGTTAGTGGGCAGGCCCTCCTTCTGGAGGGAACTGACCCGGTGAAGGGGAATTGTTGGCTGGGGCGTTCTGTAGGATATCAAGGGGAAGACGACCAGGAGTCTCTCCGTTTGGTCTAGAGACAGCTCTTTCTTTTTTTATTTATTTATTTATTTATTTATTTATTTATTTTATTTTTGACAGGCAGAGTGGACAGTGAGAGAGAGAGACAGAGAGAGAAAGGTCTTCCTTTGCCGTTGGTTCACCTTCCAATGGCCGCCGCTGCAGCCGGCGCACCGCGCTGATCCGATGGCAGGAGCCAGGAGCCAGGTGCTTTTCCTGGTCTCCCATGGGGTGCAGGGCCCAAGCACCTGGGCCATCCTCCACTGCACTCCCTGGCCATAGCAGAGAGCTGGCCTGGAAGAGGGGCAACCGGGACAGAATTCGGCGCCCCAACCGGGACTAGAACCCGGTGTGCCGGCGCCGCAAGGTGGAGGATTAGCCTATTGAGCCACGGCGCCGGCTATCTTTTTTTTTTTTTTTTTTTAATAAAGATTTATTTTATTCACTTGAAAGGCAGAGTGTCAGGGAGAGGGAAGGGGAGAGAGAAAGGGAGAAAGGGAAAGGACTCTTCCATTTGGTTCACTCCCCAAGTGGCTAAAATGTAGAGGCTGGGCCAGGCTGAAGCCAGGAGCCCAGGACTCCATTTGGGTCACCCATGTGGGTGGCAAGGGATCGAGCACTTGGGCCATCTTCTGCTTTCTCAGGTGCTTTAGCAAGGAGCTGGATCAGAAGCAGAGCCTCCAGGACTCTGATACGGGGCATTGTGATATGGATTGCTGGAAGTTGCGAGTGGTGACTTAACACACTGGCCTGCGATGCTGGCCCGTGAGGCATTCTCTTCCTCCCTGTTTGAAAGCAGTATCCCTCCTGTCAGCTCCTTCTACAAAGTCGCTGTGATTGAACAGCGTGAATGGGTTGCAGAATGCAGGCCCTAACTTGGGATCTCAGACTGAGAGAGGTGCTGCAGGGTCTGACTGCTTCAGGACCAGACCCTCTGCCAGGGCCCCTGTGCTGGGGAGCACGTGGGTGTCCTGGAGCCCCAGGGGCCTGAGTCCCAGCCTGCTTCCAGACTTTCCACACTAGCCTGCGAGGTTTCAGCTTTCTCCTATCTGTGCCCACTCAGTTTGTCTGCTTTCTGCCCCCCCCCCCCCATTGTGCTGCGATCTTCATTTCTCTTGTTCTCTTTGAGTTTAGTGCCTCTCTGCACCCATGCTTTTTAAAATTTCCTTATTCTTGCTGTAGTCCATGGTGTTGACTGGCAAGTGAGTCTCCCTGCCTGAGGTCCCAGCTTGTCCCTGAACCCTCCTCTCAGTTCCTCTGCATTTACCCCTTAGCACTGCAGGTGCTCACGTGGGACAGACATGCAAATAGACCACATTGTACTGTCACTGCAGCAGCGATAACTTAACATGGCCCAGGCAGCACATAGATGGTAACTGGGCACTCTGGGTGTATATATTTTTAAGTTTCAAATATTTATATTTATTTGAAAGGAAGGGAGGGAGAGGGGAGAGAAGGGGAAGGAAAGAGAGAAAGAAAATAGAACTCTCATCTGCTGGTTCACTCCCCAAGTGCCCACAATCCCCAGGACTGGGGCAGTCTGCAGTCAGGAGCACGGAACACCATGGGGGTCTCCCATGTGGGTGGCAGGGACCATACTCTGCTGCCTCTGAGGGTATGCATTAGCAGGAAGCTGGAGTTGGGACTTGAGCTGGGACTTGAACCCAGGTGCCCCAGCAGGGAATGCAGCACACCAAGTGGCGTCAAATTCTGGTCCCAGTTATTAGATGTCCTCATGGGCATGTTACAGTCTTCAGTCATTGTCATGCTCTTGTGACATGCAAAACGTTGGGCAAAGGACATTTCTTTCTTTTTTTTTCCCCCCAAAATATTTATTTGAAAGAGTTAGAGAGCGAAAGACACAGAAAAATTTGCAATCCACTGGTTCATTCCCCAGATGGCTACAATGACCAGGGCTGAACCAGGCCAAAGCAAGGAGCTTTATCTGGAGCTTCCACGTGGGTAGTAGGGACCCATGCACTTGGAGCCAGCTTCTGCTGCTTTTTCTAGGCCATTAACGAGGAACTGGATCAGAAGTGAAGCAGCAAGGACTCAAACTGGTGCCCATATGGGGTGCAGGCATCACAGTTGGTGGTTCTATCTGCTGTGCCACAACGCTGGCCCCAAGAGGGACTTTTGAATGTCACTGCTGTTCTGGGTAACTGTGTAACACTTGACTTCTTTGAGTTAGATTGATTTCCTTCTTGGTCCTTGACAGCAGCCCAGTGGATGGCGGACCATCATGAGGACTCGGAAGTGTTCTGAGCTGAGTAGCCTGCTCCAGCCACAGTACCACCCTTCCACACCCCAGAGATGGGAAGAGTGTGTGATCCCAGCACGGGCAAGGGGCCGTGAAGGGAACGTCTGTGGTGGTGCTTTTAGGGAAGGTTTGCTCATTACTAAGAAAAAGATGCAAAATAGTCCTATATAGACATGTTTAACAAAAGCAGCATTCACTTTTGGCCCTCTCAGTACAGGTTAAGTATTCTACTGCATCCTAACTGTTGGAGATTGTGGGGAGCAACCCGGACTGGACTGAGTTACTGGAATTAAGACTTATTCTATGCATCTGCTCTCCCACAATATGGCGCTGAGAAGGGAGAAACGACTTCTGCACAGCTGCCTCCAGTTCAACCAGTAGGCAGCAGGACCTGCTCCTGATTGGAGGAGAGCAGCGTACTCGGCGTGTGGGCAGCCGAGTTAGGATTGGCGGAGGAGGACTATAAAGGAGGAGAGAGACGGCATGCACCAGGAACATCTAGGGGGAACATCTAAGGGGAACACCTGTGCAGCCCCCGAGAGAGCCGGCCGGCGGTGTGCCGCTCCCCCGCGGAAGTGGGGAATGTGGCAGGGGGAACCACCCTTCCACGGAGGTGGAAGGGTCGGTAGCCAACCCGGGAAGAACCAGCAGCAAACCCGGGGAGGGCCGAGCAGATGAAAGAACAGCGCAGGGTCCTGTGTCATTCCTCCACGAAGAGGGGGAGCGACAGAGATGTAGCGACTGATTTGAGGGCATAATATGAAAGGAATAAGATGTTTCCCCCAACTGCTATTTCGTTGATAAATAATACTCATTCATGGCTATCATGACTTCAGCTGAAACTAGTTAAATAGTATTCAAATCCATGGCTTTAGCTTAGCAAGCATTCCTTTGATCCCAGTGTTACAAGGTGTGGTGGGGAAGGTGGAGAGGGGGGAGAGAGAAAGGGGACGATTGGCAGTGCATGCTGAATTAGAGTTGGGATGGTGGCTCCTATTAGTCATCATCCAGAATAGGATGCTGTTTGAGAAAATATGTCCTGGGGTTGGCATTGTGGCATAAGCCACTGTCTGCAAAACCAGCATCCCATTTAGGCACCAGTTGAATCCCAGCTGCTCTACTTCTCATCCAGCTCCCTGCTAATATGCCTGGGAGGGGCTGGTGCTGTGGTGTACTGGGCTGAGCTTCCACCTGCAGTGCTGGCATCCCGTATGGGCGCCAATTCAAGACCTGGCTGCTCCTTTTTTTTTTTTTTTTTTTTTTTTTTGGACAGAGTGGACAGTGAGAGAGAGAGACAGAGAGAAAGGTCTTCCTTTGCCGTTGGTTCACCCTCCAATGGCCCCCGCGGCCAGGGCGCTGCGGCTGGTGCACCGCGCTGATCCAATGGCAGGAGCCAGGTACTCATCCTGGTCTCCCATGTGGGTGCAGGGCCCAAGCTCCTGGGCCATCCTCCACTGTACTCCCTGGCCACAGCAGAGAGCTGGCCTGGAAGAGGGGCAACTGGGACAGAATCCGGCGCCCCGACCGGGACTAGAACCCTGTGTGCCGGTGCCACAAGGCGGAGGATTAGCCTAATGAGCTGCGGCACCAGCCCTGTTCCACTTTCGATCCAGCCCTTTGCTATGGCCTGGGAAAGCAGTGGAAGATGGCCCAAGTGCTTGGACCTCTACACCTGCATGAGAGACCTGGAGGTAGCCCCTGGTTCCTGGCTTCGGATCAGCCCAGCTCCAGTCATTGCAGCCATTTGGGGAGTGAACCAGACCTTTCTCTCTGTCTTTTCCTCTGCCTGTAACTCTACCTCTCAAATAAATCTTAAAGCTTCCTTAGCACAAAACTGTGCTGTGAAAAGCGTCTTGTCTCAAGCCCTAGGACGAAGAGCGCACACACAAGAGGGAACAGGTGACACCGTCCCAAGGAAGCCAGGCTCCATCCCCACCCTTCCTGTCGTGTGAGATGATTAATTCCTCCCAGCCTAAGCCAATTTAAGTCCACATTTGGTACCACTCGCTTCCAGACTGACACAGGTGGGAATTTATTGCTGCCTCTCCTCATCTCCATCGAGAGTTAAGGCAGACCCTGGGCTCAGAGTCGAGCTGCCTGATTGCTCATTTGATTCTCATTTTGGTTTCAAATAGATTCCCCTCCACTGGGCCTGTTTTTTTTTTGGGCAGATGAAAGTAATTTTATTCTCTCTTCCCAACTTCAAAGGAAGCAATAACCACTGAGGCTTTGGGAGGGGGAATGGGCGTTTCTAGCTCTGGAGATTGCTAGCTGGTCCCAGGGAGAGAGCACCTTGGGCTGTCATCAGATGACGGGGCAGAGAGCAGAGCTCCTGACCGCAGCCTGGGACTCAGCCCTGCAATGGCGGCGGCTGGCAAGTCTGCCTGCGTGCTTGCAGTGGTCCCCTCGGTCCTTCCAACCTCTGTCGTGGTGCATCCTGCCGTTGGGAAGTTTTGAAGATGAAATAAACTCCGGAAGTGCTCAGGGATGTTAGGAAGAATACGGGAGAGAGTAGACTCCGTTCCTGGGTGTCGGGGCTGCCTCAGGTGGCGATGCTGCACTCTGTGTTCATGAACGGGAGGCCTGCCTGAGCTGTTCCATTCCTGATCTAATGTTAGCCTGGAGGGAGGTCCTTGATTCCACTTAGTGTTGTACAATCGTTTTCCTCTTTGTGTCTCTTATTAAACCGGGCTGAGATTTATTGAGCAGTTGACTACCTGCCAGGCACTGTTGTAAACGTCATATCTCTGAGCTTATCTCATCGTCACAGGGAGCCTGTGAAGAAGATATTATCATCCCTGTTTCTTTTTTTAAGATTCATTTAGAGGCCGGCGCTGTGGCGCAGTGGGTTAACGCCCTGGCCTTAAGTGCCGGCATCCCATATGGGCACAGGTTCAAGTCCCAGCTGCTCCACTTCTGATCCAGCTCTCTGCTGTGACCTGGGAAAGCAGTAGAAGATGGCCCAAGTGCTTGGGCCCCTGCACCCACATGGGAGACCTTGAAGAAGCTCCAGGCTCCTGGCTTCGGATCAGTGCATCTCTGGCCAATACGGACAATTGGGGAATGAACCATCAGATGGAAGACCTCTCTCTCTGCCTCTCCGCCTTTCCTCTCTCTGTGTAACTCTTTCAAATAAAATAAATAAATCTTAAAATTCATTTATTTGAAAGAGAGAAGGGGAGAAAGAGACACCTTGCATCTGCTGGTTCACTCCCCAAATGACTGCAGTGGCCTGGACTAGGCCAGGCTAAAGCCAAGTGCCAACAGCATCATCTGGGCCTCCCACATGGGAGGCAGGGGTGTGCACATTTGGACCACCTTCCTTTGCTTACCCAGGTGCATTAGCAGGGAGTGGGATTGGAACTGGGCAGCTGGGATTTGAACCTGCACTCATATGGAATGCTAGCATTACAGGTGGCAGCTTAAACTGCTGCCAGGTTCCACATCTTCCCCCCTCCTTTTTTTTTTTTTTTTTTTTTAGGTTTGTTTATTTATTTGAAAGTGTTATAGAGAGGCAGAAGAAGGGAGGGAGGAAGGGAGACAGAGGGGGAGACAAAGAGAGATGGTGGGGGGAGAGGGAGAGAGATTGTCCATCTGCTAGTTCACTCTCCAAATGGATGCAATGGCTGAAGCTGAGCCGATCCAAAGCCAGAATCCAGGGGCTTCCAGGTCTCCCACGCAGGTGCAGGGACCCAAGGACGTGGGCCATCTTCCACTGCTTTCCTAGGCCATAGCAGAGAGCTGGATTGGAAGTGGAGCAGCCAGGTCTCAAATTGGTGCCCACGTGGGATACCAGCACCACAGGTGGAGGCTTAGTCCACTACACCGCAGTTCCAACCCAATCTTCCCTGTTTTTTAAGGGACTTCTCTGGAGCACTAGGTACTTAAGGAAGTTGTTCAAAGTTGATGATGGAGCTGACCTTCAAATGTTGGTGGCCTGGCTCCAAAGCCCATTCTGTAGCCTGTGACCTGTATGCTTCACACTGTATAATTCACCATTATATCCTGAACACCCTTACATCATTTGTGTTTACAAAAAGGACTCAAGCATTATTGTGAATGGATAAGCATAAGGATTTTTTGTTATTATAGGCCCATTTATTTCAATGGCAACACATTTCCCTATAGAGTCAAAGAATCATAATTTCTGCAGCTGTTTGACCAGAATTGGATATTTAAGTAGCCCGGGTCAGAATATCTGAGACCGTCCCGAGAAATCTCAGACGTGCAGTCGCTAACCAGGGGACTTGTGTAAGTCCTGCTCCTGTCCCAGCCCCCATCTTCAACAGAGATCTTCATCTTCATCCGGGTTCCAGATTCCCATCGCCATCGGTAGGAAGCACTCTGCACAAAACAGATGGCAATTTGGAGGCACTAATAGTTTTGGAACGTTTTCCAAGGATCCCTGTTAAAGGTTAAGCGTTGGTTGGCAGGAGATAGCTGTAGGAAATGCAGATCCCTGAATGCCAAGTGCTGTTTTCCAGGTGGTTTCTCGAAGCATGCCTTATAGTACGGTTCTGAATCGCGAGATAACGTATTTGACTCTGTCATTCATTATTTGAGACTTTTGGCTGACCTCTAAGATTTCTTTTTTGAATCTCCAGCTGATAGAAAATATAAATGGAAAAGTGCATAGGTGTGCAAACTCTGGAATTTGTTTTATCTTTGGCAATCGAGGGGCTTATGGAGATAGAAGATTAAAGATGTTAGGAGACAATTTTGTCTGGTTAGTGGGCTCTCTCAATTTCACTTTTTAGGACATCTGTAAACAAATGCATGGTGCCTTAAACATTCTTTAGAAATTGTTTACACTTAAAGAGTTCCTGTTCTTATAAATTAAATGTAAACATCAAGGTCTTCTAGATTATGCCTATGGGAAAGCCCTTTTGTAGGACAAGTAATCTTTAAAGTCAAAGATCTATGCAGCATCTTTGAAAAGTCTGGAAAATATACTTGAGGAAAAAACTCTGCATGGGTTTCAAAAGCTTTTTTATACCAAAATAAACATCTTTCAATTCCATTTTTAAAAAAACTTCATTATTTACTTGAAAGGCAGAGTTACAGTGAGAGAGATCTTTCATCTGCTAGTTCACTCTCCAAATGGCCACAATAGCCGAGGTTGGGCCAGGCGGAGGCCAGGAGCCTGGGACTCCATCGGGGTCTCCTACATGGGTGGTAGGGGTACAAGCACTTGAGTCATCTTCTGCTGGTTTTCCAGGAGCATTAGCAGGGAGCTGTGCTGGAAGTAGAGCAGCCAGGACCCTAAGAGGCACTTACATGGGATGCTGACATTGCAGATGGTGGCTTAACCCATTGTACCACAACACTGGCCCATCAATCCTATTTTTACATGATCTTTTTTTAGTAGGATTTTATTTGCCCAGATTCCCTCCCAAATGTCTGTGCATGGATGTGTGTAGTTTGTAGTTTTATGTGTGTGTGCATTCTCATTCCTTCTACTCCCCAGTGCCTTCTTTGTACCTGCAGCCTCCCTGGCCTTCTGTTTCAGGTCTAACCAATGGGAGGCATTGGCAAGGGATCAGAAGGCAGAGGGAGTGAGACCTGCACTATTTACCCTTCCACCGTCCCCCCAGCCTTGCTAAGGCTCAATAGCTGGTTTCTTCTGAGCTCTTGAAGGGCAGCTCATTTCGGTGGCTCCAGCTCCCACATCATCTGGTAATGCTGTTACTCTCTCCACCCGAAGGCAGGTTTCCCCAGTGTGGCTAGCACTGGGCGCTGCACCCTGCCTGACGCTTGTCTGTACCGTGTAAAACTCTGCTGATAAACCCTCACAAGCATGCCTTTGTTTTCTGCTGGACCTGGCTGAACCCCATCTATGGCCATCTCTCATTCATATACAACTTTTTTTTTTTTGAAAAAATTTATTTGAAATGCAGCATGACAAAGATTTTCTATCCAGTGGTTCACTGTACAGATGGCTACAACACACATCTGGCTAGGCTGAAGCCAGGATCCAGGAAATCCATCCTTGGGTGGCAGGGACTCAAATAGTTGGGCCAGCATCAGCTGCCTCCTAAGCATATTAGCAGGAAGCTGGATCGGAAGTAGAGTAGCCAGGTCTCGAACTGACACTCTGATATGTGATGTCGCAAACAGCGACTTAACCAGCTGTGCTGCAATGCCGGCCACTTAATATAGAATTCGAATCGAAAACGTCAGGCCCTAGGATGCTATTTACCCTTACCACTTCTGCACTTGGCGTCTTGTCTGAGAGTTCTCATTATATTCTGTGGCCCTCCTGTCTTTGCTGTGTTCCTGGTCCTGGGTTTCGGGGGGTGAGGTGCCTTCTGCTCTTTCCCTGCGCGTCCAGTACTATCACTCATTCAGAGATTGCAACTGTTGGCCACTCTTTTTTTTTTTTAAGATTTACGTATGTATATATGTATTTTGAAAGAGTTAAGAGAGGGGGGGAGACAAAGGGAGATCTTCTGTCCACTGGTTCACTCCCCAGATGGCCACAACCGCCAGCACAGGGCTAGGCTGAAGCCAGGAGCTTCATCTGGGTCTCCCATGTGGGTAGCAGGGGCCCAAACCCTTGGGCCATCCTCTGCTGCTTTTCCCAGGCCATTAGCAGGGAGCTGGATCAGAAACAGCAGCCAGAACATGAACCAGTGCCCATATGGGATGCCGGTGTTGCAAGTGGTGACTTCACCCACTATGCTACAAGGCTAGACACTCCTAAAATAATAACATATGTATAGGAGTGCATGTATTGATGTATTATTGGGGGGTATCGTGTATCTGTGGCTGTTACTGACTTTCATAGCCTTCGTTTATGTCCTTGTCAGGGTCTGTTCCTTCACTAACACAGTAAGCAGTTCCTGAGGGCCAGGTCTGGGCATTAGCATTTGGTTTTCCGTATCAGAGATTTTCTTTTCTTTTTTCTTTTTTTGAAAGAGAAAGAGAGACCTTCCATTCACTGCTTCACTCCCCCAAATAACTGCAACAGCCGAGGCTGGGCCAGGCCAACACCAGGATCCTGAAACTCCATCCCCTGTAGGTGGCAGGGACCCAAGTACTTGACCCAAGTACCTGCTGCCTTCCAGGTTACGTGTTAGTAGGAAGCTGGAATTAGAAGTGGGGCCAGGACTTGAAATCAGTCACTCTGACATGGGATGGGGTGCTAATCAACGTCTCAATAGCTGTACCCAACACTACCCCCAGGATTTTTGTTTGTTTCATTACGGCTAGAATAATGGAGTTTTCACACTAAAAGTGACCTGAGAGTGTGTCTAATCCAGGTGCAGCCTTTGGAGGTGAATCTTGGGCCGAGAGGGTCAGTGCTTCACCTGGAGCCGCGTTAGCAGGCAGCAGGGCCGACAGCAGAAGTCGGCTGCCTGGTGGTGCCCCAAGAGTCTCCCTGTCGTCCTCCGACGCCGGCTGTCTCCTAGGTGCTCCCTGGTGCAGCTAACCGCCAGGTGCCCTGCCGCGAGCTCCTCTGCTCTGCCTGTTGCTCCCTCTACTGCAAATGCGAACCAGATAGTCATGCTCTGAGCTCATAAAGGGGCCTAATGGGATGCAGGCGGGGATTGCAACCCTGACTCCTACATGAGCCCCGCGTGTAGACAGCTGGGGGGATATTCAGACCAGCCCACAGCTGCCCTTGCACTTCTCTTCACCAGCTATGAACTTGGAGCAGCATTTTATGGGTGGGGGTATGAGGTGCTGGGGTGGGGCTGGGGTGGGCGAGTTCGATACAAGTTCTGTGCATATGGAAGCCAGAGTGTCAGTGCTTGTCCGAAGAAAGTGTGGTCCCCACCCGGCCAGGCCATGGCTGCTCACAGAGCCCTCCCGGGGGAAGGAGGCTCTGGCTGCTACCGGGATCAGTGCTGCCCTGTAAAGGTGACCTCTCCTGGGTCTGATTAACACAGGGACCGGAGTACAGTCCTGTGCTACTTAATGATAGGAATACGAGCTGAGAAATGTGCTTAGTCTGCTTCATCATTATGCAGACACCATAGCATAGACTGAAACCAAGAGGGCTGTCCCATCACCAGGCAGTGCCATCTGGTGTGTGGTCCATTGTGGACCAAAACATCATTGCACAGCACACGACTACATAAGGTGTTTCCTACAACACCCAAATCTTATGGCTCCACTAAATTCACAGCTTCAAGTTGGCTTAAGACGGACAAGAAGAAGCCCTTCGTTAGTGACTGGAAACAGCACGTATCAGGCCGCCCAAGAGTCGGCCGAGGCGTGCGTGTGCCAAGGTGACTGCTGCCCATTGAGTGTTCTGCCGAGTCCTGTTCTTTGCACGTGCAGGTCAGCCAGGGGCCTGCAGATCACTACAGCTCACCGTGGGTTTCAGGGTCAGAAAGGGAGCGACGGTGGCCTTTACTGAGTGCCTGTTATGTCTCAGGCTTCGTGCTTGGGATCTCACACCCAGAGAACTAAGTGTTACCCTCAGTCCACAGAGCTGGGGCTGAGACCTACACACAGTTCCACAGGCGGCATTGGGTACCTGTCACTCCACAAATGCGTGTGTCTGCGGAGCAGTGGGCACCAAGCCCAGCGGGCCTGCGTGGTTAAAGTAGAGTTGGTACTCCGGCTGTGTGCTCTCAACTGTATATGCCGTGTGGCTCCCTGCTAGGTGAGTGCTGTGGGCCAGGCGAGGTGTTGCACGTGAAGTGCTCACCACTGTGCAGGGCTCAGGAGTCCTCACCAGGCCCCTGTGTCCCCTGAGCTGGGCTTTCTGTCTCGCCTTTCTCTACTCTGCCTTGCCACGTGGAGCCAGCTCTGCATGGCCCCCAGTCAGTTTGCTCATTCATAAAATCAAGCTCGGCTTTAAAGGACAGTTTTCTCAATGGAGAAAAACCCGAGAAGAATGAAGCAAATCCCTGTCTTCCTGTCAGACTTGCAGAGTGCCTGGTCTGTGTGTGACGCAGGCTACAGTCCCTTCCTGTCTCCTGGTCAGAATCCAGCTGCCCTAAAGGGCCCTTCCTTGTCTAAGTCCCAGCAGGTCCATTGTCCTTGCTGGCGGGTGGTGCGCATTGTCCTCCTCCTCCTCCCCCCTCCCCCATGAGCCAGAGCAGGGAGTTTGTCCATTGTTTCAGCTTCAGTCCCTGAGGTGGGTAACAGGCAGGGGCTCCAGTGAAATGCCCAACGTGTTTAGAGCCTCCTTCAGAATGTTCCAGAAAATTCTCCCTAGCTCTGCCGTGCAGACCCCTCTGGCTCACGTTGCTTTTAGAGAGCCTTCCAGCCGTGCTAGGGAAGAGCTCAGTGTTACTGCTGGTGCCCCCAGCCGGGGCATCTGAGGGCAGACAGAGTGGGTCCCACCCCTCCAGAAAGCCGTGATGACGTGTGGATGGATTCGTGGCAACACAGCTGCCCGGGAATGGCCAAAGGCGCCATTCTGCAGCCACACAGATGACTTCAGGGTGAAGAAGACAAGACAGAAGCCGGTGGCCCCCCAGGCTGGGCCTGGTGGCTGTACCCACCTGGCCTGGGAGAGAGACACCCCTTCTAGGTCCTCTGCACCCAGCATTTTGGATTCCCACAGAGTCCCTGTCCTCGAGAAAGTCTACTTAGGATATTGGACGGCGTTGCTGTGGCCCTGCTGAGTCAGGGAGGGTAAAGACATACAGGAGAAGATGTGGGAAGTGAAGTTACGCCATTTTCCACATAGGCCAGAGGACTGGTGGGGTTTTCTGCCCTCCCCACCTCCTAAGTTATTAGACATGAGGGCGTTGCCTTCCAAATTCTCTCATGCTGTGGGAGGATCTTACCATCACTTTATTTTGGACGTCAAAATATTCTTTAGCCTGCAGTGACCTTAAGTCAGTGCTAGTTTTGGATGCTTGGGGAGGTCAGCTGAGGAAATCATATTTAAAAATGGGGCGGGGGTAGGGTTAGAAAAATCTAGGAATATTCCAGGCATCTGACCTCATGGTGACAAGTGTTGGGTTTCTTTGTAAACAAGGCTTTTATGGATCATTTAAAAATGGAATAAGAACCTTCCTCAAATAACCATAGGTGGAGTGAAGGAAATAGGTTCTGAAAAACACAAAATGTAGCTGTGAGAACAGAACAGGTGTAAAGACAACAAGGTTGCTCAAGATTTGAATCAGTGTTTCCCTAAAGCATGAGAACCACAGGTAGAAGGAAACTGAACTCTTAAATTAACATTTATGTAACGTTTAAGTAAACTTGTTGGTATAATAAATATACACATGTGTATTGCTATATTGAGATATTAGGGTAAATATCTTAAATGTAGCATATTTTAATACCTTAATGGAACATTTACATCTAATGAGATAGATTCTTTTGTTTACATTTCTGTAGTTAAATTGTTCCCCACATCTTTCTCAGTTATTTGATTGGGATAGTAGAGGATTGCTTTTTATATTTTTACAGTTGTTACTTGTCTATCTTATTTTAAAGCCAGAGGAGTGTCTGACAAACAGATCTTCCATCGGCTGGTTCACTCCCCAAATGGCTGCAATGGCCAGTGTTGGGACAGGCTGAACCAAGAGCTTCATCTGGGTCTCCCACGTGCATGCAGAAGCCCAAGCACTTGGACCATCTTCTGCTGCTTTCCAAGGCACATTAGCAGACAGCTGGATTGAAAGTGGAGCAGCTGGGACTCTAACCTTCAGTCATTTGGGATGCTGGCACTGCAGGCAGCAGCCTAACTTGTTAGACCACAGTGCCAACCCCTAAACATGTTTTCTTTAGAATCTATAAGGCTTTGCATCGAGACTAGCAGCAAAGCCATGCTTTCAGAGGTCACCTGGCATGCAGGCCTTTAGTAGTCTTGGGAGGTGCATCCTGTGTGTCCCTGGGAGACTTAGTCCAGGCACCTGTCAGCCTGTGGTTTGGGTGAAGCAGACGTGGAGAATTTCCCTGTGGAAGCAGCCCAGTGCCTGGAGGGAGAGACCTGGATCTTTCAGTTCTTGCTTCCACAGAGCATCTTGCTAACAACAGCACGGGCAGCAAATTCCACTAGAACAAAAACAGAGCCAGCGAGAAGCCCCCTTCCTGAAGGGCTTCGTGTTCTCCTGGGAAACATTTTCTATTCAATACGCACAAGCTGCTTGTAATCCCCGGGTATCAGTGTTAGCTGCCTTATCCCTGCCTGGCCTGCCCCCAAAACACACTTTCCCCTTTGCACTGCTCACAAAAGTGTGAGCCTGTTAGTGGTGCAGAAGCCACGGCTGCCCCAGAGCTGCAAGTTCGTGTGTCAGTTCTGCAGAAAAACACAGGATACGTGCATACATACATGTGCGTAGATTGTATTTGTGTGCTTGTATGTTTGTGTCTGTGCAAGGGTACTTCACAAGTTCGTGGAAATGTGGTACTTTGCTGTACAAAATGTTTGCAATTCATGCTTACAGTGAGTCTTCAGGAATCCATGGGAAGTGTGTATTGTGAGAAAACTATGCATCGGCTTCAACTTTTGAGCAACTGGAACACCTGATCTTTTTATTTCTCCAAGGACTTTTTAAAGTCCTCTACGAGGGTTGAGTATCCCTCATCTGAGATGCCGAGAGTGAACAGATTTCAGTTTGGGGAGTTTTTGGGGTTTTGGAATATTTGCATAGACTTCTCTAGTCGAATAACCCCAGTCTTAAAAACCAGAAATCTGAAGTGCTCCAAAACCAGAAATGTCTGTGGAGCACACTGGTGCTCAAAAAGATTTGGATTGGCAGCTTTTTGGACTAGGGATGCTCCACCTGTGTGGGTAGGTGTGTGTAGAAGGGTAGAGATTTATTTTAGCAAATTGGCCCATTTGATGGTGGAGACTGGCAAGTCTGAAACCCATAGAGCAAGCTGCAGAGCGGGAAGTTCAGGTGAGGGTTGAAGTTCCACTCCTCTGAAGGCATATTCCACAGGCCGGGCTGGGCAGGCTGGGGAGGCAGACAGGGTTTTCTGAGGACAACGCTATTCCCTCAGGAAACCTCTCTCTTTGCTCTGAAAGCCTTCCGTGGTTGCCGGAGGCCCGCCACACTCCTGCTGCCAAGTGGAAATCCCATCCAAGGGGAAACTCGGCAGCATGGAGACTGGTGTGTGAGCAGACACGGTGAGCCGGCACAGCTGGGCTCAGTAACTGAAGTTATCTGTCTTCCCCATTGATTTTTGGTTTCAAAGTAAGGCTGAGATTGTAATCAAGACACCCGGTGGGTTGGTGGGGAAGTTGATGGAGAAACTAAATGTTTGGAGGTTGGTCTTTGAAATGCCATGTGCAGAATTGACTGCAGGTGTTCAGTGTCTTTTTGAGTGATAAACTCTGACACACTCTCTGTAATTAGTGATTTGACAATTCTTGCAGAGACTTAGAAGATACAGAGAATGTACAAGCACATAGCAAACATCCATATTGCTGCCACTCAGATTGAACAGCCATTATATACTGTGAGGCTCTGTTTGCTTAAACAAAATTACGGTTGTAACTGAAGTCCCATTAAACCCTGGGGAACCTCAGCTCTCTAGTTTTGTATACGCCCTTCTGGCCTAAGTTTTAGATATTTAAATACCGTATTTATAGATAAACATATGCATTTTGTGTGCATTTTAATTGACACAAATGGTAGCAAATTGTATCTTTATGCTCTGCATTTTTTCTTGTTGACATCTGGCCTTGTTAACGGACTCATTCATTTTAGCTTTATTTTCTGTTTTAAGAAAATTCTCTACCTTCTATATATTTTCCTTCCAGTATTTTTTCATATGTAGAGGGTTTTTTTTTTTTTTTGGTTGGTTTTCATGTGGAAAATATGTAATTAGATCTTTACCTCACTCTGGAGACAAAAATAAATTTAAGATGGATTAAAAATACATTTCAAATGGATTAAAAATTCAGCACCCTGGTTGACCCTGAGCTCACTCCACATGTATCATATGGATCCGGGATAAGAATTTGGTGCCGTGGTTAAGACCTCGCTTGGTTCTTCAACTTCTCATTTTCCTTCTTTTGTCTCCGTTGTTTCAATCCCCTCACTCCACACTCCTTTGTATTCTGGAAGTCCATTGTTGCTCTCATTAAATGCTATGTAAGACTGATGAATTATCAGTCCTTAATTCCCTTTCCAATATGCCACAATTTGGTAACATTTTTCCTTTTTTTTTTTTTTAAAGATTTGTTTATTTGAAAGGCCCAGTTACAAAGAGACAGAAAAATTTCTTCCATCTGCTGGTTCACTCCCTAGATGGCTCCAATGGTCAGAGCTGGGCCAAGCAGAAGCCAGGAGTTTTATCTGGGTCTCCCACATGGGTGCAGGGGCCAAGCACTTGGCCATCCTCTGCTGCTTTCCCAGGCATATTAGCAGGGAGCCGGATTGGAAGTAGAGCAGCCAGAATTCAACTGGTGCCCGTATGGGATGCGGATTTTGCAGACAGTGACTTAACCTACTAGCCAGCCCCAGGACGTATTTTTCTCAAACAGCATCCTATTCTGGATGATGACTAATAGGAGCCACCGTCTCAACTCTAATTCAGCATGCACTGCTCCCCCCACCCATCCCCACCACACCTTGTAACACTGGGATCAAAGGATTCTCTGCTTGTTAAGCTAAAGATAAAGCCACAGATTTGAATACTTTTTACCTGTTTCAGCTGGTGGTCATGATGGGCATTAGTGAGTATTATTTATCAATGAAATAGCAGTTGGGGTAACATCTTATTCCTTTCATATTATGCCCTCAAATCAGTCGCTACATCTCCAACAGTTAGGATGCAGTAGGATGCCTCACCTGTACTGAGAGGGCCAGAAGTGAATGCCGCTTTTGTTAAACACGTCTGTAGAGTTGGAAGTTAATGGCTTTTGTTAAACAAGTCTGTAGAGTTGGAAGTTAATGGCTTTTGTTAAACATGTCTGTAGAGTTGGAAGTTAATGCTGGAAGTTGTCAAATGGTCTTTCCAAAATTATACTTGTGAAATATTGAAAAAAATCAATCGACCTACCTGAAAACAAACCAACCCTTTCTTGGGACACTGACATCCCATACCAGAGTGCCTGGGTTCTAGTCCCGGCTTACTTCTTGTTCCAGCTTCCTGCTAATATGCACGCAGGGAGGCAGCAGGTGATGACTCAGGTACATGGGTCCTATCACGCATGCGGGAAACCCAGACTGAGTTCTGGGCTCCCACCTTCAGCCAGGCGCAGCCCTGGCTCTTGCAGGCATTTGAGAAGTGAACCAGCAGATGGGAGGCAGATGTGTGTGTCTATCTTTCAAATAAAAAATAAGTAAATGTAGTGACCATGATACATATAGGTCAATGTTAGGCTCTTTATTTCCTTATGATAATTTGTTTATTTCTGTATCAGTGTCATATTGTCCTGATTACTATGGTTTTAATATCAAATAGGGTGAATATCATTTTTGTACTTTTTTCAGAATTGTCTTATCCTTGATCCTATACTGTCCTAGGTAAATAATATAATAATTCTCAGGTTTCCTAAAAATTCATGTAGAGAAATCTTACTGGAGTTTCACTGATATTGATTAAGAATTAGTAACATCTTTAAAATACTGTTTTCCTCCTCTATAAATGAAGTTTCTCATTTCGTTAATCCAAGTCTTTTATATCTGTCAGTAAAGTCTTAATGATTTCTTCTTAAATTGATGTTAATTTTTTAATATTTATTTGAAAGGCAGAGCAAGAATGAGTGAGTGAGAGAGATCAAGATCTCCCATATGCTGGTTCAATCCCCAAATGTCTACAATAGCTAGGTCTGGGGCAGGCTGAAGCCAGGAGCCAGAACCTCCATCTGGGTTTCTCATGTGGGCAGCAGGAGGCACGTGGGCCATCCTCTACTGCTTTCCCAGGCACATTAGCAGGGAGCTGGATTAGAAGCGAAGCAGCCGGGACTTGAATAGACACTGTGGTCAGGAGTGCCATTGTTACGAGCAGCGGCTTACAGGGCTGTGCCAGAATTCCAGTCCCCTGAAGTTGCTTTTAGACTTGGGTCTGTGTACTTTGTAGTTCTGGCTATCATGGCAGCTAATTCTTCTTACAGTCCTCTCTTTGGTTACTGCTGGTAGAAGGGAATGCTGTTGGTCTTTGGAATTGTTTTCCAGGAACCTCATAGCATCCTCCTGTTAATTCTGATTGTTTGGACATTGTCTTGATAATTAAATGCAAAGGACTGACAACAAAATTCTATGCAGTTTTCAAGACCAGTGGGTGCTGATGGTGGACCTACCGGATCCCAACATTTTCATATCTGCGTAACCTTGGAAACAAATCAGAGCCTCGGGTAGTCTGTAAAATGAAAATGGTAGTATCTACTCACAGGTGAGTGAAGATTCCCCGAGTTACTGCAAGCACCTGGCACAGTTTAAGTTTTCAGTAAATGTAAACTGTCACGGTAAGACAGCATTGCTGAATTTTTTAAGTTTCATCTATTTTGAAGCCTCTTAGAGGCGCACAGAATCAACAGTTTAGACTTGTTGGTGCCTTATCAGAGAGTTGACCTTTTCTCTTCCTTAATTTCGTTGTAAAAGTGTTCTGCTTGGTTCGTTGTGGTCACATCACTTCTGGTAAGATCATGGCTGTGTCCTCATGCAGGGTGAAAGGAAAGCTCCTGAACAGAAATGAATTTTATAAACTCCGTCAAAGGCCCCATTAGCTGGCTCCAGCCCTAATGTCTAAATACAGGGGAACTTAGTTTGTGGGGAAAATGTAATTAAAGCATGAGTTTCTTTTGGTGTAGAATCATTTGAAATCCATCAGAGGGTCTTCAGAAATTTCATGGAAGATGCATAGTATGAAAAAACGAGCAGACATTTTAATTTTTATTCACCAAAATGAATATCTTTTAATTCCATTTTTCTGTGAGCTTTTTGAAATACCTGTGTTGAGTGATGAACTGGACTCTGGAGACTTGACGTGATTTGCGTTTAGTTTGCACACCCTAGATAGCTTCCCTGGCGCCTTCTCCAATCCCTGAGAGTGTTCTCTGGCCCAGGTGTCCCTGGAGGTGTTTTCCTTGGTCCCAGACAATGGCTCCACCCCTTCCCCGTGTCCCCATCCACCAGCCCGACTTCCCAGAACTTGACTTAGCAGCACTGTTGTTTTCTTCTGAACTCCAAAAGAACCCAGGCAATCTCAAGACTGTGATGTCACAGCGGGGAGAGAAGTTTCAGGACCTCTTATTTCTGAAGAGTCACACAGGAGGGATGAGGGGAGAAGTGTTGAGGTATGCTCTGTTGGCTAACTGTAACTGTTATAGACATGGCATCATCCAGCAAAGAAGATGGCTGTGACACTCATGTGGGCATTCAGCTCGGTGGCCACCCACTTACATTCATATTCCTGTCATTGCTGGAGTGCTCAGATGGGTGTTGAGAGTTGACATTTATCCTCAACATAGCCCAGCAAGTTGTCACATGCTCCGTTTCTTAGAGAATAAAGGCTGGGGTTAAGATCACCAAAGTGCTCTGACAGCTTTCCCCTGAGTCTCCCTAGCAGGAGAGACAGGATATCCAGTGTTCTGGAGAAAGGTCAGATCAGTTTTAGCAAGAGGCAACCTTGGCTTGTCAACTCTTTGGTCTTTTATGCCCACGTTTCAGTTGACATCTCCCCTACCTTTCTTTGTTGTGCAACTTTTTAGAGATCTGGATGGATTGGAGATTTGGTTTTCCTCTCAAAGCACATTTTTAAATGTTTTCTTCTTAGCCTTTCTCTTTTAGTATCTTTGTTAGATAAAGAGAAAAAATGTGGGAGTCTTTGATGCAAGGAAGGGTGCCTGCAGTGGTCACATGGGCATGTGAGGCACTCCTGGATCTGATTTTGGCTGAGCTGCACATGTGCTCCTTTTTTTTTTAATTAATTTTTTATTTTTGACAGGCAGAGTGGATAGTGAGAGAGAGAGACAGAGAGAAAGGTCTTCCTTTGCCATTGGTTCACCCTCCAGTGGCCGCCACCAGTGCGCTGCGGCTGGTGCACCTCGCTGATCCGAAACCAGGAGCCAGGTGCTTCTCCTGGTCTCCCATGGGGTGCAGGGCCCAAGCACTTGGGCCATCCTCCACTGCACTCCCTGGCCACAGCAGAGAGCTGGCCTGGAAGAGGGCAACCGGGACAGAATCCGGCGCCCTGACCAGGACTAGAACCTGGTGTGCCGGCGCTGCAAGGCGGAGGATTAGCCTAGTGAGCCACGGCGCCGGCCTGCACATGTGCTTTTGAGATGACTTGCAATTTCTCAGCAACACCTACTTTTATTCATTTATTTTTAATTTTTATTTTCATTTAATTTGGAAGCTCTCTCTCTCTGCCTTTCATCTGCTGGTTCATTCCCCAAATGCCTACAAGAGCTGGGGCTGGGTCAGGCCGTTTGGGTGGCAGGGACCCAAATCCTTGAGCTGTCACCTGCTGCCTTCCAGGGTGCACATTAGCAGGAAGCTGGAGCACAGGTGGAAGGAACCCAGACCTGATCCAGGTACTGCAATAAGGCGTGGGGTTGTCCTAAGCGGCAACTTAACTGCTGTGCTAAACATCTACTTTAAGAGGCCGGAGTAGTGATGGACATTTTTGTTTTAGACTTTTTACTTAAATCCATTAAGGTATTTCAGATTTGACCAGTATAAAAACACTGATTTTTAAGTTACTCTTTGAATCTCTTATCAGGATCCTATGCCATGTGATTGCCTGTCTCAGCATTCTGCTCCACGATGCACTCATCATGGCCTTAGAAGTCATCCTGTCAATGGGTGGGAGGTAGACGTGTTCAAAATCCCACGACCAGACAGACCGTGTTCTCTTTTTCCCTTTGCCAATGTGTCTTCAGCCTGGATCCTCATTTGCAGAGATGAAACTGATGTGTGGGAGCCCTGTTTTGATTGGCTGTGGGGCATTCACAGCCCCATAGCCGAATACCCTTGCATGCGATAGTTATTATTCCCTGGAGTGGTAGGGCCCGGGCCAGAACATTCTTTGTGATCACGAGGGGGCCAAATGGAAGCTGTAAATGTCCTGGCCGCCGAGTCAGGTAAACATGAGCTCCTCTAATCCCAGACAGACAGAGGAAGGTGGCCTTTCTGGCTGTGGTTCAGGCCCGGGGTCTCTGATCAGCAGGCTGGCATTCCACTGAAGTCTCTCCATCAATCTTCCCCTCGGCAGTCTGTGAGTTCTAAGACCCACGCTTCATATTCGCTGTTATGATTGGATTTGACTTGCTTTGTAAACGAGGGGTGTTCTCTCAGGAATGCGTCTGTAAAAACGCCGGTCCATCACGTGCAGTATCCTCATTGGCTACTATGCAGCCTGACTCCGTGCCTTCATCGCGGGCATGCAAACACCCTTGCTTAAAGTGAACAGCTCCGCTAACCACTGATAACAAGCTCTGATAGATCTCTTTGGGTAGCATCAGGCTGTGACACACAATGACACGAGTCCTCTCAACCCTGGAGGTACAGGGCTCGTTGCTGTATCCACTTGGCAGAGAAGGGACCTGGGATGTAGATTGTGTCATGGGCTCACCTGCCCTGGTCCTCCACATCCCAGTCCGTGGACTTGGTTCTATGGCAGGAGAGGCCAAGGACCTCAGATGAACCAACTGACCCAGACCATCCCATCTCCCTGGGGTGTCTGCAAAGCAGCCCTCAAGTGCCAGATTCCAAAACAGTCAGGCCTAGCCATCAGAGCCTGGAGAGTTCCTCCAAGAAGGGAGGAGGAAGAGGAGCTGTGTGTGTTTTCAGCACTGTTGTTCTCACTTACTCCTTGGGGATATCCCTACCCCAACATTCCTTCCTGCATCCTTCCTTTTAGGCCACCCACTAATGGAAACTGTCCCAGAAGTTTGTTGATAAAGACGGGGGACTTTTTTTTTTTTTTTTTCTTTTTTAAAGGAAAATTGGAGGGGTGAGAGTTAGGTACAGCAGTCAAGACACCACTTGGAATAACCACATCGCATATTGGAGTGCCTGGTTCAAGTCCTGTCTCTGCTTCCAATTCCAGCTTCCTGCTGATACACACCCTGGGAGGCAGCGGTGTTGGCTCCAGTAGTGGGGTCCCCGCCATCCATGTGGGAGACCTGGATTCAGTTCCAAGCTCCTGGCTTTGGCGTGGCCCAGCTCTAGCTGTTAGAAGCATTTGGAGAGTGAACCTATTAGGTGACGGGAATCTATGTGTGTCTCAGTCTCTCTCCCTAAAAATTTGAAGACAACAAAAACAAATTTGATCACAATCTGCTTGTTCTTAGCTATCGTGAAAGGTTTTGGAGAGAATGGTTGAACTCACTGCTCAACAAATATTTATCAAACCCTATAACTTAACAGGCTTATTTCTGGTTCCTGGGAGTACAAGAAAGACAAGGACTCTGCTCTCACATAGTATTTGTTCTAGTGGGGAGAGACAGAAAGTTAACATATTAAAAAATGAACTAGACAGCATGTAAATGTTTGTGGAAATGAGCCTTTGAATGAAATTACCAGTTTATTATCATGTCGCTTTGTTTCTCTTTGGGAGGAAAATACTTGAGTCATATGCTAAATGGCTAAACTTTGTTTTCAAACCAAATTGGAATGAATCTCCTCTTCATCATTTAAATACAAGGTCGGCGCACAGACAGACTGGAGATCTTGGCTCGGATCCATTCTCTTAGGAGCTAAGGCCCACCCCATTTCATTGGCAGCTGTGATTCTGGGTGTCGTCACTGGTTCTGTGAGAGTTAGACTGGATATGTGGATTCAAACCCTGCTTTTGGAAACTCCAAGGAACGCATCTGATTGGGGAATCGATGGGATGCGGGAGAGCCTGTGTGGCCTTGGTCACAGCAGCGCTGCTGTTTTCTCTTTGCTGTTGGGGGCTTGGGGGTCCATGCGTGGAGAAAGGGGGACTCTGCTGCTGACAGCTGTGTAGAAGCTGCCACATTGTTCATAGGAAACCACCCTACTGTTCGTGGGATGAGACCGTGCTCAAAGTTTTATAAAGTGATAGACTAAGAGAAAGATAAAACGGTCCGGCATTGTGGCATAGCAGATAAAGCCACACCGACTGCAATGCCAGCATCCCATGTGGGTGCCAGTTCGAGTCCCAGCTGCTCCCACTTCCCAAGCAACTCCCCGCTAAAGTGGTCTGGGAAAGCAGCGAAAGATGACCCAAGTACTTGGGTCCCTGCCGCCCATGTGGGAGACCTGGGTGAAGCTCTGGCAGTAGGCTTAGGATTGGCTCAGTGATGGCCACTGTGGCCGTCTGGGGAATAAACCAGCACAAGGACAGTTTCTCTCTGTTTCTTCCTCTCTCTGTAGCTCTGACTTTCAAAATAAGTAAATCTTTTTCAAAATGCTATGCCCTGGGCCGTCACTGTGGCATAACAGGAAAAGCTACTTCCTGCAGTGCCGGTATCCCATATGGGCGCTGGTTCAAGTCCCAGCTGCACCACTTCCAATCCAGCTCTTTGCTATGGCCTGGGAAAGTAGTAGAAGATGGCCCAAGTCCTTGGGTCCCTGCACCCGGAAGAAACCCCTGGCTCTTGGCTTCAGATTGGCCCAGCTCTGTCTGTTGCAGCCAATTGAGGAGTGAACCAGCAGATGGAAGACTCTCTCTCTCTGCCTCTTCTTCTGACTTTTAAATAAATAAATAAATAAACCTTTTTGTTTTTAAAGCTATGCCAAGAACTTTTTTGATGTTTACATACATAGTTTCAAAAATATTTGTACCAAGAAATTTATCTTTTATTCATCTTAAAATTTTTTTTTTATTTTGACAGGTAGAGCTATAGACAGTGAAAGAGAGACAGAGAGAAAGGTTTTCCCTCCATTGTTTCACCCCCTAAATGGCCGCTACAGCTGGTGCTGCGCTGATCTGAAGCCGGGTGCTCCTTCCCGGTCTCCTGTGCGGGTGCAGGGACTCAAGCACTCAGGCCATCCTCCACTGCCCTCCTGGGCCACAGCAGAGAGCTGGGCTGGAAGAGGAGCAACTGGGACTAGAACCCAGTGCCCACATGGGATGCCAGCACCGCAGGCAGAGGATTAACCAAGTGAGCCACGGCACTGGCCCCGAAATTTATCTTTTAATTCCATTTTCCGTGAACTTTTTGAAGTACCCTATGCAGTTGGCCCTCTGTATGCACAGGTTCTGCTCCCATGGATTCAACTGAACACAGATCGAAAATATTTGCAGAAAAAGATTGCATCCGTTCTGAGTGTGTGTAGACTATTTTCTTGTCATTCCCTGAGCAAATCAGGTCTAACAACTATTTACATAGCATTCATATTGTCTTAGGTATTAGAAGTCATCTATCTAGAGAAGATTCAAAGTGTGTGGAGGATATGGATAGGCTATATGCAAATACTATGCTACTTTACATGGGGGACTTGAGTGAGCATCGTGGATTTTGGTATCCACAGGGTAATTGTACTCTGCCCATTTTCCTTTTGTGTTTTTTTCCAGTTAATTTATAGATTTCCCAAGCTCATTGGCAAGTATCTATATCTGAAGTGGAGCAGCCAGGACTTGAACTGGTGCCCATATGGGATGCCTGTGTTGCAAACAGCAGTTTACCCTCCATGCCACAACACTGGCCCCACGAAAACGTACATTATGAAACAATTTTGTATAGATTTTTAAAAAAATTTTGCACCAAAATTTCATTTAATTTTCCAATGAACTTCTTGAAATACCCTTGTATGTAAAATGGCAAATCACAGAACATACAAGAATGGCCCAAAAATGTTTGACCCCTTAGGTTATCAGAGATAGGCAAAAAACAAAGCAGTGGGATTTTCTTTTTTTCTTTGCTGCACTTCATCTTCCAGTCTGGACAATGTTAAAGTTAAGATTAGGCTTAGGTAAAAATTGAAAAGGATGATTATACATTCAAATGTGGCTAGAGTTAGGGAGAGATATTCCCAAACCATCCCGGAGAGTAAACCTCGTCTTGTGTATTTTGTCAGTGTCTATTAAAATGAAAATTGCACTTGTCCTTTGACCCAGGAATTGCACTAGAATTGTATTCTAGTGAAATACTGGCACCTGAACACATTCACTCTAGAAGTGTTTGAAATGGGGAAACATGAAAATTAAACATTTATCAGAAGAATGGATAAATAAAATATGGTAAGCCTGCATTATAGAACACTGTGTGGCTGTTTCAAAGAAAGAAGGGAGCCTATGTGGATGGAGTGGTCCCTAAAGCATCTCATTAATGGAAAGAAAAGTCCAGTGCAGAATGATAATTGCGATATGTAGCCATGTAAGCAAAGTGCTCCGTGTTTTTTTCTGTATGAAAATTATGATAAGTGAATGCTTCATTCAGAAAGTATAGACGGAAGCACAGGAAACAGAGGTTATTTGGGGGCAGGAGACTGGAATTAGGGAGGAGATTAAGGATTATCCGTATTGTTTGAATAACGCACTGAAAGAATGTGTCAGGATGAATCTGAAGCCATTCAAGTACAGCCCGCACTGTACTGGACACACTCTGAGACCAGTGGTGACTCAGAGGTCGTCGGCTGGGTGGCTCTAGCCAAGCTGTTTGTGCGGCCCCTTCCTTCCCTGCCACGCCTTCTTCCTGAGGCACACTTGGCCAGCCGCCCCTGCTCCCTCCCTCCCTCCCTCCTCCTCCCCCTCATGGGTCTGCCTTTGCCCTTCCACCCTGCTGAGAGCCAGGGACCAGTGAGCTCCCTGCAGGATGCTGTGAAATGTGGGCCCTCTGCCACCCACAGCCCGCAAGCTCCCCTGGCACTGGAGCCCAGGGCGGAATTCACTTCTGTGTTAGAACTAAGTGACTCCCAGGGCCCAGAGACACCACCGATGCACTAGACTCTGCAGACATCTCGAGTGCTTAATACCCACAAGACCCCGCAGAGGGAGCCTTGCATGTACTGGGACTGGTCTATCCCATTCTGTACCTGCATCCTTAATATTTGAATGGGGGCTGGGCCCATTCTTGCCATGGATTTCTGTATGTTGACCACCCTGAGAAACAAACTCCTGAAAAGTGGCCAGTTTTTCTTTTTTTTTGAAATTTGTTTTTGTTTGGGAGACAGAGATTTCCCATCTGTTGTTCATTCTCCAAGTGCCCACAACAGCTGGGCCTGGGCCGGGCCAAAGCCAGGAGCCCAGAAATCAATCTGGGCCTCCCATGTGGGCAGCAGGAAGTCCCGTAATGAGCCATCACCTGCTGCCTCTCTGGGTGTGTATTAACAGGAAGCTGGAATCAGGATCTACCCAGGTACTCTAATATGGGATACAGGTGTCCATCTTAACAGATGGCCGTCCCCCAGATGGCTGACTTCGAAGTATGGACTCACCTGAGTCTAAATGGTTAAAAGCAGATTACACACACACACACACACAATGTGAAAGGAGAGGCAATGACAGAGTGGGAATTGTATTAGGAAATGTGGCTTCAGAAATGCTCAGGGCATTCGATGCCCTGGGAGCACCCTCTCTGGAGCAGGGGCTTAGGAGCTGCACACAGGGCCCCCCCCCCCCCATCCACATGATCTGTTTTGTTTCCTTTTGCATTCTGAGATTGAGAAGTGGATTGGAGTATGGACGAGGGCTCCCAAGACTGCTTTTCCAGTGGGACTCCTTTTACCGCAGCCAAGCACCATTCCTGGGAGCTGCAGAATCTGCTTCCCTTGTCCCCTGGTCCCTGTTCTCAATTGCCCATTGTTCTTTGGGAACAATGAAGCTGTTTTTCCCATAGGAATTTAGTGTATAGCTTTACAAAGACCTGACAATTAGGGGGATGGCGTGGAGAATGCCACAAGCAGGAATGCAGAGGGTCCCACGCACTGGCACAATGTCCCAGAGCTGTTCTCTTGAGTTTCAGTCATCAGCTGAATATGGTTTTTTGTTTAAAAAATTTTTTTTCTAAAGGAAAAATAAAACGGCTTGGCCTACTGGGGGCCACAGATGGCTTTGAAAGGATGCTTAGCTGAAGGGCGGAGGGAATCACACTGGGTGTTTGGGGGTACATGGGAGGGAAGCAACCCCGTTATCCAAGCTGCAGCTGTTTGGGGCCCTTGACAAGGCCCTTGGAAGATCTGTGAGCAAGAAAGTAGGGGTCCGTAGTTGGGGCTGAACACCAGGATTGGTGAGGTATTGGTCTCTGTGGGGTTAGCTGTTCGTTTGCTGGTTTATACTCTATGGGGTGTCTTAAGTTATTGTGGGTAGGGAGAAGGGAGTGATTGCTTTTCCAACCCCAATCATAACATCTTACACACAGATGGTAGTCTGTAGCCAACTGTTGGTGAGGCAGCTTTTTTAAAGACATTTAAAAAAAGATATATTTGAAAGGCAGAGTTAGAGACAGATCTTCCATCTGCCGCTTTACTCCCCAAATGACCACAATGGTTGGAGCGGGGCCAGGCTGAAGCCAGGAGCCTGGATCTCCATCAGGTTGTCCACGTGGATGACAGGGACAATCTTCCATTGCTTTCTCAGGTGCTTTAGTGGGGAGCTGGATTAGAAGCGGGCTGTTGGGACTTGAACTGATGCTTCTATGGGATGCTTCTGTTGTAGACAGCAGCTTAACCCGCTGTGCCAGGACGCCAGCCTCTATGTATCTTTTCTTTTTTTTTTTTTTTTGACAGGCAGAGTGGACAGTGAGAGAGAGAGAGAGACAGAGAGAAAGGTCTTCCTTTGCCGTTGGTTCACCCTCCAATGGCCGCCGCGGCCGGCGCGCTGCGGCCGGCGCACCGCGCTGATCCGATGGCAGGAGCCAGGAGCCAGGTGCTTTTCCTGGTCTCCCATGGGGTGCAGGGCCCAAGCACCTGGGCCATCCTCCACTGCACTCCCTGGCCACAGCAGAGAGCTGGCCTGGAAGAGGGGCAACCGGGACAGAATCCAGCACCACAACCGGGACTAGAACCCGGTGTGCCGGCGCCGCAAGGCGGAGGATTAGCCTAGTGAGCCGAGGCGCCGGCCTATGTATCTTTTCTTAACACACTGTTTCCTTAAGTCATTCCCAAGGAGACGTTAACAAGACTGACTGCTGCTCCTTGAAAATCTTTATGATAAATACTGCGAGGGGTAGGAAGCCGGCCTGAGATGATGCAAACACAGGGCTAGGATCGGACATCAAGGAGCACGGTCCCATTAAATGACAGATAAACATGGGGCAGAGCAGAAATGTGTGGAGGCAAGGCTTGGCCAGGAAGAACTTGAGCCTAGCCTCTGTGCGTCCCGACGACTTCCCCCTCGTTTGCTGGACCCTCCTGCCCACCCCCACAAGTCGTGCACGTCTTGCGATTGTTTGTCTTTGAAAAGATTGATTTATACATTTGTACCAAAATCCCAGAGCCTTTTCTTCTTAACGCTGTAAAGTTCCCTTTTAATGAGGCGTTTGGAAGGCCACCCAGCCACTGGGATTCTGAAGTGTCACGCTGAGGGATTCTTACCAAAAAGTATTTACATTGGAGCTGTGGTTTTAACTGTTAGGTAATTGATTAATTTACTGCAAGAGCCAATAAAAGCCCGGGACAGATGAGGACCCCGTTGAGGGGAGGAGCTTCTGTTTCAGGCCATTTTCTTTTGGAATGCTTTTACCACTTGGCCCAGGGAGGTTTGTGTTCTTTTGTTTGGTTAAATAGTTCAAATTAGCCACGGGTGGCAGGGAGGGGACCGTACTGAAAGGGTTGGCAGGAGGGAAGGGATTGGGTCGCTGGCTTCAGGCAGACCGAACACTCTCGTTGAGAGAATGCTTGAAAATGCTTTTTCTTAGAAGTAGGCCTGTGTCAATAATAGATGAGCTCCGAAGGGGTGATGTGAGTGGAGCAGGCAGCCGGCGCCGTGTGAGGAAGGCCCTCCCTTGCTGGTGCTGTTTCACTGCTTTCTTTGAAGGATGCGGAGGAGGGCGGGGCTGTGACCTCGTGTGGGTGTGGGTGGAGAAGACGCCCTCTCTGTAGCATGAACTTGCATTGAGAGCATCACCTTCCTGTGCATGGACAGGCTGGCTGTTCCAGGTTTTTGAGGCGAGAAGTCCATTGGAGGCACCAGAGCAGCGCTGGCCCATAGAACTTTCCAGGTGATGGCAGTGATCCGTCACGCTCGCTCTCTTTCTGCCAGTATGGCAGCCACAAGCCACGTGTGAAATGTCACTCTTGTGATGCAAAATTCAGCTTTTAGGGCCTGGCATTGTTGCGCTGCCACCTGTGAGGCCTGCATAACCATATCAGAGTGCCACTTCCCATCCAGGTCCCTGCTAATGCACCTGGGAAGGCAGTGGAGGATGGCCCAAGTGCTTGGGCCCCTGCCAGCCATGAGACCTAGAAGAAGCTCCTGGCCTCAGGCTGGTCCAGCCTTGGCTGTTGTGGCCAGTTTGGGAGTGAACCAGCGGGTGGAGGAGTCTCTGTGTCTCTGCCTGTCTCTTTCTCTTTCTCTCTGTAACTTTCAAATAAAAATAAATCTTTTAAAAAGTTGAACTTTTACTTTTAAGCTTAAGTAGCCACATATGGTAAATGGATATCCTATTGGCCTGGTGGAGGACTTTTTACATTTTTTCTAAAGCACTTGAACTTAATCCCCTTGGTTTGCATAGCCTGCTTGTGGGGGATGGAGGCTTGGGAGATGGTCTGCTCCTGGTAGGGAAAGCTGAGGAAGCCCGGAGAAGCCAAATGAGTGGCTCAAATCATGGGCTAATAAAAACAACAGAGCCAGGACTTGAGGCTGGGTCCCCTCTGATGGAGCCAACAGAGCCGCCAATAGATGTTAACTAGAAGTGCTACCTAGCAGGAGACCCCAACCACAAAGGGAGGGCTGGCTTCACATCTGGAATCTTGGCTCTGGGCCATGTCCTTAATCTTCTCCTTTAAAATCAAACAGGCCTAATGAGCAAGGGGAGTTGGGAAGTCCCCCTGGACCCTTAAATCTGAGGAGAGGTTGCTCTGGAAGCAGAGGAAATGGGCCAGACAGGTGGGTAGCTCCCTCCTCTCTGGGCTCCTGCGAGTGGCCCTGTCTGTGGCAATTACAGGCAGGGAAGGACCGTGGAGAGTTGTGGTTCTAGTTTCTTATCCTTAACGCGTTGTAAAAAGGCCAGACCCCAGGACAAATAGCATCCACTTGGATAATCCTGATTCTCGCAGCACTGCTGGCAACCGTCTTAACATGCCTCTTGCTGCTCCATAAACCAGAACCCTGCACGCCACATGCCTTAATTGGCTCCAGCTCTGTCCTTACCTTCTCAGATTCCTGCCGCTCCATCCTGTCCTTATGGTGTATGAGGCGAGCTCATGGATTTTCCATTTCTGAAGGGGCATCTCTAGACAGACTGTGGCTTTGAGGGCTGGATGCTGAGCCGAGGAGCAGTGATGTCTGGGTCGGAACAGTGAACGCTCCCTGGTGCTGTCAGTTCTCAGTAATCCCAGTGTGGATTGAGTGCTGGCGTGACGTCCCCGCCTGCTGCCAGTTCGCTCTGGCCATTGCCAGTCTCACCAGCACCCCGACTGTGCCAGTGTGCTCAGAGGAATGCAAGGGGGGCACAGCTGATACTGTCATCAGAGGTCTGACCAGCTAGTTAGAAAGAGAAACCAGCTGTGACAAGTCAGAGGCGTCCGTCGGAATTTCAAATTTGTAAGAAAACTCCTGGATGTTGCTCCCCCTCTTCGTGGAGGAACGACACAGAACCCTGCCTAGGCTTCATATCCGAGTCACGGCACCATTATGTCGCTCCCCGTCTTCGTGGAGGAACGACACAAGACCCTGCGCTGTTCTTTCGTCTGCTCGGCCCTCCCCGGGTTTGCCGCTGGTTCTTCCCGGGTTGGCTACCGTCCCTTCCACCTCCGTGGAAGGGCGGTTCCCCCTGCCACATTCCCCACTTCCGCGGGGGAGCGGCACACCGCTGGCCGGCTCTCTCGGGGGCTGCACAGGTGTTCCTCTTAGATGTTCCTGGTGCATGTTGTCTCTCTCCTCCTTTATAGTCCTCTTCCGCCAATCCCAACTCGGCTGCCCACACGCCGAGTATGCTGCTCTCCTCCAATCAGGAGCAGGATCAGCTCCTGGAGGTCAGCACTCAAGTTGGCAAGAGGCAGCTGCATAGAAGCCGTTTTCTCCTCTCCCAGCGCCATACTGTGGGAGAGCAGATGCATAGAATAAGTCTTAATTCCAGTAACTCAGTCCAGTCCGGGTTGCTCCCCACACCTGGATTGTCTGCTGCTCATGCTCTACCTTGCACCCGTTGATATATGTACCCACCTGCAATCACCCAGCGGGGATAGGAGAGGATCTTACATTTCATACCAAGAGCCAATGTGCATTCGCTGTTTGTTGATAGGGAGCTCATAGAAGTTACTGTACACACCAGGGCAATTCTGAGAGGGAAAGAGGGCACTGATAATTACACTGGGATAATCAGTTTAAACTAGGATGATCCAAGAAAAACAGCATGTGGGGCCAGCGTTGTGAATAGTGAGTAAAGCTACCGCCTGCAACACCAGCATCCCACATGGGTGCCGGTTTGTGTCCAGTTGCTCCACTTCTGATCCAGCTCCCTCCTAATGGCTCAAGTGTTTGAACCCCTGCTACCCATGTGGGAGATCCAGATGGAGTTCCAGGCTCCTGGCTTCTGCCTGGCCCAGCCCTGGCTATTGCTGCCATCTGGGGAGTAACCAGTAGATAGAAGATCTCTCTTCTCTGTCTCTCCCTCTCTCTCTGTAACTCTTTCAAATACATGGATAAGTCTTTTTAACAAACAGGGCAAGCTGAGCCTCTCCAGGTGCTGGTCTATGCATGAGTTGGGGGCACACAAGTAGGGATGGCTGGCAGTGGAGATGGGTACGTAAGCATATGTGCTACTACAGCACAGTTGTGAAACTGTGTGGATAGGTGTTGGGGTGGGAGGAGAAAGGGAGAAGGTAGGCAGGGTTTTCTACAGGAGAACCGAGGCGAATTCACCTTGGGACTGCTAAACTGGCATCCACTGGCCAGGAAGGACCATTTGCCCTTGCCCTCGCCGGGGTTATTTGTGTAGGACTTGGCTTGAGTCACACAAGCTGAAGACTTACAAAAAGACTTATCCTTGAGACCATCCATCCCCACGTTACTATTTAATCCAGCATCGACTGTGGCTTGTGTAGAAACAAACCGACCTCAGTATGTGCTTAATGAAGTTGAATGGGGAAACTGGTTGATCAGAAGGTAGAAGTCAGGTTGTCTGTGTTTTTACTGTTTTTATCTCAGGGACTATTTAGTTCCTCAGCACAGATGTGGGTATGTCTGTGTGTTTATCTGTGTGCTGCAAAATTACCAAAAATAAATAAATAAATAAATAAATCCAGACTAGCTTTTAAAAACTGGCTTAGGCATTTGTTAATACAAAGTTGTACAGATCCCAAGTTCTTGGACCCAGTTTGGGTTCAGCACAGTGCATGTTAAGGGTGCTTTGTATGAACGGAATTTTCACTGAAGTTTTGGCCACCGGAAACTCAGTCTTCAGCCTTTATTCCCCTGAGCTCTGGACTCAGTGAGCTGCAGCTGTGTCTGGCCGACTCTTGGATGGGCTGGAAACCAGACGTGGTGTAGCATGTGATTTCTTTTTTTCATTTTTAAGTATTTATTTATTTTTGGACAGGCAGAGTGAACAGTGAGAGAGAGAAAAAGGTCTTCCTTTACCGTTGGTTCACCCTCCAATGGCCACTGCGACTGGCACACCGCGCTGATCCAAAGCCAGGAGCCAGGTGCTTCCTCCTGGTCTCCCATGCTGGTGCAGGACCCAAGGACCTGGGCCATCCTCCACTGCACTCCCGGGCCACAGCAGAGAGCTGGCCTGGAAGAGGAGCAACCGGGACAGAATCCAGCACCCTGACCGGGCTAGAACCCGGGGTGCCGGTGCCGCAGGTGGAGGATTAGCCTAGTGAGCCGCGGCGCCGGCCAGCATGTGATTTCAACAGTGGTCTCTGTCCAAATTCTCCCAGGGCTAGTGGCGTGGAAGAGATTGGGCTGCTCCGGAACTGGTGTATTTGCCCCAGCTTTCATGTATTGTACTAATAAGATCATAGCAATTTTTAAACTAATTTTTAAAGGGAATATTTTATTCCCTTCAATTTCTCCACCTAATACATACACAACTCTAGTGTGCTTTTCCATACCCATCTGCAGGCACACTTAAAAGCACATGTTATAATTATAGTTTTTGGTTTTTCCATAGCCTGGAATTAAGCTTGGGGTGAGCTGGTATGACCTAAAGGATCATATCCTATGTGCGGCTCTGCTCTCAATGATGGCTGAGGAAAACGCCTTGGGAAGTGAACCAATGGGTTATTCAGTGGCTGGAGAGATTTTTCTGGAGCTTATCATTTTCTCAGTCTTGCCCTTCCTTCCTTTTGCCGAATGCAACCTTATGAACGTTCGTGTGCCCCTGAAGTCCGTCAAGTTGAAACCCTAATCCTGAAGGTGAAGATACTACCAAGAAGAATAAAACGCCTCTTTTTCAGCAGCGATTTACAACCAAAGGAGCAATAGAATAAGATTTATGCAAGCATTGCATGTTAGTCAAAAATTTAGAAAGATCTTATTATCCAGATCAGTTTAATTCAAAATGAGGTATATGGGTGCATGGTGGGGGTCTGATATTTTTTTCTTTTAAAGAGGGGTCTACATATTATTGCTACAAAAATACAAGGTCAGCACATTTATTCTCCTGTAAAAACATTTATATTTTTTTATAAAAACTTTCTGAAATAACACCTAAGCCAATGGAATAACTTGCACTATAGAATTTAGGGCCGCAGGCCCATGTCAGACTGATGGAGACGTATTTGGTATGTATAGGAAATGATCCATGGTTGTCTCACCACAACCTGGGAGTTGTGATCCTGCCCTCGGGGGATCTGCGGGCAGCTGTACTGCTCTGCATCTCCTCTGACACTTTCCCAGCCGCCCAGTACGGCGCCTCTGTTCTCTGTCCCCTGGAGGGTCACACACAGTCACGGTATTGCTCCCCTGCGTTGTCAGTTAGCAGTGGTGTGTGTTCACAGAGCAGGCACGTAGCCTAGCAGTTAAGATCCCTGCATCCCACATCATAGTGCCTGGCTTGGATGCCTGGCTTCAGCTCCTGACTCCAGCTCCTGCTAATGCACGCCCGAATGCAGGTGACGGCTCAAGTGCTTGGTTCCCGGCAACCCATGGGGGAATCCTGGATTGAACCCTTGGTTCTGGCTTTGACCTGGCTATCCCGCCTCCCTGTGGCAGGCCTTTGGGGAGTGAAAAAGTAGATGGGCGTGTGTCTGACTCCCTGTCTCTCTCTCTCAAAAAATAGGGATAGGTGTTCAAAAGAACCACTGACTGGGCCAGTGCCCGGCTAATCCTCCACCTGCGGCACTGGCACTCCAGGTTCTAGTCCTGGTTGGGGTGCCGGATTCTGCCCTGGTTGCTTCTCTTCCAGTCCAGCTCTCTGCTGTGGCCCGGGAAGGCAGTGGAGGATGGCCCAAGTGCTTGGGCCCTGCACCCGCATGGGAGACCAGGAGAAGCACCTGGCTCCTGCCTTCGGATCAGCACAGCGCGCCAGCAGTAGCGGCCATTTGGGGGGTGAACCAACAGGAAAAGGAAGACCTTTCTCTGTCTCTGTCTCTGTCTCTCTCTCTCTCTCTGTGTGTGTGTAATTCTGGCTGTCAGAAGAGGAGGGGAGGGGAGGACCACTGACCAAAATTGCACCCAAGATCCCAAGTATGACTGACCTGGAGGATCCCATGTATGACTGACCTGGAGGCCCCATTTCTGCCCCTCAGCATCAGGTACCCTCTATTGGTATGAAAATGCTTTCTTTAGGGGTTTGGGCAAGTCAAGAACTGGTATATGAAGAGCCCACCACTCTTGTCCAAACTGTTGAGTGCAGGCAGGGACTTTGCAGGTTTGGTGCAGGAAGGCTGAGAGCGGCCCTGCCCACCTCCGCCCCCGGTTGTCACACTCTCTCTGGTGGTGCTCACCCTTGCAGCAGCTTGGGAGGGTTGTGTGGTGCGACAGATGCTCCCTGCTCACCTGGGAGAGATGCATCTGCATACACAGTGTGTGGAAGCTGCCAGCGGGCAGAGCCATGCCCTGTCCAGCCCAAGGTGACACTTCCTTCAAAGGTGTGGAACTCACTGGACAACTCACCCAGAATGGCTTTTAGGGAAAGCGTGGGGCCTCCAGCATTGGCCTGACAGGTCAGCTTCCTGTTCACTGGCCAGTCTTAGGATGGGCACCTCCTGTCTCCCACAGTGAACATGTTGGGGTCAAGGTCCTGGTATCACAGGGCAGTGCTATTGCATACCAGGAGTGACTTGGCTTTGCTGAGTGCGTGCGTTTGCTGTGGTCTGAACATTTGTATCCTGTCCCTCCAAATTCATGTGCTAATCTCCAGTGTGAAGGTATTGGGATGTGGCGCCTCTGGGAGGTGACTGGATTGTAAGTGTGAACAGGATTAGTGTCCCCGTATAAGGGACTCCAGAGAGCTGGCTTGTCCCTTCGCCATGTGAGGACCCAGTCAGAAGGCACCCTCTATGAATGAGGAAGCGGCCCCCACCAGGCTTGGAACCTGCTGGTGCCTTGATCTTGGACGTGCTCTCTCCAGACCTGTGGGGTAGAGATTTCTGTGAACAGGTTATAGTTAGGTTACAGCAGCCTAGACAGGTTAAGACGGTATTCGTCTATAAATTGAGAATAATGGTAACCTGCCTCCTGCTCAGATTTGCTTGCAGGGTTAAAATCAGAAGATGGGTGCAAGGCGTTGGCCTAGGCTCAGCACACAGCTGATGGCACAGTAAACGGGTCACGGGTGTTTTGAGAATGGTAGAGGGTGAGAATTCGGGACGCATGGCTTAGCCTCACGTGTGCTGCCTTTGGGTCCACGGAGACGTGGATGTCTCCAGCATCCCAGCCTTCCTTAGTCCTGGGGCATGTGTGGCAGTAGGAAGAACTCATGAACAAATGGGATTTGGGCCGGCGCCGTGGCTCACTAGGCTAATCCTCCGCCTTGCAGCGCCGGCACCCCAGGTTCTAGTTCCGGTCGGGGCGCCGGATTCTGTCCCGGTTGCCCCTCTTCCAGGCCAGCTCTCTGCTGTGGCCAGGGAGTGCAGTGGAGGATGGCCCAAGTGCTTGGGCCCTACACCCCATGAGAGACCAGGAAAAGCACCTGGCTCCTGCCATCGGATCAGTATGGTGCGCCGGCTGTGGCAGCCATTGGAGGGTGAACCAACGGCAAAAGGAAGAGCTTTCTCTCTGTCTCTCTCTCTCACTGTCCACTCTGCTTGTCCAAAAAAAAAAGGGGGGGGATTTGGGCTGAACCAACATGTGGCTCTGCTGACCTCGTCCTTGTTACCCTCAGCCCTGGGTCTGTGTATGCGATTGGTTCTAGGATCCTTCCTAGGAAGCAAGGCCCTGCCAGAGGAAATGAGGAGACAGCAGGCCTGAGTGGGTGATTCTGTGCGTAGAATGCTGTTCCCTTTCTTGGGCGGAGGACAGAAGTCAGACTGGGGGAGCCTCTGGAAGTTCTGACGTCGCGAGGACCAGCCACGTTGCTTCCCTGATATTGTTTCTTTATCAGTGTATGTGCTTGTGTCCGTGCCTTGGAGATGAAGTGTTGAAATAAGGAAACGTTTTCATCTATCTGTTGCTAAACCCTGAGGTTTGCGTGGGATTGTGGGAGAGAGAAGGAAAACCCAAGCAAGAATATTTACTTTACATATTAATTTTCTACTGGAAGTGTGTCTTCGTAAGTCTTCTTAGACAAATACTATCCTTGTTCAAAAACAAAACCAGTTTAACATTTGTTTTCTAGTTTAGCCCAAACACTACGGTGTTGTCAGTTTAGAGAAGGGAGAAATTGGATGCCTACACCCGTATGAGTGCCTCTTCAAGTCCTGGCCACTCTGCTAGCTTCCTGCTAATGTGCCTAGGAGGTGGCAGGTGATAACCTAAGGACTTGGGTTCCTGCCGCCCCCATCGGAGTCCTGGATGGGCTTTCTGCTTCCTGACTTCTGCCCGGCCTAGCTCTTACTGTTTGGGCATTTGTTGGGCGTTTGTGGAATGAATCAGTGGATGGAAGATCTCTCTCATCTCTGTCTGTCCCTGTCTCCATCATTCTGCCTTTTTTTTTTAAGATTATTTATTTGAAAGAGTTACAGAAAGAGGTAGAGACAGAGAGGTTTTCCATCCGCTGGTTCACTCCTCAGATGGCCGCAACAGCCAGGGCTGGACCAGGCAGAAGCCAGGAGCCAGGAGCTTCTTAGGGTCTCCCACATGGGTACAGGGGCCCATGCACTTGGTCCATCATCTGCTGCCTGCCAGGCACATTTATATATTCATCAGTTGATGAGTATTTGAGTTGTTGCCACCTTTTGGCTATTATGAATCATACTGCTATGAACATTCATGTTCAAGTTTATGTGTGGACATACGTTTTCATTTCTCATGAGAGAGATATACCTAGGAGTGGATTGTATTCTGAAGAACTACTAAACTTTCACAAAGTGACTACACTGTGTAACACTCCCAACAGCAATTCTGGGGGTGGAGTGGAGGGGAGGACCATTCTAGTTTCTCTACATCCTCACCAACACCTGTTCTATATCTTTATTGAAGTCAGCCTAGTGGATGTGGAGTGGTACCTCATGGTGGGTTTGATTTGCAGTTCCCTGGTGATGCTATTAAGCATCTTCAAGTGTGCTTCTTGTCCATGTGTATATCTTTGGAGAAATATCTTGGCAATCCTTAGCCTATTTTTCCATTGGGTTGTCCATTTATTATTGAACTATTAGAAGATTTTGTATTCTTGGTGCAATTCACTTATCAAATATGACCTGCAAATATTTTCTCCCAACCTGTAGTTCGTCTTTTTCACTTTCTTGATGATATATCTTGAAACACAAACATCTTAATTTTGTTGAAGCCCAGTTATTTTGTCACTTGCAGTTTTTGCTTTGTGTCTAAGAAAGCTTTGCATAATCTACAGTCATGATGGCTTAAACCCTCTGTTTTCCTCTAGAAGTCTTTTAATGGCTTTGGCTCTTATTTAGGTCTCTACTTCTTGGTTGTGTGTTACTTTTGTGCATAATATTAAGGAAAGGGGTCCAACTTTATTCCTTTATGTGTGAATTTCAATTTTTCCACTGCCATTTGTAAAAGAATGGTAGAAAGTATTTGCAAATCGGGGCCGGCACTGTGGCGCAGCGGGTTAACGCCCTGGCCTGAAGTGCCGGCATCCTATATGGACACCAGTTCGAGATCTGGCTGCTCCACTTACGTTCCAGTTCTCTGCTGTGGCCTGGGAAAGCAGTAGAAGATGGCCCAAAACCTTGGGCCCCTGCACCCATGTGGGAGACCCAGAAGAGGCTCCTGACTTCAGATCGGCGCAGCTCCAGCCGTTGTGACCAATTGGGGAATGAACCAACAGATGGAAGACTGACTCTCTCTCTCTCTCTCTCTCTCTTTCTGTGTGTGTGTAACTCTGACCTTCAAATAAATAAAATCGTAAGAAAAAAAATTTGCAAATCATCTATCTGATAAAGAATTTGCATTCAGAAAAAAACCCTTATAATTCAAATATGGTGCAATTTAGGGGTAGAAAGAATAACTAGGAAAGGAAAAGTCATTCCAAATTAGTGGAAAACATACATTTTAAAATATTTTAAAACAATGCATTTATTACAAGTGTATCTTTTTAAAAAAAAATTGTTATTTATTTTACTGATCTGAAAGTTGGAGAGATAGACAAATGGAGATCTCCATCATCCACTGGTTCAGTCTCCCAAATGCCTGGAACTCAATCTGGTGTTCCCACGTCGGTGGCAGGGATCCAGGTAGTTGAGCCATCACTTGCTGCCCCCCTCCTCCGCCAAGATGCACATCATTAGGACGCTGGAATCAGAAGCACAGCCAGGGCTGGCGCTGTGGCTCAGTAGGCTAGTCCTCCACCTTTTGGCGCTGGCATACCAGGTTCTAGTCCCGGTCGGGGCGCCAGATTCTGTCCCGGTTGCCCCTCTTCCAGGCCAGCTTTCGCCAGGGCCCGGGAGTGCAGTGGAGGATGGCCCAAGTGCTTGGGCCCTGCACCCACATGGGAGACCAGGAGAAGCACCTGGCTCCTGGCTTCGGATCAGCATGATGCGGCGGCCATTGGAGGGTGAACCAACGGCAAAAGGAAGACCTTTCTCTCTCTCTCACTGTCCACTCTGCCTTTCAAAAAAAAAAAAACAAAAACAAAAAAAGACACACACACACACACAGCCAGGAGTCAAACTCAGTACCCCAGTGTGAGATGCATCTTAACCTTGACACCATTCACTCATCCGCCTAGGGCCTTGAGATGAATCTGTATCTGTACACTTGTCAATATATTGCTTGAGAAGACAATGGATCTTGCTATTATCATAACTGAGTAGGTGAGATGTGGAAACTGAGTCCAGAGAGTTTAACCCTGGGTGATGATGGATGGTTGTTGGGAAGGAACCCGTAAAGAATTCTGAACACAATTACACCGAGAAGGCTGAGGTTATAATTAAGCATTAGGAAAGAAGCAGCACATCTAAATGTTGCTGCTTGTCTTTCAAATTAGCTTGTAAAACTGTGCAAGGGAGCCTGCTTTCACCTGAGTTGGTCTGCAGTTTGGTTACAGTCCCTTTCTCCTTTCTTTTGTAATGGGTGAAGCGTTGCAAAGCAAACCCTTCCACGGCCTCGCAGGTGCTCTGGTTTAAGTGCAGATGGCCTGATCATCTCTCTCCCTTTCTCCACCCCAAACTCGAGGCTGCTGGGAGTACTCTTCTTCCCTTTCTAACTAAGCCAGTGTATGGAATCTTCCTCTGTGTTCTGGGGCTGTGTTTTCCCCGGTGGGTCTGAGTTTGGTCCACACTAGAAAATGCCTGCGTTCTCCAACCCTGCAGTCCCCTGCTTAATCAGCAGGAAGCTCAGTACAGCTTCTTGCTGCGGTCGGTGCAGTCCTGGTCAGGAGGTTAGACCTGCTGCTGAGAGCTTCCCAGAGCAGGGGTGGCTTTATTCAGGGGGCGGGTGCCCTCGGAGGAGGCGGATTTGGGGCAGTCCTGATCTGTAATATCCCAGATGACTTGAAGGGCTTGAAACAGCACCTGAAGGCTGTGGCCCATTTGTTGGAAGTTGAAGGACTTTGAACGTGCAGGGGAAGTTCACTGTTGCTATCGTCTTCCTTCTCTGCAAAGTGTACATCGTTGTTTTATCATTTTTAATCAATCCCCTAATTCTTGGCAAATGCAAGTGATTTTCACTGGTTTTCAAGTGTCTGTTGCTAAGTGTGAAATTGAGGAAATTTTATCTGAGATTCCATACAAGTATAATATACTTCATGTTACTGATGTCTAATTAGTTTGGTTTTATCAGTGATTTGGGAAATCTGTTAAGAAGCTGCTCACGCTATCTAGAACAGAATGATTCCACTTTCTACATCTAGAGAATCTGATGTCCAATGAGAATTGTTACGCTGTCCCATCTAGATGTCTGAGAGTTGTTCTATCTACCCATTCTGGATGGAATGCTTGGTTAGCACAAGGTTGCCGTCACGTATGAAGAGAACTGAGAAAACGATCAACATAACAGGGTTTATTTTATTATAATAGGTGGTGTTTGCTGTTGTTGACAGTGTGGTTATGACAAGCTCTTGATGTTGTAAGTGGCTTTAGCTTCCATTTCCAGGGAAGTAGAGATGAGAGAAAACACTGAGATATATTTTCTGTGTTCAATGCCCCATGCTGTGTGAATGAAGAAAATCTCTTGTTATTTCGGTTGGATTTTATTCCATCTGCACTCTACTCCCAGTCAGATGAAGGCATAATGAGGGCATCAAGTCAGCACCGTTGGGTAAGATCCTTATCCGTTCTGGACGTTGCTGTGTTTGAGTGTCCCCATTCAAACTCACATTAAAATTTAATCTCTATTGGGAAGTGTTAAGAGGGCGGGACCAGGCAGAACCGATAAGAGGTGATTGGGTCAGGAGAGCTCTGCCCTTCTGAATGGGTCAGTCTGCTGGTGGATTAATAGATGAGTGGATTAATGGGTTGTCATGGCAGCAGCTCTGTTACCAAAGTGGGCTCTGAGGCAAGCCTACTCAATTTTTCCACATGGGACCCTCTGCAAGGTGATGCATCTAGAAGGCCTTCAGACGCCAGCATGCTGGGACTTCCCAGCCTCCAGGACTTGGAACCAAATAAATCTCTTCTTTACAAATCTCTTAGTCTGTGGTGTTTAGCCATAGCAACAGAAAATGGACTAAAACAGAGATTATGTCTATTGAAGACACATGAAGACATTCTTTCCATTTCTGTCACTTTGCTTAATTTTAAATCAAACCAAAATAAAACAAAGATCAGGAGCGCGGGATGAGATGAGCGTTAGTTCAGGGAGCAGGGACGGGCGGTCATTTAAGATGCCTCTTGACTTTGAGATTAAAAAGAGAATAAGAACGTTTTCTCTTCCGTCTGTAGTGGAGTATAAGCCCTATACAAAAGCAGGAACATCTACAACAGGTTTTAGGGCAGCATAAATACAAGTGAAATAGTGTACTAATTATTACAATTCACTACACTAATAAGGCACTGGTATACGTGAAATAGCTGTATCTGTCTAGTGTTTATTAATTTAGCTCACATATTTAAAGTCCCACTTGAAAATTTAATGGCATATTAATTTTGAGTATTCCTTTTTCCGCTCGTGTTGTTGATGAGGCAAATTTATTCCAGCTCAGAGCCACCTTGTGAGGTGTCTGAGTCGGTTCTTCAGAGTGTATCACTTTCACTTCCCTCTTCATTATCCAACAGACACTGGGGCGGTGCTGTCACCAGACCTTTTGGGCAAGGCCACAAGTACCCATTCACCTAGCCTGGCACAGTTTTCTGTCCCTTCTTGTTGTCACTGAGAATAGCTTGTGTTTACATAAATCCAAGCACATAGTGAGTTTATGTTCCAGGTATTAACTCATTTACTCCTCGGAGCAACCTTTGAGATAGAACCTTCGTTATCTTACAGTTCAAGTATGCAGGAGGATGTGTGTAGGTTATTTGCAAATACTGTGCTGCTTGAAATAAGAGATTTGACCATCTGCAGATTTTAGTATCCCTGGGGGTCTGGAACCATCCTGAAGGGATGAGCATACGTCAAAATATAGCGTTATATATTGTTTAAGGTAATTGATTTGAAAGGTAGAGTTAGGAGGAGAGAGAGCGAGCTTTCTTCCATCTGCTGGTTCACTTCCCAAATGATCGCAGTAGCCAGGGCTGGGCCAGGCTGAAGCCAGGAACCAGGAGCATCTTATGGGTCTCTCACATGGGTAGCAGGGGTCCTAGCCCTTGTGCTGTCTTCAGCTGCCTTCCCAGGCACGTTAGCAGGGAGATGGATCAGAGTGTAGCAGCTGGGACTCAAAGCAACACTCACACGGGATGCCGGCACTGCAGCACCACAGTGTGTTGTACCACTGGCTCCCATCCTCACGCTATTTCTAGAACAATTACTGATCACTAAGCTGTGTACCAGGCTGTTCACATATATTGCCTGGTTTTATTCCAGCCATAGTCTTTTAATTTTGCAGATGAGTACACTGGGACTCAGAGAGTATAAGAAACTTGCCAAGCACAAAAAAAGAGCTTGGGCAGTGGAGTTGAAAGTTTGGCCTATTGCAGCCTTTTCTACTCCAGCGCTTGTGCTCTCTGGAGGACACTGTGTGGCCACCCTGGGCAGGAAGCGCTGGCTTTGGGAGCCCCTGACTTGCAGCACATGGGCACTCTGCTGCCTGCGCCAGCTGGCTCCCCTCACCTTCCCAGCTCCCTTTCTGTTCTCTGCCTTCTTCCTAGCTGAGCTTCGCAGGGCTTTTGGCTGCGAACAGCAGACATTCCTGTAGCTAGTTTAAACGGAAAGGGGTGTGTTGAAGGAGGTGAGGTAGGTAGTTCGCAGAATGTCTGGGAAGGACCAAGAATCAGGCTCGGATGTTACAGAGCCCGGAAAAGAGCCAAACCACACCACGGGACTGTTCTAAAGAAACAACCACGCTGCCTCTGCTCACCGATCTGTCCCACGACTTCAGGGAGAGGAGGCCGCTCAGACCCGGTCCCCTTGGGCAGCACTCATCAGAGGGCCTGGGGCACTGTGGGTGACCCCTGCTGCCCATCACTGACTCCTGCACCCACATCGCACTGCGACTCATCTGATGGGTGAAGACAAGCTCACTCTGGCTGGCGGGAAATGGGGGACATGCATTCTTTTCAGATGTTCTGCTCATGGGGGATTAAGTGGACCAGTTTAAAGTGCCCGCCACACTCCAGTCGCCCCAGTCCTACCCCTGAACCTGGCTCTGCCACATGAAGATGGAATAGTGTCTTAGTCCTGACCTGCTATGACAAAATACCATGAACTGGGTGACTGGTAAACAATAGAAACTTACTTCTCAGAGTTCTGAAAGCCAGGAACCCAGCAGATGGGAGAGGGAGGAGGAGGTGGGGTGGGAGGGCGGGTATGGTGGGAAGAATCACTGTATTCCTAAAGTTGTACTGAGGAAATTTGTACTCATTAAATAAAAGGTTTCTTTGGGGATGAGGGAGGCCCCAACAGAGTTGAGGTCAAGAGAGGGCCCTTTCTCTGTTTCCAGGAGGCCACCGACTTCTAGTCTCTTACAGTGTGTACTGGGCAGCACGGCTCTCTGGGTCCCTTTTCTGAGAGCACTAATCCCACTCCAGAAGGTTCTGCCCTCGCAGTTTGATCACTCCCCAAAGGCCCTCTCTCCGAATGCCATCACCATAGAGGCTAAGAGTTCAGCAAACAAATTTTTTCCCCAGGGGCAGGGGAGTTGAGAGAGACAAATCTTGAGACCATAGTGCATAGGGAGGGTTGTCCGTATCTAGCCTTGTGGACGCGGACTGAACTACTAGGGAACATGCACATGCTCATCTGGGCAGCCAGACCCCAGAGTTGACATGCCAGGAAAGATTCACCTTGCTCGGAGTCTCCTCCAGTAGCTGGCCCAGCCACCAGGAGGACAACCTGAGGTCCTATGAAGACAAACTCACTCCATGGAGGTGCGTCTCCGGCGTGCGTGCCTGTGTTGTCTGACGTTGTTTTGTCTTGTAAAGTCCCATATACCAGATGAAGTTCACTCTGTGAAGAATGTAACCTTCCATCCCCAACTTTCCCTTTTGGATTTTTTTTAAATAAATAAAATGGCTCTTTTATTTATTTATTTATTTATTTTTTTTATCTTTTATTTAATGAATATAAATTTCCAAAGTACGACTCATGGGTTACAATGGCTTCCCCCCCCATACCGTCCCTCCCACCCACAACCCTCCCCTTTCCCACTCCCTCTCCCCTTCCATTCACATCAAGATTCATTTTCGATTATCTTAATATACAGAAGATCAGCTTAGTATACCTTAAGTATTTCAACAGTTTGCTCCCACACAGAAACATAAAGTGAAAAATAATAGATGATTTTTTTAAAATGATGATGAAATCAGATCAGACCTATTGTCATGTTTAATCCCAGTGAGAGTCAAGTTGGGAATTGAAAATTTCTTTCTTTCTTTCTTTCTTTCTTTTTTTTTTTTTTTTTTTTTTTTTTTTTTACAGAAGATCAGTTTAGTGTACATTAAGTAAAGATTTCAGTCGTTTGCACCCCCATAGAAACACAAAGTGAAATATACTGTTTGAGTACTCGTTATAGCATTAAGCCTCAGTGTACAGCACGTTAAGGACCGAGATCCTACATGAGGAGTAAGTGCACAGTGACTCCTGTTGTTGACTTTACCAATTGACACTCCTGTTTATGGCATCAGTAATCTCCCTATGCACCAGTTATGAGTTTCCAAGGCTATGGAAGCCCCTTGAGTTCTCCGACTCTTATCATGTTTAGACACGGCCATAGTCAAAGTGGAGGTTCTCTCCTCCCTTCAGAGAAAGGCACCTCCCTCTTTGAAGACCTGTTCTTTCCACTGGGATCTCACTCACAGAGGTCTTTTTGCCAGAGTGTCTTGGCTTTCCATGCCTGAAATACTCTCATGGGCTTTTCAGCCAGATCCGAGTGCCTTTAGGGCTGATTCTGAGGCCAGAGTGCTATTTAGGACATCCGCCATTCTATGAGTCTGCTGAGTATCTCACTTCCCATGTTGGATCACTCTCCCCTTTATTTATTCTATCGGTTGGTGTTAGCAGATACTAGACTTGTTTATGTGCTCCCTTTGACTCTTAGTCCTTTCATTATGATCAATTGTGAACTGAAATTGATCACTTGGAGTAGTGAGATGGCATTGGCACATGCCACCTTGATGGGATTGAATTGGAATCCCCTGGTATGTTTCCAACTCTACCAATTGGGGCAAGTCAGCCCGAGCATGCCCCAAATTACACATCTCTTCCCTCTCTTATTCCCACTCTTATGTTTAACAGGGATCACATTTCGGTTAATTTTCAACACTTAAGAATAACTGTGTGATAATTACAGAATTAAACCAGTCATATTAAGTAGAACAGACAAAAAAAAAAATACTATGAGGGATAATGTATTAAGTTGTCCATTAGCAGTCAGAGCTATGCTGATCAAGTCACCATTTCTCATAGTGTCCATTTCACTTCAGGAGGTTTCCTTTTTGGTGTTGAGTCAGTTGTCACCGATCAGGGAGAACATATGGTATTTGTCCCTTTGGGACTGGCTTACTTCACTCAGCATGATGTGTTCCAGATTCCTCCATTTTGTTGCAAATGACTGGATTTCGTTGTTTCTTACTGCGGTATAGTACTCTAAAGAATACATATCCCATAATTTCTTTATCCAGTCTACCGTTGATGGGCATTTAGGTTGGTTCCAGGTCTTGGCTATTGTGAATTGTGCTGCAATAAACATTAGGGTGCAGACTGCTTTTTTGTTTATCAATTTAAACTCCTTTGGGTAAATTCCAAGGAGTGGGATGGCTGGGTCGAATGGTAGGGTTATATTCAGGTTTCTGAGGAATCTCCAGACTGATTTCCATAGTGGCTTGACCAGTTTGCATTCCCACCAACAGTGGGTTAGTGTCCCTTTTTCCCCACATCCTCGCCAGCATCTGTTGTTGGTAGATTTCTGTATGTGAGCCATTCTAACCGGGGTGAGGTGAAACCTCATTGTGGTTTTGATTTGCATTTCCCTGATTGCTAGTGACCTTGAACATTTTTTCATGTGCCTGTTGGCCATTTGGATTTCCTCTTTTGAAAAATGTCTATTGAAGTCCTTGGCCCATCTCTTAAGTGGGTTGTTGGTTTTGTTTTTGTGGAGTTTCTTGATCTCTTTGTAGATTCTGGTTATTAACCCTTTATCTGTTGCATAGTTTGCAAATATTTTTTCCCATTCTGTCGGTTGTCTCTTCACTCTCCTGACTGTTTCTTTTGCAGTACAGAAACTTCTCAATTTGATGCAATCCCAATAGTTGATTTTGGCTTTGACTGTCTGTGCCTCCCGGGTCTTTTCCAGAAATTCTTTGCCTGTGCCAATATCTTGAAGGGTTTCTCCAATGTTCTCTAATAACTTAATGGTGTCAGGACGAAGATTTAGGTCTTTAATCCACGTTGAGTGGATTTTTGTGTAAGGTGTAAGGTAGGGGTCTTGCTTCATGATTCTGCACGTGGAAATCCAGTTTTCCCAGCACCATTTATTGAATAGACTGTCCTTGCTCCAGGAATTAGTTTTAGATCCTTGATCAAATATAAGTTGGCTGTAGATGTTTGGGTTGATTTCTGGTGTTTCAATTCTGTTCCATTGGTCTATCCATCTGTTTCTGTACCAGTACCATGCTGTTTTGATTACAACTGCCCTGTAGTATGTCCTGAAGTCTGGTATTGTGATGCCTCCGGCTTTGTTTTTGTTGTACAAGATTGCTTTAGCTATTTGAGGTCTCTTGTGCCTCCATATGAATTTCAGCATCATTTTTTCTAGATCTGCGAAGAATGTCTTTGGTCTTTGTTCTCGAATGTATAATTCGGGTTCCTTTCTCTTTGATACTATTCTAGCTGACATATTTTCTTCCAGTCTTTATTATCTTCAGATCTTATCTTTCTATATGTGGTGCTTTTCTCAAAAGCAATTGAAAACCTGAAGCCAAAAAGAGAGACACACAATGTTTTGCTGATAAAGAACTGTGGGGAGCAATCCGGACTAGACTAAGTTACTCGAATTAGGACTTATTCTATGCATCTGCTCTCCCACAATATGGCGCTGGGAGAGAAGTAAACAGCTTCCGCACAGCTGCCTCCAGTTCAACCAATTAACTGTAGGACTTGCTCCTGATTGGAGAGCAGCGTACTCAGCCGAGTTGGGATTGGCGGAGGAGGACTATAAGGGAGGAGAGAGACGGCATGCACCGGGAACATCTATGGGGAACATCTAAGGGAACCCGTGCAGCCCCCGAGAGAACCAGCCGGCGGTGTGCCGCTCCCCTGCGGAAGTGGGGAATGCGGCCAGGGGGAACTGCCCTTCCACGGAGGTGGAAGGGATAGTAGCCAACCCGGGAAGAACCAGCAGCAAACCCGGGGAGGGCCGAGCAGACGAAGGAACAGCGCAGGGTTCTGTGTTGCTCCTCCATGAAGAGGGGGAGCGACAAAGAACAAAGTCCCTAAACTTGTGTTCAGCTGTTGCTTTTGTTGTCCTGCTGAGGATGTGAAGGCCCTAGATAAAAGTCTCAACTTTGGAGGCAGGCGTTTGTCCTAGCAGTGAAGATGTGAACTGGGATGCCTGCAGCCCATGCTGGAGTCCCTTCCTGATGCCAACTTCTCGCTAATGCACACCCTAGAGGCAGCTGTGACGGCTCAAGTAGTTGGGGCCCTGTCACTCACGTAGGAGACCTTGACTGAGTTCCCAAACTTTGTCTTGGCCCAGCCCCGGCTGTTGCACGCATTTGGGGAATGAACCAGTGGATGGGAGCACTCATTCGCTCTTTCTGCCTCTCAAATAAATAAAAATAAAAAATCTAAAAGGAGCTGGCACCGCGGCTCACTAGGCTAATCCTCCACCTTGCGGCGCCGGCACACCAGGTTCTAGTCCCGGTTGGGGCACCAGATTCTGTCCCGGTTGCCCCTCTTCCAGGCCAGCTATTTGCTGTGGCCCGGGAGTGCAGTGGAGGATGGCCCAAGTGCTTGGGCCCTGCACCCCATGAGAGACCAGGATAAGTACCTGGCTCCTGTATAATTTGGGACATGCTCAGGCTGACTTGCCCCAAGTGGTGGAGTTGGAAGCATACCAGGGGATTCCAATTCAATCCCATCGAGGTGGCATGTACCAATGCCATCTCACTGTTCCAGGTGATCAGTTTCAGTTCACAGTTGGTCATGGTGAAGGGACTGGGAGTCAAAGGGAACACATAGACAAGTCTAGTACCTGCTAACGCTAACCGATGGAGTAAATAAAGGGGAGAGTGATCCAACATGGGAAGTGAGATACTCAGCAGACTCATAGAATGGCAGATGTCCTAAATAGCACTCTGGCCTCAGAATCAGCCCTAAAGGCATTCGGAGCTGGCTGAAAAGCTCATGAGAGTATTTCAGGCATGGAAAGCCAAGACACTCTGGCAAAAGATCTCTGCGAGTGAGATCCCAGTGGAAAGAACAGGTCATCAAAGAAGGAGGTACCTTTCTCTGAAGGGAGGAGAGAACCTCCACTTTGACTATGACCTTGTCTAAACAAGATAAGAGTCGGAGAACTCAGAGGGCTTCCATAGCCTTGGAAACTCATGACTGGAGCATAGGGAGATTACTGATGCCATAGACAGGAGTGTCAATTGGTAAAGTCAACAACAGGAGTCACTGTGCACTTACTCCTCATGTAGGATCTCTATCCTTAATGTGCTGTACATTGAGATTTAATGCTATAACGAGTACTCAAACAATATATTTCACTTTGTGTTTCTATGGGGGTGCAAACTGTTGAAATCCTTACTTAATGCATACTAAACTGATCCTCTGTAAAAAAAAAAAAAAAAAAGAAAGAAAAAAAAAAAGAAATTATCAATTCCCAACTTGACTCTCACTGGGATTAAACATGACAATAGGTCTGCTCTGATTTCATCATCATTTAAAAAAATCATCTATTATTTTTCACTTTATGTTTCTGTGTGGGAGCAAACTGTTGAAATCCATACTTAATGTATACTAAGCTGATCTTCTGTATATTAAGATAATCGAAAATGAATCATGATGTGAATGGAAGGGGAGAGGGAGTGGGAGAGGGGAGGGTTGTGGGTGGGAGGGACGGTATGGGGGGGAAGCCATTGTAATCCATAAGTCGTACTTTGGAAAATTATATGCATTAAATAAAAGTTTAAAAAAAAAAAAAAAAAAAAAGAGAAAGGAACCCGAACCTGGAATTTAGCCCATGGTCTGCTTATCAGCCAGGAGACTTGGGGCAAATTGAACTCCTATTTCTGACTAAGTTAGCTGATCTGTGGATTTGGAAAATAGACCAACTCCAGCACTCTAAGAGTTACTGTAAGAGTTAAATGCTCCAGCTCTGGGCACAACGTCTGGGACGTCATTTAATCAACTTTGCTTCCTGTCCTCTGAGAAACCACAAGCCGTTCCCCTGTGACTCTGGCTGCCAACCTGGGTTTCTGTCTCTCCGCTGTAATCACAGGGGTAGCATAGGCTACATCAGCAGGTGAGTAAGCAGATCAAAGTTTAAGTGACTCAAGATGGGTGCTGGGAGCAGATCTGTTCCCTGTGATTAGGGGCAGAGCCGACACACATTAGAAATAAAGTCATCAGGAAAGGTTTTAGTTAGCATTTTTCTGGTTATCTTCAAGTCTTGGTTTTGCCAAAGGCTTGAAATAAGTATGTTAATCTTCCTTCAGGGTTCATTTAGCAGCAACAAGCAGGGGAATCATTTGCATTTTAATTGGGTCATTCTCCGTTTCTTCCCCTTCCCTCCCTCCCTGGCTCCTTCCTTCTCTCCTCCCTCCCTCCCTCCTTCTCTCTCTCTCTGCTGAGAACTGGAGCCAGATGTCACTCCCTAAATCTGGTGACTCTAATGCCAATGCTTGTAACTCCTCAGTGATTACCAACTCAACCACAAAGTGCGTCTGTGAACTTCTCCACAACCCTGTGACCCCAGAGGTGAAAAGCTGGGAGGACAGTATTTGAAGGGGAACAGGCCCAGGCAGCTCCAAAACATGAAAAACTTGGAGGGCTTTAAAAAAAAAACCATTTGTTTCTTTGTTTGAAAGGCGGAGAGTGAGAGAGGAGAGAGACATCTTCCATCCAGTGGCTCACTCCCTAAATGCCCACAATAGTCAGGACTGGACCAGCCAAACCCAGGAGCCCAGAACTCCATGTAAGTCTCCTGTGTTTCTCAGGTACCTGAGCCATTCACCTGCTGCTTCCCAGGGTATGCATTAGCAGAAAGCAGGAACGGAAGTGGAGCTGGGACTTAAACCCAAGTGCAACTTAACTGCTACACCAAGAAACCGCCCCAGGACTTGGAGTTTCTGTAATTAAACTTATTAGCAATGAAAATGTATTACCTTGTCATCCCCAGAAAATCATTCACATTTCGGCTGCTAACACATGGGTCTCATTTTGATAGGAAAAATCCTGTGTGTGGATGATGCGTGTCTCAGGGCACAGGGCTGAGGACAAATGTGCATGTGAGAAGAGGTAACCTGAATGAATTCTTTTCACTGATTCTTAGATTTTTTTAGAAGAAACTAGGCAGTAGTTGAATGACTAGCTGGAGTCCCATTGAAACTGAGCTACATGGTGTAGGGACTACTCCTAAACACAGAATTCCCATAGAACGTTGAGGAAGCAAGCTAGGGAGCAGTGTGCCGTCCTCGGGGACTGTGATCAGCTGCTTGTAAGGAAGCGGGGAGAGCAGGAAGTATTCGGAGTGAACCGGCGGGAGGAGCAGCTCCGGAAGTTGAGTTCAGCAAAATAGAGGGCTGGAGAAGACCTTCAGTGGTGAAAGCCTACTTTGTTGTCCCTGAGACATCCAGGGTTTAGAGAGGAATCCCCATTTCTCTTAGTAGCTCTAGGGGATCTTCATGGAACACCTTTATTTTCTTTAAAAAAACAAAAACAAAAACAAACCCTGTCGGATGTTTCCAGAACTGTGCACTGATGTGAAGGAATACTGGGAACAGACGGCATCTGCCCTCCTGTGGTCTGCACTCTGCTGGGGACGAAACGTCCTTGTGTCACATCCCCACATCTTGCCTGCTGCACACTGTCAAGTCCAGGCAGACAGCAGTGACTCTAGGTCTCCACCCGTGGTACTCTCCTGCGGGGATCAGAGTGAACCTCTGGCCTCCCGTGGTTTTGGTTCACACTCCCACTTAACCAGTTGCATTCCTTCTGTGATCCCCACCAGGACAGTGCACCCTGGGGCCAGGAGGCTCCTGCATGCCTGGCCACTTGTCCTCTGGTCTTCTGGCCAGGATGTCCATCTTTGTCCTGCATCCAGACACTTCAGCTTGGAAGCAGGCAAACTTATCCCCAGGAGAAAGACATTTCTGGGTTTGACAGCCCCCACAGCATTGTGAGTCACCATTTTCTTTGTGTGCAGACTGGAGAGTGTCTAAGACCTGCAGACGGAGGGTCCTCACTGTGTGTCACTTAGCCCTTATCCTGTGTACACACAAATATTCTTGCTCTCAGACATGATGTTGAAACCTAGAGTAAAGGAGATCAGTGCTCTGCAGACAGGTTAATGAGCACTTGCCCCCACCCCACCCCCCAGCCCAGCTCTGTTTCCATTTTGTTGGGGCAGGGTCGGGGTGGTGGGGTGGGAGAATTCCATTTTTACAGGTGTACCTTCAGCCCAGGGCTTTGTTCAGAACCCTTTCTGTGCAGCCTTCTGTTTTTAAGCAGCGTCTGTTGGAGGGTGGCTTGGCAGGGGCTGCAGTGGGTGGCTTGGGCATGTGGGGGGGAGGCTGTGGGTGTGCAGCGCTGTGTGAGCTGCTCTTGGTGGCAGAGTCTCCTGAAGGCAGACAAGTATACAGGGTTTCTTGTGCTGGAATATCCTTTTACCTTTTATTTGTCTAGGCATTTTCCACATGTGGAAAACCATGCTGACAAAATGAAAGGCCTCCTTCAATAGTGTATCCAATACCGGGGCATTGGACTCCTCTCCCTGGTGTCACTCAGAGACAGCTGGCCATAGCCAGGGCTTGGTTTCTCCATGGTAGTTGCATGTGTAGAATGGCCTCACCTCTCGCAGGTAGCGTGTCCTTATGTGCCATCAGTCAGGTGTGGAGGCCCGACTTCTACTGGTTCATCGGTTGCCTTTGAGCAAGAGCTGAGTCAATACACCTGTTCCCTCTTTATGTTGCCTCATACCTGGGACTCTGGCCTTTCCAGCCCAGTGAGTGTGACCGTGTGAGTTGGGTGTGCATCCTTGTGCCTCCTGAGACCTTCTGTTGGCCTGATTCAAGTGCATCTATTTTTAGGCTGGGCTAGGCCTGCTTTGGGATTCATGCTTGCAAGACTCTGACCTGCACGTGTTCAGTTGTTTTCTCAAGGATCCCTGGGTATTCGCTGATTCTAACTCTTTGGAGGCCTTGTCATCTGCAAGGTGCTGGTCAACTACAGGGACACAGCAGCTTCCCAGAAAAGATGGGGAAACTCTGGAGCTGGCAGGGAAGTTGGCACCAGGCAGCTGAAGGGCTTGGTAGCCACAGTTAGGTTGCACTGGATCCAGAAAAGCCCTGGGAGCCACAGCATTGGGGTGATCATTGTATTTGTTGTAAACCTGTAACTAAGGTGAGCTAGGAAAGAAAAAAAAAGTCTGTTTGTATTGAAGGAGGAAGGAAAGAAAAGGAAAATGCAGGGGCAGGCATTTTAGCCTAGCAGTGCAGATACCCATGTCCTACATCAAGTACCTGGGTTCCATGCAGGCCCTGGGAAGCAGCCATCATGCCTCAAGGAATTGGATTCCTGCCACTTGTGTGGGAGATCTGGATTGAGTTCCAGGCTCCCAGCCTCAGCCCTGGCCCAGGTCTGGCTGTCACAAGCATTTGGGGAGTGAACCAGCACATGGAAACACTCTCTTCCCTTCTCCTTCCCTTTCCCCTCCCCCCTCTCTCTGCCTCTCAAATAAATAAAAATTGAAAAAAGAAAGAAAATCTGGGAGACTTTGTCAAGAGCTCAGAGGGTGCCCAAGAAGCCAAAGAGGCATTGGGCTGGGTCGAGTTCACAGGCACATTTGACTGATCATTCCAGCTCCCTAACATGTTACTTGGAACCACCTCGGGTGAGTTCAGAGGGCTTCTGGGATTGGAACTAAGAAGTTAATGTGGAGAAAGAAGCATCTGGAAATCATTCATGGGCATCCTGGGTGGCGCAGAGCAAAGACGCCCATGGTTTTCCTGGGGGCTCTGTCTCTAAGATAACCTTTGATTTCAATGCATAGCTAATCGTGCTGGTGCAGGCTTTGGCCCTGATTTTTAGGGTGGCTGTAGTCATTACACCTCTCCCGCTCCCCCCCCCCCTTTTTTTTAATCAATAAGCAAAAGAAAATAAGATGTGGTGCAACCCTAGCCAGGAAATAATGTGGACAACGGAAACGCTGAAGTTCGCTGTGCTCCTGAGAAGGAAGGCGCAGCTGCTTCTGCGTGGAGCCCCCGCCTTGCTGCCGACCTGGCTCTCCCCCAGGAGGAGGGCCAGGGTGCTTTCCAGCGCAGCTCCAGGCTCGAGTGTTGTGTAGCTCTTCCGGGAGACTCCTGGGTGGCGTGTGGTTCCCGTGTACTCCCCTCGTCAAGTCAGCGGTGGCCTGATTGGAGCTGGCAGCCCCCTGGGAACGGCTCTGCGCTGACTTCTGCTCACTGAGCACTCTGTTTGCCTTCCCTGGTTTCCCCTTTGTCACTTTCCATTAAGCCAGGAACTTTTGGAACCAGGACAAGCTGTGTGTAATTTGGTTAGTGATGTAAATAAGTCCAAACTGCTGAGAGGAGAATGAAATGTGTAGAAATAGAGGAGGATGTAGGCTTTACTCAAGGATCACCATAACCCAGTCCCTCTCCACCTCCCCCCCCTACTTCTCCCTCTCCCCCTCCCCTCCCTCTCCCCCTCCCATCACATTGCTCCTCCAGAGGGAATGACCAGTTTAACTCCAGGGTGCTCTAACTGAAGCTTGCTGTTTTCTTAGAGCTTTAGGGTCACAGCACAGCTGAACGAAAGGTGTAGACATTGGCTATTTCCTACCATGCCCCATGCCTGTATGGCCACCCCTTCCTCCCGTTGTCAACATGCGACGCCATCCACCACAGGGGTAATTTGCTGTAGTTGATGTTCCTGCACCGACACCTCGTCATCACCCAGAGCCCACAGGTGGCGTCAGGGTTCCCTCTGGGCGCAGTGGCTCCTGTGGGTCTGTACCACGTACAGTGACGTGTATCCACCATGACCATAACGTTCAGGGGAGCTTCACTCTCTGGCAGCTAACTCCAGGCGACTGTTGATCCTTGTGTTGTCTCTGTTCTTTTGCCTTTTCCAGGATGTCATACAGTTGGACTCATGCAGTGTTGTTTTCTCTTTTTAATATTTGAAAGGTAGACAGACAGTTGGACAAAGTTCCTATCTGCTGGTTTACTCCCAAAATGCCCACAACAGCCAGGACTGGACGAGGGTGGAGCTGGAAGCTCATTCCAGATCGTTTACCTGGTGGCAGCTGTCCAACTACTGGAGCCGTTACCTGCTGCCTCCCAGCATCTATTAGCAGGAAGCTGGAGTCGGGAGCCAGAGGTGGAACTCAAACTCGGGCACTCTAACCAGCGTCCCAACTGCTAGGGCAGACGCCCGCCCCAGGCGTCTTCTCTGATTGGCCTATATCGCACCGTAATAAGTGTTTAGGTTTCATCCAAGACTTTTCATGGCTTGATCGCTTTTTTTTAAAGTACTGCATAATACTCCATTGACTGCCCTTACCAGTTTATTTACTCAGCAGCTACTGAAAGGCATGTTGGTTGCTTCCAAGTGTTGGCAATTATGAGTAAAGCTGCTGTAGGCATCCGTGTGTTCACGCTCTCTTCATGAAATACGCTGTTGCCTGAAGTGGTGTTGTAGAGGACTCACTCAGAACGGCTGTGACAAATGGGACACGCTGAGTCTAGTGCCGGAGAGGAGAGAACTAGGGGTTGAGAGTCAGGCAGACCTGACTTGACTGGGAATTTTAGTCCCATGCTCGTCCTGTCTTTGATTCCAAGTGCTCAATATTTCAGATTTGCAGCTGTCAACCGACAGTGCTCTCTGAAGCAGTGAGTCTTCTGTGTGTCAACTATGCATCATTCGTTATAGCTAAAGTAATGTTTTAGGCTCTTGAATCCAATTAATTTTATTTTCCTTTTTAAAAATTCATGTTTATTTGAAAGGCAGAGGGAGGGAAGGGGTGTGTGTGTGTGTGTGTGTGTGTGTGTGGAGAGAGAGATCTATCTATCTATCTTCCATCCTCTGGTTCACTCCCAAAATGCAGGCAGCAGCAGGGCTGAGCCAGGCTTAAGCCAGAAACTAGGAACTTCATCCACATCTCCACCAAGGTGGCAGGGACCCAAGTACTAGAGCCGTCACCACTGCCTCCCAGGGTGTGCTTTAACAGGAAGCTGGAATTGGAAGCAGAGCTGAAAGTTGAACCAGGCACTCTGACACACACAGGACGTGAGCATCTCAAATGCCTGCCCCCAAACCCGGTTTTGCTGTGGAATCTGATACTGTTCCTGCTGCTGAAATTACCAAGACCCTTTCACAAACTTCTCTTTGATAGGTGGTGACAATGTAAGCTTCAGTGGGTCAGTGCTGGGAGGACCACACTTTCTCAGGTGCACACCAGAGGGGCTCTGCCTGCCCTCAAGCCCACCCTCCTCCGAGGCACAAGGCACCGGAAGTGCTGGTGGTTTCACACCTTGGCTGCTGTCCTGGTTGCCAGAATCTGCATTATTACAGGCCAGCAGGCACACTCTCATGTCTTTTATTTTTACACTGTTTTAAAGCTTAAGACCTGGAAGTCGCCATTGCCTGATTCTCATGGGAAATCTCCAATTATGTAGCAAAATTCTTCTTGTGGGAAAGGGGGGGGGGGGACAAATAACTAATTGTTTGGAGACTCATAGGAAAAAACTTCCATACATGACCCAGCTTCCTCGCCAGAGTTTCTCAAAGGCGCCGTGTTGTGAGTCAATTCCCACTGCCAGAGCCCCTGCGTGACTCCAGGAGAAGCTTTTTGGGGGCACAGATGAGAAATACCTTGAAAGCACAGCTCTGTGCCCCAACATGTCATTGAGTGCAGTGTGGTTTTTGATGAATTTCTTCCTCCAAGGGCTGTACTCCACCCTTCCCCACTTGAGCACGAAAGACTCGTTTAATCATAAGGGAGATTTTGCTAGGCTTAAGGGACTGTATTTTATGTAAAAGGAATTATTCTGAGATCTGGAAACTGTAGACTGGATGCAGAAACCTTCAAAACTCTGAGCAGCCTGGGAACCAAACATTGCCACTGCTACGCTCACAGGGAAGCAATTGAAAATGGGGAAAGGATTGACCAGTCACAGAAATTACCCTAAATACATGCACACACAGACACACACATATTTCCAGTTCACAGACATTCCACCAGTCCTTCTAAAATTCACTGCGTAGGCTAAGCTGCTTGGGCTGCCTGCCTCCATTATCAGAGTGATAGTTTGAGTCCTGACTGCTCCACTTCTGATCTAGCTCCCTGCCAGTGCACCCGGGAGGCAGCAGATCATGGCCCCACCTGTTTGGGTTCTTGCAACCCATGCAGGAGACCTGGATGGAGTTCCTGGTTCCTGGCTTCAACCTGACCCAGATGCACCTGTTATAGGCATTTGGGAAGTGAACCAGCAGATGGAAAATGTCTGTCTCCCATCCTCTCCTCCAGCCCCTCACTTTCCCTCTCTGTCACTCTGCCTTTAAAATAAATAAAATGCACTTGTAGCCGTGTCCCTGGAGCATTTGTTGAGAATGTACTCTGTGCAGGTACCTGAAGGAATATAACATTGGCAACTGCCCTTGACTGCTGAAGCACCTTGTCCAGGGGCACCTGTAGAATGGGCTCAGCACCGGAACTCTGTCTCTTGCTCCTGACCCATCCAATGCATAGCTCTACCCTCTACATGCACCCACCCTTGAGTTACTGAAAGGCAGGGCACCACTTTCGCTGTTTGACAGTGTCCATGTGGTAAAAATTAAGGAGAGAGCGCTGTTTCCAAGTCCTCTGCACCGTCTTCGTGGGACTGTGACTGGGCCCTTTGTTGTGCTTGCCAGTTCCTGTGATCCCACACCTGGCCAGCAGCAGTCCTTCCCAGAAGGCCTGCCATTTGGCTCATTCTGCTCCCTGTGGCAGTGCCAAGGCGGAAGGGTTGGGCTAGAATGCCGGCGTCGCCAGGTGCAGCAATGGGTTGTGAGGAGCACCCCATTTTCCTTTTATCTAACAGGGGAGATGTTTGGAATGGTGGGAAAGGTCAAAACGGAGCAGTGGCTGTGAAGTTCTCCTAAGGACTCGTTTCTTGGGAAGAGTCTCTCCTGATCTCCAAGCCCACACTGTCCCGGACCCCTTGTCTGCCTTTGTCCATTGCCCCACATCCTGTGTGTGAGAGTGGGAATCCTTTCATACGGATACTTTCTTATCTGCCCAGCAAGGTTGCACAGCGTGTCCTTACTGAGCCCCTTATTCACGACTTGCCTGATTCTGGCGCTGAGAGGTCAGGACACCAATGGGCTCTTGTGGTGACCTTTGGGGAAATGTCGGTGGGGGTGCTCACAGAAAGTGATTTCTAAGAGCCCCCAGGGCTTCAGGGGCATTACAGAGACGTCCCAAGCTCGTGGCTTTGGCTCAGGAAATTACTCGTGCCTGGCTGACTTTGAGTTTGCACTGACTCTTGGCACCTCTCCCAAGGGGTCCTTACAACTTCTAGGGTGAGTCCAAGTCTTGGTAGGGCTGGGTTTAGCTTCTAAAACCAAAATTGACTCTGTTTCCATGAAGAAGGAAGCCTTTCCCCAGTTCCAAGAGTTGATTGGGCTGGCATGCCAGACTAAGAGGTGTTGTCTGGGGTCAGATGATTGGCTGGTGGATCTGAGCAGCTTGTGTTAGGGGCCAAGGAGACACGAAGGGCTGGAGACACGAGCTTGGGCTGCTTCGGGCTCTTCTGGCACAATGTGTCCTGCGTGAGTTGGATTGTGTAACTCATTCCTCCTGGCCCAAAAGTGAACAGTTCTTTTCTCCATCTGTGTGCAGAAGAAACCTGCTTGTCTTTTTGACTGGACAGATCTAGTGCTGGTCGATGGACCTCAATTTTGAAATCCTGGCTGGAGATGGTTATCAAGCCTCAGAGACACCTGTGCTGGTCCTGGCCCCAGGTCCTCGGGGCGCTGAGTACGCTTCCCATTCAGGTACAGCCCCTTGCCTGCCGCCTCCTTCAGTCAAGGTGGCTCGGCACTGAGGGACACCGGGCACTTTGTGCCTGAGCTCTCAGAGATGGGGATGCGAATACGCCAGGGGGAGAGTACGGGCCTGAGGGCGGGGACTGAGTTGAGTGAACAGGAGCGTGGATTTTCCTGTACACAAATGGAAGCCTGAGCCAAGAGTGCCTGATACCAGAGGGAGGAAAAGCGAAGAGCCTAGGAGAATGCTTGCTTTTTACACTGCAGAAGGATGGGAGTGGGGAGCCTTGATAAGCTGTGAACACGCCAGTTACAGGAGGAGCCTGTCAGAAGTTCTTCTCAGAGTTGACCAGGAGTCCCCCTTTCTCAGGGCACCACCTCAAGCAGGCGTTTTGTAGAATGCACGAGTGGTCCCCAAAATCTTCATGGGAAGCTTATAACACTAAAAACACCACGGGAGCCAGTGCAGTAGAGTCACAAGTAAAGCCACTGTGAGGCCATCATTCCCTATGGGCGCTGGTTCGAGTCCCGGCTGCCCCACTTCCTATCTTGCTCCCTGCTAATGGCCTGGGAAAAGCAGCAGAGGATGGCTCAGCACCCACGTGGGAGACCTGAATGAAGCCCCTGGCTCCAGTGTGGCCCAATCCCTACCATTGTGGCCAACTGGAGAGTGAACTAGTGGATGGAAGATCTTTCTCCCTCTCCCTCTCTCTCCATCTCCTTCTATTCTGTAACTCTTCCAAATAAATCTTTTTTAAAAATTAAAAACACTATGCATGGAGTTCAAAAAAATGCTTAAGCCAAAGTAAACATACCTTGTAATTCTATTTTTCCATGAACTTTCAAATCCCCTTGTATTTGGGGAAAACTAGACTAAGGTCATTAAAAAATTAAAAAGAAAAACTTTTAAAAAAGATTTATTTATTTTAAAGTCAGAGTTACACACAGAGAGAAGGAGAGGCACAGAGAGAGAGAGAGAGAGAGAGAGAGGTCTTGCATCCGATGGTTCACTCCTCAACTGGCTGCAACGGCCAAAGGTGCGCCAGTCCGAAGCCAGGAGCTTCTTCCAGGTTATGGGGTGCTGGCACTCCAGGCAGTGGCTTTACCTGCTACACCACAGTGCCGGCCCCAAGAAAAACCTGAAAATTCAAAAGCACAGTGAAAGTGTAGTAAGGATCTAAGTTGTGTTTTCCCATATTCTAGAAAGCAAGAACATGCTGGGTTCTGAAGGGAAATAGGAGAGAGTTTTCAAAACCCATTGGTCTAGCACTTCTTATGAAGTGTCAGAAAAACAGTCTGGGGCTGGTGCTGTAGCGTAGTGGGTAGCTGCCACCTGTGGTGTGGGCATTCCCATATGGGCACCAATTCGTGTCCCGGCTGCTCCACTTCCAATCCAGCTCTCTGCTATGGCCTGGGAAAGCAGTGGAAAATGGCCCAAGTCCTTGGCCCCTGCACCTTCGTGGGAGACCTGGAGGAAGCTCCTGGCTCCTGACTTTGGATTAGCCCAGCTCTGGTTGTTGTAGTCATTTGGGGAGTGAACTAGCAAATGGAAGACCTTCCCCACCCCCACCCCCACCTCTGCCTCTCTCTAACCCTGCCTTTCAAGTAAACGAATCTTTAAAACAAAACAAATAAAACAGTCCTTCCCCTTGCTCAGTAGCCTCATAGAAGCTGTAAACCACAGAGGGCTGGTATTGTGGCACAGGGGGTAAAGCCAACCCCTGCAATACCAGCATCCCATATGGGCACAAGTTCCAGTCCTGGCTGGTCCATTTCCAATCAAGCTCCTTGCTGATTGGCCTGGCAAAGTAGCGGAAGACCATGCAAATGCTTGGGCCCGTGCTATCCATGTGGTAGATCCAGGTGGAGTTCCAGGCTCCTAGCTTTGACGTGGCCCAGCCCTGGCTCTTTGGAGAGTGAACCAGCAGATAAGAGATCTCTCTCTCTCTCTCTTCCTCCATCCCTCCCTCTCTCCCTGTAATTCTTTCAAAGAAATATATAAATCGTTAAAAAAATCTGTGAATGCTTCCCCTTGCTGCAGGAGTCAGCTCAGTCTCTGGAAGTCTGCACCTGAATGGCTTGGGCTTGCTGGCTCCAGCCCCTGCTTCCTCTGTTGCTCTTGCCTACCCTGCTTCTCTCTCAGTCGCATAATTTTCTCGACCCTGCCAGTATGTATGCGTGCAGCCCCTAGAGTAGGAGACGATCACAGCAATAGTACAGTGTATCCCAGCGCTGCAAGAACCCATATGGTACACACCACGGAGAAGTCTGTGGTGGGATCGTCCCGTGCTGTTCTTCAGCCGCCGCACTGCTGGCCTCCACCACTAGGTGCCAGTAGCACCCCCCACTCCATTCCATCCCAGTTGCCACAACTAAAGATGTCTGCAGCCATTGCTAAACGTCTCCTTCAGCATGCCATCTCCGCGGCTGAGACCCCGATGCACGTGACACCAGCATGCCCGTATGTAGATGTCCGGATATGGACACTGGACTGCGACACCAGCATGCCCGTATGTAGATGTCCGGATTCGGACACTGGGCTGCATCAGGTGATAGCCACCCAGCGGGCCTTCAGCTTTACCCTTTGGGCTACGAGGAATGACTGTAGCATTTCATGCAGATCTGAGACATTGGCCAAGGGATACCCCTGTGTGCAGGACACAGGGGAGGGTAGGACAAATGGGGAAGTGGGTGCATTAGGAGCCAAGACCCTAAAACGTGACAGAATACAGGGGAGGGGACAGGCGAAAGATTTAAAGAGTGCTGAAGGGGAGAGGGAGCTCAAGGGCGACCCATTTGTGCTTGGGTGACTGGGGATTGGCATTCATTGGAGGAGGAAATACAGGAGGAAGAACCCGTTTGAAGCAGAGCCTACTGGGTCTCCCTGTGGGGCTCGCTGAGGGCAAGGCACCTGCAGGGCGTCCAGAGGAGGTGGGGCAGGAGGCAGGCAGAGGCCTGGATCCGAAGTTCAGCCGAGACAGAGACTGAGGTCGGGGGCTCTTCCCTGGTTATCATAACTGCGGGCGTGGAGGGTAGAACCGGGGAGCAGGATGGGGAGGGAGCTTCAGCCTGGCCCGGCAGCAGGAAGGAGGCTGAGAGGGCTGGTCGCAGGCTGGAGGCAGCTCTGTGCCCCGGAGACCTGTGGTCTTACTGGACAGCTGCGGCAGCTCAGAAACGGATCTGCGCACAAGTAGGGACAAAAGCACGGGAGGCGTCGGTCTGTGCTGAGCTGGGTGAGGCAAGGGGTTCTGGAAGGAGCTTTCTCGGGGCGATGCTGGCGGGAGGCGGGAGGCAGGGTGTTCCCCGTCAGTGCCGACGGCATCACCTCTCCTCACGGGACAGCGAAACAAACACCCTGCTTGCTTTCATAGCTTTCCGCGAGTTATTTTTGACTCTGGAAGAGGAGAAGGGAGCAGGAAACTTTGGAGCTTCCTGTTGTTTTCAAGGTCACTTAAGAAGTTTACTTTATGGCAAGTGATAGCCTTTTCGTTCTGTGACTTCAGTACTAAGCATGACAGTCAGAGACCCACCCAATGGGAAATTGTAAATAAAATTCAGATTCCGCTGGCTTTTAGAAATACACATAATATAAAAGTTATTTTAACTACCTTTAAGCAGTTCTGAGGCGTTGAGTATATATACATTGTGCGATCATGACTGTCATCCATTTCCAGGACCTTTTGTTTGTGAGAGGCAGAGACAGAGATCTTCCAGCTGCTGGCTCGCTCTCCAAATGCCTGGAACAGCCAGGGCCAGACCAGCCCAGGCTGGGACCCAGGAACTCAATCCAGACCTCCTGTGTGCATGGCAGGGACCCCAGTACCTGGGCATCCCAGAGTGCATTAGCAGGGGCTGGGATCAGGGGCAGAGCCAAGACTGGAACACAGGCATTCAGATTTGGGTTGTGGTGTCTTAGCCACTGGGCCAGATGCCTCCCCTGCTGGCCTTTCTTCGTCTGGTAAAGCTGCAACTCTGCACGCATTCAGTAGTAACTCCCATTCCCCTTCCCCCTGGTCGCTGGGCACCACCATCTGCTTTGTGTCTGTGAATACGATTACTCTGAGTACATCTAGGAGTCAAGTCGTGTAGTGTTTGTCCGTCTGTGACTGCCTACTGCTCTCAGCACGGAGCCTTTCCAGGGTTCATCCATGCTGTAGCATTTGCAGAATGCCTTCCTTTTTGCAGCTGAGTAGTGATCAATTGTATCTACAGAGCGCATTTCATTGATGCCTTCACCCATCAGTGGACAATTGGCTGCTTCTGTCTTTTTTTTTTTTTTTGACAGGCAGAGTGGACAGTGAGAGAGAGACAGAAAGAAAGGTCTTCCTTTGCCATTGGTTCACCCTCCAATGGCCGCCGCGGCTGGCGTGCTGCAGCCGGCGCACTGCGCTGATCTGATGGCAGGAGCCAGGTGCTTCTCCTGGTCTCCCATGGGGTGCAGGGCCCAAGTACTTGGGCCATCCTCCACTGCACTCCCGGGCCACAGCAGAGAGCTGGCCAGGAAGAGGGGCAACCAGGAAAGAACCCGGTGTGCCGGCGCCACAAGGCAGAGGATTAGCCTAGTGAGCCGCGGCGCCAGCCCTGCTTCTGTCTTTGGCTCGTTGTAAATGATTCCATGACCATCAGTGTACAAATGTCCATCTGTGTCCTTGCTGTCTATTCTTCTGAGTTCATCCCCAGAAGTGCCTAGCAGCTTTTGTGGTATCTTTGATCCCCTGTCTGCTGGGGACTGCTGGACTTGCTCGCCAGCTCCCTGCCCTTCTTGTCGCTCCCCCATTCACAGAGGAACGACACAGGACCCTGCACTGTTCTTTTGTCTGCTCGGCCCTTCCCGGGTTTGCTGCTGGTGCTTCCCGGGTTGGCTGCCGATCCTTCCACCTCCATGGAAGGGCGGCTCCCCCTGCCACTTTCCCCACTTCCGCGGGGGAGTGGCACACCGCCGGCCAGCTCTCTCAGGGGCTGCTCAGGTGTTACTTCAGATAGATGTTCCCCTTAGATGTTCCTGGTGCATGTCGTCTCTCTCCTCCTTTATAGTCCTCTTCCACCAATCCCAACTCTGCTACCCACACGCCGAGTACGCTGCTCTCCTCCAATCAGGAGCAGGATCAGCTCCTGCAGGTTATTGGTCGAACTGGAGGCAGCTGTGTAAAAGTTGTTTACTCCTCTCCCAGCGCCATATTGTGGGAGAGCAGATGCATAGAATAAGTCTTAATTCCAGTAACTTAGTCTAGTCCGAGTTGCTCCCCACACTTCTGATGCCTGCCCTGCTACCCTGTGCTCTGGCTCACAGGGTCGGGTCATGGTTGTCACCAGGCCAGGCTTTGTGGCTGGCTGGAGAGCCATTACAGAGCCTCTGCGTGTCATTCTTGCCTCCAGTGAGCCACCTCTGTCTGCCTGGCACTGAGCTAGAATTCAAGCCAGGAAGTTCCAGGTGCTCACCTCGGTACTTCCGCAAATGTGCTGTGTAGCTTTGGCAAGTTTCCTCGTCTCTCTCTGGGCCTGTGTTCCTATGTCACAAGATGAGGAAGCAGAACTAAAAAATCTTTAGGGGGCCCTCCAGGGTCATGGAGTGGGGTGGGGGCACAGTGGTCTCCCAAGCTCAGTGGAGCTCCAGACTCCTCCCACTGGCAGTCCGAGCGGAAACTCATCCTGCCGGAAACCTGGGCGCCAGGCGCTTGGGCACTTTGCACGTTTGCGCAAGCAGTATGTCGGGGCTGGTTCTGTGAGTAAACAGAGAAGGAATCCCCCTTAGAGCAAAGCCGTGTGTCAGGTATTATCCAGCCTTTGCTGAAGAATGAGGCAGAGAGGTGGAGTAACTGGTTTTACCGTAGGTTTTTGGCAGGTATCATGAACTACTACTGAAGGGAATATTCCGTAGGCAAATTGTACCTCTTGTTAGAACTGTAGCTTGGTCAAGAGCCATCAGAATTTTTACCCGGGGTTTTTTTCACAGTTCTTAAAAATCTAAAGAGCTGACTTCCCAGCTTAAATGCAGGGCAGGCGTCGACTCTGTCCTGCAGCAGGAAGAGAAGTCCCAGAAAGTCTTCCACGTGAGCAGCTTTCAAGCCTCTGGACTGTACCTGAGACTTGGGACTGGCCGGGGTTTCTCATTGAGGTTTGAAGATGAATTCAGTTATCCCTCTGCCCGCCGAGTGAAGCTTCATAAACACCCGTGATCTGATGTCTCCCCTGCCTGAGCTGTGAAAGGCAGCTCTCCTGTCGGGTTTGGTTTGTAAGGAGGTTGTGTTAGGGCGTTAGCATTCCTAGAATCCATCTGGAGTACGTGTGAAGATACGGGAGACACTTAAACTGTCTGGTAACAGCAAAAACAACAAAAGACCCCTCTCCGGTTATAAGCCATCAGTCTTGCAGCATATGGAAAGGGCTTTATGGCGCAGTGGGTTAAGCCTCTGCTTGGAGTGCCTGATTGAGTCCCTGCTACTCTGCTCTCCACTAATGCATCCTGGGAGGTGGATGATGGCCTAAGTAGCTGAGTTCCTGCCACCCACGTAGGAGACCCAGATCCCAGATCCTGACTTCAGCCTGGCCCAGCTCCAGGTGTTGAGGGCATATGGAAAGTGAACCAGTGAATGGAAGAGCTCTCTCTGTCCGCCCTTCTACCAACCTGCCTTTCAAATAAATAAGGTTTTTTGAAATATGTATATCTGGGAAATTTTAAAGCAGTTTAGGAAACTGAAGAGCTCCCTGTGGTGATAGGAACAAGGCTTTTTTTCTAAAATAAATGCATGGGGCGAGCGTGGTGGGACAGTGGGCTAAGCTGCAGCTTGGGCCGCCCCCTCCGGGATTGGAGCACTTGTCTAAGTCCCAGCTCCTCTGCTTCATACCAGCTTCCTCCTGCTGTGCACACCGGAAGGCAGAGGGTGGTGGGCCAGGTACGCAGGTCCCTGCCTGCCACGTGGGAGACCCGGATGGAGTTTCAGGCTCCCAGCCTTAGGCTAGTCAGGGCTTGCCGTGGCAGGTACTTGGGGAGGCAAACTGGTAGGTGAAAGATATCTGTCTGTGTCTGTCCCTCTCTCTCCGCCTTTCTGCCTTTAGAATAAATAAGAAAATAAATCTGTAAAATAAAAAAGCCAGATGGACTAAAAGTGGCAAAAATCCGAAGCCTCTTAGTCCTCCCGGGTTTCCTGGCAGCGTGACCTGAGCTTTGCGGCAGTGTCGCGAATGAAGGGCCTGGTCCCGGACGGAGCGATGACGTTCCCACTCCCATCAGCACATACACCTGAGACCTACCGCAAAGGCCGGGAGGTCTCAGAGACTTTGTCCCGGGTGTTGGATCACCAAAGAGACCGTCTGCCTCGGCCGCAAAAGAAGGTGAATTTGACGCAAAGTAGAAGATACATGTGGGATGGCCTTTTTTTTTTTTTTTTTTTTTTTGTCCCAGCTTCTGATAAAATCATAAGGAGAGAAATCAGATTATCTTTGTAGTTGCTGACATTCTGGCGAAGTGTTCTCGGGGCAGACTGTTAATGCCTACTTTTCGCTGGTCGTGGTCAGCGGTACGAGAGGGAGCCTGGCTGGATCAGAGCAGTGGTGGGTGTGATACGGCCTTGACAAATAGCTTGTATTTACCAAAGGACTTCGTCTCAAACTCACTTAAACTCTTGATTTTTGTCACCACTCAAATGCAATAATAATTTTTGAAAAGCCTGACCCTTTAATAAGTGCAAAATTGCTTTTAATTCACTGTGAAGTGTTCGGTCTCTTGAGTGGAAAGTTTCTTGACCAATGCTCTTGGCTTTGCATGTGTGTGAAACACACACTTGGGTGGATATTCGCTTGCCCTGCACGTGAGATCCTCTGCCTGCCTCTGGCCTGCGTGTGATTCAGGAAGTGCGTGGCCAAGGTGTGCGTGCTTTGCTGTTGGAAGAGCTGATCTGCAGATACCTGCAAGAGGAAGCCCCGGCTGGCTTCTGCCAGGATCTAATCCCCCCCACCCCCACCCCGCACTCCCAGAAAATGAAAGCCATCTTTCGCGGCACGGTTCCAGCGTGCTGGCAGAGCAAGGGCTGGCTCAGTGTTTTACACACACAGTTGAGCTGGATGCACTCATAAATGAAAAATGATCTGAGTGCTGTAGGTGGGTGGGGCCCCGGAGCGCAGGAGGTGAAGCCGAGAGGAGAGAGAGAGAGAGGCAGAGACTGTGTTCCTGTGCACAGCAGGGCATGGGGCGCTGGCAGGAAGTCGGAGCACGCACTGGCACGGCGCACGTTGTTGTTGACAGTTAATAACCCACGACCTTAGAGAACTGAATGGAGACGGGCTATGGAGCACAACAAACTTCGGAGTCTGTCTTCTCGGAGTGGCTGCCCGAGCCTGGCGGAGAACGCTCCCCTGACCACCTCCTGAAGCAGGTAGGAGAGACCCGGGCGGCGAGGAGAGCCCTAGTTCCTCTCTGAGCACAACTTAGCCATCTTCCAGAAGTTTAATTTAAAAAAAGGGCAGATGAGAAATGAGCAGTTACTAATGACTTCAGAAAGACTTAGCACATTGAGCTGTCACCTGCCCAGTCAGGAGAGTTTTTCTCGGGGACTAGTTTGATCATCAAATGATGGTTTTATTCTGGGGATTGCTGTAAAATAAAAAAAAAAAAATTAAAAAAAAAAAAGCACAAAGTCATGCAGGCTTTGAGTTAAAACCAACTGGAAACCTGGCAGCCGATAAATGACCTGCAGGCACTCTGTTTTAGGGCAAATACTTTGAAGATACTCAACCAGAGACAGACCTTCAGGCTTGGTCATTGCTCTATGTTCGTATTCCAGGGCCAGCGAGGTGCGCACTAATTTTTGCTGGCTTTTATAAGAAAGGAAGTGGATGTGTCACAGCTGTGAAATATCCAGCAGTGGCCCGGGATCCCGAGAGGAGTCCAAGTGCTCTGATGATTTCTCCATTAAAACGGGCTGCCTCTGCCCGCCTGCTAAGTCGGGAGATTGGAAAGTGATGTGAACGTGCAGCGTGGGGTCCTGGGTGTTTGTCACGGGCGGGTGGGGAGGGGAGGGGTGCCCTGCAGAGGATGGAAGCTGTCACCGTGACATCCCACGCTCAGAGTGAGTGGGGAGGACCCTGGATCGCGTTCATACCCGAGGATCATTGCAGCCTGATTTGTGGCTCCTGTCTCGGCATCCTTCCTGCGGCTCTGTGAGGCCTGGGCGATAAGAGAAGCAGAGCGGACTAGAGATGGCCTCAAGCCTGGGGTTCTGAACCACTTCCAGGCTGGGCTTCTATGGGCACTCAGAGGACCCAGTGTGGTTTTCCTGGTGCTGAAGTGGTCAGAGTCGGCGTGGTGCAGGTTGGGAATGAGACGTGTGGTCCATGTGGGAAGAGCAGCAGAGGAAGGTGGAGCATGGTCTCACTGGGATGCTCCAGTCTGAGTGCTGGATCTGTTGGTTTGAGCTCCTGGGAAGGCCCTGTTAGCTCCAGGTCTGAGAAGGCAGGTGTAGGAGCCACCTCTGTGACTTCCTGCTGGTTGGCTGTCATCTTATGCTGCGGTTGCCAAGTGCTGTGGCTTTATACTTATGGCCAGGAGGGCTGGGGGGTGGCCATGCCCAGTCAAGGCAAGCCTGCACCTCATTGCTGGTCTCAGCCTCTGTGGTTGCTCAGGGTTCCAAAGCACCTCTTGTGGTCTTTTAGGAACCCTCTCCACCTGCCCCTGCTACCCTCCTCACCCCTGCTCTTTCTTGCCTTCTGTCCACCTGTTGGGCGAGTTCTTCTGTCTCCCATTCTTCAGACTGAAGTGTCCCAGGTGCTGTCTGCAGGGAACCAGGCTGAGCTACAGGACAACCTCCTCCCCAGTTCCATTCTGGAAGCTGTGAGGGTCAGCAAACTGTGGTTCAGCTCAGCCTGCTCTGTTTTTTCCTGTGGCCCGGGAGCTCTAGAGGAGTCTAGGACTGAGATACATGTGGCTGACACAGCCTGAAAAGTTGACTTTGAGCCTCTAGAGAAACACGCTTGCCAGCTACCCGCTTGGTTCCGGAGATTTGTGAGCAGCGTGGTCAGGAGGTTGAGGCAGCTCACCGAGTCCTTGGGAAAGTATCTTCGTTTCTCAGTTCTTCTGAGCTAGCACTGTTGCCTCCAAAAGGGCTAGGGTTAGGAGCCAGGAAGTTGGAGGTTTTGGCAAAGGCCCAAACAGTGGTTAGGAAACAGCAGGTGACGTATGTGTACCTGTGTCGTCCTTGCCTGTGAAGATGCTTCCGAGACTGTCCATGTGCTGTTGACCCTTTGTCTTACGGAAAGAACCCAGTGGGGCCCAGGCCACCGCTCACTTACCCGAAAATGATTCACTCCCTTTTTCCTCTTTTGCAAACTGAATGCTGTCCAGTCGGAGAGTGTTTGGTGTTGCCACCTTGAAAAAAAGACACTTTCTGTCATTAAAAAAAAAGTCAACTGAATCTATTCCTCTCTCAAACATAGAACAGTGTTTCTTTATTAGCCTACTGTAAGCCCGCCAGTCTTACCCCTGAACACACAGTTCGCCTGTACCCAGCACAGTGTTTCATTGTTAATGTCATTTCTAGTAAGGGAAGAGGAAAGTCTAGTGGCCTCAATCACGTTCAAGTTGTGTCAGAACTGCAGGCCTGGATGGGGCGCTGACCTCTGTGAGCAGCGGCTTGTGTGTGACAGAAGCCTGGAAAAGCTTCTCAGAGGGAGATTCTGGTTTGAGCATAAAAACAAAATGGCTGATACAGGTTTTCTTCAATCAGTCGCCCTTCTGTGTGTGGGATGTGGATGCTGTCTCAGTGCAGGGGAGGGGGCAGGACAGATGAGAGACCGTGAGGAAGCCTGAAGCTGTGAACAGCGTGGTGCCCCACGGGAGGCTGACCTGGGAGACAAGATGGCGCCTGCACACGCCAGGAGCCAGGTCGTCAGAGCTGGAAGGGCTGGGTCCTTGCATCTGCGGGAACCAGGCAGCACCTCTGTCTGTGTTTAGAAAAGGGGTTGGCTGTGAATTTGGAGATTAAGCAACCTGCTGTTCCTGTATGCCCTGGAATTGCAGACACAGTCAGAAACCTGATTGGCATAACTGCTGAGACTGAACTGGAAGCCAAACAGGCGGAGGCCCTTACTCCCCAGAGTGTGGGGCTGTGCAGAATCCTAGCACGTGAGGGAGTTTATCAGGGTTGCCCCAAAGCAACAGCGCCATGTCGCTGCACTCCGTGGGGCAGGCTCTGGGGTGAGGGTCAGCCTTGGGTTCCCAGAAGGCAGAGGGAGGGAAGGAGTACCCTGCCCCTCTGCCTGAGCTGGTGGTGAGCAGGTTAAAGCTCTAGGACAGGGTCGGGGAGTGTCGGGCTCAGGGGCCAAATAGGCCTTGACAATCACTTGGTGGTCAGAACCTGCCAAGGCAAAAAACACAGGCAGGACTTGCAGTCTGTCAGGCTAATTTTTAGGGTGATGATTTTGTATGGCCTACGAATGATATAAATATTCACATGGTGGAAAAGGGGGTTGCCACCCCTGCTGTAGGACTACCTGGCGTGTCACAGCGAAGAGGGACCTTTGTACGTCTGAGCCCAGCTGGCTTAGAGACAGACCACTAGGCAGGCAGAGTCTGATCGCTAACGTGGAACAGAAGCTGAGAGCAGCCCTCCGTGAGCCAACTGGTGCTTACACCGCAGGGGAGGGCTCAGCGTTCAGCTCAGGGCTGGAGAATCTGCCCCCTCCCTCTCGGCCATCCAAGCAGTACTGGAATCTGACTTCTGTTATCGGCTTTTTCCTGGTGGTGAGTGGGATAAAGGACTGAGTAGGTGTGTGCATGTATACATGCCAAAGCGCGTCAACCTCGGGGAGAGGACTAGCCAGGCAGGATAGAAGTGAAGTGGGCCAGCACTGTGGTGCAGAGGGTAAGCTGCTCCTTGTGGCTCCAGCATCCCACACAGGTGCCAGTTCAAGTCCCAGCTGTTGCAGTTCCAATCCAGCTCCCTTCTAATGCTCCTGGAAAAGCAGTGGAAAATGGTTCAAATACATGGACCCCTGCCACCCTCATAGGAGACCCAGATGGATCTCCAGGCTCCTGCCTTTGGCCTGGCCCAGTCCTGGCCTTGGCAGCTATTTGAGGAGTGAATGGCAGATGGAAGATCTCTCTCTTTGTCTATCTCTGTACTCTACCTTTCAAATAAATAAATACATTATTTAAAAAAGAGAAGTTAGAATTCTGAGTTAGAGAGAACCTGCCCACTGTGTCCACGAAAGGGAATCCATACTCAGCTCACTGGTGGCCAGAGGAGCCCTTTATGCGGCCTATGCTTACATATGAGAGGTGCCCCTCCTAAGGACTTTTGCAGACCATACTCTCCTTTCCAGATACGACTTCCATACAGTTTCTGTAGCAGGGCCCTGGATGCGCACTGCAAAATCCCTCTCGCTGCAGAGGTTCGAGCTGGAGCCCTGCCTTCGCCTCGGCGGTGGGGACCCAGCTGGCAGCAGTGCCCCTCCATGGACATGGCGTGTGTCCCACAGAGGGAGGCAGAGTGTGCTCCACTCTGAGGCCCTCTGTTGGTTTTGCTGTCCCCTGCCAGCGTGCCTGCCCAGTCATGGGCTCCCAGTCTCAGCTTAGCTGCAGGGACCCTCTGTCTGTGACAGTGTTTGACCTGGGACTCTCCATCCACCCCCTCTGCCTGCAGAACCAACCGTCCTGGATTTTGCGTGCAGCAGGGGGAACGCTGCTCTTAGAGGGGACCAAAAGTGACTCCTTTGGTCAAAGAGAAGGCTCAACCCACAGTCTGTTTTTAATAATTTCTAGGGCTGGAGGCTTTTGGATAGATTTCAAGTGAGAAACACTTGAACCACGTCTTTGCCTTTCTAGGGTCAGCACTGATGTTCTTCCCAAATTAGGAGATGAAAACCAAGTTGGTAATTGGCATAATCAGGTGAACCAGGCAGGTGCAGAGTGGCTCTCGGGGGTCAGCCTGGTGGAGAGCGTGTTCCAGTGTGGCCGGACAGAACACATCGGCAGGTTCCTCTCCTGCAAGGGTAGGGAACCTTTTTTCTGCCAAAGGCCATTTGGATACATAGAACATCATTCGTGGGCCATGTGAAATCATCAACTTGAAAATCAGACTGCTGTAGATTTACTGAATCTCAAGTCCCACCTGTGGTTGCCTTGACAGGGCCAGACCAAATGACCGTGGGCTTTGTACTCTGACCATCCCCACCCCAGCACAGGGTAGCTGTGTAGTTCACCGTCTGCTCTTACGTTCTATTCTCTCGGGGCTTGTCCTTGTATTTAGTTATTTTTAAAAGTGTTCTTACTTACCTGAAAAGCATAGTGACAGAGACAGGGGGCGATCCTCTGCTGCTTTCCCAGGAGCATCAGCAGGGAGCTGGATCAGAAGTAGAGCAGCCGGGACTTGAACTGGCACTCATATGGGATGCTAGCACTGCAGGCAGTGACTTGACCTGCCGCACCACCAGGCCTTGCCCTTCTAAGGATTTATTTATTTATTTGAGAGTCAGAGTTAGAGAGAGGGAGGGAGAGGCAGAGAGAGAGAACTTCCATTTGCTGGTTCACTCCCCAGTTGGCCGCAATGGCTGTAGCTGCGCCAATCTGAAGCCAGGAGCTTCTTCCAGGTCTCCCACACAGGAGCAGGGGCCCAAGGACTTGAGCCATCCTCTACTTCCCTCCCTGGTCATAGCAGAGAGCTGGATTGGAAGTGGAGCAGCCAGGACTCGAACAAACATCCATATGGGATGCTGGCATCACAGGCAGCAGCAGCTTTACCCACTACGCCACAGCGCTGGCCCCGGCCTTGTGCTTTTAACAAAACATTATACATTCTCACAACCTCTCCTTACCACCCCCTGGAAAAGTGGTCCCGTAGTGAATAACTAGGAGTCTCCACACAAATCAGGCCACAGGTGGAAATCCTGGGCCTGCGTGAGTGAGAGGGAGTCTGAAAGAAGCACACAAGTTCTGGACCTTCCTTGGAATGACACGAATCCCAGATCTGTCCCATGGGCTTCCTGGGACAGCAACCCTTCACTCGCACCTTTTGCTGCTCTTTCTGCCCGTGCGGCAAAAGTGTTTGTTTTCTCCTGGCTGGCTCCATCCTCAAGAGGAGGGTCTGCCTTCCAAGGAACGGCATCTTGAACTTGCCAGATCCCACCTTCACTTGAGCTTGCAACACTCAGACTCGAGTTCCCAGACAGCTGCTGGCGGGGCGGAGGGTTGACTGTCAGCAGTAAGCAGCTGGCTTTGAAAAAACATCACAGGTATTTTATTGTAACAGATGCAAGACAGTTTCGGCAGGGGAGCAATAAAGGCCTACAGAGGAAGTAGAAAATTGCTTTTCGGTGCTGCAGGAAAGGAGGTGGCAGGGAGGAAGGATACAGATCAGTTTTGCAGGCTGGAACTTGCTTCACTTCAGCTTATCCCTCCAGTGAGTCAAAGGATGACAGAAGAGAATGAACACCGAGGCTCGGACATGAGCGTGGGGGCATCTTGGGGCACCAGGATTTTTGTTTGTTTGAGAGATGGAGAAAGAGCTGTCATCTGCTGGCTCATTCCCCAGGGGCTGAAGCTGGGAGCCAGGAACTGAATCCAGGTCTCCCAAGTGGGTGACAGGGACCCAACTTCTTGACCTTCAGTGCTGCCTCCCAGTGCACGTTAGCAGGAACCTGGAGTTGGGAACAGAGCCAGAACTACAGCCTAGGTGCTCTGATAAGGGTGTGGGCATCCAGATTGTGTCTCCACTGCCAGGCCAAATGCGCACCCAATGTGAGGATTTTACTGGGGTTCTGTTGCCCTGATCAAACTGCTGTTTTCATGATGTTGAGGGGTCAGACATGCTGATGTCTTTGATTCATTAGATTTTCTCTTTGTTTTATTTTATTTGAAAGGCAGAGTGCAATAGACAAATCTTCCATTCATTGGTTCATTCACCAAATAACAACAACAGCCAGGGCTTGGCCAGGCTGAAGCCAGGAGCCCAGACTCCATTGGGGCCTCCCATGTGGGTAGCCGGGGCCCAAACACTTGGGCCATCTTCATTATTTTTCCAAGTGTGCTAGCAGGGAGCCAGATTAGAAGTGGAGCAGCTGGGACTCAGGACTTGAACTAGCGCTCCTGTGGGATGCTGGCAACGCAGGTGGCGGCTTAACCTGCTGTGCCACAAAGCCATCCCCTCAATTTTCTTAATGAGTTTGTTAGGGCAACAAAAATGTAACATCTCATCTTAAAAGTGAGTGGAGTTAATTATTTCAAGCTCTAAATAAAAGAAGCATCACTCATTTCCACAGTCTTCTGGTAGCTTAATTAATTTCATTTGTGCTATTGGGAGCTCAGAACCAGAAGAGAATCTACTATCCCTTTTACTTATTTTTCTCTGTGAGTTGTTCATCTACTCCAGAAGCAATGCCTGGGTTATTCTAAAAGCTTAAACAGGAGCAAGTGGTTTTGGCCTTACTGTTAAGACACCCACATCCCACGTGGGAGTGCCCAGGTTCAAGTCCCAACTCCAGCTCCCAGTTCCAGCTTCCTGCTATTGTGGACACTGCAAGACAGCAGATGAAGGCTTAAGCAGTTGGGTCCTTGCTACCCACTTGGGAGACCTGTACTGAGTTCCCAGTTCCTGGCTTTGGTCTGGCCCAGCGCCTGCCGCCCTGGGCATTAAGGGAGTGAATCAATGATAGGAGCATGCTTGCTTGCTCGCTCACTCGCTCGCTGTCTCTCTCTCTCTCCCCCCTCTTCAAATAATTCTTTAAGTCTTTTAAACCCAAGCAATCTTGAGCCAAGATGCCAAACCTTGCAAATAATGACCTTTATGTGCCAAATGGCAGTGAATAGTATGTTATTCTGATATGATGTGCTGTGATAGACTTGTTATGTACAGGTTGACTTGGTCATCTGTGAGGTTCTCTCTGCTTACAACCTATAACTGTACTTGCTTCTTAGGTGGTCAGCCCCAGGACTGGTATACATGGAAAAATAGATAATGCAGTTAACCATGGGATGTTCAAAGTGCAAGTTTAGAAGTATGTCTTTCCAGTGAGCAAAGCTAGATAAAGAAAAACTAAGCGTGCGTGCTGCTGTGTGTGTGTGCACATGCACATGTGTGCACATGCACCCTGCACGTGTGTGTTAGGGAGGGTGAAGGGCTGGAAGCTGAAGTCATTTCATGGCACTCACATGGCCCTGGAGACACAGCTATCTTTGAGCAGAACTCTGTGTGTGGGACTGTCTATGTGTAGCTCCTCTTTCGTAGACGTTGTGCTCCAGACACACTCACGTGACTTGTGTTTGTTAGAGAAATGCCTCCTGTGCAGCTGCCACTTTTCTACGAGATTTCAAACCGAGTGGCAGCTGAACTCCCAAAGGCCCTGTGTTCAGCTCCATGTTACTTCCAAGGCACTTTGGTTCGTGTGAGCGGAAAAGAGCCCACAGAGCGGTGTGGGTGCCTTGGATGAACAATTTAAAAATCCAGAGACAAATAGATTCTGGCTTTTCCTGAAAATAAATCTTATTTTGAGAAACACAGTGGACATGGCTGTGGGAAATGTTGCTTATTCTTGGCAAGACAACTTCCCTGAAAAGGTGCTTAGGATCCAAGAGCCAGGGAGCCTGCCTCAGGCTCTCTGGCAGGGCCAGGGGAATAGTTCAGAACTCAGTGTCAGTGGTTTGTATCCAATCCACAAGTGTGTGTGTGGACATACCTGGGCAGCTGGGGGAGCAGCTTCCTTCCTACCAAATGGGATTTTTTTTTAGCCGCGCTGCATAATGGCATTCGGGACACAGCATGGCATGTCTGGTTCAGAACTATTTAGAGCCCAACTTGAAGGGTTTGATCCAAAATTCTTGTTAAACACCTAAGTGCTGGGCTGTGTGTTAATAACCTAGATGGATGCCTGCAGCCAGAAGCCGCAGAGGTAAATGCAGTAGGTCCCAGAGAAGGAAATGATTTGGCCAGCCCGTGTTCAAACCAGCACCAGACAGAGCGCTAGACATGGGACGTACGTTCTCCTTATTCCCTCTGCACGAGAATCCTAAGGCATCTCTTCCTTGTAACCTAGATTCTATTAATTGATTTTTGGGGAGCTGTGACCTGGAAAGGAAGAAAAATAAAAGTTTATTGCCACTAAACTGTAGCTAAAATTGAGCATTTCCTTGGAGAGTGGGGGTAGGCGACACAGTACAAGAACATGATGGTCTCCACGCCTTTGTCTCCAGTAGAAATGCAACGGAGTCTTTGTAGCAGGTGTCATCCAGTACTGTCGCTTGTCACTATTTGGAAGGCACATCAGCCTAGGAACGTGTGGCTTGATCCTCAAAGTTAACATATCAAAAGAAGCGCGTATACATCACACTGTGCATTTTTAAACATTTAGGATGTCGTATTTCAGCATAATTGGCTTTCTCTGTAATCCTGTACATTTTACACAACTACAGATACTATTTAGAGCGTTTACCAGACAGCATCGAGGTCCACAGCAGAAAAATAGTGAGAGGAGAGGGTGGGGCAGGGGGAGGAGGAGGAGCAAGCCCAACCTTAAAGTCTCATGTTTGCTATTCATAGATCTGCAGTTACCAGGGGAAAAATCCGAGGCAGCTTTAAAAAGTTTATTTTGCTTAAAGAAAAAAAAATTTAAATCCATGGCTGTTTCCTATGCACCTTTTCCATGAAATGCTTTGAAAACCCATGTATTATCCCAGGATAGTGGGTGTGCTCCAGCCCATGTGTCACCTGGGGAGCTTGGGAAAATGCAGATTTTTGGGCAGCAGGCCTGCCAGGGGTGAGGGGAACTGAGATTTCTGGTTGTCTAGCAAATTCAGAGCAGCCAGGCTGTACCCTACAGAAATCCAAATGAAGACCTGTGATTCCCGATCTCACTTCCCATAGTTTCAATAAATCTTGGTCCTAGGTGTCTTCACTCTTGTAACACTTGATTTTGGGAAGAGATGTCACAGAAAGGGGAAATCCCAAAAGGCAAATCGCACTTGCTTCAACTGCCAGGTTGGGAAATCAACTGGGTGGAAGCACAGGCCCCAGGAGGGCCTGCCCAGGTGAAGGGTGGGGTTGCAGAGTGTGCACGTGTCTCCCCAGGTGCTTGTCCCAGGGGGCGTTCCCTGGGAAGCAGCTGCAGCTACGGCCTTGGACGGGCAGTTCCCTGAGCGCCAGGTGAGCTGTGTGTGCACAGCAGCTGCCTGCCTGCAGCCAGTTTCTGCAGCCTGGGCTGGAGCAGGAGGGACAGGACCCACAGCTGATCCCTGCACATGTGTGCTGCCCAGGTGTTCCATGTTGAAGACAAAAGTATTGTATCTTTGTAAAATTTTCATAGACATTTGCAAACCAGAGAAAGGTTTGTTTTTTTTTTTTTTTTTTTTTTTTTAAATACAGGCAGAGTGGACAGTGAGAGAGAGAGACAGAGAGAAAGGTCTTCCTTTTGCCGTTGGTTCACCCTCCAATGGCCGCACCGCGCTGATCCGATGGCAGGAGCCAGGTGCTTTTCCTGGTCTCCCATGGGGTGCAGGGCCCAAGCACTTGGGCCATCCTCCACTGCACTCCCTGGCCACAGCAGAGAGCTGGCCTGGAAGAGGGGCAATCGGGACAGAATCCGGCGCCCCAACCGGGACTAGAACCTGGTGGGCCGGCACCGCTAGGCGGAGGATTAGCCTAGTGAGCCGCGGCGCCGGCCAGAGAAAGGTTCTTTAGCAGCAGGTGAGGGGGCAATGTCACCGCACCTCCACGGCCCAGGCAGCTGTCTTTAATAACTAACCCCGGAGCTCCTAGTCCTGACCCACCACTTCTATCACGTGCTGTTGGCCTTGGCAAGCCACCTATTCCAGGGGACCGGGTGGTGGCTTCACAGGGTGGCCGCGGAGGCCCAGAGGTGCAATGTTGTCTGTGTGCCAGAGGCCATGAGCCTGGAGACTGTCTCTTGCTAATCAGACTCCCAGGAGCCTGGTGTTGATCAAGCCACACCCAGTGTATTGATTCCCTGGGGAGGGAGGTATTCTTCAGGGACCAGAGTGTTACTGTCGTCATCATCTACATTGGTTGGTGGTTTTTTGCGCTCTTGGTCTTGTGTTTCCAGGAGGGAGGTGGTTGAGGATGAGGACTTCACATGCAGCAGGTCGTAAGGAATGTTCTGGAAGTCTGGATGTGGTGTCAGCTGTCATTCACAGGGCAGAAGGATGACACCAGAACCCACTGGTCTTTCCTGGATTGCCAGGGGAGCCTCCGACCGCCCCCTCTTCTGCGTCCTCATTTGGGTACCCCAGATGCTCCGCTGTAGTTTCCATACTCGCGGCCCTGCCTGCCCGAGGCCACGTCTTCTTCCCTGACTTGGTTCCTGGTGATTCCTGGATCCCCTGACCCATCTGCTCATTCGTGGGTTTTCTCTGAGAAGATGCGTGTGAGGATGTGGGCTAGGGCGTGGCCGTGACAGGGGGATTCTTGGCATTTCTGCTGTTTCTCTTTTTCTTTTTAAACTCTCATGATTTCTACTCTTGGAGCCCATTCCCAGCAGCCCCAGGAGTGTCGGTCCAGCCTTGAGGAGGAGCAGGGGCCACCTGGTCCTTTGAAGCATGGCCTGGTGCCTGCCCCTCTCCTTGGGAAGGGTCCCTATGAATCCCGAAGTCTGTGCTGCAAGCCTGTCGCTCCACGAGAGGCGTTTTTATGAAGCACAGGTTGCTGAGCCTGTCGCGGGGGTCCTGGGGGGGACAGAGCAGTGTTTGTGAAACATTGCTCAGGAGCAGGGGACTGGCTGGCGTGGCGGCCATCTGTCTCAGGCAACGTTTGTGGCACAGCTTTCTCGCCACCGATGGGTGATGGGTGAATTGGAGATCTCTTTTCTTGTTTACACTTTGCTTTTTTTGCTTAAATCATTTATGAAAGGAACATGTGTCATTTTACAAGGCAGTCTGGTTTTTGTTTTTCTTAAACGAAACACTCTCCAGGTTTTTCTTTTAATTGCCGAATTTGGAAACCACTGCTGTGGATGCTTTATCCCAGATGCAGAGCCCTCGCTTTCTGCATGAGGACGGAGGCTTGGCGAGTGAGCTGCCTGGCTGGCCGGCTCGGGGTGCTGGGACTGAACAGTTTGGAAACTACTGGGTTTATGTGTGAAGACCATGCCCAATATATATCCATGCCTGCTGACCGTACCCAGTGTCTGAAGTCCCAGACACCTTGTTTGCAAAATGTCACAGTAGAATGGTGACCTTCAAGTGCACCTGGGTTTGCTGGGTGCTGGAGCACCTCCAACCCAAGTTCCTCCAACACAGCTCCATCCCTCAGTTCCCGATTAAAACGCAAGTGGCCTCAACCATCCTGAAGTTTCCACAGCTGACACTGGGGCTCCTGGAACGCCCTGGGTGCCCCCCCCCCTTCATTAGTCCACTTCATCCTTCCATGCCTCAACTTCCTCATCTGGAGAAAGGAGTAGGACCCTGCGTGTGTGCAAAGAGCTTTGGGAAAGAAAGTCCTAAGCATTATATAAGGCAATCTCATCATCAATATTATTACTATATTACCACCAAAGCCTTTATGTGCCTGCTGAGTGGCTCCCAGTAGAACCACTGCAGGTGGGAGAAAAGCTTTATTCTAGATAAGCCAATGAAAGGCAAACAGAGGCAGGCGAGGGCTAGGAATACAAATCCCTGTGGAAACCTATCCCTTCTGAATCTCCTGGGCCCATTAGTGATCTTTCACACCTCTGCCCTTTCTGTGGCTGTTTTCCACTCCCCTGCGGAGCCAGGAGGGGTTTGGGCAAGCGAGTTGGTACAGGACATCAGAGGAAGATGCTGGGGCGGCTCAGAGGCAAGGTCAGCCCTCCTGCCCCGACCGCTGCTCTGTGCGGGGGAAGTGCTTCGGGATTTGTCATTTTGAGAATGGTAGGAGTTTCGACCTTGCGTTCCAGACTGGATTAGGAATCAGACAGGTTTTGATATCTGTGCCAAGTCTCTGCCATTCTTCCAACCACGAACTACCCCTAGAATGGGTGAGGCTTGCTTTTCTTCCCAGAAATAGCACTGCCTGAGCAAGAGGGGACTCCAGCTTGGTAAATAGCCTGCATAATGTTAAACACCAGCTGCCTCTCCATAGAGTTGCTTAAGAAAATGCACAGATCTGGAGAGATAAGATACAGATAGAGAATTTATATACAGATAAATACAGGCGTTCGCATTTCATGTGGCAGATGGCACGTGCTTCCGAGAGGGTGGCCCTGGCTCCATGTTGGAATGGTTGAGAAAGAGGCCTTGGGAGAGGCTGTTCTCAGATGCAGGCTGGTGTGTGTGGGCAGGCTGTGTATAGGCAGAGCAAATGGACAGTGGCTGCCCCATGAGTAGAATGCTACGGGTAAGGCAGGACTGTAGGGGCTTTGTGTGGAGAGCCATGTGCTAACAAGGACACGATTTGGAGAGGAGATTCATCCTGTAGTGTAGACGCTTGTGGGCTGGTCAAATTTTGTCTGAAATGAAAAGGACATTAAAAAAGACTTTAGTAAAATTGTGCAAAACTTTTTTTAGTAAAATTCAACACTTAAAATCTTAATCAGTGGCTTCAGTCATTTTCTTTTGCTTGGAAACCCACTCACCAATGCCAGCCTACCAAGAGCCTGCATTAGAATTACCTGACAAACTTCAGGGGGAGGGAGTGGGTTCCTGGCTTTGACCTGTGCTTTCCCCCAGATTCCGGTAGGAGGGGATCCTAATGGTTAGGGTTTTGAGGTTGCAAGCAGCAGAAAACACTTGTTATGGAAGCAGGAAAGAAACTTAGTGGCAGAATATTGGAACCAGAGGGCAGCAGAAATGTTGAGGGTCTGGGCTTAAGAGAACATGCAAAAACCAAGAGATGGTATTGGGCCAAGGTCATGGGACAGGCTCCATCTGCCTGGGACGCCGCCACCACCACCCCCTGGAGCTGCCTTCACCAGCCTTTTTCTCCCTGTGTCCAGGGCACCTCCTCGTGACCAGAAGACCAGGAGAGGTTCTCTAGTGGGCCCAGTCTGGGTCACATGCCTGTGCACAAGCGACTGGGAGTGGCAGAGATAACAGAGAACAGCTGTCCCTTCCTACGGCCTCACACGACTCAGGGACTTCCTCCCACTCCTAAGGGTGACCACATGCTGATAGCCACAAAACCACTCGTGCTTCTTACCACACGGTAAAACGTATCAGAGCAGCTGGTCTCCTCTTTCTTCACCATCTTCCCGTGTGTCCACATCTCTGTCTTTTCTGCCCTTTGTCTCCCCCTTGGAAGCTATTCCCAGAAGCTATTCCTGGCTGCTCTCAGGCTCAGCATTGCACTAGTTCATGGGGTCAGAGGGATTGACTTCCTGTTGGTCATTTCTCCTCGTGGTCGTCTTGTTCACTTGGCCCCTTACTAAATCAGAAACCCTGGCTACAGCATGCCTGGTGACCTCCCCACCTCCAAGGGCAGCCATTGCGTTGAAGGATGGCATTAAGTGTTTGAAAGTTTTTGGTTTATAAAAGTACCTTCTGTCCTTTATCCACCTGTTTTATCGTATTTCTATAACCTGTGCCACCCTGAGGTGGTCATCCCCGCTTCGTCGGGTAACTCTTTCCCTATATGAGGACACTTAAAAAATTTTGTGGAAAATGGAATTTTAAAAAGTTTATTTGGGGTACAAAAAGTTTGTGTAATCCGTGCATAATTTTTTATAATATACATTTCTCATGGACTTTTTGACTTGTATCAGGGATTTCAACATTTTTGCACCAAAATAAACATCTTTTAATTCCATTGCCCGTGAGTTCTTTGAAGTACCTTCATGTTTGTGTATGAAATATCGTATCCCTCCCACCCTCGCACCTAGCACCTCCAGCTGCTTATCATAAGACAGAATCGCCACTTTCCGTCTGGATTGTGGAACTGCATCTGTTCTCTGATGCCCTCTTCCCAGCACAGGATTGCCACCTCCTCTGGTGCTGGGCACAGTGTCCTCAGTGCAGCCATGGAAGGCAGTGCTTTCGTAGTAGGCGCTGTCGAGAAATGAAGTTGACTGTCCAGGAAAACACATCAGTGTTGCCTGGAGCCACAGGAGGCTTGTTTAAAACACCCTGAGACCCCATCCTGGCCCCAGCATTCTACTTAACTTCTCCTGCATCCCTGAGGAAAGACTGAGAAGGGAGTTCTTTGTGGCTGGAATATAAAGAGCACTCACCGGGTGGTGCTGTTGATGCTCTGGCCTGGAGCGCTGGCATCCCATATGGGCGCCGGTTCTAGTCCCAGCTTCTCCTCTTCCCATCCAGCTCTCTGCTGTGGCCTAGGATAGCAGTACAGGATGGCCCAAGTCATTGAACCCCTGCACCTGCATGGGAGACCTGGAGGAGGCTCCTGGTTTTGGATCGGTGCAGCTCCGGCCGTTGCGGCCATCTGGGGAGTGAACCAGCAGATGGAAGACCTCTCTCTCTGTCTCTACCTCTCTCTGTAACTCTGTCTTTCAAATAAATAAAATAAATCTTTAAATATATATATATGAAATAAAGAGCACTAACCAAGAGGGGAGACTGTTATTATTGTCTGCCCTTTGTTTCCATCAAGCAGATCCTTGTACACAAGTGGATGAGTCTCTAGCATGCTCTTAATGGATGGAAGACAGAATGAGAAGAGAAGGGTGAGGGTTTGGTGTGAAAGAATACTTTTTAATTTTTATTTCATTTATTTGATAGCTCTCATCTGTTGGTTCACTCATTCCTCAAAACTCGCCACAGCCAGGATGGGCTAGGCCGAAGGCAGGAGCCAAGAGCTCAGTCCAGGTCTCACACATAGGTGTTAGAGACCCAAATACTAGAACCACCCCCTGCTGCCTCCCAGGGTCTGCATTGGCAGGAAGCTGAAATCAAGCAGAGCTGGGACTCAAACCCAGGCACTCTGATGTGAGATGCAGGGATCCCAAGGAGTGTCTTTTTTTCTTTTTTATAGAAAGCTTTTATTTAATAAATCAAATTTCATAGGTACAGATTTAAGAATATAGCAGTTCTTCCCCCCATACCTGCCCTCCTACCCCAACTCCTGTCCCACGTCCTACTCCCTCTCCCATCCCATTCTTCATTAAGATTCATTTTAGTTATCTTTATATACAGAAGACCAACTCTATACTAAATAAAGATTTTAATAGTTTGTACCCACACAGACATACAAAATATGAAATACTGTTTGAAGACAAGTTTTACCACTAATTTTCATAGTACAACTCATTAGGGACAGAAGTCCTATATGGGGAGTAAGTGCACAGTGACTCCTGTTGTTGATTTAACAGTTGACACTTATTTATGACACCAATGATCACCCGAGGCTCTTGTCATGAGATGACAAGGCTATGGAAGCCTTTTTGAGTCCACAGACTCCTTCAGTATTTAGACAGGGCCATAAGCAAAGTAGAAGTTCTTGCCTCTGTTCAGAGAAAAGTACTTCCTTCTTTGATGGCCACTTCTTTCCACTGGGATCTCTCACTCACAAAGATCCTTCATGTAGGTCATTTTTTACCACAGTGTCTTGGCTTTCTATGCCTAAAATGCTCTCATGGGCTTTTTAGCCAGGTCTGAATGCCTCAAGGGCTGATTCTGAGGCCAGAGTGCTGTTGAGGGCATTTGTCATTCTATGAGTCTGCTATATGGCTTGCTTCCTGTGTTGGATCATTCTTTGCTCATTAATTTTATCTGTTGATACCAGCAGACACTTGGTTTTATTTCTGTGATCCCTTTGACACTTATTCCTATCTATATGATCAGTTACACACTTAAAATGATCACTTTAACTAGTAAGATGGCAATAGTACCACCCAGCTTAATGAGATTTGGAGTCCCATGGCAAGTTTTTAGCTTTACCCTTAGGGGTAAGTCCGTGGGAGCATGTACATCTCCTATTCCTACTCTTATTTTTTACTGGGATCAATTTTCAATTTGATTTAAACATCTATGAATAATTCTGTGTTAAGTAAATAGTTCAACCAATGGTATTAAGTAGAAAAAGAAAATAGTAAAAAACACAATAATACACTGTTCCTCAAAGGTCAAGACAAGGGCTGATCAAGTCATTGCTTTTCATAATGTCAGTTTCACTTCTACAGTTTCCTTTTAGGTACTCAGTTGTCACAGATCAGGGAGAACATATGATATTTATCCCTTTGGGACTGGCTTATTTCTCTAAGTATGATGTTTTCTGGATTCATCCATTTTGGATTTTTTAATATTTTATTACATTGAGTGTCTTTTTTTTTTTTTTTTTGACAGGTAGAGTTATAGACAGAGAGACAGAGAGAAAGGTCTTCCTTCCATTGGTTCACTCCCCAAATGGCTGCTACGGCCAGCTCTGCACCGATCTGAAGCCAGGAGCCAGGTGCTTCTTCCTGGTCTCCTATGCGGGTGCAGGGGCCCAAGCACTTGGGCCATCCTCCACTGCCTTCCCAGGCCACAGCAGAGAGCTGGACTGGAAGAGGAGCAGCTGGGACTAGAACCCGACACCCATATGGGATGCTGGCACCACAGGTGGAGGATTAACAAAGTGAGCCATGGCGCCGGCCCCCATCCATTTTGTTGCAAATAACCGGGTTTTTATATATATATATATATATATATACACACACACACACACACACACACACATTTTTTTTTACCGCTGTGCAGTATTCCATATAGTACATATCCCATAATTTCTTTAACCAGTCTTCCATTGATGGGCATTTAGGTTGATTTCATGTCTTAGCTATTGTGAATTGAGCTGCAATAAACATGGAGGTGCAGATAACTCTTTTATTTGCCAATTTCATTTCCCTTGGGTAGATCCGAGGGATGGGATGGCTGGGTTGTATGGTAGAACTATATTCAGATTTCTGAGGTATCTCCAAACTGTCTTCCATAGTGGCTTTACCAGTTTGCATTCCCACTAACAGTGGATTAAGGTACTTTTCCTCCACATCCTTGCCAGCATTTGTTGTTTGTTGATTTCTGTATGAAAGCCATTCTAACCCAGGTGAGGTAAAACCTCATTGTGGTTTTGATTTGCATTTCCCTGACGGCTAGTGATTCTGAACTTTTTTCATGTGTCTGGCCATTTGGATTGCCTTTTTTGAAAAATGTCTGTTTAAGTACTTGGCACATCTCTTAATTGGGTTGTATGTTGTTGTTGTGGAGTTTCTTGATCTCTTTGTAGATTCTGGTTATTAATCCTTTATCAATTGCCTAGTTTGCAAATAATTTTCCCATTCTATCAGTTGCCTCTTCACTTCCCTGTTTCTTTTGTAGTACAGAAACTTCTCAATTTGATGTAATTCCAGCTGTAAGTCTGGCTTTGGCTGCCTGTGCCTCTGAGGTCTTTTCCAAGAAGTCTTTGCCTATGCCAATATCTTGCAGGGTTTCTCTGATGTTCTCTAATAATTTGATTATGTTAGGTCGTAGATTTATATCTTTAATCCATGTTGAGTGGATTTTTATGTAAGGTAGGGGTCTTGCTTCATACTTCTGCATGTGGAAATTCAGTTTTCCCAGTGCCATTTGTTGAATAGACTGTCCTTGCTTCTGGGATTGGTTTTAGATCCTTGATCAAATATAAGTTGGCTGTAGATGTTTGGATTGATTTCTGGTATTTCTATTCTGTTCCATTGGTCTAACCATCTGTTTTTGTACCAGTACCAGACTGTTTTGATTATAACTGCCCTGTAGTATGTCTTGAAATCTGGTATTGTGATGTCTATGGCTTTGTTTTTGTTGTATAAGATTGCTTTAGCTATTCAAGGTCTCCTTGCCTCCATATGAATTTCAGCATCATTTTTTCTAGATCTGAGAAGAATGTCTTTGTTATTTTAGTTGGTATCACATTGAATCTGTAAATTGCTTTTGGTAATATGGACATTTGGATGATATTGATTCTTCCAATCCATGAACATGGAAGTTTTTTTGTATCTTCTTCTATTTATGAACATGTGTGTTTTGTTTTTTTGTTTGTTTTTTGACAAGCAGAGTGGACAGTGAGAGAGAGAGACAGAGAGAAAGGTCTTCCTTTTGCCGTTGGTTCACCCTCCAATGGCCACCGTGGCCGGTGCATCGTGCTGATCCGAAGGCAGGAGCCAGGTGCTTCTCCTGGTCTCCCATGCGGGTGCAGGGCCCAAGCACTCAGGCCATCCTCCACTGCACTCCCAGGCCATAGCAGAGAGCTGGCCTGGAAGAGGGGCAACCGGGACAGAATCCGGCGCCCCGACCGGGACTAGAACCTGGTGTGCCGGCGCCGCAAGGTGGAGGATTAACCTAGTAAGCCATGGTGCCGGCCTGATTTCTCTTTTGATTTCTTCTCTGACCCACTCTTCATTCAGGAGCATGTTGTTCAGTCTCCAAATATTTACATATGCTATAGAAATTCCTGAGTTGCCTATTTACAGCTTCATTCCATTGTGGTCCAAAAGATGCATGGTATAATTTTTTTTTTTTTAATTTGCTGAGACTTGCTTTATGGCCTAGTGTGTGGTCAATCCTAGAGAAAGTTCCATGCACTGTTAAGAAGAATGTGTATTCTGAAACTGTAGGATAAACAGTTCTGTAGATACCTGTTAGGTCCATTTGGTCTATAGTGTTGCTTAAATCTGCTCTTTCCTTGTTGATTTCTGTCTGGTTGATCTGTCTATTGCTGAAAGTTGTGTGTTGAAGTCTCCCTTTAAATCCCTTAACATTTCTTTTAAATAGTCAGGTGCCCTGTAATTAGGTGCATATACATTTATAATAGTACATCTTCCTGTTGAATTGATCCCTTAATCTAACAGTTTTTGTGTTAAAGTCTGTTTTGTCTGATATTAAAATGGCTACTCCAGCTCATTTTGGTTTCCGTTGTCATGGAATATCTTTTTCTATCTTTTCACTTTCAGTCTGTGTGCATCTTTGTTGGTGAGATGTGTTTCTTATAGGCAACAAATAGATGGGTTTTGTTTTTTAATCCACTCAGTCAGCCTGTGTCTTTTAACTGGGGAGTTGAGGTCATTTACATTCAATTTAACTATTGCTAAGTAACGACTTTGCCCTGCCATTTTTCTAAAAATATTCCTATTTTTTACTTTGAATTTCCTTTGATCTTTTACTGAGAAATTTTCTTCCTTTACCTTCTTTTGTAGTGATGACCATGTTTCTGTGTGCAACACATCCTTAAGCATCTTTTGTAGGGTTGGATGGGTGGTGACAAATTCTTTCAATTTCTGTTTGTTATGGGAGGTTTTTATTTCACCTTCGTTCACAAATGAGAACTTTGCAGGGTATAAATTCTGGGATGAGTTTTTTTTCTCTTAAGACTTAAACTGTATCTCACCTTTCGCTCCTAGCCTGTAGGGTTTCTGATGAGAAATCCACTGTGAGTCTGTTTGGAGATCCTCTGAAAGTAATCTGGCATTTCTCTCATGTACATTTTAGAATCTTCTCTTTATGTTTTACTGTGGTGAATTTGATTACAATGTGTCATGGTGATGATCTTTTCTGGTCATGTCTTAGGAGTTCTGTGTGCTTCGTGTACTTGGATGTCCCTTTCTTTCTCCAAACCAGGGAAGTTTTCTGCTATTATTTCACTAAAAAGGTCTTCTAATCCTTTCTCTCTCTCCATGCCTTCAGGAACTCCTGAAACCTGTATATTGGGCTTTTTTTTATAGTATCCTATAGATTCCCAACAGTGTTTTTTAGTTTTCTAATTTCCTCCTCTTGTCTTTGGTTTGACTTAATACTTCCCTGTGCTTTGTCTTCTAAGTCCGATATTCTTCTGCTTCACAGCTCTGCACTGCATTTTTTATTTGTTCTATTGCATTCTTCATTTCATTTTGATTTCTCTTTAAGATTTCAATTTCGTGGGAGAAATTTTCTTTCATGTCCTGTATGGATTTCAGTAGTTTCTGCATTTGCTTCTGATTACATCTGTGTAATCTTATGATCAATTTTTTGCATTCCATTTCTGGCATTTCTTCTGTCTCATCATCTTCACAATCTAGTACTGAGTATTGTGTTCTTTTGAGGGGGGTGTCATCATGTTGACTTCCTTAATCTTGTTTCTTGGATTGGTGCATTTGTTGTTCAGCATTTGTGGAGATACTCATTGGTTTCTCTCTCTCTCTCTCTCTCTCTCTTTCTCTCTCTTTCTTTTTCTTTTTCTTTTTCTTTTGCTGTGGTGGCTTTTATCATTGTACTATGACTCTGTAGATAAGTGGAATGTCTGCTTTCAGTGAATCTCTAGAGGCTTGTAATGGGTGTGGCCAGAGAGCTTGGTTCAGTTCTCCAGGGTTAAAGGAATGCCTAAGGTGACACACCCAGGTTTGGCATGGCAAATTTTCTTTTTTTTTTTTTTTTTAATCAGAAAGGAGATTTATTCTGCTCAGCTAAGTTCCTCTCCTCAATGGAGACCAGTGCCTGAGTGCTAGCCCCAGTAGGTATAATATTTGTACTCTCTGTCCCAAGTAACACAAAGGATCTATGCAGTCCTCAGTGTAAGTTCAGATTGCCCAGCAATGTCTCACCAGGTAACCAGGAAATCCCAAGCTTGTGGAATCTCCCACTGAGACTGCTCAAATCCCAGCCACACTGTGATTCCTCCCACACACCCTGTTTCCAACCCCCCTCCCCCCTTCCTGGTACAGAAGCCTCCCATAGTCACAAGCTCCTCGCTCCCTATTAGTTCTCTCCATCAGAGTTGGGAGTCTCCACTCTGCTGGTTGCTGGGCGCAAACGTGAGCTGGCGCAGCTGTTATATATGTCCAAAATGATGTCTACTCTATCGGCTTATTACAGGATGCTGTTGTAAAGTGATCAGGAAGAGAGAAACGGTCCATCCTATCCTTTTGTGTTTTGGGTTTTTTTCCCCTCCTCTAGTTTGGCTGGTACTCTTTCCCCCATGGGACTCCAAGCCGGGTTCCCTCTAGGTTCTTCCTGCAGCTTCTTTGCCGGTGGCTTGGGCTGCTGCGGTCTGGTCTCACCTCACTTTCCAGTGCTGATATGTAGGTTCTTGGCTGCTGGAATGCCGAGCTATGGGCACCCAAGCCCTCAGCATACATCCCTGTATCCATCTAATTTCAGTAGATTTTCCTCTGCCATTGTCTCCCTAACTCTTCCTGAGACTATACTCTCTCCACTTTTTTTTTTTTTTTTGACAGATAGAGTTAGACAGTGAGAGAGAGACAGAGAGAAGTCTTTATTCCATTGGTTCACCCCCCCAAATGGCCGCTACAGCCGGCACACTGCGCCGATCCGAAGCCAGGAGCCAGGTGCTTCTTCCTGGTCTCCCATGCGGGTGCAGGGCCCAAGCACTTGGGCCATCCTCCTTCCCGGGCCACAGCAGAGAGCTGGACTGGAAGAAGAGCAACCAGGACAGAATCCAGCGCTGCAACCGGGACTAGAACCCGGGGTGCCGGTGCCGCAGGCAGAGGATTAGCCAAATGAGCCGCGGTGCTGGCCTTTCCACTTTTATTAAACTGTCTTCTCCTGGGCTAGAGCAGTAAGCGTCCTCCCTACTCCACCATCTTGTAACCACCGACCCCAAGCAGCTATCTTAACTGCTGTGCCAAATGCCCATTGCACAGTAGTATTTTTTTAAAGATTTATTTTATTTATTTGAAAGACAGAGTTAAAGAGAAAGAGAGGGAAAGAGGGAGAGAGAGGTCTTCCATTCCACTGGTTGATTTCCCAAATTACCGTAACAGCCAGAGCTGAGTTGATCCAGAGCCAGGAACCAGGAGCTTCTTCTGGGTCTCCCACACAGGTGCATGGGGCCCAAGGAGTTGGGCCATCTTCTATTGCTTTCCCTGACCATAGCAGAGAGCTGGATTTGAAGAGGAGCAGCCGGGACTCAAACCAGTGCTGCAGACTGGAGTTTGGAGCTTTAACCCACTGTGCCACAGTGCCGGCCCCACACAGGAGTATTTTTTAAATCATTATTATTGGGGCCAACATAGTGGCACAGCAAGTTAAGCCACAGCTTGTGACACCAGCATTCCATAGTGGAACACAGGTTTGCCCAGCTGTTCCACTTCTGATCCAGCTCCCTGGGAAGGCAGTAGAAGATGACCAAAGTACTCAGGACCCTGCCACTCATGTGAGAAACTCTGGTGGAGTTCCTGGCTCCTGGCTTTGACCTGGCACAGCCCTAGCCTTAATGGCCATTTAAGGAGAGAACTAGGAGATAAACGATATCTTCCTCTCTCCCTCTCTCCCCTTCCCCTCTCCTTCTGTCACTTTACCTTCCAAATAAATAAATCTTTTTCAAAAATCACTATTATTCAATCAATTTTATTGAGAAGGATATACAACATGAGAAAGAAACTAAAGGAAGACCTCTTTTGGTGTACCCATCTATACATTGTGGTGCACACGAGTCATGTGGATTACCACTCTGCTCCGGACAGAAAGCCACCCCACCACCCTTACAAGTGCTCCCATTGCCACCCTCTGGCAACCACTGACAGGTGCTCTGCTCCCACTGTTTTGTCTTTTTCCACATGATGTAAAACTGGAGTCTATCGCAGTCTCTGTGGTCTACTATAACAAAATACCATCAGCTGGGTAATCTATAACAACAAAAATATCTTGCTCATAATCAGAGCATGGAACTCCTAATGAAAAAAGGGTTTTCTCTCTTCTCAAATTGTCTGTTGTACAAAGACATTTTTGCTCTCATATATGATCTCAATTTAGTCATGCTCAGCTGTCATCTTTGTAATATCTCCCGAAGTGTTAGGAAAAAAACACCAGAAGTAGAGCATTTGCATGGAATATGTATATTTTCTTTTTCATTGCCTGCAATCATCAGCCCTAGATTTTTTGTCTATTTTGAATACAGATTTCACTTCTGTCTCCTGTTACACTTTGAAACAAGTTTAAACCCTTCTTGGCTTTTGTTTGTTTGTTCTTTTTAGGGAAAAATCTGGTCAATGTCTTTAAAGGAAATCTGTCACTGGTTTAGTATTATGACTTTTTTATTAAATTGTAATTATTACATAAACAGCAATGCCAGATTTTCAAACCTCTTTTAAAGTACTGTTCTCAGTTTAAAATTGGACTTGTTCCACTAAATGTCTATGGTAATAATTTTGAGATATCTGTGCCAAGAGATAGAGTTATAAACACTGCAGTCTGAAATTCAGGTTGGAGGAGAAAATGGGATATTGCAGAAGAGGGTGATTTGAAATAATTATGTGATGGGAATGTCTGAATTTGTAACCTCTGTGTACCTTTGATTTATGATCTGGTAGAAATAACATTAAAAGAAAGCCTTCTTGGGTTTCATAACCTCAATTGAAAACTTGTGGGCTGCTGATTACAATGTGGAGATTCACTCTCGAGACGCAAGGCTGACCGCTGGAGCTGGCTAAGCGGATTGGTTATTTGCCGTTCAGTGGGGCACCCTTAACTTGATGCAGCCTGAACTAAACAGTTGCTCCAATTATGCATCTACAACCATAGTTCTCATAACTAATAAACAGACTCTATAGACATCTATTTCTCTTTTCTATTTGTGAATAAATGTAACTGCCATCAAAACCTGAGAAGAATTTGAACAAATGGACTAAAATTCACCTGGAAGTGAGAAATATGAGCCAATAACCAAGACAGTTTTGTAAAATAAGAGCAATCAAATGGATAGGTTCTCACCATACAGAAAGTCATACTTTTAAAGCTCTCATAATTAAAACAGTGTGGCCGACGAACTTTCAAAATAGGCCAGCAGAACAGAGCAGAGAATTCCAAATATGTCCTTACATACATCAGGAATTTTTGTGTATGAAAAAGGAAATCTTCCAAAACTAGGGGATAAATGACAGCATGTACAGTACATTTTATTAATTGGTTTTAAAACTTTAGCTCTCCCTAAAAAATAGTCTATCTTAAATCCTCCACAAAAATAAATTCCAGATGGGCTGAAGAACTAAACATAAGAAAAAGAAATCTGTGGAAGCATTAGAAGGGGATAGGCGAACATTTCTATTACCTTGGGTCAGGAAGCCCTTTTTATTAAGACTATAAATGCAGGACACCAAAAGGAGACATTCTACTAAGCTTGTGTGTGACACTACACCGAGAAATAAAAGCTGGAAGTCACATCATGGAAATGGTTTTGGGGTGATGTCAAGGAGAGACTTTCACACTTTACTCAATATACTTCTCTACCACATGAGAGTTTTTACAAGAATATTCAGAAACTGCAAAATTTTCTCAATGTGCTTGCCACAGGGTGTGGACCATGGTCAACCCTCCTGTAAATTATGGCAGCCATCAGGATTTTTAAGCCCCTTCCCTCACTTGCAGTGATTCACACTTAGAAAATGTGGCTCCATGTTGAAATGAACTCTTGCAAAATTCTCTTTTGTTCTGAAAAGCATTGCCTTGTTGTTGTTGTTCATATCCTGAATGCATTTTTCTGCCGTTTCTCATTAGTGCTCAATGCAGAGGGTACAGGCTTCAATTTCATTGACTGTATTGTGACTCTCGGCTTACCTTGTGCCTAGGAACGTGCTGCGCTCTTGGGGAGGACATGGGAGAGTCAGGGATGCAAAGGTATAAAAGGATTATGAACCTGCTTCAAGCTGTGTATGATTCGTTGATTGACACAAAGTTCTGAATTTGACATAATCAGCCCAGTGTTGGGCCTAAGACCTGTGTACTGTGGAACTTCTAGAGAGGCCTTAATGCTTCACAGTCCAGGAAGAGATGGACAAGGAGCCCAACAGCGGTACTCAGATGTTTCTGGAAACTTTCCTTTGAAATAGGCCTCTCAGTTGAACCCACGTTCCAATAGTGTAGTGATTCACATGTGGCTTTTTCAAATGTCAGGTTAGGAGGTTGGCTTTCTTGTGGGGTGGATGGCCTCTCCTGGGGCTGCAGTAAACAGCTTTCCCCCAGGGTGTGGATCAGAGCCCTGTAGCTGGTATCCAGCTGCCCAGCATTTTCATATTAGTCATGTGAGTTTTAATTCCTTCCCTTCACCAATGGCAATTTTTATATATAGTTAATGTCTCCATATGTGTAGATCAGTGGGTTTGGATGAAGTCACTGTGAACATTTTTCAAGTATTACAGTTGTATGCCTCATGCTTTATGTCTAAATATCTTTCTTAAATTATTTATTTATTTGAAAGAGTTATAAAGAGGCAGAGGCAGAGAGAAAGAAGTCTTCCACCTGCTGGTTCATCCCCAGATATCCACAAAAGCCGGAGCTGTGCCGTTCTGAAGCCAGGAGCCAGGATCTTCCTCTGGGTCTCCCTCATGGGTGCAGGGCCCTAAGGACTTGGGCCATCTTCTGCTAGTCTCTCAGGCAATAGCAGAGAGCTGGATCAGAAGTGGAGCAGTCGGGACTTGAACCGGTGCCCATATAGGATGCCAGCACTGCAGGCAGCCGCTTTACCTAGTAACCACAGCACCAGCCCCTAAATATCTTTCATTCTCATCCCTCATTTCAAATGAGAAAACCAAGGTGAACAAAGAAACCCAACTCTTAGTTCAACGCTCCAGTCTTTATTTGATTCACTTATGCTCTGGTCATTCTTCTTTGCTTCCTTCCACTGACTGGGCAGAGTGGGTTCACTTTTTTTCATCCTTGAGGTATAAAGTTAGGTTGGTTGTTTTGAGAGATTTCTTTTTTATTAAGGTATGCATTTATCACTATAAATTCCCTTCTCAGAGCTGCCTTTCCTGTACCCAATGAGTTTGGATCTATTTCCATTTTCATTTGTCTCAAGACATTGTTAGTTTCCCTTTTGAATTCAATCTTTGGCACATCAGTTTTTCAGGAGTGGGTTGTTTAATTTCCACATATTTGTGAATTTTCCAATTTTCTTCCTCTTACTGATTTCCAGTTTTCTTCCTATTATTGATGATACCATTGTGGTCAGAGAGTGATTTGCTAAGACTTGTGTGTGACCTAACCTGTGACTTATCCAGGAGGATGTTCCACGTGTACTTGAAGAGGAATTTGCAGTTTGCTGCTATTGGATAGAATGTTCTGTATAGGTCTGTGAGGTCTATTTGGTCGATGGTGTCGTTCTAGTCTGCTCCGCTATTTCTTTATTGATTTTTGGTCTTGATCATCTATCTGTTGTTGAAAGTAGATATTGAAGTCACCTACCCCTGCTATTATTAAATTGCTGTCTGTTTCTCCTATTCTGTTAATATTTGCTTTATACATTTAGGTGCTAATGTATAAAAGAAGGCAGAAAATGAAACATTAGAACAGATCAATGAAATAGATTTTGAAAAAGACAAACCTTTAGACTATCTAAAACTAAAAGGAACATTCAAATAAATAAAATTGTAAAAAAGGAGACATTATAACATATGAAATAGAAAGGTTCCTAAGAGGCCATAACGAACAGTTACATACTAACAAATTGTAGATGAAATCATCATGTCAAAGAGATAGCGACACATCCATACTCTAATGGTACTATTCGCGGTAGCCAAGGTATGTGTTCAACCTATGTGCCCATCAACAGATGAATGGATAAAGTTGGTATAGAACGATGAAATCCTATTCAGCCTTTAAAAAGAGGAAGATCCTGGGGCTGGCATTGCAGCGTAGTGGCTTCGGCTGCCGCCTGCAGTGCCAGCATCCCATATAGCCTCTGGTTTGAGTCCTGCCTACTGCTCTTCCAATCCAGCTCTCTGCTAATGCACCTGGGAAAGCAGCAGAAGATGGCCCAATGCTGGGGCCCCTGCACCCACAGGGGAGACCCTGAAGAAGCTCTTGGGTCCTGGTTGCAACCTATCCTAGCCCCAGCTGTTGTGACCATTTGGGGAGTGAACCAGTGGATAGAAGACCTCTCTCATCTCCTCCCTCTCCCCCTTTCCCTCCTCCTCCTCTTCCCCCTCTCCCACCCAGCCTCTCCCTCCCCGTCTCCCTGCCAGCCTCTCCCTCTCTGGCATGCAACATTTGTGAAATATGGAAAATTGTCTTCATTTTTTTTTTAAATTATAGTGAAACAATTTTAAAGAACATGAGTGGTATATCTCAATAATGCATTTGCTTGCATGAACCATGCAAAACATGATAAAATTATTTTTATCAGGTCTTAGGGATTTTACAAGGTCATGTTTTATTGTGAAAGTTTGAGTCAACGAGGCTTGGACAAGCTAAAGAGAGGGAAGGAGACTGCACTCATTTCCCAGGGCTGCCCTAACTGAGGACCACCAGAAGGAAGGCTGACAACAGCAGGAGCTGCTTTCCTGGTCCTGGAGGCTTTGAGGGAGAACTGTCCCCGGCCTTCTCGTTCCAATCTCCACCTCCACCTCCCTCTGTGTGTATCCTGGTGTCCGCCGCCTCTTCTAGGGACCATTGCATTGTGCTTAGGATCCACCCTGACCCAGTATGACCTCATCTCAGTCCCTAACTAATTACATCTTATTTCCAATTAAGTTCCTATTCTGAGGTTCCAGGTGGACATGAACTTGGGAGTGAGTGGGACATTGTTCAACCCAGAGGCTTTCCACTACTGCCTCTGCAGACTGAGGCAGTTAGAATCCGTAGCAAGCTCTGGATGCCATCACACTGAACTTGGTCTTAACCTTAGCATGGGTGGCTCTCCTCCTCCGCTCCATGCAGACTCTGGGCCTGCATCCTCCCACCAGCCTCCTCCCCCCACCCTCCCTCACTCCTGGTGGGCCCCAGACCACTGCCACTTGCTAAGAAAACCTCACTGTCCACACCCATCTCCAAAACCAGTCCCCCTTCTACAAGGATCTAAAGCAACCCATGCTTCTGTTGGAGCATTCTTCATATAGTTAAGATAATTTTAAATGTATGTAGTAGAAATTTGTCACGTTTTTATTTTATATATTATGCAAGGATCATGCATTCTTTTCATGAATTGCACATTCAGTGGGAGCTCTGTAAGGGCAGGGACTGACTGCCTTCTTTACTGCTTGGTGTCAACGCTGAGCCTAATGCCTGCATTCAATTTTGAGCCCTATTTTCTCTCTCTCCCTTTTTCTTGTTTTTCACATCTCTTTAATTTTCAGAAGGAATCTATTGTAAGGCACAAGTCTGACTTCCGTGTGTGTCTGCTATTGACTGACTCACTAGGAATTCTCCTTTTGGGAGTAAAGGTTGAGGGAATTGTGTATTTTTCCCAACAGCCTTCACATTTGGCGAAGCAAGGATGCTTGGGCTCAGTGTGGTCTCAGGGATGTCTGTGCTGTCTTGAAATCTGAGGAAGAATGTTTGAAATATGACTTCATTACTTGATCCTGTTGGGGTGTAAGAAAAGAACAAGGGGTGGGCACTGGAGACAGCCATATCCTCTATCAGAGTGCTTGGATTTGAGTCCTGGGTTTCACTTCTGGTTCCAGCTTCCTGCTAATGCACACCTTGGGAGGCAGCAGGTGATGGCACAAGTACTTAGGTTCCTGCTACCTGCATAGAAGACCCAAATGAATCTAGGCTCTTGGCTTCAGCCTGGCCTAGCCCTGGCTGTTGTGGGCATTTGGGGGCAGGACCCATGGATAGGCGGTAGATTTCTCTCCCTCTTTTTTTTTGTGTGTGTGTGTGTGGTTTTTTGTTTGTTTGTTTTGACAGAGTGGACAGTGAGAGAGAGAGAGACAGAGAGAAAGGTCTTCCTTTGCCGTTGGTTCACCCTCCAATGGCCGCCGTGGCCGGCACGCTGTGGCTGGCGCACCGCGCTGATCCGGCTGATCCGAAGGCAGGAGCCAGGTGCTTATCCTGGTCTCCCACGCGGGTGCAGGGCCCAAGCACTCAGGCCATCCTCCACTGCCTTCCCGGGCCACAGCAGAGAGCTGGACTGGAAGAGGGGCAACCGGGACAGAATCTGGCGCCCCGACCAGGACTAGAACCCGGTGTGCCTGCGCCGCAGGCGGAGAATTAGCCTGTTGAGCCACGGCGCTGGCCACACTCCCTCTTTCTATCTCTGCCTTTAAAATGCCATGAAAATGTAATTGTGTGTTATGTGACACCTTATAATGATAAGAAATGACTCTGGGTTGGTTTATGCATTTGCAGTAAACCCAGTTGTCAAGTCTTGCTCTGTCCTTGGCAATCTAGAGTCCTGGATCTTGCCCAGGGCCCACATCACAGCCCTTGAAACATGTAGTGCATTGTGGGTCCCAGCTCCTGGACAGGGTCTGCTGCTATCCTCCTAAAGCTGAGTTTGCCTCCCAGCCGGGGGAGCCAGGACAAGTTAGGATGCCCCCCCTTGTTTGTCAGACACATTGTGTCATTGTGTGTTTAAATGGGACAGAACTGCCATGGAAAACTGTCACGTTGTTCCCCCCAGAGACTCGACAAAGCCCTTTGGTCAAATGTTTTTAGTTTGCTCTACTTCCAGGTTCTTGCAGATCACAAGTTTCCTGGTGTGCAGTTCAAGAAATAACTTTTCAGGGTGTTTATTTTTCCTGGCAGCCCATGGCTTCAATTTTGTTTTTGGATATTTTCTGTTTGCTGTTGGTAAGAGGGTTCCAAGTCCAGAGTGCACTACCTGCCAGTTAACTTCCTGCTGGGAACTCTTGGTAATGATGAAGTGGGCCCCTCATCTTCTGAAACACGCTTGTGACTCAAAACCCCACACCTGCTTGCACCTCTGAAGCCAGGCCATACACGAGCCGGAGGAGCTGGCTGTGCACACGGGAGTAGTTTTCTGTGTGGGTTGAAATCGCAGGCCTGCAGAGCCATTCTCTAGACGTGTCAAAAACACCCGCTGCTGACCATCTAGCAGCATTGTAGTGTGTTGAATCATTTCACAATCAACCAAGCTTTTGAAATGCCTGCCTCAGAAAAGTGGTAGGAGAGCCCTCTTAAGAGAGACAACTGAACCCAAAGGGAGGGTTGTGGTCTGAGTGTTGGTGAGAATTGGAGCAAAGCAACAAAAGCTATCCCAACTGGTGGGTCACATCAGGGAGGGTGCTGGGAGAGGCAGGGGCTCTCCTCCCACTCACACGTGTCTGATTGATTTGTGGTGGTTGCTTGCATGGGTGTGAACAGCCCATACATTTTACTCAGCACTCGGGCATCAGCTGATTTCCTAGCCCAGTTGGGCTGGGCAGCTCCTGGATTCCACTGTGAGTCCTGGGACAGTTCCAGAATCTCTGGGCCCATCCTCAGTTCAGGTCAGGCCAGAAAGCTTGCCCTTGGCCCTGGAGTTTGGAGTGAGCCCCTGGCCAGGTGGATGTGGAAGCATAAACAAAAGGTCACCCTTGGCCTGTGTTTTGAGAGACACCTGCCTCCTCCTTCTCTGCAGAAAGTAAGTCCTGCCACTCTCTGCTCTGGCTTCATGCACAGCATACCAGCTTGTCTGTGCACCATACCCAAGCCTTCTCAGTCCAAGGACTTAGTGCCCGGCAGCCCTTGAAATCCCTCTTTCCCTCGGGGCCAGCGGGGCTTCGTCTCTAAGGTACACCTGTTGTACCTTTTCAGATCTTTGGTTCTGGTGCCCATTTCTGACTCTGCCTGTCCCTGTGAACTTGGTATTTCCAGAGCTCCCTTTTCCCAGACTTGGTTCCCTGGGTTCCCACTCCTCTCCCAGAGCTGATTGTGTCCACCTCTCTTTGTGAGTCCGCTTTGAGGATTCCAACCTGGACAGCAGCAGCAGACAGGTTTAACTAGTGGACCTGTGGTTACCTAGCAGATTTTGGAAAAGGAAAGGAACTCACATTGGCAGCTACTGTATGCCGGGTGGGTGTGGAGGCAGGGAACAGCTGGCTGCAGAACCAGCTGGCCTCAGTTCTTGGTTCTTCCATTTACTCCTCCCACTGACTGAGGAATCAGTCTCTGAAGTCCTGTCTTGCCCCAGGGCCCAAATTTGCAGGGCTGACACCGGAATCAAGGGTAATCTTGCTCCAAAGGGTTGATATTCAAACACATTTGGATAAAGCTCTCCAGGCATTACCGGAGTCCCAATCACAGGAAGCCCTTTGTTGCTAGTTTCTCCAGCTCTCAACCAACAGACCTAAAGGAAATCTTTGTAAATACCATTCATCCAACTTGACGTCTCAAAAATGCCTCTGCTGGCTTTTATATCCAAGTGAGCTGATGCCTATCCATTCCTGACTCACCTTTTGTGCCTTCTGTTACTTCCCATCATCTGGAAAGACTTTGTTATTCTCATTATGTTGCCCTCTCTCACAGTGCGTTCTCCAGGAAGCAGATGCTGTCTGATGCAGACCTGAGAAAGTGCCAGCCCAACAAGGAAGCTGGGAGTGAGGCGTGGCACTGGGGGGGACTGGCGAGGCTTGGTGTCCCCAACTTTCTCAGCCATGGGCCCAGAATCGCCCCACATGGTATGACTTTGCCATGAAAGCCAAGGTGGACCCTGATGAAGCTCCCAGCTGGAGGTCATGAGCTGACCACAGTGGTCGCTAACTGGACAAGTCTTTGCTTGAAGGGGATCTGAGTGGAGCTTCTGCCAGCCACGTGGCCCGGGAATTTGCCTGTGGCTCCTTGTTCTATGATCAGCCCTTCGTCATCTGATGCACATGATCTTCAAGTGTCCACAAGAATAATGATTGTGGTGCTGAGACGTGGCTCACAGGTGCCACAGCCAGCAATCAGGGCTGTCACTGCAGAAGAAGAGGTCTCCAGCACACAGCTTTGATGGGCTGAAGTGGGGCCGCCATGCAGGATGCAAAGACAGGGACAGATGGCTGAGCAATGGGGGTGCCTCCAAGGGGAGAAGCCGGCATTAAGGGGCCTGAGTTTGTTATTTTGCTTGGCCTTGGCTAGGCTAGGGGCAGGGTTGGTTACTTCTGTCTGGTTCTAGGTAAGCTGAAATATTACTTCCATTTCCTAGAATTCTTAGGGACTAACTCAGGCCCATAACTGAGAGATGAGATGAGACAGTTGGCCACTTCCACACCCTGAGAAAGCACCTCACCCCTCCTTGCCATGTGGGCCTGCCTGGAAACACCTCTTGTTTTCCCTAAGGCCCTTCTTTAATGGGTGTGGGACATACTTTGGGTGTTAGCATAGCACTGAAGTAGAATCCCTTGTGAGGCTAATGTGGGGAGAGGCGTCTTTTAGCTGTTGGAAGTCACAGCTCTTTTCCTTTATCCAAACCTGGCATAAAAATGAGCAACATTACAATGGGCCTTTGCCTTCCAAATCCCAAGGACATCACTAGGATTTGTTTGGAATCAAAGATTTGAATCTCTGCTCCGCCCTTAACAGTTCAGTGACCTTGGGCAGGTTAATCTGTTTAAGCCTCAGCTTTCTCCTCTCTGCAAAGATGAATCATGGCTTCCTTAACAGGGTTGCTTCAGGTAGAAATTAAATAGTTTGTGTATGCAGTGAGCCTGTGTACAGCATCCAGTACATAAGTACAACTTAATCAATATTGGAACCCATTCCCCTTGTCTATTAGGAAGTTCACATTACTTTTTGGAACTTCTAATACACCACTAAATGCTAGTTTTGCTTTTTCAATATTTGTGCTTATGCATTCAATAATTTAATGTTTCTTTTGTACTTCATTTGCAGTTATTTTAAAAGTGCCAACAGATAAAGACAAATGCCTTTGCATTTTCTTTATGTGAACATGACTAAGAACCAGGGGTCTCAGAGGGCTCAAAGATAACCATGGCACAGTCACAGCTCATTAACAAAGATACTCACCCGTGTCACGGTCCTAGCTGATCAACAAAGATGCTTACCTATGTCAAAATCACAGCTGATCAACCAACAAATGGAAAGTGCACTGGTTGGAAGCCAAGACGTAAAAGTTGTTCAGTCTGTAAAAACTGGGCTTATCTTTTTTTCTAGGCCAGGGTTATGTTACTGTGGTAGGGTTATGTTACTGTGGTTTTCTCATCAAAATCCTGTAGACCAAGAAGGGAGGGTTCAAAAGGATCAAGGAGATGGTCAAACCACAAGGAGACATCCAACATTTCCTACTGCTTCCTAGGAACATGCTTTGCTCAGAGAGGAAGAGCACAAGATTCAGCAAGTCAGTCTGTGAACCTGTAGACTAGGGGACCTGTCCAGCCCAGCCACGCCTGCCGGAGAAGAAGAGAGTCAGACTTCAACAAACTCTCAGTACACTGCATAGAAGAGATTGACCTTAGCCAGACTGAGCTGATGGATGTACTCATTTTGCTATTTCTTTCCTGTTGCTTTCTCTGCTGACTTCAAAACAGCAAAAGAAATTCAGATAAGAGGCCTACTATTTTGATGGAAGCTGTTTTGACATAAGTGAAACCAGGCTTGGTGCGGGGCGGGGGGGCGCGCGGGGGTGGGGGGCATGCTCCAAGACAAGGCAATAGAATGGACCCTGAAAGGACTGAGGAGAACTGGGGAAATTGCTTCAAGATGGAGCTGGACCCACTTGAAAGGGGAGGGAACTAGAGGGTACAGACATGTCGTCAATGTCTGAATTAGTGTGAGAAGCATCGTGTGCGTTCTGAGCTATGCCAACCCACAGGAATCCCCTTGCTCTTCGAGTCACCTCTGAGGAGGGCAGAGGGGGTGGCAGCCTTTTCAGTGGTGCCCTGTGTGAGCTTAGTGATTAGCAGCTGGTTGTGAACGGTCAGATTTTGGGGGACGAGGGACAAAAAGGGAGGATGTGTCTGACTCTCTTAGCTTCCAACAGCTTTCACTATAGAGGAACGTGGGAAGTGTGTCAGGAGCAATATGGAACTCAATTCTTCAGTCATCTTTGACACATTTTTTAGATCTTGGTGGGACTGATATTGGAAAATACTCTGGACATAATTTCTCAGACATGGTCTGGCTGCAGTTCTCCTTGAGCATCAATAGTGCCTTCTTCCAAGCAAGGTCAAGGGTAACAACAAATGTGGGAAAGCACAGGAGTTGCCATAAACAATGCACTTGTCAGGGCTGGAGCATTGGATCTCAGGTAAGAATCAACTCAGGGGTAGTAAGATACCTTGGACTCTGTTTCAGTCCTGGCCAATCTTCAGCTCTCAGGGACAAATTATAGCAGAGCCCCCTATGATGTGAAATTAAGTGTCATTGGCTCAAGGAGCAGGACACATGAGGTCTGGAAGATTATTAGCACAAGATCCAGGCAAAGGAAGAAAGAGTACAGTCAGACTGTAGCACCATCCTTGACATCACACATCATATATCCAATCCAGAAGCAAAAGCCATTAACTCTATCTTCAAACTTGATCATGATTCTAACCACTTCTAACCATTTCCAACACTGTTCCCGACTGACCTTATCTCCCAGGATCTCTGAGGATGATCTTCTCTCTCATCTCCTTGCTTCTTGCCTAGTCTGTTCTCAACAAGGAAACAAAAAAAATTGTTTTAAGACACTTTCCTCCCCATTTTGCACAAGTCTTTTTAACAGTGTCCAAGGCCTTCTTACAAAACTGGTCACTGCTGCTTCTCCCACTTCATCTCCGATGACTGCTCCCACTAACTCCCTTCTAGCTCCATTCCTCCGTCACTCCAGGCATCCTTCGTGCTTTCGGGTTGCCACGTAGGTGCTGGCTGTTGCCTCTGTGTGGAATGCGCTTTCCCAGGCAGCTGTGTGGCCAACTCTTTGACCTTCATCAAATCATTGCTCAGTGTGTTCAATGAGGCTACTCTAACCACAGAATTGCAAAAATGTCAACTGGATTCTTCTAATCCTGGCATACCTGAGCGTGCTTATCCTTTTCCTGTTGTCCATTTTTTTGTATCATGGCTCACCTCCTAGCATACTTTATAGTTAGACGCTTATCTTAATTGTTCTTATTTTATAGTCTGCTCCTACTATATTGTAAGCTCTACAAAGACAGGAATCTTGTGTTCTCCATTTCCAGACCCCAAACTACCTAGAACAGTGCCTCACATAGGACTATTTGTTGAATCAATGAATGAATGAATAATTTATAATGAATAAATAGTGATTTCAAAGGAAAAATAGCATTATGTCATAAGAAAAATGGCATGTGCCCCACACGCATTAGCCGATGCTCATCAATTCCTGATGAGGTGAGATTGACTCATTCAGCTACAACAGAGTCTGACTTAGCCAATGCGCCCAGGAAAACGTGACCGACATCCTCATGATGAGCTGGCAAGCCCGGGTAGCTGCAGTTCTAATTGGATTCTGTGTGGACTGCAGGTTGGTCTCCTGTAGTTACAATAAGCCCTGATCCACTCAGCCCTTTAATAAGGAAATGAAATCATTTGTGAAGAGAAGCCTAGAGCCTCTCTTTTTAGGCCAGTATTTAGGCAGTCCATTTTGTAATAGTTTTCATCATCAATCAAACCCCTTCTACCTTATTGAGCTTTTGCATGCCTATTTCCAACAGGTGCTGCATGAGTGCTTTTAAAAGCTTTTAGTTGATTCGTGCAGAAACAAGGTGCATGAAAACCTTTGAGGAAAACTGAATCTCTGAATGAATGCGCTGCTCCGGTACAGAATGGTCATCTTCTGTTCCTTCCCCTGGGCTGTAGTGGAGTTGGACGTGTGAGAAGCATCCTTGTGTAGTGATACTTTGCTGTAAGAGTTGTGGTTTTATCTAAAACAGCCTTGTTAGTTTGAGATGTAAACTTTCAAGAAAAATATAAAAAAATCAGTAATACCTTTTAGCATGGAAATCAAAATCTTTTTTTTTTTTTTCATTGATGGGATGATTTAGTTGCTTCGATCCAGTGTTTTTCTTCAGGGCTCTCTACCTGACCCTTTTACATCCGGAAGCTCCGACCAAGAAACAGGAAGAGAACCAGCTCTGCTTCAGCACAGAAAGGATATTGCAGCCAATGGTCCAGTGGTTGCAAGAGTTGGAATTTAAATAGAAAGAAGACAGAGAGTACGCAACACTAGTAGACAAAAATGGACTTGCTGCCTTGGAAGCTGACATCCTGAATTTAATCAGTGATGTGGACTCATATCTACCTCCCTTCTTACTGCACTTAATATAATTGTACCTTTTTTAAAAAAAAAAGATTTATTTATTTGAGAGGTAGACTCAGACAGTGAGAGGGAGAGACAGAGAAAGCTTCACTCCCCAAATGGCTACAACGTCCAGAGCTGTGTCATTCCAAAGCCAGTAGCCAGGAGCTTCCTCCAGGTCTCTCACACGGCTGCAGGGGCCCAAGTGCTTGGGCCATCTTCTGCTTTCCCAGGCCATAGCAGAAAGCTGGACTGGAAGAGGAGCAGCCAGACTAGAACCGGCGCCCATATGGGATGCCAGCACTGCAGGTGGAGGGTTAACCTACTGCGCCACAGCGCCAGCCCCTGTACCTATGTTTTTGCCTTAACAAAAACCTATTCATTTTTAGTTTAAGATGCATGGTGATTACATTTCTAGTCACTAGTGTCAAGAATAAAATACTACTGAGCTTCATTTGTAAGTTTGATATTAGAGAACTAGAGCAATTATAAACTGAGTTCAAGACCAATGATAAAGTGCTATTCTGAGAATTATCTTGCTATCTGTCAAGAAGCATGATTTTTACTCTACTAATAAGTGACCTGGTTAGCCTCAGTTTCATGGGTGCCAGCAGAAGACACAGGACTTATGGGTCAGAGGTAAGAGACAGTTCACTATTCACAGCACTGCTAGCGCAGGAGCTCCTGCCTCACCGCCAGTCCAGTTTCACTTCCTGAGGTTTCAGTGAGTTCCCTGTAGTCAACCACAGTCCAGAAACAGAAAACAGAAAATTGTAAGTTTGAAATTGCACACCGTTCAAAGTAACAGGATGTAGCATCTTACCATCTTGGTTCATCCAGCTTATCTATGCCATAAACACTACCCCATCCCTTCCTCTGTAGCTGTCTTGGTTGTCAGGTTAACTGTTGCGGTATCACAGTGCTGCTGCTTAAGTGACCCTTATTTTACTTAATGGCCCTAAAGCACAAGATTAGTGATGCTGACAATTAGGATACGCCACAGAGAAGTTGTAAAGTGCTTTCATTAAGTGAAAGGGTGAAAGTGTCTCCTACATAAGTGTACGCAGGAGAAACACACACACACACACACACAGGGTTTGGTACTTCCATTAACCAATGCCTGGGAGTCTTGGAGCTTATAGATAAGGGGGGCCTAGATTAGCCAGAGTATTAGCATTCTTGCACCAGCTCTTGCAGCACCCCCTCTCTCAGGGCAGTGAGAACCTCTGTCCTGGTATGAGATGGATATGATGTCAATGTCATTGCTAAATGATGTGGCGGTAACACGTTTTGGAGGCTGATCATTTGAGTTCAGTCTGAGGGGCCAATATTGTGTCATGGGTCAGAAAAAAAACCGAATTGCATAAATTACGTACCATAGTTCTTTACTCCCAACTTGGGTTCTCCAATGTAAATTTCACGATAAACATCATGAAGCCCACACATTTTATATACACATCCATGTATTTATGCACCTTTTTCTGGAGTCCAGATAAGGGAGCGCAGGGAAGAGTGGCTGAGCTGCAGCCGTTTGTGTTGAAAAGCGGACGGGAGAAGTCACAGGTATCCCCTTCCTCCGTCTGCTCCTGTAGCCAAGAGTCGGAACACACGGTTCCAGTCTCAGCTACGCCGAAGCTGAGACTCTAGCTATTTTTAAAGCCTCCGTTGTGCTTGAACCCCGTCTCCCTCCACCTGGCCAGGGCTAACTTTTCCTTTTCTGAACTAGTAAAAAAGTAGATGGATTTATTTTCAGGATAGGCCTTGGAGCACAGCAACGGAACCAGTCACTCTTACCAGCTGGAACTGAGCCGAAACACCCTACCTTTCAAGTCTCCCCAGGGGAGTCTGGCTCTGCAGAGGGAGAGGGGTGGGACCTGTGAGACTATCAGGCACTTGCGAGAAAACGCCCCGGGCCGAGTCCCACTCGCCCACTGCTGTCTCAGCTTGCCTGCCTCTGTCTCAGCCCACACTTCTCTGCCGGGTGCTCTGTGGCTGTGAAGCACTTCCCCTCACCCCCTTGCCCTCCGGGAACCTGTCCATTCACAGCCCCAGACGGCTTCAGGAGTCATTAGGCTTAGCAGGTTTTCAAAGGACCACAAACAGCTTTTCAGCCTCCATCACTTCTTAGGGCAGAGAAACTCATGGGCAAGAACAATCGATGTCCGTTTGTCCCATGTGTGAGACAAGGTGGCTGTTACTAGTCTTGTTCTATAAAACTCAGACCCTGTCATTATCACTTGTCATAAACACCCTCTCTGGATTCTGTTTATTCTCTGTTGTCTTTACTGGAGACCTGACGTGCTCAGATGAAGTCGGGATGGCTGCTTCAGTGAACAGTCTGAGTTTCAGAACTCTGGTGTGTTCTTTGAGTTATGTGTTCACAGCCAGTGCCCGTGGTGGTGGTTCAGGTTACATTGAATCACCCACACATATACCCCCATGGTTTAGCTTGGCACACCCTGCTGTGTGGTCACTCTGTGTCCAGACATAAATGCTCGATGGCTGGATGCCCAAGATGATTCTCAGAGGCTGTTTCGTGTAAGGATTTTGGCAAAACCACCACAATATCAAAACTGGGAAGCAGGCATTTACCTAGCTGTTAAGAAGCCCACATCCCGTGTCAGAGTGCCTAGGGAAGAGCTCCGGCTCTGATTTCCGCTCCCTACCTGTGCGACAGCAGTGATAGCTCAAGTAATTGTTTTTGTTTTGTTTTAAGATTTCTTTTATTTATTTTAAAGAATTACAGAGAGATGTAGAGCCAGAGAGAGTGATAGAGGTCTTCCATCCACTGGTTCACTCCCCAAATGGCCGTCGTGGCCAGAGCTAGGTTGGTCCGAAGCCAGGAGCTTCTTCTGGGTCTCCTACATGGGTGCAGGAACCCTAGCACTTGGGCCGTCTTCTGCTGCTTTCCCAGGCCACAGCAGAGCTAGATGGGAGCGGAGCAGTTGGGACTTGAACCAGTGCGCATATGGGATGCTGGCCCTGTGGGCCAGGGCTTTAACCCACTGCGCTGGCCCCATAATTGGGTTCTCAACACCCATATAGGAGACCTAGATTGAGTTCCTGGCTCCCAGCTTTGGCCTCCAATCACTCCTGTCCACTGTGGGTATTTAGGGGGTGGACCAACAAATGAGAACTCCCTTTCTCTCCCTTTCAAATAAATAAATAACAATTTAAATACATAAATATATATCACAAGTATACAGCTACCTCAAGCTCTCCTCTCTTATCTCTTATTTCCCTAGTTTTCTTCAAACTCCAGGTACTTTAATTCCTCTAGTATTTCCAAATACCCAGTCAGAGCTGTCAACCCTGTCCCAGGTCTCCCACCCCTCGATGGCTCAGGTTCCAGAACTATGAGGGTGTCAGGGAAGCAGGGAGGAGGAGAGGTGCCCAAAACTTCCTTTGGGGAAGGCTCCTCGTGAGTTGGAAGAGTACATTCAAGAAATGCCAGGCGAGATGAAACGCTGCACCGGGTTCCTGGGAAAGTGCTAGGCTGGAATTCAGAAACTGCTCTGTGGGGGGATGTTCTCTCATTTTTATTCAGCCTGGGGATATCAAAGTCAAATAAAGTTTAATTAAACTAATAACTCTACCTGCTCGAGGAAATCTCAAAAACAAGTTTTTGAAAAAGTAAAGAATAATTATATCTGTTTGATAGAGAGGAAGCCTTCTAGCCTTCTAAATCACGTGATTGTATTCCATTTCTTCTCTCTCTGTCTCAAGTACTGAGCTACGTTTTGTCTCCACCAAAACTCACGTAGAGGCGTGGACCCCAGCATGACACATCGGGAGGTGGAGCCTCTTGGGTCTTGAGGGTGAGGCCCTCCTGGATGAATGAATGAATCCCTTTCTCATACGTGCATTCTTGCGCGTGCGGAATGGGAGAATTGCTGCAAGAAGCACGTTGTTGTAAAGCAGCTCTACTCCTGGGGTTCTCCCTCTTGAACTTTGTGCCGTGAGTTGAAGCCGCATGAGGACCTCAACAGATGTGGTTGCCCAGCATTAGAACCATGAGCCAAAACAAACCTGTTTGCCTTACATCTCGCCCAATCTCAGGTGTTCCATTATAGCTACAGAAAATGGACTAAGACATACAGACTGAAGTTGAATCGCAAAGATTCTAATGCTGGGCAAGAATTGTACTGAACCCCAAAAATTGGGACTTCAATTGTAACTGAGCTGAAAGGTGCTGGAAAAGTTGGGTGCCTCATTTAAATACAGATGGATGAGGAATGTGGCAGTGTTATACTTGGGGTCCTTTGAAGACCCTAAGAAAATGACTCCCTACTCAGCAGTCTCTCTCACCGGCTAGCTAAGGTGTCCATAATTCATTCATTACCCTTTGTCTTCCGAATGACCTTAGAAAATTCACCCTCCAGGAAGAAATAAAATAACCTGTCATCCAGTTCCTTTAAGATGCCAGAGTCTTATTTATTGCTAGGAAGCCAGGAAAGGCCCCAGGAGATGCTGCTGAACTGACCGTAAACCCCTCTTGGCTTTGTAGTTTTGCCAGGCGTGGACCCTGCAGGAGTAAAACGCTGTCTGAGTCGCAGGCACCTTCCTGAGTTCTGGAGCGTCTATAGGAATACAGAGGGAAAAATATATAAGATCTTCTCTTCCAAGTCAATGGGCTAGCCTTTCTTGTGCTTAAAAAAAGAAAAAAGTCTCTGCATACAACCCATTAAGTTCAGAGTTTGGTATGAAAGGTAGATTCTCAAAAATCATTTTAAGCGAATGGCTCCCTAGGCTAAATCTTTTCCAGCTGGATGGTGATGGTCCAGAGGCCTGGGGCAAAGTGTTTCTACTTTTCCAGGTCTGTGTTTTATCCTTGGCACTGGCTCAGTACTGTTGAGATGGTTTGCTCCTGCTATCCCAGAACTCTTCCTGGGAAGTGAGCAACGCACAGTCATTAGATTATGAAAGCAACTCAGAGCTGCTTCGTCGAGGACGAGAGTGAAGTGCAGGCTTGATAATGATTTAAAGACAGAGTAGTGTGGGCTCTGGAACCAGATGTGGTAACTGCAGGAGCTTGCACAAGCTAATTAGTTATTCTGGGCTGTAATTTCTTCTGCGAAGACACTTGTTAGGGAAATAGTATTCATAAGGCACCTCCTCAAAAAAAAACAAAAAACCTTCCCAGTATTGCTGTGTTTGCCATCTTTTAGATTGAGACATAGTTCATATAACAAAACTCACCATTTTAAGTGTACGCTGCAGTGAGTTTTCAATATGCACTATGTTGCACCACCATCATTGCTACCTAATTCCAGAACATTCCCATCCCCTTGCCTGAAACCTAGATTAGTGGTTAGTCCAAGTCCCCCAGAACCTGGCCACCACTAATCTTTGTGTCTGTATGGATTTGTCTATTCTAGACATGTCATGTAAATGGAATCATATAAAAGAATTACATAACATGTGATACTTTGTGGTCTGGCTTTTGTCACTTAGCCTAACATTTCCAAGTTTCATCCATGTTGGAGCATATAACTCATTTCTTTTTATCTGAATAATAATTCTTTTTTTTTTTTTTTTTGACAGGCAGAGTGGACAGTGAGAGAGACAGAGAGAAAGGTCTTCCTTTGCCGTTGGTTCACCCTCCAATGGCCGCCACGGCCAGCGCACTGCGGCCGGCGAACCGCGCTGATCCAATGGCGGAGCCAGGAGCCAGGTGCTTTTCCTGGTCTCCCATGGGGTGCAGGGCCCAAGCACTTGGGCCATCCTCCACTGCACTCCCTGGCCACAGCAGAGAGCTGGCCTGGAAGAGGGGCAACCGGGACAGAATCCGGCGCCCCGACAGGGACTAGAACCCGGTGTGCCGGCACCGCTAGATGGAGGATTAGCCTAGTGAGCCACGGCGCCGGCCAATTATTCTTTTTTTAAAGATTTATTTTTATTTATTTGAAAGACAGAGTTACAGAGAGAGGTAGAGACAGAGAGGTCTTTCATCCGCTGGTTCACTCCCCAGGTGGCCGCAACAGCCGGAGCTGCACCGATCTGAAGCCAGGAGCTTCTTCCGAGTCTCCCACGTGGGTGCAGGGGCCCAAGGATTTGGGCCATCTTCCACTGCTATCCGAGGCCACAGCAGAGAGCTGGATCAGAAGAGGAGCAGCCAGGACTAGAACCCATGCCTATATGGGATGCCGGCACTTCAGGCCAGGGCTTTAACCCGCTGTACCACAGCACCAGCCCCTTCTGAATAATATTTCACTGTATGGATATACCCCAGTTTGTATATCTACTCATCAGCGGATGGAAATTTGGTATAATCACCATTGTTTGACACAATCAGGCCGAAGGTAGAATGACGACTTGGGTATGCAAATCTCCACCAGTAAAATCTCTTTTCCTACCTTGCACTGGTTTTCAGAACTCCTGAGAATATGCGTAGTTTTTAATGGTAGTAGTTTGCTCAAAGAAACATTTACAACCTATCTACCTACTCTGAGGACTTTTTCCTTTCCAAGATTTTTTTTCAGAATGGGGGGAAACCCACAATTCAAAGAAATGAAACTGTAGGAAAAAGTTCACTGAGAAGCAGGATTTGTGTTCATTTCTTTAGACTTCAGTGGATGGGCTTCTGCCTCTTCATCCCATGCTGTTTCACAACACTGCTGGAGGTCTACACCTGCCTTTTTTTTTTTTTTTTAACACCTGTCTTTTACCTACTTGTTTCTGTGTGTAAGCTCACCAGGCTCCAGAGCAAAGAAATATTTTATTAGATTTGGTTGATACTTGAATACCATTCTTTCTTGTTCAGCTTCCTCTGTGGAAAATTTCAGAATAGCTTTCTCCTTTAGTTAGGCAGTCACTGTCGTTGCATTAAAATGACCATGAGGTATGGGGAACGTAGGCCTTTCCCACCTAGTACCTTTCCCACCTAGCTCGTCACCCCTCTCCCACTTGGCGGCCGCCCAAGTGAAAGCTCATGGTGAGAGGAGGGGCGATCTTTGCTGACCTGGCTGCTTTCCCACATCCTCCCCGCCCCAGCTCTGGGCTCTGATTTCCCCCGGGGACTAGATCACAAAGGGGCATCTTAATGTCTGTTTACCTGCAGTCTTCATGCCTTTATGGGCAGCCTTGTGCCTGGAGGGAGAGCAGCTGGCGTGGTAGACCTGGAAAGGTGGCTCTCTGTTTTCCCCGTATAGAAGAAGGAGGCATCCCAGCCCCAGGCCTTGCCTTGGTGGGCGTAGGAAGACCTGGAGGCAGGTCTGCTTTGTGAAGGATTAGGTTGTTGACACTCTGTGCTTGGGAACCAGTGATGTGTAGGATGTGGCAAGATTCCAGGGGGGAGGCATTTCCCGGGGTTCATCAGGGATTTGCGCTTTTTTATCTTGGGTGGCACGAATGGAGGGTCCAGCCCAGCCTGGTTTCCTGACATTAAACAAGTGTTTTCTTTGCCAGAGCTTTAATGATCTGGTTCTGAATGTTGCTGTTCACTGCATTTAATGTTCCATTTCCTTGTTGTTCTTTAAGATCTGGAACCATTATTGTCTGCACACTTCATATGCCTTATTATCTCATTTATATTATTTCCTGCTTCTCACTATTTTCTAAACCTCAAATACAAGGAGTCTTGTTCATGGCTAATGTGCATTATGAAAAAAACTGCATGGATTTCAATTTTTTTTTTGGTAACAAAATAAACTTATCTTTTAATTCCATTTTCTATTAACTCTTTTTTAAGTCCCCCCATATATGAAGAAGGGACTGAGCTTTCTCCATGCTAAGTGTCGCCAACTCCTCTGATGGTTCCAGTTGCCACAGTTTCCAGAGCCGCCTTTGTCCTGGTCCCCTGTGTCTGTGTTTTCTGTTTTGTCAGCGCTCCTCCTGATGCAGTGCCCTGACTGGAAATAACATTCTGTGTGCTCTGAACAGCTCGAAGTAGGACCATTACCAAGAAATGGACCCAGTACGCACTGAGTGACATGTGGTTCCCAGTGCGTAATTAGCAATCGCACCTTACCACCAGCCAGCACCCACCACCCCTACTCACTATCTTCTTCACTGTGGGGCAGAAGTTCCTACTGGTGTGTGGCTGATTTTTTTTTTTTTTTAATCTTGAGAGTTGGACTTTCCATTTTTCCCTACCCATTTAATGCCTCCTTGACCAGGGGGACTTGTGGTATTATCTCATCAGAACCAGATGGGTTGAAGTCTAACACAATCAGATGCAAGAAATTGTTGATGTAGCAGAGAATTTTGTTTTCTAACGGTATGTTAGATTTGGCTCTGTTGATAGAAAACTTGTTCTCTGATTCCTGATCCTAGGCACTTAAAATCAGTGCTTTGTAGTTCATGGAGTTTCGTGGTAGTTTTTGGCATCAACAACTACATAGTTTAAAAGAATGACTTGAGTGTTGAGCTTCTCTAAGAGTTGAGTACCTTAAGATTTTGGGTCATGGTGTCCTGCACGGGCCAGCAAACCCATCTGTCGGCGGTGTTGTTCAGAAGGGCGTGCGGGGCTCTAACCGGCCTCTGTCTGTCTGTTGCAGTTACCTGGCTGAGCAGTGCTGGAATGGCGGCTTCATCTACCTGATCATGCTGCGGCGCTTCAAGCACAAAGCCCACCCCACGTACAATGGCAACAGTGGCAACAGCTCTGAAGCAGGAGAGACGCCTACCTTGGAGCTGGGTGATCCAACAGCGAAAAAAGGGAAAAGAACGAGGAAGTTTGGAGTGATCTCCAGGCCTCCTACCAGCAAGGCCCCTGAAGAATCCAAGAGCAGCCTTGGCTGTGAGTCGGCCGATGACCCCAGCTCTGGGCTGGAGAATGGCGCAGACCCTGGACTTGGAAATGGCCACGCCTCTGAGCTAGAAAATGGGCCGGAGTCTCTCAAGGAGGTGGCTGGACCCCAGCTAGAGAGGTCAGAAGTGGACAGAGGGGCAGAGAATAGAGTTCCTCTGGCCACGAGCAATGACAAACGGCGCTTCTCAAAAGCTGGGAAGACGGACTTCCAATCGAGTGACTGCCTGGCACGGGTAAGATTTGGTCTGATGGTAGAACCTGAGTTTTAAAAGAAATATTGTTGAGGTTGCTTTTAAGGTTAAGAAAACATAGCTGAGATGGCCTTGCCTTTAGAAGCCAACAAAGTCAAGGTAAATCATCAGAGCACGCAACAATAACAACAAAGTTTCAGTCAGTTTATCCTGCTTAAATGAAGAGCTAGTCAAGTGAGCACAAGTGGAAAGTTGAAGTCTTTGGTGGCAAAATTTAAGCCCCAAGAAGCCCGGATAAAGTATTTGAGCTTTATCATTATTTATCACTGCTGTCACGGTGGCATTGCTGCTTCAAGGCCAAGGATTCCTGGTGACAATTGATAGCACAAACATGCAGCTTTCGGTGTTGCACAGGAAGGGTATCCAACAGGCGAGGAAGCATCTGCTTTTATTTTTAACAGTTCAAAACCAGTGACATTTTCCTGGGCTCATGTTGTTACACTGGTGAATTCCTGTGGAGTTGGGGGGCTTCACAGGAGCCCCTGATACCAGGATATCCAGCGGTGATGGTCAAAGTTGGTCTCCCTAAAGGCAAAGCAGATGTGGTACATGCTCAGTGGTAACCGATGAACTTCTAGACTCAGACTGTGTCCCTCCCGCCTGTAACCACCATTCTCTCAGTTAAGTACGATTTCTTAAAGGCCAGCATGTTCATTCCAGGGGTTCTCTTGCAGATCTTCCTACGGGCAGTAACTTCCTGGGTGGGTGCCAGTTGGTTTCTTCTCCAGCTCAAGAGAAGGAACTCTCTAGGGATGAAAAAGAAAAGTGAAAAATGGGCGTGGAAGAACCGGGTTTCATCCTTGCTTGCTGAGAAGTGACTGTAGGACTGTAATTTCTGCTAGGACCACTGCGTGTGTGTTTCTCCAGTTACAGCCAGTCTGTATGATAGAGTGAAAAGAATCAAAATAATCCCCTTTCAAGGGATCCTGTTCCTCGTTTGATTTTCAGAGGAGGCACCATGTACCGATGGAAAGTGTGAATGCACCAGAAGAAATTATGTTTTCATAAATGATTTTCTACCACCTTTGCCTGCCCCCCTGTCGCTCCCCCTCTTCGTGGAGGAACGACACAGGACCCTGCGCTGTTCTTTCGTCTGCTCGGCCCTCCCCGGGTTTGCTGCTGGTTCTTCCCGGGTTGGCTACTATCCCTTCCACCTCCGTGGAAGGGCAGTTCCCACTGGCCACACTCCCCACTTCCGCAGGGGAGCGGCACACCGCCGGCCGGCTCTTCTCGGGGGCTGCACAGGTATTCCCCTTAGATGTTCCCCATAGATGTTCCTGGTGCATGCCGTCTCTCTCCTCCTTTATAGTCCTCCTCCGCCAATCCTAACTCGGCTGCCCACACGCCGAGTACGCTGCTCTCCTCCAATCAGGAGCAAGTCCTACAGTTTATTGGTTGAACTGGAGGCAGCTGTGCGGAAGCTGTTTACTTCTCTCCCAGCGCCATATTGTGGGAGAGCAGATACATAGAATAAGTCTTAATTCGAGTAACTTAGTCTAGTCCGGATTGCTCCCCACACCCCCCCCCCCCAAAAAAAAAACAGTTAAGTGCAAAAACCATCATAATGGAGCCCCTCACACAATTAAGGGCAATAAAGTATAATATTGTGGTCCTTATCAGTGAGTAATAACACCTTCATATGTTCTCTCCTGATTAGATTAGATTGACAGCTCATGATAGATGAAAAAAATAAGGTAAGGAGTGTTGCTGTCCTCAGTCATTTGAAGGTTTAAGGCACAGAAAGGGGGGTGAATCTCACATGCAGTCCTGATAAAAGACTTTTATTTGGCCTGAGACACGGCAAAAATGACTTGGTATGGTTTTAAAAGGGGGGGGGAGGCTTATAAGAGAGCACCTATCGGCTGGCGCCGCGGCTCACTAGGCTAATCCTCCACCTGCGGCGCCGGCACACCGAGTTCTAGTCCCGGTCGGGGCGCCAGATTCTGTCCCGGTTGCCCCTCTTCCAGGCCAGCTCTCTGCTGTGGCCCGGGAGTGCAGTGGAGGATGGCCCAAGTCCTTGGGCCCTGTACCCCATGGGAGACCAGGAGAAGTACCTGGCTCCTGCCATCGGATCAGCGCGGTGCACCGGCCGCAGAGGCCATTGGAGGGTGAACCAACGGCAAAGGAAGACCTTTCTCTCTGTCTCTCTCTCTCTCACTGTCCATTCTGCCTGTCAAAAAAAAAAAAAAAAAAAAAAAAAAACCTGACCCATTACCTTTGGGACGTTTTTTCCCTCAAGGCACAGGCCCTTGGGAAGGAGAGACCTTCTAGAATTTGTGTTTTGCGTAACTGTACCTAATTTTTGGCCCTGGGTCATGATTTTGGTCTTGGTCAGTCAGAATGGGCCATACCCCTAACCAGGCACAAATGTTCAGGTGCCTTTTCTACCCCGAAAGTCTCTTTGTCATTTGATGCATCTGCCCAGGACTGAGCTGATGAGCAGTACGTCTCCACAGCTTCACCACATCCTAGTGGTCCCAGCCTGGAACCTAAGGTTACTTAGGTTCTGGAACTAGAGTGATTTTTAATTTTTACTCCAGGATAGTTGAGACCAAGGTCATCCTGAACTAAAATTTCCAGAAAAACAAGTTATTTACCTCTTAAAATTTTAGGGGGAAAATTCCATTCCACTTGAATAACGGTACATTAAACAAGTCTGTGTTCTGTTCTATTGATGATTTAATATATCTACAAAGACTTAATAAATCACAGAAAAAGCTTATAATGACCATTCAGACCATTTTTGTTTGTCAGGTTCTTCTTCTTCATAGACTGTTATTTGTTCCAAGAAACAGTTACCTTATAATAAATCTTCAGTCTTTGTTTTCCTGTTTGGTTCTTCCTTAACTGAGCAGTAAGAAATATATTTCCTTCTACCAAATATTTTACTTTCTTAAAAATGGTATGTCTTCATAAAATATTAACCCATAATGATACAGGATTAATTTTTATTTTTTTAAAGATTTATTTACTTGAAAGTTGGAGTTACACAGAGAGAAAAAGAGAGGCGGAGGCAGAGAGAGAGAAGTCTTCATCTGTTGGTTCACTCCCCAATTGGCCGCAATGGCTGGAGCTGCACCAATCTGAAGCCAGGGGCCAGGAGCTTCTTCTGGGTCTCCCACATGGGTGCGGGGGCCCAAGGGCTTGGGCCATCTTCTACTGCTTTCCCAGGCCATAGCAGAGAGCTGAATTGGAAGTGGAGCAGCCGGGACTTGAACCGGCATCCATATGGGATGCTGGCACTGCAGGTGGCGGCTTTACCCACTACGCCACAGTGCCGGCCCCCACAAGATTAATTTTTAAAAAGAAATATAAAAGTTGAATCCATCCTCTAAAACATAACAATCTCTTAAGAAATAGACAAGCCATTTTAAAAATAAATTCAGAGATCCTTCTTATCTTTCCAGCAAAGAACTCTACCATCCAAGATTTGCAATTCTGTCTATATAAATTGTGTATCTTTTGTAATGCTGCATAGTGAAAATGAATACGACCAAACACAGTTTCATAATAATTTAAAAAAAAATCCTAGCACTTGCCAAGCAGGCAAGTTTATTCACAGCTGTCCCATGTACGTCTGTGGGTACAGCTGTGGTCTTATCCCGGTCATCATAACCCGCCCTATAGCAGGCCTTTCCCTTGTGCCTTTTCCGTAAGTGGCTTATCACAGGCGAATGGGGCACGGGAAAGGGTGGTGAATTCTGAAGCAGGGTCTCTCTCCCCACGTCTCTGAGTGGTCACTGAGGTTTGCCATCAGACACAGGCAGCATGGGTTGCGATCTTCTCGGGAGTCCTGCGGTCGCTGGGTGAACCTGTATCGTCCTGCCTAGGGATGTCTCCTGAGTCCATGTCTGTGCCTTCACCTCCCTCCTGAGCCCTTGAACTTTACACCAGCCGCCTGTAGGGTGTGTCCATCTCGGATATTCCACGTCATGCCACAAACTCAGGGCATCTCCTTTGTCTACCACCAGCCCCCTCCAGTGTTCCAAGTCTCACCATCTTAAAGTTGTCCCAGTCACAGGCGAAACATTCAACCAGGGTGACCATCCACCCTGGTTGGTCCAAGACTTTCCCTGGTTGCTCAGTGAGAATCCTGGAACTGTCCATCGCAGGCAACCTGGGGTGGCTGAGCACCCTGCCGTGCATTGAAATGCTGCCCTCTCCCTTTCCCACATCCGGTGCATCGCCACAGCCTGTCCGTCCTGGGCTTCCTCTCGGATCTCACAGCTCATGGCACCCCTCCTTTCTCCACACCCACAACTTTAGGTCCTGGCCAGCTGCTTTCATTTCTCACCTGGGCAGTGATGATCACCCTGTGCCAGCCTCACTGCCCACCCCACACCATGTATCCACCATCCCCCCTGAGCCAGAAGGACACTTCGAAAGAGCAGATCTCATCGTCTCATGGACACATGTGCAGGAACAGACATATTATTGCCATATGCATGTGCACATGTACTTGTACACACATGCACACGCACACCCATACACATACACCCCTGCTGTAGCTTACACCCCGTGGTGGGCCCATTCGGCTTTCAGAGTAACATCCAAACGCACCCTGGCATGTCATTCCAGGCCCTTCATTGCTTGATCCCTGCTTAATGTTCTGCCTCCAGGTCTCACGGCTTGCTTTCTAATGCTTTCTGTTCATCAGTTTGTTATATAGTAAGGAGTATTATAAAGGGTAAAGATGGACAGACAGAAGAAGAGGCACATAGGACAAGGTCCAGAAGGGTCCCATGCAGAAGTCCGTCCCCGTGCAGGGAGTTTGTGCCCTCCTCGTGTCTTGCGGAGACACTCACAGGGATCTCAGTGCTTTGGGCTGAATGGGCCACAGGGTTTTGTTTTGTTCTTTTCCATTACAATTTTTAAAATTATTTTGAGAGAGGGAGAATGCTTGTTCACTCTCCAGATGCCCACAATGGTCAGCAGGGCCAGAGCTGGGAGCCAGGAACAATCCGGTGGGTGGTGGGACCCCAGTCACTTGAGCCATCACCATTGCCTCCTATTAACAAAAAGCTAGAGTTGGAAGCTAGCACCAGTATCAAACCTAGGTATTGTGCCTGAGCAACTGAACCACTAGGCCGCGTGGCTGCCCTTCCTACAAATGTGTCAAGGCCATGCTCACTCAGCCTCTGGGAGCTAAAGGCCACTGCAGACGTAGCTGTCACTGTCGGGTTCCCTCCCTTCCCTGGGTATGTCAGCTCCTGCCTTTCCCAGGGCACTAGTCGTTAAGACGGCTCCTTTCAGAGGCCTGCATGACATTCCTGCCACCTGCTGCATTGTGAAGCGTCTCCTTCCTGGGCACCCGCAGGACCCCCCGCTGTCTCCATGGAGGCACAAACCCTAGTTTCCATCTGGGCTGTTGTGGAAGAACCTTATTTGTCTTTCTGTCCTCTGTCCTAGCTCAGTGTCTTGCACCTGAAGGTATCCTGTAGCTATTTGTTAAGGAAGATGCCCAGGAGATGGGACATTGAGTGCCAGCCCCAGCTCTGTGACCCTCAGGCTGCCACTGCTTGCCTCTAGGTTTCTGTTTTCTCCTTACGAACTGAGCGTTTTGGTCTCATGACGGAGGGACTTCCAACTCACATTGTGATCACACGTGTCCTCATTTCTTCTGATCATTCTCAACCAGAGGGGATGAGCAAAGCACCCCAGAATAGGTCTGCAGCTCCAGCCAGAGTGTTGACTGCAGTGAAATTGTACTTGGATGCTGCGTCTTCTCACAGTTGGGGCAAAGATGTTGTAAAACGCTTTGGGTTCCAGCAGAAATGAGGTCATGGCCATGCTGCGAGACAGCTCCCTTTCATGTACTGCCCTGTTTGGGTCCATAAATCCCTATGCTGGCCTCAGAGAAGAGGCATATTGTGTGGGAACTCGCACAGTAGTCGGCAGTTTATAGGAGAGGCTAACACCCTGACCACATCAGTACAGAAGTCCATAGCATCCCATTTTTTCATGGTTTGGCTTTTTCTCAACCGGCTGACAAAATCTCATTGCCTTTTAAGCCAACTTAAAAGGAAACAAATGCCCAAACCATCTGCCTGGACAGAGACCCTTTCAGAAGTCAGTCATCAAACACGCAGGTCTCCACCTGGGGCAGCGTCTTAGCTTCAGTCTCTGTGACTGCCTAGGACTGTGAGATGAGTGCATAAGCACTCTATCGGTTAATTCGATGATATTTGTGGAATGTGGTCATGGCGTGCTTGGCACTGTTACGCTCATAACTGTTGGTAAACGAGAGAGACAGGCTTTCTGCTCCGTGGCATTTATAGCCTCCAAGGGGTCACAAACAATTAAAAAAGCAAATGACTTCGATTGTCAGGTAGTGACAGGCACCATAAATGAACTAAAACGGGGGGAAATGCAAGGCAGCTGGGCAGTGTGGTGGCTGGGAAGTGTGCTGATCCCGGGTGGCAGCGGCGCTCACTACAGAGATGACGTTTGAGCGGAGGACTGGGTGTCGGGATCGGCTGGCCTTGCGGAATCTGGGGGCAGAATGGTCCCAAGGAGGAGCTGAGAAAAGCACCTGCCCGAGGCAGCAGTGATAATGTGTTCCCGAAAGAAACCGGGCGCCAGCAGGTGATTCATAGGTGTGGACGGGGTAGGTCACAGAGGTTCAAGTGCACCATCACAGAGAGTTTGGGCAACAGCCTCGCTTCAACAGGGAATTGTCGGAGGGCTTAAACTGGGTACGTCGTGATGTATGTTTTTTAGATGCTCATCCAGAATGTTTGATGAAGAATTACAGATGGTGGGAGGTAGCAGCAAAAAAGGGAGGCCACATTGGAGGCTCCTGTTGTCACCCAAGCTGAAGACGCTGGCCGCTTTGACAAGGATGTGGTTGGGGGACGGAGATGGGGGGACAAGCAGAAGTAACTGTGGGCTCCATTGGGTGAACAGAGCCTGCAGATCTTGTTCAGATATGGAGGTGCAGGAGAGGGGAGGGCTCAAAGATAACTCCTGTGTCATCTTTAGCTTGAATAGATGACAGTGCTGATCCCACTACGGTAGGAAACCCAGGAGCCAGAGCAACAGAGAGTCTGGTTTTGACCATCCCGAGATGCGTTAAATACCCAAGCGTGACTGTAAGGAGGCAATTGGAAACACACTTAAAATTGCTGTATTTAAGTTGGCCTGCTGATATTTCACAGCACCAGCTTTGGCCTCATAAACTTCAGACACTGATTTTATTTCTAACTGAACTTCACTTTAGCCTTCGGCAGCTAAATTTAATGCTGAAAACTGTACCATTAAAATTGATAACATTTGCCTTTTGTTGCCTATGTTTTCCTTTATATTCCTCTGAACTCCTTCATTAGTTGACCAAGAAATTCCAGGGCAAGGAAACTTGCATTGATTTCTTTGAACACTATCCTTATAATTTCTACTTTAAATTTGGAAGAAAAAAAATCCAAGCAAATGGAAAACAGTGAAGAAGTGGTTCTTGACCAGCACCATGTTGCACACTGGTCATTTCTACTCCTGAAGTCATTGTTGTTGGATTCATTTTGTTTTAAAATTTATTTAGTTGAAAGGAAGGTGAAGGAAGGAGAGAGCTCTTCCATCTGCCAGCTTGTTTCCTAAATGGCCACTGAGGCTGGGGCTGAGCCAGGCTGAAGCCAGGAGCTAGAGACTCCATCTGGATCTCCAACATGGGTGGCAGGGCCCCAGCTACTTGGGCCATCGTCCACTGCTCTCCCCAGCCCTTCAGCAGGAAGCAGATCAGCCAGGGCTGCCGGCACTCTGCTATGGGGCGCTGGCACAGCAGGCAGTACTTGAACCTGTATGGCCCCTGGTTCATTTTTAACTGGCTGGAGGAGGAGTGTGATGTGGAGTAGTGGGTGTTCTTGATGAAGACTGTCTCACTCTTCCAAGCAGAGTGTACACGTAGGCCATTATTCTACCCCCATGAAAACAGATTTGCATGTTCTTGTCACAAGTCTTGTTCTTTTTTAAGATTTATTTATTTGAAAGAGTTACACAGAAAGAGAAGGAGAGTCAGAGACACAGAGAGAGAGGTCTTCCATCAGCTGGTTCACTCCCCAGTTGGCCGCAATGGCTGGAGCTATGCCGATGCGAAGCCAGGAACCAGGAGCTTCCTCCTGATCTACCACGTGGGTACAGGGGCCCAAGGACTTGGGCGATCTTCTACTGCTTTCCCAGGCCATAGCAGAGAGCTGGATCAGAAGTGCAGCAGCCGGGACTTGAACCAGTGCCCATATGGGATGCCGGCACTGCAGGCAGCAGCTTTACTCAGTAGGCCACAGCACCGGCCCCACAAGTCCTGTTCTAAAAGCATTTAAAAAGGGTGTGTATCTAGTACTGTCAGACTCCCTGGGAGCCATGTTTATCTGTTCTGTTTAACCAAAAAAAGTCAAAAAATAAGGAAAAGGGGGAAAGGGTGATGGTGTAAACTTGTAATAGGGTTAGACATTTTCACCAATTTGGGCTAAAGCCAAGTCAGCTTTCTTGTTTCTGGACTCCAGTCATGGTCCCAGTTGCTCCTGGGAAGGAAGGCCACAGCTCTTCTGAATTTGTCCTTTCCTGTGGTGTCCACTAGGCCACAGCGCCTCCTGTACCAGAAGCAATAGAGACTGCCATGTTGGCGGTCGCGCTGGTTGTCAAGGGTGGGTTTTTGGAAGTCGTGCAGCCATGGGAGACTTTGAGGGCCAGGGAGGGTGTTTCTGAATGGAGAAGAGAAAGGTGTTCCAGAGGTCAGAGGCAGCAAACCAAAACCCACGGACTCCAAAGTGAGGCGATCAGATGAAATAGGGCTCGCTGACAAGTTCATGAACTACTGTGGTGAGCCAGTGACTTCTGAAGTTACATTTGGCCAGACAGGCTTCGTTTGTCTGTGGTCCACAGCTGGAGGAGACGGTTGGCACCACCGTGCGTTGCTGGAATAATGGAGTGCCGCAGAGCAGCACAGTTCTAGAGAAAGTGTAGTATCCACCAGGTCTCTGTCTGGTTATCATTTCCCCAGACATTCCTAACGCTGCACATCAGTGCCTTCAACATCTGGGTTTTTAACATTGCATAAGAACTCATTTTAATTTCTGAGTGTGTGTCTCGGATTTTCTAAATGCTTCACATTCTTTCTCCTTTGCAAACAGCTTCAATGGGCAGGTTGCCCGTTACTAGGGGGACCGTATTGAGCTTTAGCCATTCCATTGGACCTCCGTGAGGGGTAGAAGCAGCAGCTGGTTCTTGTTGTATATGTTGCGGGATGCACTCTGAGCCATGCCCGTGTAGCTAGGACTACAAAGAAGCACAGGGGTGAGTCCAAGGCCCCAAACTAAATCGCTGGTGAAGGTTTTGCTTTCATTTCTCCTAGCAGCCTGGGATCTGCAGGAACTCCACCCTTCTGCAGGGAGCTCACGTGTGTGTCCTTGGAGTGAAGGAGGGAGCCAAGTGTAAGATGAGCCAAAGCCAGGAGGCTCCAGGCCCTCAGACAGTGTGAGGCATCCATGAGCTAGTTCAGAAAGATAGTTTTTGTTTGTTTGTTTGTTTGTTTGTTTTTATGTAGGAATTGAAGCATTTTTTAAAAATGTGTTTAAAGAGTTTCAGACCAGTGTCTGTAGCAGTGACTATAAAAGTCATCAGCTGATTTTCTGCTGTGGCTTCTCCTACCCAAGATCTCGTAAATATGATTTAAGGAAGTTTGAGATTGAGCTGAGTTTGACATTTTAACACACTTACACTTCTCTGTGAATACATAAGTAATATATGGTTACTTAGCAACATTCATTATGTCTTTACCAGACTTCATGCTACTGCCTGTTTCCATAAGGATCTCATGTAAACCTAACAAGTCTGGCAGTATTAATAGGTATTGCTACCTTACAGGCGGGGAAACTGAGGTTTGTAGGCATCAAGTGGCTTCTGTAAGTTCTAAATGGTGGAGCTGGGTTCAGACTCATTAAACTCTCCTGACACCAAGGCCTGAACTTCCGTCTTCTTTTCCTCCTTCCTTAGTTAGTATCTGTGCCGGATAAAAGGGAGCTAGACTCAGCCAGTGCTCACATACAGGGCGGCATGCGGGTGTCAGGCATAAGCTTCACCTACCCGGCCAGCGTCAGGAAACCCAGTCATCCAGCCTGCTAGACTGCCCCACGTCAGAGTTCAGTTCCTCAGCTGCCACTCGCCCCATCTCAGGCACTGCGCACCCGCCTGTGGCTCACGGGTTAGAGGCGCAACCTTCGAGGCATCTCCCTTGTCGCGGACAGTTCTGCTGGGCAGCACCGCCAGCCCGAGGCTTGGTCCAGTCCGCATGGAGTGTTTCCCACTGTGATGCCTGATGCCAAGCGATGGCTTTGGGGCTGACGCTACAGCTCTGCCCTGCCGTGTTCATGCCATGTGTCTGTCCAAAGCCTTCACGGTGTGCTCACTTTTTCTTCCAAGGAGGAAGTTGGCCGGATATGGAAGATGGAGCTGCTCAAAGAGTCCGATGGGCTGGGAATTCAGGTTAGTGGAGGCCGAGGATCAAAGCGCTCACCTCACGCTATCGTTGTCACCCAAGTGAAGGAAGGCGGTGCCGCTCACAGGTGACTAGAAAACTCTCCCCCACCTCTCTGCCGCCCACCCCTCTTCCCCCAGGGTCAGTCCTTGGCCACGTGCTCAAAGCCCTGCTAATCGCAGCTCGCCAGGATCTTACTTCAGTGCGGGAGAAAAGCAGGCGGGAGTGGTTCCAACTGAACACACCTCTGGGCACAGGGAACGGCTGACTGGGTGTGTCGGGGGTGGGTGCTGCAGGGTCCTCCCAAGCCGGAAGGAGAGACGGATTTCTTTCCGGTCCAATTGTAGTGTCAAGCGAATGTTTCTCATCTTAGCGTTCTGGGAGCTGGTCCCGCGGTGATCAGTGGTGATGGGTCAGAACACCACAGTCCTGACAGCTCTGTAAGACTGTAACTAATGCCCTGGAAAGGGACCACCATTCCCGTGCTGGGGCTTCTCCCGTTAGGTCTGGGAGGATTTCACACACGCTCACATACGCATGTCCTGCCACGCAGATGTGGAAGGAGACAAAAGCAAACGTGATTGTTTCTCCTCAAGACCTGAAAACAATTCATGCTTAAACATGTGGCTTTGAGCCCAAACATGACGTGCAGTGGGAAGAGGGACCATGTCTAGCTGGAACATACTCAGAAAGATGTCCATCCTGAGTGTGAGGAGTGCAGCTATCCCAGATGTCAGCCGTGGCCTTGCCCTGCTAGCTGCTTGCTTCTGTGTACACGGGGTGTTGCTAACTGCAAGGCATGGTTGGGCGTGTGCACGTGTTGCATGCCCACACGTGTGCAGTAGGTATATCCGTGTGTGTGTCAGTGTGTGCAGTTTCACTAGTGAGGGAGGTGATGATCTTCATCTGGCCTGCAATTTGGTGGTCAGTGCAGGAGTCTAAGAAGAGTGTGGCAAACCCCAGCGGTGCTGGGCTGCCCGGGGTGTCTCGTGAGGTACCGTGGAAGGAGCTGGAGATGCTTAGTGTGCAGAATGCAAAGTGAAGAGAAGGACCAGGGCTCACACCAGCAAAGGGCGTCCTGCTCTTCAGCCCTCTACTGGAGAGCAGGATGCTAACAACTCGAGAGAAGATGAATTGCAGTTGTTGAGTATATGGGTGGCAGGAGTCACTGAAGGATTAAGTACGTGGATGGTTTTTCCTCAAAAGAACTTTATGAAACTTCCCAAATGATAGATGCCTTGAGGAATTCTCTCAGGTAGCCCTTGTCCCATTAATCTTGGGGCTTGGGTTGCAGTCTGTCTTCGGCAAGTTGGCGATTAGGAAATCCCTGTGCCCAGAGCTGAGTTTCTGTAGAACTGCTCTTGTCTCTTTCCCATCTGAGCCACCTCGGTGGGTCTCAGCATTTGCTTTTCATCCTTAACCTGGAGGGTGTGTCCCTCCGCCTCTGGGGCGTGTGACTCACAAGTGGGGCATCATAGTTAGTCATCAGAGATGAGAGAAATAGAAAACACAGCCCACATGAGCTTGATGATGTTGTAGATGCATAAACCCAGGGACACTGGCCGGAACCATTGAATTCTTTATGCCTGACTCCCTCTCCTCCAAAAGAAACATCTCAGAACAACCCACAATACCTCTTTGAGATTCCAGTGTGTTTTTTTCTTTGGTTTTCCCATTCCCCGTCTCTCACCATTCCTAGCAACTTGTGGGGGCTGGGAGTGGAGGGGAAGTGTTGGGGGGCGGGGCCTAGGATTTCTCTGCTTCAGAGCTCTGAATGACAGAAAACAGAAGGTGTGATGCCTCCTGTCTTCTGTTACATTCCTAGACGAGATGAGCAAGGAGACGGAGACAGAGAGAAGCCGTTGAAGGCAGCACAGATGGGAGGAGACACACTGGTTGAGTCACTGAAAGAAAGCAAGGGAGAGAAAAGACCTCGGTGCAGCTGGGAGCGCTGGAGATGTGCCTGGGTTCTTGGCCGCACCTTGAATGCCGGTGTGACGTCTTCAGAGGGGGAGGTGGACTATCCGGCTCTGTCAGGTTACCTGTCCCGTTTTTAGTAATCTCTGGGTCCTTTGGGACCAGGGGAGACAGAGCTTTGGAGGCTCGTGTTGACCCACCATCACTGAAAGATGCTGAGTCTCTGCCAGAGGAAAGGAGGTCAGAGTCAGCCAATGCTTACGTTAGAGGCAACAGGGAGTCGGGCAACGATTGTCTACTCACAGCTGTAGCCCGGTCTGACACCTGCAGCAACCAGGGATTAGGCAGATGGATCGGTTATTCATCTGTGGAGATCCACGGATCAAAAAGGCACAGAGTGGCCTTACCCTCACGGTCCAGCAAGTCTGGGCTGGGAAGAGGGTTACGGGCACGTGCAGCAGCGTGTCAGTCACAGGTGCCCAGAGGAAATCTGGTGAGGCTCACGTCATCTGGGAGAGAGGGGCCAGAGGGTTAGGAGAGGACTGCTGGTGGGCTTATAGCCTTTAGCTCTTTGGGGGCCAAAGACTCAGCCCTGTGATGACAGGGGCAGGATGACAGGTGGGATTCAGAAAAAGAATGATGGACTCCTAAAACCGTGGTCCTGCTGCCACCAGGCACCTGGAGGGGAGGTTCATTGCCATTGATGTGGTAGTGACTTGAGAATGTTTCACTCCTGCAGTGGGATTCTGAGCACAAAGGCTACTGCACTCCCCTCGCAAACTCTCTGGTCGTCATTGCTTCCTTGATTTCAACCATCCCTTCCCACAACCCTCCCCGACTCCTAAGAAAATGTCCCCTCTTGGGCCCAGAACATCTTGACCAGGGATTTCTCCCCATCTCCATTTCCTCAGGGATGGCAGACTGTCCTTAGGAGATGAGCTGCTGGTAATCAATGGGCACCTATTGGTTGGGCTGTCCCACGAGGAAGCCGTGACCATTCTTCGCTCAGCCACTGGAATGGTGCAGCTGGTGGTGGCCAGCAAGGTAGGTTGTTTTTGATTGTTTCTGGCGTTTTCAGTGGTGGTGGTGAACTTGGATTCGAGTCCTGCCCACGCCACACACACCTGTGTGTGTGTCCCTGCACCTTAACCTTGGGCCATTTAAATAGCCACGATTCTGTAGGACAGCCCACACGGAGATGCCTCACTGAAGTGTACGTAATTATTGTGCTTGTGTTTATACGTATGTTAGGGGTTGGAAAATAAACACTAGAATGGAGGAAGAAGGTGAGGATGGAAGGGAGGAAGGAAACACAGTGTGGAGAGAACCCAGCTCTCCCGGAAGAATGCGGAGTTGTGAGTCTGGAAGGCAGGAAATAGGCGATGTGGTCATTGTGTCTTACAAGGCTCAGGGCCCTCCGTGGGCAGGCTGTGGGCCTGGGTTCCTGCTCACAGCCTCACCAGGTGTTGGCGCTGGAGGAAGCCTGTGTTGTGGATTGGATCTCGTGGAGCTGTCTTGGGGTTAGCAGGGTGGAGGGTTGATCCCACTGTGGTGGTGTTAAAAGCAGAGGCCTTCGGGAAGCGATTGGCTTGGATTAGATTGCCCGGGTGGAGCAGTGGTCATGAAGAGACCACAGAGGGGTAGAGGAGGAGTGGGCTCCCTGTGTCTCTGCTTCCTGACTCAGGACGTGCTGGTCTTCTACACAGGCTCCACCACTGCCAGCCTTCCCCAGGTGCCAACCAGTGGGGCTGTCCTATCCTGCACTGTGAACCTCCAAACCATGAGCTCCTCCCAGGTCTCTTAGTGAAAGGCACAAGAAGCCCACCAGTATGCTTCACGGCTCCTGTTTGTCCAGACATCCCACCATGTGTGCCCTCCCCATTATTCCTCCCAGTTTTATAGAGGTCTTCCACACCCAGCTGCCACCTTGCAGAGGCCATGACACTGTCAGGAGTACCTGGGCCCTTGATGGGCAGCCCGACGTCAGTCCAGTCTTGCTGCCACTTCTTCCCTTTGGCTGTCTCTCCACAGGGTGCTGAGGCCCTGGGCTGGGGCATCTTTGACTCTCTCTGGCAGACACGTAGTGCCCATGCCCTGGGTCACGTGGTGCCCGTGCCCTGAGTCCCCGGCATCTGTATTCCCCTCTGATCTCGGCAGGCTGAAAGCACTGGAGAAGGCAGTGACAAAGGGAGGCACTGCCTTCTCCGATCTGTCCTCTGTGCTGTGGATCAGCGGTTAGCGAGGTGGAGCTCCTCGGGCTTCATCTCAATTCTGCGGGGAAGAGTTGGTGGAAGGCCCTTTGGAGCGTCACTCTCTTGCAAGCATGCCAGCAAGGGAATCCTTTTCCCGTTACCCCTTTTGTCATTTTCCCTCTTAGAGTGCGAGGTCTATTGCCAGTTTGGGGAGTACAGGTGGATCTCCCCACCCCTAAGTTCTGCATCTGTAGGTTGAAGCAACTGTAGAATGAAAATGTCTGGGGAAAGTTGTATTTGTGCTGAACACATACAGACCTCTCTTGTCATTATTCCCCTAAATGTGCAGTGTAGCGTTTATATAGCATTCACATTGTATTAGGTATAATAAGTAGTCTAGAGGTGATTTAAGGTGCACAAGAGGATGTGCGTAGCTTGTACACAGTCACCATGCCACTTTCTTTGAGGGCCTTGAGCCCCTGTAGATTTTGATACCTGCAGGAAAGTTCTGGAACCAGTGTCCACAGATGCTGAGGGGAGGCTGTATCTAACAAACAGGTTGGTGGAACATTTTGAGCTACTGGAAAACATTGCTTTCCTCTTACCTTTTACCCTACGTGCTGCACCTAGAGCCTTGGCGAAGACCTGGCAGGAAGAGCGGCCACCCTGAGGCCCTGGGGGCGGGAGCTGAAACCCGTCTCCAGCTGCAGGTCCTCTGCTCCTTCTCTGGCACCGGGGGACCTCGAGCTGCAAAGACGTCTTCACCCAGGATGCCTGCCGTGGCCGGCTGCATCCCTTGCTGGGGAGGACGGGGAAGGAGAGAGATTCCTGGGTCTGAAGAGAGTTTGAAAGCATCCCCATCCCCAGGCCTTGAGCACACACACAGCCGTGTGTTTGCAGAGAACGCCCGTTCTGCTTGCACAGCCCTCCTGCCCATAGACAGAGGCTTACAGACCTGGATCTCTGCCCAGGGGTTCCCCACACCACCACGCCTTCCTGTCGGAGCCCCCTTCTTTCTCCTGCTGGGAAGGGGGGAAGGGATCGTCTTTTCTACGTTAAGCATTATCCCCAAACACACACAAAGAAAATAAACGGTAAAAACATAAGGGGCCACTCCTCATCAAGCTCTTAAGGGACATTCCCAGAACTTTGAGAAGCATTTCCTGGGTGAGGCCTGGCCTCTGAGCCCTCGACCCACTTAAGGAAGGGAGAACCCGGGCATGTATCAGGTGCTCACCAGGTACCAGGTACTTTTTACCTATCATCTCATTGAAGTCTTTAAAAAAAATAATTCCATGGGACATATATCAGGGTGGTGTTTGTTTGTTTTTTAATCCAAGGAATGGCATTAAAATCCATGTGGCTGGGGATGATATTTGGCGCAGTGGTTACTAAGTTGCTTAGGATGCCCACATCCCATATTAGAGTGCCTGAATTCAGGATCGACCTCCATTTCCCAACCAGCTTCCTCCTAATGCACACTCTGAGGGGCAACAGGTGATGGCTCAAGCACTTGGTTCCTTGTCACCCGTGTGGGAGAATCAGACTGAAATCGGGGCTCCTAGCTTTGACCTGGCCCGGCCCAGGCCTGCACAGCCCTGCTGTTGGAGACATTTGGAGAATGAACCAGAAGATGGAAGATTTTCTGTCTGTCTGTGTGTGTGTGTGTGTGTCTGTCTGTCTGTCTCTGCCTTTCAAACAAAATGAAAATAATTTTTTTAAGATTAATTTATTTATTTGAAAGTCAGAGTTATACAGAGAGAAGAGAGGCAGTGAGAGAGAGAGAGAGGTCTTCCATCTGCTGGCTCACTCCCCAGTTGGTCACAACGGCCGGAGCTGTGTCAATCTGAAGCCAGGAGCCAGGAGCTTCCTCCGGGTCTCCCACATGGGTGCAGGGCCCAAGGACTTGGGCCATCTTCTACTGCTTTCCTAGGCCACAGCAGAGAGCAGGATCAGAAGTGAGCAGCCAGGACTCAAACCAACACCCATACGGGATGCCAGCTCTGCAGGAGTTGTCTTTACCTGCACACCACAGCATCGGCCCCTGAAAATAAATTTTTAAAAAAAATCAAAACCCAAGTGGCTGGAGCCAGCATTGTGGTTCAGCAGGTTAAGCCATCACTTCACCAGTGGTATCCCATATCAGAGTGCTGCCTTGAGCCCCTATTGCTCTGCTTCCCCATCCTACTAATGCACCTGGGAAGGCAGACAGAAGATGATTCAAGTACTTGGGCTCCTGCCACCCATGTAGGAGACCATGAAGGAGCTCCTGGCTTCAGCCTAGTCCTCACCTGGCTGTTGCGACCGTTTGGGGAATGAACCAGAAACCAGAGGATAGCTCTTCCTCTCTCTCCTCTCCTTCTCTGCTTTTCTCCCTCTCCCCCTGTCACTCTGCCTTTCAAATTAATTAATTTTTGATGAATGTGTTTTGTTTTTGGACCAGAAGAGGAGCAGCCAGGACTCAAACTTGTATCTCAGGATGCCAATGCAACAGGCCAGCCCAAATTAATTAATTTTTAAAGATATATTTATTGTATTTGAAAGGCTGAGTTACAGAGGGGCAGAGGCAGAGAGAGAGGTCTTCCATCTACCAGTTCACTCCTCAAATGGCTGCAACTGCCAGAGCTGAGCTGATCCGAAGCCAGGAGCCAGGAACTTCTTCCAGGTCTCCCATGCGGGTGCAGGGGCCCAAGCACATGGGCCATCCTCCACTGCCTTCCCAGTCCATAGCAGAGAGCTGGATGGGAAGTGAAGCAGCCAGGACTCAAACCAGCGCCCATATGGGATGCTGACATTTTAGGCAGCAGCTTTACCAGATACGTGACAGCGCCGGCCCCAAAGTTAATTAATTTTTAAAAAATCTAAGTTGTTACCTAACTTGTCCCAGGGGCACACAAACAGGGTTTTTTCTGAGTCCCCTTGTCATATGCCAAGTCCCTCTTTAGGCAAATAAGACACAAAATGGGGGCCGGCACCATGGTGTGGTAGGTTGAGGCTCTGCCTGAGGTGCCAGCATCCCACATGGGTGCCAGTTCGTGTCCCAGCTTCTCCTCTTCTGATCCAGCTCTCTGCTGTGGCCTGGGAAAGCAGTGGAGGATGACCCAAGTCCTTGGGTCCCTGTACCTGTGTGGGAGACCGGGAAGAAGCTCCTGGCTTCTGGCTCCAGATCAGCACAGCTCCAGTCGTTGTGGCCATTTGGGGAGTGAACCAGTGGATGGAAGACCTCTCTCTCTCTGTCTCTCCCTCTCTCTGTCTGTCTGTAATTCTGCTCTCAAGTTAAATAAATCTTTAAAAAATACAAAAGATCAGAAGACCCGAGAGCCAATGGCATTAGGAAAAGATGATATGTCCCACCAGAGGCTTTGATTCCAGGAGCACTCGCCGGGGTCCTTGCAAAGCTAAGCAGCATTCCACAGCCAGAGTGGGCATCCAGTCCAGGCCTCAGTCTGCTAGCCGTGGGGCCTCTGTGCTGAGCTACAGTCTGAAAGCTGAGCCAGACCTCAGAGGAGGGATGGCTTTGCTGCCTTCCTTCACAGTCGGGCAAGACGCTGCTACGCCACCGCCTGCTGTTCACTCCTGATCCTCCTGGGTGCCAGCCAGGGCGCTCGCCGTGTAGCGGGAGAAAGCAGCATGTCTCCTGCACCTCTGAGCGTCTCTTCCTCTTCTTTATCAACAGCAGCACGTGACCCACCGGCTTTGCTTCTGTCTACACACTGGAAGGGGGTGATGGCAGCTTTTGACTGGCGAGTGTAAAGGATAGTGAAAATGTCAATTGTTAGGACAGACCGTAGTCACTGGTCCCCAAGCCCTAAGGCACTGGTGTGCAAATACGGCGGTTACTTTTCTTGTGAAGAGGAAGGCTGATGTCTCTGCAGGCATGTTCACGTGTGGTAGGAGCTGAATGACTGAACACAGCGTGTCCAAGTTAGTGTTGATGTTCCCAGAAGCATCACTTATAAGTGAGGAAGGAGGCCGGCGCTGCGGCTCACCAGGCTTATCCTCCACCTTGCGGCGCCGGCATCCTGGGTTCTAGTCCCGGGCGGGGCTCCGGATTCTGTCCCAGTTGCCCCTCTTCCAGGCCAGCTCTCTGCTGTGGCCCAGGAAGGCAGTGGAGGATGGCCCAAGTGCTTGGGCCCTGCACCCGCATGGGAGACCAGGAGAAGTACCTGGCTCCTGCCATTGGATCAGCGCGGTGCGCTGGCCGCAGCGCGCCAGTCATGGCGGCCATCGGAGGGTGAACCAATGGCAAAGGAAGACCTTTCTCTCTGTCTCTCTCTATCTCATTGTCCACTCTGCCTGTCAAAAAAATAAATTAAATAAATAAATTAAAAAAAAAAATAACTGAGGAAGGAGTCTTCAAAAAGCTCACAGAAAACGTGTATCATGAAAAAGCTATGCATGGACTTCAGAATGCTTTGCACCCAAATAAACTTACCCTTTAATTCCATTTTCCATGAACTTTATGAGTATTTATTTATCTAGGAAGCAGAGAGACAGCGAGTTCCCACCTGCTCATTCATTCCCCAATTACCCACAAACCCAGGCGGAGGGGAGACTGTCCCAGGCTGAAGCCAAGAACTTAATCCAGGTCTCCCATGTGAGTGGCAGGAACCCAATACCTGAGCCATCACCACTGCCTCCCAGGGTCTGCATTAGCTGAAAGCTGGAGTCAGGAGCCAGAGCCAGGTGTCAAACCCAGGTACCCTAAAACAGGACACAGGTCTTTTACTTAGTGTCTTTACCATTAGGCCAGCACCTTTTCCTTTCCACACACCTTTTTTTTTTTAATGTTTCTTTTTTAAAAAATTTATTTGCTTATATATTTAAAAGGTAAACAGGGTGAAACAGTGGGGGGTGAGGGGGAGATCTTCTGTCTGCTGGTTCAGTCCTCAAATGGCCATACTGGCTATGGCGGGACCCGACTGAAGCCAGGAGGCTGAAACTGCATCTGTGTCTCCCTCATGGGTGGCAGGGGCCAAAATACTTGGGCCATCATCTGCTGCCTTCCTGCATTAGCAGGGAGCTGGATTGGAAGCAGGACAGACAGGACTTGAACTGGTGCTCAGATATGAGATGCTAGTGTCACAGGTGGTACCTTAACCAGCTGCGCCACAGTGCCGGCCCCTCCACACGTGTTTCGAAGTCTCCCCACGTCATGTCACTACATGTCACTACATATTACTTGAACTGATCTTCTGTGCCGAGTGCCCTCCTATAAGGCTCCTTCCAGATCAGAGAGAAGGTTTCTACGGGTCGTATTATCATGGTCCAAGAGTCTCTTCTGTCACATTGTCACTCACCAGGTGGAGCCCTCATTTTTTTTTTTTTTTTTTTTAACTCTTTTTCTGTGAATGGTCCGGTGGAGTTGATATCACAGAGGAGGAATGAACTCACTTTCTGGTTTCGTAACTCCTTTTCCTTTCGCTGGGTAAAGGCTCCCAGCTCCATAGGCACAATTACTGATCAAAAGTGAATTATTTTCAGGTACCTTGGAGGCGGAACCAGCATCAGCCCGGTAACAGCCGGCACAGTCCTTGGATGCCAGCTCACTGAGACTTTGTAAAGTTCATGGCTTCACATGTTTGGTTTTGTCCTTTTCTCCACCACCCCTCAAGCAGCATAATGGTTGAAACTTTCTGCTCACTTCCTGTGGAAATGGCTGGTGTGGCAGACCTGGGAAAGAACCCAGTTCTTGTTTTTGCAGGCCTTGGATGAGCTGGGCAGCCCACACCCCTCCCTGGACCCCGCCTCCTGCGCTGAGGCATTTCCTGGGAGAGCTGCCGTTCCTCATGTGCATTTGGGAATGTCACAAGGCTTTAAGGATTTCACCAGCATCCCACAACCCACTCAGGCCTGACCTGTGCCTAGGGAAGGAGGGCTGTGCTGCCACAGCCTCCTTCAGTCATAAGAGTCGGGGTCAACAGTGGTACAGGGCTCTGGACTCCTAGCTGCTTCCTGATACAGCTCCGACCATTGTGGCCATTTGGGGAGTGAACCAGTGGATGGAAGAACTCTTTTCTGTCTCTCCTTCTCTAACTCTACCTTGGTGTCTCTGGTTGGCGTTTTGATTCAGTAAGCTATATAATCTCTCTTTCATAAGCATATGCTAGTGAGATGAGCAGTGGGGCTGGGGAAGAGGAAGTAAGGCATATTTGAGCTGGTGGTTAGGCCTGGGGACACAGCAATGGGTAGAAATGGGGTTAGCCCGGAGGAAGTCTCGGACAACCTGGGGAGACAGCCTCACACACTGTGCAGGAATAAAAGACCTGGGCAGGGACATCAGAGGAGAAAGGCAAAGGAGACCCTGCCCAATGAGCGAGGAAGGCTTTCTGAAGGAAAGGATGCTCAGGCTTTGCCCAAATAGGCCTTGGCCATGCAGAAGGCATGGACCAACCATTTGGAGCTGATAGTGGGACAGGTGGTGGGGCCGCGAAGAGCCGGGAGGGCTTGGGGGCCAAGGTGACTTGACGGAAGGGATAGGTAGGAGACAAGGATGCGGGCAGGTGAGTTTGGAGAAATAGGTAGAGGCCTGTCAGTGAGGGGATTTAGACTGTGCCTGAATGCACAGGCAGGCCACTAAAGATTTGAACTTCAGGGAGCTTGGAGTATCTACAGAAACACTGACCTCTTCAGGGGAAAAATTGGTTTCTGTTAAAGTTGAGCCCATACCCTTAACCTTTGAGGGAACCTTGCAAAGGCAGAACAGAGACTCCATATGGTCTTTGGCTTGGGAGCTCATAGCTTGATTCTTACGAGGTTAATTTCAAGAACTGGTCGGTGCTGGGGGATAATTCATGGGCCTTTCCTTATGTCCCAATAGGAAAACTCTGCGGAGGATCTGCTCAGGTTAACATCTAAGAGTCTGCCTGATCTGACCAGCTCCGTAGAGGACGTGTCCTCCTGGACTGACAACGAAGACCAGGAGCCCGACGGGGAAGAGGACGAAGGAGCGGGCTCGTCTTCCGACCGGGCAGCAGTAAGTGTGCGCCTCTGGTTTCCCAGCCTGCTCTGTTGGGATTCATGATGACATGGGTGCCAGCATCAGAGGATAAATGCTTGAAAGATTAGGATAGAGAGCAGAATGAGAGAGGACCACAGTGGGATTTTTGTGTTTTTCTCAGAATCTTCCAAAGTCTGCAAGAGTGATGTTTTTAATTGAAGAACAAAAAAATTGAAACTGTAAACAAAATAAGAGAGTAATTGGGTGTTGAGTTATTGGGTGTAGATGATTTTGGGATGTCTTATAATACATCCAAGGATTTTGTGGCTGTTGTTTGATCGAGTGTTTGAAAATTGTGTAGAGTGTGTCTTCTCATTGCAGTGAAACCAGCACCCTCTGCCCGCATCATAGCTCATCCTCGCCCAGCCTGTGGTAGCTGCTGCGCTGCCTGGCGCATACAGAGTCGGGTGGGGGCTTTGAGTTAACTGACTGTAATGGTCTCTGGGGTCTCCCGTTTGTATGACAGGTCTAAAAGACAAGTCCTTTTGAATGTAGACTCTCCTTGGCCCCTCCTATCCAGCCAGCCATGGAGAAGGCTCCCTCTTTCTGCCATTTGGAACCCATGATTCCTTCTCCCTGGCACTGAAGCTAGGCAGTATGGGTAAGCCTTGGAAAATCATTTTTACTTATAGTAAGGTCTAAGAAAACAAAAAAATGCATCTTGTCATATATACCTCAGCAGGCTCTGTTACTTTAAGAGGGAATACAGTTGCTTCCTCCCCTTCTTTTCAGTCCCTGGAGATCTGGAACCATGTGCAGGGTGTGGACTGCACACAGGTGTTACATCTGAGGGAGCCCCATTTGCATCGTGAACATCATAGGGTTTCATATCTACTATAACAGTTCTTTGGAAGTTGGCAGTGAAGAGAATTTGTTTAACAAAATTAATATATTAGGACACTTTTCCAGTTGAAGGAAGGAAAGCAACTTGAAGATCAGGTGTCATTTTACAATTGCCTGGTGGCATTGTCTGAGCCCAGGGTTGAGTTCAAGCATTTTTCTAACTGCTTACTCCAAGGAGAGCTTTCTGATGAGACCATCCTGTGAAAGTAGGCAAACTGAGCTGCATGAGCGGTGTTGAGATGAATAGTGCACAAACAGCTCTGTGGTTATTCCCCGTCTCTTTGTGGTAAGACCCCATTTGGTGCTGTCCTATCACTTTAGTAAGGGTGGAGACTAATCAACTTAAAAAAAAAAAAAGGCAGAGAGAAAGATCTTGCATCTGCTGGTTCATGCCACAATGGCCAGGAGCCAGGAACTCCATCCAGGTCTCCCACATGGATGGCAAGGGCCCAAGCACTTGGGCCATCTGCTGCTGCTGTCCCAGGCCATTAGCAGGGAGCTGGATAGAAAGTGGAGAAGCCACAAGATGCCAGCATTGCAGGGGTTGGCGTAGCCTGCTGCACCACAATGGCAGCCCCTGAACGCCTTTGCCTGGCCTACACTGCCCTCTGTGACTGTCCCCTGCCTACTTCCCGGACCTGCCAGAGGCTCACCATCGATCTGCACACCTGCCGCAGTGCCTCTTCTGTAGCCCCCAGTGACGGTGCCTGTGCCTTCCCTGGCATCCTGGCAAATACTGGTCTGTCTCTGTGGAGTCTTCTATCCCCAGCTGATTCCTAGCCACATTTTGGATCCTGTAGTATTACTTCCTCAGAAGAGCTTTTCCTGAATCCCCTGTCTTTTGTAAATCTCCCCGTTCTCATGCCATGACCATGCAATGCTCCTGAGAACAATTTGTCATGTTTAGATTTGTTGGGTGATTACTGGATCCGGGTGTGTTTCTTCCTTCAGTTGTAAACTCCATAAGGTGAGAGGGTGTGATGACTGGTTTGGGTTCCCACTGGAGCCCTGGAATTTAGCCAGCACATCTAGTGTTGAGTGATAAATAACTGAATCCCTTAAGAAACAAACAACAGAGAAGCATTCGTGGATTACCTGCTGTTTTCTAGGCTCTGTGATGGGCCCAGGAAGTGATGAAAAATGACAAAATCTCCCTCGCTTGATCCACCATAAATTTCTCTTGGTTCTTCGCCTGGTCCACAGCTGATGGGACAGCCGTCCAAGGCCATTGGTCTACAGGCTGCCCCTGGAACAAGCCTTGGACAGGCCCCAGCACCGGGAATGTCTTGTCCCTCTGCTGTCTGCCATGCTTCAAGGCCAGGACCTGGGCCCGTGTTCTGTGAGTTCCCAGCCCCAGGACCCTCCGTTCTCTGTGCTGGTGCAGCAGTTCCGTTCCTCTCCCTCTCACCTGTGATACAAGAAGAGCACCCGGCTAAAGACAGGGCCCCACAAGGTGCAAGAAGCATGGGCACAGTACAGGAAATTCTCCAGGCTTCACTGTCTGCTGTGCCACTGTGCCTTATAAAGGTGCGAAACTCCTGGGGAAAAAGAACATTTTTAGTTAATATGTTCACAATCCAAGACTGTTACAATTGTTAAGAAACTAAAGCACCCCTTAATTGGAAGGATCCTGGTACCTTTTTTTTTTTTTTTTTAGTTGAAAGGCAGAGTTACAGAGAGAGGAGAAGGAAGAGAGAGAGAGAGAGGTCTTCTGTCTGCTAATTTATTCCCCAAATGGCTGCAACAGCTAGAGCTGGCCTGTCTGAAGCCAAGAGTCTGGAGCTTCTTCCGGGTCTCCCACGTGGGTGCAGGGGCCCAAGTACTTGGATCATCCTCCGCTGCTTTCCCAGGTGCATTAGCAGGGAGCTTGATCGGAAGTGGAGCAGCCGGGTCTCGAACTGGCACCCACGAGGGATGCTGGAGTCACAAGAGGAGGCTTAACCTGCTGTGCCAAAGCGCCAGCCCCCCTGCTACCATTTTAATCAACTAAGTTACAAAACCTCTTGTTTCGCAGATGACAGTGGTTAAACTCGCTGCCAGTTTCCACTCTGAGACTGGCTGTCCTTGCACCTGTAAGTTGTGGTGCGCGCTGAGGCTGAGCAAATGTAGTGCAAACGGCCGCGCATCTGCCCTGAGCACCCTTACAGCTGCACCACACAGCAAGAAGATTTCTTTTCAAAAAAGCTCCATCCAGGCTTAGAATAAAACCATATGGCGAGTATCAAGTTAGGGGAGTAGAGGCAAGAGAAAGAGAGGGAGACCTCCAGCCATTTGCGTAATTGCTGTCCGTGTCTCTGGGGTCTGGCTTGGGTGCGGGGGCTCGTTCTCCACCACCCACCCCATGCAAGATCAAGATCAAAGAGTGTCAATTGTGCTCAGAAATGTCCCCGTCTAGCCCCTCCTCCACGCTCCCCGTGGCCCTGGCCCGCTGGCTGGGCCGTCCTCCCTCGAGTCCGTCTGCCTCACTTGTCTTCTGCTGAGCGTTGACAGCATATTAGGTGAGAGTCTGGCCATGTCACGTAACTGCTGAGGATAATTCAATGGCTTTCAAATCACTCTGCAGTTAAAATCCGATTTCCTGTGAGCCCCAGCCTGGCCGTGCTGCCTTTTCGCCTGTGCAGGTGGGGCATCCCTAATTCACAAATCCAAAATCTGAGATGCCCCTGAACCCAAAACTGTTTGAGGTGCTGGTGTGATCCCACAAGTGGAAAATTCCACACCATGGAAACATTGTTTCATGCACAAAATGATTGAGTGTGAGCAATAGAGGAAACCTAAGTGAATTTGCTGTTTAGATAGGGGGCCCATTCCGCAAGCTGTTCCACTGTAGATATGCAGAGGTTCCAAAATCCAGAGGGACCCTTCCAGGCTGGTGGACATGGTGAGAACCATCGTTCCCCACCACCTGCTGAGCTCCCCACTCGAGGGAGCACTCCTGGGGAGGTGGTCGAGATGGCTTTGCTTTGAGGGGCGCACACGTGCCCTCCTCTCTGGTTTTCTCAGCACTACCTGTTCTTGAAGACCAGAAGTGCTTATTTGCCTATGAAGCCTCTCTCTGCCTGGAGCCCCTCTCCCTGTCATCCTGTCCCTCCAGCACAGAGCATCTGCCGCTCTCTCTCTAGTTGCAGCTGCTCGGCTCTCTGAGGAAGGAAGGGACAGGCAAGACGGGAGTTTCTGGGCTTTGGACGTCAGGTGCCCCTTTCTGGGCTGCGTGTCTGCAGTTCCTGCTCAGGAAGCTATCTGTAGGGCAGTGGTGCTCAGCATGGGCCCTGGCCCAGCTCAGTGAGCGTCCGCTGGGAGCCGTTAGGAATACAGACGCTGGGTCCCACCAGCCCGGCTGAATGAGAACATCTGGGTTGGCATCCAGCAGTCTGTGGTGATCAGCCTTCCTGGTGACTTGGACTCGGGCTAAGGTTTGAGAAACCCTGCTGTGGAGCCCACCAATAAGATGAGCAGCATCTCACATGTGGCTCTTAAAATGAGTCTTTTCTCAAGTGCAGACAATTAGAGTTCACTTGAAGAAAAAAAAAAGTAAGGTATTTCAGGAGCAAAAGAGATCCGTGTTCTGACCCCCCGAGAGTGTGGCTGTGTTTGAAATGAAAAGAAAAGGAAGAGGTAGCCGGCATCGCGGCTCACTAGGCTAATCCTCCGCCTTGCGGCGCCGGCACACCGGGTTCTAGTCCTGGTCGGATTCTTTCCCGGTTGCCCCTCTTCCAGGCCAGCTCTCTGCTGTGGCCCAGGAATGCAGTGGAGGATGGCCCAAGTGCTTGGGCCCTGCACCCTATGGGAGACCAGGAGAAGCACCTGGCTCCTGCCTTCGGATCAGCGCGGTGCACCAGCTGCAGTGCGCGGGCCGCGGCGGCCATTGGAGGGTGAACCAACGGCAAAGGAAGACCTTTCTCTCTGTCTCTCTCACTATCCACTCTGCCTGTCAAAAAAATAAAATAAAACAAAAAAAAAAAGAAAAGGAAGAGGTGAGTGTAACAGGGCGTGAGATGCGTGGTGGCTCTTGAGTGATTGGGAGCCTGTCTTCCTTTTTATATTTTTAACCAAACTACACAAGCCCAAAAATGGAAGTCAGAGCTGTCTTTGCCAAAGCTGTGATTGTGCGAGCTCGGCTAGGCAGAGTTAGCTGAGCACATCAGTCAGGAGCCCTGTATCCGGCTTCCTTTGCCACCAAGGGACTCCGCTCCAGTGCTTTCAGAATCTCGGGTTGGGGGAAACCTGGGAGAACCTTGGGGCCATCGGGGATTTAAGGACCTCACCTCTGGAAAAGAACGAAGAGCCGGCCGGGCCCCGTGACGCCGTGAGTCTGATGGTTGGTGGAATGCTCCCTGGAGGGGAAGCTGTGGGTCAGACCCTCGAGGGCAGCTGGCAATCCTGTGGGACAAAGGGGAGCTCCTTTGTTTTGGTTTGATGAGTAATTGATGGAATGTCCACTCCGCGTGCTGGCGCCTGTGCGTTGGGGACTCTCACTGCAGCATCTCAGAGTCTACCTTTTCTGGTTGATTCCAGGTGCTCGGGGTAGGAAACTGTCTCTTGTTTGAGGCCTAAGCTAAATTTTTTCTGGCATGTTCCTTAGAGTCTAATACAAAGAACAGTGAGCCCCCTTGCATCAACCTGTAATCAGAATTAAGACAGGAAGACAGAGTGTCTGCTGGAAAATCAGATCTTTACAGAGTAACACCGTTAACGCGGAGGGTCATGGGCACCAGGCGCCCTGCACTGGCTATAAGGAAGGGGAGCAAATGTTCTTTCCCTAAAGCTTGGGTGGAGGGTATAAGGATCAGACAGCACTGGATTCTCTTCCTGCTCTGCCCCCCGGGCTTCTGCTTCCTACTTCTATCACTTCAGGTTCACCTCTTCCAGGAAGTCTTCCTATCCGTGCACCTGCTACCTGCCTGGGCCCTCACTTTACAGTTTGCTCTCCATCATCCTTCATGGCCCTTAACACAGCTTGTAATGGCACAGTTACTCATGTGACAGTGTGGGCAAGGACCACGTCAAGTTTGCCTACTCGCATAGTGCTCGCTGCTGACGCTCCATATGTACGTGTGGAGGAGAGCGATGGATGGTGGACAGATGGGCAGGGAGGTGGGTGGTCAGTCTGTGCTCTCATACCCCACGTGCCCCTGCATGTCTCCTGTCCCCCCTGACTTGCCTTGCCATCATTCCCAGCATACCGCGAATTCCAAATGAGCATGGCACTGTGTAGGCTTTTATTGTTTGTGTCCCCAAACTGGAAAGTCTGCTTCTCCCTTCTGAGAGTCTCTAGCTGTGATGAGAATATAAATGATGGAGAAGTCACGTTTGTAGGTATGGACAGCACTGGGAGAAGGCAGGTTTCTGGGGTCATTCCTCATTAATGGCAAAGTAAATTTCCTGCTTTTTAATTGTTTGATCAAAGTTAGAAACCTCCAGGCAGCTCAAGAGAGAACTTGGGTCTTGATTTTTAACGAATCGGCGGCAACAAGAAAGGATTAAATATCCCAAAGCAAGTTGGCAAAGTGACACCTGGAACGCAGGGAAAATGTGTAGCTAAAAAGACCCAGAGTGCAAGCGTTGAGGATGTGGGTTCATGGGAGCCTGTGGTGTGAGAGCCACCAGGAGGCTGGGGATTAGCTGATCCGACATCCACAAGGAGCCCGCCGCTGAGCGCAGGCTGGTCCCCCCCTCATGGGTTTAAGGCAGGAGGAGATTTCAACCACCCTCCCCTCCCCCACTGCCTCCCTGCTTTCTGCAGTTTGGGGCCAGGTAGCTGAGGCCAAGGTGTTAGTGGTGCTCCTGGGAAACTTGGAAGCAGAGATTTGCCCCTGGCTTCTCCAGGCCCTTCCTGGGCAGACTCACACGTCCTTGTTCTCACTGCTTCTCCAGACTCCGGTCCCTGGTGTACAGACTGGGCTGGGGGTGCAGAGACCACGTCGCTCTGGCACCATCCCAAGGCCGGCAGCAAGCTACGCTGGCCCACAGCTGCCCAGGCAGCTGTGTCGCAGTTCACTTCTGTAATCAGCCCTTCAGCTGGCACCAGCAGGTTATGAAACTCAGTGTACTATTTACAGGGTCTTGACTATGTTCATGGAAATTATTATTTGAGAGGCAGAGAGAGAGAGAAAGCTCCCATCCACTGATTCCCTCCCCAAATGCCCAAACGGCCGGGGGTAGGCCAGAGGCCTGAAACCAGTAATTCACTCCAAGTCGCCCATGTGGGTGTCAGGGACCCGATCACTTGAGCCACCACCACTGCCTCCCAGGAAGCTGGAGTGAGAAGCCAGGGGCAGGAGCTGAACCCAGGCACTCTGCTATCCCAGCTCCCAGGCTGCACACCCGCTCCTGCGTGATCTGTTAATCCCATCTTTCCGTGAACTTCTGAGTATTCTTGTAGTATCGCCAGAGCAGGATGAGAGCAAAAAGGCTGTAATTACTGCTAAGCAAATATGATCTCATTTTGGGGGTGGGCTTGCCTTGGTTTTGTACTTAAGGAGATGAAGTGATTAACATAAATGGGTGAGGGATAAAAGGAGATAAGAATAATTGTTTGGCCGGGACGGATTGCCCACAGAACTGCTGACGGCTGTGCTAGGCTTGTTCCTATGGCGTATTTTCAAGGGCCTGTTGTAACTTGCTCCCTGTCTCTCTGCAACGTTTTCATCCAAGCAATTTGTCGGTTCTTAAGGAAGTAAGCAACTTCTGTCACTGGCAGTGAAAAGCAAATATTGTATTCCACTGGATGTGTCGTGGTACGGTGGTCTCCACTGTGGGGTGGGAAGGCCTGGGGCGGGGGCGGGGGTCCCTGGGAGTGTGGGAAGAAAATACCAGCACATGTGTAGCCCTTACCTCCGTCTCGGTTGTGCGTTATGCTGCATGTAGACATTAGTCCAGGCTAGTAACTTATGACTCTGACTTCATTGTAGTTGATGGCTTCATAATCTGACATCCCACATGGGTGCCAGCTCATGCCCCGGCTGCTCCACCTCTCATGCAGCTCCCTGCTAATGGCCTGGGAAAAGCAAAGGAGGAAGCCCCTGGTGCTTGGACCCATGCTACCCTGGGGCTCCTGGTTCTGGCTCCAGCCCTGGCCGTTGTAGCCACCTGGGGAGTAAACCAGCAGATGGAAAAGCTCTCTTCCTGTCTCGCTGTCTCTAACTCTTTCAAACAAACAAATAAATAAAAATACATTAAAAAAAAAAACCCTATTAGGCATTTTCCTCTGAATGTCACGCCTATTTCCGTACCTGAGCTTTGGGAGTTTAATATCTGTGGTCCACACACTGAAACATAAACTAGAATACATGAAGATGCACATGGAAGAGAGCCATTGAAAAATGAATCTGAGGAGCTGGTGTTAACGCTGTAGTGGTTGGAGCCGCTGCCTGTGATGCCGGCACCCTTAAGGCCGCCAGTTTAAGCCCTGACTGCTCCACTTCAGATCCAGCTTCCTGTTAATGTGCCTGAGAAAGTATCGGAGGGTGGCCCACGTTTTTGGCTCCCTGCCACCCATAGGGGAGACCTGGAAGCAGCTCCTGGCTCCTGGCTTCAGACTGGCCTAGATCCAGCCGTCACAGCCATTTGGGGAGTGAACCAGCAGATGGACGAGCTCTCTGTGTGTGTGTCTCCCTCTCTCACCCCGCTCCACGCTCTGTAGCTCTGCCTTTCAAATAAATAAATCTTTTTAAAATGTGTTTCAAAAAATAAGACCGAACTAAAAACGTCTTCAGCCACAGAGAACACAATGGCAATAAATACAGGAGGAGAATAGGGTGACGTGACCCCTCCGTGCCCCATGCGTGTCAGCGTGAGTTTGTTGTTGAACTCTGCTGGCCTTTTCACGTTGAAAGAGACGCTTGAGATCTGTGTGGCTTCTGAGATGTGATGCTGATGCCGTCAGAATCGTACCAAGAGAAACAGGAGAGCCCCACTTGGTTTCAGCTCCCCGACGTTGTGCTGGTTTGGAGACAAATGACAAAATTACCTTTGATGGTGTGGAGATGGGTTAGATAAGTGACACTGAGGGGGAGGCAGAAACAGACATGCCCCAGAGAAGGACTCCGGGAGCATGGGGGATGTGGCGCTTTTGACATTTTTCTCATCTTCTGCAGCGTGGTAGCACAGAGCCTGGGAAATAAGAACAAAGCTAAATACGCGAGGTCAGAAGTCCCCCTGTGGAGTCGAGGGCAGAAATTTCACAAAGAACTAGAGCTCCAGAAGATGAGTGGAATTCTCCACGCCCGCCCCGTGTGGCGGCCGTTTGCCTGCCTGTCTTTTTATTTTGCTGTTTGCTTGCTTGGCTCTTTATTTAAGGACTGAATTAGCTCAGTAAACGGTATTGGTAGAAAAGCCGTGCCTCTCCTCCCTCTTCTTGCTTTTTTCTTCCCCTTGAAGTATCCGTCCTTCCAGGTCGTCCTTGCCTCTCAAGATGCTAAAAGCCCCAGACCTCCCTCATGCCTCCAGCCTCCTGTCAGCTCTGCTTTGTCTGATGGCCAACTTTGTCCCGTTTCTGTATCTAACTCTCTGGAAGTGAGTGTCTTATGCTAAGCAGGCAGGTGTTTTCAGAAATGTGTTGGTAAAGCCCTTATTTGAGTATTCTGATTCACTTGCCCTGGGAGCAACTACATCGCTAAATGTCTGTGGAATTGTCTTTGGAGCTGAGAGCAGGTGGCCTGCGTGTCCCGCCCTCCTCCCCCTCCAGCTCCCAGGGTAGACGCCTCACACTTTGCCCACTGATACCGGATACAACTGCAGAGGTTCACGGCGTGGCTCTGCAGGTGCCCACAGCCACGTCATGGTGTGAGTCGACCGTGGACCGTGGCCAGCTCGGCTGCTCCCGCCTCAGACCTGGCACTGTCTGTCTTCCTCGCCTCCAGCACTCGGTATATTCCAGAATGAATTACTGTTACTGCTGTACTTCTCCTCTTGCCCTCTTGTGGATAGCGAAGTCCTTAGGAGCCATCGGCTGTGTGGACCTGGAGGAGAAAGACCTGATTGGTCCCCGGAGGGAGGGAGGACTCGGGGGTGGGGTGGTATTTGACAGTTCTGTAGGATTGCCACCAGCACACCCGCAGAAGTGGGTGACGCTCCAGAGAGGGAACTGATGTGCACAGTGGCTCACAGGTAGGAGGCTTCAGGGCCTGTTCTGAGATCAGCAAAGTCCATCGAGCCCTGTGTGAGCCCACGCTGGAGTCGCAGCCTGAGGAATGCGCCCTCTTTCACAGGCTGTTGACTCACTAATGGCTGTGCTGGTGCGTGGCAGGCTGAGCGTTGCTGTGGTAAGGTTACACAAGCAATGGGGTAGGGCAGGAGCTGGACGGAAGCAAGACGGGAGACCGAGGCGCGGGCCCCACTGCGGAGGAAGTAGGGCCTGTGCACAAGGAGAGGGGCGGCCTGAAGCTGGCGAGGTGGGGAGCGATGGGAGGAGGGAGCACGGAGCTCCTTGGGGGAGGACGAGAGGGGCCGCCTGCATGTTTCTGAGGGCAGGGCTGATGCTAAGTCCAGCTTGGAAGTGCCCCCGTCAGCTCCCCCTCCTCACTTGCTGGCCCCTCCCCCAGGGTATGCTCAGGGCCCTGAAGTCATCCCCCTGAGGTCCCCCACGGAAGCCCCTGTCCCCGAGAGCTTCCAGGCCCTCAAGCAGCCTCTCCCTCCTGCTCCTCCAAGCCGCTTTCTCTCCTTTCACCTGCTCCACCACCACCAACAAAGACCAAAACATCACACAGATCTGTCTTCCAGTCAGTGGGTTTCTTAGTAAACCACTTGGATTGAAAACCAATTTAAGGGGCCAGTATTGTGACACAGCAGGTTCATCTGCCACCTGCAATGCCTGTATCCCATATGAGCGCCAGTTCAAGTCTGGCTATTCACTTCCTATCAGCTCCCTGCTAATACATCTGGGAAAGCAGCGGAAGATGGCCCAAGTGCTTGGGCCCCTGCACCCATGTGGGAGACCCAGAAGAACTTCCTGGCTCCTCCCTCCCTCTTTTATCTCTCCCTTCCCTATTCCTTCTTTCTCCCTCTTACTCCCTTTCTCTCTCTAATTGTGCTTCTCAAATAAATAAATAAATAAATCTTGAAAGGAAAAAAAAGAAAGAAGGGAGGAAAGAAATGGCATGGTATACCAGCAAGCTTGACCTCTGGCAGCAGCTTCCCTAATGTGCCCCAACCTGTCAGTTCTTCCCTTCAACTTGCTAAGTTGCATTCTCTGAAAATTCCCAAGTTTCTTCACAATGGCTTCGGCCAGGGATGGACGTGGGACCAGAAGATGAACTATGCCTGCAGATGGAGGTTGGCTACTGTCACAGGCAGGTCATTAGCATTTCAGGCTTTGCCAACCAAATGGCTCCATGGCACCTGCTCAGCACTGCCTTGGTAGTTCAAAGCAGCCACAGGCAATAAGTGAACTTAGGGCATGATCATGTTCCAGTAAAGCTTTACTGAAACAAGTGCCCGGCCACTCTGGTCCCCAGGCAGGAGATTGTGCAGCCTTGCCGTGGGGACCATTTGTGAGCCTGGGACTTCTCTTCTTGCTGCTTCCCATAGGACTGCCCACAACACAGCTCACCTTCCCATTGGATTCTTAAAGTACATGGGAGAGTCTTCAGAGTATTTCTGGAAGGGTGAGTGGCTTAGGAATTAAGTTTGATGCCTACCTCTGAGTCCTGACCCCAGCTTCCTGCTGATGCAGACCCTGGAAGGCAGTGGTGATGCCTCAGGTAACTAGGTCCTGCACCCAGGAAGGATACCTGGATTGAGTACCTGAGTACCTGTTTCCTGGCTCTGACCTCAGCCCAGCTCCAACTGTTGTGGGCATTTGGAGAGCGAACCAGTGAGTGGAAGTTCTGTCTTTCTGCTTCTCAAATATTTGTTTTTAACTCCATGAAAAATAATACTAAGAAAATATGCAAGATTTCAAAAAATTTTACATTCAAGTAAAGTTATATTTTAATTCATTTTTCTACAAACAAAAAATTTTTAATTTTCACTTTATTTGAAAGACAGATAAATAGATTCTCCACCCACTGGTTGTATCCCCAAATGTCCACAACAGCTAGGGAGTGCCCAGACCAAAACCAGAAGCTCAGAATTCAATCTGAGTTTTCCATGTGAATGGCGGAGACACAAATCCTTGAGCCATTGCCTACTGCCTTTCAGGGTACACCATAGCAGAAATTCAGATCGTAAAAAGGAGAGCCAGGATTTGAATCAGGTACTGTAATATGGGATGCAAGTGTCCCTAGCAGCGGTGTAACTGATGTGCCACACACCCACCCCCATAAACTTTTTGAATCATCCTTATGTATATCAGTGAAGTAGCCTGAACTCAGCATCACTCCTGAAATAGAGAACTCAGACTACAGCTCAGGGTGATCCGGCAAAGGCAACAGACAGTCTTAATGTACTAGTTGAGGCTTAACAGGTCCATGATGCCCTATTCTTCGGAGTTTTTAAGAAATATTTGTTTGAAAGGCAGGCAGAGTTAGAGCAAGAGACAGAGGATCTTCCATCTGCTGATTCACTCCCCAAATGGCTTCAACAGCCAGAGCTGGATCAGGGCAAAGCCAGGATCCTGGAACTCCATCTGCGTCTCTCACAAGAGTACAGGGACCCAAGGACTTAGACCATTGTGGGGAGCAACTGAGACTAGACTAAGTTACTGGAATTAAGACTTATTCTATGCATCTGCTCTCCCACAATATGGCGCTGAGGGAGCAAACAACTACGCAGCTGCCTCATCAGTTTGACTGATAAGCTGCAGGAGCTGATCCTGCTCCTAATTGGAGGAGAGCAGCGTGCTCGGCGTGTGGGCAGCAGAGTTGGGATTGGTGGAAGAGGACTATAAAGGAAGAGAGAGACAACATGCACCAGGAACATCTGAGCAGCCCCCGAGAGAGCCGGCCGGTGGTGTGCCACTCCTCCGCGGAAGCGGGGAAAGCGGTGGGGGGGGGCCGCCCCTCCACGGAGGCGGAGGGGCCGGCAGCTAACCCGGGAAGGCGTCGTTCCTCCGCGAGTGAGGGACCAGCAGCTAACCCGGGAAGGGCCGAGCAGACAAAAGAACAGCGCAGGGTCTGGTGTCATTCCTCTGCGAATGGGGGAGCGACAGGCCATCTTTTGCTGCTTTCCCAGGTGCATTAGCAGGGAGCTGGACCAGAAGTGGAGCAACCGGGACTGGAACCAGCACTCACATAGGATACCAGTGTCCTAGTCTGAAGCTTAACCCGTTGTACCACACGGCAGCCTCCAGTGTTTCACTTTTCATCTAAAACCTAGCTAAATGATATGCCCAGTGAAAACACCCGTTTTCTGTTACAAAGAGCCGTGTGAGAGTCTGAAACAAGCCCTGGAGGAGGCTGCCATGTCTACTGCTACTGATGTCTTAGGACACCTCTGATAATTCATCCCCACCCTCTGCCCTGCCAGTCCCCCTCTTCACTCCTTAGGCCTCTTTTATTTGCCTCTTCTGTTCAACAGCCCTCTCACCTCTGCCTTCGCACGTCCTGAAATGTTCCTGTATGCACACACACGTGCATGTTGCAGTCCGGCTCCCAGAGATATGTTTGATGCAAGGGAACCCAACAGCCAATGCCTGCTGAGAAACGCCCCATGGGTCTGCCCGGGTGGCCGGCTCACAAGCCCGAAGGCGAGCTGCAGATCCCACAGTTCTCTCACCCACTCAGTCCTGGGACCGTGGCAAGAGTGAGAGAGTCCTGCTTCCTGGAGAGTGTGTGTGTGTGCCTCCCCGGATCTGGAATCTGCATGGGCAGTTCCCATTCTTGACTTCCATCCCCACTCTGATTCTCTAGGGAACTCGGAGGCACTGGACGTCAGTGTCCTGTCTTTGAGAAGGTGGCACACGCGAACCCACACGCCGTGTCACACACCTTTCTTTAGGGTGATTTCTTTCCTTTGGCTTTGTAAGGACCCAGGAAATCCGTTACATGTGTATATGCGTGAAAACTACCCAGATAACCACTATTGAAGTGTGCTAAGCCCATTCAGATTCTTTGCGGGTAACGAATGGGAGGAAACTGGAAATGGGCTCAGACAGAACAAGGGCCGTATTATGGACTCACGGAGCCACAGTCCGGGCGTCTGAGTGGAGGTCAGCAGCAGCCCAGCCCCGGCTGCTTCTGGCCCTCCCTGCTGTGCACACAGGAGCTCCGCGTGTACCAAAGCGTGCTGGGGGTGGGTGAGTTTTACTTTCCACTGTTACTGTTTTCCTCTTTGGTTCTCAGTTGCTGACTGAGTAGCAGGGTTGTGGATCTAAGGTAGCAGTGGGTTAACATTTTAATTTCTGCGTCCAACTTGCAGGTGTCTCTGCGTGGTGCTGATTTGTCGCGATTCCCTTGTTCTCAATGGTTATTCATGGCCAGCCCAGGCCTCTCTGATGGCCATCTGGTTCTCTTTTGGTCACTCAAACATCTGCCCCAGAGATTTGGAAAACGAGCTTCCTTTGGCAGCCTAAAAATAGTCTTAGTGTGACTGAAGCATGAAAGGGAAATCGCTGCGCTCCTCTGTCCGGTGGATACCGACCCCCAGGGGGAGGCAGCCAGCAAGGCTGCCTGGGGATTTGGAGCTTGGATGTCTTCTGTCACATCTGCAGGGTTTGTTCCCCCCTCCCCGACCCCCAAGTGCTGGGAACCATAAAAACATGGCGCGAACTTGGAGTTCCGGCCCTCCTGAAGTTTCCCTCGGGACCAGATAGGCGTGCACAATGGCAACAGTTGGAGATAAAAGCTAAGCCTTGCGTGGTTTAAACAGGGACTGCTCAGGAGTTAAACACTGGATGAGTCCCAGTATGCTCCAAGGAGATCTCACAACCACTTTGTAAAGCAGTAACAGGCCACTTCTTTGTTTTGTTTTGTTTTGTTTTGTTTTGTTTTAACATTTATTTATTTGAAAGAGTTACAGAGAGGCAAAGGCAGAGACAGAGAGGTCTTCCATCCACTGGTTCACTCCTCAGTTGGCTGGAGCTTTGCTGATCCGGAGCCAGGAGCCAGGAGCTTCTTCCAGGTCTCCCACTTGGGTGCAGGGGCCCAAGGACTTGGGCCATCCTCCAGTGCCCTCCCAGGCCATAGCAGAGAGCTGGACTGGAAGTGGAGCAGCTGGGACTAGAACCAGCACCCATATGGGATGCCAGTGTGGCAGGTAGAGGATTAACCTACTGCGCAAAGGTGCCAGCCCCATCAGCTAGTGAGATTCTTGATGCTGGGTGCTAGGGAAAGACTGTGCTTTTCAGCACCTGTAGCCTCGGCTGTTTTGCACTGCCACAATATGGTTTCTTCAGCTCAAAGGAAGCTGAGTTGATGCAACAGCAAGTCTCTCATGTGCTTTTCTCCTCAGTGACATGTGAATAAACCAAAGGAGATGGACGCATGGTGGTATCCAAATACTGGACTCATACCCTTGACGTTTAAAAAAATGAGTTAGCTGGCGCCACAGTTCAACAGGCTAATCCTCCGCCTAGCGGCACCGGCACACCGGGTTCTAGTCCCGGTTGGGTTGCCGGATTCTGTCCCGGTTGTCCCTCTTCCAGGCCAGCTCTCTGCTGTGGCCAGGGAGTGCAGTGGAGGATGGCCCAAGTGCTTGGGCCCTGCACCCCATGGGAGACCAGGAGAGGCACCTGGCTCCTGGCTCCTGCCATCGGATCAGCATGGTGCGCCGGCCGCGGCAGCCATTGGAGGGTGAACCAACGGCAAAGGAAGACCTTTCTCTCTGTCTCTCTCTCTCTCACTGTCCACTCTGTCAAAAAAAAAAAAAAAAAAAAGTTATACTCTATCCCCTAAAAAGTTGTCTTAGGCAAAATTTTGTTCCTGGGACCTTAATTTTTTAAGATTATTTACTTGAAAGGTAGAGTTACAGATAGAGACAGAGACAGAGAGAGACCTTCCATCTGCTGGTTCATTCCCCAAATGGCCACAACAGCCACTGCTGTGCCAGGCCGAAGCCAGCAGCCTAGAACTCCATCCAGGTCTCTAAAGTGGGTGGCAGGGGCCCAAGCACTCAGGCCATCATCCACTGTTTTCCCATGTGCATTAGCAGGGAGCTGGATCAGAAGCAGAGCTGCAGAGCTCAAATCGGCATTCATGGATGCTGGTGTTGCACACGGCCGCTTAACCCGCTGTGTCACAACACCAGCCCCATCCCAGGGCCTTATTTAAGTTTACCAAAGTCAATGTCAAGAATAAAACGAAAATAAAATGCAAGGCTGAGGCCTGAGGCTATAGATTCATGGTTACTGGCAGAAGACATGACATTCCTGGGTCAGAGACAGATGACTGTTACTCGTGGCACAATAACTGGATTCTTGCTTCCTCCAATTCTAGCTTACAGCTTTGTTTCTACATCTCTTCTCCTTGCCCCGCAAGTCCAGTTGTTGTGATGCCGAGAGACTTGGGCAGATACTCACCCAGTGGATTTGTATCCTGGCCGAGGAACCCGAAGCATAGGCAAGCCTGGTTTTTTTATGATAGGCTATAAACAAACCTGACCTACCTTTGCTCCAGGGAGAGACACGATCTTTATTATACTGGACAGAAAACAGAGCTGCATCTTCCTCCTGATATACCATGTCTAACTTTCAAGGCTTTTCACTCTACAAACATCCTTGAAAAGATAGATAATCCAGAGTAACAACCTCCTAGACCTGTTAGCAAGCCGTTAAGAAATACAAGAGACCTATGGAGAATTGTCTCCCAGTAGACTACAGCAGAGACACCTAGTAGTATCAACTGAAAGAAGGAAGTTGATGGAAAGATGTCTGACAGTTTTCTGGAGCTCGCAACCATGAACTTAAACTGTACTGTCAGGAATAGTCCTCCTATTTGGGTTAAGGGAATTCATCCTGGTCCTACCTATTCAAGAACTTCATGATTTTGCATTTACACTTTGAGATAAAAGCATAGGTCTTCCTAGTGGAGTGCATTGGGTATGGACTGTGCCTCTGATATAGCTTCTATGTTTTCAAGAGCAGGAATTTTCTGTCTTGGGCCATGTTTTCCTTTTTTACTACCTCTTTTTTTTTAAATTATTTTTTAAAATTTATTTGAAAGACAGAGGTACAGAGAACGAGGTCTTCCATCCTAGTTACTCCCCAAATGGCACAACAGCCGGAGCTGAGCTGATCCGAAACCTGGAGCCAGGAGCTTCTTCCAGGTCTCCCACGGGGGTGCAGGGGCCCAAGGACTTGGGCCATCTTCCACTGCTTTCCCAGGCCACAGCAGAGAGCAGCTGCTACTCGAACCAGTGCCCATACAGGATGCTGGCGCTGCAGGTTTGGGCTTTAACCTGCTATACCACAGCGCCGCCCCTCTCCTGCCTGTTGGCATAGAAGTGCTGAGGCTGAAAAAGTAGCATCTTTCCTGCCTCATTTGTTCATCTGGAAAAAAGCCCTCTGCACACTCCTGAACCAGACCGGCTGTTGGGGCCACTGCAGCTCAGCAGGGCTAGTGGCTCTGCCACCGGCTCCTTGCGACTCGCCCTCCCCAGGTTTTGAATGTTGCAGAGGTTGAGTGGCATTGCTTTCTGCTACATGGTCTTGGTCAGTAACTGGGTTTGTCTCTAGTGTTTCCTATCCTTTCCCTTCTGGGGAAGACTCACTGGGGTTTCTTTTCACCCTACTGTTCACATTGGTTCCTGAATTTCTTCTCTCATCGCCCTACTTGCTGAATTTGGGTCCCTTTTTTATTCCCTCTGTCCCTTTGCTCTCTTATTTATTTTTTTTGCTAAAATACTCATCTAGATTCGGTTGTATTGGGCCCCTCATTGTGAAGGCGATGGAGCGGACCAGGCAGTGCTCTAATCGAGTATCCCTTGTTCAAATGCACCTTGCCCACTGCCACCCTGAGTGAGCTCACCCCACTCGGGAAACATCTGCCGTCAGAGCCACAGCAAGTTCTGGCCTATCAGCATCTTGCCCTGTGCTGTTTCTGGTGTTTACTTCCTTTGGAGTGCTCATTGCATAGCTATATTAGGGCACTCCATCAGGGCAGCAGTAACAGTCCCTTTACAGTCTACCCAGGATCTTTGTGCTCTTCCTTCTCTTCCTCGCTGCTCCCCTTAGATCTGCCCACGCGTTCTCGTGTCTCTTGGTGTAGCTGTCCCAAGTTCTCTCACTAAAGCTCTTAAGGCTCCCTTCTCTCACTCATCTCTTTTCCTGGCATCACATTCTCATCTCTGTACCTCCTCTCTTCCTCAGTTTGGTTTCTTTGATTACCTGTCACCCCCTCTAATCTAGGACTACTGAAGTATCTCTACTTTTTTTTTTTTTTAAGATTTATTTATTTATTCAAGAGGTAGAGATACAGACAGAGAAAGGGAGAGACAGAGGTCTTCCATCAACTGGTTCACTCCCCAAATGGCTGCAACAGCTGGAATTGGGCTGATCCGAAGCCAAGAGCCAGGAGTTTCTTCCAGGTCTCCCATGCAGGTGCAGGGACCCAAGCACTTGAACCATCTTCTGCTTTCCCAGGCCATAGCAGAGAGCTGGATTCAAAGAGGAGCAGCTGGGACACAAACTGATGCCCATATGGAATGCCAGTGGCGCAGGCAGACACAGCCTGCTACGCCATAGCGCCAGCCCCATGCTTCTCTCCTTTTGTGATGGCCGCTTTGACAGTACCTGTCATGTGTCACACAAGGTGGGCATGCATTCTGAGAATTACTTGAGTAGGCACTTTCATTGTTGGGTGAACATCACAAAGTTTGCTTACACTAACCCACATAATCTTGAGGGACCCTGGTTCTATATGTGGTCCATTGTTGACTGAACCACGGTTATACAGCACATAACCACGTGGTTAAAGACGGGCGTATCCCCTTCCCTCATACACCCCTTTACCTTGGACTTCACAATCCCAGCTCCCTTTGATATCTGTGCAATCTGTTGTTTAATCTCATCTTTCCGTTTAAGTTAATATCTCTTTTTACCCAGCTGATCATCATGTATTCATTTATTTTCTCTTTTTCACTACTTTTTAAAAACTTAGCTGTACTTTGAGAGGCAGAGAGACACAGACAGTGATCTCCTATCCACTGATTCACTCCCCAAATGCCCACGACACCCAGGGCTGCTGTCAGGAATTCAGTTCAGGTCTCCCACATGGATATCAAGGGCCCAGCTACTTGAACCATCACCTGCTCCTTTCCAGGACATGGGTTAGCAGGAAACTGGATCTGGACTGAACCCAGGGGTCCCAAGTGACGTCTTAACCACAGTGACAAGTGCCTTCTCCCAGTGCTCCTGTTCTGGTAGTAGGACCACAGCATGTCTTCAAATCCTCCTTGATGTATATACAAATCTGATTTCAAAAAACGATGTGTTCCAGACACATGCCTCGGAAACTGCCTTTAAGCCACAAGATTTGCAGTAATGTTAGGGCCCTTTTTTCATCATCAGTCCAAGAAAATGAGTGGTTTTGATTCATTCAGTAGTTGAATCTGCTCCCTTTCCATAGGTATTAAGTTGAAATGTGTATCTGTGCAGTCTAAAGCTACAATCATCGTCTTTGTAATCACCAAATCCATAGGCACCCTCAGACCCAGGAGAGAGAAAGCTTTTGGAATGTGTGTGTGTGTACATGCACACTTTTATGTGTGCATATGTGTGTGTTCATTTAATTGCAACAAAACCTTCCCGATCCCACTAGAATGTACATTGGTTTTCTAGTAGTACTTCCAAGTTCACTCTTAATCCTGATAACCCTGTAAGATAGCTACAAGGTAAGTTTAATCCTTTCCAAGTATGTTATTGTTTCTACTTTATACAATGAAAGAACTGATTTGGACCTCGGTGCTCTAGTGCACACCCCCTGCTACTGCTTGGTGCACATCTCCTGCATTGCACTTTGCATGCACTTGGGGCTGCACCTTGAGTGGGACAGGTTTCCATAACCCTGGTTAAATGCATGCATTCTGAATGCGTAGCAGCATGATTTAAAAACAAACAAACAAACAAACAAACAAACTCCCTCACTTTCTGGCCATTTACATGCAGCTGGAGAAGCTTCCATTCTCCCCTTCTCCATCTGTGGAGTAAACCCAGACCAGGGCAGGAAGAACAGTGAACCGCAGCTCAGCCCTGTGTCCCCTTTTGAGGTTAGTTCCATTGGCCCACGGCAGTAGTGAGTTCCAGAGGCTCAGCCCCATCCTGCTTCCGTAGCCTGGGCATCTGTGTTCTCAGCTCTCTGGGTGATCCCAGTGCTCACCTAAGTTTGCATAGGTTGTTCCTGAGCCTTGGGGACTTCTCTCAAACTCAGGCCACTGTCACCCCCACAGCAGTCACCTTCGGCTCTTGCGGCCATCTCTTGTGCCACTCAGTGCTCCAGCCTTAGCCTACCTCCTGAGAGCCCCTGTTAGCAACACCATGCTTTAAATGAGTTCTCTGGGCATGTCCTTGTGGTTTCTTTGCAGCTCTCTCCAGTCCCTGTATAGGATTCTGCCTTCTCAGGTTGGGTCTGCTTATAGCTTCTGGAATTTTGTTGCTGTTGTCTTCAATTTGCTTTGCCCTTATAGTTTTCTTTCTTTCTTTCTTTCTTTCTTTCTTTCTTTCTTTCTTTCTTTCTTTCTTTCTTTCTTTCTTTCTCTGTCTCTCTCTCTCTCTCTCTCTCTCTCTCTCTCTCTTCCTTCCTTCCTTCCTTCCTTCCTTCCTTCCTACCTACCTACCTACCTACCTACCTACCTACCTACCGGCACAGTGGACAGTCAGAGAGAGAGACAGAGAGAAAGGTCTTCCTTTGCCGTTGGTTCACCCTCCAATGGCCGCTGCGGCCGGCGCACCGCACTGATCCGATGGCAGGAGCCAGGTACTTCTCCTGGTCTCCCATGGGGTGCAGGGCCCAAGCACTTGGGCCATCCTCCACTGCACTCCCTGGCCACAGCAGAGAGCTGGCCTGGAAGAGAGGCAACCGGGAAAGAATCTGGCGCCCTGACCAGGACTAGAACCCGGTGTGCCAGCGCCGCTAGGTGGAGGATTAGCCTATTGAGCCATGGCGCCGGCCCCTTATAGTATTATTTCTTTCATTTCTTTAAAAAAAATCTCTTTGGGGCTGGCATTTGGTACAAGGATTATGACACTGTTTGGGATGCCCTGATCCCGAAGCAGAGAGCCTGGGTTCAAGTTCCAGCTCCATTCTTACTTCCAGCTTCCTTACAGTGCACACCCAGGGAGGTAGCAGGGATGGCTCAAGTCCTCAAGTCCTTGCCAGCCACGTAGGAGACCTGGATTCAGTTCCAGGCTCCTGGCTTCAGCCTGCCGTAGCCCTGGCTGTTGCAGGCATCTGGGGGAATGAATCAGCAGGTGGGAGATCTCTCTCTCTCTCTCTCTCTCTCTCTCTCAGTCTCTCACTCTCTCTCTGACTCTGCTGTTCAGTACAATGAAAAAATTTAATTAAAATCCGTTCACTGTCATGTCAGTGTGATTTCAGGAGCAGATTTCTGGAAACCTGCTACCTTTTATTAAAACCTTTGTCATTTAATTCTTAAATCCAACCCCAGTTTTCTGATGAGGACTTTGAAGCTCAAAGAAGCTGGCAAATGTGCCTAAGTGGCTATTAAAATGGTACAAAAACAAACAAAGAGAAGAAAATGGTACAACCGGGATATGTGCCCAGGCAGCTGGATTCTGAACCAGTCTGCCCACCCCTTACTACAAAACCGGAAGCTGGAGGTGCTTGTTCACTGCGGGAGAGTTTCCGAGTTTCCAGGTGTGGAATGAGGCAGACAGGGAGGCTCTGGCGTGGAAATTGGCAAATTCTATTAGATTCCTTTAATAGCATTGTTTTATAACACATGGCTTAGCAACTGCTCATGAATAATAAATTATATCAACTGTTTCCCTGAACTGAAGGCCTTCCAGAACATTCTGCAAATCTCATTTCAGAACAACTCAAATGACGTTTCCAGAAGCACTTGACTGGCTCTGTGCACCAGGCAGAGAGCACACAGAGCACGGGGACTGTCGTGGAGTGTGGAGAGTCCCCAAGACTGAGGAGAGGCTCATCGGCAGCTGGGTTGTACTTTATACGTTGCTGCTTCTGACCTAAGGCGGGACAGATGTGTCGAAGCAGACCACTTCCCGTTCACTGGGTGACAGGCCACCTAGCATGGTGACCAGCCTGCTTTCTGTTCCAAGAGGAAGTGGTTCGGTTAAATGCATAACCCTGTTGCTGTGGTGTGAGTGTGTCCCCCAAAGTTGCTGTTAGGAATGTGTTCCCAGTGCAGCGGTGCTGGGAAGTGGGGTGATCAGGTCACGAGAACTCTGCCCTTGGGAGGGGATTAGTGTCATCTTCTCGGGAGTGGATTAGTTACCTTGAATGTGGGCCTGATAGAAAAGCACATGTAGCCTTCTGGCCCCATCAACGCTTACCCTCTGCCTCCTGCCATGTTGTGATACATAAGGCCCTCATGACATGTGCCGCTTTGATCCTGGACTTCCCGAGCCCCAGAACTATAAGGCATTGCTTTGTTTTATAAACTACCCAGTGTGTGATATCCCATTATAGCAACACAAAAGCACCAAGCCACCTATGCTAAGACTTCCAGTGTCTTCAACTAAGATTTTACTCCTGCCAGAGCTTAGCCATGGGTCCTGTGCGACACCCCGAGATGTCTCTAGGTCCATTTTTCCTGGTCTAGCTCCTGGTGTTAGGTAGTGACATACACTCTATTTTTGTCATGAGAAATCTTACTGGCATTTTGTATGTCTTAGAAACTAAATTACGGGTCATTCTGTGGTGCATTGGGGGATGAAGGAGGGAAAAATGTGTTCTCTTGCTTCTCTAGTCCTGAAAATTAAAAAATTTGGAGCATTTTTGTTGGCATCATGAGGACTTCAGATTTGACAGAGCACGGGCGTGCTGTGGATAAATCAACACCACTCATTCGCTCTCTGTTTATTCACCCACGGTCTGTCCTAAACCCCATCAGTCTGTGCTGTCCTTCTCAGACTGGTCCTGTGGACAGAGGTGGTCAACAGAAGACGACGTCTTAAGGGTCTCTGTTTATTTCCTTGCCTATCAAATGGAGATTGTACTGTTTACACTCGGACGCATTTGCTATGAAAATGAAATGGGAACGAAGTGGAGGTGAATGGACTGGACCTGTGCAGTCTCTTTGGAGTGAGGAGGTATCCTGGGAGCACGTGAGGCTGAACTCACAGCCGGGTCTCGGAGGCGCTGAGCCGCCGGGGGTGGCTGTTCTCCTTGAGTTTGTGCATCACCTCTCGAACATCGCGGATTCAGGGGAAACCTGGGCTGTGAAGGGGAAGTAGTGGGGACGGTGGAAAGAGGAAACTTAAGTCCAGAACTGGCGGCAGGATGGCTTTCCTCCCTTGGCTTTCTGATGGTTTGGACCGTACCCACTGCCATGAAGCAGGCTCCAATAGAGGGCGTGAATGAGCCGACCCGAGAGCCAGGGCATCCGTGTCCCTGTGGATTGGTCGCCTGGATGGGGCGGGATCACCAGAAAGAACCAGCAGTGGAACTCGGTCTCTAGTGGTTGCTGTTTGCAACCTGGAGGCAGCTGCTTTGCATGAAGCATTTAAGCCCAGCAGAGGAAAAGCCCACGAGAGCATTTCAGGCATGGAAGCCAAGACACTGAGGCAAAAATGCCCTACATGAAGGATCTCGGTGGGTGAGACCCCAGTGGAAAGAAGTGGCCATCGAAGAAGGAGGTGCTTTTCTCTGAAGGAGGAGAGAACTTCCACTTTGCTTATGGCCTTGTCTAAATACTGATGGAGACTGTGGATTCAAAAGGCTTCCATAGCCTTGGCAGCTCATGGCAAGAGCCTCAGGTGATCACTGACATCATACATAAGAGTAAATTGTTAAATTAACAAGAGTCACTGTGCACTAACTTCCCATACAGGACCTCTGTCCTCAAAGAATTGTATTATGACTAAGTGCTTGCAAAAGATGTATCGTTCTTGGGTGCCTCATTAAAGTTAATTAAGTTTCTAAAAAAGAAATAAGTGAAATTATCTTCAAGATGCAGTGACTTCAAACAACCCTTGTCTCCACTGTTGAGGCACAGTGTTTTGGTTTGGTTTCTGGCTATGTTTTGTTTTTTTGTTTTTGTTTTTGTTTTTGTTTTACTGTGCAAATTGTTGAACTCTTGGTATAGAGTTGGTCTTCTGTGTACAAATTAATTGAAAATGGATCTTAGTGGAGAATGAGACTGGGAATGGGGGGCTGAGGGTGGGAGAGTGGATGGGAAGGCGGGTCTGGGGGGGAAGAATCACTATATTCCTAGAGTTGTACTCATGAAATGCATAAAGTCTGTATTCCTTAAATTTACTTTTCCTCCCAAAGAAACCTTTTATTTAAAAAAAAAAAAAAACCAGCAGAGGAGAGGTCCTGAGCCTTCTCTCTGGACTTTCCTGTTTGCATGCAGCCTTCTGTCTGCACGTGGCCTAGGTTTGACGCTTTCAAAGACGGTTCATCACGTCAGGCCTTGGGGCTGGGGCCGGCATCCCTCCAGGGAATCTTTGCGGTCATCCTCAGAATTCTAGTCTTGCCTTTTCTGCATCATTTGAACTGGACACCTGCCCATCCGTGACATTGTAGGAGGAATGCACCAAACTTGCTGTCCTTGTTTGGATGTTGGGATTAATTTCTTTTCTCAATGACCCTGCCTCAACTTTCCTGCATCTTCTCATTCTCAAACTTCCTTATTCAGAAAGATATCTGAACTCGAGGAAGAGAGGTAATCTTCCAAATCTTACTTAATGTAAAACTTATACATAAATAATTATCTCTTAAAATGGAGGTTACCTTGGGAATTACTCCAGCTACTTACTTTATACATTTTGAATACTGAATTTGACATGCAATGTATGCGTTTTATTACCTGTTAAAATTCAAAAGTTTTTTTTTTTTTGACAGGCAGAGTGGACAGTGAGAGAGAGAGACAGAGAGAAAGGTCTTCCTTTGCCGTTGGTTCACCCTCCAATGGCCGCCGCGGCCAGTGGCCGGTGCGCTGCGGCCGGCGCACCGCGCTGATCCGATGGCAGGAGCCAGGATCCAGGTGCTTTTCCTGGTCTCCCATGGGGTGCAGGGCCCAAGCACCTGGGCCATCCTCCACTGCACTCCCTGGCCACAGCAGAGAGCTGGCCTGGAAGAGGGGCAACCGGGACAGAATCCGGCGCCCAGACCGGGACTAGAACCCGGTGTGCCGGCGCCGCTAGGCGGAGGATTAGCCTAGTGAGCCGCGGCGCCGGCCAAAAGTTTTTTTTTTGCATTACATTACATGATGTTTTGATGAATGGTGTCAGTGGATGCTTCTGTGTCTTTTGAAAGCATGTATATTTGTCTTATCACCTGTTTTGATGAAGATTTATTTACTTATTTATTTGGAAGGCAGAGTTACAGAGAGAGGGAGAGACAGAGAAATGTCTTCCATCTGCTGGTTCACTCCCCAGATGGCTGCAATAGCTGGAGCTGGGCCAATCTGAAGCCGGGAGCCAGGAGCTTCTTCCAGGTCTCCCACATAGATGCAGGGGCCCAAAGACTTGGGCCATCTTCTACTGCTTTCCCAGGCCATAGCAGAGAGCTGGATGGGAAGAGGATCAGCTGGAACATGGACTGGTGCCCTTATGGGATGCCAGCGTTGCAGGCAGAGGCTTAGCTCACTATGCCACAGTGCCTCACCTTTAATGTAACACTTTTTCTCTCCAGAATGTCAAAAAGAAAATTTGGAATAGAACAATTTACTATTTGATGTGTCTCATACATTTTGTATATGTAAACTTAGCTCCCCTCAGCTTTTTAGAAGCACTCCCAAACACCTAAGTCTCCTTTCCAATAAATGTAGTTTTTGGAGCATGTTCGGCTCTTCTAGGGTAGAGCCTTGGAATTAGCCTTTCTGCATCGCCCCCTGGGGGCCAACATCATAGACACACGATTTATAGATGTGCACCTGCTGCCTCCTTGTAGCGTGAGCCATACTTGATACTGGGAGGAGCTGAAGCAGTATGCAGGAGTGTAGCACACCCAGCAACTGGTTAAATAAAGGATGACATTATTTGACTGCCACAAAATCGATGTTTGTATCAGAAAACCTCAGAATTGGATTTAAATCCCTGGTTCAGTATTTGTTGCAACTTGCATCAAGGGGAGAAACACTGGCCCAAAAACCAAGAGACCTGGTATCTATCTAGTTGTGGCTTTGACATTGACCGACAGATTACCTCCTAGGTAGAATGAAAGAGCGACAGCTCAGGCAGGCCTCGGGGGCTTGCTGAACAGGTTATCTGCAGGACTGGGCTTTGCTCCCAGGACAGCTTCCTCACCCAGCGTCTGTGTTGCTGCTCCTGGGTGTTGACCTAACATCTTGGCTGGGGGGAAAGCGGGGGAGAGCAGAAGTAGTATGGCAGGCGAGCCCCTCCCATCAGCTCTGTGCTCTCTGCGTTTCAGATGCCTGGGACCGAGGAGACCCAAGATTTGTGCGGCCCTGAGGAATCCAAGGGCAGCTCGGAAAGCCCCAAGCAGGGCGGCAGCAAGGTGAAGACCAAGAGTCGCCTTTCAGGTGAGTGGCAGCCCCTGCCTGAGGCAGCCGCTGCAGGTGCTGTGTTGGCCTCAGAGGCCTTCAGTGAGGGGAGCCCTTTTATCTCCAGAAGCCCACAAAACCATGCTGTGCTCGCTGGCCCAGGCCCCAGCGCATAACAAGCGCATTCAGTCTGGCTGCTGCCCACATGGGCACTTCTCTTTGAGTTGGAGTGGAGTGTGTGTCTGTGCTGAGGGGACGTCTCCCGAGGGGCCTTTGTTTGTGTCTGTAGGACTCCAGGCTGATAGTCTGTCTCTCAGCAAGCAGAGTGAGTGGCCAAGTCACGTTCATATACTATCAAATCTGTATCCCAGCTAGGCGGGGCAAGATAGGATGGGCTGTGGCTTTAGGAACCAAGAGATCCTGCATTCTGTACAAGGGGACTTCGAAAAGTTCACTGGAAAATGGAATTAAGGTAAATTTATGTTGGTATTAAGAAAGGCTGAACTCCATGCATGGTTTTTCCATGAACTGTTTTTTTTTTTTTTTTAAGATCCCTGATATGCAAGTATTTCAACATTTGTATACCAAAATAAATGTATCTTTTAATGGTATTTTAAAAAAAAACCTTTATTTTCACTGTATTTGAAAGAAAGAATGAGACATCTTTGCTCCTCCAGTTCACTTCCCAAATGACCACAGTGCTAGGTCTGAACCAGGTCAAAGCCAGGACCCTGGAAATCAGTCTGGCTGGCATGGACCCATGGACCCATGGAGCCATTGTCTGCTGTCTCCAGGGTATACATTAGCAGAAAGCTGATAGGAAGTAAGACAGCAGAAACTCCAACCAGGCACTTCTATCTGGGATGCCAGCATCCCAAGGGAAGAATTAACCACTGCGCCAAACACCTGCCCCTTAACTCCATTTCCTACAAAATTTTCGAGGTGCCCTCCTATTCCTTGAGATTTCCTTACAGTACCTGGCATATGGCCCAGAGAAAAACCAGTCAGCATTGAGCACGGAGGCCGTGTGCAGGAGCCACAACAAACCATGTTGTGGAGATTGAGAGCCCTGGCTGGGCTCGGAGACACCCCCAGCTGCAGCTAGCCAGGTTCTTGCATGCGTGTAAGAATACAGCCAGGTCGCAGAGGAAGAAGAGGTGCATAGAAGAGCAGGATCTACCGAAAGGCAGAGTCCACACTCAGTCTCATGGGCAACCTCGAGAGGGCACACTGCCTCCACCCAGGCTGGGGTCATCCTTGTATAGGGTAGGGGTGGTGCTCAGGGCACAGCTTCATTGAACAGCCAAAGGGGTGGGGCTGCAGCTCAGTGGTCTCCAACAAGGTGTCATGGCTCCTGGCACCTTGTGGGAGGTTGAGCTTGGCTGTGCCGAGGCTTCAGCCATGTAGAATGGACGTGGAAGACGGGTGGTGTGCATGGCCCAGGTGTCAGCCGGCTCAGCTGCTTATCCCTGCCTGATTGCATGCCTCCCTCACGTTAGAACAATTCAACAGCATTGGATCTGAATGGGGGTTAGAGCATAGATCAGTGACAAAGCAGAAGGTGACGGATGAGCCGAGGCTGGTGAGAAGTCTGAAGGGAGCTGTCATGAAGGCTTCCTGCAGCCTGAGAAACTACTGAGAGATGCACTGACGTGCTGCGTGTGTTGGGGGCCAGCAAGTCCAAGGGCACAAAGGGGCCTTCGAACCTGTGCTGGCAGAGCTGGTTAACACCTTATAATCGGTCCCCAGGGAGGGTCCCGGAGCTCAGGAAATGCAGGGACCTTTGAAAGCAGCGTGGTCACATTCCTCATTTTAAGGCTGGAACTGGAGAGGTTGAGGGAGGTCATGCAGAGCCAGGAAAAAGATCAGCCTCCCAGACAGTTCATTTTCCCTACCCTCTGACCTCCTGAGGCTCTCGGCTAGAATTTTCTTCCCCAACCTGGGGCTTTCTACCTGTAGACGTGGGAAGGGAGGCATAGCTGGGGAACCGTCCAGACACGGGACTTTGTATTCATTTGGAATGGGCAGCACATTCAGCAGCTGGGTGGTAAATGCAGGGATGCCCACTGCTTGCCCCAGATGGATGCTACCCTCTCTTCCAGTGCCTTTCCCAGACATCCAGGGCCACAACAAGGAAATGTAGCTGAGGGGAAGAAACACCTGTGTGATCAGGTTGATCATTGCAACAGCCAGCTCCACCCGCTCTGATGGGATGCACAACCTTGACAAGTGACTTGACTTCCCTGGGTCTCAGGTTTTTTTCACCTGCAAAATGAGGATTGTAAAAGACATTTATTCCAGTAAGCATGAGTGCCTTCTAAGTGCCAAGTCTCGTTGGTTAGTCCAGTTGAGAGAAAGCTAACGGTGCAGCTGCTCCAAAGTAGCCACCACATGACAGCTGCCACCGTCATCACCCTTGTCAACCATTAACGTCACGTTCATCATCATTTTCATTCTTAACGTTCTCACCTTATTCCCACTTAAGAGAGGAAGATGTTTGAATGGGCTCAGACAGAAAGCCTTCTCAAGAACTGTTGGTCCCAGTAGGAAGCAACACACATGCATACCCAGTGATAGGATCCAGAAGACTTGAGGTCTCTTGGAGTTGTGGCACTTGGCGGAGGCATCCAGAGGATGCAAGAACAAGGGTCTGTAACACTGGCAGGATTTGGTAGAATAGCAGAGGACAGATAAATGGTCTAGACTTGGGACAAAATGAACTCAAGATCACTAGGAACAATGAGGAAATATTGATTAAAGTTTTTGGCAACTGTTTTTCCTCCTTAGCTCTCTGAAAGATCCAATGTAGTCTGACAGTATAACAGTGATTCAATCCAGCAGAGATCGTCAGAATGACTGGGGAAAGGACATAGTAGGACTTGGGTGGGAGGGGACTGGTGCAGGCAGAATTGGGTGAAGCTTCAGATAGTTCAAGGGTACTTCAAAGAGTCAGCGGAGGGGCTGGTATTGTGGTGCAGCAGGTTAAGCTGCTGCTAGTCCCTGCTACAATGCTTCTGATCCAGTTTCCTGCTAATGCACCTGGGAAGGCACCGGAGGATGGTCCAAGGACTTGGGCCTCTGCCACCCATGTGGGAGACCCAGATGGAACTCCTGGCTCTTGGCTTCAGCCAAGCCCAGCCCCATCCATTGTGGCCATTTGGGGCATAAGCGGGCATATGGAAAACCTCTCTCTCTCTTTCTCTCTCACTCCCTCTTTCTGTCTGTCATTCTTCCTTTCAAGTAAATAAATTCATTTTTAAGAAAAAAAGTCTGAAGTCCATGCATAGTTTTGTCATAATACATATGCATGGATTTCAAACTTTTTTGCACCAAAATAAGCTTATCTTTTAATCCCATTTTCTGTGGGCTTTTTGAAGTACCCTCAGGTTTATATATTTCCCAGTTTTGCAAAGGAGGGGCAAGAGACAAACCCTGTCTTTTGAGAATCATCAAACAAGCGCAGCAAATTCAGAGTGGGATGGTGGGAGATAAGACCGGAAAAGCCATCTGGAGACGTGATAAAGAGGCTTAAGGAAGTGGGCCTTGATCCAGGCTGTGAAATGTGTTCGTTCACTCTAAAGACGTTTACATACAGGAGATTTTAACATGATTGTCTCCTGTAAATATGGATGTTTATTTCTTATCTCTTTAACATTAGTCCCCCTCGTGTTCACATAGCGATGTATTATCCATCAGTACTACCATACGTGGTTTCTCTCCTGTTGCTGACAAGTGCCTCCCTGTCAGCTCAAAGGGAATTTTCTTCTAATAAATCTTGTTCAGATGAGCAAGCATGCCAAAAGAGATTAATCTGCTCATGAATTATGAAGTCATGAATTATGAATGAGTGTCTGTAGAGAGGTCCCAGCCATTTCGCTAGGGTGTTGTCCAGTCTGGCTCCAAAATGACCAAAGCAGCAGCATCTGTCATTCCTTGGAATGTTCTCTGACGTTCTAACCCGAGTGTTCCCTGCCTCATCCCTCCTCTTTGGCCAACAGAGTTTCCTTTTCATTTTGGTACTGTTGATTTATCTGTGACTACCTTAGGTTTGTGGTTTTCCTTGGTTGCAGAGGAATTTCAGATGTTTAAAAACCTGCAGCACAAAATTAATACTTCACTTTTGAAAACCCAAGCCCTTATAATACTGTTATAATACTTATATAACAGTTTGCATTTTCCTAACTTTCTGTCACTAAAAACTTATCAATATATGGCCAGCACCACGGCTCACTAGGCTAATCCTCCACCTGTGGCGCCAGCACCCAGGGTTCTAATCCTGGTCTGGGCGCCGGATTCTGTCCCGGTTGCCCTTCTTCCAGGCCAGCTCTCTGCTGTGGCCCAGGAGTGCAGTGGAGGATGGCCCAAGTGCTTGGGTCCTGCACCCCATGGGAGACCAGGAAAAGCACCTGGCTCCTGGCTTCGGATTAGCGTGATGCGCCAGCCACAGCGGCCATTGGAGGGTGAACCAACGGCAAAAAGGAAAACCTTTCTCTCTCTTTCTCTCTCTCTCACTGTCCACTCTGCCTGTCAAAAAAAAAAAAAAAAAAAGAAGGCACTATGGAGTTACTCTGTTTTGTCCCATGAAAAGCTTTCAGAGAAATTTTTAGATAGCTGAATTGAAATTTTAGGCTGTTAAATATTATATCGTTTAGGAAAACTTGATATTCCAAAGGATCTGTGTGTGTGTGTGCATAGATACACACACACACATATGCATGTACGTATATATTGTATGTAAGTAAACATTATCATGTGAATATAGTTATATTCACATGTAATTGATCTATCGCTTGAGATTAAAGTACCTTAAATTATTTTACTTTAAAGTAACATATAATATAGATTGGATAGGGGCTGGCGCTGTGGCATAGCAGGTAAAGCCACTGCTTGCAGCGCTGGCATCCCATATGGGCGCCGGTTCGAGTCCCAGCTGCTCCACTTCCAATCCAGCTCTCTGCTATGGCCCGGGAAAGCAGTAGAAGATGGCCCAAGTCCTTGGACCCCTGTACCCACGTGGGAGATCAGGAGGAAGCTCCTGATTCCTGGCTTCGGATCGGTGCAGCTCTGGCCGTTGCGGCCAATTGGGGACTAAACCAGCAGATGGAAGACCTCTGTCTGTCTGTCTGTCTCTCTGTCTCTCTCTCTGCCTCGCCTTCTCTCTAACTTTCAAAGAAAAAAAATCTTTAAGAAATATATGTAGGTTGGATATTGATAAAGCCTTTCAAAGGCATCAATTCAAAGTTTTGTAACCAGGGAACAGAAATATTAACCATAAAGGGGAAAAATGACATATTTTATGACATTAAAATTATGAACTTTTTTCCTCAAATCTTTTTTTTTTTTTTTTTTTTTTTTTTGACAGGCAGAGTGGACAGTGAGAGAGAGAGACAGAGAGAGAAAGGTCTTCCTTTTGCCGTTGGTTCACCCTCCAATGGCCGCCGCTGCAGCCGGCGCACCGCGCTGATCCGATGGCAGGAGCCAGGATCCAGGTGCTTTTCCTGGTCTCCCATGGGGTGCAGGGCCCAAGCACCTGGGCCATCCTCCACTGCACTCCCTGGCCATAGCAGAGAGCTGGCCTGGAAGAGGGGCAGCCGGGACAGAATCCGGCGCCCCAACCGGGACTAGAACCCGGTGTGCCGGCGCCACAAGGTGGAGGATTAGCCTATTGAGCCACGGCGCCGGCCCTCCTCAAATCTTTTTTTAAAATTTTATTTACTTATTTGAAAGAGTCACATAGAGGGAGAAGAAGAGGCAGAGAGAGAGAAGTCTTCCATCCGCTAGTTCACTCCCCAGGTGGCCGCAATGGCCACAGCTGCACCGATCTGAAGCCAGGAGCTTCTTCTGGGTCTCCCATGCAGGTGCAGGGGCCCAAGCACTTGGGCCATCTTTTACTGCTTTCTCGGGCCACAGCAGAGAGCTGGGTCTGAAGTGGAGCAGCTGGGACTTGAACTGGCACCCATATGGGATGCTGGCACTGCAGGCCATGGCTTTACCTGCTACGCCACAGCACCAACCCCTCATCAAGAAATCTCAAGACAGCAAAAAGGAAAGCACAGACATGGAAAACATGTTTCCGTGGAGCTCACAAAAACTTACACCTGAGATTTACTAAAAATAAACAAAACCCCCAATAAACCAATAAGGAAAAGAGAATTCCAATCAAAGAATGGGCAGGAAATTGAAAAGGCACTTAACTGTAGGGAAGGAAAATAGCCATGGCTTCTCAGCCAGCCGATGAAAATATGAAAAGAAGCTAGATCTCAGGTCTGGACATTTGGCATAGTGGCTAAGATGCCTGGGTCCCATGCAGAAGTACCTGGACTTGAGTCCTGGCTCTGCTTCCAAATCCAGCTTCCTACTAATGCTCACCCTAGTATGCAGCAGGTGATGGGTCAAGTAGATGGGTCCATGTCACTCGTGTGGGAGAACTCATGTAGGTTCGCATCTCCTAGCTTCACACCAGACCTGGCCATTGCAGGCATTTGGGAATTGAAATAGCAGGTGGGAGCTTTGTCCATCTCTGCCCCTCAAATACATAAGTTTAAAACAATTTTCAAAATGAAAGCCTAATCTCATTCATCATCAGTGAAATGCAAGTTGAAAACCACGCTGAGAGGGCCAGCACTGTGGTGCAGTGAGTTAACGCCCTGGCCTGAAGCACTGGCATCCCATATGGGCTCTGGTTCCAGACCCAGCTGCTCCACTTCTGATCCAGCTCTCTGCTGTGGCCTGGGAAAGCAGTGGAAGATGGCCCAAGTCCTTGGGCTCCTGCATCCGCATGGGAGACCCGGAAGAAGCTCCTGGATCCTGGCTCCTGGCTTCGGATCAGCACAGCTCTGGCTGTCGCGGCCAATTGGGGAGTGAACCATCAGATGGAAGACCTCCCTCCCTCTCCCTCTCTCTCCCTCTCTCTCTCTCTCTCTCTCTGCCTCTCCTCTCTCTGTGTAACTCTTTCAAATAAGTAAATAAATCTTAAAGAAAACCATACTGAGATGCCATTGTGTGTCTACCAGAATAGCTACAATAAAAGATGGACCCTTCCACGTGTGACCGGGATGGGGAAAAGCCGGAATGCATGCGTGCAGGTGCCCACTGCAGCCCAGAACCTCCACTCTGAGATGGCCTTCTGCAGAAATGATGTATGCAGGAACATTCAGTAACAGTACCTTCTGGTCCAGGGTTAGCAACCTGCATCCTGCAGCTGTGTGTGTATGACTCACAACCTAGAAACGCTTCCTACACGGTTAGTGCATCACAGAGAGAACGAATATGTATTTGGAGCCCCACAGGCTGAGAAATGTACTACCTGGACTTTACAGAACAGAAAGTTGGCTGCCCCTTATTCCAGATCCACAGCTGGAAGCGAGCCAAATGTCCATCAACGACAGAATGGATAAATGCATTGAGGGCCTTTGCTCGGTGAAATGTTATACAGAACGGGAACGCATGAACTGTTGACATACAGACTACGTGATTGAATTCACAAACAAATGCCAAGAATGAGATACAAAAAGAGTACAGATTGTGTGTGTTTATTTACATAAAGTTCAAGAACAGGCCGCAGTAACCCACTATGCTGAAAGTCGAGATCATGGTTACCCTTGGGCAAGGAGCAGCTGGGGGCACAAAGGGAGCTTTTGAGGTTCTGGTTCCTGTTCTGTTTCTTAATCGGCATGCTGGTTTTTGGTAAGTGCACTTCGTGAAATCTCACTGAACTACATACCTAGGATTTGTGTGCCTCTCTGCTGTATTTTACTATAAAGTTTATTTACAAAGTCCTCCATGGAACTGCACAGCCACAAGGTGACTCTGCCATCACTAGGGGACGTCTACTGAAAGGCTCTGGCTGTGGTTATGTCCCATCTGCCATGGCTCCGCCTTAGTGGATCAGACATGCACAGCGCTCCTTAGCCATGATGGTCACTGCAAAGACAGTTTCCTCACAGCCTGACACAGCAGCAGCCTCGACACGTAAGCCTACGCCGAGCTCAGTGGTGGGGTGTGGTGAGCTCCTGCTTTGGGTGTGTGGGACACCAAGCCCTCTGAAAACCATGTGTGTGGGCGTCAATGCGACAAGTTTATGCTATTGGGTGCTCCCTTGATGCTACTTCTGCATCAAGCCAGGTTTTTCCCCTTCTCTGTTCCAGGGGGTGTACACCGCCTAGAGTCCGTGGAGGAATATAATGAGCTGATGGTGCGGAATGGGGACCCCCGGGCCAGGATGCTGGAGGTCTCCCGAGATGGCCGGAAGCACTCCCTCCCCCAGCTGCTGGACTCTTCTGGGGCATCACAGGTCGGTCCTGGCCCAGAGGCTGCTTTCTTGCTGCCATGGGCACACTCGCTTGGTGAGGGGCAGGGGAGCATGTTTCCAGACCCTAGGCTGCCAGGATTTTTTTGTCCTTTCAAAGACCAGCAAGGCCTTCCATGTTAAGAAGAACCGCAGTTCTGTATGGGCCAGGAGTATTTGAGGCGAGAGAGAGAGAGAAGGCAAAGACAGTACACAGCATGAGGTCTACCCAGAGAGTCTAGAGGAGGTCAGGCTAATAGATGAAAATTACAGGGGAAATCCAATCCCTCATTGGACCTACTCCTCTTGATCCCCCTCCATTCTGTGTGTTTTGGAACCGAGAGTTGCTTTCAACTGCCAGGAGACAATGGCGTCTCCCGGTCTGTGGTGAACACCGCCGCCAGTTGCACGGGCGCATCGTGTGTCAGCGTCCCGACCGTGTGGGTGGTGTGGGTAAGTGTGTGTGAGTGAGGAGGCTGTGTGAGCATGCGCACACCGACGCCATGCCTGGGTCCTTCCTGTCCCTTGACTTAACCAGCCGCGATCGTAGAGGGCTGTAGATGGCAGGTGGTTAGGTCAGTAGCTCCATATTCCAGATCCTGTTCCCATCAGAGTGCTGGGCTCCACATAACCCCACGTAGGGCAGCTGCTCAGTCATGTTACCTGGCCCCCATAGGAACTGGTCTGCTAGCCAAGTTGGAGGCAGGCTGCATCTCTGTGGAACGTGTGGGCCTGAGAGGAACCAGGGGCACCACGTTCTTAGGTCTGCCATGGAGTGGAGATGGAGGAGGCAGGTATGGCAACAATACCGCACGTGAGTGCCTTGGGACTTGCAGGTGGTAGCATCCTTCAGGGTTCTGGTCAGGCCGTCTGGGCCAAGCCCCTACTTTTCGTGTATTGTGAGCATTGTACAGGGGGGCACCTGAATCTCAAAGAGATTGCCTATTTTGCTCAAGGCGGTTTGCCAGAATCTCTTCAAAGAACAGTCAGTTATGCTTCAGAATAAAGCTTCTGACCATCCCAGGAAAACAAGAAGTGTTCCTATTTCGGACACAGTGACTTATCAGGCTGTTTAGTATTGAATTCACCCAAAAGCAGCTCAAAGGCAGTGGGGCGCTGAGGAGAAGCAGAAAAACAAAACTGCACAGAGCCTGTGGAGGTGTGTCCAAACCCACCCATGGCCGGAGACAGGCAGGACCGTGGCCTGCTCCAGGTGGGGACCCACAGAGTCACGGGGGACCAGGGAGTTGCAGGAGAGTGAGGTTGTGTTTTAACTGGAGAGCAAGATCAGAGAAAATGTACTGCCTTCGCAGCCAAAGAGCTGGTGTCTGTGAGCACTGGGAAGTGGCTACTGAGAATGCCAAGTGCATGTTTTATTTTAATGCAAGCGGCTACCATATTAGACAGCTCAGGTCTAGAAATGGGGGGAGTGGGGAGGACAGAGACCCCTAGGGAGATCAGTGGAGCCTGCAGGCCATTGGTTCCTACCAGTTCCCAAAGGGGCAAGGTTGGGGAAAGAGAACATGTTCCTTTGTGAGCTCACGCACACACCTCGATGTCTGAGGGTAGAAAACCTCAGGTTTTGTCTGGCCATCTCTGTGCTGGTTTCAGGAAAAGAGTAGTAACTTTGCCAAGCCCACATCGTTTATTTAATGAGGCAGAGTCTGGGAGGCTAACATTGCTGGCAGATACTTTGTGAAACTGCAAAGTAGAATTGTTCTAAGCTGCCAGGAGGATTAAGATATCACTGAGGGCTTCTCATTTCTGCATCTGAAGGTCGTACACGCAAATTAAGGATTTAAGCTATTTTGTGATGTCTCCTTTCTCATATTAAACACAAAGTGATTTTTTGATTTATGCTAGAATAGAGACATAATTTAAGAAATCTATTATTCTAAGAAGCATAGCAAGGAGCTAGAATGTAGAGGTTCTTATTTTTCTTATAAATAGCACACCCTTCTTTCACACGAGTATGTTGTGGGTGATGAACAAGAAAGGGGGCTGGAGACTTGAGTCGCCCTGTGCCAGGAAGAACAGTGTGGCTTATGGGAAGTGTTTTATTTCCCAAATGTGAGGGATTCTACTGATGCTGCTGCCATCGCTTAGTAGGATGCTTTATGTGGAATAAGCGTTGCGTGGGTTTGTGGCTTGAGTTTTGGAAGAGACAAGGTCTTGCTCCACTTTTGAATGAGTAAGTTAAGCTTGAAACGGTGAGATACTTTCTAACCGTGATGGTGAGCTGGAGCGTGGGAGTGGAGGTAACTTCCAAGGGAGAGCCTGACTCCAGGGGGCCGCCCTGCCTCTCTGAGGCCTCCTGGTTTCTGGCTCCTGACTCCATTCCAGAGGTAGAGTCTGGAGGAAACAACACCAGTGCTTGTGGCCCCCAGGCAGCTGTGCATGTGGAGGAAGAAGGCATGGCGAGGGTTATGTCGGGGCTACTCTCCCAGTGCTGTTTCTAATGGGCTTTCTTTAAGCCAGTGGACCAGATGGACCAGTAGGACGTGGCTGGGTGACACTTGGAAAGTCGAGTGCACTTCATGCAGAGCATAAATGAGGCCACCTCTGACGGGGCTGTGTGCTGACTTGCAGGAGTACCACATCGTGAAGAAGTCGACTCGCTCCCTAAGCACCACTCAGGTGGAATCGCCTTGGCGGCTCATTCGGCCATCCGTGATCTCCATCATTGGGCTGTACAAAGAAAAAGGCAAGGTGGGCTCTTTGTGTGGACTTTTTAATCTTCCAGGTGCTGGTCAGCATATATTCTTCAGTGTAGTGAAGGTACCGAATGGCTAAGTGCAACAAATAGATCTAAGAAGGAAAAGGAGGCGGGAATGCAAGCTTTAATTTACAGCTGGTTGGTCAGCTTACCCCTTAGCCTGGTTGAGAATGACGTCTCCATTAAATACTCAGAGGGGAAGGAGGCCTTCAGTTAAATACTGTGATGAGAAGGATGCTTCAGTTAAATACTGTAATAGGAAGAATGCCTTCAGTTAAGTGGATACTTTGTATTTTATCTTTCATTATTCGATTTTACATGACATCATAAAGTACAGAAAGAGCAGTGAATTAAGTGGCCTTTGTATAAATTCAAGTGGATCCCCTGGCGGTCTCCCCTGTGGACCTTGGAGTGTGAGATGGCTGCATCCCTGTAGAGCTTGTGATGGAGGAGTCACTGCCACCTGAGTCCTAGGGCAGCGTCCAGGGCAGCGTCCAGGGCCAGGTGAACCATTGCCGTCTTCTACCTCTACTGAAAGAAAAGCAGAGCCGGCAGCCTTGGAGAATACTCCCAGTCTCCTTTGGAATGAATTTCATAGCTTCACCATTATCATAAAGAGAATAAGTGATATACAAACATCAAAATATCCACTTTGATACACAAAATGGAAATACACAAAAATAGAAAAATATGGCATCTGATTAGTATATAACTCATGACTGATTCAGTTGATCCATATGAAATCATCACTTTTGAAGGTCAGAGATTGTCAAATATTATCAGTTACATGTGTTTTGACCTCAAACTTTCTCCCTTTGATGTACTGAATGGCTGGTGCTGCACAAGTAGATATAGGGAGAAGAATGGGAATGGAATGCAAGCTTTAATTTCAGCTTCCAAGCCTGGTTGAGAATGATGTCTCCACTAAATACTAAGAGGGGAAGGAGGCCTTCAGTTAAAAACTGAAATAGGAAGTTAAATACTCAGTATCAACCAAGACTCCCATCTGCTTTGGTTGTAGGGCCTTGGCTTTAGCATTGCCGGGGGTCGGGACTGCATTCGAGGACAGATGGGGATTTTTGTCAAGACGATTTTCCCTAATGGCTCAGCTGCAGAGGATGGAAGACTTAAAGAAGGTAGGAGAACCTTCCTGGGATCCTCAGTGATAGTGAGCTCTGGGTCCATGTGAAGTTGCCCCCTCACAAGATGTGGAGTGGCACAGCCTGTAAAGCCACAGACTTGGGAATCCTGTAGACCTGGGTTGACTCTAACACTTAGATATCATGACCTTGGACAACTAATATAACCTGAGCTTCACTTTCCTGGGTTGCAAACTTGAAATGTTAATGCCTAGCTTGAAGGGTTGTTGTAAGGATTAAATAAGTTCATATGTGCAAATAAGTTGACAACTTTTATTGAGGTCTTTAAGTGACTATTTGGCTGCATGGTCCTGGATCACATTCCTTGCCTTGAAAATTCCTAAGAGTTTTTAGTCCATTCTTGCCTCTGGACTGGCATGAAGTAGAGTGAATATCTTGCTGTTGAAATCTACCACCACAGAGTTTGGTTCCTAATGAATGAAGGTTTTTTTCCCCCAAAGATTTATTTATTTGAAAGGGAGAGTTACAGAGAGGCAGAGAGAGACAGAGAGAGAAACAGGTCTTCCATCCATTGGCTCACTCCCCAAATGACCTCATTTTCCAGAGCTGGGCCAATCCGAAGCCAGGATCCAGGATTTTCTCCCAGGTCTCCCACAGGTGCAGGGGCCCAAGACCTTGGGCCATCTTCCATTGCTTTCCCAGTCCCTAGCAGAGAGCTGGATCGGAAGTGGAGCAACTACAACTTGAACTGGCACCCATATCGAATGCCAACACTTCAGGCAGCATCTTTATCCGCTATGCCACAGCACTGGCTCCATGAATGGGTTTTTGTTTTTGTTCTTTTAAGATTTATTTATTTATTTGAAAGGCAGAGTTAGAGAAAGACACAGAGAAAGAGAGAGGGGGAGGGGGGGATAATGAGAGAGTAAATATCTCCCATCTGTTGGCTCAGTCCTCAAGTGGCTGTATCAGCCAGGGCTAGGCCAAGCCAAAGCAAGGAGGCTGGAACTCCAGCCAGGTCTCCCACAAGGGTGGCAGGGATCCAGGTACTTGAGCTATCTCCCGCTGACTTCCCAGGTGCATTAGCAGAGAGCTGGATCAGAAGTAGAGCAGCCAGGACTAGCACCAGTCCCTATATGGGATGCTGGCGTCACAGCAGGTGGCTTAACCCACTGTGCCACCACACTGGACCCCAATCAATAGATTTTGTGTTCTCCATAGGACCTACCATTTTGCCACATGTAAATATACTAGACAAGTGCTCCTGAGTGCAAATTAAAATAATATTGAGGGGCTGGTGCACTGGTGTAGTGGGTGGAGCCGGTGCCTGCAGTGACAGCATCCCATATGGGCGCCGGTTCGAGTCCCGGTGCTCTGCTTCCGATCCGGCTCCAGACATTGCAGCCATCTGGGGAGTGAACCAGCAGATGGAAGGCCTCTCTGCATCTGTGTAACTCTCTGCATTTCAAATAAATAAATGAATTTTTAAAAGAATAACAATAATATTGAGGGGTAGGCAGTGGTTAAGATGCTGCTTGGGATGTGCATGCCTTAGAGTGACTGGGTCTGGGTCCCAGCACTGCCCCCAATTCTAGCTTCCTTCTTTGCACCCTAGGAAGCAGCAGTTGATGGCGCAAGTATTTCAGGCCCTACCATCCACGTGGGAGACCTGAATTAAGTTCTTGGCTCCTGCCTTCAGGCTGTTCCAGCTCCACCATCGCAGGCATTCAAGCACTAAAGCAGCAGATGGGAGATCCCACTGCTGCTGCCACTGCTCGTGTCCTCCTCCTCCCCTTTCCTCTTCCTTTTTCTTTCAGATAAATAAAATATTAAATGAATGTAAATTTTAATCATGCTGAGGTGCCAAGTTATATCTCACAAATAAAAAATCTGACAGTCGGATATTAGGTGACTATACACTTGTCCCATCCTCAGTAAAGAGTAGCAGTGAGACTTCAGCCCACTCTTCTGATCCCTGTTCAGTTGTGTCCCCATCTCACTCACTACCCTATTTAAGTACAAGAGGTCGAGCTCACCACTCGGTCTTCCTTCTTGAACCTGTCAGGATACTTGGAAAAAAAGATTTGGGTAGGCCAAGGGAGGTGCAGACACAGTAGCTCCTTTTAATAAGGAGAGGATTTTGTTAAGTATGTATGTGCACATCTGTATATTTGCATTGCAACAGCTACCTGATTAAGGCTATCTCCTTTTCGACAGCAAAATTACGTGATGTGACTAAATCAGAATTTCCTCGTTACCTTCAAAAATGCTGTGACTGTTTGGAACAGTTGACCCCAACTCTCGATGCTGTTGTTATGCCACCCTTTTCTGCTCTGACTGATGAGAGTGAATTGGAGTGTCTCTCTCAGGACTGTGGGGCACAGCAGAGAGGCCTGCACGCTGATGCTAGGATGTGGCCAGCCTTCCTACTTCCATAGCAGGGGATGTACGTCTCTTAGAGGAAGGGTTAACTCCCAGGTGGAGTTTGTGTCTAGTTTCAGAACAACATAAAATTCTAGCAGAGCTTTCTTATAATGAATGTGCCATGTGTTCACCTGATTGAAATTCATCCTGCAAGGCTGGTAGAATGGAGCAGAATGGAGGGGAAAAATCAATAGTAAGGAAAGGTTAATAACATTTGATTCTCCTAAATACTGTTTTCTCATGTGTGCTCATTTACAAGAAATGAAAGGCACTGGAATGGATTTTCAACCTGTTGAGTGATACGCCTTTTAAAAATCCTGTATAAATTTTAAGAGTATGAGCAATCATTTTAATGTTTTTCTCCTTTTCCCACGTGAAAACAGCCCAAAAACATAAACTTTCTTGTCTAATTGAGTAATTGGTTATGCCAGATGATTTTAAACAGAGACCTTTTTTTTCCCACTTACTTTATAACTTCTGCAGTTGCATTAAAGAGAGGAAGTATAGCAAGCGTGTGGGGCCAGGGGATGGCCAACGTTGTGGCCCAGTGGATTAAGCCGTTACTTGGAGCACAAGTCTTGCCTATCAGGGCACCAGCTCAAGTCCTGGCTGCTCCACTCCCAATCCAGTGCCCCACTAATGCACCTGGGAAAGCAGCAGATGATGGCCCAGGTACTTGGGCCCCTGCCACCCATGTGCAAGACCTGGACAGAGCTCCCAGCTCTTGGCTTTGACCTGGCCTAGGCCTGGCCATTGCAGCCATTTGGAGAGTGAACCAACAGATATAAGATCTCCCTCTCCCTACTCCTCCTCCCCTCCACAACCCCCTGTGCCCCTCCCTCTCTGTCCTTCTGCCCTTCAAGTAAATAAATAAATCTTTAAAAAAATATATGGGCCATTGCTACATTTTTGTAACTCATGTAAGAGGATTCCTTTAAGCACATACACAAGGTGCTGGAGGGGCTGACTGTGTGAGGTGCAAATGCGCGGCTCTGCCCTTGGCTACAAGTGCACCAAAGCATCCTGTACTGCACTGCTGGGCAGTGTTCATCGGCTCTTCTCCCTGGGGCATCTTTGTAGTGTTCCTGAAGAACTGTTATTCCAAAAAGCAGCCCATGTCACCAGTGTGCAAACCAGAAATGGACCATGATGCTCCACCAGGGTACCTGAGCCCTTTTGCATTCCCAGAAGACACCATCAGCAGCTTGGGAAATGACCTGACTCTGCCTTCTTGGGGCTGAGGCTGATGGGGTAGCCAGGGAAGGGCTGGAGGAAGTGTGTGTGCATGCACACACCTCGTAGTTTGAGATAGTAACTTGCCAGCTTCATGGTGGAGAATCTGGGGCCATATTAATAAGAGAAGACATCTAGATACTTGCTAGAGCTAGAGCCACCATCTCTTTAAAAAATTTTTTTTTTATTTGAAAGAGTTTCACAGGGAGAGAAGGAGAGGCAGAGAGAGAGAGGTCTTCCATCCATTGGTTCACTCCCCAACTGGCCACAATGGCCAGAACTGCGCTCCAAGGCCAGGAGCCAGGCGCTTTCACCGGGTCTCCCAGTTGGGTGCAGGGGCCCAAGGACTTGGGCCATCTTCCACTGCTTTCCCAGGCCAGAGCAGAGAGCTAGATCGGAAGTGGAACAGCCAGGACTCGAACCGGCATCCATATGGGATGCCGGCACTGCAGGCGGTGGTTTTACTCGCCACGCCACAGCACCAGCCCCACCACCATCTCTTAATACTATCTCAGCAAGTGTTGTATGTCTACCATTAAAACCATCTTCCATGCAGTGTGATGGTTCACGGGGCTCTGGGGCTTGTCTTTCTGAGGATATGGGAGTGGTTTCTCAAATGTGATATGTGTGTTCCTGCTTCGTTGCCAGTAGGGTAAAGTTTTTTTTAAAACACTAGGAAGGGAGCCTTGGAACTCAGTTTGTGCAGTTTTATCTCTACGTAGAACATCTGTTGTCAAACTTGGAAATGGCCAAAGAATGAGATCTGGATGCTTCCCATGGTCGTGTTCCTGGAAGATTAAAGTGCAGAATTATTGCAAACGAATGTGTCATCGATAATTGTCCCATTTTGTGCCATGCCTGAGAGCTGGGCTGAAGAAAGTGGATTAGAACAATAAAAGTCATTTGATAAGGTGGTGAATCAGGGACCATATGGTATCCCATTCTGGGCCTGTCTGAGCAGTGAGATTCCAGTAAATTAAAACTTAATGTAATTCTCATATTTGCTTGCTAGGGGATGAAATCCTAGATGTAAATGGAATACCGATCAAGGGCTTGACGTTCCAAGAAGCCATTCATACCTTCAAGGTAACAACATTCTTATCGATCTCTTTTATCCTCTGGGTCTTCTCTCTCTATTTCCTTCTGGTGTGGGTTCGGTGGGAACTCTTTCACCCTGGAGATAGGGACAGTCTGAAGATCATAGCCACCTGCCTTCTTGTATCCTCAGCAAATCCGGAGTGGACTATTCGTCTTAACGGTGCGCACAAAGTTACTGAGCCCCAGCCTCACGCCCTGCTCAACGCCCACACACATGAGCAGATCCAGCTCCCCCAACTTCAACACCAGCCCAGTGACGGTGGTGGGAGGTCCCGAGGAAGGCGGTTCTTTGTCCCTGGGCCGGAAGGCCCCTGGACCCAAGGACAGGATCGTCATGGAAGTGACCCTCAACAAAGGTGATAACCCGCGGCTCCTCGCTTCCTCTGCATTCTCTTGAATAGCAGTGTGGCATCTGTTCTTGGGGGGATTTTCCTTTTCCTAACTTTTCTGTGAAGTGTCCCTTGGGAACCATGTGCTAGCCATGACAGCGGTGGTGTTCCCTAAATGGACAATGGGCTTGAAAGTAGAGATCTTTGGTCACTTTTTGACACAAATGAAGGGAAGTTACCAATGTGCAGAGCTCTCCATGCTCTTGCTAGAGGAACCACTGTGTGGCAGAGACGCGCGTTAAAGACGTCATTACCAGCACCAGTGGGTGAGCGCCGAATCTTACTACTTTACATCTTCGTGCCCTTGCTCTCCCTACTGACTGTAGAAATATGATGAACAAGTAAGTAACAGATAACCAAGATATTAGTCACTACAAGGAAAGGCAAAAAAAAAAAAAAAAAAAAACCTAAAAAGCTGGATATCCAAGATACAAATAGTGCCTGCCTGCACCCTGCTGCTCTGCTTACTCCTAGAGTTATTTCAGGAGGCTTATCTGACTGAGCCAGGAGTGGCCCGTGGAGTCGCTCACCACCCGAAGTTACCCCAGCGTTCACCCGGGCACTCATTTCTTTAACAGAATCTAGCAGGGCTGACAGAGAAAAGCAGGGGTTTACGTTCTGATGTGGTCCAACAGTGAATGGCCCTTGGTCTGAATAGAGGTCGATGCCCTTTGAGATCTGTTACTCCGCTGTTTTTCTGGCGACTGTGTAATCGTTGGTTTTGCTTTCTTTAAACGCTGCCTCCCACAGAGCCACGAGTTGGACTCGGCATTGGTGCCTGCTGCCTGGCTCTAGAAAACAGCCCTCCAGGCATCTACATCCACAGCCTGGCACCTGGATCCGTGGCCAAGATGGAGAGCAACCTGAGGTTTGTTGTAGCCCGGACAGGGCAGGTTCCGACGTGTTACGAGGATGTGAGGACACACACGGGTAGCTGCACTCTTGCGTTCCTCAGAAGGACGCTGAATCTTGTATTTCCAGTAACATAGCTAGGGTTACTATGAATAGCTTCTCCAAAAATGCAAAGCTGTGAGAGGTGAAATCAGGTTGAATCAGAGAACCCTGGATCTTGGCTTCTTTGCTTTGGACTGTGTGAACTCTCAAGTTCAGTTTCAAAATACAACTCTGTGTAGATACCTGATTGTCTCAATATTTTCTTCCACTTGTATCGTCTCTGCAAAATTCACACTGAGATTCTGGAACTGCTCGTAATGGCTCAAAACTCAGGGATGCAAAAGAGTCCTGGAATCATGACCTTTCGTGGGAGGCCATTCTTAGGAAGCGGTCTTTCTCAGACCTTCCATTGCGTTCACCCTGTTTGAGTAGTGGCATCTAGGAGCCTAAGGTCTGAAATCGCCAAGTCTGATTGCTTAACCCGGAGAGCTGTGTCAGAGCGTGGATATTCTGTTTATACAAGACACGTCTAGCTCTTCTCTTAGATAGTCACAGAAGTGAGCTGGTGTCCCCCTAAACGTCACAGGAATGCGCACGTATTGCCCAGAGCGCTCTGTGCAAACACTGTCGTCTGTCTTCTCTTTAAGCTCCCAGGTTTTTCAGCAGTTAGGGAATTGTCAAAATGCTGTTTGTTGAGATTGCCATTTTTGGGCCCTGTGAATAGATTATATTAATGTTTTTAGTTAATCATCAGAATAAATTTCCATTTGAAAAAAAGAATGCTAGCAGAGCATCCAAAGTACATTAAAGAAAATATACTTTTAGAACTCCAGGGAAAAAATCCTTTAATGACATCCCAAGATGATGTTTCTTTCTTGAATGGTTCCATATGTCTGGAGCCTGCCAAATGAACATTCTTCAAACCCCATATAAAGAGTCTTTGTTCTCTCCTGCCGAGTTCTCTCCCTAGAATTTCAACTCAGTATGGGCAACTTGTCCCTAATTTCTCATTTGCTCAAATTTGAAATGTTTTTACAAATTCTTGAGTAACCTTTGGGCTTCAGATATTTCCTCCCTAAATTACATTACAAGAATCACTTCAAGATGGTAGGAAGGAAAGAAAAATGATGCTGGTCGGAGGGGCTGTCCTGTGATGGTGAAGAATCGGACACACCTGAGCTAGTGCAACATCGTGGGACACCACAGTGACCACTCTGTGCCGGTGGCCCTGTCTACTTTGATCTATTAAAAGCACTCCATAGATTGCTTGGTAGTGCGCCTGGCCTACCGTGTGTGCTCAAGAAATGGTAGCCCTCATTGTTGTCTTTATTCTCAGTTTTATTTTACTTTACTACTTACTATAGCTAATATGCATGATCACTTTTGGCAGTGTAAAATCTGATGTGTTCACATGAATGTATTCATTTTTTACCTGTGTGCAAAGATGAAAGGAGATCATTTACCTCTTTAAAGTATTCAGAAAAGATATCACATATTACAAATCTTTCCTAGAAAGCAAGCATTTTGTAGCTTGTAAAAAGCTAACTGTGGGGTGGGCATTGTGGCATAGCAGGTTAAGCCACTGCTTGGCATGCCCACATCCCAAATTAGAGTGCTGTTTCGAGTCCCAGCTACCCCACTTCCTATCCCATGTTATCCTGGGAGTCACAGAGGATGGCCCAAGCATTTGGGTCCCCGCCACCCCTGTGGGAGATCCAGATGGATAGCTGGGCTCCTGACCTTGGCCTGGCCCAGCCCTAGCTGTTACAGTTGTTTGGGGAGTGAGCCAGCACGTGGAAAGTCTCTCCCTGCCCCCCTACCCCGCCCATCTTTCTCTCTTCCTCTCTCAAGCAAACTGTTAACTCAGAACGTTGACTGTGTTGCCTTCCCACCTTCCCCAGCCGCGGCGATCAGATCCTGGAAGTTAACTCCGTCAACGTGCGCCACGCTGCTTTAAGCAAAGTCCACTCCATCTTGAGCAAGTGCCCCCCAGGACCCGTTCGCCTTGTCATCGGCCGGCACCCAAATCCCAAGGTGAAGTAGTTCCTGCTGTTCTGATGGTGGGGAGCTGGCACACACTCTAAGGGGACACGCACTCTTCCGTGAGACACTTTGCCCAGCTGGGGATAGGAGTCAGCCGGTGGCCGATACCCATGGGAAACGAATCTGTGATCCAGACGTTGTCATCTTCGCACTCTCGGATATTGTATTAGAAAATGCTGGCAGTGTTGTCTGGTGAATTGAAAAGGTGACCTGGTGGGAGGTGGGAATGCTGGATTCTGAGGAACCAGCCCTGGCTGTTGGATCACTGGCGAGATACTGACTCTCTCTGGCTTTCTGCATCCAGACACCGAGAGTGTTGGGCTGCGTGGTCATGACCCTTTGAGGTTCAGGATAAGAAATCACTTTTTACCACAATCGTTCATTTACCCACATTAGGAATAATCTCAGCTTTAAAGTTAATGCTAATTAATTCATTTTTCCAACAGGCTCAGTGGGTTTTAACCATCCTTCAAGTAAGAAATGAAAGTGTGTCGTGACTGAAATAGTATAAAAATAAATTTCTATAGTAGTTGAAAAGATGACTAGAATTTAATTCAAATGTGGAGAATATATCTAAGTCACTTAAACAAGGATCTGTATTTGCATTTCTATAGAATTTCTATCAGACAAAGTTTATAGACACTCTTAAAGGGAAAATAAAGTCTTCAGATATAAGGTGGAACATGTCCTTCTTAATGTCCACTTAATTCTCTGAGCAAAGAAAATGCCGATTCGTCTTAATAAATATGGATCTCACTCAACTTAAATAAATGAGAATGAGATGCACTCTAGCTTGTGCAAGCCTGTTCCTTCTTTGCAAATGATACTGTGGATTTTGCTTCCATCCAAACTGGGGGAAAACAAAGCCTGCCATTTTGAATAAACTATAATGAAGAAGTTATTTGTGAAGTTTAGTCAATGTCATAAAGAACCAAGATCTCAAGACTCAAGTTTTTCATTCATGCTAGACCTTTTCTATTAGTTACTCACATAGATGTTCTTGAATCTGCCTGAGGAGCATCAACGCACATTGCAATCCTGCTGATCACGACATGGAGCTTCCAGACCCGTTTGCCAACGCTGCTTTGGCTTGTCCTGCTAAAGGCGTGTTCTGAAAACAGGAGTCCTTCCTTGGCTTTCTGATGTGCACAGCCTCATGGGACGGAAGAGGAACTATGTGTGATTGTACCTAAGCAGCAGATAACTGTAGCTCATTCCGCTTAGGATTGTGAAGCCGCTCATCTAGGCTTCTGCTGAGAATGAACTGTTAAATGACCTTTTCCTACTTTTAAGTTGTACTTGGTAGTGAAGAGGGAAGATCCTTCAAGTCCAACATAAACAGCTCAGCTGTAGCTACCAGCAGCCCATGAGGACCTGGTACTGAACAAAAGAGGCAGGGACCCCGAGGAGGCTCTGGGGGCAGTTGGGTTGGGTGCAGGGGCTAGGAAGCAGGCAGGCCAGCCTCCATCCCGATAATGGGATTCAGATTGGCAACCTGGTCCTCTATCAAACTCATTGCCTAAGCATTTATCAAACTTCCGGTGGGTACCAGGCAATGTCAACACCCTAGAGCTACAGAGATGAATTAGAACATATCAAGGAACTTAAAATCTTCACCTGAAGTGCACCAGCCTTCTCAAAGACTTGGCGAAGTAAATAAATTTGGGGATATATATGCATTTATGATCAGAGCCAATAGCTTATATCTAATTCATGGCCTACAGAGTGTCACCATTTTGATAGGGTGTAAGGACACTCTTGTTATCAGATGGGTGAAAGAAGAGACCCAGTTTAAAGAGAGGTCTGAGCATCATATGTCTGTAATTAAGGCCCAAGAGACCACTCATAACCGTAAGCCTGAATCACTGGCCCCAGCTTGCATTTGGTTTTGATGCTGCTGTACTTGTGCAGTTATTGTTAATTGAAGCTAACCACAGGACCCTTGGAGTTCAACTCAGCTCACTTGAGCACTAAGTTCTTTTTGCTGTTGTTTTGAGAACTTGATAGGAAATTCCACAGAAATTAGTTTGTGTCTCACATTGTGATCAGATGATACTTAACAATACATTTTGTTAATGTAACCTTTTAGCAACCCAAAGCACCCATTAAGCATGTTAGCTCCTATATGTGCCTGTCATATGGTCCTGGCTTTTGTATTATTTGTCGTCTTATTTGATTATATCCTCAATGGTCCCAGGCTGCTGCGCTTTATGGACTTGTGGGCCATTTCAAGAGTCATAATTCTATGACGAGAGATTTATGGGGTGCCGCACGTGCCACATCTGAGCTTTCTCGATGGCATCATCTTTAGACTGTCAGACATTGTTGATTGAGCTGGTCTACCCCAGTTCAACCAAGCACCGTCAAGCAGTGAGTGACTCCATGTCCCGTTTGAGGATGCCAACATCAGCAACGATGCCTGGCCAAAGGTCCCCCCTGGACTAATTGAAAGTCTACTCCGCTGTTTTTCCACATTGCTTTATCTGTCTGCATTCTCAGAAATGTGTTTTAAAAATTGTTTCATAGTAGCCGTAATATAAACTCAAGACCTGCTTCCACTTTTTTTCCATCTTCTTCCTACTGTCACTCGCTGTTTTTCTCCTTTTGGTTCACTGCTTCTGCTGCCTTCTCGCAGGGCTGGTTCTGCCTTGTGCCGTTGCCATCCCTGTGGCTGTCTGTCTCTCACACCATTATGCCTAGTGTTACAGCTACAGTCATTCTGAGCTCCTTCCTCCAGGGTCTCCACTTGGACTGTAGCTCCCCCATCACCTCCTCTCACCCTCGGAAGCAGCCCAATAGCTGTGGCTGACCAAATACATCCCTCAGCAACATGATAGAGAATTAAGATTTCAGCGGTTTGCAGTCACTGGCTTCGAGGCATGTCTGACTTCAAAGTCTTTTCCAGCATACCACGGGTCAGGATTTGTTCAGAGGTCCCGTCCGCTCAACCCAAAAGCATGTGCTTCCTTTGCCAAGACAATCAAACATCAGAACGGCATCTCAGTACAAAGCCTCACCACCCTGACGGGCGGTGGGCTGCGCTCCTGTCGGTGTGCAGGTGGCTTCACGTTCCCAGCTGCAGTAAAATGGCCTCGGCGATAGCGCTGGAGGTGCGGCCAACGAAACCAAGGCTCAGTATTTGACTGCCTTGCACATTTCCTTCTAGGTAAACACGGGGTTCTTAGTGGTAACATCATTCCCTATTTTGCTTTGGGTCAAGATTCCATTTGATGTTTAATGTATTTTTGTACCTCTTAGCCAGGCCTTTCGTGCCAATAGTACATTTTGGTACTGAATGTATGTGCTGCTTTCGTTTTCGTGTGGTTCCAAGAGAAATACCACAAGGGTTTTCTTTTCTTCTGTTTCTCATAACGTCTGCAGCGTTGGCTGCCCACTTGGTGTATTCAAACCTTCCAGGTCTAGACAGGCTAAGGTTTGGACTTGCTAGGGTAGCAACTTCTAGCTTATGTTAAGTAAAAGTAAGTAATAATAGTTCATTTTCCTCCCACTCAGAAAAACAATTGCAAATAGTGAAAGTCTAGTATCAAGAAAAATAACAACCATGGTTTAAAATTATATTTTCCCTGGCTCATTTGTAGCTAATTATTCTTTGCTTTGTGGACAGTGTGTGTATGTAGGGATCAGGATCAGTATGTAGGCCTGTGTGCATGCACAGATGTGGCCATATTTTATTTCTGATGAAGCCTGCAATAAAGTATTACCCAAAGGCTGGAATGTTTCTACCAGGTTAAAATGTAATGTTGAAGCCAGCGCCGCGGCTCAATAGGCTAATCCTCTGCCTTACGGCACCAGCACACCGGGTTCTAGTCCCGGTCGGGGCGCTGGATTCCATCCCAGTTGCCCCTCTTCCAGGCCAGCTCTCTTCTCTAACCCGGGAGTGCAGTGGAGGATGGCCCAAGTGCTTGGGCCCTGCACCCACATGGGAGACCAGGAGAAGCACCTGACTCCTGCCTTTGGATCAGCGCGGTGCGCTGGCCGTGGCAGCCATTGGAGGGTAAGCCAACAGCAAAGGAAGACCTTTCTCTCTGTCTCTCTCTCTCACTGTCCACTCTGCCTGTCAAAAAAAAAAAAAATGTAATGTTGAATCATATAGAAATATTTACTTTTTAAGAAAAATTACTGTGCCTACCCACATATTATTTATGTCACATATTATTTAAATATGTAAGATTACCATTCTATGTTTAAAATGGTTTTACCTTTAAAAAAGAAACTCTTTCTAAGGATCTTTTAAAATAGTATCATATATTTCAGTGTATGTCAAGCTTTAAAAAACTTCCCATGAGTAATGACAGCTGTGGATGACAACTGACAGGGAGAAAGAGCCCTGGTAGTAGTGAACATGGAAATGAAGATGCACAAGGTCACCGTTTTGAAAATTTCATAGTAGGAACTGGCTCAGGCATGAGTAATCAGTGATATGCTGAAACCAAGGGGTAAAAATACACTGGGGAGCAGGCTATTTGCCTAGTCTCAAATTTTTCATTAAGGACCAAAAAAAAAAAAAAAAAAAAAAAAAACCCACCAATGGAAAAACCCACTGAAGTCTGTCCTAATCAAAAGATTGAAGTTATTGTCATCAATTATGGTGCCCATGAGTGAGTGAGTGCTTCTGGATGCATTGAGAAGAACCCATTTTTGTAGTTTTTCTGCCCAAGAAAAGGAATAATGGGAATGGAAGCATGAAGTAACTCAGATCTTCACGGAGGGCTTAGGGTGCACGGGTTTCTTCCAACTGGCAGCATCATGAAAGACACAGAAAAGCTTGGAAACTGGCTCCGATTAAAGGAGGCTGGAGACGCATGGCAGCTGGACCCCGGGTCGCACTCTGGATTGCCAAAAGCACTTTTTTCTGTAAAGCATTCCTGTGCAAAGAAGTTGGTCCAGGAGAGGCTGCCCCAGGTCGACAGCAAGATGAGGGGGCAGCGGAGCAGGGATCAGCTCCATGCCTGGACACAGCGTTTGGTTCGGTTGGCTGACTTCGTTTGCTTGTTTTTGATGAAGGAAGCTGCATCCTAATTTGCATTCTGGAGCAAAGTCCTTATCTCATTGCAGGCTGGGGTCAAACTTTATGTGAACTAAAGCCAGCCCACAGACACACTTTGAGGAGTCCTTTTCAAAGGACAGTGTTGGAACAACTGAACAAACTCGAATATAAACTGTTATCTTACAAAGTCATCAATGTTAAGTTTCCTGAATCTAATACAGTGGTGTCATGGTTATTTAAGAAAATGTCCTTGTTTTTAGAAGATGCAGGCTGAAACATTTCCTGGTGAAAGGTCATGATATCTGCAAGTTACTTGCGAATGGCTTAGCAAAAATGTTATGGCTGAATCGTGTGTGTGTGTGTGTAGAGAAGGTATGCATGTAAATGAGGCAAAATGTTAAAAATTAGTGAGTCTATGCTAACAGCGTAATATTCTTGTATCACTCTTGGGTGTTTCTATAGGTTAAAAACTAAGTATGATTTTTTAAAAGAAGTGTGAGTTCTAGAAAGGGGCATATCTGAGTCGGGTTGATGGTGATCACAGCACGCAAATGCTTGATAATGAACTTGGGGACCCATGGAAGGTCTTATTTTGTATCCATTGTTGGAAGCAATCCCTTTACCCATCTGTATTTCTTACCTGCCCTGAGTCATTGCTTTGGAGGATGGTCATAACCTTGACCTGGTGTTTTGCCTGTTTATCTGCATTCAACTCTGACTCTAGTCCTATCTACTGTTGTTGGGGAAAACAAATAAATACAACCATCTAATTTGTGCTTTCTGCTAAAAATTAGGTCTCCGAGCAGGAAATGGATGAAGTGATAGCACGCAGCACTTATCAGGAGAGCAAAGAGGCCAATTCCTCTCCTGGCTTAGGTACTGTAATTGCACATTTTCGTTCAACGCTCAGAAGAGCTGCTCATTAACTTTGCCCACCGGGCACTCACCGGCGCAATATTCTGGGGTTCTCTGTAATTACCAGGATTGATGAAAGCAGCTGTCAGTCTGTGCTTTTCTCTTGGCTGCTACTTTTGATTTCTGCAGTTATTTAATGTGCTTCATTAAAGATTTAATCACGCATGCTCATTAGACTACTTTCAAATAATTTGCCAAAGTGAGTTAGCAGCATTTCATGTACTTACGCACAGTTCACCTAAAATGCTATAGATGAAAGTGAAATCAAACCAAATATCAGTAATGTGGTAGAGGCAAAGGTATTACCCATCCCAAAATCTGTGATTTCTATGCGTGAACTGAGGCATTTCCACACAAAGAGGGCAACAGAGGCAGCAAAGATGGTGTTTCCCTCTCACGTGGAAAAACTCAGGCAGAGAAGGGTTGCCTGCTAGGAATTTCATATGATTTAAAATATGAAACATTGTAGCAAGTTTTAAAACTAGCGTGTCTGGGATCGGGGAAACCTTAAGGGGCTCTTCCAATCTTTCTGAGCTCAGATGGGTGTCCTGGAAGAAAGGACCTGAGACGTGAGTTACTGGTTGTCAGCGAGAGGGGAAGGCATCACTACCTGTGCACACCACCCGTCAGCCCAGCCTAGGAGCGTTTGCCTGATGTATTCGGCCCCTCCTCTGTCAGTTAAAGAACTGAGCCTATTTGTGGTTTGAGCTTCGTTGCTTTGACAATATGGTAATTTTTCCTCCCCCAACAGGTACGCCCTTAAAGAGCCCCTCTCTGGGAAAAAAGGTGAGTCGAGGCACCTGAGCTGACTCAGGGACGGTTCCTGGAGCTCCTGAGTGAAGCGGGAGGGCCCAGCCCACTGAGCTGGGAAGTGGCAGCAATGCTCATTTGCGAATACACAAACATGTGTTTCTCTTACTGGATACGCATCCAGAAAGGAATAGAACAGTAACAGAACCGCAGATTGAGAGGTAACAGAGAGCGGCCCTCTCAGATTTTTGGAGTCTGAGTTTATAGAGGCTGCAGAAGCCTCCTCAGCTCAGCCCTTTCCAAAGCCAGTAGGGTCTCCGTGCAGGATTCCAGCCCCGCTGTCACTTGGCTGGACCCATGGGCCTGAATTAGCTTCTTTTCCCATCCCTGCCCCCGTGTTTCCCCCGAGATGGTTGGCATATGGCTGCCGTGGCTTTTTCCGCTCACAGCCAGCAGAAAAAGTGTTTTCCCACCTCCCCCCAGGGGCAAAAAAGTCTTAAAAGCACTGTTTGGCGCAGTTTTTATTCATGAATCTGTAGCGCAGCCATGCACAGGTAAACAGAGGTGGGCGGTTACCGAACAGGGGCTCCTGCAAAGCGTTCTCAGAGAGATAGGAAATCGCTACCATTGATGATCGCGTGCAACCCGCACCCTGTTCTTCTCTTCTCTGGCAGGATGCTCTCCTCTCTGAGGCTGAGCTTTCCCAGTACTTTGCCCACGAGGTGCCGGGCCCGCTGTCGGACTTCGTGGTGGCCAGCTTCGAGGACGAGGATCACCCCACAAGCGGCTGCAGCGCTCCTGAGGACAGCAGCCTGCCCCCTGGTAAGTCCTGGGCCCTGCATTCCATGGAGGTATGCTGGAGGCCACAGGTGGCTTAACCATCCTGGTGCTGGACTAAGGGGTCTGGACGCCATCCCTCCAGCTGGGTCACGGCCGTGCCGGAGTTGGCTCTGGGAAAACGTGGCCATTGCTAAGGGCTGAGGGCTCAGCCTGGCAGTCCGTGGGCTAGGGACACCCGTGCCCAGATGTTGACGATGGCATTTACTGGCGCAGTCTGGAATTTTGTGGCACCAGATCAGGATGGACCACTCGATGCCTCTAGTTTTGCAGAATCTTGGCCAAATTCCAGGTCCCTTCCCTCACTCGGTCCTAATTTGATTCTTTTTTGGGAGGCACTAAGAAGAAAGATTCAGAACTTATAGAAGTTGTTGAAATGTTGGATTTTTTTTTTTTGTCTCATTGATTATCTGCTCAAGATAACATGAGATGGAGAATCTGATATGACTGTGCTGATTTCTCAGACGTATGAACAGGAAAAGCAGAGGCAGATGAGGGCCACGCTCACTGCCCCGGAGCCACTGCCAAGCGGGCAGTGGCCTGCGTCATTCTCACTCCACGCAGCCACACGGCAGGGCTTCCAGGGAAACCAACCGCACGGGCTTTGCTCTACCACTTTCCAGGAGCTTATCAAGCCCCCTTAAGGTGGATGAAAGAAGGACCTCAGGTGACAAGGAGGCCCAGCTGTGTGGGTGGAGTCTGTGGTCCCAGGCTCCCGGAATTCCCAGCGGCAGCACTGGGAGGACTGGGCTGGGCCCCAGACACCACCGTGGCAGTGAAGGAATCGCACTGTGCCGTCTCCAGACAGTGAGCGCGTTTCCGCTGCATAATCCAGAGGCTGGGGGTGAAGAAACGGAAGAAGCGGAAGGCAGAGGACAGCTGTGGGCCGGCCGCCTGCTCTCCAGAGCTCCCCAGGAGCCACGGCACGGAAGCCTCCACCCAGGGCCTGGGGAAAGTGTGTCTGGCATTTGTGGACATGGAAATGTTCCGATGATAAGGGACCTTCCAAAAGCCCATGGAAAAATGGGATGAAAATATAAGTTTATTTCAGTTCAGAGTTTCTTTGGAAACCTGTGTGTAGTTTTTTTTTTTTTTTTTTTTCCATAATACGTGTTGTCCATGAGCATTTTGAAGACCCCTTATAGAAGATCAGGCTACATGGGAAACTCAGTTTCATTTGACTTCTCTCTCTCTCTCCCCCCCCCCCCAACCCTCCCACCAGCCCACAAGGAGCAGGGGAAACCCAGGGCCAACAGCCTCGTGGCTCTCGGAAGCCAGCGGGTCTCTGGGCTCTTCCACAAGCAGGTGACGGTCGCCAGGCAAACCAGCCTCCCTGGAAGCCCACAGGACCTGCGGAACCCCCTCCTCCGCCAGAGGCGGCTGGGCTGCTATGACGCCAACGACGCCAGCGACGAGGGGGAGTTTGACGGAGAAGGGGACTGCGTCTCACTCCCAGGGGCCCTCCCAGGGCCCGGCAGGCCCCTGTCGGAGCATGACTCCAGACACTTTGCGATGGCCTCCTCCAAGGTCACGGACGTCAACAAGCAGGAGAGACAGCCCCAGAAGACGCAGGTCAGCAAGGCCTCCTCGGTGCCGCTCCTCGGCAGGTCCGTGGACTTGGAGGAGAGCGTGTCCCAGGGTATGGTGGCCGCTCCTTCCCGGGCGGCCAGCCTGCTGTGCTCTGCGGCAGCCGCCGAGGGCGGCCCCGCAGGCCCAGGGCAGAAGGAGCCTTCGGAAGCGAGGAGTTCACCCAAACTGGACTCCAGAGTCGGTGCAGGCCCGCAGAGCCCCGTGAGCACAGAGAGCCCCACTTCCCCCCAGCAGAAGAGTGAAAGCCAGGGGTCCCGACACAGACCAGTGGCCAGAGTCAGCCCTCACTGCAAGAGACCCGAGGCTGAGGCCCGGCCCCATGGCACAGAGACACTGGCCCCGACCGGCAGAGCAGATGAACCGTGTGGTCCAGACTTCCCAGCCCAGGCCACATCCGTCAAAGCAACCGCCACAGGTCTCCAGCCAGGTGGACCCATCGAGAAGGTAATGTTCCCTTAATTGCTTGGACTCTGAATGAACCTTGTGGGAACGGAACCTGCTGTAGAGACAGGATCGTGAAGGGAGCTTTACCTTCCGCAGGCATCCGAGCACTGGGATACGGTACACCAGCAGCTCGCCAGGCACACGAGCACACGGCTAGAAGCCCTAGCTGCCTGCTTGCTGTACGCAGGGCCTGTGCCTGGTGGTGGAAGGGGGAGCACGGGCTGACGAAACCCTGAGCCTGGTACTAGCTCCTGCACTGGCCAGCTGCCACGGCTGAGTGATGACTTGGGCAGGTTATGGCTTGGACACAGGGACTGTGCCATCTATCTGGTCATCTCACAGGGCCAGGGTGACCATCAGATGTGTCACCTGACTCATTCTCTCCCACTAATAAGTTTGTGAGGAATTCTTTTTCCAACATCCCTGCAGAGAAACGTAGAATCAGAGCTACCCAGACCCTGGTAGAGGCATGAAATGCTGGAAGTGATGGACTTCCTTCACTTAGGAAATGCCACTTATTACTGCTGGTATCACCTCTTAGTTACAGCACATTAGAGCTGTCCAATTGTTCATGTTTTAAAATGTCAGTACTTCTCCACTTGAGCAATGAGACTGAGCAATTAATGTTGTTTACAGTCTCAACATTGTTCTCTCTGTCTCTGAACAAAGAATCCAAGATGACTAAGGCACTATTTATAAAGATGTGTGTTTGGTTTATATAAACATAGGTGTAAATAGACCCAGAAAATGCAGTCATAAAAAGTGTAATGAGCAGAAATCTGTTTAAAAACCGTATTATTTTTAAAAACAATAAAACTGCACATTTCTTGCCTACCTCTACCCCCAACCCCAGCCCAAAAAAATCCTGTTTGCAGAGTGGACATTGGGCAGGCGCATCCTACACTGGAGTGCCTGGGTTCAGATCCTGGCTCCACTGCGATCCCAACTCCCTGCTGACGTGCAACCTGGGAAAGCAGTGGGTGATGGCTCAAGGACTTGGGTGCCTGCCACCCACCAGGAGACCGTGGTTCAGTTCCAGGCTCCTGGCTTCAGCCTGGCGCATCCACGATTGTTGAGAGCATTTGGGGAGTGAACCAGTGGATGAAAGAGCTCTCTCTGATCCCTCCCTCTCCCTTCCTCCCTCTCTCTCTCTCTCCCCCTCCCTCTCCCTCTCTCTGTCATGTTTGAATACATTAAAAAATAGATAAAATGTGTGAGAGAAAAATGAAAAAATAATGTTTTGCCTCCAAACTGCAAATGAGTTTTAAAAGATAATGTTCAGCCAGTGGGTAAATTTCTTCTTTTAAAAAAGTATTATCGCCGGTGCCGCGGCTCAATAGGCTAATCTTCCACCTGCGGCCCTGGCACACCGGGTTCTAGTCCCAGTCGAGGCGTCGGATTCTGTCCCGGTTGCCCCTCTTCCAGGCCAGCTCTCTGCTGTGGCCAGGGAGTGCAGTGGAGGATGGCCCAAGTGCTTGGGCCCTGCACCCCTGGGAGACCAGGAGCAGCACCTGGCTCCTGCCATCGGATCAGCGCGGTGCGCCGGCCGCAGCAGCCATTGGAGGGTGAACCAACGGCAAAGGAAGACCTTTCTCTCTGTCTCTCTCTCTCTCACTGTCCACTGTGCTTGTCAAAAAAAAAAAGTATTATCAACAAGTTTTAGATAACAATATGAAGCCAAATCGGGATTTTGTTCATAATTGACATCTTATAAAATTAGAGCTTTCATGATTCTGAATTTGTATTTCCAATAAGAACTTTTGAAAAGAATTTAAGACTTTTGTACAAAATAATTTAATTTTTATCCTAAAAATTTAGTATATAATTTGATTTTATTTATATGAGAAAGAAAATAGAGCACATTAACAAAAGGTATTTGTCCTCAAATAGTAGACAATTAAAAAAAAAACACAAAAAGCCTTCCTCTTTGGAAATGAAGGAATCGTCTTCTGGGGTTTTTATTCAACACTGTTGAGGTGAAATTCACGTAACAAAATTAACCACGGTAAAGCGTACGATTGAGCAGCACTTGGCATTCTCCCCAAGCAGCCACCACCTCTGATTCCAGAATTCTTGCGCTGTTCCTGTGTTACATTTATGTCCATGGAGTCCATAGAAAATTGGGTTAAACCATGGGTGGCTTTCCCTCCCCTGGTAACTGAATTTTGCACACCGATTTTTCACCAGGGTCGCTGGCACACACAGCGGCCCCTTCGCCTTGCGCCTCTGCCACAGTCACCAGCCACTTTATGACCCATTAACTCAATGGATAGATTTCACCTAAATCTGCTTGAACTTTTTAATAAGTTTCAAGATGTTTCTGCAGTGGGTATTGGAGGAAAGAAGGGTGACATAGCTGACACCGGCCAGTGGGCAATCTTGGGCTCTAAGTGCCAGTTTGATTTGTCCAGAGTAGTCCTCCCCCTCGCTCCCGAAGTTGATTTTATAGCCGTGGATCCCTGCAACATAATAGCACCTAATGTCTCTATCGCCTTTTATATTCTGTGTGCTGTTTTCACTCTTCACTTCAGCCTCTTTTGTCTGTATGACCAAGAAAACTTTATTCCCATTTTTAATGTTGAAAAAGAAAACTGAGGCTTAGGGAAGAATGAGTATGCAATTTCCAGATTCTGGATCTTCTGGCTGCTAGCCCAGAGCTCTCTAAAAAAATCAACTTTTTAATATTCTGGAATTTCCTTAATTTCTTGAGAGCCAGACTTCTACCTGCTGGTTCACTCTCCAAGTGTGCACAACAGCTGGAGCTGGCCAGGCTGAAGCCAGGAGCCGGGAGCTTCATCCTGGTCTCCCACGTGGATGGCAGGGACCCAGGTACCTAGGCTGTCACCTGCTGCTGCCCAGGATGCAGCTGGCAGGAAGCTGGAGTCCGGAGGAGAGGAAGGCGCTGCCCCCGGCACTGACACGGACGAGGACCTCCCAAGCACCGTTGTATCCACTGCACCAGAGCCACTCCTGCCTCATTTGACCTCCCCCCAGGAGCTCTCCTCTATACAAGGGAACTTCAGAATGCTTGTGGGGAAAGGGAATTCGAAGTTTATTTGGTTGCAAAAACATAAGTTTGAAATCCATGCATCAGTTTTTCCCAAGGTGCATTTTCCAGGAACTTCTTAAAGGCCCCTTGTACACATTTATTTCAAATATTTGAGTGCCTAAATAAACTTATCTTTTAATTCCATTTTCCACCCATAAACTTGTTGAAGTCCCCTCGGACAGGATGTCTTATGCTGGAAGGCATTTACAGTGACTTGGGATTATCATTGTGCCAGGAACCTCGGGGACAGCTGACCCTCAGGGATGGACCTGTCCCCACCGACTATGGGCCAGCAGCTAGTGCCCCGTCCCACCTGGACACTGGCCACTCCCCAGGGAACCTGCCCAGAGCCGCTCCAGAGCAAGGGCATCGGCCCATGACAGGTAAGATACTTCATCACTCGGTAAACCTCAAGACAGGAAGGTAGGACCCCTAATGAAAGTGGGTAACTTTGAGGGAGGGATAAATCCCTCTTATACAAACTAGTGATGTTTAAATACTGCCTGCATTTAATAACTTGACTAGATCTTTGTACTGGAATGCGTAGTTTTTTTCAGAATATTTTTAAAAATTTATATTTATGCTCATTTTTATTTGAAAGGCAGAGAGAATGGCGTTCCCATCTACTGGGTCACTCCTAAAATACCTGCAGCAGCCAGGACTCGGGCAGGCTGAGGCAGGAGCTGGTGACTCAATCCGGGTCTCCCAGGCAAGCGGCAAGGACCCAAGTAGTTGAGCAGCACGTGCTGTCCCAGTATGCGCATTAGCAGGAAACTGGGTTGGAAGCAGAGTAGACAAGATTCGAACCAGGCACTCTGATAGGGGATGTGGGTGTCTCAAGCACTGATTTACTGCTGTTCCAAATGCCCACCCCTGAACTCATAGCTTTAATTCCACATTGAATGCATCCGTTTTTAGCCAGTTGATACTAGTTTACCCGCCTGGTAACACGAAGGACACACATGATTGATGAGTGGGGAGGATTTCCCAGCCTTCATAAACTCAGCATTGCTTCTGTGAAATCAAGTGCACAGAGATACGGTCACAAGAGAAAATAATTCATGTCGAAACCTAAACGTAAATGCTGATGGGAGAAGGCGTAATGTCACGGAAGCAGACATCCTCCCCAAGTGTACTTGGCTGCTGATCATTTAGTAGTCATCCAAGTTACTATGCAGCGTGGTTGTTTAAAATCAAACTGACTTGAAATAAGTGGCCTAGCCTCCTTGTTGGTGGAGACCTTCACTCATAATTTATATTCTGAAAGTGCACTCTGGCCTGGGATGGAGTCCTGCTGTGCTTTCGATCCAGCTTCCTGGTGATGTCCCTGGGAAACAGCAGATGATGGCCCAAGGACTTGGGCCCCTGACACATATGCGGGAGACCCGGATGGAGTTCCTAGTTCCTGGCTTTGGCCCAGCCCTGCCTTCCCCCCCACCCCCGCCCCAGCTGTTGCCGGCATTTTGGAAGTGAACCAGTAGATGGAAGTTCTCCCTCTCTCTCCTCTCTCTTTTTTCTCCCTTCCCCCATCCCTCTCTGTCACTCTGCCTTTCAAATAAATAAATCCTTTTTTAAAAATAAAAATAAAGGTGCACCCTGTGGGGAGGGCACCATCTTCCCAGGGGCTGGTCCCCCCACCAACGGCGACCCGCTTGGCTCTGCGGGAGCTCTGGCTGGCTGGCCTGGCTGCGGTAGAGCTGCCTCCTGCTGCATCGGCAGACTCTGGCGGTGGGGAGAACAGGATAGCCTCACCTGTCAGTTAAAAACCTGGAACCCCAGAATACCCATCCCACACCTTGATGGCTGCCCCCAGAGGGTAGAGGCTCTTGTCCCTCCACCCCGGGAGCTGCCGCTACTGCGGTTTCTGTTCTTCCAGGTTCACATTCACTCCGTGAACAGACATCAGCAGGCGAGTTGGAAGGGATTGGACTGTATTGCACAGTGTCTGAACTTTGGGGATGGAAGCAGCCCTTGGTGTCACCTTCCTCCATCTCATGGGCATGCGCTCTATGTAACGATCTCTGGAAGTTTTCTTGGAATCCATGTTCGCTTTGGCCTCAGGGTGGGAGGGCACCCACCCTGAGGGTAGGGTACAGCAGGGGATTATTTTTTCCAACTGGGACCAACATCTTCCTAACCTGCAGCCTAATGCAGAAAATTCTCCCCTTTTTGCCACTTGAGGAAGTTTTTATTCTACATAGGCAAGTCTTTCTGAATACCAAGGGTTTGTGCTTTAAGTAAATGGGTTCCTACACAGCAAGTTGTACTGTGATACACGGGGGTACTTCAGAAAGTTAATGTAAAACTGGAATCAAAAGATGTCTTTGTTGATGCCAAAATTTTGAAAATCCATGTGTTTTTTTCATAGTGTGCACTTTCTGAATCTTTGGAAGATCTCTCGAATTCAAAAACTTTAAACATAGAGACTTTGTTCTCCCACTCACCCTCTACTTTCCTGTGTTTCCTACCTGCCTTGTGTTGCGTGGTGCTGGCTAGCACTGACCTTTGTCCACTCTGGGTATCTGGGTGTTTTCTGTCAGCCTTCTCTGACCTGCCCACAGGCAATGAACCTTGACAAAGAAGCCACTGTGGGTCTCTGGCATCTACTGAGAAACCCATAAATACTCATGCCAGGAACTGATTCTGTTTAATGCACACTAATATGTATGCCAGAGTTAGTTAACATGTACTTGCCACTGAAACACATGTATTGGTTATCATTCTACTCTGTGATTATAAGGGTCCTCATTATGAAGATTGATTACTATGTTGCAGTGACATACTGGCGCCCTCCTGGGGCTTTGGGAATGTATCTGAAGTATGAAAGCACTTCAAAAAGTGCATGGGAAAATGAAATTAAAAGATAAATTTACCAGGGCAGGCATTTATCCTAGCAATTAAGACACCAGTTAGCACACTAGTGCCTGGGTTTGATGCCTGGCTCCAACTCCCGACTCCAGCTTCTTGCTGATGCAGATCCTGGGAGGCAAGTGATGGCTCAAGTAGTAGGGTCCCTGCCACCAACCTGGGAGACCTAAATTGAATTCCTGGCTCTGTCCTGGCACAGGCCTGGCTGCTGTGGGCATCTGGGGAGTGAACCAGCCAAGAGGAGAGAGCATCGTCCATGTCTCTCTCTCGCTGTCACTTTCTCTATGTCTCAAATAATTTAAAATAGTTTTCAAAGTTCATTTTTGTGCAAAAGATTTTGAAATCCGTAGTTTTCTTCATAATATGCATTTTCCATGAACTTTTTGAAGACCCTTCGTTATCTGAAGTTATCCAATCCCTGACATTTCTTCTTCTTTTTTTTTAGGGCTTCTGGCTCCTTTTTGCAGATTTTTCTCTCTCCTCCCTAATTAAGAGGCTCTCTGTGACCAGCTGGTCCTGCCGACAAGGTGACTGCTGGTAGCAGCTCTGCTTCCTTCCAATTCCGTTCCAAGCAGCTCGGCTGCTGTCCAGTGTGCAGGAAGGGTGTTCTTCCAAACACATCCTGTGTGAAGGGAAAGATCTGAGATGCGTGACGGATAAGACAAGGAACATTTTATCTTGAAAACAGTCTCCTTTTTAAACTTCCAAAATGACAGGCCAGCTAGTGGTTAAGCACCTGGGTTGGTGCCACATACAGATGTCCTGGGTTCTAATCCGAGCTCCGGATTTCTCAGGGAAGTGATCCTGGGCGTCTCTTGGGTCCCAGGCTGCCCACCCCATGCGGTTGTTGAGGGGACATTGTGAGGGTTTTCATTATAGCGTCTGGAGCACTGCTAGTGCGTAGCCTGCCTTCAGTGAGTTACACTGATGGGCATTTGTGGCAGCAGTCAGCACACTGCTGGGACACCGTATCCCGTATCACAGTGCCTGAGTTCAAGTCCTTGCTACACTTCGAATTCCAGCCTCCTGCTAATACAAACCCTGGGAGGCAGCGGGTGAGGGTTCAGGTGCTTGGGAAACCCAGATTCAGTACCAGATTCCTCACTGCAGCCTGGCCCGACCTTGGCTGTTGCTGGCATTTGGCAGCAGAAGGGAGGTCTCTCTCTCTCTCTTTCCCTTTCTCTCTCCCTCTCTTCTGTCTCTCTGCCTTTCAAATAAAATGAAAATATTTTTTAATGTAGGGTTATTTTGGTGATAAATATTTTGAAGTCCATGCAGATTTTCAGGATATGCATAGTTTCTCATATGCATTCTCGATGAACTCTTTGAAGACTCCTTTGTACGTATGAATTTCAAATTTTTTTTGCACCAGGTTAAACATGCCTTTTAATTCCATTTTCTATGAACTTTCTGAAGCATCCTCGTATAAGAACATGTATCAAAGAAATGCACCAATCAGTCTTACATTTTTCTTTTTCTTTCTTTTTGTAAAAAAGAAAAAGAAAAAGGTTGTTGGTGGTCACTAGTACCTAACCGTTTTTACTCCGTACTGCCATGAAAATGACACTGACCCTGAGCTGTTTTCTGGAGTCCCAAGACCGCTCCTAGTGGGCTTGCAGCCTGTGCCAGCCAGGAAGCTGTTCAGGTGCCACTCCCCTCAGCCCTCCATGTGCCACGGTCAAGTTGCCGTTCCTGCCGATCCTGCCATTCCTGGGTATTTAGGGGAATTCCAAATGAAGGATCACCTTGACAGGTGACATCAAAGGCTGCTTGTGTTAATGTCATCTCCCTGAAGCAAAACCCTTGTACGTTACACACTGGGCAATAAAGCCACACGGCTGACAAAAACTGCCTGTTGGGGTTTGCTCAGCGAGTACATCTGAAGCTAAAAATCAGGCTTGCAATCCCTGTCACTGCTCTCCTGCCGCATTTACTGAAAGCTGGGCTCAAGGGAGTTCAGGGAAAGGCAGAGCAGGAACGAGCGTGTGGATCTGAGGCTCGGCCTTCAGCAGTGGGCTGGGAGAGTGACACCATCTCTGTGGGTGTCCGGCATCCAGCCTTGTTGCTGCCACCTGCTCCCGACACAGAAGTCATGCCGTCAGGGTTTAGGCCAGAGTGGGCTGTGCAGCCGGCTTCCGGGGGGGTGCCTCCCTGGCTCTACCACCCATAAACCCTGCGACCTCAGACACATCCCTTCCCTGCCCTTCCATGTGGGTGCCCTAGGACTCGCCTCACCACGTTGGCAGGAAAATGAAATACCTGGAAAACTCTTAGCTTGGTTCTCTAACTCCCTCATTATTAGAAAAACTCTTAGCACAGGGCTCAGCCTGCATAATTCATTCTCTGTCTTTGACACAGGAATTGCAGGGAAAAAAATCATACACAATTAAGATGGTTTTGTGAGAGATGCAGAATGGATACAACCTGTGGGGTGGACCCACTTGTCGAACCTCCGACCCACAGTTCCTAAGCGTTGTTCTTAGGTTCTGTCTTAAGCCAGTTTCCTCCTCCCCCCCCCCCCGCCCCCGTTGCAAGTTGCTATGTGCCAGAGGTGGACTGTCCACCCAAGGGTGCACAGGGCCTTCAGAGCAGGCCCGCCCAGGACAGGCGGCCCCTCAGAGCCCCTCCCTGGGTGGCAGGACCTTCGTCCCCTTTCACGCTCCTGCTGCTCAGCTTGCATTCTGTCTTTCTCGCCTTCGTCCTCATCCTTCTCTGGCCAGACCCTGCCTTGTCTCCCTGCCGCCGGCCCTCCCATCCCTGCCAGCTCCATCAACACGCGGATCCCAGTGGCAGGGGTTTCTGTTTTCCCCACGTGGCCCCATCTCCCACGCTAAGAAGGAAGGCCCTTCAGTTCCGAGTTTGGCCTGTTCCACACGGTGCCCTCTCACTTCTTCCAACACGAGGGTAACCCACTCAGGGCCCACCGGGTGCTGGGACGGCCAAAGCCGTGCAGAAGCCACAGAACCCAACAGAACGGCCTGACTCCTGCAGCATCTGCCATCACAGAGCAGTGGGTCATCTTCAAAGGGTTCTTTAATTTTTACGGATGTCCCCGTCCATAAAAATAAGCAAAAACGAGGCGGGCATTGTGTGGTGCAGCTGGTTAAGCTGCTGCTTGTGATGCCCGCTTGCCACATTAGAGTGCCTGGGTCAAGTCCTGACTTCTCTGCTTCTGATCCAGCTTCCTGTTACTGCGCCTGGGAGGCAGCAGAGAATGGCTCTGACACCTATGTGGGAAGCTTAGATGGAGTTCCTGGCTCCTGATGCTTGCCTGGCCCAAAACCCACCTGGTGCAACCATTTAGGGAGTGAACCAGCAGATAGAAGATGCTTGCTTGCTCGCTCGCTCGCTCTCGCTCTCTTGCTCTCGCTCTGTTGCTCTGTCTTTCAAATAGATCAAAATAAAAAAAAATTTTAAAAGAAAAACAAGCACACACAAGCATTCTACAAACTAGCCTGAACTCCGTTAGGGTGTCTAAAGTACCACGGGGTGTGTGTGTGTGTGTGTGTGTGTGTGGAATGGGTGCCGTGTGATTTGGAAGGCAAGGCGGCCCACATTTTGGCTGTGGAATGTTTCTAAAAGCCCTGAGGTAACTGCACTTTTTTTTTTTTTTTTTAAACATTTGAGAGCTTTCCCGTTTCCTCATGAGATCCCCGCGTCTCCCCTACCACCTCACCTTCTGTTTGCCTTCCTCACACAGGACCGGAGCGCCCCCCAGCCCTCATCCCTTCCCCCAGCAAGGCCTCGCTAGACACCGCCAGGCAAGTGGGCCAGCCTGCATCGCCCAGGGGCTCCAGGCCCGAGTCCCAGGGCAGCTCTGCAGCCAGGCTCACCCTGGAGCGCAGCACGTCCCCAGGGGGAGCCAGCTCACCCCACAGCACCTGGAAGGCGGCTGCTCCCCAGGAAGTAACTTCAGCTCCGGCCCTGCTATCCCCAGACCTCAGCTCCCAGGAGACGACGCCAGGTAACCTGAGCAAGGCTGCGGGAACCACAGGACAGCAAGCCCCGGAAGGCTCCCAGGAGGCTGCAGTGTGCGACGGCACAGACTCCCGGTCAGTGAGGACACCACAGGCCAGCCCGCCCCTGCCGCTGACCCCCGACAAGGCCAACAGCCATGGGGATGGAGTCTTGGGCCACTGCTGCCTTCTGGGGAGCAGAGAGAGCCCCGTCACAGACATTGACAGATTCATCAGGGAGCTGGAGGCTTCCAGAGCAACCTCCCAGTCCTGCCCTCCAGGGGGACCTGAGGGCCCCCAGGGCGGCCCGCCAGCTGGAGCCACAGCGGGCAGTCCCCCCAATGCAGAGCCAGTCCCAGGCGAGCGGACGCCCTCCCCCAGGAGGGTCTGGGCTGCCGGGCCCGCCCCGCCCCGGGAGTGGGCCTCCCAGCCTTCGGTTTTGGATGCAATCAACCCCGACAGACATTTTACTGTGAACAAGAACTTCTTGAGCAACTACTCGCGAAACTTGAACAATTTTTACGACGACAGCCTCTCCCTGTCGGGCCCGGGAGACAGCACGGAGCCGTCTCTCTCCTCCATGTACGGGGACGCTGAGGACTCGTCCTCGGACCCCGAGTCGCTCCCTGAGGCCTCGCGGGCGCCTCCTTCTCCCAGGTCTCCTTGCGAGGAAGAGACTGCGGGGTCGGAAGAGGAGCAAATCGAAATCTGCTCCGCAAGCCGCGCCCCCGCCGCAGCACCGGCAGGTGCTCGTGCGCCCTGCCCCGCCGTGGCCCGGGTGCTGCCCCTGAAGCCCAGTGTTCTGAGCGCCTCCGTGGAAGGCCCGTGGGAGCGAGGGGCCTCGCCCTCGCAGGTCCCCAGCGCTGCCCGGCCGGGCTCCCCCCCTACTTCACAGCAGCACCAAAGTCACACAGACGTGAGCGTTTCTCCCAGAGCCCCGGAGGTCACCGGCGGGAGCCCGGCTGACGCTAAACTCGAGGGACATTTGCACGACCTCCCCGCCGCACCCAGCTCCCCACACATGGTAAACGGCTTGGAACGTGACCTGCTGGGTGCCGGAACCTCAAATAAGCAAGAAGCCCCCTCCGGTGTGGCTGTGCCGGAGACTGCAAACCGACACTTCGAGAATCATGGCGACTTCCTGCAGAAACCCAAACTGACCTGCAGGAGGCCCGTCGTGGCCTGGTTTAAAGAAATAAACCGAAACCACCTAGGTGCGCACCCGCAGAGCAAGGCCGAGAAGGAACCAGCCACGATGCCAGCCAGAAGCCCCGAGTCCAGAATTCTGAGCTTCAACCACAGGAGGGGGGCTGCTGGGCCTCACAGCCCCCCTCCGCTGAAAACGAACCTTGAACCTAAGGAGCCGCCTCGGAAGAGCTCAGTGGAGACCCTGTGGAGCGCCTGTCAGAAGTCCAAGTGCGGGCCCAGGCTGAAGGGGCTGGGCGGTAAAAGCAAGAGCAAGGTGGGCTCCGATGGCACCGCCAACGGCTCTGCCAAGGACCACCGGAAAGCCCTGCTTTCCCCCCCGCCCGCCCACAAGGTGCTTTCCAGGGGAGCGTGCCAGCGGCTCCTCGGAGCTGACCATGAGGGGCCCGACGGAGCCGCCGCAGCCTCCCCCCAGCCTCCCCGGGCGGCCGCCGGGCCACTGAAGCTCTCAGCGTCGGACTCGAGCATCCAGGCCTTCGCCCAGCCCCTGACCTCTTCCAAGACGACCCCCATGGCTGCACACTCAGACCCCAGTGGAGGCTCCCCGGCTACCCCCAGCTCTTCTAGGGGTGGGGAGGAAAGCCAGGTGCCCCGAGCTGACCCCGCGCCAGCGACTGCCACCGTGTCCGCTGCAGGCATCAGACACAGCAAGCAGCACGTGGAGAGCCACACAGACCTGGCCTCGGACGCCACACAGCCCAGAGCAGCTGGTGACAGAGGGAGCCGAGGAGTCGCTGGCGATCCCCCGGGGGTCCCCGGCCAGCTACAGACAGCCGAGGTCACTTCTGAAAGAATACCGAAGGGCCCATGTGGTGACAAGTCAGCTGCGAGGGACCGACAGGGAGGGCTCTCGGCCCAGAGCAAGAGTCAGGACAGGAGTGAGACCAGACTCTGCCCCAGTCACCCAGCCTCTCCCATGCCTTGTGCCTCCCAGGCGGAGCAGGAAGCACAACCATCGCTCACTGTGGCCAAACCTGCTTCCCCCTGCTCCCCACGCGTGCCTGCAAAGACGGCAGATCCTTCCAGCCAGGGAACCCCGAGCCAGACGCAGGACTCCCCAGGGATGCCCCACAGCGGCATAGCCACGGGCCCTGCAGGGGAGGACCCCCCCTACTTCTTGCCCAGGCCAGCAACCAGGACCTATTCCATGCCGGCCCAGTTCTCCAGCCATTTCGGACGGGAGGGTCACTACTCCCCGCACAGCCCAAGGCGCTCCCCTCGGGACGGCCAGGTCCCCGAGCCACAGGCAGCCAAAGGCGTTGTGCTCGGCCTGGCTAACGGACAGGGCGTGTGTGGTGCAAAGCTGCTCCAGGAGGCGTCCAGGGGCCTCCCGCCAGCAGACGAGGGGGACGCCACCGCAGGCCGTGAGACCAGGTATCTGGTCACTGACAAGATCAAAGTCACCAGAAGACATCATCACTACTACGAGCAGAACTGGCCCCAGGAATCTACCTCATTTTTTTCCGTGAAGCAGAGGATCAAGTCTTTTGAGAACCTGGCCAATTCTGACCGGCCCGCAGCCAGGTCGGCGGCATCCCCGTTCTTATCGGTGAGCTCCAAGCCTCCCATTGGGAGACGGTCATCCGGCAGCATTGCCTCGGGGAGCCTGGGCCACCCCGGAGACCCAGCAGCAGCAGCAGTGAGGTCGCTAAGACGCAGCCTGAGCTCCTGCAGTGAAAGCCAAAGTGAAGCCAGTGCCCTCCTCTCCCAGACGACCAGGTCCCCATCCAGCGTGACGCTGACCGTCTCCCGGCAGACCCTGCCGGAGCCCAGCAACAAAGACCCCGATTCAGACCACAAGAAATCAGCCAGTCCTTCGGGCATCCCCACTGCAACGGTGACCCCGGCCTCGCCCGTCAAGAGGAACAAGTCCTCTGTGCGCCATGCCCAGCCCTCACCCGTGTCCCGCTCCAAGCTGCAGGAACTGCGAGCCCTGAGCATGCCCGACCTGGACAAGCTGTGCAGCGAGGGGTACACGGCAGGGCCCACCACCGTGCTCTTCAAAACCCAGCTGGAGATCGTGCCCAGGAGGGCGCTGGGTGCCACCGCTGGAAGCCTCTCAGACCGGGAGGGATCTGCCGCCCCTTCGAGTCCTGGCGAGCGTGGAAGGGGGGCCTGTCCAGGAGGAAGCAGCCCTACAGCCGGGGAGCCTGAGGCCCCCGCTTCAGCCAGTGATGAGCAGGACACCACCCCGGATCCACCTCGTGGAAAAGGCTGGTCGGTTAAGTGAGTATCTGCCTTAGTTATTACTTATTTACGAAAGAGGCAGGGAACCACAGGAGCTCCCGTGCGTGGGTCCATTCCCCAAACGCCCACGCCACGAGCCGGGAACCCCAGTACCTGAGCCATCACTGCTGCCTGCCAGGGTCTGTGTTAGCAGAGCTAAAGTACCCCAGCATGGGACCTGAGAGTCTTAACAGGCGTCTCCGCCACTAGGACAGGACCCTCCACCCCGTTTATTTATTATTCTTATAGCTCTTTACTGTTTCATGAGGTTCTTTACCCAAGATCTGCTCACGTTTATATCAGCGTCTGAGAGGTGATTTTCACCTTTGTAAACTTGGTTTTATTTATTAATCACTATTTGAAAAGCAGAGAGAGACCTTGCAACTATTGGTCCACTTTCCAAACACCTGTAATAGCAAGGCCTGGGCCAGCCCAAAGCCAGATGTCCCATATGGGCAGCAGGAACCCAACCATTTGAGCCACCACTGCCACCTCCCAGGGTGCGCATTAGCAGGAAGTTGGAATCGGGAGCAGAGCAAGGTCTCAGACAGACACATGGGTTAGGAGACGCAGTCCCTAACTGCTCCGCCACACACCTGCTTCCTCCTCCATTCATTTAAATAACCTTGCTTCACTTTGGGATAGTTTTAGATGAATAGGAAGGTTGCAGATAGTGCAGAATGCCCCTGGGCCTCTCGCCCAGCTCTCCCAAGTGTTGACAGCCTGCATAGCCACAGTCCCTTTGTCTGCACGTTTAACACTACTGTTAACCAGCTACCAGCCCTGTGCAGATCCCGCTGAGATCCAGCAGTGTCCTTTTCCTAATCCAGGCTGGCACACTGCACTTTGCCCCCTGTGTTTTTTATCGTCATGACTAGAAAAATCAAAAGTGCCTGCAAGGGAAACATGTTTGCAAAATGTCACCCTAAGAGAAGGTGGCACCCAAGTGACAGCAACACATGGGGCAGGGGCGGGCTCACTTCAGGGAGGAGCTGGGCCTGAAGGTGGCTGCAGTAAACATCTTTTATGGTCTCTCACTTGAGCCTTCATATTCAGTGCTTATCAGAGACATGCTGGGCTCTGGCACTGGGCCCCTAACGTCTGGAGCTCTCCGAAGCCACGGCACTGCCACGCCCAGTGAAGCTCGTTCCCATTTGGCATCCAGGCTCGCTGGATGCGTCTGGAGTGGGAGTTATGGCCAGAGAGAGCAGGAAGACCAGGAAACCCCTGTCACGAAGCGAACGAGCATCTGAGATGCATCTCTGCAGAGGGTCAGCCCGCTGTTCTCACCGCCATTCACCCATGTGTTTCTGTCACTTAGTTTGGATCAACTTCACGTCTCGGCGGGGGACCAGGAGAGAGTTCAAGCCGTTTTGTCTTCAGTGGGGTCAAAATCCACTGTCCTAACTCTCCTTCAGGAAGTGAAAGCACACTCAGAGGTGAGTGAGGCAACGCGCACGTGGGAAGGTGAAGCCGTGATGGGGCTGGTGGCCAGGTGTGCGCCACCAGCTCAGCCAGCGCAGGAGGGGCCTCCGAGAGTCCTGCAAGGGCTGCCCTGGGCCGCGAGTCCACAGCTCAGGTGGCTCTCGCTCCCCTTGCGGCTGCTGGCTTCAGAAGCCAGGCCTGGTCTTGAACATTCAGTGCCCCAACTAGGGTCACTGCGGTTTTAGTCGCCCAGCAGCAACCGGTTACCGTTCTCCGTGCCCCACGTTCGCAGTTTGGCCGTAGAGGGTCCTCTGCGGAACTGGACACCTTGGAAATGCTGGAGAATGACCATGAGGAGTGGGGACATAAACTAGCCACGGGAGCCACCTGCTGGTGACAGAGAGTTAGGTCCCTGAAGCCTGAGGTAGCAGTATCTGAATCTCAGAGGGAAAGACCAAGGAGAGACTTAGAAATAGCAAAAGCAGTCTTTAAGATGTATCTATTTATTTGAAAGTCGGAGTTACAGAGGGGCAGTGGCAGAGAGAAGTCGGTCTTCCATCCACTGGTTCATTCCCCAGTTGGCCGCAATGGCTGAAGCTGTGCTGATCCAAAGCCAGGAGCCTCCTCCAGGCCCCCCAACATGGGTACAGGGGCCCAAGACTTTGGCCATCTTCCGCTTTCCCAGGCCATAGCAGAGAGCTGGATCGGAAGTGCAGCAGTCAGGACATGAACCAGTACCCATATGGGATGCCAGCACTGCAGGTGGTGGCTTTACCCACTATGCCACCGCACCAGTCCCAAAAAGTCTTTTTTAAAATATTGGATTCATGGCCAGCGCCATGGTTCACTTGGCTAATCCTCTGCCTGCACCCCAGGTTCTAGTCCTGGTTGGGGCACCGGATTCTGTCCCAGTTGCTCCTCTTTCATTCCAGCTCTCTGTAGCCTGGGAGGGCAGTGGAGGATGGTCCAAGTCCTTGGGCCGTGCATCCACATGGGAGACCAGGAGGAAGTGCCTGGCTCCTGGTTTCGGATTGGCACAGCACCAGCTGTAGCAGCCATTTGGGAGGTGAATCAACGGAAGGAAGACCTTTCTCTCTGTCTCTCTGTTTAACTCTGCCTGTCAAAAAAAAAAAAAAAAATGGATTTCAGGCCTGGTGGTGTGGTGTGGTGTGGTGTGGTGGGTAAAGCTGCCACCTACAGTGCTGGCATCCCATATGAGTGCCGGTTCTAATCCTGGCTACTCCACTTCCCATCCAGCTCCCTGTTACTGCACCTGGCAAAGCAGTAGAGGATGCCCCAAGTGCTTGGACCTCTGCTACCCATGTGGGAGACCTGGAAGAAGCTTCTGGTTGAGCTCTTGACTTTGCTGTCATCTGAGGAGTGAACCAACAGATAGAAAATCTATCTCTTCCTCCTCTCTCTGTAGCTCTTCCAAATATGAAGAGTTTTTCTTTTTTATTATTTATATGAAAGGCAGAGCAACAGACTGGTTTACTCCCCAGAGGCCACAGTTCTCTGGGCTGGGCGAGGCTGAAGCCAGAAGCCTGGAACTCCATCCTGTCCTCCCATGTGGGTGCAGGGACCCAAGTTCTTGGGCCATCTTGTGCTGCTTTCTCAGATTAGCAGGGAGCTGGACTGAAAGTGGAATAGGTGGCACTCAAACAGGTATAGGACACTAGAGTCACAGCCACTGGTCTCCCAACAGCGTTTCTTTAGTGGTAATGCTGGTGGATTACAAGTGTCATCCAGGAATACTGCTTCAGCAATTGAGCTCTCGCCCAGAGGAGCCGTGAGGTTTCTGAGCTAAGCAGCAGCCTGGGGATCTAAGAAGCTGGGTGGGAGCTCAGGAAACAGGGTGGATCGGAGACCCACAGCATCCATTCTGAGTCTGAAGCCCCCTGGGTGGGTCTCAGGATTGCATGCACAGAGGATGCTTTGTCATGGACTCATTGAAGAGGAAGCCAGCACTTCTGACCTGCGGTCGCGGTCTCAACAGTGGCACGGGTCTTCCTGCTTTGCCAGGCCCCTTCTCCTGATGTTTTGGTCTTAGATAAAATGTAAAAGGAGGAAACCAAGAGTCGCAACCAAGCTTACACGTACGACGCACACTGTCAGGTGTCAGGGGCCACGGAGTGGAGAGGGAGGGAGTGTGGACAGGATGCTGAGTGCTGCCTGTGTTTAATGCTGATTCACCACTAGGCAAGTGCTTTGCTCTGGGGCTGAAGGTCACCCGTATTAACCAGAATGCACCTCTCTTTCCCTTTCTTTTATTTATTTTCTTTGAAAGGCAGAGAGAAAGAGACAAGCTAGACAAAGGAAAAGCTTTTTCATCCATAGATTCATTCCCCAAATATCCACAACAGCTAGGGCTGGACCAGGGACCTGAAAGTCACTCTGGGTCCCCTACGTGGGTGGCAGGAACTCAAGTACTTGAGCTGCAGCCCCCAAGGGTGTGCATTAGCCGGAAGCTGCATGGGAGCTGGGGCTCAGGTATCTGGTACAAGATGTGGGCATCCCAGGCTGCACCTGAACCACTGTGCCAAACACCTGGCCCTGTTCTTGTCTCCTTACTGTCTTTAGTTGACTTCAGAGAGGAGCCTTGAGTGGAGACATCCTCACTGCTGTCTTCTCACCAGACGTTTCCTGCCCTGCTTTCCCCAGAAGTGTGGTTTCTAGGTGCTAAAAATAGAAGCGCAAAAGCTATTTCCTATGGTGCTGTGAGAGAGGGAAGGGAGACCTTCTGACTTGCACGTGCCCAAACCCTGAAGCGTCCTCTTCTCCCAGCTGCTCTGGTGCCCCAGTGCTGTCCCCAGCTTCTCCGAGGGGCCACATTTGGCCTGACCATCAGCTGCCGGTGCATTTGTGTCCTCAGACACCACTGGAAGAAAATAAAGGTGAAATGTGATGGTAACATGTTCTGGAATGCACGAGAGTCCCACTTTCGAATGTCCTGTTTCTCTGCACCCATAAGACATCTAAATATCTAAGAAGTACTCATATTTCAGCGTCACGTTACCCTTCCCCCAGAAGCTGGGTAACAGTCATGGACGAAGCTATGTGTTTCCATTTTTGTTTAGAGAAATAGTCATCGTCTTTCTCTCCATGGGTCCATGACTAAGCCAGTTATGAGGGTACTTCATAAAGTTTCTGGAAAATGGAATTAAAAGGGCAGTTTATTCTGGACCAAAAACATTTTGAAATTTATACACATAAAGTCTTCAAAAGCTTTATAAAAATGCATTTTATGAAAAAAAGTACATGGGTGCCAAAGGTTTTTGCACCAAAATAAATATCTTTCATTCCCGTTTTCCATGAACTTTCAGAACTATGTACCTTTGGATGGTTAAAGGCACCCATGAAATCAACATCCAACCTCCCCAAGTTCTACAAGACATTCTGGTTTCAGCATATGGGACGCTGGTTTGAATGAACATCTTTAGAGAGATTTAAAATGAGTCCTATGGCTTACCAATAAAACTAAACACATTTTTAAAAATATCATTGGGGGCCAGCAGGGTAAGCCACCACCTTCAATGCCAGCATTCCATTTATGAGCCAGTTCAAATCTGGACTGCTTGCTTCCAGTCCAGCTCCCTGCTAATACACCTGGGAAGGCAGCAGAAGATGGCCCAAGTGCTTGGGCGCTTGCCACTCACGTGGGAGACTCAGATGGAGTTCTTGGATCCTGGCTTTGCCAGGCCCAGCCGTAGCTGTTGCAGCCATTCGAACGAGCACATAGAAGGCTGTGTCACTGACTTAAAGATGGGCTTCTCACTCCAGCAATCAAAGTTGATTTTCTGTCCATGTTTCGCTTTTTCTCATCAAACCAGTCCTTAAGGTTTGTTAGATTCTTTTCCTGTTGCTGTTTGAGAACACCTTGAAGTGATAGAATAAAGTCACCTGAAACTTAGCAACACAGATCTTTAAACACGGCTGAATCGTATCTGGTGTGTAGTGAAGGAAGCCAAAGTTCATGGTACTCAGCCCGGCTAATCTTTCACTTTAAAACCCTTGGTTCCAAGCTATGTTTCACTATGTTTGGGACACAGGACCGTCACATTGTTTAACCCCAGGAGACGACTAAGAATGCTGCAGTCTGAATATGGGTTGACAATTCACTTTAAATCCCTTGGTTCCAAGCTATGTTTCACTATGTTTGGGACACAGGACCGTCACATTGTTTAACCCCAGGAGACGACTAAGAATGCTGCAGTCTGAATATGGGTTGACAATTCACTTTACCATGTTCTGTATTAAGTCCAATAACCCAAGCCTGGAGAAAGGGGGAGTGAAGCACTGGGCCTTAGTGTGCTTTTGTCCTGCCTCTCAACACCGTCTGCGGTCACTGACACTGGCTTTGCTAATTGTAGATCAAATGATTCCCTTTGTGGTCAAATTACGCGCTAGAATCAGATTTGGGAAGACAGGATGTGGCACCCCAATGACTTGAAGACTCAGGAATTCCCAATCGACCCTACCCCATCCTGGTTCCTGTCCACCTACGCTGTGGTTCTCCAGCCCCGCCCAGAAGGGATACAGGATCCGGTGACGTGGGGCTCCTCTGACGATTCTCGGAGAACTGGACAATCACGGGTCAGAGGCAGATTCACAGCACAGCTTCCTTACTCTTGGCACAAGAAATATAATTTTTTTCTGCCTCTTTTCACTAGAATAAAGAAGATGTTTGCTTCATAGTCTTGAATAAAAAAGAAGGCTCAGGTCTAGGATTCAGTGTGGCAGGAGGAACCGACGTGGAGCCCAAATCAGTCATGGTGAGTGACGATGCCATGAAGCTGACAGGAAAACCTTCCTTCATCAGCCTCAGGATTCGATCAGCGCACAGATTCCTATCAGTGGAGTCAAAGACTGCTGGATTTTGTTCCCTACTCCCAACAAAAAGAAAATGGGGAACATAGTATGCTAAAGTGTTACTGATAACTTTTTTTTTATTTTGGGATATAGGGGCTGGCACTGTGCATAACGGGTAAAGCCATTGCCTGCATCCCATATGGCTGCCAGCTGGAGTCCCGGCTGTTCCACTTCCAATCCAGCTCTCTGCTATGGCCTGGGAAAGCAGTCGAAGATGGCCCAAGTCCTTGGGCCCCTGCAGCCACATGGGAGACCTGGAAGAAGCTCCTGGCTGTGGATCAACCCAGCTCTGGCTGTTGTGGCCTTTTGGGGAGTGAACCAGCAGATGGAAGACTTCTCTCTCTCGACCTCTCTGTAACTCTGCCTTTCAAATAAATAAATAAATCTTTAAAAAAAGAAAAAAAAAAAAGATCTTCCATTCGCTGGTTCACTCCCCAGATGGCCATTAATAGAGCTTCATCCAGGCAGGTCTCCCAGGTGGGTGAATCCCAAACATTTTTGCCATCTCCCACTGTTTTTGCCAGGCAATTAGCAGGGAGTCTCTCCCTCTCCCTGCTACTCAAATAAATAAATAAATAAACCTTAAAAAAACAGTACAGATGCTTGTACTGACATCTGTAATTCTGTGCCCTACACTGTATATGTGGTTTTGACAAATCAAGTATTTGGTTAACTTACAGAACTTGCCAGTAGAAAGTTTCTTTACCAAGCCAGTGTTGTGGCATAACAGGTTGAGCACCCCCAGCAACACCAGCATCCAGTATAAGCACTGGTTCGAGTCCTGGCTGCTCCACTTGCAATCTGGCGTTCTGGTTTTTTTGTTTTTAAGATTTACTTATTTGAGAGGCAGAGAGAGAGGTCTTCCACCTGCTGATTCACTCCCTGAAATGGCCACAGCGGCCAGAGCTGGGCCCATCTAAAGCAAGAAGCCAGGAGTTTCTGGGTCTCCCAAGCACTTGGGCCATCTTCCACTGCTTTCCCAGGCCACAGCAGAGAGCTGGATCAGAAGTGGGGCAGCTGGGACTTGACCAGCACTCATATAGGTTGCTGGCACTACAGATGCTGAACTTACTATGCCACAGCGCCAGCCTCCCAGCTCACATGCCTGGAAATACAGCCGAAGTCCTTGGATCCCTGCACCCACGTGGGAGATCCAGGCTTAGGCCTGGCCCAGCCCCGGCCATCTGGGAAATCAACTGGCGGATAGATCTCTCTCTCATTGCCTTTTAAAAGAAATCAATTTAAACAAAAAACCAAAAAGCTCCTTTAGTGTGGACCTGCAGTCACTCCCTGGCGTTGACTGGAGTCCTGTTGTCCCCTTCTGTCTCGTCCCAGGTTCACAGGGTGTTTTCTCAGGGGGCGGCTTCTCAGGAAGGGACCATGCGCCGAGGGGATTTCCTTCTGTCAGTCAACGGCACCTCACTGGCCGGCTTAGCCCACGGGGACGTCGTGAAGGTCCTGCACCAGGCACAGCTGCACAGAGACGCCCTCGTGGTCATCAAGAAAGGGACCGAGCCCCCCACGGCCAACGGGAAGGGGTCGTTATGCAAAAAGACCCTGTCCCTGGAGCCTGGAGCCGGTAAGACGCCCGTTCCTCGGCCAGCACGGTGCGAGCAGCTGGCACACAGAGCAGATTCTGGCTGAACATAAAGGAAAACGCTGGCTAACTTCTGGGTCAGAAAACTTGAAATGTTAAGTCCAGTGTTGTTGGATGCTTCTTGTAGAAGCAGTGCTACCCTCATAAGGCTGGGGATCTGGTGTTGCAGGGACAGACGGTGATGCGTGACAGCAATCACCTGCGATTCCCAAGGGTGATTCCTGTCCCCACTGAGACAGGCACTCCCAGTGTGCGGCTTCCCAGGAGCAGTCGGGGGCTGTGTTTGTGTGGGGAGCAACTGAGACTAGGCAAAGTTACTGGAATTAAGACTTATTCTATGCATCTGCTCTCCCACAATATGGTGCTGGGGAGGAGTAAACTTCTACGCAGCTGCCTCTCACCAACTTGACAAACTGCAGGAGCTGATCCTGCTCCTGATTGGAGGAGAGCAGCGTACTCGGCGTGTGGGTAGCAGAGTTGGGATTGGTGGAAGAGGACCATAAAGGAGGAGAGAGACAATATGCACGAGGAACATCTAAGGGGAACATCTATCTGAAGGAACACCTGTGCAGCCCCCGAGAGAGCCGGCCGGCGGTGTGCCGCTCCCCCGCGGAAGTGGGGAAAGTGGCTAGGGGGAACCGCCCTTCCACGGAGGTGGAGGGACGGCAGCCAACCCGGGAAGAACCAGCAGCAAACCCGGGGAGGGCCGAGCAGACGAAAGAACAGCGCAGGGTCCTGTGTCGTTCCTCCGCGAAGAGGGGGAGCGACATGTTTGCAGGAACACAGCCACAGGGCAGCTCCCTGCGGAGCCTGCCTGGACACTGGGCGCAACGATTGTTACGGGGACATCCAGGCAGCGGGGAGCCTGTGGCACCAGGGGGCATGATGAGCAGCCGTGTTGTTTCTCTCTGCACAGGGAGGAGCGGAGCCGCCCACGGGGCCCTGTGCGTTGAAGTGCTGAAGACCTCGGCAGGGCTGGGACTGAGCGTGGATGGAGGAAAGGCGTCCGTGTCTGGAGATGGGCCCCTCTTCATTAAAAGAGTCTACAAAGGTACATGCTGGACAGCTCAGGCCGCCTCCTTCCATGTGTGTCCCAGTGACAAGCGCAGGCCTTTAAAATAGATATGTATTTCAAAGGCAGAGTGAGAGAGAGGTTTTCCATCTTTTCCAATGCTTACAACCAGCTGGGTTGGGCCAGGCTGAAGCCAGGAACCTGGAACTCCCTTCAGGGCTCCCCCATGAGTGGCAGGGATCCAAGGACTTGGCCCATCCTCCACTGCTTTCCCAGGCCATAAGCAGAGGGCTGGATGGGAAGAGAGCATCCCCATATGGGATGCTCGCGCCACAGGTGGAGGCTTAGCCTACTACACCACAGTGCAGGCCCCAGGCGGTCTTCCAAAGTCTCTTCAGCTTCTTGAACAATTAACGTAACTGTACCAACTATATGACATATGCCAATATACAATCACTCTCACAAATGGATCAGAAACCCACTTAGAGAATATAAGAGTATATCAGCAAATAGTAAAGTCCATTTTTCTTGGCTAAGGGTTGCATTTGTTTGTAATGATCACATAGTGACCCCACAGCATATTTTTAAAATCAGTATTAACAGGAAAAAAGTTTTTAATGTACATTTCTATTTTAAAAAGCAAAAACCTCCAGGTGTCTCTTGGCAGAAGTGCCATATTTTTAAGAGACTTCCCTGGTGCTGGAGCTGCTGAGCTCCAAACATCTATTAGAAAAGATAAAGGGGTCAGCTCTGTGGCAGAGCTGGTAAGGCCACCACCTACAATGCCAGCATCCCATGTGGGCGCTGGTCCGTGTCCCAGCTGCGGTTCCCTGATCCAGCTCCCTGCTATGCACCTAGGAAAAGCAGCAGAAGACGGCCAAGTACATGGGCTCCTGTACCCACGTGAGACACCCGGAGGAGGCACCTGGCTCAGCTGTGGCTGTTGTGGCCATGTCGGGAGTAAACCAGCAGATGGAAGATCTCTCATTCCCTTTGACTCTGCCTTGCAATTAAGTAAATTCTTTTTTTTTTTTTTTAAAGTTTGATGTTTAAAGGATTTCTTTTAAAAGATTTATTTATTTATTTGCAAGGCAGAGTCAGAGCAGGAAAGACAAGTCCTTAATCCACTGGTTCATTCCCACAATGGCCAGGTTGAAGCCAGGAGCCTTCCCCAGGTCTCCCCAGTGGGTGCAGGGAACCAAGCACTCAGGCCATCTGCTGCTGCCTTCCCAGGCACATGGGCAGGGAGCCTGATCAGGAGCAGAGCAGCTGGGCCTCGAACCAGTGCCCATGTAGGATGCAGGCATCGCAGGCAGAAGCCTAACCCGTTCTGCCACATGCCAGCCCCATAAATAAATCTTTAGCAGTCTCGTTTATCTTTTTTTTTTTGTTAATTACCTAGGTTGATCAGTCTATGCTGTATGGCGTGTTGAGAGAGTGCACTGGTACTCCACAAAAACATAAAAGTAGCACATTAATCTAAAAAATAAAAATTTTCTTTGAAGAGTAAAAGAATTACATATTCTCCTAGAGCCCGTCCATGAAAACAATAGGTCATTATCTTTAACGCCCTTTATGAAAGGACACTGTCACTGGTGCACTTGTGAAACTATTTCTCCCTTCCTCAGGATGCCAAATAACTCAGCAGTACACTAAGCCACAAAGAAGGCAAGTGGCATAAAAACTGGAAATGTACGAGCGCAATTTGCCATTACTGGCAAACTATGTTTTTCCTGACTGGAAGAAAAAAAATTAAAATAACCTAATACCAGGCCAGTGTAAGTAGTTCACCAATGCAGGTGAATTCACAGCCAGCACACAGGAGCCACCACCACTGTAAAATGACTTCATGAACATAAACAAAAACATGGCTGTTTTAGAAAGCACGTTGAGTCATCACGCACCGTTGACGACGGGGACAAATCCCATACCGTGGTTGGCCGAGTCTGCCTTCGTGCAAACACCATTGAGTATCCTTGTGCAAGCTAAAACAGACATCACTGGGGGACGTCACCTCTGCAGGGCAACTATCATACATGCGACAGCACTGACCACGGCATCACTGTGTGACACCTGACCGTACAATGTTGATGACATGACTCAGAGGCTGAGCCCATCTAGAAGACATCTGCCGTGAATTTAACCAGCAAACGGTTATGTCCAGAAAGTGTAGAGAACTATAGTTCAATAAAAAACATACAAAATAAAGAGAAAATTTGGGTAAAGAAAGCAAATAGAAAATTGACCAAAGTTAAAACCTAAATGCTCAGGAAACACAGGAAAAGGATTTCAACCTTAAATTAGTTATTGGGTGGAAATTACAGTAACTATTCGGAATCTGCTTTGTAATTCATCAGGTTGGCCAGACACAGCTCTGAGGCTGCGGTGGGGAAAGCGTGCCATCTCTCTGGTGGAAGGAGTGTACCTCCCACCCAGGGATATATCTGGTTGCGCTCATTAAAATGCAGGCTATCAGACAATTTAAATTTCTGCCTGTGGCCAAATGATAGATGAGATATATTCATAAAAGGGAAGGTTACATAGCAACCAAATAAATAAATCAGGTGTTTAACTGGAACCAGCACACAAACAGGAACTAGGGCAAAGTCAAGTGCAGATTCTGCACTATGAGGTACCAGTTCACAGTAACAACTGTAAGGAACCTAGGACTGTGTAACAATTATGCAAGGACAGTCCTGGGGTTGAGACGCCCACATCCCCAATTCCAGCTCCCTGCTAACGTGCACCCTGGGAAGCAACAGGTGATGGCTCGAGCACTTGAGTCCCTGCCACCCACGAGGGACCTGGACTGCATTCCTGGTGCCAGCTTCAGCCCAGTCAACCCTGGCCATTGTGGGTATTTGGGGAGTGAACCAATGGATGGGAGAAAGCTCACTTGCTCTCAAGTAAATATGTATATAAATTGCTTTTAAAAATTATAGGAAGCTTTTATGCTTTTTCCCCAAAAAAGTCTTGTAAAGGATGTTTTCTAACATCTTGTTTAAATGGAGAATCAGTGAGGATTCAGTTTGCCACCTCGTGAGTAACAATAGAAAATCCCAAATGATAGTGGTTGAAACTCCATCATATAAAAAGTCCAAAAGCTGGCACCACCTTTGGCCTGCAGAGCCCTGGTTCCTGAATGGGTCTCATCTAAGGTCCCAGTGAGGTACCAAGGAACGTGTCAGCATCACCACTTTGCTGTGAGAAATGTTTCTAACTTGCCTGAAGTGACACCGGTCAACTGCTCGGTGTGCCTCCACAGGCACAGTGGCTCAGTGTCCTCTTCCGGCTGGAATCCCCCATGTGCTTAGACCCAGGTGAATGCTCACAGAACTCTCTGGTTTCATGTGACCTGCTCAGAGCCTGTAGTAAGTATTCTAGAAGGCAACACTGGCTACACGACCATTAGTTATGTTAAGCAGCAGTGCTTTGGTCCTTCTAAAACTGTGTCCTGAGAAAGCCATTCTTTGCTCCACTACAGAGCTGCTAGGATATTGGTGAGATAGTATCTGCCTCTATCACTAACATTAAATGTTTGTGTCCTTTGGTGGGTTGAATTGGGACTTTTTGTTGAATTTATAAATATCAAATAATTAATATAAATATCAAATAATTAACAGTGACTTTTTTAAGATCTAAGGTTTGAGAAGATTTTCCTTTTAGTGCTGTTTCCTCCATAAGGAACCTCCACCTTCAGTCTCCTTCCATGTTTATGTGTGTAAAAGGAGCAGGGCTTAAACTTGTATTTTCTTCTCAAGCTCATAAATTTGCTATTACCTACACCAAGCTATAATGTAGAAATAATTAATCTCTACAGTCACAGATAGGCAGGTAATCGCAGATTCTCAGAATGTGAGTATTATTTAGAAACTGCGCTAGCTGGGTCAACTTGGACTTGGCTATCTGGATTTTAGCTGTTGCTCTCCTTTGCCAGCTTCCTCTTTATTTTGTTCTTAGTGATGATTTAAATACATTGGAAGAATCTTCCCCTTGTCAATTGTTCCTTTTTATCTTGGGTTTGAGGGGAGCAGGTTAGAGTTGATTTTTTTATGCAGTCCAATTTACTTTTGGAGCTACAATGCTTTCTGTTTCTTCCTTGGGGATATGGCCCCACCCAGAGAACACAGGCCTACCATTCAGAGACTGTTCTCGTGTCTGAGGCCACTTGGTACCTTCACAGTGGTCAGAGAAATCCCAAGCCATTGTCTGTGTTGATTCTCACAGGTGGTGCAGCTGAACAAGCTGGGACAATAGAAGCTGGAGATGAAATTCTTGCTATTAATGGGAAACCCCTGGTCGGGCTGATGCACTTCGATGCCTGGAATATTATGAAGTCTGTCCCGGAAGGACCTGTGCAGTTAGTCATCAGGAAGCATAGGAATTCCTCGTGAACTCAACCAGAACATCCTTTTCTTAGTTCCCTTCTTGCAACAACAAACGGTGGCACATAGGCGAGGACTTTAAAAATCTCTGTACTTACACGTGAAGTCTGACCTACTGTGTGTGCAGCAGCAATGAAGTTAACTCCAGAGCCCTTCCACCACCTCGGCCGGGAGGGTTCCTTTTGTTCCAGTGCCTGCTCCCCATCCTTTATGCTTGCCGATGGGGACACAAGAAGTGACAAACACCTACCTAGACCTTCACATCTCTCTTGCCACCTCTGCCAAAAAACCCAATCCTAGTGATCAGGACCTCACGTCTCAGGGTAACACAATGTCACAACTAAAAGGTTGAGAGTTTTATGTAATTTTGTAAGGAAATGACACAGTGCTTTTTGGCACATTTAGTGGGATGAGGAAACACAGGTCTGTATATGTTACCCTGAAAAAAAAATGAGACTTACAGAAGAATGAATTATGACCTAATTGTTAGGCTGAGCTCAGGAATTATCCCAAACTGAAAAAGCAAAATGCAGAAAGTACTATTTTGTAGCGAGTGTAATGTATGATGTACGATGCAGAGTTGAACTCAATGGGTTAGTGACCACCGTGAAGTGCTGATCATTTTCCATCTCTGACAGTGTAATGCATTGGTCTGTTTTACAGAATCGATGCTAAATAGCCATGAGCTTTGCTGCTTAGAAAGCACCTTGCGTCTAGTTTTTGAACTTGTCTTGAATTCAAGATTGGTCAACTTAAGAGCAGACAAAAAAAAATCGCTGGGTTTCCATTTCATGCACTCCAACTACTAATTTAAACTCAATTTTAGAACGTGAGTCTCTCTTTAGTGTCTGGATTTTTAAACATAGGCATTACTTACCACTCACAGGAGCCTACAGTGATCTCGCTGGGGCGGACCTTTTCTCTTTGGTTGGTTTCTTCTCTTTCTCAACACGCCTCAGAAATGTCACGTTTCCAAGTACTGAACCTGGACCAGGCATAATGACAACTCTTGCAGTGACTGAAGTTTTCGCTGTTTTTGTTTTCCTGTCCTGCAAAGTCTTCCTTTCGCCACAGTGTTCTCCTGCAGAGGCCTGCCGTGACGCACAGCTCCCCCGGAACGGCAGTCTGGTCCCACCGTCACGTCCTGTGTTGTCATGAAGCTGGCTCTCCCCTCTAGCGCTGTACTTTCTTTAAATTCCAAACCCTCGTCAGCTTTGTTTACCAAGATGCAGCAACGAGGAGGAAAATGGAGAAACAGGGCAAGACTCCAACAGAATGCAGGAGCAGAACTACTCAGCTTTGACGACTCAAGTCCTTGGGTGGCGCCGACCAGGCCGCCGAGTCCTGCACACCAGACAACACTGCAGCTTTACGCTGGAGATTTAACCTTCAGCTTGGCCGTGGCTGTGAGGGGCCCCGGGTCATGGAGGTTCTTCAACTGTCATCACTGGCCATCATTTTTCTAAGTGCCCATTTGTTAGAGCAGATGAGAATGAAGCACCTGGCCTGTGTGGGCCCAGGCTTCTCGTTTTCCAACAGGTAATTACGCCAAGGAGAACGTGGCACAAGAGTTAGCTGGAAGACCTGATTTAGCATCTACTTTTCACTACAGTTACAGGTAGGATACTATAGGATGTCAATGCAAGGTGCATGCTGGTTTGCTTTCTACGTCTCGGGTCAGTTCTGTCAGTTCTGTGGTTTCTGCTTTCTTGCCTAAATGATAGGAGACCCTTGGAAGCCAACACTGAAGACCATTTTCTGCCTCCACTCCTAGGCTGTGCTGTACTGAAGTGCACAGTCCATATGGACAGACAGGGATTTCTAGAGCAAGCTGGAGCAGCGGAATGTCTCCTGAGTCCCTGGTCCTCACATCTTAGAAGGGTGAGGATGCGCCCCTGGCCTCCCAGCAGGTCTTGCCAGAAGGGTCCCCCAGCTGCAAGCTGGGATTTAAGGGAAGAAGCAAAGGCTAAACTGTCTTTGACCCTACAATTAAAAGCTATTTATTTGTGCTCAGTGTTCAAGGCATGACTAGTATTTCTAATTAGTCTAATAAGCCCACCCCCGCCACCTTCTGGAGTGAACACCAATGGTATTGTCCTATGAAAACTGTCTTTGTTTGGGTTTTGTTACCTGGTCAGTCATTTGCAGTGAGTTGTGAGGTCAATGTGAATCGTAGTTGCAAGAATATAGCACCAAGGCTGAAGTGGGCTGGGCTTCCTCTCCATCTCCCACACGCATCTCACTGCATTGCACGGTTGACTTAATTGGCACCATACCTGTTGTATGATATTATACATTATCTTTTATTTATGTAAAATAAAATGCCTTATATATTAAAGAGTAAGTGCAATAATATGAAATAGCCTGTACATTTTCAAAGTGTTGTCGCTGAGTTATGTAAATCCACATCTCTATAAACTTTTTTAAGTGATTTTAAAAAAAATAAATACTCTGCTTACTACTTTTTCATTGTTCTGCATTTATATCCAGAGGGGGGAAAGGTTTTGTTAGCCTTGTGGCTAAGATGCCAGTTTAGACACCCATGTTCCATCCTGAGGCACCTGGGTTCAACACCCAGCTCTGGCTCCTGACTGCAACAACTTACCACTGCCAGTGCATATACTGAGAGGCAGCAGGTGATGGTTCAAGTACTTGGGTCCCTGCCACCTACGTGGGAAACTGAGAATGAGTTCCTGTCTCTGGTTTCAGCCCAGCCCTTGCAGACATCTGAGGATCTAGGGAGTAAATCGGCAGATGGGAGAGGATGCTCATGCTCTCAACTGTTTTCAAACAGAATGGTATTACCTAATTATTACCTAAATGAGAGATACAGAGACATCAATCTAGCCAGCTGCTCTTTCCAAGGCCATATTCAGAATCTTAAACCTCCTCCTCTCACAGCCTGCTTTCCTCCATGTGTGGTCTTGGTAAACCCTCGGATCCCTTGACAGCTGTCCATTTCTCCCGCTGCAGCCTTCCATCCCGGTCTCTATTCCCTGGACCCCACAGTCAAACACAGCCCTTCATGCTGGCTCTTAGGCTTAGCTCCCTCACCCACTGTCCTCTTACCAGGAAATCCTGGGTCTTTCTCATCTCCCTGTTCCCAGAGAACACCCCCACAGCACGGTGCTGCTGTCAGCTCAGTTCCCAACCTCAACTGAACACTCCCCTACTGCCCAGCAACTGTTTCCTTGTCAGAGCTTTTCTCATTGCTCCCACTTTCCCAAAAGCCCTCCTCGCCTTCCCCTTCCAATACGGATGAAATGGGAAACGGCTTCACCAAGTGGAATAACAATCCTCTGCTTTACTTAGGCTTTTTGGTTTTAAGTTGCAGACAGCAACCTGGAGTAGCCTGATCATGGTGGTCATGGTGGTCATGGTGGCGAGATGGCACCAGCTGCACAGCAATCCCAGAACTGGGGCCAGCAGCGACTCGGCCTCAGACTGGGCAACTCGGGAGCAGGGAGTCAGGAGTCAGGACTCTGCACCCCGCACCCACCACGGGCAGAGCCCCACGGCTGTGTGCTGCACTCCCTCCCGGTTGGCTGCCTTACCCCATTCTTCATCCCGTATGAACACGGTTTTAGCATAGTTTTGGCCCCACTTGGTATCAGAATTTCTCTCAACAGACATACAAGCTGCTGCCTGCCTGATTTTCCATGTCCCACAATTCTTCCTGGCTCAGCCCCTGCTCCGGTAGAGCTAGGAGAGAGTAGTACTTGTTTGCTTAACTCTCCTTCCTGAAACCCACAGAAATGAACACAAACTGAGGGAAACCTAAAGCCACAAACCCATTCTAGGTGGGGCACTACATAACGCCTGTAATAAAACCTAAGCCCAAAATGAACAACAAAGTGGGACCCAATTCCCTCTCAGAGCAAGCACAGTGTTCTGAGAAACACCAAACTCAACTCAGAAAAGGCAACGACAGAGTATGAGGCCATGAAGCACTCCACATCCCTCCCCTCCTGATCGCCCCCAAAACAGCAGGCTCACTCAATAGACTGAAGTCACCCAATATCCAGCTTCCCTCTCTTTGACTTCTCTTGAACCGAACAATGCGTAGAGCTATGAGGAATCCACTACTGACCAATCTTGGGCAAATGAGGCTTAGACACAGGTGCCTGCCCCACTGCGTCCAATCCAGCAAAGGTCCTATTTATGAACACAGAACTCGGAAAGGGAAGGGAGGAGGCAGTGAAATAGCACGTGCCAGAAGCGCACGTGTCAACACAGGGACATGGCAAAGACCCACAACAAAACCCCGAATATACAACTGGATGGGAACAAACCAGCACCTCCAAGACAATACGGCACCACAGCCTGGGCAAGGAAGGATGCCACGGGGCACGTGGCAGCCTAAGACCCTGCTGCAGTCATCGGGAAAGCTCAGAGGGCCAACAGTTCCTCACCCTCTGACAGTGGGCACGCGTGTGAAGTCTGTGATGACGGCGCAGAGGGCTGACACATCGCACCCTAGCAGATGGACAGCCTGATGATAGTTTGTTGCCATTAAGTTCATAATGCTTTAGGAAACCATCAGTCATCTTCAGAGGGTGCCAGGGAAGCAACTCTATTTTCAAAGTAGGTAAATAACAATTTACCCTACCTTTATGAACTATACTCACAGGTAATGCAAACAAGGTGGTTTCTCTTTATGGAAATATCCTTGCTAATAAATAAGAATTAAAATATCACCTTTGTAACCCTCAGTAAATCACAAGATCCAAGAAGTGCACAGCAAGGTTGCTAATGTCACAAAAGCAGAGACAGCCTGGCACGGTGGGCCTCCTGTCACAAGTACACACGTGGTGCAGGTTACACCACCACCCACAGTGCTAGCATCCTGTACGAGCAGTGGTTCAAGTCCCAGCTGCTCCACTTCCCATCCAGCTCCCTGCTAATATGCCTGGGAAAATGGGAAGGCAGCCCAAGTACTTGGGTTCCTGCCACCCATGTACAAGACCCAGATGGAGTTCCAAGCTCCTGACTTCCACCTGGCCGAGCCATGGCTGTCAGACTATGTGGATGGAAGATCTCAATCTCATTCACTCTCTCCCTCTTTCAAAGAAACAAACAAATCTTTAAAAAAAAAAAAAGTAGGGCCGGCGCCGCAGCTCAATAGGCTAATCCTCTGCCTATGGCGCCGGCAACCCGGGTTCTAGTCCCGGTCAGGGCGCCGGATTCTGTCCCGGTTGCTCCTCTTCCAGGCCAGCTCTATGCTGTGGCCCGGGAGTGCAGTGGAGGATGGCCCAGGTCCTTAGGCCCTGCACCCACATGGGAGACCAGGAGGAAACACCTGGCTCCTGGCTTCAGATGGGCGCGGTGCACCAGCCACAGCAGCCATTGGGGGGTGAACCAACTGAAAAGGAAGACCTTTCTCTCTCTCTCTCCACTCTGTCAAAAAAAAAAAAAAAAAAAAAAGTAGTACACACAACCACTTAGGAAGCAGAGTTACCTAAACAAACTACTCTGAATCCAAGTAAGCCCCTAGAGCCAATTACCAATTCTTGGGAAATGAAGCTGGAGGAACACACGACGTTACAACAGCAGATGAAATCAGCAAAATCTAAACTCTGGAAAACTCTAAAGAACAAATGATCAATTTGATCAACAAATATGTTCCAAAGGAAAAACAAGAGAAAGACAAGGAAAAGAACCGGCGCCACAGCTCACTTGGTTAATCCTCCACCTGTGGTGCCAGCACCCCATATGGGCATCGGGTTCTAGTCCCGGCTGCTCCTTTTCCAGTCCAGCTCTCTGCTGTGGCCTGGGAAGGCAGTGGAGGATGACCCAAGTGCTTGGGCCCTGCACCCGCATGGGAGACCAGAAGCACCTGGCTCCTGCCATCGGATCAGCATGGTGCACCAGCCGCAGCGGCCATTTGGGGAGTGAACCAACAGAAGCAGGATCTTTCTGTCTTACTCTGTTCACTGCCCATAACTCTACCTGTCTCAAAAAAAAAAAAAAAAAAAAAAGAACCTATAGATTAAAAGAAACAATCAGGGGCCAGTATTGTGGCGTAGCAGCTTAAGCTTCAGTTTGCAGCACTGGAATCCCTTTTAAGTGCTGGTTCGAGTCTCAGCTGCTCCTTTTTTTTTTTTTTTTTGACAGGCAGAGTGGACAGAGATAGAGACAGACAGACAGAAAGGTCTTCCTTTGCCGTTGGTTCACCCTCCAATGGCCGCCACGGCTGGCGCGCTGCAGCCAGCGCACCACGCTGATCCGATGGCAGGAGCCAGGTACTTATCCTGGTCTCCCATGGGGTGCAGGGCCCAAGGACTTGGGCCATCCTCCACTGCACTCCCGGGCCACAGCAGGGAGCTGGCCTGGAAGAGGGGCAACCGGGACAGAATCCGGCACCCCGACCGGGACTAGAACCCGGTGTGCCGGCGCCGCAAGGCGGAGGATTAGCCTAGTGAGCCGCGGCACCGGCCAGCTGCTCCACTTCTGATCCAGCCCCCTATTGCTGTGCCTGAGAAAGCAAAAGAAGATGGCCCAAGTGCTTGGGCTCCTACACCAACGTGGGAGACCTAGAAGAAGCTCTGGGCTCCTGCCATTGGCCTGACCCAGCCCTGGCCGTTGCAGCCATTTGGGGAGCGAACCAGCAGATGGAAGATCTTTCTGTCTCTCCTCCACTCCCTGTAACTCTGCCTTTCAAATAAATAAAAGATAAATAAACAAATCTTTTTTAAAGAAACAATCGAATGAAAAACAGAACAAAATGAAGATGACACAGCAGACGGGACAAGTGCTGAGACTCAGGAGTTAGGGAAACTAACTGGCAGGAAGCCTGAACAGCTACCTACCTCCTACCTCCAGATCTCCTTGGTTTTGTGAGCTGCCCTAATATAACTCACTAATTTTTGCCTTTATGTGGTTTTCCATTTGTATACAAATTCATAAGCTATATATCTGTTCCATTTTTTTCCATTGTCAATTTAATCCTACCTCCCCTAAATATTATAAACAACAAATCTGATGACCAAGACCATCTTAGTGGTAGGACAATCAAGACCTGCACGGACTCCATGCTCAGGTACTGTCCTGATACTTTTCTGCATATTAAAAGAAGCGAAAGGACAACTTACCCTGTCCTAGCTCCAAAGACTGCATCACAGACCCAGGCCTAAGTCCTGGTGAATCAATACATGAAAAGATCAATGCTCGTTAGGAAACTGGATAGAGAAATGAACAGGTAATTCACAGAAAAAAAATTCAAATGTTCAAAAACAACAAAACAATATTCAACTTCTCAATAATTAAAATAACTTGATAATTATAGCTTAGCAAACACCAAGATTAATGATGATGCTCTGTACAGCTGAGTGTAGGGAAGCCAGCACTCACATTATGGGAAGTGCAAGTTGCCATGAAGTGGAGAAATCAATCTTTGTTTTACATTTTCAAAGCACATTCTTTGAACAAACAGATAACAATTAATTCCTCCTACAGCAACCAGAGAAATATAAAGTTACTGGTTTTAATAATGAAAAAATACAAGAATACAGCAAGTGACCATTAAAAGGAGATTGAACTAAACTACACAATGACACCACTCAAAAGAATGCTGTGTACCACTTATGTACTAATTCCCCACCAGGTTAAATTTCAAATATACATCAGTGTTTAAATGAGCATGACACCACTGTTAAAACATGCATAAACAACTATACAAGTGTAAATAATATTAGGCTGAGAGAGAACAGAACAAAGTTAAACAAAGTTACCATCTGTATTAGTCAACTTTGCCTCACTCTAAATACCTGAGGAGCAGCTGTGGGGTACCACGTAAAGCTGCTGCCTGAAGCACAAGCATCCCATATGGGCGCTGGTTCGAGTCCTGGCTGCTCCACTTCCCAGCCAGCCCAAGGCACCCCTGTGGGAGACCTGGAAGAAGCTCCTGGCTTCCGTCTGCCTCAGCCGGGGCCATTGTGGCCATTTGGGGAGTGAACCAGCAGATGGAAGATTTCTCTCTCTGCCTCTGTGTAAGTTTGCCTTTCAAATAAATAAATTAAAAAAAAAAATATATATATATACATATATATATAAATAAAAGTACCTGAAGCAACTGACGTGTTCAAGTACAGAGGTTTGTTCTGACTCACAGTTTGTGAGGCGCACAGTCCAAGGTCAGGCAGGTGCCACAGGTTCGGCCTCCAGTGATGGTATCCTTGCTGGCAGAATCCCGAAGTGGCATAAAGCATCACATGGCAAGAGACATGTGTTCTCCCATAAAGCCCTCAGAACTTAATCCAGCTCCACCCCAACGACCCACTCATTCCAATCCAGTAACTTCAAAAGGCCCTCCACCACACACACACACAATAACTGGAGTAAGTTCCCACTCCCTCAGTGCCATTAACCTCCTAACTCAGGAACCAAACCTTTCCCACATGAGCCTCTGGAGGGCAGTCAGCATCCGGACTACCACGTAAACCACAGCACCTTCCATTGCCCTTTGAAGGACGGCCTGCAAGGTTATGCGCAACAGCACCCCTTCACTGGTGATGTTTAGGAGCATCTGTCGTTCACGAAGAACTTACAAGAGCCAGGCTTATCATCCTGGGCCTGAAGCACTGAGAACTGCACATGCGGTAGTATTATCTGACAACACACAGTAAGTCAAGATGGGGAGGCCACAGAGTCGGACAACAGAGCGAACTCAAAACACAAGTGGAACATCCCCAGTCCGAATGAGGACTTTGGAATTTTTAGACTAGGAATGCTCAGCCATCATCTACACGAACATTCCAAAAATCTGAAAAATTCTGAAATTTCAAACACCTGTCGTGCCAGGCATTTCAACCTGTAACTCACATAAACTTGTGACTGGTGGTGTCCGTGCTCTGGAGCAAGCTAGCCCCGCCTGCCAGTGGGGCCCCTGTGCTCACAGCCTGGGTGTCAGTACGTACTGGTCCTGCACCGCCACGCAGCCAGGGATAAACGAGCCCCTTTCACTTCCTTCCAGGTGATGACCAGCTTCAGGGTTGACTATGCTTGGAGTACTGCCCCTAGCTGTTCACACACATGTGGAGGGCTGAGTGATGAACCAGAGACTGCCATTCAGTCTTGCTTCAGCATTCTGGGGGCTTTCTGGGCCATGTGATAATACAATGCTGCTTTCTTCTCAGAACATACATTAGTGGTCAACTTGTTCACACAAAAGGAAATTTACAAGTTCTACTAAGGTATTAGAATGAAGTAGGGATATCCTTTAATGTTTTTAGTCCCTATCATTGTGAGAATTTTTTGCATGCCTGCTACTCTGTTGAGTCCATTAGCGAAAAGAAACCCCCTCCTGATGCCCAAATAACAAAGGCAAAGTTGTAGTCGAATGCCATCACTGTTGCTCAAAATCACTTTGGGAGTAAAAGCTCCAGGAATTACTAGATAATGTGAGACTGGGCCAATCATCCTAAGCCTATTCTTCACTAAATGAAAACAATTGGGGTCTGGAGGTCAAAAGCAGATATAAAGGGCAGGCATTTGGCTCCGGGAGTTAAGATGCTGCTTGCATGCCTGCATCCCATGTCAAGAGTATCTGGGTTCGAATCCCAGCTCTGCTTCCTGCTAATGCACATCTCAGGAGGCAGCAGTCGATGGCTCTAATACTCGGGACCACGCCCCTCATGCAGCAGACCTGCATATTACGTCCCCAGCTCCTGGCGTCATCCCAGCCCAGCCCCAGATGTTGTAGGTATTTGGGAAGTTCAAATAAATAATTTTAAATGATATAAAACACTTAAGTAGGTACACAGAACATACATTTAGTAAACTGCTAAAACACTCTTACTAGGTCATTTTAAATAACACTCATCGAACAACATATGAGAAAGCCAAAAGAAATAATGACTACTGATTCTTGGCACAACAGCTATTTATGTAAGTTTTAATATAAAAATTCACTGCATGATTCTGGGCCTGAGAATATTAACCAATGTGGCATAATAAATATAGTTTCTGCAGAGTCAAATCTTTCCTGCTTTTAAAAAGCATTGTAGGGGAGCTGGCACAATGGCGCAGTGGGTTAATGCCCTGGCCTGAAGTGCCGGCATCCCATATGAGCGCCAGTTCGAGACCCAGCTGCTCCACTTCCGATCCAGCTCTCTGCTATGGCCTGGGAATGCAATAGAAGATGGCCCAAATCCTTGGGCCCCTGCACCTGCATGGAAGAAGCTCCTGGCTTCAGATCAGTGCAGCTCCGGCCATTGCGGGCAACTGGGGAGTGAACCATCGGATGGAAGACTTCTCTCTCTGCCACTCCTTCTCTTTCTAACTCTGACTTTCAAATAAATAAATAAATCTTTAAGCCAAAGTCTTTGCTAGATTTCAAGGTAACACCTACCCCTCCAGACCTGCGTTCTCCTCTCGACATGAGAATGGTTCAATAAATTTATAGAAAAGGACATCATGCACAGTAGGTAAGATGCTGCCTGGGAGGCCCACACTATCAGTTGCCTTGATTCAAGTCCCGGCTCTGCTTCCTGCTAATGAGCACCCTGGAAGGCAACAGGTGACAGATGGAACAGCAGGGTCCCTGCTACCCATATGGGAGACCTGGATTGAGTTCTGGCTCCCAGCTTCAGCCTGTCCCGGCCCCAGCCATTGAAGACATTTGCAGAGTGAACCAGCAGACAAGAGCACTCTCTCTCTCTCAAGTGAAGGTATAAAACATTTATTAAACAAACAAAACTTCATCTATAAGAAATTCACAGACAAACAGAAGATAGGTTTATTTTGATTCAAAAATATTCTTGAAACCCAGGCATCATTTTTTTTTCACACTACACATTTTTCCCATAAACTTTTTAAAGACCTCTTGTATATACGGATTTCCAATCTCCTTGCACCAAAATAAACATTTTTTCCTTCCATTTTCCACGAACTTTCTGAAGTTCTCATATAAACAAGTATGAAGTTAGCGGTGCTCGCCAGTAGAACCACGCAGCCTGTTCTGAGAAGCATGGCCCCAGGTTCAGGCGAGGCCCTGCTCACCGAGGCTGGGAACAGTGAGGCTGCTGACAAAATGAAGAACCCCTCCGGGGAATCCCTGGTCTCACTTCTAAAGTCTTCTCAAGGCAAAGACAGGTTTGCACCTGATAAACTTCAATATGGTATCAGTTTACAGCATCTATTTTGTGGGGAAATTTCAATAGTTTCTGCATTTATTTACCAGTAGTGTAACTTTTGGAAGCAAAAGTGCTTATTTTAGTGGACAGAAAAACCTCTTCCAGGCATTCACACAGGGGCTGGGAAGTGCAGCCCACAGCTGGCTGTCTTTCACTAGAACCCAGACCAGCCCATTTATTTCTACCATCCATGACAGCTTTCATTCAGTAGTCAACTGGTTACAACATACATCTTGTGCAGTCCATGAGGCCTAAAATATTTACATTCTGGCTCTTTAAGAAAAATTCTGCCAAACATGCACTGAAATATTGAGGTGCTATACTAAACAAAATCTCATCTGTAAGAAATAGAGTGGAGAACAGAAAAACACAAATGACATACTTGCTCTGATTCAGGCACTTTCAAGATCATAGTTTATTTATTACTTCAGATAAAAAGATAGTATACATATTTAGGAATCCCTTCAAATTCAACTCTAGAGTTATACACCATCTAGTACTTTTGCAATGAATGTTAACCAAAAAAATCTTTATAGACACCTGAAAGCCCCACTATTAACATGAACTATGGTAATACAAAATTTGACATTTAATTTGTTCAATGTATAATATTTACATTGTGAAACCAATGGTGGTATGATAAACAGTGATAAAGAGTAAAAATAAACTTGTAAAAAGCAAAGGTTTATAATCTTACGATGTGCTAATCATAATTGTATATAAAAATTAAAACATAGCAGAGCTTTCTGTTACAAAATTCTTAATCATCTGAGTTGTAGTCATTACTTGCTACCAATTTACATGCAACATCTGCTAGGACTGATATTTGATTTTTCTCCCCCGAACAAAGTGTGAGTAGATAAATGACATTTCAGAGCAGACATTAATTTACTTGTGGACAGAAAAGAAGAAGAAAAAAAAAAACTGTACTCAAGATTAGTACTGGTCAAAAGCCTCTTCCCTACAGAAATTATAAAAATAGTAAGACACCCCCAAAAATCCAGAAAGGAGATGCATAGGCAAAAAGTACCATGAATGGCACAACTCAAAAAATTCTGAGACCAATCAGAGCCACATCTTTTCTCTCTCCTTCAATGAGAGGTCTATTTTCCCATCTAATAACAATGACTGAGGCAAATGAGGGGCACCAGGTGCACAACTAATTAAATCTTGCAAAATACTAAGATGGGCAGGGGTAGCCAGAGAAGGGGCAATTTATATATAATTGAAACTATATACAGCATAACTGGAATGCAGCCCGTCCCCAACTGGCTTTGTGAAACAACTGGACCTTTATGATTTAATAGTTAAAATTATAGCAAGTGTAATAATACAATAGATTTACATGGGAAGCAAAATCCAAGGGGCATTTTATATTAAGTATTTGCTGTTTCAATTTAAAAATAATTTTGCTAAGTATACATCTCTCAACTGAGGTCTATGTATAAAATGTCCTAATAGATACAGATATTTACCTTTGGTGAGCTGAAGGCCGTGTGTGACGCTTGTCTGAACCGTAGGCGGAACATGAGATGGACATGCACATGTGGGAGACTCAAGCTGAGGGGATCCAAAAGCTGTGCATGTGAGGAGGCGGCCTGGGGTACTCTGAAAGCCAAAGTACCAGAACCCCAAAGCAGGTAGCAGTGAGACTGCCAACAGGGACTGGAATGCCAATATGGCAGTAAAACGTTGTTAAAAACAGAAAGAGGAAGGCCTCTCGTACCAGCAGAATCCTGCATACATAGGAAAAAGAAAAAGCCACCCACCATTTTCTAAAACAAAAGCCAATTACAGTATGGGAAAGTACAAACTGCAGAAAACCAGAAGTCAGTAGAAGAAAAAACTACTGGTTTACACGGGAGAAAGGAGAATGCTTCGTCCCAAGCAGTCACTTGGTGAACGCCGCCACCACCGCCCACAGAACCTCATTGGTGCTGGCCTTCAGACACTCCACCTCCGGGTCTAGGTCGAGAAGCTGCCGCACCCTCTTGGTGGCTAAATCATACTGCTCATCCAGAAGAGGAGCGAAGGCGTTCTCTAGGACATCCGAGGCGTGGGCCAGGTAGATGAGGGCCAGCAAGCGCTTGTCCATGCGGTGAGGGTCGTTCACCCACTTGTCAAGAACTGCTTCTTGTACCTTCTTGATGAGACGCTGCTTAATGTTGTTGTTGGTAAGAGGATGTGTCGTCATGTCAAAAAGTAGGAAGTTCTGTTTCTCTGTTGTCAATACACCCTTTTCCACCAGGTTTTTAGCTAATCGTTCCCGCACGTTTCTTAACTGATAATGCAATTTTAATGGGTTCCAAGTCTCACCTAAACAAAAGATGTCTGAAGTTAGATATGACAGGCATTGCCTGATAATTCTGCAAAATGTTGATACTATTACAATGAACAGTGAATGTCTTTCTCCCCAAGTTGACCACAAACACCTTCAGGATCAGGCCTTTGGATTCTAAGCACCTAACATATTCTCAAGCAAAGCAGTCATACAAAGACTAAACTGAAATCAGTCTTCCAACCAGAGTTACACCTAGTCCATGGGAAATGAGCAAGATATTAAATTATGTTCCAGCCTCCTTACACCTGTTGTCAAAAAGTAGTCAATACAGCAAAACAGAATTTTCTCTACACCAGTCGTTAACACAGTCAGGGTTAGGGAACCTTTTTTCTACCAAGGGCCATTTGGATATTTATAACATCATTCACAGGCCATACAAAATTATCAATTTAAAAATTAGCCTGCTATAGATTTATTGAATTTCAAGTTCCGCCTGCAGCTGCCTTGGGCAGGGCTAGACCAAATGATTCTGTGTGCCTTATACAACCTGTGGGCCGGATGTTCCCCACCCCTGACATAGACAAATAAAATGAAGAACACAATGTCCCGATCTCTCTGCTATTCCTGAAACTGCCACAGCCACACAGCCTATAAAGACAGGAAGCCTGTTCAGGAAATGCTATTTTATTTTTCAAATTTAACTGACAGGCAGAGAGACAGAGAGAGAGAATGAAAACAAAAGATAAGAAAAAAGAGCTACCACCTGCTGGTTCACTCCCAGCTGAGGCTGGGCAAGCCCAAAGCCAGGAGTCAGAACTCAGGCCGGGTCTCCCACATGGATGGCAGGGACTCAACTACTTGAGCCATCACTGCTGCCTCCCAGGATGTGCATTAGCAGGAAGCTGGAGTCAGGAGCAGAGCCAGGACGTGAACCCAGGCACTCTGTTAAGAGGTCCAGGCATCTTAATCCCTAGGCCAGACGCCACCCTGGTAATGTTCTTTGCAAATTAATAATGTGAAGCTAATTCTAGGAGGATCCCCCCCCCCCCCCAAAAAAAACCCACAATTTTAATCTTGTTATCCATGCATATTTCCTTCTAGAATAGAAATATTTAAAATAAAACCAAATCATTATTCACTAAAAATTTCTTCTTTTTATGTAAGACTAGACAGAAGGAAATACATCATTAAACTGTTATCTTTGGGATTATGCATGACAAACTGTCCATCTTGTATGTATTCCCAAATGATCACTGATGAACAATAACTCAATTTACTATTTGAGAAAGTACTATAGTAATTTTCTAAACTAGAACATATTAAAGATCAGTCATAGAAGGGGCCGGCGCTATAGCGGAGCAGGTACAGCCACTGCCTGCAGTGCCAGCATCCCATATGGGCACTGGTTCAAGTTCTGGCTGCTCTACTTCTGATCCAGCTCTCTGCTATGGCCCGGGAAGGCAGTAGAAGATGGCCCAAGTCCTTGGGCCCCTGCACCCACAAGGGAGACCCCGAAGAAGCTCCTCGCTCCTGGCTTCGGATCGGCACAGCTCTGGCTGTTGTGGCCAAGTGGGGAGTGAGCCAGCAGATGGAAGACTTCTCTCTGTCTCTAACTCTTTCAAATAAATAAATCTTTTAAAAAAGATCAGTCATAGGCACTTTTACTAAATGCAAAAGCTGTAAGGTTGACATTTTATAATACTGAGAGCAAAGCTTAAGCTGCACTGTCCATAATAGGAGCCACTAACCACATGGAGCTATTAAATTTAATTTAAAAATTCGGAGGTGGGGGAGGCATTTGGTGCAGCAGTTAAGATGCCGAGATGCTCACATCCCATACCAGAGTACATGAGTCTGAGTCTAAGTCCCAGCTCTGCTCCCAACTCCATCTTCTGCTAAAGCAACTCTGGAAGGCAGCAGGTAATGACTCAAATACATGGGTCCCGCTCCCCATGTGGAGGACCTGGCACTGAGTTCCCCACTCCTGGCTTCATGGCACCCTAGCCATAGCTGTTACGAGCTTCTGACGAGTGAACTAGCAGATGAGATTTTTCTGTTGTCTCTCTCAAAAGCAAATTTTAAAATTTTTGAAAATTTAGTTCCTCATTTCAAGTCCAAATAGCCACAAGTGGCAGTGGAAACTGACTAGACAGCACAGGAACAGAACACTTCCAGTCCCACACAAAGTTCGAGTCAACAACACTGCCTTCAAACATGTTACTACTCAGCTGGCCACAGACAAAATTAACTTACTCTACAACTTACTACTGAACAATACGAGATAGAAGAACATTTAATCAGTCCTGGACTTGCCGTTAGTCCTCAGTTTCCAGGAGGTCCCCATCTGTGGATTCAACAACTCACAGATCAAAAGTATTCAAAGGGAAAAACTTTTATCCATACTGAACATGTGTAGGCCTGGGAGGCAGTGGTGATGTGGTGCCACCCACATGGGAGATCTCAACTGTCATTATCCCCTAAGCAACATGGTTTATTATGTACGTGGCACTCATACCATATTAGGTATTATAAGTCATGCAGAGATAATTTAAAGTATACAAGAAGACGTGTGTCATATGCAAACATTATGCTACTTTATACGAAGGACTTGGACATCTCTGGATTTCAGTATCCTTGAGGGGTCCTGAAACCAATTCCCCAATGACACCAAAGGACAACAGAATATGAAATAACTGTTTCAGATGCTGGTCAAAAAGCAGCCTAGAACTGTGACCTCTGAGAGAAATCTAAGTGAGCCTCAGATTGTCCAAGCTCACTGCCTGGAGGCACATCTCAGGCAGGAGAGCTGGCAGGAAGACCTCAACAAAGCCCAGCAGCCACACTGTGTTCAGAAAGGCAGAGACCAGCGTGACGCCAGCGAAGGCAGCCGGACTGTGCAAGGCAGAGTACTGGAGAAGACAGGACTCAGAGCAGCGGTCTAGTGTCTGCCTCGTGTTCCCCCGTGTAAGCTGAAAACTAAATCGCACTTGGTAAAGTGAGAAATCCCACAAGGCTAGGCAAAACACAATCGCCAAAAAATTTTTAAAAAACCATTCCAAGATCTAACACAGAGCTGGGGAAAATCTGAGAACCAACTAGCCTGAGGGGACAGGCCTCGATGAACATAGGACAACCAGAAGGATCACAGAACTGAAGCAGCCCTGGAGTGAAGGCCACTAGATCTGCCTTATCAAAGTGCAGACACCAGCCGATCGACAAGCACCTTCCTATCAAACAAACTCACAGGCAGCGGCGTTCAGCCTACCAGTTAAGGTGCCCACATCCCAGTCGGAACACCTGGGATCAGTTCCCAGCTCCAGCTCCTGACCCCAGCTTCCTACTAATGCAGACCCCAAGAGGCAGCAATGATGGCATGAAACCACCCACGTGCAAGACTTGGAATACATTTCCTGTTCCTACCTTCTGCCTCAGCCCAACCCCAGCCATTACAGGTACTTAGGAAGTGAACCAGCATGGGTGTGCACACACGCACACACACACACAGCCTCCAAAAAAAAATTTTTTTTTTAAGATTTTACTTGAAAGGCAGAATGGGAGGAAGGTGGAAGACAGAGAAAGCTCTTTGATCCACTTTTCAATCCCAAAATTGTCACAAAAGTCAGGGTTGTGCCAGGCCACAGCCAGCAGCCTGGAACTCCATCTGGGTCTCCCACATGGGTGGCAAGGACCCGAAGATTTGGGCCACCTTCTGCTGCTTTCCCAGGCACATTAGCCGAGAGCTGGATTGGAAGCAGAGCAGCTGGGACTCAAACTGGCACTCCAATATGGTATGCCGGCATCACAGCCAACAGCTTCATCTGCTATGCCACACAGGGGCTTCTAAATAAATTTTTTAAAAGACCACAAAACTCAGAACTCAACAACTTAATATCTGCAATTTCCAGCATCCAATTTAAAACACATACACACTAAACTTTAAAAGCAAAAGTGACCCAAAACTAAAAGAAAAAAAATTAACAGAAACTATCATCCAAATCAAATATACTCTCAAAAATGACAAAAGATAGAATTAGTAAAAAGGACTTAAAACAGTAATTATAAATATCTAAATGACTTCAAGGAAAATACAAGAGAAAAGAGGAACTATCTTTTAAAAAAAATAAATGATAGAGAACTCCATTTTATACTGTGTGATCTCCTTTGTAAAACCAGGGACTTGTAAAGTATCAAAATTCAATGATGGGGGCCGGCACTATGGCAGCGCCAGCATCCCATATGGGTGCCGATTTGAGTCCTGGCTGCCCTACTCCCGATCCAGCTCTCTGTTATGCCTGGGAAAGCAGTAGAAGATGGCCCAAGTCCTTGGGCCTCTGTACCCACATGGAAGACCCAGAAGAAGCTCCTGGCTTCAGATCGGCACAGCTCCAGTCCTTGCGGCCAATTGGGGAGTGAACCAGTGGATGGAAGACCTCTCCCCTCTCTGTGTAACTCTTTCAAATAAATAAATAAATCTTAAAAAAAATATTAAATGTAGACGTGTTAGTACCATGAGTTACTAGTAATTAAACTCACCAACTGCATTTAAAGACAACATAATTTTTCCCAAAAAAAGTCTGACAAAATAGGTTCCACAAAATAAGAACAACCATTACATTCAATTTCCTTGGTAACTTCCAAAAGGAAAAGAGCTGAAGTGTTTTTCAGGCCATATTAGATTTTAAAACGCAACAGTATGAAGAAAAACATAAAACAATAAACAATTCTACTTATTTCAATTTCTGGTGCTAAACAAGGCCATACCTACACTGACTTACAAAACAGCCTAACAGTTAAATGAAACAGTATAATTTAACAAGTCAAAGAGTACTTCTGGGGCCGGCGCTGTGGCGTAGGAGGTAAGCCTTCAGTGCCAGCATCCCATATGGGCGCCGGTTTGAGACCCGGCTGCTCCACTTCAAATCCGGCTCTCTGCTATGGCCTGGGAAAGCAGTGGAGGATGGCCCAAGTCCTTGGGCACCTGCACCAGCATGGGAGACTGGGAAGAAGCTCCTGGCTTCAGATCGGCACAGCTCCGGCCGTTGCGGCTAATTGGGGAGTGAATCAGCGGATGGAAGACCTCTCTCTCTCTTCTTCTTCTTCTCTCTCTGTGTAACTCTTTCAAGTAAAATAAATAAATAGGGGAGGGGAGGGGAGGGGAGGGAAGGGGAGGGAAAGGAAGAAAGAAAAGAAAGAAAAGAAAAGAAGGAAGGAAGGAAAGAAAGAAAGAAAGAAAAGAAAGAGTACCTCTATGCCCATACTTTTAAGTCTGAAACTAAACTTGGTCATGACATGGTTGTGCAACCTTCGTCAAGGCTCCTTAACTCTCTCTTAGCTTCCTCACATATAAATGAGAATAACAAATGTATCAAGCCACAGGGCTTTAATTAAGATATATCAAATTCTTAGAACAGGGGCTGGCATAATGGTGTAGCAGGTAAAGCTGCCACCTTCAATGCCAGCATCCCATATGGACGCTGGTTTGTGTCTTGACTACTCTGCATCCAATCCAGCTCCCTGCTGATGGCCTGGGAAAAGCAGCAGCAGCAGATGACCCAACTGCATGGGTCCCTGTACCCTCTTGGTAGACCTGGAGGAAGTTCCTGGCTCCTGGCTTTGACCTGGCCCAGCCCTGGCTGTTGTGGCTATTTGAGAAGTGAACCAGCAGATGGAAGACCTCTCTCTTTCTCCTTCTCTCTGTAACTCATTTTCAAATAAACAAATCTTGGGTGGGGGGGACCTTAGAGCCTGATACATGATAGGCTCTCAAAAACTGTTAGCTATTGTTTACTTGTGTGCAGAGTAAGAGAATATATAGAATTTATAATATTCTTAGAATCATATTAGGTACCAAGAATACATATTGCTAGCCCTACTAGAAGAAAATCAGAATAGGATCAATAGGGCCACAAGAACAATATGAATGTGGCACAGTGAGTTAAGCTGCTTGTGATGCCAGCATCCACGTGAGCACCAGCTGGGAGTCCTGGATACTCCACTTCCCATCCAGCTCTCGCTAATGCACCTGGGGAGGCAGCAGAAGGCCCAAGTGCTTGGGCCTCTAATCCCCGCCTCGAAGATCCAGATAGAGCTCCAAGGCTGCTGCCTTTGGCCTGGCCCAGCCCCCAATGTTGTTGTGAAGTGAACCAGCAGATGGAAGATCTCTTTGTCTCTCCCTCTCTAACTTTAAACAGTGTCCAGAGGAATAAGAAATGACTTGTGTCTAAATGTTAAAGAACATTTCTAGAAAAGTTAACAGAGGAAAGGATGTTGAAGCTGCATCGGGAAATCCTGTGGGATCCAGCATCCTAGGAGAGGAAGAGGCAACAGCATTCCAGGCAGAAGCAAACAACACAGTGCACGTGGCGATTCTGCACAGACTATAAGCAGCCCTGGGGTGGAGGAACCCATCTTCCTCCATAGCTATCTGACTTCCATGTTTTATTGTTGTGCCAATCCACACTCTCCCCAATAAATGCCTGCTCCTTCTTTTACTAGACAATGTGAGTTTTATTTTTGTTTTCAAATTTCAATGATAGGTGGTAGGCAAAGTATTATGTTAGAATTAGACAGTATTAACTGACTTTTGGAAACTTAAACTAATATATATCAGCCAAATTTATCTCAGATCCAAAAAGTCAATTCTAAGATGAATTAGCAATGCATATAATTTACAATTCATCCAAGAAGTACCATAACTGACAACTCTAGCTAATTGCACAGTACTGCCTAGGTATGTTTACACTGTCACAACACCAAAACAGAATGAATAACTCCCAAGCCATCCATCTTTATGGTTCTAAGGCAAACAGGAAGAGATTCCATACCCTAGAGAATATTTTGGTCACTTATTACCAATCGATTGAGGGGAAGGGAGCAATAAAAAGATTATTCTGAGACATAAAGTAAAATTTCTCTTTGCAGGTTCTATAAACAAAAGTCCTTCTAATGCTGCTATACTATGATTTTTTCTTTCTTGGAGGAAATGAGTGGGTCTAACAGTGTAAGACTACTATCTATGATACTGAAGTCATGCTAAGATTTATTCTCACTCTATCCTTAGTTAAATCTTATATATTGCAACCATGAGAATGTGTAATGCTTACACAGTTGCTGGAAAGATTTTGTGAACTCCAAAGTAGGCTAACTTACAGTTTACTATTGCTACTAAAAATGACAAGAGCCTCTACACAGACCCACCTTACAAAAAGGTCAAAGTTCCATTAAGGACTGCACCTTCTTATGGGCAACCATTTCTGCCTCAGAGGAAGTACTACAAGGGTACCAGCCAGCATCATCTTCTGGAGCAACACCTCTAGAGCAGGGCAAACCTTAGGTGCTCGCTCCAGCAAAAAGGGATTTATTCAGGTCTCCTCAGACATTCAAAAAATGAGGAAGTCTCACCGCAGAAGGCTGAAGCAGTGCAGGAAACATTGTCTGTGGTGCATAAAATCAAGTACTCTGAAGTCTGCCTTTTGTTTAAAATAATCAAATCAAATAAGAATTAAAGTAAATAACTGAATCAATTTTATGTTTAATAAAGATCTAATAAAATTTTATTATTTAATACTTAAATAATCAATAATTAGATAATAACTGAATTAAGCTAAGTCCAAAGAATAGAATTCTCCTGAATTAAAATAACTAAGTCACCAGTACAAGCAGGGATAGGAGGGTGAAGATGGCTTATTGGGGAGAAGATACAAAGAAAGGTTTCTCTATGCTAGCTACCAAGACTTAGCTGCTTTTATAACATTGAACATATTTTAATTACTTTGTAATAAATGACTGACTGAATGAACAGTACTTGAAAAGATGTTACTATGATTCCATCTTATCATTCACTGCACATGATGGCACTTTATAGAATTAAAGGGCACCTTTACTTCAGTGTAAAAGGTTTTGGAAACACATGCATGATTTTTTTCATAATATGCACTTTTCAAGAACTTTTTGAAGACCCTTCATATATAATGGGACTTAATTAGCAAGCAAAGTTAAAATGTACAGTTCTATAGCTTTTGTAAAGTAAAGTATAAAAAGACATACAACAAGGAAAAAGTTCCTCCAACGTTATTGATGTCCACCGCCTAGCAATCGATTCAGATAAGAAGGACACACTGACAGGGAGCTAAGCGATCCCACTGCACAGAAGTTCCCTGAAAGCAGCTTTGTTCTTACAGTTGGCAGTCTAGTGACACCTTGTGACCAAAGTGATCAAGCTCACATCTTACAATTTCAGAGTCAGAAACAATTTACACTTAAACACAGTAGTCTTTAAAGTCTTTAACTGATATATTAATTTTTAAGCTAATCCATAGATTGTTTTACTAGCATCTTTATTTCTGTATCAGAGATGGGCCTACTATGTGCTGTCTACCTCGGAGGTAACCACCATACAATAACCTGTGCACATTTCCCTCAACAATACAATACAGTACACAGTTTTGAAAACCAAGCAGAAGCACAGATGTAGCTGTGAGGACAGGTTCGCCAGTTTTACCAGGTCCTGCATTCCCTCTGAACAATTACACTTCCCTTCTGTGTGTTTCATTCTTACCCTTCAAGGGCTTACGCCAAGGTCCATTTCCTCCTCCAGCTACAGAAGTTCCTAAGCATTTCCCTTTTCTCTGAACTACTGAATTTTTTTAGGTATCTCTCCACAAAAAATTTAATCAGCAAACAGCTATCTTGGTACTTTCACTAGATAGGAAGCAGAGATTTTCATAATTTAAAGAGGAAACCTGCTTCACTTCTCCTCCCTTTCTGGATTCCCTTTCTCTATGCTGAGGTATCGTGGGAGCAAGGACTGAACTGCTACAGGCAACGCTCGAGCATTTGCAGCTAACCAAAAACTCACAGCACATTGTTTAAAAAGAACATGCTGTTAGCCTCACGTCTTACTCAAATTCCTAATCCAAATGGACACTGTTTTACAGAATCCGAACTGCATTTAAAGACTTTTGAGAAAAATCTAAATATCTCACCTCTTCAATGCTCAATCAGGTGACAATATTGCAACAGCAGCCCAAGCTGAGAACCAAGTTCAGCATTTATGCTCATCCATCAAATATTACTTTGCTGAATGTATATTAAATGTTGAAACTGAACCTGTGTGTGCTATACTAATTTAAGGTATAAAAACTATCAGAGGAAATTTCATGGTGTAAGGTATGCAGTTGAGCCAAAGCTCATGTGCCATTAGAACATGTGATATAAGATAGAGATCTTTATGAGTAGAGCATCTGCAAATGCCGAAATCAGTATCAGCTGAAATCAGTACCAACAACAAAGTTAAGGCAAAACCCATTAGATTCCAGTGAAGCTTCTGTAGCACTGTAATTTTTCTGCCAAAAAAAATAATTAACTTTGAGAAAGTCTTTTTTGGTTTTGGCCAGTTGGGACTCTAATCACAATTTCTTTTTTTTATGATTTATTTCAAAGTCAGAGTTACAGGGAAGAAGAGAGGGAGAGATCGTCCATTCACTGGTTCACTCCCTAAATGGCCACAATATCCAAGGCTGGGACAGGCCAAAGCCAGGAGCAAGAGGCTTCTTTGAGGTCTCCCACATGGGTAACAGGGGCCCAAGCACTTGAGCCATGTGCTGCTATTCCCAGGCCTCTAGCAAGGATCAGAAGTAGAGCAGCCAAGACATGAACTGGCACCCATATGGGACGCTCGTATTGTAGGCGGCAGCTTTACCCATTATGCCACAACAGCGGCCCCTCTAACCACAAAGTTTAATTTGAACTACCAGATCAGAAACTGGCCAATACAGGCAGCTCAGCACAAGAATGGCCCAAAGACTGTGTAGGTCAGGGATCTCTAGAGAAGTTATAAAATGATCCATCAAGATAGTTAGAAGTTATTAGCACTTCTATTTTTATCTGAAACAGATGTACTTCAAAAGCAGCGTTAACACTGGGTCCCTGTTGTAATAGCAGTAAGGAGAGCTAATCCAGGAGCGCTTGTGCACTGCCACAGATTCATCTGTGCTCTGGATCTGTGGATTATATTCTCTATTTTAGCCAAAAAAAAAAAAATCCCCATCAAATGGACAAATTATTCTTAAAATATTCCTGCAAGAGAAAACTTGCAATGGAAAACAATACCAATAAAACAAGCGTGGGTATGGGTGTAGTAAGAGGTCAAAGTTTCTCTTACACACTGGCATAAACAGAAAAATGGTATCAGCAATCTGTCAGAGGATGGTCAAAAAAATTCAAAATTATAAAGATAATCTTGTGAATAAGTTTATGCTCTCTACCAACAAAAAGGAAGGGTGATGCTTACATAGGCGTAAAGTGCCTGTTATGGTCCTATTTGCTAACAGTGGAGTAAATGGATTTAATTTTTAAATAATCATAAAAAAAATTTCACCAACAGGAGAATGTCCTCATAATAGGACTTAGTTTAGTTTAGAAACTGTTTATCAATGAGAAAAATGCCACCTTACTTACCAAATTCTGGCATCCAATTATTTTTAAACAATTTAAATAGTAATGTTCAACACCAGAAGAAATTACAATAAATACTTACAAAAGCTACAGATTACATGACAGTGCAGAAGAACAACACAGTGTTGGTCCCACCCTTCAGGAGCTTATACACACACGCAAGTACCATCATTGGTACTGTCCATCAGCAGCACTTTCTCTTCTTAAAGTCAGGGGAGCCCAGAGGACTTGCTCTGGCCAGAGATATGACCACATGTCGCTTCTAAGCAGAACTTCAAAGCCTGTACCATTAGCAATGCTGTTCCTCGTTCTACACCAGTGATTGACACTGCTTGAAAACCAAGCAGAAGCACAGATGAGGCTGTGAAGACAGGTTCGCCAGTTTTACCTGGTCCTACATTCCCTTCTGAACAATTACCCTTCCTTCTGTGTGTTTCATTCTTACCCTTCAAAGGCTTACGCCATTTCCTCCTCCAACTACTCAAGTTCCCAGGCATTTCCCTTCCCAGGTGCTGAGAATGAAGCGGCCTGTGGCTGCCAGCCTGTGTGTGGAGTGAACCCTGCTCAAACCACGGAGGCCGTGGGGTCCTCACCACAGCGTGGCCCGTGCAGAGTAAGGAGCAGTGAGCAATTCTGATGAAGGGGCTCTGGGGAGCATGTGACCCCTCATTTAGTACCTGCTCAGAGGGAAATTTTATTTTAAAAGCCATTATTTTTCTCACTCAGTCACTGACACTACCTTTAAGTGTCTAAATAACTCAACAGGCTTTCTGGCTACTGTGTAAAGGTTCCTTTCTTAAGAATTTTAAACTTTTACATCATCTCTGCAACAGAGTTCAGCTTGTAGCCCACACACAGCCGCTTACCGCTGAGTAATTCAATCCAGTTCTGCACGGTTTCTGGAGGCTGCGTCTCCTTAACGTGCTTCAGAGCTTCGTCAAGGAGAACATCCCCTGTGGGAGCATCCGACTTACAGATCACCTACAATGTAAGCAAGAAAAATGAAAAGACCCACTGATGCCTGCCCACTTTTGCTTTTTTTAAAGTTATTTATTGGAAAGGCAGAGTAATAGGCAGTTACAGGGAAGACACAGGGAGATCTTCCATTCACCAGTTCACTCTGTAAATGGCCACAACAGGCAGGTCTGGGTCTCCCACATGGGTGCAGAGGCTCAAGCACTTGAACCACCTGCCACTGCTTTCTCATATGCATTAGCAGGGAGCTGGATCAGAAGTGGAGCAGCTGAGACCAGTGCCCATACAGAACGTCAGCACCACCAGCGGTGCCTTAACCCACCAAGCCACAACACTTGCCTCAATGCCTGTTCTGACTCAATCTCATAAAATAAAAACTATAAACTATGCAAAAAAAAATCATACTTAAAGTCAAGTGTTCACACAGTATCAAAGCTCACATTTTAAATAATTCTATGTGAAGGAAATCCAGTTTTCAACCAATTAGAATGCCTACTATCATGAATAAAAAAACTACTGTGCAACAATCAGTAAAACAAAATGCTAGCACAGTTTACACTCACTATAATTCCATTCATTGCTGAGCCTGGGACTAGATGACCCAAAACTCCATTTTTAATGCAGTAATAGTTCCAGAAACAGACTCAACTATCTGGAATTCAGTACATAATGGTAGTAGTTCACATTAATAGAAAAAGAAAATTTTCAATAAATGTCCTAACAACAACTAGCTAACAAACTGAGAGCAAAAATTAAGACTTTTGGGGACCAGTGTTGTGCCACAGCAGATTAAGCCACCACCTGTCACACCAAGATCCCATATGAGCACTGGTTCTAGTCCTGGCTGCTCAACTTCCAAACCAGTTCCCTGCTAACACACCTGAGAAGGCAAAAGATGATAGCCCAGATAATTGCAGTCCTGGATGGAGTTCCAGGCTTCTAGCTTCTGCCTGGCCCAGACCTAGCCACTGTGGCCATCTGAGGAGTGAACCAGTGGATGCAAGATCTCCGCCTTCCAAACAATCAATCAATCTTTAAAAAAAATAAAAAAATAAATAAAAAATAAAAAAGATTTGGCTCCCCTGAGCGTCTATCACAAATAAAACATAGAAACTTAAATAGAAAATATAATTTGAGTAGTAAGAAACACTTTTTAAACCTGCTACCATTGAGCCTGGAGTTGTGGCGCAGTGAATAAAACCACCGCCCGCAATGCCAGCACCCTACATGGGCACTGGTTAGAGTCCCAGCTGCTCCACTTCCTTTTTTTTTTTGGTTAAAAGATTTATTTATTTCTTGAAAGTCAGAGTTACACAGAGAGAAGAGAGAGGTCTTCCATCCGCTGTCTCACTCCCCAACTGGCCACAATAGCCAGAGCTGGGCCAATTCAAAGCCAGGAGCGAGGAGCTTCCTCTTGGTCTTCCTGGATGCAGGGACCCAGGCCATAGCAGAGAGCTGGATCAGAAGTGGAGTAGCTGGGACTTGAACTGGCGCCCACATGGCACTACAGGCGGCGGCGGCCTCACCTGCTACCCCACTGCACTGGCCCCATGCTCCACTTCTGATTCAGCTCCCTGATAATGTGCTTGGGAAAGCAGAGGAAAATGGCCCAAGTTCTTGGGCCCCTGCACCAAGTGGGAGACCTGGAAGAAGCTCCAGGATCCTGGCTTCAGTCTGGCCCAGCCCTAGCAGTTGCGGCCATTTGGGGAGTGAACCAGTGGGTGGAAGATATCTCTCCATATCTCTCTAACTCTGCCTTTCAAATAAATAAATTGAATCTTAAAAAAAAAAAAAAAAAAAAAAAAAACTTGCCACCCCTGGGCCTAGCAATGTGGTGCAGCAAGCTAAGCCACTGCCTACAACACTAGCATCCTGTATTAGAGCACCAGTTCAAGTACCAGCTGCTCCACTTCCAATCCAGCTGCCTGCTAATGCGCCTAGGAAAGCAGCAGAAGATGGTCCAAATGCTTGAGCCCCTGTACCCACATGGTGAACCCGAATGGAGTTCCTGACTCCTGGCTTCAGTCTGGCCCAGATCTGGCTGTTTTGGCCACTTAGGGAGTAACCAGTAAAGAGAAAATTTCTCCATTGCTCTGCCTTTCGAATAAATTTAAAAACCTGCCATCACTAGTAGAAAACTTAAAGAAAATAACAACAGCTTTGAATATATAGAATTTTTTAATATAATTTTTATAAAACCCATTTGGGATATAGAAACCATAACAGCAGTAAAATCCAGAGGTAGGAATTAGAGAAGAACATGCCATAAGTACTCAAGCCAAGTACTGGATCCCTATGGCTTGCATTCACACTATTGGCTATGCAACAAATTTCAACTTATCAAAATTCAATCTATTACCTTTGTTAACTATTAAAATGCAGTGAAATATGCCGGCGCCGCGGCTCACTAGGCTAATCCTCCGCCTTGCGGCGCCGGCACACCAGGTTCTAGTCCCGGTCAGGGCGCCGGATTCTGTCCCAGTTGCCCCTCTTCCAGGCCAGCTCTCTGCTGTGGCCAAGGAGTGCAGTGGAGGATGGCCCAAGTGCTTGGGCCCTGCACCCCATGGGAGACCAGGAAAAGCACCTGGCTCCTGGCTCCCGCCATCGGATCAGCGCGGTGCACCGGCCACAGCGGCCATTGGAGGGTGAACCAACGGCAAAGGAAGACCTTTCTCTCTGTCTCTCTCTCTCACTGTCCACTCTGCCTGTCAAAAAAAAAAAAAAAAAAAAAAGGCAGTGCAATTTAACAGTTGTGCTTTAAAAACATGACATTCCGGGGCTGGCGCTGTGGTACAGCAGGTTAAAGCCCTGGCCTGAAGCACTGGGATCCCATATGGGTGCTGGTTCTAGTCCCGGCTGCTCCTCTTCCAATGCAGCTCTCTTTTGTGGCGTGGGAAAGCAGTAGAAGATGGCCTAGGTCCTTGGGCCCCTGCACCCACATGGGAGACCCGGAAGAAGCTCCTGGCTCCTGGTTTCAGATCGGCGCAGCTCCAGCCATTGTGGCCATCTAGGGAGTGAACCAGGGAATGGAAGACCTCTCTCTGTCTCTACCTCTCTCTGTAACTCTTTCAAATAAATAAAATAAATCTTTAAAAATAAAGTGACATTCCTCTCATATGTTTGTCCTCAATAAAGGGTTTTCTACTTTTTGCTCAATCTTATGAAAGGTTAAAATATATATGAAGTATGTATTCCACAGACAGCACAACCTAACAGAAATATAGTAAAGAACCACAATGCAAGACACACATCTACTCTTAAATTTTCTAGTAGTTGCATTTTAAAAGGAAACAGGCAGAATTTAATATTTGACTTAACCCAATATAGCCAAAATATTAACATGCAATAAATCTTTAAAACTTTGAGGTATCCAAAATAAACTTTTGTTTCCACACAAAGCCTTCAAACATCCTGTGTGTTTTCATTTATAAAATGTCTTAATTTACTCTAGGGACACTTAAGTACACACTAACCACTTAAGTACTCAACTGTATAACTCACAGACACTGGACAGTCCAGATAAATAACATGTTCACCGTCACAGGAAGTCCCAGATGTATCACTTCCCTCTCACCTCTGTCATAATTCTAGTTTATCTGGGTGGCATTCACTTTAAGTCTCCTAACTAGTGTCCCTCAACTAGTTTTAGTTCTGTTCAATATTCTCCTTTCTGACCCAAGAGGTAAATCTCATGAAATTCTACTGTTTCTGCTTAGAACTATTCAATGAATCACTGGATAAGTTCTGGACTTCATAAAAAATTCAGTAATAAGTGTGGCACACGAACACACCCTGCCTATACTTTCTATTTATTTTGGTGGGGAAAGAACTCTCATTTTTAAATACCGTCCAGGAGGGGCTGGCACTGTGGCCTTATTGGGTTAATCCTCTGCCTGCAGCACCAGCATCCCATCAGGGTGCCATTTCATGTTGTGGCTGCTTTACTTCTGATCCAGCTCACTGCTGATGGCCTGGAAAAGCAATGGAAGATGGCCCAAGTACATGGGCCCCTGACATGGGAGACCCAGAAGCAGCTCCTTGCTCAAAGCTGCCCAGCTCCAGCCATTACAATCACTTGTGACTGTAATGTGGACCAGCAGATGGAAGACCTCTGTCTTTCCCTCTCTAACTCTGCCTTTCAAATAAATAAATCTTTAGAAATAAATAAGGGCTAGTGCTGTGGCATAATGAGCTAAGTCTATGACTGTGGTGCTGGTATCCCACATGGGCCCTGGTTCGTGTCCTGGTTGCTTCTCTTCTAATCCAGCTCTCTGCTATGGCCTGGGAAAGTGGCAGAGGATGGCCCAAGTACTTGGGCCCCTGGACCAGCATGGGAGACCCGAAAGAGGCTCCTGGCTCCTGGTTCCAGGTCGGCCAGTTCCAGTTGTTGCTGCCATGTGGGGAGTGAACCAGCGGACAGAAGACTTTTCTGTCTCTCCCTCTCTCTGTAACTCTACCTCTCAAATAAACTATCTTTAAATAAATAAATATTGTACAGGGGATCCAGTGAAAATATCTGAAAGAAAGCCTCTGAAACAGAAGAGACTAAAAAAGAAAGAAAACAAAAACTCTGAAAAAACAAGGTTAACACAAAGGAAATTTTCAAGAGTCATAATAGAGGCTGTTGGTGTGGTGCAGAGGATTAAGCTGCCACTTGCAAAGCTGCATCCAATATTGAATCACTGGTTCTTGTGCTCACTTTTCCGCTTCTGGCCCAGCTTCTTGCTAATGCGCCTGGGAAAGCAGCAGAAGACGGACCAAATACCTGGATCCCTCACACACATAGGAGACCCAGATGGGGTTCCTGGCTCCTGGCTTCGGCCTGGATGAGCCATTTGGTGAGTAAACTAGCAGATGGAAGATTTCTCTGTCTTTCTGCCTTTCAAATTAATAACTAAAAAAAAAAAAGTCCAGGGCTGGCACTGTGGTTCAGTGAGTTAAAGCCCCAGAATATCGCTGTGGATTCGTTCTGAGAGGAGGAGCATGGTGGGGTCAAGAAGATCGGAGTCACCACACAGACCCCGGGAGTCAGGAGTCAGGTGAAAGCAGGCCAGAGGTGAGCAGCCTGCAGAGCAACCTGCAGACTCATTTATTTCAGTTGTTACAGCAGCTTATATAGCCAAGGCAGCCAATCCAGTCAAGGGGTGGTCTATGCCCTAATCAATCACAGCTTGTTGCCAGGCAGGCTCCATTGCCATGTGGTTTCTGAAGCCATCCAATCACAGCCTGTTGCCAGGCAGGTTCCGCTATCAGTGGCCATCTTGGCATGGCCTTCTCATTCCACCACACCAGAGCGCAGCACCAGCATCCCTTATCGGTGCCGGTTCCAGTTTCAACTGCTCCACTTCCAATCCAGCTCTCTGCTAATGTGCCAGGGAAAGCAGCAGAGGATGGCCCAAGTACTTGGGTCCCTTCTCCCATGTGTGAGGCCTTCAAGAAGCTCCTGGCTCCTGTCTTAGCATTGGCTCAGCTCTGACCATTTGGGGAGTGAACCAGAGGATGGATGGATCTCTCTCTCTCACCTCTCTCAGCCCTGGCCATTTGGGGAGAGAACCAGAGGACAGTGTGTGTGTGTGTGTGTGTGTGTGCATGCGCATGTCACTTTGTCTTTCCAATAAATAAATCTTCGGGGGAAAAAAAAAAAAGAAAAAAAAAAAACCACTCCTAAGATCCTCGACGATCTAAAAGAAGGTATTATATCCATTAAACAAGTTAACTGCAATAAAGAGCTTATGGAATTCAAAAAACATAAGAGCCATAATAAAAGGTCAACAGGAGGTCAGTGCCGCAGCTCACTTGGCTAATCCTCTGCCTGCAGCACCGGCACCCTGGGTTCTAGTCCCGGTCGGGATGCCAGATTCTGTCCCGGCTGCTCCTCTTCCAGTCCAGCTCTCTGTTGTGGCCTGGGAAGGCAGTGGAGGATGGCCCAGGTCCCTGGGCCCTGCACCCACATGGAAGACCAGGAGGAAGCACCTGGCTCCTGGCTTTGGATCGGTGCAGTGCGCCGGCCGTCGCGGCCATTTTGGGGAGGTGAACCAACAGAAAAAGGAAGACCTTTCTGTCTGTCTCTCTAACTCTGCCTGTTTAAAAAAAAAAAAAAAAAAAAAAAAGTCAACAGGAGAGTTAGAAGATGAAAGTAGCTCAGAAGTCAACATCTAATTTAAAAAGTTCTAGAAAAACAGAAGGCAGAAGACAGCAGAAACAGAAAAAAATTTCCAAAATCAAGATACACATCTCTATTTTGAAAGAACCCATGCATAATGAATTAAAAATCACCCACATCGAGCACATCATTTGATTTCAGAACATCAGGGTAACAGAAGCTCCCAAATGTTTCTAGAGAAGGAAAAAACCAACATCATACAAAGAAAATTCAGAAGGTGTCAAACAGCATCTCTGTGCGTCAGGTGACAACAGAGAAAGGTCTTCAAATCTCTGCAGGAAAATAGCTAACATTCTATTCTCAAAAAGCTGTCAAATAAAAGTGAGGTACAATAAAATGGGTTTTTAAGCATGCAGAGTATCAAAACAGCTTTTTTCCAAAAAGGTGGGGAAAAAATATGAAAGCCAGGAAACAGGACTGAACTCAATGAAAATGCAATAGGAAGCTCCATGCCGACTGCACAGCAGACTCAGAGATAACTGCACTACCATTCAGTGTGGTGGATCTGATAAGGGTAATTCTTCCTGATGGGGCACTTATGAAAAAAAGTATGGAACCTACAAAGGAAATGAGAAAAAAAAAAAAAGAGAGAAACTAAGAATTACCGACTTCAGAAAACAAGAATATGCAGGGCAGGAAAATATCATGGGATGTAACTGTGGAGAACAATATAGCTGTAGAATATAAGCAATCATTATTACAGTTTTGTCAAAAATGTATGACAGAACTCAATTAGGAAGACTGGGGAAAAGGGGAAGTACTAATACACGACAGCCAAATATTCATGTATTCCAACAGAAAGTAAACAATGTCTCAAACTGATGGTACTACGAATTTATTTAGAACCTCCAGCCCTGGACACCAGCTTCCTGCTGGGATGCAGCAAGTGATGGCGCAAGCAGTTGGGTCCCTCTCAGCCACAAGGGATACCCAAACTGAGTTCCCCGCTCTTAGAGTCACCCTGGCCTCGTTGTGGACTTCATGGGCATCTGCAGAGTGAACCAGAGGATGGGAGATCCGTCCTTCTGTCCATGTCTCTTTCTCTCCCTCTGTTTCTCAAATAGATTTTTTAAAGATATTTAAAGGTCAGTTCTGACCTAAAACCTTTAGATTCTTAAGGAAAAAAATAATTCTGAAAAATAATACACTCAACAAACACAATGAAAGACTTGAAGAAAGTCTTTAATATTTGATATTGAAGTGCAAAAAAAATCTGTTTTGTTTTGTTTGACAGGCAGAGTGGACAGTGAGAGAGAGAGACAGAGAGAAAGGTCTTCCTTTTGCCGTTGGTTCACCCTCCAATGGCCGGCGCGCTGCGGCCGGCGCACAGCGCTGATCCGATGGCAGGAGCCAGGTACTTATCCTGGTCTCCCATGGGGTGCAGGGCCCAAGGACTTGGGCCATCCTCCACTGCACACTGCACTCCCGGGCCACAGCAGAGAGATGGCCTGGAAGAGGGGCAACCGGGAAAGAATCCAGCACCCGGACCGGGACTAGAACCCGGTGTGCCAGTGCCGCTAGGTGGAGGATTAGCCTGTTGAGCTGCGGCGCCGGCCTCAAATAAATAAATCTTAAAAAAAAAAAAAAAAATCAGTATGGGCTGGCATGTGGCATATCGAGTTTAAGCAGCTGCCCGCAACACCAGCATCCCATATGGGCACCAGTTCATATCCTGGCTGCTCTACTTCCGATCCAGCTCCCCGCTAATGCCCTTGGGGAAACAGCGTAAGATGCCCCAAGTCCTTGGACCCCACACCCATGTGGGAAATCAAAAGAAGCTCCTGGCTTCAGCCTGGCCCAGGCCCAGCTATTGCAGCCATATTGCAGGGGATAAACCAGCAGACGGAAGATCTCGATTTCACTCTCTAACTCTTTCAAATAAATAAATAAATATTTAAAAAAAGAAAATCAATAACCAGGGCCAGCATTCACATTGTGGCACAGCTGGTTAAGTCACCACTTGTAATGCCAGCATCGTGTATCATTGCGCTAATTTGCATCCCGGCTGCTCTACTTCTGATCCGGCTCACTGCCAATGTGCCTGGAAAAGCAGAAGATGGTCCAAGTCCTGGGCCCCTGCCATCCATATGGGAAACCCAGATGGAATTCCAAGCCCCTGGTTTTGACCTGGTCCAATTCCAGGCTCTGCATCTATTTCAGGATTGAACCACTGGATGGAGAAGATCTCTGTCTCTCCCCATCTCTGTTACTCCACCTTTCAAATAAATCTTTAAAAAAAAAAAAAAAAACCTCACAACCTATGGGTAGTTAATTTGCACAGTAACATTTATAAGGTTTTTTTTTAGTTATGTCAAACTTTCAAAATTGTGACTTTCAGAAGCAGCAAAAGAAGTTGGTATGTTTCTGAATGTGTAAGAGGCAGTGACTAGTCATGTTATCAATTACATTACTCACTGTATATACAAAGAACCAGGAAACCAAAAATGCAAAAAAGGATATGAAAATGCAATTCAATGAGACAATTTTAAAACCAAACTCCAACTTCATTCCTGAAAGCCATTAGTAGAAATGTTCTTCATTTTAAGCAGTAAGAAGTCTTTGAAAAGTCTGTCACTTAGCACTCCTCTTACCTTTCTTGTTAATAGACTTTTACGTCTCATTCCACAAGCCTCTAGTTGCAACCTTCCTCTCAATGCTAATTCAATTAACATACAGCCACGTAATCCAGATGATATGCAGTCATTCCAAAATGATGTGTAACCCTATTAAAAAAAAGAAAATAGCTAATTTATCTTGAATTTACAGCCTTTAGCCAAAGTCTCTTTTTGGTACCTTTATGGTGTTCCATAATAAAATACTGAAAAACTACAATTAATATACATTATTAATCTAGGACTGTCAGGGGGCTTATTTTCTTTTTACCAGACATCCTAACATACAGATAAACTCCTTTGGAGGTCGGCGGTTTAGACTAAACAATGTACTTATTAGCTACTTCAGAATCCATGGAACACACACTTTACCTCAGAGTAAAACAGTTTATTAATTATTATTACACATGGACAAGAAGCTCAGGAAAACAATACAGCCAACTGCACCTCATGGACAATTAGATCATCATTCTTTCATTGCTATTTAGGGTAAAAGCACAAGGTTAATTTTGGAAGACTATGAACATATGTATGGGTCTATGAACAGAGATGGCTGAAGACCTAAAATTCTGAATAGCAAACATTAAAAGGATCCAACTGGCCTCCAAATAACATACGGGCAATAACTGGAAGAACAGCCAGATTTAAGGTTGTTAGACACCAAGAGATCTGGGGATACTGGTCAAACACATATCTTCATATGAAGTTGGGGCTCTCTTGAGATCAAGTAAGTGGGTTGTTCAAATTACAAACCCATAAACTTTGCCACCAAGATTGCCAGCTATCAGTTTAAGATTTCCAGCTCTTATGAGGAAGCAGCAGCTACAACTGGTTCCCATGAAGGCTCAGAACGGAGTAACCCAATTTTGGAAGGCGGGAGAGCAGGCCAATCTAATCTCTGCAGGAGGGAGGGCCAGGATTAAGGTGAGCCAGACACCCTGGATGGCTTTCCACATCAGTCCTTCTACTTTGCCAGGTCAGAGTAGTGAGTAGTCAGCCTGTATTTCAGAAGATGATTATCCATGGGAGTCCATGGAACTTCACTAGACAGAGGGAATAAAATTAGCCTCACTAAACTACCAATCCTGGGGCAGGTCAGCTAGGTTGCTCGCATACCTCATCAGAGTGCCTGGATACAAGTCCCGCCTCTGCTGTACACCCTGCAAGGCAGCAGATGTTGGGTCCTTGCCACCCACGTAGGAGACCCAGATGTTTCTCCTGGCTACTGCCTTCAGCCCAGCCCAGCCTCAGCTGTTGCAAGCATTTGTGGGGAGTAAACCAATAGATAGAAGGTATCTCTCTCTGCCCCATGTGACCTTTACCCACCCCCACACACACCACCCCAACCAACCCTTGTTCTGTTTTTCAAATAAAAAAAATAAATTTTTTTTTTTAAATTTTTTTTTTTTTTTTTTTTTTTTTTTTTTTTTGACAGGCAGAGTGGACAGTGAGAGAGAGAGACAGAGAGAGAAAGGTCTTCCTTTGCCGTTGGTTCACCCTCCAATGGCCGCCGCTGCAGCCGGCGCACCGCGCTGATCCTGGCAGGAGCCAGGAGCCAGGTGCTTTTCCTGGTCTCCCATGGGGTGCAGGGCCCAAGCACCTGGGCCATCCTCCACTGCACTCCCTGGCCATAGCAGAGAGCTGGCCTGGAAGAGGGGCAAGCGGGACAGAATCCGGCGCCCCAACCGGGACTAGAACCCGGTGTGCCGGCGCCGCAAGGTGGAGGATTAGCCTATTGAGCCACGGCGCCGGCTCAAAAAAAAATAAATTTTTTTAAGCTATCACTCTTGAGAATGAGAGCTTTAGGAAAATATGAATTTAGATTCAGAGAGTCCCACGGGGATAAACAAAAAATACCAGTTTAAAGAAGTCAATTTAGGGGCCAGCGCTATGGCGCAGCGGATTAATGCCTTGGCCTGAAGCACCGACATCACATATGGGGCGCTGGTTCGAGACCCAGCTGCTCCACTTCTGATCCAGCTCTCTGCTATGGCTTGGGAAAGCAGAAAGTTGGCCCAAGTGCTTGAGCCCCTACACCCACATGGAGACCCAGAAGAAGCTCCCGGCTCCTGGCTTCGGATCAGCTTAGTTCCAGCCATTGCTGCCATCTGGGGTGTGAACCATCAGATGGAAGATCTCTCTTTCTCTCTGCCTCTTCTCTTTCCCTGTGTAATTCTTTCAAATAAATAATAAAATAAATCTTAAAAAAAAAAAAAAAAGAAGTCAACTTAAATGTGAGGTGAGGTAGGGAACACAAACACTGGTTTGAAAGGATCCTTTTCGAAGTCCAATGCACTATCCATTGTACCACAGGAGCACCTACTCCACTGCTGGTGGGAACGTACATTGGTGCAGCAAAGCTCCAGTTCATGTTTCAGCTGCCCCTCTTCCAATCCAGCTCTCTGCCATGGCCTGCAAAAGCAGCGGAAGATGGCCCAAGTGCTTGGGCCCCTGCACCCACATGCAAGACCGGGAGGAAGCTTCTGGCTCCTGGCTTCCAATTGGCTCAGCTCCCGCCGTTACAGCCATCTAGGAAGTAAGCCTATGGACAGGAGACCTTTCTCTCTGTCTCTCCCTCTCTCTGTAATTCTAACTCTCAAATAAATCAAGCAATCAAAAACAAACAAACAAACAAAAAAAAACACAAACAAAAAACACTGGTACAACTGCTGTGGAAGATAATATGGAGATACCTCAGAAATCTGAATATAGATCTACCATATGATCCAGCCATCCCACTCCTAGGAATTTACCCAAAACAGAAGAAATCAGCATATGGAAGAGTGATCTGTACCCCCATGCTCACTGCAGCACAATTCACAATAGCTAAGATCCAGAATCAACCCAGATGTCTATCACCTGTTGAACAGATAAAGAAATTATGCTATACACACACACTATGGAGTACTATTCAGCTGTTTAACCAAAAAAAAGGGGGTGGGGGGATCCTATCTTTTGCAACAAGATGGACACAACTGGAAACCATTAAAACCATTATACTTAGTGAAATAAACTAGCCCCAAAAAGACAGATATGTTTTCCCATTTCAGAGGTAACTAATAGAGTACATGAAATGTAACACTGGAGTGAAATGGACATTGAGATTCAATGATTGTTTACAGCCCTTGACTCTTCCATTGAAGAACAGTGTTTTATTTTCTTCATACTATTTGTTGAACTCTTTAACTTAATGTAGGGTTAACTATACGACCGTTAAGTAAACTGCAAACAGACCTTTGTAAAACTGAAGAGTGGGAATGTGAGGAGGAGGGGACAGAGGGATGGGGAGTGGGCAGAAGGGAGGGTAGGGGGGAAGCATCACTATGTTCTTAAATACATATACATGAAATACATGAAACTTATATAACTTAAATAAAATTTTAAAAAAGAAAATATTAAAATTCAATGATTTTTTTTAAAAAGTGGGAATAGAAGAGAGGAAGAAGGGTGGAAGCAGCAGTGGAAGGGAGGGTAGAGTGGGAAGAATCACTATATTCCTAAATCTGCATATATGAAATGCATGAAATTTGTATGCCTTAAATAAAATTTTTTAAAAAGAGAAAGAATCCTTTAAATGTAAATGTCAGATGTCTGATCAAAATAAGATTATCAGAAATGTAGCCAAGTGGTTAATAAAACCAATAATTTAAGGAATTTAAGCAAAATCCATAGTTGTGTAAGGCCCTAAGAACTCTGCAATGGATTTCATGAAACTAAATTTACACATTTGGTTCTGACCAGCCTGGTCATACACACGGAGTCCCCTGCACCCGCATGAGAGACCCAAAAGAAGCCCCTACCTCCTAGCTTCAGATTGGCCCAGCTCCAGCCATTGCGACCATTTGGGGAGTGAACCAGGGAAGACTTTTCTCTCTGTCTCCCTCCCCCACTCTAACTCTACCTCTCAAATAAAATCTTTAAAAAAAAAAAAAAAAAGAAAGAAAGAAAAGATGCTCAACATGACTAATCATCTGGGAAAGGCAAATCAAAGCCATATCAACTAAAAAGGAAAAAAACATGTTGAAGATGATGTGGAAAAAGGATGCACTGTTGGTGGAAATGAAATTAGTACAGCTATTGGAAAACATTAAGAAGTTCCTCAAAAACCTAAAACTATAACTGCCATATGACCCATTCTGTAGCACTGCTACTGGGCATGTATCCAAAGGATATGAATTCAGTATGTCAAAGAAATATATGCAGCATTACTCACAATAGCCAAGACAAAGAATAAACCTGGGTGTCCACTGATACAAGAATGGATAGAGGGTGATATATATACACAATGGAATATTATTCAGCCATAAAAAATGAAATTCTGTTGTTCGCAGTAACCTAAAATGGACCTGGAGATCATTATGGTTACGTGATATAAGTCAGGCACAAAAAGACAAATACTGTATGTTGCACTTATATATGGAAGTGACAAGGTTGATCTCACACAAGTAGAGAACAGAATAGTGGCCATCAGAGCATGGGAAAGGTGTGAGGGACAAAAGATAGGGAGAGGATGTTAACAGGAGAGGATGTGCAACTGGCTGAGAGAAGTCACTGCTAACATTCTCCAGCATAATATGGTAACTATGGCTGATTCTGAATGCTCCAAACACAAAGAAATGATCAATATCTGAGGTGATACTATTACAGATTACCCTGATAACAATCATTACAGATTTTACATACATACACACATACACACACACACACACACACACACTGAAGGGTCACACTGCAGCCCATAACTATGGACAACTACTATGTGTCAATTGAAAAAAACAAAACAGTATTGAGACAACTGGACAGCCACTAGAAAAGACAAAACTTAATCCATATCTCAATACACATCAAAATAAACTCCAAATGGATCAGAGATCAAAATGTAGAAAAAGGGGCTGGCACTGTGGCAGGTAAAACTGCTACCTGAGACTCTGGCACCAGTTAGTGTCCTAGAAGCTACACTTCTAAGCCAGCTCTCTGCTAATGCACCTAAGATATCAATAGAAGATGGCCCAAGTACTTAGGCCCCTATACCCATGCAGGAGGCCCAGAAGTAGTTCCTGGCTCCTGGCCTCTGATCAGCTCAGCTCCAGCTGTTACAGCCATTTGGGGAATGAACTAGCAGATGAAAAGATATCTCCCTATATATTTAACTCTGCCTTACAAACAAATAAATTAAGCTATAAATACAAAGGTAGGGGGCCAGCACCATGGCATAGTAGGTTAAGCCTCTGCATGAGGAGCTGGCATCCCATATGGGTGTTGGTTTGAGTTCTGGCTGCACTACTTTCGATCTAGCTCCCTGCTGATGGCCTGGGAAAGCAGTGGAGGATGGCCCACATGGGCCTCTTCACCTACATGGGAGACCCGGAAAAAGCTCCTAGCTCCTGGTTTCAGACCCACCCACCTCCAACCATTGCAGCCATTTGGGGAGTGAACCAGCAGATGGAATCTCTGTTTCTCCCTCTGTCTGTAACTCTCTCAAATAAATAGATCTTTAAAAAAAAGAAATGTAAAACCACTCTAAGTACTAGAAGATAAAACAGGAGTGAATATCTTTATAATTCATGAGTGGGAAAAACCTTCCTGCAATTCTCAAAATCTACAAGTAATAAAAGATTAATATATATTATACTTTCTTTAAAGATTTATTTGAAAGAGTTACACAGAGAAAGACAGCTTTGCCAGCTACACCACAGCACCGGCCCTGTATGTTATACCTTCTTAAAAGATGTATTTGTTTGAGAAGCAGAGTTATGGAGTGGGAGAAAGAGAAGAAAGATCTTTCCATTTGTTGGGTCACCGCTTTAACAGCCAGGGCTGGGCCACACCAAAGCCAAGAGCCAGGATCTAACCAAGTCTCCCACACAGGCAACAGGGGCCCAAGAACTTGGGCCATCTTCACTGTTTTCCTAGGCAAGTTAGCAGGGACCTGAATCAGAGATGGGAAACCAGGACTCAAATCTGCATTCATATGGAATCCCAGTGTCACAGGCAATGGTTTAAATGGCTGTGTCACAATGCCTGCCCCTACACACCATTTCTTAAATTTTCACAGCAAAAACCATATGTAAAGTCCAAAGCTAAAAATAGTTACAACTTATATCATACATAAAATCTCAAATAATTATTTCCTAAAAATGCATTTTCTAAAAATAAAAAAAAAACTAGCATTTTTAAAATTTTTATTGGAGAGAATGAAAGCTTCCATCTACTAGTTCACTCACCAAATGCCTCCAACAGCCTTGGGCTAGGCCAGAGGCCAGAGCTGGGAACTCTATCCAGGTGTCCCATACGAGTATCAAGAACCAAGCTACTGCCTCCCAGGGTCCTTATTAACAGGAAGCTGGAATCAGGAGCCAAACACTGAACCCAGGCACTCTGATATGGAATGTGGGCACCTAGCAGCTAGGCCAAACTCCTGCCCATAAACCATTAAAAAAAAATGAAAAGCTCACAGAATAAGATAAAAATGACTCAAACATACAAAAAGTTGTTTTCTGTCATTTACAAGTACACATTCAAACTAAATGAGACCTCAACAGAAAAAATTTCAAAAATGGGCAGGAGTGGGCATTTAATGTAGCAGTAAAGACTCACATCCCACATTAGTGTACCTGGGTTTGATTCCTGGCTCTGACTCCTGACTTCAGCTTCCCAGCAAGGCAAAACCCGAGAGGCAGCACTGATTGGGCTGCTGCCACCCACAAGGGAGAACTGGATTGAGTTCCTTGCTTCTGGCCCTGGCCCTGGCCCTGGCCCTGGCCCAGACCCAGCAGTTACAGACACGTGAGGAATGAACCAATGAATACATCTTCCTCTGCCTTGTAAATATGCTTTTTAAAAAAGGTAAAACAAGGCTGGTTCCGCGGCTCACTAGGCTAATGCTCCGCCTTGCGGCGCCGGCACACTGGGTTCTAGTCCCGGTCGGGGCACTGGATTCTGTCCCGGTTGCCCCTCTTCCAGGCCAGCTCTCTGCTGTGGCCAGGGAGTGCAGTGGAAGATGGCCCAAGTGCTTGGGCCCTGCACCCCATGGGAGACCAGGAGAAGCACCTGGCTCCTGCCATCGGATCAGCATGGTGCGCTGGCCATTGGAGGGTGAACCAACGGCAAAAGGAAGACCTTTCTCTCTGTCTCTCACTGCCCACTCTGTCAAAAAAAAAAAAAAAAAAAAAAAAAAAAGACCTTTCTCTCTCTCTCTCACTGTCCACTCTGTCAAAAAAAAAAAGGCAAAACAAGTTTCTATCAATAGATCAATGTAGATAAACAAAATGTAATATACAGACTATTTACTCAACCTTAAAAATTGAAAATTTTAAAACAAATGCTAGGGCAGATGTTGTAGCGCAGAAAGTTAAACCATCACTTGGGATTGCCATCACCCCACATCAAAGCACTTGCTACTTAGCTTCTGATCCAGGTTCCTAAAACACCAGAGTGAGTATCTTCATAATTCACAACTAGGAAGACAGCAGATGATGGCCCAAGTGCTTGGGTTCCTGCAGCCTACCTGGAAAACCCAGATGGAGTTCTATGTTCCTGACTTGGGCCTGGTTCAGCCCTGCTATTGTGGACATTTGCAGAGTGAACCAGAGGATGGAATCTGTTTCTTCCCCTGTCACTCCGACTTTCAAATAAATAAATCTTTTTTAAAAAACTTAAATCGGGACCAGTGCAGCGGCTCAACAGGCTAATCCTCTGCCTGCAGCGCCGGCACCCCGGGTTCTAGTCCCGGTCAGGGCGCCAGATTCTGTCCCAGTCTGTTCCAGTCCAGCTCTCTGCTGTGGCCCAGGAGTGCAGTGGAGGATGGCTCAAGTCCTTGGGCCCTGCACCTGCATGGGAGACCAGGAGAAGCACCTGGCTCTTGGATTTGGATCAGCGCGGATGCGCCGGTCGCAGCACGCCGGCCGCAGCAGCCATTGGGGGATGAACCAGCAGACAAGGAAGACCTTTCTCTCTCTCTCTCTCACTGTCCACTCTGCCCTTCAAAAAAAAAATAAATAAATAAATAACTTAAATCGGGTAGGGGGTGGGGTGCTATGGAGCATCAGGTAAAGCCGTCACCTGCACTGCCAGCATCCCATATGGGCACTGGTTCGAGTTCTGGCTCCTCCACTTCTGATCCAGCTCTTTGCTATGGCCTTGTAAAGCACTAGAAGATGGCCCAACTCCTTGGGACCCTGCATGCATGTGGGAACCCAGAAAAAGCTCCCAGCTTCAGATCAGCCCAGCTCCAGCCATTGCGGCCATTTAGGGAGTGAACCAGCAGATGGAAGACCTCTCTCACTCTGCCTTTCAAATAAATAAATAAATCTTTAAAAACAAAAACACTTAAATCTAGGGGCAGGCATTTTGGCACATAGATTAAGCCACCACCTGAAACGCTGGCATCCCTTATGAGCACTGGTTGGAATCCTGGCTGTTCCACTTCCAATCCCACTCCCTGCTGATGTGCCTGGTAAAGCAGCAGCAGACAGCCCAGCACTTGGGCGCTGACACCCACATGTAAGACCCTGGTGAAGCCCCAGATTCCTGGCTTCTGCCTGGCCCAGTCCCAGGCACTGCAATCACTTTGGGGAGTGAACCAGCAGATTCAAGTTCTCTCTCTCCAACTCTTTCAAATAAATTAATCTTAAAAACAGTAAAATAACTAAAGTTAAAAGACAGGATCCCAGCTCTTATGGCCATTTGGCGAGTGAACCAGCAGATGAAAGATCTCTCACTTACTCAGCTTTCAAATAAATAAATCATAAAAAAAAAAACACTTGGCAGCACCCCAAACAACCACCAAAAAGGGCTAGATGAGTACACTAATAAATATCCATATAGCGGAATACTATGCAACAATGAAAGATGCCTGTGTGACAGCAAGAGAGAAATCTTCAAGATATAACATGTAAAAAGTAAGCTACCAAAAAGTAAATGCAGTGCACAACAGAGGAGGGGGCAAGTTGATGACTATATGTATAGCATTACTAACAGGGGAAGAAAAGAATGATGTGAAAGGAACAAAGATGGAAATGAGACTTCTGAATATTACTTGAAATGTAATCTATATTCAAAAAGACAGGGCCAGCACTGTGGCTCTTTAGGTTAATCCTCTGCCTGCGGTATGTGCATCCCATATGGGCACCAGTTGTAGTCCCAGCTGCTCCTCTTCCAAACCAGCTCTCTGCTGTGGCCTGGGAAAGCAGTGGAAGATGGCCCAAGTGCTTGGGCCCCTGCACCCGCGTGGGTGACCTGGAAAAAGCTTCTGGTTCCTGGTTTTGGATCAGCCCAGCTCAGGCCATTGCGGACATTTGGGGAGTAACTAGCAGAAGACCTTTCTCTCTGTTTCTCCTTCTCACTGTAACTCTACCTCTCAAATAAATAAGATCTTTTTAAAAAATCTTAAAAAAAAAAATACAGAAAAGACATTCCTAAGGGGACCAAGATGCATTTTCTGGTTTCTGACCAGACTTGGCTTTTGCAGCCATTTAGGGGATAAACCAGAAGATGGAAAATTTCTCTAACAATGAGTCTTTCAAATAAATAAATCTCGGGGCGGGGGGGTGGGCGGGGAGGGGTACCAGTATGGTGGCACAACAGATAAAGCCAACAACTGTGACATCAGCATCCCATATAGGCACTGGTTCATGTCTCAGCTGCTCCACTTCTGATCCAGATCCTGCTAATGGCCTGGGAAAAGCAGCAAAAGACGGCTCAACTGTTTGAGTCCCTGTATGCATGTAGGAGAAGCAGATGAAGCTCCTAGCTAAGCATGGGCCATTGAAGCCATCTGGGAAGTCAACCAGCAGATGGAAGATTCTCTCTCCCTAATTCTTTCAGAATAAATAAATCTTAAAAAAAAAAAAAAAAAAAAGAGGGGGGATCTAGTGCTTACAAAAGTTCTTTTTAATTTTTGAAAGGTAGAGCTAGAGAGAGGGAGAGACATAGAAATCTGCTGGTTCACACACCAAATGGTCTCAATGCCCAGAGCTGGGTCAGGCCAAAGCCAGAAGCCTGAAGCTTCATCCCGGGTGTCCCACATGGGTGCAGGGGCCCAGGCACTTGGGCCATATTATGCAGCCATTTTAGTTGCATTAGCAGGGAGCTGGATAGGAAGTGGAGCAGCCGAGACTTGAACCAGTATCCACAGGCAGTGTTGGCATTGCATGGGGATGAGGCTGTGCTTGAGAACTAAAGGAGAAGGAGTGCTCCTTGTGAGGGTAATGAAACATGCTCAGATGTGTGTGTGTGTGTGTGTGTGTGTGTGTGTGATGGACGCACAACTCAATCCACTACAAGTTACTGGATGGTACCTTGTAAATGAGTGAATCCCAAAGTACATTAACTATAGCTTAATAAAACTGCTACATGGAAGCAAAACTAAGTCAACAGCTCCTTTAAGTATTTCATATGACAAAAGGAAGCCTCTGGCTTCTGGTGATTTTTCTTATAAGACTTATTTATTTGAAAGGCAGAGTTACAGAGAACAGAGTGATCTTCCATCTGCTGCTTCATTCCCAAATGGCCACAATAGCCAAAGCTACGCCAATCCGAAGCCAGGAGCCAGGAGCTTCATTCTGGTTTCCCACATGGGTGGCAGAGGTCCAAGGGCTTGGGTCATCCTCCACTGCTTTCCCAGGTGCATTAGCAGAGAGCTGGACCAGAAGTGGAGTAGCCGGGACTAGAACCGGTGCCCATATGGGATGCCAGTTACAAGCAGCAGCTCAACCCATTATGCTACAACACAGGCCTGATTTTTTTTTTTTAATTAGCAAGAGAGTAATGCCACAGATTGAATGTTTGGGTCTCTCAAAATTCTTTTTTTTTTTTTTTTTAAGATTTATTTATTTGAAAGTCAGAGTTACACAGAGAAGAGAGGCAGAGAGAGGGAGAGAGAGAGAGAGAGAGAGAGAGAGAGAGAGAGAGGTCTTCCATCCGATGGTTCACTCCCCAATTGGCCACATCAGCAGGAGCTGTGCTGATCCGAAGCCAGGAGCCTCTTCCAGGTCTCCCACGCGGCTGCAGGGGCCCAAGGACTTGGGCCATCTTCCACTGCTTTCCCAGGCCATAGCAGAGAGCTGGATCGGAAGATGAACTGCCGGGACTAGAACTGGCGCCCATATGGGATGCCAGCACTTCAGGCCAGGGCGTTAACCCACTGCGCCACAGCACCAGCCCCCCTCAAAATCCTTACACTGAGATCATAACCACCAAGGTGATGGGGTAAGAAAGGGGGCCTTAAGGAGGTGGGTCACAGGGGCAACACCCTCATGAAAAGGAGTCATGCCTTTAACGAGGCCCCAAAGAGCTTCCTTGCACCATCTGTCCAGTGTGGACAAACAAAACGACCATCTATGAACCAGGAAGTGAGCCCTCACCAGACAGTGATAGCAGACATGGCAGTGCCTTGACCTTGATCTTACCGATGTCCAGACCAGTGAGAAATAAATTAATGTTGTTTATAAGCCAGTCTATGGCAATGTTAGAGCAGTCCAAATGGACAGGTAACAAACCAGCAAAACAAGTAAATATGCACATTACTGGTAGTAACCAGGTTACAGCTGTGCTTCAGAAGTTACTTTTAAAGCAATGTGTAACTCAGTGTACTTTAGGTCTCTCATCACCAAGGCCACTGCTTTCATTTAAAACCTGGGCTCTTAAAACCATTCCCTGTGAACTTGGACATCAGCAACCTTAAACTAACAGCCATTTTATTAGAAGCCAACCCAATTAAGAAATCCATTCCACGTGCAATTCTTCTTCAACCTGTGTGGATTCCAATCCCCAGCCTTTCCCTTCTTTGCCCAGTCTCCTCCATGCTCTTCCTCATCTTCCGCCAACACAACTTACAAAGCACACACTATGTGCAAAGCACTGTCCCAAGTATTCAAGCCAGAGCAGCTCACTTGAACCTTCTCAACAACTTTCTGAGGTTAAATACTATTATCATTCCCAACATAAAGAAGCCACATCACTTCAAAATACACTCTTGCTAATTTCCCTAATGCATATCCCAGTTTTCTTTCTCTGCATTCACCTAGCAAAACTCCAACCTCAGATTAATCTACTTCTCCATTTTCCCTACAGCTGTGCTTAGGATTCTGAACTGCACCATCTGTCCAATGAGGACAAACAAAACGACCATCTATCTATGAACCAGGAAGTGGGACAAATAATCTTAAAATCTTTGTACATTAACATGCTGTCTCCAACTTAGACAGCCCTCCATGATACGTACCAAACCCATCTGATGGCTTCCCTAGTCAGCTCTCACTCTCTCCTAACAGCCAGTTATCTCGGAACTGCATTCTCCTCACATCTCTAAACTCAGCTCATTTTCAGCAAATAAATCCAAAGGAGGAATGAATCAACCCCAAAAGTTCATTATCTAAACCCATTCCTTTGGTTGCCTAAGAAAACTGCTCTTCTATCTAAGGCTAATCCATCTACCTATTGTCTCCAATCTTGAGAATTATCTATGTTCACACATCACCTTTGCACATACATTAAGACCTTCCTATTGGTGTTCAAAAATTCTCAAGCTTGCCCATCAAACACAGACATACACAGACCAACCCTGCCCTATCTCCCTTCTAGTCCCAGGAAACTCCTTAAAACTACAAGTACTGTTGGCCGTTGCCGCGGCTCACTAGGCTAATCCTCCACCTTGCAGTGCCGGCACACCGGGTTCTAGTCCCGGTCGGGGCACCGGATTCTGTCCCGGTTGCCCCTCTTCCAGGCCAGCTCTCTGCTGTGGCCTAGGAGGGCAGTGGAGGATGGCCCAAGTGCTTGGGTCCTGTACCCGCATGGGAGACGGGAGGGGGGGGGGGGGAGCACCTGGCTCCTGGCTTCAGATCAGTGCAGCGTGCCAGCCGTAGCGGCCATTGCGGGGTGAACCAACGGAAAAGGAAGACCTTTCTCTCTAACTCTGCCTGTAAAAAAAAAAAAAAAAAAAAAAAAGTACAAGTACTGTCAAAAATGAAGTCTCCAAGGAGTCAGCGCTGGGTCGAGAGGGTAAAGCCATCGCCTGTGACACCAGCATCCCCTATGGGCGCCAGTTCATGTCCCAGCTGCTACACTTCTGACCCAGCTCGCTGATGTGCCTGGGAATGTAGCAGAAGATGGCAAGTGCTTGGGCCCTGCCACCCACAAGGGAGATCTGAGGCTTCGGCCCAGCCTAGCAGCAGCCATTGCGGCCACTTGCGTAGTGAACTAGAGGATGGAAGATCAATTTGTCTCTTCCTCTCTAACTTTGCCTTGCAAATAAGTAAATCTTTCTCTATAAAGGAAAAAAAAAATGAAATCTCCACTACTTCTCTGTCACTTCCCGAACGAGCACAACATGACAAGTTCTCAGCAAGACTTCTCACTCAGCCCCTCCCCACAACACACTGCTGACAGCACCTCCTCCCCACCCAGCGTCCAGAAACGCCTCTGCTGGCTTTCTCCTGCTCATGCTCTTCTACCAGTTACCCTTCTGCCACCTAGTCCCAAAGTGTGGTGCTCAGCGGCAGCCTCTTAGCTCATTTACATTCACCTGCAGACCTCAGGCAGTCTCGCCTTTTTTTTAAATGTTTGAAGCACAGGACAGAAAACTCACCCACTCTCAAGGTAATCTATTTTTTTTAATTTACTCATTTGAGAGGCAGAGTTACAGAGAGAGGGAGAGGCAAAGAGAAAGGTCTTCCATCTGCTGGTTCACTGGCCAAATGGCCAGAATGGCCAGAGCTGGGCTGATCTGCAGCGAAGAGCTTCTTCTAGGTCTCCCACACGAGTGCAGGGGCCCAAGCACTTGGGCCATCTTCTACTGCTTTTACAGGCCATTAGCAGGGAGCTGGATCAGAAGTGGAACACCTAGGACACGAACCAGTGCCCAGATAGGATGCCAGCACTGCAGGCGGAGACTTAACCTACTACATTACAGCACTGGCCCCAAGGTAACCTCTATTAATATTCCGAACAATTCTTCCAAAGTATTAAAAAAAAACAAAAATGCAAACACTTATACTCAAAAAATTGCACTAAGCAATGTCTACTCCTTAGAAGAACTAGTACTAATTTCACAAGACACGGGAACTGAGACATTAGGCAGTTAAGGGACCTGACACTTTCTGAGTGGCATGTCTAGAACTAAGATTGGTCTATTTAGCTCCAAAGCCCTGGCTCTCTCCCTGTCCTGCCTTCCTATTTGTTTAATGGCTGAACTACACATGCTTCCTTTCAGCTCCCTGAAAATATAGAGTGCCCTTTCTTTCCATACCTGAGACTGTAGACAACACAAAACCAAGTGGAAACAGGCTACCTCTAAAGCAAATGAATTTTTAAAGACTTCTGACTAGTTAAACTTTTAGAAGTTTATTATTAATAAGAACTACAATCCCCATAGTCCTAATTTTTCTACAGGAAACATGGAAGTTTTATTGAATAAATAACACAATAGCATTTCACTGTGCAAAGTCATTTTCACATAAATCATCTAAGTCTCACAATAACCTGTAAAATATTATCACGTTTCACATGTGACAATCCTGAAGTCTAGAAAAGAAACACTGCTGCACTCAGTCACACTCCAAGCCCTGGGACCCAGGCCTGGTGCTCTCATTGCCTCACATTCTATTTTCAGTGGAGGACATCTGAAAAGTCCTAATTAAGCACGTGAGGTAACAGATACCTGAGTTACCATGACATGCATGCTTTACTGTATACTGGGTCTGCATGACTGTTTAAATTTTTTTTATTTATTTTTTAAAGATTTGAAAGGCAGAGTTACAGAGAGGGAGAGGCAGAGAGAGAGAGATCTTCCATCCACTGGTTCACTCCTCAGTTAGGCCAGGCCAAAGCCAAGAGCTTCTTCTGGGTCTCCCACGTGGGTGGCAGAAGCCCAAGCACTTGGGCCAACTTCCACTTTTTTCCACAGCCATTTAGCAGGGAGCTGGATCAGAAATGGAGCAGCTGGGACTTAAACCAGCGCCCACATGGGATGCCAGCATGACAGGCAGCAGCTTAACTCATCATGCCACAGCGCTGGCCCCAAGTTGTTTTATTTACTTGACAGTCAAGGGTAGAGAAGGAGGGGGCGCGGGGGGGCGGGGGGGGCAATCTCCCACCTGCTGGTTTACTCCCCAGATGCCTGCAGTAGCCAGAGCTGGGCCAGGCCAAATGAATCCAGGAGGAAAGTGAGGACCTGAATTAATAAGTGGCCTGAAAAATGCAGGGAAACTACAAATGAGTTACTTATTAGATTCAGATGGTGAAAGACAAGACTGTGAAGAGTGATGTAAACAACTGAGTAGACAAAGAGGGACATACTCAGATAACAGAGGCGGGAATACAGAAAGGTAGGGAGAGCTGGTGACACAGGTGCTGCAAGGAAGTCAGACCCTTCCAGCTCTCTGGTCTGGAGCCTCAAGACGTAACAGAGCAGTGAGTGTTATCCAGGCTAGGCACTTAACACATTATTTAGTTGTCAACAGACACATCATTTTGGAGGTTTGGAGATCCCTTGTACATCTGGGGAGTGACTAGTATCTGGAGAAAAGAAGCATGGAAATAATCATAAGAATTGTTTTGGGGGCCGGCGCCGCGGCTCACTAGGCTAATGCTCCGCCTTGCGGCGCCGGCACACCAGGTTCTAGTCCCGGTCAGGGTGCCGGATTCTGTCCCGGTTGCCCCTCTTCCAGGCCAGCTCTCTGCTGTGGCCCGGGAGTGCAGTGGAGGATGGCCCAAGTGCTTGGGCCCTGCACCCCATGGGAGACCAGGAGAAGTACCTGGCTCCTGCCATCGGATCAGCGCGGTGCGCCAGCCGTGGCGGCCATTGGAGGGTGAACCAACGGCAAAAGGAAGACCTTTCTCTCTGTCTCTCTCTCTCACTGTCCACTCTGCCTGTCAAAAAAATAAATAAATAAATAAAAATTAAAAAAAAAAAAAAAGAATTGTTTTGGGAAGACTCTTGGTTTGGTCTGAGAATCCAAAGTCAAGTATTCTCTAAGTTTCCAGATTTCCTAATCCAGATGGCCACTGATTACAAAAACAACAAAAATATTTGTTCAAGATTCAGGAGATAGGTAAAGGTAAGCAATTAAATTTGAACAGACTGTTCATTAAGCCCAGCAAAGCCCAAACAGCAGAGCCAGTGCTGTGGTTAAAGCCCCAGCCTGCAGCACCGACATCCCAAATAGGTGCTGGTTCGAGTTCTGGCTGCTCCACTTCTGACCCAGCTCACTGCTAATGCACCTGGGAAAGCAGCAGAGGGTGGCCCAAGTCTTTGGGCCCCTGCACCCACGTGGGAGACCCAGAAGAAACTCCTGGCTCCTGGCTTCACATCGGCCCAGCTCCCGCCATTGCAGTGGTTTGGGGAATGAAGGAGTAAAGCAGCAGATTAAAGACCTCTCTCTCTCTGTATCTCTCTGTAACTCTTTCAAAAAAAAAAAAAAAAAAAAAAAAGTCCAAGCAGTACCAAATAATAAAGACAATGTAAAGATCAGGAACCTCTGGAGAGCACTATAAATTTCAATTCCCTGTCTGACCTAGGTAATTATTCATCTGTATTTTTCAGCACCATCAGTTTTCAAAGCACTTGCACATGCACCTTCCCCTTAGGTACAAGATGGAGAGGACAGATACAGGCTCAATTGGCCTGGGGGGAAATTGAGGGTCTAACAATTCAAAACATTTACCCTGTTTCTTCCAAGCAGTCAGGGCAAGGCTGGGAGTCAGGCACGTGGTGCAGTCTCCTGGTGCCAGGCTGCAGCTTCCTGTCTCTCCTTCACATGCTTCCATTACAGTCAGGAACTGACCTCACTGCAATCACTCACAAGTACCTCTTCCTTCTGCAGGCTCACTCCTTGAATCGTCAAAAACTCCCTTTGTAACCCTAGCACTTAGCAAAAGGATAGCACACAGAAGGTGTGCACTGCTTGGGTTAACTGAACACACTGAAGCTAAACAACCTCTGGTTTCATTTTATACAACACAAAGATGAAATGACAAACTCAATTCAGTGACTACGCTGAAATTTAAGTTCTTACATGTTGTTTCAGAGCCTGTTTCGTCATGTGGCATAAAAACTGTTTCAACACTTACATTTAGGGCCCCACTGTGGCACAGGGAGTTAAGCCACGCCCGTATCTGACTTCCTATCCAGCCCCTCCTAATGTGCCTGGGTTACCTGTGATGGGAAGAAGAATGGAATTTTTCCATTGGGCAGAGGATGGCCCAAACCCTTGGGTCCCTGCCGCTCACGTGGGAGACCCAGATGGAGTTCCTGGCTCCTGTCTTCAGCCTGGCTGAGCCCATGCTGTGTGGCCATTGGGAAAGTGAGACACCAGATGAAAGATTTCTGTCTTTCCCTCTCTCTCTGTTGCTTTGCCTTTCAAATAAATCTTTTTTTAAGAAGTGCATTTAAGAGACTGAAAATAGGGGGCCAGTGCTATGGAGTAATAGGTTAAGCCTCCACCTGAGGTGCCAGCATCCTACATGGCTGCTGGCTGGAGTGCTTTTCTTCTAATCCAGGTCTCTGCTTAATGGCCTAGGAAAGCAGCAGAAGTTGGCCCAAGCACTTGGGCCCCTGCACCCGCATGGGAGACCTGAAGAAGCTCCTGGCTTCAGACTCTCTCAGCTCCCACCAGTATAGCCAATTAGGGAGTGGATGGAAGATCTTTGTTTCTTAACTCTACCTCTCAAATAAATAAATAAAATCTTTAAAAAATAGAAAATAAAGAAACTGAAAATAGAAAATGAAATGAGTGTAAAAGTAACAGCAATATATACACAATCCTTTAATTTTCAATCCCTCCCAGAAGGCAGTAAGGTAAAGTAACACAGAATTTTACTTACACATTATTAACCAACAAAAGTAACTCTTACCATAAAAAGTTAATTCACACAGGGAGCAGTTATTCAGTCTAGCAGCTGGGACTCCACTTCCCTCCAATGCAGGCCATGGGAGGCAGCAGTGGAGGCTCAGTAACTGGGTTCTTACCATCCATGTGGGAGCCCTGGATTGAGTTTCCACCTCCCAGCTTCAGCCCTAAGCTACTGCTGGTAATGGGGACTGAACCAGTGAATGTGTTCATGCTGTTTTTCTTCATCTTTCATATACATAATTTTTTTTTATTTGTCAGGCAGAGTTAGTGAGAGAGAGAGACAGAGTTATAGACAGTGAGAGAGAGACAGAAAGGTCTTCCTTCTGTTGGTTCACTCCCCAAATGGCCGCTATGGCTAGTGCTGCACTGATCTGAAGCCAGGAGCCGGGTGCTTCCTCCAGGTCTCCCATGTGGGTGCAGGGACCCAAGCACTTGGGCCATCCTCCACTGCCCTCCTAGGCCACAGCAGAGAGCTGGACTGGAAGAGGAACAACCGGGACTAGTACCCGGCACCCCAACAGGGACTAGAACACAGTGCCAACGCCGCAGGCAGAGGATTAGCCAAGTGAGCCACGGCTCCAGCCATCATATACATAAATTTTTTAACTCATGATTTCCTGTGAGTTCCCTACACTAAAACTGTCCCTCCTCCTACTGATATACAAGTCAAATTGCATTCCAATTAAGGATTTCTATCCCGGACTGGTGTTGTAGCTTGAGTTAAGCAGTCACCTTCAACTCTGGCTGCTTCATTTCCAACCCCGCCTCCTGCTAACTCCACTGGAAAGGCAGAGGAATGTGGCCCAAGTGCTTAGGCTGCTGCCACCCACGTGGGAGAACCAGATGAAGCCCCTAGCTCCTACCTTCAGAGAGGCCCAGCCCTAGCCGCTGGGGCCATTTGGGGAGTGAACCAGCCAATGGAAGATCTCTGTCTGTCCCTCTCTTTCTGTAACCTTTTCAAATAAATAATTTTTTTAAAGATGTATTCATTTATTTGAAAGGCAAAGTTAAGAGAGGAAAAGGTCTTCCATCCACTGGTTTACTCGCCAAATGGCCACAGCTGGGCCGATCCGAAGTCAAGAGCAAGGAACTTCTTCCGGGTCTCCCATGTGGGTGCAGGGGCCTAAGGAGTTGGGCTATCTTCTATTGCTTTCTCAGACCATAGAAGAGAGCCAAATCGGAAGTTGAGCAGCTGGGACTCGAACCGGTGGCCACATGGGATGCCAGCATTGCAGGCAGCGGCTTTACCCCCTACACTGCAGCACTGGCTCCTAAATAAGTAAAACTTTAAAAAATTTAAAATGTTAAAAAGAAAATTCATACCAGAGAAAAAAGTTTCTAAACCTCAACCAAAACCAAACTTTTAGACTTAAATCAATGTTTCTTAATCTTTTTATCATTATTGCCCCTTAGGGAATATTTTCAGACTTTCTCCCCTCCCTTGTGAAATTTTAAGACAGGATGCACTGTTATACCATACAAGTATCTGTGCTCAACACATGAAAGGAGTATGGGGGCCAGCACTGCTATAGTTAAGCTGCATTCCGTATCAGAGTGCCTTCCTGATTTGAATCCCAGCTTCTCTGCTTCCAATGCAGCTTCCTGCTAATGCGTATCCTACGAGGCAGCCGGTCATGGCTCAAGAAACTGGGTCCCTGCCACCCACAAGGGAGGACCCAGATGGAATTCCAGGCTCCCAGCTGCAGCGTCCAGAGCTGGGCCAGGGTGTAGACATTTGAGAAGTTAACCAGGGAATGAAGATGTCTGAATCTCTTTCTCTCCCAGTCTGCCTTCAAATGAAATGAAAATGTTTTTAATTTAAAAAAAAAAAAGTGTTGATTTTTTTTTTCACCACCACGCTCAGAACCACTGCTTACTCCCTTGGGAATGACATCACTCACTGAGAACACATTATTTACTTAGTGTTTACTGAGTGGCAGCTATAGGACAGGCTGAGATATTCAGGACGAAAAAACTTGAGAACAGTAACATCATTCAGTTTTGTTGTTTACTAATTTTGACCCACAGAACCAAAACAAAATAGACTTGAAGACAGACTTTCTTCCTAGCATTTGTACCTGCAAAGGGCCTCACGTAAGGAATACACTCAATAAACACTGGATGAAAGGACAGAAATTGCTGGAATTCTAGACATGATAGTTGCACTGCTTCTAAATGTCACATAGCAAGATGAGACCCTTTACAGCAGGTCACAGAAATCTAAGCTTCATATTTCAAATCTCAAATAATTCAAAATCCAACTCACTACAACCCTGAAATCTGGAATTGTTTGCAGTCAATTTTCAGGAAGACAAAACCACCTTGAACTAAAACAAACAACTCCTATTCAGTAATTTTTAACATTTCTGGTTCACTAAAGGTTTTGAGAATCTGATAAGAAGCTTTGCCCTATTTCCCCGGGAAAACACATACAACTGTAGCATTCACAGAATTTCTAAACCCAATCTACTGACTTCAGTTTAAAAATTTCCCCGCTGGGGCAAGCACTACAGCAGAGAGGGTTAAGCCAGCTTCAGTGCTGGCAGCCCCACTTCTGATCCAGCTCCCTGTTAACGTGCCTGAGAAAACAGCGGAAGATGGCCCATGTCCCTGGTTCCCTGCACCCACGTGGGAGACCTGGATGAAGCTAGCCCTGGCCTTTGTGGCCATTTGGGAAGCAAACCAGCAGATCTATCTCTTACTCCACCTTTCAAATAAATAAAATAAATCTTAAAATAAAAAGGAGAGAGGGAGAAAGAACTTCTCCATTCAAACAATATGTAAACAAACGCAACACTTTAAGTTTAAAAATAAGTTAATGAGGCTGGAGATGTGGGTTTAACCACTACCTGAAATGCCAGCATCTCATTATCACAGTACCGGTTCCAGGCCTGGCTGCTCTGTTTCTGATCCAGCTTCCTGCTAAAGGTGCCTGGGCAGACAGAAGGTGGCCCAAGTGCTTGGGCCCCTGCCACCCATGTGGGAGACTGGGGTGAGTCCAAATGTAACTGATGTGGCCATTAGTTGTTGTGGCCATTTGGGGAATGGATCAGCAGAAGATCAATCTCTGCCTATCTCACAAATTTCTAAAAACTTTAAGCATCTAAGGCATTTTTTAATGCCAATTTTCTAGTTTAAGGAAAGAATTTCTAGTTTAAGCTTAAGAATATATAAAGCAGAAACATCCTTTTTGGTAACACCCTGTACTGTACTTACCCTAGTTGCATTCTTATATGCCAGAAGTTCCAAGACTTAAAGAGAAATAACCCAATTTGTAAATATATTTGTAATACTTAAAACTTTAAGATTCACTAGATTACTTTAAATACTATACTATGCTACTGAAATAAATTGTAGTCTTTCCCACTTTGATTAAAGAAATATCAATTTGCGTGGTGTCTTCTATCAGTGGCACTGGTCACTATATTGATTAAATGGAATAAACACAAGAACAAGCATAGTCTCTGAGCATAAAACCCTTTAAGCCTACAGTAGTCTCTGAAGGATACCACTTCCTCTGCTCACTAGTTACATAAAAGGTATGCTGGGATAAAAGGGGGAAATTTGCAGGGACAGAAAGTAATATCGGGCCCAAAGTGACACAGTAGGACAAGCATGAGGCAAGCAGCCGTAAGTCACCACTTGGGATGCTCCCACCCCATATTAGAGTGCCTGGCTTCAAGTCCTGCTTCTGCTTGCAATTTCAGGTTCCTGCTAATACACATCCTGGGAGACAGATGATGGCTCAAGTACCTGGTTTTTTCCCACTCAGGTAAGAGACCTGGGTTGAGCTGCTTCAGCCTGGCCCAGCCCTGAGTGTTGCAGACATCTGGAGAATAAACCAGAAGGTGGGAAACCTCTGGTCTCTAGCCTCTCAGTCTTTCAAATTGAAATGACCAAAAAAAAAAGGAAGAAGGAATCCTTAAATGCCACTGTCACTGATCGGAGCCCGGAGTGAGCATCAGATCCCGAGGGCCTAAGCACCTGTGTTTTATAAAAGCCAGCAAGGAAAACCACTGGCAAAAATGTGAAATGTGTACACAGAAACAGAAAAATCCAGGATCACAGTAAGTTTAGACTCACCCTAACAGGTAAGCTGACGCCAGACCACCTGCTTACTGGTGAACTGAACCTGCTGTTCGGCAAAAGGAAAGCGGGACCATGATTCAAGTATGTCAAAGTGATTGTTTAAACACTGTAGATGACAGGTACGTTAAAGTCGGTAAAAGAATAAGAATGAACAAATCCCATCTCCCAAACAACGCCGAACAAATACCACACACAAATCAGAGCAAAAAACTAGACAAAACCCATGCTCGGTTCTTCAGCTAGTGGCTCCCCGTGACTGGAAAGCTCGAGCGGGGCCTCTGGAGAGCTGGGCAGGTTCCTTATCTTGCTCTAGGCGCTGGTTTAACCAGTGTGGCCAGTCGGTGAAAATTCATCTCACCTTCCACAGGTTTATTAGTCTCCAACAGAAAATGTTCATGAAGCCAAAAAAGGTAAGGCTTGTTTTTTTTTTAAATCGAAGTAAAATCAATTTCATGGCTCAGCAATTACCTAAAATGCTCTCGTTTTGATTTCAGATAAGATTAGCTTATATATTCCAACATTCATGACCAGCCCAAATTTAAAGTTTTGCTTTTAAATATCTTAAGAGTATCCATATAATCACAGAGATAGATATCAAGTTAAAACAATAAAGCTGAAGCAGTCAATATATTTTGGCTAAAGTTTGGAATATGTAAATAACGAAATAAGTAAATTGAAACCTAATACTAACAAGCACAATTGCCTTGGCTCAGGAGAACAGCACTTCCTGCGCCCTCGACAAAGTGATACAGGAGGGAGAGGGTGACCGTCCCAGGCATTACAACCCACAACCCGAAGGCTGAGTTGACAGGGACAGTTACTAGTGTATAAAAACCTAACGGGGTAGGCATTATGTGCTGAAGGTTAAGCCTCTGCTTGGGACGCCCACATCCCAAACCTGGATGGCGCACCAGCTCCTCCACTTCAGATTCAGCTTCCTGCTAATGCACCTGGGAGGCAAGAACAGTCCAAGTACTTGGGTTCCTGCCACCTACGTGGGAGACCTGCATTGAGTCCTAGCTGTTAGCTCTGGCCTGGCGCAGCCCTGGATGTTGCAGACATATGGGGAGTGAACCAGCAGATGGAAGATCTCTTTGCCTTTCTAATAAATCTTTCTTTAAAATGTGACAAAAGAAAAAATATACAGGCTAATCCCCAAAGCCAAAATGTAAAGCAAGCAAAATCCCAGCCCTCTCTCTCCACGTCCTGGAGGTGCCTACGAAAGGGGGCGGGGCAGATTTCCCTATGTGGCTGTGAAGTCAGCAAGTACAGCTCAGAATTAGCTAGCATCTGGACCTTGGCCAGGCCTTGGAAAGTATAGCGAGCACCTCCTGAGGCAAAATACGCACCACAGATGGCTTCAATTACCTGCCATCAAAGAACTTCAAACTGTCTAAATTATGTAAGTACCATCACATTTCAACAAATTCTTCAGGTTATCGTCATCAAAACTAGCCACGGAAAAGCAGCATGTTAACCTGTTTCAGTATACACATTTAGAGCTAATACATATTTGAAAAAACAAAAAGGTACTTTCTCACCGTAACTTCTCACTGCTGTGACTCAGAGCACTAAATGCTAACTGTGTTTGTTTCTGAAGTTCTAGTTTCCGAGTTTTATCCATACAGAAAAGTCTCAAAAACTACAAGCCAAAATGTCCACTCAGGTATACGTTTTCTTCATTTTCCTTTTTTTTTCCTAAAATGTCTACAGTGTTACTTTTGTCCCAAAGGCAAAAAGACCTAAAGAAAAATGCTTAACACCAAGATTCCAAAGTGTAAAGCATTTAAAAAAAAGTTGAATACTTTCTAAAATCTAAGATACTTCTACTTCGCTTTTTCATCACAAGAACAAAACAGAGTTTCACACACAGCCTGCTCGGGTCAGCACAGCTCAGTCCTTACACAGGGCCCAGGCCCCTTTCGGTGGGAAAACAACATACTGTAGACACGCTGGGCGTTTCCATCAAGGTGAGCTGTAGTTCTCGACTTTTATCAGGAGTCCACCAACAGTAACATCTGCTAAGTTTCCCTAAACCTTCGATTTTTTTAAGAATGAAACTTTTTTGCCTATCTTGGTGAATTTGGAAAGCTTTCTGAAAATCAAAACAAAACTTCAAGATACTTTTGCGTCTGACTCAAGACAGCTGTCTGAGGTTCCCACACCGGGATAAAGCGCTTCAGGGACCACCTTACAGCCATGACTTACAGAACACCCATTCCCCTGCCTCAGCTCCCACGCCTGCGTCTGGCTTTCAAAACACCCATCTGTAGATGGATAGATACATGATACACAGAGCGAAAGGTTCACTATAGGATGAGAAGTGTGCACACACGTACACACCCACTGGCATTTTTTTCACCTTTTTATGTGAAAATTCTGGATACTGGGGTGAAATACAATCCTTTTCAAAAGCAGAACACAAAACAAATATTTTTCACAGCTTCACCCTACCTAAAGCTTTGAGGTCCTACGTCAAAAGCCCTCACTTCTCCAGCACCTCACAAAAAAAGCTCTTAAGACGGCCAAAACCTCGAGAACCGTCAGAACCGATCAAATTTAGAGCGATACTAAAAAAATAAGCTGTCGCCCAAACCAAGTTGAACTAAAAAGTCATTTTGTAGGGTTCCTGAGAACTTTGTCGACTTTACTTCGTAACTTTTTTTCCTCATTACCATTTCACCGAATTGTTAATTCCAAATAGTACGTCTTTAAAACAAACAAAATTCCCCAGCAAACAGGATCTGTGGACCCTCCCTCCCAGGTCCAAAATAACCCGAGAAGTTGGGGGTGCTGGTGGTTCCAGGTGCGGCTGTTCACAACCGGGTGGTCCCCAGGCTGGAATCGCGCCTGAGGTCTACACCGGTTAAACGCGCAGGGAGAGGCGAGGAGGGCGTCGCGAGGAAGAGAGGAGGAGAAATCCAACACTCTGAACGCCGAGGGCCAGGAAAGCCCTGGGCCGCGCGCAGCAGGGCCACCAACTCCACCGCGCCTCGGGGGCCAGGGGTGTGCTCCCGGGCGCGCGGCTCCGGCGGGAGCAGCGCAGGTGCGCGGGCCGGGGGGGAGCCGCGCGCCCACCTGGAGCCCACCTGGCGCCCCGGGCCCGCGCCGCCGCCCCCCGCCCCGCCAGCCGCGCCCGCACCTCTCGGTCCTTGAGACCCAGCAAGAGCACCTCCTCCATCAGGGTCAGCCGGGTTTCCTTGGAGTCGCCCTTGTCGTCGTCGTCCTGCTCGTCGCGGCGGCTCTGCGCGTCGTCCTCGCCGCTGCCGCCGCCGCCGCCCGCCGCCCTCTCCTTGTCGGCGGCGTTGCGGGAGGCCTCGGTGCGCCGCTGCACCAGGCCCGAGCTGCGCTGGGTCAGCGAGGTCATGGCTCCGGCCGAAGCGCCGCGCGAGCCGAAGAGGGACGCGGGTCCGACCGGGTCGCCCTCCTCCTCCCCCCGCGGCCCCTGACCCGGGCTTCCGTGTTAGATCCGGATGCTGGGGCGACGTCCGTCGGCTGCGGGGCCGGGGGCGGTCATGGGGAATTAGGCTGAGCTTCGGCGAGGAGAAAGAGGGGCGCTTTCCTGCCTGCGGCCGCGGCCCCTAAAACTGCCCAAGCTCCGAAGCGGAGGCGGCGGCGGCGGCGGCGGCGGCGCCTTTCCAATATGGCGTCGCCGGCTGACGTCACCGGAGGATGTGGCAGAGTCGGCGCAGCGAGGGCCCGGAAGGCGCCGGAAGCAGCGGATGGGATCGGCTGCCGCCGCCGCCCACCGGCTCCCCGGCTTCGGGTGCCGGCCTTTTTTTCCGCGTGCCCTCCGGCCCCGGCCTGAGGCCTCGGGCCGGTGACGTGTCCGCGTCACGTTCGCCCCAACTTTCGTCCCTTACGATCCGGGATGGAGCCAGCGCGTCGGCGAGCGTGCGCGCGCGCGAGTCTGGAGAGCTGAGGCCGCGCAGGGGTGGACCCCGCCGAGCCTCGAGCTGTGCCCGCCGCACCTCGGTCCGCGGAGGGCCCGGGCCGCCGGGACCCCGTCTGGACTGGCAGGAGGGACTGTGCTCGCCGCCGCTGGGGCGCGAGAGGGCGCGCCCGGACGCCCTGATGCCTGGGGAGGAGCGGCTGCGCCTTCTGGGGGCAGCCGGGCTGGGACGCAGGGACTAGTTTAATGTGCAAAACTTTCCTCTCCCACTCCGACTTGCGCTGCGCGGTGGCCGGAGTGCCCCGCACAGCTAGTGGCGCGCACGGCCGCACGCGCGACCTTTACGGTCTTTTTATGGAGACAATAAACCTGTTGGGTTTCGTGCCACGTCTCTGCCCGCGTAATGACTAGGTTTCAATCCTCTTGGCGTGCTGCACAGTTTTGTGCAAATTACGTTAAAGGTTAGCTGTCACACTGCGAGAGGTAGGGCGGGGGCGGAAGGGTGGCGTGTGTAAAGTACCACGTTGTTGTGCGCCATCCAGTATTAGGATCAACAGTGACCACAGGCTGGAGCTGTGCTTTGGTTAGGGTCTTCCCCCTCCATGAACCCGGCATCCCGACCTGCAGTAGCCCCAGAACGCGATGCAGGCCCGGGGCACAAGGTCAGTGCCAAGTCCTCCCCTCTTTGCTGGCCGCCCAAAGGTCAACTTCTCAACCAGGTTCTCCCACTCACATCCTCTTCCAGTTCTTTACCAGATAGCTTCAAATTTGTTTCTTTGTAAAAGAAATGTAATCACTACTGGATTAATAGAGTCCAATACCTACGCCAAGACAAAGGACATGAAGATGTGTATAGTGAAGCTGTCCCTCCCAGCACTGTCTGGTTCCCCACGGCCAGATTTTCAAATATGCCAACAGGTCCTGTGATTCGCCTTCCCTTGCATGTGAGTTTCTTAGGACAGATAGAACGTGGGCAGCGCGGGCTGGCTGGGTGTCACTTCTCAGAGCGGGTCACAGGAGTCTTCGCAGCAACTTTCTCGCCTTCCTGCCCTCTCCCATTCACTCTGGGAGAAACCCAAAGCCAGATCTTACAGACATCCAAGCCCCCTTAGGCAATGGTCAGCCCTGTGAGTGACCCATCTCAAGCAGATCTTCCAGTCCTTCCTCATGTCTTCCTTGAAACCTGGTGAGAGATGCTGAGCCAGTCCCACCCAGTGGGGCCATTCTCAAATTCCTGTCCTGCAGAAACTGAGACAATAAATATTTGTTGGGCAGGTGTTGTGGCACAGCAGGTTAAGCAGCTGCTTAGGATGCCGAATGCCCAATGGGAGTGCTTGGTTTCAGTCCTGGCTTGTCTGCTTTCTCATCCAGCTTCTTGCTAATGCACCTGGGAGACAGCAGATGATGGCCCAGGTACTTGGGTTCCTGCCACCCATGGGTGAGTTCCTGGCTCCTGGCTTCCGCCTGGCCTATTCCTGGCTGTGGCTGGCATTTGGGGAGTGAACTGGCAGATGGAGTTTTCTCGGTCTTTGTCTCGCTGTCATTCTGCTTGTCAGATATAAATCTTTAAATGAACACTTACTGTAGACTGCTAAATTTAATTTGTTAGGCGGTAACAGATACCAAAATACTTAGCATGTGCAGACACACAAATAGGTAATCACTAATACGTGTATTACCTCTCAGATCTTCCCAGAGATTTTTAATGCATATTTAAGCAAATAAGAACATATGCTTTTCTTCCATTTTATACTAGTTATAGCACACTATATAGGGTTTTTGTAGATTTATTTATTTATTTCAAAGGCAGCGTTACAGAGAGGCAGAGAAAGAGAGACAGAGAAAGGTCTTCCATATGCTGGTTCACTGCCCAATTGGCCACAATGGCTGAAGCTGGGTCCACCTGAAGCCAGGAGCTTCTTCCGGGTTTCCCACGTGGGTGCAGGGGCCCAAGGACTTGGGCCATCTTCCACTGCTTTCTCAGGCCGTAGCAGAGAGCTGGATCAGAAGTGGAGCAGCAAGAACTCCAACCGGTGCCCACATGGGATGCCAGCACCGCAGGCAGCAGCTTTACCCTCTATGCCCCAGTGCCGGCCCAGACGTTACATAGTTTTGTATCTTGACTTCTTTGCACCCACTTGGTGTTAGAGAGCAGTGTATGTCAGTTCCTAAGAGCCTCTCCAGCTGCATCACATCTGCTGGGCAAACACATACCAAAACCCCCTGCTGATGTCTGTGCAGGTTGTTTCCAGCCCTTTGCTGTTATAAACAATGCTGCAATAAAAATTAGTCTTGTCCATAAAAATATATGCTCATAGACTAGAGGCGTACCAGTACCACAATCTTCAAATTACTAAAACTTTACACATTTTTCTTTTTTTTCTTTAGTTTTCCTAACATTTTTCTTGCTTATTTTCCATGCAGACTTCAAAATCACCTTACCAAGAAAGAAAGGGAGAAAGAAAAGGATATTTT